>NC_044322.1:192971587-194197331 GCF_007399415.2 Gopherus evgoodei | reverse complement strand
CTGTGTCTGCGGCCAAAGGCTTTGAGAAGCAGAAGAGGGCCACGGGCGTTGTTGCCCGCTGCGGCCCAGGTGCCGGTGTAGGTGTACGCTGACCATAGCTGTTCCCTGGGAGCTGGGCCCACTCACCCTGCCCCTTCCTCGTTAGTATAGTGGTGAGTATCCCCGCCTGTCACGCGGGAGACCGGGGTTCGATTCCCCGACGGGGAGAAGGACCCCTTTTCAAGGGTGACACAAAGAAATCCCTGGCCTGCCCACCGACACATGCCCTTGCAGTCTCCTTCTAGGCCCACTTCCCTTCGCACCCTGCACTCAGGACTTCACCTCCTGTCATGGTAGAATTCCCCACTCTGAACCTTAGCCTCCAAAAGATGGGGTACCAGCATTAATTCCTCTAAGCTCAATTACCAGCTTAGGACTTGTAGCGCTGCCACCAACCAGGAATTCCAGGGCCTGCGACACTCTGGTCCCCCCAAAACCTGGCCCGTGGTCCCCCAAGACCCAGTCCCTCTGGATCTTAACACAAGGAAAGTAAACCCTTTCCCTCACCGTTGCCTCTCCCAGACTTCCCCTCCCTGGGTTACCCTGCAAGATCACTGTGATTCAAACTCCTTGAATCTTAAAACAGAGAGGAAACTTCACCTTCCCCCCTCCTTCTCTCTCCCCCTCCCAGACTCTCCCTGAGAGAGAAAGTAATCCTAACACAGACAAAAATGAACCTTTCTCTCCTCCTTTCTCCCCACCAATTCCCTGGTGGATCCAGACCCAGTTCCCTGGGGTCTCAGCAGAATAAAAAAAAACAATCAGGTTCTTAAACAAGAAAAGCTTTTAATTAAAGAAAGAAAAAAACAGTAAAAATTATCCTTGTAAATTTAAGATGGAATATGTGACAGGGTCTTTCAGCTACAGACACTGGGAATACCCTCCCAGCCTAAGTATAGAAGTAGAAATTAAAATCCTTTCAGCACAATGCAATTTGTACTCCTTCCAGCCAAATAGACATTTGCAAGTAAAGAAAACAAACATAAGCCTAACTCACTCTATCTACCGAGTACTTAACCATTCTGGACATATAAGAGACTGTATCAGAGAGATTGGCGAGAAACCTGGTTGCACGTCTGGTCACTCTCAGAACCCAGAGAGAACAACAACCAAACACTAACAGCACACCCAAAAACTTCCCTCCCTCAAGAGTTGAAAGTATCCTGTTCCCTGATTGGTCCTCTGGTCAGGTGACAGCCAGGCTCACTGATCTTGTTAACCCTTTACAGGCAAAAGAGATATGAAGTCCTTCTGTTCTATTAACTCTTAACTATCTGTTTGTGACACCTCCAGAGAGACAAATTACCTCGCAAGGACACGCTCGCCCTAGCGAAAGCCTCTCCCTGGCCTTCCGCCACCGGGCCCAGCTTCGGGGCCTGCACGCGGGGGCACGTTCCGAGTGGCAAAGGGAAATAGGCTGGCCAGGGGCATGAGGACAATGGGCCAGACAAACGGAGAGGGACTTGGTCAAGGGGTGGAGGAAGACAGGCATGGGATTGGCTTCCTGTCTTTTTCCCTTGGCTCGGGATTTCACCGGTGGCTGTAATGGGGAGACTTGAGAAGTACCTGTGGCCGCCGGCGAGGTAGGGGGCCACCCCAAGTGCGCAGAGCTCAGCATCTTCGGCTGGGCTGTTGTTTGTGTCAGGGCCTGGCCGTGATCGTATAGTGGTTAGTACTCTGCGCTGTGGCCGCAGCAACCTCGGTTCGAATCCGGGTCACGGCATTGCTTTCTGTTGGGGGCAGGGAGGGGCTATCCTGCAGCATGCCTCGTGGCTCAGCCTGATTGCGTCCATTTGCCAAGAGAGCCATGGGCCGGTCCTTAGCTTCTGCTTGGTAAAGGAAAGTGAGTGGGGTCCATCCGTCTGAAAAAGAGTGCCAGGCCTTCTTGCTGGGCGCCAGGGTCCAGAAGCAGCGCATTCCCTCCTGGAAAGGGCTGTGTTTCGAATGTCCGTGCAGTGCGCATTGAACGGAAGGATCTGCGTGGCTGGGAAGCTGCGAGCCTCCAGAGGCGCTTGAAAAGCCAAAGGGTGCGTGGGTGAGTTTGTGGTGGAGGTGAGTGTGAAGTGTGAAGGGGGAGGGTGTGAAGAGGAGGTTTGAGAGTTAAAAGGGGCTGCTGAGCTGGTAGGTGAGGGCAAGGTCCCAGGCGGTGTTGTGTGAGGAGCTGTGTAGGCCGTAAAAGGCGGCCTGCTGGGCAAGGGCAGGTGAGGAGGGCCACGGCTGTGTCTGCGGCCAAAGGCTTTGAGAAGCAGAAGAGGGCCAGGGGCGTTGTTGCCCGCTGCGGCCCAGGTGCCGGTGTAGGTGTACGCTGACCATAGCTGTTCCCTGGGAGCTGGGCCCACTCACCCTGCCCCTTCCTCGTTAGTATAGTGGTGAGTATCCCCGCCTGTCACGCGGGAGACCGGGGTTCGATTCCCCAACGGGGAGAATGACCCCTTTTCAAGGGTGACACAAAGAAATCCCCGGCCTGCCCACCGACACATGCCCTTGCAGTCTCCTTCTAGGCCCACTTCCCTTCGCACCCTGCACTCAGGACTTTCACCTCCTGTCATGGTAGAATTCCCCACTCTGAACCTTAGCCTCCAAAAGATGGGGTACCAGCATTAATTCCTCTAAGCTCAATTACCAGCTTAGGACTTGTAGCGCTGCCACCAACCAGGAATTCCAGGGCCTGCTACACTCTGGTCCCCCCAAAACCTGGCCCGTGGTCCCCCAAGACCCAGTCCCTCTGGATCTTAACACAAGGAAAGTAAACCCTTTCCCTCACCGTTGCCTCTCCCAGACTTCCCCTCCCTGGGTTACCCTGCAAGATCACTGTGATTCAAACTCCTTGAATCTTAAAAACAGAGAGGAAACTTCACCTTCCCCCCTCCTTCTCTCTCCCCCTCCCAGACTCTCCCTGAGAGAGAAAGTAATCCTAACACAGACAAAAATGAACCTTTCTCTCCTCCTTTCTCCCCACCAATTCCCTGGTGGATCCAGACCCAGTTCCCTGGGGTCTCAGCAGAATAAAAAAAAACAATCAGGTTCTTAAACAAGAAAAGCTTTTAATTAAAGAAAGAAAAAAACAGTAAAAATTATCCTTGTAAATTTAAGATGGAATATGTGACAGGGTCTTTCAGCTACAGACACTGGGAATACCCTCCCAGCCTAAGTATAGAAGTAGAAATTAAAATCCTTTCAGCACAATGCAAATTTGAACTCCTTCCAGCCAAATAGACATTTGCAAGTAAAGAAAACAAACATAAGCCTAACTCACTCTATCTACCGAGTACTTAACCATTCTGGACATATAAGAGACTGTATCAGAGAGATTGGCGAGAAACCTGGTTGCACGTCTGGTCACTCTCAGAACCCAGAGAGAACAACAACCAAACACTAACAGCACACCCAAAAACTTCCCTCCCTCAAGAGTTGAAAGTATCCTGTTCCCTGATTGGTCCTCTGGTCAGGTGACAGCCAGGCTCACTGATCTTGTTAACCCTTTACAGGCAAAAGAGATATGAAGTCCTTCTGTTCTATTAACTCTTAACTATCTGTTTGTGACACCTCCAGAGAGACAAATTACCTCGCAAGGACACGCTCGCCCTAGCGAAAGCCTCTCCCTGGCCTTCCGCCACCGGGCCCAGCTTCGGGGCCTGCACGCGGGGGCACGTTTCCGAGTGGCAAAGGGAAATAGGCTGGCCAGGGGCATGAGGACAATGGGCCAGACAAACGGGGAGGGACTTGGTCAAGGGGTGGAGGAAGACAGGCATGGGATTGGCTTCCTGTCTTTTTCCCTTGGCTCGGGATTTCACCGGTGGCTGTAATGGGGAGACTTGAGAAGTACCTGTGGCCGCCGGCGAGGTAGGGGGGCCACCCCAAGTGCGCAGAGCTCAGCATCTTCGGCTGGGCTGTTGTTTGTGTCAGGGCCTGGCCGTGATCGTATAGTGGTTAGTACTCTGCGCCGTGGCCGCAGCAACCTCGGTTCGAATCCGGGTCACGGCATTGCTTTCTGTTGGGGGCGGGGAGGGGCTATCCTGCAGCACGCCTCGTGGCTCAGCCTGATTGCGTCCATTTGCCAAGAGAGCCATGGGCCGGTCCTTAGCTTCTGCTTGGTAAAGGGAAGTGAGTGGGGTCCATCCGTCTGAAAAAGAGAGCCAGGCCTTCTTGCTGGGCGCCAGGGTCCAGAAGCAGCGCATTCCCTCCTGGAAAGGGCTGTGTTTCGAATGTCCGCCCAGTGCGCATTGAACGGAAGGATCTGCGTGGCTGGGAAGCTGCGAGCCTCCAGAGGCGCTTGAAAAGCCAAAGGGTGCGTGGGTGAGTTTGTGGTGAGGTGAGTGTGAAGTGTGGAAGGGGGAGGGTGTGAAGAGGAGGTTTTGAGAGTTAAAAGGGGCTGCTGAGCTGGTAGGTGAGGGCAAGGTCCCAGGCGGGTGTTGTGTGAGGAGCTGTGTAGGCCGTAAAAGGCGGCCTGCTGGGCAAGGGCAGGTGAGGAGGGCCACGGCTGTGTCTGCGGCCAAAGGCTTTGAGAAGCAGAAGAGGGCCAGGGGCGTTGTTGCCCGCTGCGGCCCAGGTGCCGGTGTAGGTGTACGCTGACCATAGCTGTTCCCTGGGAGCTGGGCCCACTCACCCTGCCCCTTCCTCGTTAGTATAGTGGTGAGTATCCCCGCCTGTCACGCGGGAGACCGGGGTTCGATTCCCTGACGGGGAGAAGGACCCCTTTTCAAGGGTGACACAAAGAAATCCCCGGCCTGCCCACCGACACATGCCCTTGCAGTCTCCTTCTAGGCCCACTTCCCTTTGCACCCTGCACTCAGGACTTTCACCTCCTGTCATGGTAGAATTCCCCACTCTGAACCTTAGCCTCCAAAAGATGGGGTACCAGCATTAATTCCTCTAAGCTCAATTACCAGCTTAGGACTTGTAGCGCTGCCACCAACCAGGAATTCCAGGGCCTGCTACACTCTGGTCCCCCCAAAACCTGGCCCGTGGTCCCCCAAGACCCAGTCCCTCTGGATCTTAACACAAGGAAAGTAAACCCTTTCCCTCACCGTTGCCTCTCCCAGACTTCCCCTCCCTGGGTTACCCTGCAAGATCACTGTGATTCAAACTCCTTGAATCTTAAAAACAGAGAGGAAACTTCACCTTCCCCCCTCCTTCTCTCTCCCCCTCCCAGACTCTCCCTGAGAGAGAAAGTAATCCTAACACAGACAAAAATGAACCTTTCTCTCCTCCTTTCTCCCCACCAATTCCCTGGTGGATCCAGACCCAGTTCCCTGGGGTCTCAGCAGAATAAAAAAAACAATCAGGTTCTTAAACAAGAAAAGCTTTTAATTAAAGAAAGAAAAAAACAGTAAAAATTATCCTTGTAAATTTAAGATGGAATATGTGACAGGGTCTTTCAGCTACAGACACTGGGAATACCCTCCCAGCCTAAGTATAGAAGTAGAAATTAAAATCCTTTCAGCACAATGCAAATTTGAACTCCTTCCAGCCAAATAGACATTTGCAAGTAAAGAAAACAAACATAAGCCTAACTCACTCTATCTACCGAGTACTTAACCATTCTGGACATATAAGAGACTGTATCAGAGAGTTTGGCGAGAAACCTGGTTGCACGTCTGGTCACTCTCAGAACCCAGAGAGAACAACAACCAAACACTAACAGCACACCCAAAAACTTCCCTCCCTCAAGAGTTGAAAGTATCCTGTTCCCTGATTGGTCCTCTGGTCAGGTGACAGCCAGGCTCACTGATCTTGTTAACCCTTTACAGGCAAAAGAGATATGAAGTCCTTCTGTTCTATTAACTCTTAACTATCTGTTTGTGACACCTCCAGAGAGACAAATTACCTCGCAAGGACACGCTCGCCCTAGCGAAAGCCTCTCCCTGGCCTTCCGCCACCGGGCCCAGCTTCGGGGCCTGCACGCGGGGGCACGTTTCCGAGTGGCAAAGGGAAATAGGCTGGCCAGGGGCATGAGGACAATGGGCCAGACAAACGGGGAGGGACTTGGTCAAGGGGTGGAGGAAGACAGGCATGGGATTGGCTTCCTGTCTTTTTCCCTTGGCTCGGGATTTCACCGGTGGCTGTAATGGGGAGACTTGAGAAGTACCTGTGGCCGCCGGCGAGGTAGGGGGCCACCCCAAGTGCGCAGAGCTCAGCATCTTCGGCTGGGCTGTTGTTTGTGTCAGGGCCTGGCCGTGATCGTATAGTGGTTAGTACTCTGCACCGTGGCCGCAGCAACCTCGGTTCGAATCCGGGTCACGGCATTGCTTTTTGTTGGGGGCTGGGAGGGGCTATCCTGCAGCACGCCTCGTGGCTCAGCCTGATTGCGTCCATTTGCCAAGAGAGCCATGGGCCGGTCCTTAGCTTCTGCTTGGTAAAGGAAAGTGAGTGGGGTCCATCCGTCTGAAAAAGAGTGCCAGGCCTTCTTGCTGGGCGCCAGGGTCCAGAAGCAGCGCATTCCCTCCTGGAAAGGGCTGTGTTTCGAATATCCGTCCAGTGCGCATTGAACGGAAGGATCTGCGTGGCTGGGAAGCTGCGAGCCTCCAGAGGCGCTTGAAAAGCCAAAGGGTGCGTGGGTGAGTTTGTGGTGAGGTGAGTGTGAAGTGTGGAAGGGGGAGGGTGTGAAGAGGAGGTTTTGAGAGTTAAAAAGGGCTGCTGAGCTGGTAGGTGAGGGCAAGGTCCCAGGCGGGTGTTGTGTGAGGAGCTGTGTAGGCCGTAAAAGGCGGCCTGCTGGGCAAGGGCAGGTGAGGAGGGCCACGGCTGTGTCTGCGGCCAAAGGCTTTGAGAAGCAGAAGAGGGCCAGGGGCGTTGTTGCCCGCTGCGGCCCAGGTGCCGGTGTAGGTGTACGCTGACCATAGCTGTTCCCTGGGAGCTGGGCCCACTCACCCTGCCCCTTCCTCGTTAGTATAGTGGTGAGTATCCCCGCCTGTCAGGCGGGAGACCGGGGTTCGATTCCCCGACGGGGAGAAGGACCCCTTTTCAAGGGTGACACAAAGAAATCCCCGGCCTGCCCACCGACACATGCCCTTGCAGTCTCCTTCTAGGCCCACTTCCCTTCGCACCCTGCACTCAGGACTTTCACCTCCTGTCATGGTAGAATTCCCCACTCTGAACCTTAGCCTCCAAAAGATGGGGTACCAGCATTAATTCCTCTAAGCTCAATTACCAGCTTAGGACTTGTAGCGCTGCCACCAACCAGGAATTCCAGGGCCTGCGACACTCTGGTCCCCCCAAAACCTGGCCCGTGGTCCCCCAAGACCCAGTCCCTCTGGATCTTAACACAAGGAAAGTAAACCCTTTCCCTCACCGTTGCCTCTCCCAGACTTCCCCTCCCTGGGTTACCCTGCAAGATCACTGTGATTCAAACTCCTTGAATCTTAAAAACAGAGAGGAAACTTCACCTTCCCCCCTCCTTCTCTCTCCCCCTCCCAGACTCTCCCTGAGAGAGAAAGTAATCCTAACACAGACAAAAATGAACCTTTCTCTCCTCCTTTCTCCCCACCAATTCCCTGGTGGATCCAGACCCAGTTCCCTGGGGTCTCAGCAGAATAAAAAAAAACAATCAGGTTCTTAAACAAGAAAAGCTTTAATTAAAGAAAGAAAAAAACAGTAAAAATTATCCTTGTAAATTTAAGATGGAATATGTGACAGGGTCTTTCAGCTACAGACACTGGGAATACCCTCCCAGCCTAAGTATAGAAGTAGAAATTAAAATCCTTTCAGCACAATGCAAATTTGAACTCCTTCCAGCCAAATAGACATTTGCAAGTAAAGAAAACAAACATAAGCCTAACTCACTCTATCTACCGAGTACTTAACCATTCTGGACATATAAGAGACTGTATCAGAGAGTTTGGCGAGAAACCTGGTTGCACGTCTGGTCACTCTCAGAACCCAGAGAGAACAACAACCAAACACTAACAGCACACCCAAAAACTTCCCTCCCTCAAGAGTTGAAAGTATCCTGTTCCCTGATTGGTCCTCTGGTCAGGTGACAGCCAGGCTCACTGATCTTGTTAACCCTTTACAGGCAAAAGAGATATGAAGTCCTTCTGTTCTATTAACTCTTAACTATCTGTTTGTGACACCTCCAGAGAGACAAATTACCTCGCAAGGACACGCTCGCCCTAGCGAAAGCCTCTCCCTGGCCTTCCGCCACCGGGCCCAGCTTCGGGGCCTGCACGCGGGGGCACGTTTCCGAGTGGCAAAGGGAAATAGGCTGGCCAGGGGCATGAGGACAATGGGCCAGACAAACGGGGAGGGACTTGGTCAAGGGGTGGAGGAAGACAGGCATGGGATTGGCTTCCTGTCTTTTTCCCTTGGCTCGGGATTTCACCGGTGGCTGTAATGGGGAGACTTGAGAAGTACCTGTGGCCGCCGGCGAGGTAGGGGGGCCACCCCAAGTGCGCAGAGCTCAGCATCTTCGGCTGGGCTGTTGTTTGTGTCAGGGCCTGGCCGTGATCGTATAGTGGTTAGTACTCTGCGCCGTGGCCGCAGCAACCTCAGTTCGAATCCGGGCCACGGCATTGCTTTTTGTTGGGGGCGGGGAGGGGCTATCCTGCAGCACGCCTCGTGGCTCAGCCTGATTGCGTCCATTTGCCAAGAGAGCCATGGGCCGGTCCTTAGCTTCTGCTTGGTAAAGGAAAGTGAGTGGGGTCCATCCGTCTGAAAAAGAGTGCCAGGCCTTCTTGCTGGGCGCCAGGGTCCAGAAGCAGCGCATTCCCTCCTGGAAAGGGCTGTGTTTCGAATGTCCGTCCAGTGCGCATTGAACGGAAGGATCTGCGTGGCTGGGAAGCTGCGAGCCTCCAGAGGCGCTTGAAAAGCCAAAGGGTGCGTGGGTGAGTTTGTGGTGAGGTGAGTGTGAAGTGTGGAAGGGGGAGGGTGTGAAGAGGAGGTTTTGAGAGTTAAAAGGGGCTGCTGAGCTGGTAGGTGAGGGCAAGGTCCCAGGCGGGTGTTGTGTGAGGAGCTGTGTAGGCCGTAAAAGGCGGCCTGCTGGGCAAGGGCAGGTGAGGAGGGCCACGGCTGTGTCTGCGGCCAAAGGCTTTGAGAAGCAGAAGAGGGCCAGGGGCGTTGTTGCCCGCTGCGGCCCAGGTGCCGGTGTAGGTGTACGCTGACCATAGCTGTTCCCTGGGAGCTGGGCCCACTCACCCTGCCCCTTCCTCGTTAGTATAGTGGTGAGTATCCCCGCCTGTCACGCGGGAGACCGGGGTTCGATTCCCCGACGGGGAGAAGGACCCCTTTTCAAGGGTGCCACAAAGAAATCCCCGGCCTGCCCACGGACACATGCCCTTCCAGTCTCCTTCTAGGCCCACTTCCCTTCGCACCCTGCACTCAGGACTTTCACCTCCTGTCATGGTAGAATTCCCCACTCTGAACCTTAGCCTCCAAAAGATGGGGTACCAGCATTAATTCCTCTAAGCTCAATTACCAGCTTAGGACTTGTAGCGCTGCCACCAACCAGGAATTCCAGGGCCTGCTACACTCTGGTCCCCCCAAAACCTGGCCCGTGGTCCCCCAAGACCCAGTCCCTCTGGATCTTAACACAAGGAAAGTAAACCCTTTCCCTCACCGTTGCCTCTCCCAGACTTCCCCTCCCTGGGTTACCCTGCAAGATCACTGTGATTCAAACTCCTTGAATCTTAAAAACAGAGAGGAAACTTCACCTTCCCCCCTCCTTCTCTCTCCCCCTCCCAGACTCTCCCTGAGAGAGAAAGTAATCCTAACACAGACAAAAATGAACCTTTCTCTCCTCCTTTCTCCCCACCAATTCCCTGGTGGATCCAGACCCAGTTCCCTGGCGTCTCAGCAGAATAAAAAAAAAAACAATCAGGTTCTTAAACAAGAAAAGCTTTTAATTAAAGAAAGAAAAAAACAGTAAAAATTATCCTTGTAAATTTAAGATGGAATATGTGACAGGGTCTTTCAGCTACAGACACTGGGAATACCCTCCCAGCCTAAGTATAGAAGTAGAAATTAAAATCCTTTCAGCACAATGCAAATTTGAACTCCTTCCAGCCAAATAGACATTTGCAAGTAAAGAAAACAAACATAAGCCTAACTCACTCTATCTACCGAGTACTTAACCATTCTGGACATATAAGAGACTGTATCAGAGAGATTGGCGAGAAACCTGGTTGCACGTCTGGTCACTCTCAGAACCCAGAGAGAACAACAACCAAACACTAACAGCACACCCAAAAACTTCCCTCCCTCAAGAGTTGAAAGTATCCTGTTCCCTGATTGGTCCTCTGGTCAGGTGACAGCCAGGCTCACTGATCTTGTTAACCCTTTACAGGCAAAAGAGATATGAAGTCCTTCTGTTCTATTAACTCTTAACTATCTGTTTGTGACACCTCCAGAGAGACAAATTACCTCGCAAGGACACGCTCGCCCTAGCGAAAGCCTCTCCCTGGCCTTCCGCCACCGGGCCCAGCTTCGGGGCCTGCACGCGGGGGCACGTTTCCGAGTGGCAAATGGAAATAGGCTGGCCAGGGGCATGAGGACAATGGGCCAGACAAACGGGGAGGGACTTGGTCAAGGGGTGGAGGAAGACAGGCATGGGATTGGCTTCCTGTCTTTTTCCCTTGGCTCGGGATTTCACCGGTGGCTGTAATGGGGAGACTTGAGAAGTACCTGTGGCCGCCGGCGAGGTAGGGGGGCCACCCCAAGTGCGCAGAGCTCAGCATCTTCGGCTGGGCTGTTGTTTGTGTCAGGGCCTGGCCGTGATCGTATAGTGGTTAGTACTCTGCGCTGTGGCCGCAGCAACCTCGGTTCGAATCCGGGTCACGGCATTGCTTTTTGTTGGGGGCGGGGAGGGGCTATCCTGCAGCACGCCTCGTGGCTCAGCCTGATTGCGTCCATTTGCCAAGAGAGCCATGGGCCGGTCCTTAGCTTCTGCTTGGTAAAGGAAAGTGAGTGGGGTCCATCCGTCTGAAAAAGAGTGCCAGGCCTTCTTGCTGGGCGCCAGGGTCCAGAAGCAGCGCATTCCCTCCTGGAAAGGGCTGTGTTTCGAATGTCTGTCCAGTGCGCATTGAACGGAAGGATCTGCGTGGCTGGGAAGCTGCGAGCCTCCAGAGGCGCTTGAAAAGCCAAAGGGTGCGTGGGTGAGTTTGTGGTGAGGTGAGTGTGAAGTGTGGAAGGGGGAGGGTGTGAAGAGGAGGTTTTGAGAGTTGAAAGGGGCTGCTGAGCTGGTAGGTGAGGGCAAGGTCCCAGGCGGGTGTTGTGTGAGGAGCTGTGTAGGCCGTAAAAGGCGGCCTGCTGGGCAAGGGCAGGTGAGGAGGGCCACGGCTGTGTCTGCGGCCAAAGGCTTTGAGAAGCAGAAGAGGGCCAGGGGCGTTGTTGCCCGCTGCGGCCCAGGTGCCGGTGTAGGTGTACGCTGACCATAGCTCTTCCCTGGGAGCTGGGCCCACTCACCCTGCCCCTTCCTCGTTAGTATAGTGGTGAGTATCCCCGCCTGTCACGCGGGAGACTGGGGTTCGATTCCCCGACGGGGAGAAGGACCCCTTTTCAAGGGTGACACAAAGAAATCCCCGGCCTGCCCACCGACACATGCCCTTGCAGCCTCCTTCTAGGCCCACTTCCCTTCGCACCCTGCACTCAGGACTTTCACCTCCTGTCATGGTAGAATTCCCCACTCTGAACCTTAGCCTCCAAAAGATGGGGTACCAGCATTAATTCCTCTAAGCTCAATTACCAGCTTAGGACTTGTAGCGCTGCCACCAACCAGGAATTCCAGGGCCTGCTACACTCTGGTCCCCCCAAAACCTGGCCCGTGGTCCCCCAAGACCCAGTCCCTCTGGATCTTAACACAAGGAAAGTAAACCCTTTCCCTCACCGTTGCCTCTCCCAGACTTCCCCTCCCTGGGTTACCCTGCAAGATCACTGTGATTCAAACTCCTTGAATCTTAAAAACAGAGAGGAAACTTCACCTTCCCCCCTCCTTCTCTCTCCCCCTCCCAGACTCTCCCTGAGAGAGAAAGTAATCCTAACACAGACAAAAATGAACCTTTCTCTCCTCCTTTCTCCCCACCAATTCCCTGGTGGATCCAGACCCAGTTCCCTGGGGTCTCAGCAGAATAAAAAAAAACAATCAGGTTCTTAAACAAGAAAAGCTTTTAATTAAAGAAAGAAAAAAACAGTAAAAATTATCCTTGTAAATTTAAGATGGAATATGTGACAGGGTCTTTCAGCTACAGACACTGGGAATACCCTCCCAGCCTAAGTATAGAAGTAGAAATTAAAATCCTTTCAGCACAATGCAAATTTGAACTCCTTCCAGCCAAATAGACATTTGCAAGTAAAGAAAACAAACATAAGCCTAACTCACTCTATCTACCGAGTACTTAACCATTCTGGACATATAAGAGACTGTATCAGAGAGATTGGCGAGAAACCTGGTTGCACGTCTGGTCACTCTCAGAACCCAGAGAGAACAACAACCAAACACTAACAGCACACCCAAAAACTTCCCTCCCTCAAGAGTTGAAAGTATCCTGTTCCCTGATTGGTCCTCTGGTCAGGTGACAGCCAGGCTCACTGATCTTGTTAACCCTTTACAGGCAAAAGAGATATGAAGTCCTTCTGTTCTATTAACTCTTAACTATCTGTTTGTGACACCTCCAGAGAGACAAATTACCTCGCAAGGACACGCTCGCCCTAGCGAAAGCCTCTCCCTGGCCTTCCGCCACCGGGCCCAGCTTCGGGGCCTGCACGCGGGGGCACGTTTCCGAGTGGCAAAGGGAAATAGGCTGGCCAGGGGCATGAGGACAATGGGCCAGACAAACGGGGAGGGACTTGGTCAAGGGGTGGAGGAAGACAGGCATGGGATTGGCTTCCTGTCTTTTTCCCTTGGCTCGGGATTTCACCGGTGGCTGTAATGGGGAGACTTGAGAAGTACCTGTGGCCGCCGGCGAGGTAGGGGGCCACCCCAAGTGCGCAGAGCTCAGCATCTTCGGCTGGGCTGTTGTTTGTGTCAGGGCCTGGCCGTGATCGTATAGTGGTTAGTACTCTGCGCTGTGGCCGCAGCAACCTCGGTTCGAATCCAGGTCACGGCATTGCTTTTTGTTGGGGGCGGGGAGGGGCTATCCTGCAGCACGCCTCGTGGCTCAGCCTGATTGCGTCCATTTGCCAAGAGAGCCATGGGCCGGTCCTTAGCTTCTGCTTGGTAAAGGAAAGTGAGTGGGGTCCATCCGTCTGAAAAGAGTGCCAGGCCTTCTTGCTGGGCGCCAGGGTCCAGAAGCAGCGCATTCCCTCCTGGAAAGGGCTGTGTTTCGAATGTCCGTCCAGTGCGCATTGAACGGAAGGATCTGCGTGGCTGGGAAGCTGCGAGCCTCCAGAGGCGCTTGAAAAGCCAAAGGGTGCGTGGGTGAGTTTGTGGTGAGGTGAGTGTGAAGTGTGGAAGGGGGAGGGTGTGAAGAGGAGGTTTTGAGAGTTAAAAGGGGCTGCTGAGCTGGTAGGTGAGGGCAAGGTCCCAGGCGGGTGTTGTGTGAGGAGCTGTGTAGGCCGTAAAAGGCGGCCTGCTGGGCAAGGGCAGGTGAGGAGGGCCACGGCTGTGTCTGCGGCCAAAGGCTTTGAGAAGCAGAAGAGGGCCAGGGGCGTTGTTGCCCGCTGCGGCCCAGGTGCCGGTGTAGGTGTACGCTGACCATAGCTCTTCCCTGGGAGCTGGGCCCACTCACCCTGCCCCTTCCTCGTTAGTATAGTGGTGAGTATCCCCGCCTGTCACGCGGGAGACCGGGGTTCGATTCCCCAACGGGGAGAATGACCCCTTTTCAAGGGTGACACAAAGAAATCCCCGGCCTGCCCACCGACACATGCCCTTGCAGTCTCCTTCTAGGCCCACTTCCCTTCGCACCCTGCACTCAGGACTTTCACCTCCTGTCATGGTAGAATTCCCCACTCTGAACCTTAGCCTCCAAAAGATGGGGTACCAGCATTAATTCCTCTAAGCTCAATTACCAGCTTAGGACTTGTAGCGCTGCCACCAACCCGGAATTCCAGGGCCTGCTACACTCTGGTCCCCCCAAAACCTGGCCCGTGGTCCCCCAAGACCCAGTCCCTCTGGATCTTAACACAAGGAAAGTAAACCCTTTCCCTCACCGTTGCCTCTCCCAGACTTCCCCTCCCTGGGTTACCCTGCAAGATCACTGTGATTCAAACTCCTTGAATCTTAAAAACAGAGAGGAAACTTCACCTTCCCCCCTCCTTCTCTCTCCCCCTCCCAGACTCTCCCTGAGAGAGAAAGTAATCCTAACACAGACAAAAATGAACCTTTCTCTCCTCCTTTCTCCCCACCAATTCCCTGGTGGATCCAGACCCAGTTCCCTGGGGTCTCAGCAGAATAAAAAAAAACAATCAGGTTCTTAAACAAGAAAAGCTTTTAATTAAAGAAAGAAAAAAACAGTAAAAATTATCCTTGTAAATTTAAGATGGAATATGTGACAGGGTCTTTCAGCTACAGACACTGGGAATACCCTCCCAGTCTAAGTATAGAAGTAGAAATTAAAATCCTTTCAGCACAATGCAAATTTGAACTCCTTCCAGCCAAATAGACATTTGCAAGTAAAGAAAACAAACATAAGCCCGACTCACTCTATCTACCTAGTACTTAACCATTCTGGACATATAAGAGACTGTATCAGAGAGTTTGGCGAGAAACCTGGTTGCACGTCTGGTCACTCTCAGAACCCAGAGAGAACAACAACCAAACACTAACAGCACACCCAAAAACTTCCCTCCCTCAAGAGTTGAAAGTATCCTGTTCCCTGATTGGTCCTCTGGTCAGGTGACAGCCAGGCTCACTGATCTTGTTAACCCTTTACAGGCAAAAGAGATATGAAGTCCTTCTGTTCTATTAACTCTTAACTATCTGTTTGTGACACCTCCAGAGAGACAATTACCTCGCAAGGACACGCTCGCCCTAGCGAAAGCCTCTCCCTGGCCTTCCGCCACCGGGCCCAGCTTCGGGGCCTGCACGCAGGGGCACGTTTCCGAGTGGCAAATGGAAATAGGCTGGCCAGGGGCATGAGGACAATGGGCCAGCCAAACGGGGAGGGACTTGGTCAAGGGGTGGAGGAAGACAGGCATGGGATTGGCTTCCTGTCTTTTTCCCTTGGCTCGGGATTTCACCGGTGGCTGTAATGGGGAGACTTGAGAAGTACCTGTGGCCGCCGGCGAGGTAGGGGGCCACCCCAAGTGCGCAGAGCTCAGCATCTTCGGCTGGGTTGTTGTTTGTGTCAGGGCCTGGCCGTGATCGTATAGTGGTTAGTACTCTGCGCCGTGGCCGCAGCAACCTCGGTTCGAATCCGGGTCACGGCATTGCTTTTTGTTGGGGGCGGGGAGGGGCTATCCTGCAGCACGCCTCGTGGCTCAGCCTGATTGCGTCCATTTGCCAAGAGAGCCATGGGCCGGTCCTTAGCTTCTGCTTGGTAAAGGAAAGTGAGTGGGGTCCATCCGTCTGAAAAAGAGTGCCAGGCCTTCTTGCTGGGCGCCAGGGTCCAGAAGCAGCGCATTCCCTCCTGGAAAGGGCTGTGTTTCGAATGTCCGTCCAGTGCGCATTGAACGGAAGGATCTGCGTGGCTGGGAAGCTGCGAGCCTCCAGAGGCGCTTGAAAAGCCAAAGGGTGCGTGGGTGAGTTTGTGGTGAGGTGAGTGTGAAGTGTGGAAGGGGGAGGGTGTGAAGAGGAGGTTTTGAGAGTTAAAAGGGGCTGCTGAGCTGGTAGGTGAGGGCAAGGTCCCAGGCGGGTGTTGTGTGAGGAGCTGTGTAGGCCGTAAAAGGCGGCCTGCTGGGCAAGGGCAGGGTGAGGAGGGCCACGACTGTGTCTGCGGCCAAAGGCTTTGAGAAGCAGAAGAGGGCCAGGGGCGTTGTTGCCCGCTGCGGCCCAGGTGCCGGTGTAGGTGTACGCTGACCATAGCTCTTCCCTGGGAGCTGGGCCCATTCACTGTGCCCCTTCCTCGTTAGTATAGTGGTGAGTATCCCCGCCTGTCACGCGGGAGACCGGGGTTCGATTCCCCAATGGGGAGAATGACCCCTTTTCAAGGGTGACACAAAGAAATCCCCGGCCTGCCCACCGACACATGCCCTTGCAGTCTCCTTCTAGGCCCACTTCCCTTCGCACCCTGCACTCAGGACTTTCACCTCCTGTCATGGTAGAATTCCCCACTCTGAACCTTAGCCTCCAAAAGATGGGGTACCAGCATTAATTCCTCTAAGCTCAATTACCAGCTTAGGACTTGTAGCGCTGCCACCAACCAGGAATTCCAGGGCCTGCTACACTCTGGTCCCCCCAAAACCTGGCCCGTGGTCCCCCAAGACCCAGTCCCTCTGGATCTTAACACAAGGAAAGTAAACCCTTTCCCTCACCGTTGCCTCTCCCAGACTTCCCCTCCCTGGGTTACCCTGCAAGATCACTGTGATTCAAACTCCTTGAATCTTAAAAACAGAGAGGAAACTTCACCTTCCCCCCTCCTTCTCTCTCCCCCTCCCAGACTCTCCCTGAGAGAGAAAGTAATCCTAACACAGACAAAAATGAACCTTTCTCTCCTCCTTTCTCCCCACCAATTCCCTGGTGGATCCAGACCCAGTTCCCTGGGGTCTCAGCAGAATAAAAAAAAACAATCAGGTTCTTAAACAAGAAAAGCTTTTAATTAAAGAAAGAAAAAAACAGTAAAAATTATCCTTGTAAATTTAAGATGGAATATGTGACAGGGTCTTTCAGCTACAGACACTGGGAATACCCTCCCAGCCTAAGTATAGAAGTAGAAATTAAAATCCTTTCAGCACAATGCAAATTTGAACTCCTTCCAGCCAAATAGACATTTGCAAGTAAAGAAAACAAACATAAGCCCAACTCACTCTATCTACCTAGTACTTAACCATTCTGGACATATAAGAGACTGTATCAGAGAGATTGGCGAGAAACCTGGTTGCACGTCTGGTCACTCTCAGAACCCAGAGAGAACAACAACCAAACACTAACAGCACACCCAAAAACTTCCCTCCCTCAAGAGTTGAAAGTATCCTGTTCCCTGATTGGTCCTCTGGTCAGGTGACAGCCAGGCTCACTGATCTTGTTAACCCTTTACAGGCAAAAGAGATATGAAGACCTTCTGTTCTATTAACTCTTAACTATCTGTTTGTGACACCTCCAGAGAGACAATTACCTCGCAAGGACACGCTCGCCCTAGCGAAAGCCTCTCCCTGGCCTTCCGCCACCGGGCCCAGCTTCGGGGCCTGCACGCGGGGGCACGTTTCCGAGTGGCAAAGGGAAATATGCTGGCCAGGGGCATGAGGACAATGGGCCAGACAAACGGGGAGGGACTTGGTCAAGGGGTGGAGGAAGACAGGCATGGGATTGGCTTCCTGTCTTTTTCCCTTGGCTCGGGATTTCACCGGTGGCTGTAATGGGAAGACTTGAGAAGTACCTGTGGCCGCCGGCGAGGTAGGGGGCCACCCCGAGTGCGCAGAGCTCAGCATCTTCGGCTGGGCTGTTGTTTGTGTCAGGGCCTGGCCGTGATCGTATAGTGGTTAGTATTCTGCGCCGTGGCTGCAGCAACCTCGGTTCGAATCCGGGTCACGGCATTGCTTTTTGGTGGGGGCGGGGAGGGGCTATCCTGCAGCACGCCTCGTGGCTCAGCCTGATTGCGTCCATTTGCCAAGAGAGCCATGGGCCGGTCCTTAGCTTCTGCTTGGTAAAGGAAAGTGAGTGGGGTCCATCCGTCTGAAAGAGAGTGCCAGGCCTTCTTGCTGGGCGCCAGGGTCCAGAAGCAGCGCATTCCCTCCTGGAAAGGGCTGTGTTTCGAATGTCTGTCCAGTGCGCATTGAACGGAAGGATCTGCGTGGCTGGGAAGCTGCGAGCCTCCAGAGGCGCTTGAAAAGCCAAAGGGTGCGTGGGTGAGTTTGTGGTGAGGTGAGTGTGAAGTGTGGAAGGGGGAGGGTGTGAAGAGGAGGTTTTGAGAGTTAAAAGGGGCTGCTGAGCTGGTAGGTGAGGGCAAGGTCCCAGGCGGGTGTTGTGTGAGGAGCTGTGTAGGCCGTAAAAGGCGGCCTGCTGGGCAAGGGCAGGTGAGGAGGGCCACGGCTGTGTCTGCGGCCATAGCCTTTGAGAAGTAGAAGAGAGCCAGGGGCGTTGTTGCCCGCACCGGCCCAGGTGCCGGTGTAGGTGTACGCTGACCATAGCTGTTCCCTGGGAGCTGGGCCCACTCACCCTGCTCCTTCCTTGTTAGTATAGTGGTGAGTATCCCCGCCTGTCACGCGGGAGATGGGGTTTGATTCCCTGATGGGGAGAATGACCCCTTTTCAAGGGTGCGACAAAGAAATCCCCGGCCTGCCCACCGCCACATGCCCTTGTAGTCTCCTTCTAGGCCCACTTCCCTTCGCACCCTGCACTCAGGACTTTCACCTCCTGTCATGGTAGAATTCCCCACTCTGAACCTTAGCCTCCAAAAGATGGGGTACCAGCATTAATTCCTCTAAGCTCAATTACCAGCTTAGGACTTGTAGCGCTGCCACCAACCAGGAATTCCAGGGCCTGGTACACTCTGGTCCCCCCAAAACCTGGCCCGGGGTCCCCCAAGACCCAGTCCCTCTGGATCTTAACACAAGGAAAGTAAACCCTTTCTCTCACCGTTGCCTCTCCCAGACTTCCCCTCTCTGGGTTACCCTGCAAGATCACTGTGATTCAAACTCCTTGAATCTTAAAAACAGAGAGGAAACTTCACCTTCCCCCCTCCTTCTCTCTCCCCCTCCCAGACTCTCCCTGAGAGAGAAAGTAATCCTAACACAGACAAAAATGAACCTTTCTCTCCTCCTTTCTCCCCACCAATTCCCTGGTGGATCCAGACCCAGTTCCCTGGGGTCTCAGCAGAAGAAAAAAGAACAATCAGGTTCTTAAACAAGAAAAGCTTTTAATTAAAGAAAGAAAAAAACAGTAAAAATTATCCTTGTGAATTTAAGATGGAATATGTGACAGGGTCTTTCAGCTACAGACACTGGGAATACCCTCCCAGCCTAAGTATAGAAGTAGAAATTAAAATCCTTTCAGCACAATGCAAATTTGAACTCCTTCCAGCCAAATAGACATTTGCAAGTAAAGAAAACAAACATAAGCCTAACTCACTCTATCTACCTAGTACTTAACCATTCTGGACATATAAGAGACTGTATCAGAGAGATTGGCGAGAAACCTGGTTGCACGTCTGGTCACTCTCAGAACCCAGAGAGAACAACAACCAAACACTAACAGCACACCCAAAAACTTCCCTCCCTCAAGAGTTGAAAGTATCCTGTTCCCTGATTGGTCCTCTGGTCAGGTGACAGCCAGGCTCACTGATCTTGTTAACCCTTTACAGGCAAAAGAGATATGAAGACCTTCTGTTCTATTAACTCTTAACTATCTGTTTGTGACACCTCCAGAGAGACAATTACCTCGCAAGGACACGCTCGCCCTAGCGAAAGCCTCTCCCTGGCCTTCCGCCACCGGGCCCAGCTTCGGGGCCTGCATGCGGGGGCACGTTTCCGAGTGGCAAAGGGAAATAGGCTGGCCAGGGGCATGAGGACAATGGGCCAGACAAACGGGGAGGGACTTGGTCAAGGGGTGGAGGAAGACAGGCATGGGATTGGCTTCCTGTCTTTTTCCCTTGGCTCGGGATTTCACCGGTGGCTGTAATGGGAAGACTTGAGAAGTACCTGTGGCCGCCGGCGAGGTAGGGGGCCACCCCGAGTGCGCAGAGCTCAGCATCTTCGGCTGGGCTGTTGTTTGTGTAAGGGCCTGGCCGTCATCGTATAGTGGTTAGTATTCTGCGCCGTAGCCGCAGCAACCTCGGTTCGAATCCAGGTCACGTCTTTGCTTTTTGGTGGGGGTGGGAGGGGAGGGGCTATCCTGCAGCACGCCTCGTGGCTCAGCCTGATTGCGTCCATTTGCCAAGAGAGCCATGGGCCGGTCCTTAGCTTCTGCTTGGTAAACGAAAGTCAGTGGTGTCCATCCGTCTGAAAAAGAGTGCCAGGCCTTCTTGCCGGGCCCCAGGGTCCAGAAGCAGCGCATTCCCTCCTGGAAAGGGCTGTGTTTCGAATGTCCGTCCAGTGCGCATTGAACGGAAGGATCTGCGTGGCTGGGAAGCTGCGAGCCTCCAGAGGCGCTTGAAAAGCCAAAGGGTGCGTGGGTGAGTTTGTGGTGAGGTGAGTGTGAAGTGTGGAAGGGGGAGGGTGTGAAGAGGAGGTTTTGAGAGTTAAAAGGGGCTGCTGAGCTGGTAGGTGAGGGCAAGGTCCCAGGCGGGTGTTGTGTGAGGAGCTGTGTAGGCCGTAAAAGGCGGCCTGCTGGGCAAGGGCAGGTGAGAAGGGCCAGGGCTGTGTCTGCAGCCAAAGCCTATGAGAAGCAGAAGAGGGCCAGGGGCGTTGTTGCGTGCTGGGGCCCATGCGACGGTGTAGGTGTACGCTAACCATTTCTGTTCTCTGGGAGTTGGGCCCACTCATTGTGCCCCTTTCCTCATTAGTATAGTGGTGAGTTTACTTGCCTGTCATCCCAGAAACCACGGTTAATTTACCTGACAGGGAGGGAGTGAGGTAGTAAGGCCTGTCTGGGTGGGAGAACAGGGGAAAACTTTAGGAAATGGACTATACCTGAGTCTGTAACCTGAGCTAGGCAAGGGGGCTGGAAGGTCAACATTTTTCCCTGTTAAGCCAGACGATGGAAGGGGCCGGCAGAAGGGGGTTGGTTTCTTTTTTGTTTGAGGGCTGTGTGGAGGGAATTTAGGGTATCCTAAACTGAGATCCAAGCACCGTGAAACTCCAGAAGGACTCGATTGTGGGGTCCTGACTATGCCTGCAAGCTCTGCTGTAACCTGCGTTCCTTTTGTCCAATAAACCTTCTGTTTTACTGGCTGGCTGAGAGTCACTGTGGGTCCCAGGACGATGCGTACCGGACCGGACTCCCCCACACTCCGTGACAACTGGTGGCAGTGGTGGGATATACTGCACCCCGTGGACGGCGCTTCCTGCATTAAGTGACTGGGGAGCAGTAAAACGAATGGATGATTTTAGGGGTGATTACCCCCTGGGAGTGTGTGCCCAGTGAGAAGGACTTTGCAGTAACTTGGTCCCCCAGGGGATTGCAGCGAGCGGTCCCAGGGGCGGAGAAGTCTTCAGCTCGACCCTGACAGAGAGGCGGTGACCTCAAGAAGGGCTGGTGCACTGGGGGTCTCCCTGAAAACTGTGGGGAGCGGTGAGCACCCCGGTCTGTGATTGGCCAGCAGGAAGATTTATGCCAAGCGGCGCAAGTGCGACCTGGTGAAGCTGTGCAAGCAGAGGGGGCTGCACAGTGGGAGACTCATGAAAAACCAGCAGATTGCCCGGCTGGAGGAAGGAGACAGCTTGAATAAACCGATCCCTGTCTCTGAGGGAAGCAGCCGGGCAGATGCAGCGCAGGCTCCAGTGTCTGTACCAGCTGGGAGTGGTCAGCCGGCAGCTGAGGGCTTCCCGAGACCCCCCCCGCCCCATTCCTATGCCTAGGGGAAGGGCGGGGAGAAGCCCAGCAAATACTGAGGGCACTGTGACCCTCCCCCGGCCAGCAGGGGATCCTCCTGGCAAAGCTCACCCCCCAGCAGGGGATCCTCCTGGCGAAGCTCACCTCCCAGCAGGGGATCCTCCTGGCGAAGCTCACCTCCCAGCAGGGGATCGTCCCGGCGGCACTCGGCATCCGTGGAGCAAATGCGGCTGGAATATGACAGAAAGCTGAGACGGGAAAAGCTCGAGTTAAGGAGGCAAGAACTGAAGGAATGGGAGATCCAGAGTAAACATGAGGCAAACCAGCGCCAGCGTGAGGAGACCCAGCGCCAGCGTAAGCTGGAGGAGAAGGAGAACCAGTGTAAACATGAGGAGAACCAGCGCCAGCGTAAGCTGGAGGAGAAGGAGAAACAGCATAAACATGAACTGAAGCTGGCCCGGCTGGCGAGCAGTAGGGCCCCGGCTGCGGTGAGTGAGGGGGGACCCAAGCCTACAAAGAGCTTTAATAAGTGCTTGCTGGCCCAGCGTAAGGAGGGGGAGAACATAGATACCTTCCTGACAGCCTTTAAGAATGCCTGCAAGCTGCACAGGGTTCGCCTTGCAGACAGGATCTCATTTCTCACCCCCTTACTGGACTCCGCAGCCGTGGAGGTGTACAGCTGACTGAAAGGGGCGGAGGCAGGGGACTATGAACTGTTCAAACAGGCCCTGCTCCGCAAGTTTGGGCTGACTCCTGAGATGTACCAGAAAAGGTTCCGGAGTCAGCGTAAAACCCGTGAGGTCACATACCTACAACTCATCAACCGGGCTCAGGGGTATGCCCGCAAGTGAACAGCTGGGTCCCAAACTAAAGAGGACCTGCTTGACATATTCATACTAGAGCACCTGTACGAGCAGTGCCCAACCGACCTAAGGCTGTGATTGATAAACCAGAAGCCGGAGAATCCACAGCACGCAGGCCAGCTGGCCAACCAATTTGTGAACAGTCGAGCAGGGGATAACAGGGTGAAGTCTCAAAGGAGCAAGCCTGCCTCAACGCAGAGAGAGAGTCACCATGGGACCAGCGGGGGCCTATGGAGAACCCTCACCAAAGGGGAACATCCAGCATCAGGTCCATCCGACCCACTCGAGGGGACCCACGAAACATGGGCTGCTATCACTGTGGCCAACGAGGCCACATACAGGTCCAGTGCCCCAAGCTCAGGGACAGACTGAGCAGACCCAACCCGCAGAGGGTTGACTGGATAAAGACCCAGTCAGAGGAGGGGCAACATTCCCAGAAAAGTGGGGCTGGCAGCATACAATCTGTAAAGGAGGGAGGAGGTCCCCAGGTCAGCTCCTCTGGGGGCTGAATGCTCCAGACTCTGTGTTTTTCGGTTTACAAGATGGGCGCAGAGCTGCCCCTCCGGAAAAAGTGCCTTGTTTCCCTGGAGGTAGATGGGAGGAAGGTCACTGGGTACTGGGACACAGGGGAAGAGGTGACGCTCGCCCGGCCCGAGGTGGTGGCCTCAGATCGGATGGTGCCCGACACCTACCTGACCCTGATGGGCGTGGGCGGAACCCATTCAAGGTGCCCGTGGTGAGGGTACACCTGAAGTGGGGGGCCGAGGGCCCCAAGGATGTGGGGGTAAGCCCACATTTGCCCACAGACGTGTTAATGGGAGGGGACCTCGAGGACTGGCCAAGTAACACCCAGAGTGCCCTGGTCGTGACTCACAGTCAGAGGCAGCGAAGGGCACTGCGCCCCGACAACGGGGAAGGGACTCTGCCCGAGGAGCAGGACCCTAACTTGGTGGGGGGGGACGCCCAGGGACACGGCTCAGAGAGGCTGCGGCCTCAGACCCAGCCAGCGAGAGAGAGCAGGTCCCCATCCCTGTCCCAGCTGCTGAGTTCCAGGCCAAGTTGCAGAAAGATCCCTCCTTGCGGAAGCCCAGGGACTGGGCTAACCTCAGTGCGGTACAGACCATGAGGAGAGGTTGCAAGGAGAGGTTCCTGTGGGAGAAGGGGTTCCTGTTCCGAGAATGGGCTCCCCCAGGGGAAGTAGAGTCATGGGGGATCAGGAGGCAGCTGGTAGTTCCCCAGAAGTTTCACCAGAAGCTACTGTACCTGGCCCATGACATCCCTCTCGCAGGGCACCAGGGAATATGGCGCACCAGGCAGAGGCTGCTACAGAGCTTTTACTGGCCTGGGGTCTTTACCCATGTTCGACAGTACTGCCAATCCTGTGACCCCTGCCAGAGGATGGGGAAGGCCTGGGACAAGGGGAAAGGAGCTTTGTCATAAACAGATAAGTAGGAGTTAATAGAACAAAAGTGCTTCATATCTCTTTTCCCTGTAAAGGGTTAACAAGATCAGTGAGCCTGGCTGTCACCTGACCAGAGGACCAATCAGAGGACAGGATACTTTCAAATCTTGAGGGAGGGAAGTTTTTGTGTGTGCTGTTAGTTCTTGGTTGTTGTTCACTCTGGGGGCTCAGAGGGATCAGACGTGCAACCAGGTTCCTCTCCAATCTCTCCGATACAGGCTCTCATAAGTTCAGAATAGTAAGTACTAGGTAGATAAAGCGAGTTAGGCTTATGTTTGTTTTCTTTACTTGCAAATGTGTATTTGGCTGGAAGGAGTTCAAATTGGTATTTTGCTGAAAAGATTTTAATTTGTACTTGAATACTTAGGCTGGGAGGGTATTCTCAGTGTCTATAGCTGAAAGACCCTGTACCTATTCCATTTTAAATTTACAAAGATAATTTTTACTGTTTTTTCTTTCTTTAATTAAAAGCTTTTCTTGTTTAAGAACCTGATTGTTTTTTTATTCTGGTGAGACCCCAGGGGACTGGGTCTGGATTCACCAGGGAATTGGTGGGGAGAAAGGAGGGAAGTGGGAGAGAGAGGCTAATTTCTCTCTGTGTTAGGATTACTTTCTCTTTCAGGAAGAGTCTGGGAGGAGGAGAGAGAAGGAGGGGGAAAGGTGGATTTTCCTCTCTGTTTCAAGATTCAAGGAGTTTGAATCACAGTGATCTTCCAGGGTAACCCAGGGAGGGGAAGCTTGGGAGAGGCAATGGTGAGGGAAAGGGTTTACTTTCCTTGTGTTAAGATCCAGAGGGTCTGGGTCTTGGGGCTCCCTGGGCAAGGTTTTGGGGGGACCAGAGTGTACCAGGCACTGAAATTCCTGGTTGGTGGCAGTGCTACAAGTACTAAGCTGGTAATTGAGCTTAGAGAAATTCATTCTGGTACCCCATCTTTTTGACGCTAAGGTTCAGAGTGGTGGTTTGTACCATGACAAGCTTTGAGGCTTTTACCCATCATAGAAGAACCTTTCCAGAAGATGGCCATGGACATAGTGGGACCACTCAGCAAGACGACCCGGTCAGGGAAGAAATACATCCTGGTGGTGGTGGATTTCGCCACTCGCTAACCCGAGGCGGTGGCCTTGTCCTCTATCGAAGCAGAAACCGTGGCAGATGCGCTGCTGACAATTTTCAGCCGGGTGGGGTTCCCCAAGAAAGTCTTAACGGACCAGGGGTCCAACTTCATGTCGGCCCTGCTCCAGTGCTTGTGGGGAAAATGTGGGGTCCAGCATAACTGGGCCTCAGTGTATCACCCCCAGTCCAACGGGCTGGTGGAAAGGTTCAACGGGACTCTGAAGATGATGCTAAAAACATTTATGAACCAGCACCCGCAGGACTGGGACAAGTACTTACCTCACCTGCTGTTCACGTACAGGGAGGTACCCCAGGAATCTACCGGGTTTTCGCCTTTCAAACTGTGGTATGGAAGGTGGGTAAGGGGGCCCCTAGACCTGATGAGAGACGAATGGGAGGGGTAGGCCCCGAGGGAGAGTCGGTGGTGGAGTATGTCCTGACCTTCCGGGAAAGACGGGCCGAGCTCATGGGCCTGGCCAGGGAGAATCTGGCCCGAGCTCAGAGGAAGCAGAAGATCTGGTATGACAGCACGGCACAGGCCCGTGCCTTCGCCACCGGGGATCAGGTGATGGTTCTTATCCCCATGAGGAAAAACAAACTCCAGACTGCCTGGGAAGGGCCCTTCAAGATTATCAAGCAACTAAATGAGGTAAACTGTGTGGTGGAGCTGTCGAACCGGGCACATCACCGTCAGGTGTACCATGTGAACATGATGAAGCCATACTATGACAGGGGGAATGTGGTGTTTGCCGTGTGTGGACATTGGGAGGAGCAGGGAGATGACCCCTTAGTGGATCTATTCTCTGGGACAAAAGCTGGTTCCCCCCGGAGGCAATTCCCTTCTCTGATCAGCTGACCCTGGCCCAGCACGCTGAGATCAGAGGGGTGCTGCATCTATACCGACAGCTGTTTTCCAACCAGCCTGGATGCACTAATTTGACTGTCCACCGGGTGGAGACCGGGTCACATCCTCCTATGAGATGCTCCCCTTTTCGGGTCACTGGGAAAACTGCCCAGGACCTAGAAAGAGAGGTCAGGGACATGCTGGCTTTGGGGGTGATCCAGCCATCTTCCAGCCCGTGGGCCTTGCCAGTGGTGCTGGTCCCCAAAAAGGATGGGTCAATCCGGTTCTGTGTGAACTATCGAAAGCTCAATGCCATCACCGTATCCGATGCCTACCCCATGCCCAGGCCTGACGAGCTCCTAGACAAGCTGGGAGGCGCTCGGTACCTCACCACCATGGATCTTACCAAGGGCTACTGGCAAGTGCCGCTGGACGCAGATGCCAGGCTAAAATCGGCCTTTATCACCCCTCTGGGGCTCTACAAGTTTCTGATCCTGCCCTTTGGCCTCAAGGGAACACCAGCCACCTTCCAGCGCCTGGTGGATCAGCTACTGCGGGGGATGGAGAGTTTTGCCGTGGCGTATATTGACGACATCTGTGTCTTCAGCCAGACCTGGGAGGACCACATGTCCCAGGTTAAACGAGTGCTGGACTGACTCCGGGAGGCTGGGTTAACCATAAAGGCTGAGAAGTGCAATGTGGGGATGGCTGAAGTATCTTACTTGGGCCATCGGGTGGGGAGCGGCTACCTGAAGCCGGAACCAGCCAAGGTGGAGGTGATCAGAGACTGGCCCGCTCCCCAAACCAAAAAGCAGGTCCAGGCCTTTATTGGGATGGCGGGGTACTATCGAAGATTCATGCCCCACTTTAGCACCATAGCCGCCCCCCTCACTGAGCTGTGCAAGAAGGGGAAGCCAGACAAGGTGGTCTGGACCGAGCAGTGCCAGCAGGCTCTCCGGGGGCTGAAGGAGGCTCTGGTTAGTGGCCCAGTTCTGGCAAACCCAGATTTTGACAAGCCCTTCATGGCGTTCACTAACACCTCAGATACGGGACTGGGGGCGGTGTTAATGCAGGAGGATGAAAAGGGGGAGAGACCCCCCATCGTGTACCTGAGCAAAAAGTTACTACCCTGGGAGCAGAACTACACGGCCATTGAGAAGGAATGCCTGGCCATGGTGTGGGCCCTTAAGAAACTGGAGCCATATCTCTTTGGGCGACACTTCACCGTGTACACCAACCACTCTCCCCTGACCTGGCTGCACCAGATGAAAGGAGCCAACGCCAAGCTCCTGAGGTGGAGTCTGCTCCTGCAGGACTATGACATGGACGTGGTCCATGTGAAGGGAAGTGCCAACCTGATAGCGAACGCGTTGTCCCAGAGGGGGGGCCCTGAACTTCCCAAGGTCACTGGGCAGAGTGACCTGGCTCAGTTCAGTCTCGAAGGGGGGAGAGATGTGATGGTTTAGGGGCTGTCTGCATGGGGGGATGGGAGAGCAGGGGAGGACTTTAGGGGATGGACTATACCTGAGCCTGTAACCTGAGCTAGGCAAGGGAGGTGGGAGGTCAACATTTTTGCCCAGGAAGCTAGACAAAGGAAGGGGCCGGCAGGAGGGAGTTGGTTTCTGTTTCGTTTGGGGGCTGTGTGGGGGGAAGTCAGGGTATCCTAAGCTGAGATCCAAGCACCCTGAAACTCCAGAAGGACTCGATTGAGGGGTTCTGACTGTGCCTGCAAGCTCTACTCTAACCTGCGTTCCTGTTGTCCAATAAACCTTCTGTTTTACTGGCTGGCTGAGAGTCAGTGTGGGTCCCAGGAAGAGGGGTGCCGGACTCCCCCACACTCCGTGACAGAGGGTGACCCCTTTTGAAGGGGGGACAAAGAAATCCCTGGCCTGCCCACCACATGCCCTTGCATTCTCCTTCTACGGCCACTTCCCTTCACACCCCGCGCTCATGACTTTCACCTCCAGAAAGACAATTACCTCACAAGGACACGTTTGCCCTTGCGAAAGCCTCTCCCTGGCCTTCTGCCACCGGGCCCAGCTTTGGGGCCTGCACGTGGGGGCACGTTTCCGAGTGGCAAAGGGAAATAAGCTGGCCAGGGGCATGAGGACAATGGGCCAGACAAATGGGGAGGGACTTGGTCAAGGGGTGGAGGAAGACAGGCATGGGATTGGCTTCCTGTCTTTTTCCCTTGGCTCGGGATTTTACTTGTGACTGTAATGGGGAGACTTGAGAAGTACCTGTGGCCACTGGCAAGGTAGGGGGCCGCCCCGAGAGCACAGAGCTGAGCGTTTTCCGCTGGGCTGTTGCTGGCACCAACACCTGGCCATGATCGTATAGTGGTTAGTACTCTGTGTTGTGGCTGCAGCAACCTCGGTTTGAATCCGGGTCACGGCATTGCTTTTTGGTGGCTGTGGGTGGGGAGGGGCTATCCTGCAGGACTCTTCGTGGCTCAGCCTGATTGCGTCTATTTGCCAAGAGAGCCATGGGCCAATCCTTAGCTTCTGCTTGTTAAAGGAAAGTCAATGGGGTGCATCCATCTGAAAAAGAGTGCCAGGCCTTCTTGCTGGGCGCCAGGGTCCAGAAGCAGCGCATTCCCTCCTGGAAAGGGCTGTGTTTCGAATGTCCGTCCAGTGCGCGTTGAACGGAAGGATCTGCGTGGCTGGGAAGCTGCGAGCCTCCAGAGGCGCTTGAAAAGCCAAAGGGTCCGTGGGTGAGTTTGTGGTGAGGTGAGTGTGAAGTGTGGAAGGGGGATGGTATCAAGAGGAGGTTTTGAGAGGAAAAAGGTGCTGCTGAGCTGGTAGGTGAGGGCAAGGTCCCAGGTGGGTGTTGTGTGAGGAGCTGTGTAGGCCGTAAAAGGCGGCCTGCTGGGCAAGGGCAGGTGAGGAGGGCCAGGGCTGTTTCTGCAGCCAAAGCCTTTGGGAAGCAGAAGAGGGCCAGGGGTGTTGTTGCCTGCTGGGGCCCATGCTTCCAGGATCTGCTAGAGGTAAGCGCCACCCAGAGCCTGCACCCATGAGCCACCACCCCCGACACTCCAGCCCTGATCCTCCTCCCAGCCTTCAAACTCCTTGGTCTCAGCCTGGTGCACCCTCCTGCTCCCCATGCCCTCATCCGCTGCCCCAGCCCTGATCCCCCTCCCACCCTCTAAACCCCTCAGTTCTAGTCCGGAGCACTCTCCTATACCCCAGACCCCTCATCCCCAGCCCCACCCTGGCCTGTACCCTCAGCTGAAGCCTTCAGCCCACCCCCACATCCCTGCCCCAGCCCAGAGCCCCCTCCCTTACCATGAACTCCTCATTTCTGGCTTCACCCCAGAACCCACACCCCCAGCCAGAGCACTCACCCCCTCCTGCACCCTAGCCCCAATTTCATGAGCGTTCGTTGCCCGCCATACAATTTCCATACCGAGATGTAGCCCTTGGGCCAAAAAGTTTGCCAACCCCTCCTCTAAGGCTAGACACAAAGCTATCTGAAGGCAGGTCACCTGAATCCAGCAGGTGAATGTTAAATTCATTGGGTAGTGAAAAGAGTTAAGAGTGCCTGAAATGGATAGGAATTAATTTGGGGAATCGCTAATGACTTAAAAATAGACCTGGAGGACACTTAATTGATGCCTAAGATTTACTATAGGAATCTGTTGGTGATGCTTTTTCTAATGGATACAGGCTTAGGTAAGAACTGTCATTAATCTTGGTTTAATAAATTATTTCAAATGTTCTTCCTCCATATGTGTAAAGTTCCCTCCGATTTTATCCTCTGTTCTTCATACTTGGTTTGCAGTTTTTAATTGTTAGAACTGAGTAAACCATTCTCTTAATTTCCTTCACCTTGAGAGTAATGCAAGTAGTTGGAAGGGAGGAGTCTATCATGAGCACTTCAGACACACTGTAATTATTCTAAAGTGAGAAACATGCAACATTGTCATGAAAGTTTACCAGCCCAGAAACAAAACCCACTTTCCAATCTTAACAGATATGGTAATGAATAAAGAATATTTCACCCCTCAACAAAAATGCAAAGAATTTTGGAAGACTGGTGCACAGAAGTCAGGAAGACAACCCTAAACAATTATAATAAATTAAATGGGGGTTATTTTGATGACAGTGTAAACAAATTCTGTTGTATCTTCCAGAAGGATTAATCAGTTCCCTTTAACAATTGTTTTGGAAGACTGGAGAAGTCACCCTTGATCATCTTTTTCTTACTTTGAAATGCAATTCAACAAGATATTTGTAAATTGCAGAGGGACCACAGAATAAGAACATTACCGCTCCTGCAGTCAACCTACAAGTTTATTTAGTTACTTAAATATAACAGTGGAAAGCAGACTGCTCATTGCAACATACTTCAATTTTGTATTACTACTGTACAATCATTTAGCTCCACCTTGTGGTTTCCAATCAGGTAACAGCTTGTCTTAAATATACTTCTAAGGTTAGATTTTCAGAAATTACAGTTTTATGGGTATCAGAAGTACTGTGTGACTTGGTGTTTTTAATCTTAAGCTCCTAAACATATAATTAGATGGAATGGTAAAATGAAACATATAATATGGTAAGTGCACTTTAGCAGAAAACATAGAATCATAGGACTGGCAGGGACATCTAGAGATTGTTTAGTCCAGTCCCCTGCACTCATGGAAGGACAAGTATTATTTACACCATCCCTGACAGATATTTGTCTAACCTGCTCTTAAAAATCTCCCATAATGAAGATTCCACAACCTCCCTAGGCAATTTATTCCAGTGCTTAACCACCCTGACAGTTAGGAAATTTTTCCTTGTGTCCAACCTAAACTGCCTTTGCTGCAATTTAAGGCCATTGCTTCTTGTCCTATCCTCAGAGGTTAAGAACAATTCTTCTCCCTCCTTTTTGTAACAACCTTTTATATACTTGAAAACTGTTATCATGCCCCTTCTCAGTCATCTCTTTTTCAGACTAAATAAACCCAATTTTTTTGATCTTCCCTCATAGGTCATGTTTTCTAGACCTTTAATAACTTTTGTTGCTCTTCTCTGGACATTTTCCAATTTGTCCACATCTTTCCTGAAATGTGGCGCCCAGCACTGGACACAATACTCCAGTTGAGGCCTAATTAGTGCAGAGTAGAACAGAAGAATTACTTCTCGTGTCTTGCTTACATCACTCCTGCTAATAAATCCCAGAAGGATGTTTGCTTTTTTGGCAAAAGTGTTACAGTGTTGACCCATATTTAGCTTGTGGTCCATTATGATCCTAGATCCCTTTCCGCAGTACTCCTTCCTAGGCAGTCATTTCCCATTTTGTATGTGTGCAACTGATTGTTCCTTCTTAAGTGGAGTACTCTGCATTTGAATTTCATCCTGTTTACTTCAGACCATTTATCCAGTTTGTCCAGATCATTTTGAATTTTAATCCTATCCTCCAAAGCACTTGCAACACCACCCAGCTTGTATCGTCCGCAAACTTTATACGTCATAGTGTACTCTCTATGCCATTATCTAAAGCATTGATGAATATATTGAAAAGAAATGGACCCAGAACATGAACATGACTTGATCTGAATGAGACTTGAAGTGCCCATTGGCATTCCCTATGAAAAATGTAAATCAAAGTGTTATATTACTCAAAACATCTGCGCTCTGTTTGTCTTCTGTCCATTTACTGTACTGAAAACTATTTCTTACTCTTTGTGAAGGGGTTTACAAATCCTGTACTGAGCATAGATAGAAGAGAAAGGAGACTCTTCCCAGACTGACCACTCCCCAAAACAGCTGCCTGAACTGCCAATCATGGAGGCATGCGCCTTGGGCTGGGACCAATAAGGAAATTGGAATGAGAACAGACAGAGATGGGGAGGCAGAGAGGCCTGGGATAGTGGAGGCAGAAAAGCCTGTGCCAGGCTGCCTCCAAGAAACTGACAGGAGATAAAGAAAAACTGCAGACCCTGGAGTTTAAGGGTTGATTGACTCATTTTAGGTTAAGTTGATGGACTGGGCTGATGTGAGATGAATAGAGGGAGACCAGTTAGGAGAAAGGTGGGACCTCTGGAGAGTCTGCCCAAGAGCACTTGACGTTCCTGTTAGCTAGAGTTAGTTGGAAACTTTCTGATTAAAGTTTTCTGGTGAAACATGCTGATTAGATAGAATTAAAACATTCCATGGAAATGTGCCTATTCCATCAAAACTTTTGACAGACGCCAGGAAGGCAGGTTGGCATGGATTCCAGAGCAATTCCACTGGTCATTCTTCCCAGGAGGGCCCCTCTCTGGGCTGGAAATTTTTTGAAAATTCATTTTGGTTCTTCCAAAGAGGAACTCCCTGAATTTTGCCTTCCTGGAGAAAATTTAGCATTTCTAATTTTTGGTAGGTTTGAAATAAAAAATTTACAGAAAAGCACAATTGTTTTTGTGAACAAAATGACACCGCCTGCCCAGCTCTACGGTTAGCACTGCCATGACAACACAGCTCAGAGAAAGGGAATGGAATCCTCTTCTGGTTTATGGGAGAGAGAGAATTGTTACAATTTCTCCCACTGGAGTCTAGCTATTAGTGATACATAAACCTGAATGAACCTATCCTGTCAGATTCCAGAATGAAGTTGCTGGGCTGGCAATTAAATAGCCATCATTTTAGTAGTGAGTTGTGCAAATCAGATACAATACTCCAAACTTACTACCCAGTTGGTCTTCAGAGTGAACATACAGTGAATATCAATATCAACACCCGGTCAAAAAGAGATACTGGAGGCTCCAATCAGCACTGGAGGTGCCGATCAGCACCGAGCCATTAAAAGTCCAGTTGGTGGTGCTGCAGAGCTAAGTCAGGCTAGTCCCTACCTCTCTGGCACCATGCTGTGCTCCAGAAGTGGACAGCAGGTCTGGCTCCTAAGCAGGGGGGAGGGTCATGGGGCTACGTGTGATGCCCCTGCCCCGAACACCAGCTCCACACTCCCATTGGCCAGGAACCACGGCCAGTGGGAGCTGAGAGAGGCAGTGCCTGCAGGCAAAGGCAGCACCCTCCCCACCCGCCTAGGAGCCAGACCTACTGGCCACTTCCTCGGGTGCAATGCGGAGCCAGGACAGGCAGGGAGCCTGCTTTAGCCACACTGTGCCACTGACTCGGGAGCCACCTGAGGTAAGCCTGCACCCAAGCCTCAACCCCCTGCCCCAGCCCTGAGCCCCCCAACCTAGACCCCCCTCCTGCACCCCAAACTCCTCATCCCTGGCCCCACCATAGAGCCTGCACTCCCAGCCCAGAGCCACACCCCCTCCTGCACTCCAATCCCATGTCCCAGCCCAGTGAAAGTGAGTGAAAGTGGGGAAGAGTGAGCCACTGAGGGAGGAATTAGTGAGGAGGGGGTGGGGCAGGGCCTTGGGGAAGGGGCAGGGCTAAGGCGTTCATTTTTTTGCGATTAGGAAGTTGGTAACCCAACTGCATGAGTGAAGAATGGGAAACAGAGAACCTGAAAGAATGGGCCTAGCACAGTGAAGGGCTACTGTCTTTAGAACAAGATGAGGTGAAATTCTCTTCTGCTTCAGAGGCAGAAATCTCGCAATGTCCATGGGTTGTTTTCTCACTCTTTCTCCACAAGGCCTGTTACAAGTATTGTCTTCTGACAGTGTCCAATGCCAGGTGCTCCAGAGGAACAGTAATAGGCAGTCATTGAGTGAGCCACTCCCTGCTTCTAGCTGGACTGGCCTTCATAGCTAATACAGTGAGACAGAGGTACTGCCTTCTTTTGTTGGGCAGGAGATAACAGCTCTTGTGGCAAACTAGTATTTCATACCTGGTAATGTTTCTGTCCTGACTCAGAGGGGTTACAGTTTCAGAGCAAACACTTCAATATTACTTTGTAATATAGCTATTATAAGTGAGATTGATACACACAGCAACATACAAGCATTTCACTAAATATCTTCCTATAAGACTAATACCTATTTTGAGGAAAACTAACATGCAGGTCACCTGGCCTGGTCTCCAGCTACGAGGTTGTCAGTTCTGAGCTAATATCCGTAGCCTGGGCAAGAGCTGGCATCTGGCCTGCCAGCATCACAGCCCTAACTTTGGGAAGCAGAGAACCCATCACTGTAGAAAGAATTACAGACTCAGGTGGTAAATACATTTGACGGCTATGTCATCCTGAACCCTAATCTTCACACTGGGTTAGTGGGAGAAGGAGAGTTTGAGTATTGTTGAGCGTATTGAAAGACTTTTAGGACCCCTAGAATAGTCACCAAGAATAGTTCTGACCCTCATCAGAAATTCAGAGTCATTACAGTATTTAACTTTCTATTCTAATCAGGAGCTAGACCAGCAGTGCAGTGTGTGAAACTCTAAAAAACTCTGGTTTCAATTCAGACTAAGAAGGTGTGAGCCAATTTTTATTGGATTTGGTTTATGTAAATACCCGAAAAGAACATGAACTTTTCCCTGTAATGATGTTGTACGCCAACCATACAATTAAAATCAATGCATAGCAGTGTTTGCAATCCCAGATAATATTAAAATGATTTTAAAACATTTTTTCCTCTTGACATCTCTCATGCAGTGCAGTTAGGATCCATTGGAAGCCTGTACTGGGCATTTCCAAACATTAACCTGTTAACTTTTTTTAAGTTTGCTTAACTCTGAACTTGCTAGGACATAATGCTTCCTGTCTATAATTTGTGTTTCCCGCCTAAATTATTAATTAGGTCTCAAACTTTACCCCTTGGTAATTCAGTGTTTGGAAAGTAAAAAACACAAACTGGAGATCCCCTGACCCAATCACGGCCACTGCAAAGACCCTACGATAGAAAACGAAGTAACATTTTATTGAAAACAAGGCAAAGGGTTTTCCAGATGAACAAGAAGCATGCAGCCGCTCAGTGTCCCACTGGGACAGGTTGGGAGGAGTAGTCCCCAAATGCAGCTTTCTTGGGGAATTCAGTGTTGGAGATTTTTATATATATACAATTTATATATATAAAATTTTCTTCCTCTGCCCCACGCCTTGGCAGGTAGGAGGGGCAAAGGGCCAGTTCCAACAGCAACCAGTCAATATGATCCACAGTGGGGAATGGGGTAATTACCACCACCACAGGAGCACAACCCCCACAGCAGGAACCCACAAATATGGCTTCTGTGGATGAAGCCAGAATGCAGGGTCTTCAGAGAAACAACAGCAGCAACACAGAATTTCCCTCCCTGCAAGGCTGTGGGGGACTCCAGCAATTAGAACAATTTCACACATAGTGCCAGACCTCAGGCAGTCCACAGCAGGAGAACATCCCTCCCTGTAGGGCTATAGAGGCATCTGGCAGTAATGTTAATATTGAGGTGGCATGGTCCCTGTGGGAGCACCATAGCAGAGCATCCTTCCCTGCTGGGCTGTACTGCATCATGGCAATGATTGACTTCTGGATATAGAGCCCAGACTCTCCCCAGTAACAGAGTGTTCCTCTCTGTTGGGCTATTGAGCACTAGAAAGGGTGGAGGAAGACCTCATCTTTTCCCCAGCAGCAGCGCTGAAGCTCATCCCTCCAAGACAATCTATAGAGGAAACCCAGCAACAAGGTCAATGGAGAGGTTGAAGCCAAGCCGCAAATAGTAGATTGAGCATCCCACCATATAGAGCTATATAAGAGCCCAGAAGTTAGGTCAATTTCACCTGTAGAGTCAGGCCAAAAGGACACAGAATCACAGGGGTGGAGGGGACTTCAGGAGGTCATCTAGTCCAACCCCCTGCTCAAAGCAGGACCAATCCCCAATTTTTGCCCTAGATCTCTAAATGGGCCCCTCAAGGATTGAATTTACAGCCCTGGGCTTAGGAGGCCAATGCTCAAACCACTAAGCTATTCCTCCACACACATAAAAGAGGGTGAACATTCCCCCTCACAATCTACACAGCAGTATGGCTTCCTGCAGGACTATATGGCAGTATGGCAAGGAATGAATTGTGCTGGAGGAACCTCAAACTCTCCTCAGCAGTAGAGCACCCCTCTCTGCCATGCTACATGGCACTAGAGGGGATACAACCAGGATCAAGTTACCCATGCAAGCAGCCTGTAGGGCTATATAGGAGCACATGAACAGTGTCCAGTTTTGGGATGGAAGCAGGCCTTAGATTCTCACCACCACCACTAGCAGACTATCCTTGGCTGTATCTAGCAATCTTTGCATAAATGTAATTTGGCAGATGGAGTCAGGCTTGAGGATCTTTGTAGCATCAGCAGAACATCCATCACTGCCAGGCTGCAATCCAGTCTTGCATTAATGTAAAAATAGAGGATGGAGCCAGACCTCAGGATCTTGGGGATGGGAGCAGAGTGTCCCTTCGTTGATCTAAACTGACATTGATGTTAATATGGGAGATGGAAGCAGAAACCAGGCTCTCTGGAGAAGCTGTAGAGATTTTCTCCTTGCGGTGCTATACAGCAACCTGACATTGATGTTAAATTTAGGGATGAAGCCAGGCCTCATTCTTGCCTTGCAGCAGCATATCCCTCTCATCCAGGTCCTGACAATGATGGCCTCCTCAGATGGCTCTTTGGTCCCTGCTTTGCGTGGCCTAGTGTTACTGGCAGCAGTGAGGAAGAGGAGGTAGTGTGAGGGGTGTGGCGGGAGAGGAGACGCACAGAAAGGTTGATGTTCTGGCACATGGAGGTGTAGAAGAAGCTGAGAGGGCTGAGATTCAGGCCCTGGAAGAAGAGGAGCCTCCAGTAGGGATTGTGGTTAGTGCAGTGGAAGGAGAGAAGCCACATTTCAGGGCTGGCGTTTGGAGGCAGGTCAAAGAAGGAGACACATACGGGGCTGGCAGTAGGGAATGGAGAAGGAACCACAGCGCTGAGATCATTTTAGGGGTTAAACTGGAGGAAGTGAGGATGAGGGGGCTGGTGTGAGGGACAGATGGGGAAGGAGCCTCTACGGGGGAGGGACAAGGCAAAGCAACTGATCTAAAGGGGCAGAGGTGGGAATTGGCCACAATTGGGCCTGATGTTCAAGGCCAGGGAGGAGATTTTGGTATCTCACATCTCCTCCTTCAGTTCCTGGGAGCTCTCTCAGGCCTGGGAAGGCCACCAGGAAGCCAGGCCCCTAACACCGTGAGCCTCCTCTTTTTGGGGGTTGGGCTGCCTTCAGGTGCAATATCGGGCTCCACATAAGCATGGAGCCTCTTGGTGCCTGGTGGGCATCCTTTCAGTGCATCTCCATGGCAGTTGTAAAGCGGCAGGTCTCCAAAGCACCTGTACCGGCCCAGGTGACAATAGGCCTCCCCCTGCCACACCCTGAGAGCTTCCCCACTGCCTCTGCACACATGGCAGAGAGCAGGGGCCCCACTGGAGTTGGCTGCCCAGGAGGAGGGACTGGGAGTTGGTAGGATTTCTGTGCCTGCAGGGGGAGACAAACACAAACAGGGACCAGATACAGACCAGAATCAGGGCATTCCCATAATCCCTTTGCTAGTTAGCATTAAGGGGGTTTTGGGTCTCACCAGGCTGTAGTCTGATTAATGAGCTTCACTTTGGTGTCAGTAATTGTGTCTTGTGGCGAGTAAAAAAACTCTAAACCATAGAGCCAAGTGCATCTGTAATACCCACTCCCCCCACCATACCTCCCTCAGCCCCAAGGCCTTAATGGGAAGCATCATGCCCCCAGTTCTAACTCTACCCCAGTGTATTGTGGGCAGCTCTGGTCATTTCTACATACTCCAGAAGAAATGATGTTATTGACCCCTCCCCACTGATTCCATAAACAGGGTGAATAGAATCAACAGTTTAATTCACCCAAGGTCATTTCCATGCTCCAGTTCTCCATCCCTTTTGTGCTGTCAAGAAGGGAGAGTTGTTCCCATCTAACAACTCAGCCTCTTTCTTAAATGATGGAGGCCCTACCCCTTTCTCCCCCCACCCTTTCTGTATGACCTGCTGCTCATCACATTCCCTTTGGTTCCCAGTGAGGCCTGTCCAATCCTAGAGTTAAGCTCAAGTTCCAGGGGATCCAAACTCCCCATGAATTCAGGAATGTTCAAACCCAGGGTTTAGTCCAGACCCATCTTTGTAGGCTTGTACCTTGGCTGCTGTCCTGTACCGGAAGAGATCCGAGGTTCAAATGGAGAACTACCGCAGACATTATTACAACCCAATTAGAATCAAACTGATCACTTTGGATACAAGAGAGAAATTATCTGGGGAAGGGCAACTTTTTCAACCAGCTACCATAGAAACAAAATGGGGTCTGTGATGTCATCATCCTCCTGTATTCAGATTGTTGTCAGGTGGTGGAGGAGGGGGCAGAAAGGGACAGGTTGAGCCTGTTGGGGATAGAGAGGGGCCTTTGTATGGAATGTAATGAGGTTGGGGGTAAACCAAAGTGGTGGATGGGCTTTCTCTAAGGAGAGTGTGGGAGAAAATGGACGCTGGGATATCTATTTATTTAGCTTTATGCAAATGATAAAGTTGGTGCCTCTGCATATGCGCTAGGTTCTCTTGACATAATATAGAACTACATCACAAAACCCCTGAATGCAGTAGTACAATTAATATTCCCAAGAAAAACTGTAAAAATGAAGTTAAGGTGGTGACACATACTTGAGATTCAGGGAAAAATGTATTATAGGGACAGTGTAATTATCCCCAAATCAAGCATTATAAATCCATAAAATTCTGAGATAAATTTGAGTGTAAGAGCAATCCAAATATTAATTCATGGAAATGCCCAGGTAAGACTCCTAGACAACCTTAACTCTGCCCTGTAGTGCTGCTATGTACTAACTACACAATTTCAGTTAAAACATTTTGGTATTTGTAGTTGCTCATCAGTTTAATCTGATGTTAAAACTGCATTATCTTCCTGTGTTTCTCCCCCTCACCCCCCATGATATCACTAATTGCAGGGCAGAGCTGTGTCAGGCTACCTTTTTCCCCAGGAGCAGGGTAACTGCCCCACTACACTGATGTTACGTAGGGGGAGGAGAGAAGAGGAACCAATCCGATTTGTCATGGGGAGTGGGTGGAGAAGGAGGTAGAGCCTCTGAGAGTTGCTGGGCTCTTGCTGTGTCTTCCCCGCAACTCCCTTGTGAAAATGGTATCCGATCCTTCCTCAACCTCCTCTCTTACCCAAAATCTTCTGTCCATTCCCCAGAGGAGGGTGAAAACTCTGCTTGCAAACTGCAGCTCTTCCGACCAGCTGCGTATTCTGAGGAGGCTAGTAAGTGGTGAAACGCTATCAATCACAGGGGCTTTTGTCACAGATGGACAGCTTTTTGAGAAAACCCATTGTTTACAGGGAAGACAATAGGGTTTTAGATTTGGAACTCTCCAACTGTCCTCCATCTTAAAATGCACTTATCCTAACTCATGGAGCATGAAAAACCAGTATTCAAAAGAACAAAATCACAAACTCAGAGCTGACACAATGTCAACCAAATGATTCCCAGCCTGTAACAAAACCAGCACAGCTCTGGGATGTGAACTGGAGTCCTTCCTGATTTATGGAGCAGCAAGAGACTTGTCAACTAAATTCCAATGGCAGAATCATTAGTGATGATGGTGTGGACATCAAATTGCACCGATGTCATCTGCTGTTACTCTGTTGTGACACCCCCATCCTCACCCCTCACATACTAGCCGAAGGAGAGCATGTGTATTATTGTGAGTGTATTGAGTTACATTGGGGGCACCTGATACCAAGGATCCTCACACAAAATTTAGAACTAGAAGTGAACTACTACGTTTGACTCTGATCAGGAAAGAGGACAGCAATCCGAATGGTTTCTGTTCATATTGGGGTGCTGTGAACCAAATTTTTTTGGAATTGGTTCATGAAAAAGCCCCAAAGAACATGAACTCTGCCCTGTAGTAAGGCTGTGCATCAACTATACAATTAAAGTAGATGCATAATGGTTTTTATGATCCCAGTGGAAATTAAACTGATGTTTAAAGAGTTGTTTTCATATTGTTTCCTTCCTAATATCACTTACTGCAGGATAGAGATAGGGTCCTTTAGGTGCCATCCCTAGGCAGTCTCAGATCTTGATTTCTTTTCAGTTTAACTCAGATCATGCTAGGCATAAGGCTTCTTTTGGAGAGAATTAAAACATCCCTATAATATGTCTTTCCCCCCTAAAATACTAATGTGTTCTCTCAGCCTTTACTCCATTGCAATGCAGTGGTAGTCGGGGAAAGAGAAACCACAACTGAGTGACCTCCCGCCCCAGCCCCAGTCACTGCAAAGACCCTACAATAGAAAAGGAAGTGACACCTTATAGAAAACAAGACAAAGAGCTTTCAGAGCAAAAGCAAACAAGCAGCTGGCCGGGGTCCAAATGGAACAAATGGGAAGAAGAGCCCCAAATGCACCTTTCCTGCTGGAATCAGTGTGGCTTTTTTTTCATTCTTTTCCTCTGCCCCTAAATTCAGCAGATAGGCGTTACATGGGCCATTCCAGCTGCCAAGGCTCAGTGTTCCACAATGGCGAATATAGTATTTAGCAGTGACCGCAACTGCACAACCCCACAGTAGCCAGCTAGGAATCAACATGGATCACTTCCATGGATGGAGCCAGGATGCAGGGTCTTCAGAGGAGCAGCAGCATCAGAAAAGCTTCCTCCCTGCATAACTATGGAGGACACTAGCAGATAGATCAATTCCACATATAGTGTATGTTCTCAAAGGTCCAACAGTATGAGAATTTCCCTCCCTGAAGGTTGTATAGGAGTCATGGGTGTAACGTTAATACTGAGTCAATCCAGGCTTCAGGGTCTCTGTGGCAGGAATGGCAGAAAAACAGAGAGGTGGTGTCATGGTATAATTCCCCACTCTGAACCTTAGCGTCCAAAAGATGAGGTACCAGCATGAATTCCTCTAAGCGTAATTACCAGCTTAGAACCTGGAGCGCTGCCACCAACCATGAATTCCAGTGCCTGGTACACTCTGGTCCCCCCAAAACCTTGCCTGGGGACCCCAAGACCCAGTTCCTCTGGATCTTAACACAAGGAAAGTAAACCCTTTCCCTCACCGTTGCCTCTACCAGGCTTCCCGTCCCTGGGTTACCCTGGAAGATTACTGCTATTCAAACTCCTTGAATCTTAAAACAGAGAGGAAACTTCACCTTCCCCCCTCCTTCTCTCTCCCCCTCCCAGACTCTCCCTGAGAGAGAACGTAATCCTAACACAGAGGGAAAATTAACCTTTCTCTCCCCCTTCCCTTCTTTCTCCCCACCAATTCCTTGGTGGATCCAGACCCAGTCCCCTGGGGTCTCACCAGAATGAAAAAACAATCAGGTTCTTAAACAAGAAAAGCTTTTAATTAAAGAAAGAAAAAAACAGTAAAAATTATCTTTGTAAATTTAAGATGGAATATGTTACAGGGTCTTTCAGCTATACACACTGGGAATACCCTCCCAGCCTAAGTATACAAATACAAATTAAAATCCTTCCAGCCAAATACACATTTGAACTCCTTCCAGCCAAATACACATTTGAACTCCTTCCAGTCAAATACACATTTGCAAATAAAGAAAACAAACATAAGCCTAACTCGCCTTATCACCTAGTACTTACTATTTTGAATCCATAAGAACGTATATCAGGGAGATTGGAGAGAAACCTGGTTGCACGTCTGAACCCAGAGAGAATAACAACCAAAAACTAACAACACACACAAAAACTTCCCTCCCTCAAGATTTGAAAGTATCCTGTCCCCTGATTGCTCCTTTGGTCAAGTGACAGCCAGGCTCACTGATTTTGTTAACCCTTTACAGGCAAAAGAGATATGAAGTCCTTCTGTTCTATTAACTCTTACTTATCTGTTTATGACAGGTGGATTGTATGATACAAAGGGATCAACCCATAGAGGGCATTGCGAACACAGCAGTTGACTTTGCCCTGAGAGTGGTCCTGAAAGTTTGTAAAGCCCAGATTTAACGTACTCCATGCACTAAACATTGCTGAGAAAGTAGGCCACCACACTGTGCTAGGTACAGTGTCCATGTAATCATCAGATGTAGTCCCATGTTGAGCTGATTGCAGTAATCCAGTGCAGAGATGACAAAGGCCTGGATAAGCATGACAAGACCCACATACAAAAAGAGATGTTGCAACTGCTTAGCTAAATATGTGGGAAATATACTTGTGGCTACTATCTGAACCTACAGATAAAGAGCCAATAACACCCAAAGATGGCAAACTTTTGTAACAGAAGGGAAGTGTATTCCTTCAAACAAGTGGACAAATACCATCTGTTCTTGCTTGTTCTTCTGCTTGCTTCTCACAGCCAACCAGGATCACTTCTGTTTTATTGGAATTGAGAAGCAGCCAGCTAGCTTTTATCTAACACTCAGTCTTAGCCAGACATTAGTCACTCAACCTTCCAAGACTTTTGAATTCCAGTCATGCAAATGGGGAGATAGATTTCATCAGCATGTTGCAATCCAAACAGTCTTACTACTACCGCGAGAGGGTGTGTGTGTATAAAATAGCATTAACATTAATACTTTTCGCAAATTTTATATATATAATTTGCAAATAGTACTAGAGTTAATGCAACTTTATATTTGTAGATAGGGACCAAATATTAGGACAAGAAAGTGTCTGCAACCATTTTAGCTTGGCTCTGTGGCATTTTCTGTATGGTTTATGATACAAATTTCTGACTTTAACAGGGATAATGCTAAGGTATGTGTTTAGTTTGAATAACAGGAGTAAAAAATAATTAGACTGTAAACAATTTGGAGCAGAGACTTCTTCTTGCCATGTGTTTGTACAGTGCCTAGCACAATGAGTCCCAGTCAAATAAATGCAGCAAAGAGTCCTGTGGCACCTTGCAGACTAACAGACGTATTGGAGCATGAGCTTTCATGGGTGAATACCCACTTCATTGGATGCAACAAAGTGGGTATTCACCCACGAAAGCTCATGCTCCAATACGTCTGTTAGTCTAAAGGTGCCACAGGATTCTTTGCTGCTTTTACAGATCCAGACTAACACGGCTACCCCTCTGATAGTCAAATAAATGTAATACAAATAATAACAATAGTGCATATGTGCAATATAACAGCATTTAATGTTGCTCTGGAATGTATTGTATTTCCTCATTAAGATGATTTTTAGGTTGTATACCTTTATACTTACAATAACCTAGATTTTTGCCATGATAAAACAAAATATTGCCCTAAATTCAATTTTGGGGTGCAATACTTCTAATAAGATTTTGCATTTAGGTGGGACTCTGCTGTTTGTGCAGAAGTAACTCATGGGAAGATTTTTCAAAGACACAAAGGGGAACTGTGTGTGTGTGTGTGTGTGTGTGTGTGTGTGTGTGTGTGTGTGTGTGTGTGTGTGTGTGTGTGTGTGTGTGTGACCTTTAATGGCAGTTTGGTGCCTAACTCTCCTTTGCACCTTAGAAATCTTCCTTTGCTTTAATATCTTGTCAGTGCCTCATCTGCCTACACACAAAGTCATGGGCAATGTTAGAGTCAAGGACAATATTAGTAGGGGGAAATGAGTGCACATAATGGAGAAGAAACAATTGGTTCTGGGCAGGCACACAAAGTGCTCCTTGGGTCTGTTTAATATTCACAGTGCATATTCTTGAAAAACTAATGCCCATTTTAGAAGTTTCACTGCCATTGTTTATAATGCCCTGCAACATACTGTAGATACGTCTAATTGAATCAATTTCATCCTCCGTTAGCTACAGTATCTTGGGTTTCTGGCAGCAGCAGCAGTACATCTGAAGTGCTGGCAGACACCAGTTCATCATTTCTTACCAGATGAACTAAAATACTTTTTCACCTGCCAAGATCAGAGTTCGCAGCTCTTCTTCTCTGGCAACAGCCGGTGACATCACTAACACCTAAAGCAGAACAAGGAGCAGCTGCATGCATCACCTGCTGATGTTAACTGTGACAACCACATGAACTCTGGTATCTTCATTTCTTGTTACAAGTGCAAAGCCAGTTCAAGAGTCAAATCACTATCATAGTACAAATAATTGAGATGATGAATGTTTCAAGGCCTAGTTGGCTATCTAACTGCACTCCCAGCAATGGAAAGATACACACTAGGGGAGTGAAATACTTATTATTGCGATAAATGAAATGAGGTAAAGGTATTAAAGGAATGTTAACATAGTTTAAGATGCATGGTTAGGATTTTTAGTGCAGGGGATTTAGCTACCCATCTTTCTTTAGAATTAATGTGATTAAATTCTCTGCACTGATTCATAGATTCTAAGGCCGGAAGGGACCATTGTGATCATCTAGTCTGAACTCCTGTATAGCACAGGCCACAGAAATTCCCCCAAATAATTCCAGCTAGAGCATGTCTTTTAGGAAAAACATCCAGTCTTGATTTTAAAATTGTCAGTGATGAAGAATCCACCATGACCCCTGGTAAATTGTTCCAGTAATTAATTACTCTTGCCATTAATAATTCATACCGTATTTCCAATCTGAATTTGTCTAGCTTCAACTTCCTGCCATTGGATCATGTTACACCTTTCTCTCCTACATTGATGAGTCCAATGTTAAATATTTGTTCCCAATGTAAGTACCTATAGACTGCAAGCAAGTCACTCCTTTACCTTCTCTTTAGCATAGATTGACCTTCTTATGTCTAGCAATATAAGGCTTGTTTTCCAATCCTTTAATCATTCTTCTGGTGCGTCTCTGAACCCTCTCAGCTTATCAGCATCCTCCTTGAATTGTGGGGACCAGAACTGCATTCAGTATTCTAGCAGTGGTTGCACCAGTGCCAAATACAGAGCTACCATAACTTTTCTGTGGATACTTGAGATTCTTCTGTTTATGCAACCCAGGAATACATTAACTCTTTTGTCCACAGTGTTACACTGGGAGATCATGTTCAGCTGATTATTCACCATGTTCCACAAATCTTTTTCAGAGTCACTGCTTTCCAGGATAGAGTCCCCCATCCTGTACATTTACATTTTGCTGTCTTAAAACACTTAGTGTTTGCTTGTGCCCAGTTTACCAAGCGATCTAGATCACTCTGAATCAGTGACCTGACTTCTTCATTATTTAGCACTCCCTCAATTTTTGTATCTGCAAACTGTATCAGTGATGGTTTTATGTTCTCTTCCAGGTCATTGATAAAAATGTAAACTAGCTTATGGCCAAGAACCAAACCTCACAGGACCCCACTGGAAACAGACCTGCTTAGTGACAATTCCCCATTTACAGCTACGTTTTGAAACCTGTCAGTTTTTAATCCATTTAAAATGTGCCACGTTAATTTCATATTGTTCCAATTTTTTAATCAAAATGTCATGTAGCACCAAGTCAAATGCGAGTTAAAATGTGGCTCATGGAACCCCCACATCCCGCTCATTCTCTGCCTACCAGACTGGGGAGGGGGAGCTCAGGGTCTGGGGCTTCTGCCCAGCAGGGAGGAGGGTCTAAGGGTTTCCGCATCGCAGGAGGTGCCTGCCACAGCTTTGGGCTTCAGCAAGAGCCCCACCACCCTGCTGCAGAGCAGAAGACCCAAGCCCTGGCAGGTGAGCCCGGCTCTCAAATCTCTGAACATTAACGTATGCGACTTGGAGGGTAAGTTAGTTTGACAGGATCTATTTTCCATAAACCCATGTTTATTTGTGTTAATTACATTACCCTCATTTAGTTCATTATTAATCAAGTCCTATATTAGCTGCTCCATTATCTAGCCTGGGATCAGTGTCAGGCTGACAGGCCTATAATTACCCAGATCACCCTGCTTACCCTTTTAAAAATTGGCATATTATCTTTATTACAGTCTTCTGGAATTTCCCTGGTGTTCCAAACTTTATTGAAAATCAACATGAACGGTCCCGTGAGTTCCTCAGTCAACTCTTTAAAAATTCTTAAATGCATGTTATCTGGACCTACCAATTTAAAAATGTCTGACTTTAGTAGTTTCCGATTAACATCTTCCATGGATACTAGTGGAATGGAATTAGTGTTATCAACTCCACATGATGAGTCTGCATCATTTGTTTTTTCCCCCAAATGCAGAACAGAAATATTTATTGAACACCTCTGACTTTTCTTTAATATTATTGGTAATTCTACAATTTCCATCTTGTAATGGACCAATACAATTGCCAGGATTTTTGTTGTTGTTTACTTTATAAAAATTCCTTATTGTCCTTAACTCTGCTGGCCATACATTTTGCCTTATGTCCCTTAGCTTCCCTTATTGATGTCTTATAATTCTTAACTTCTGATTTATATTCATTACTGTCAACTTCTCCTTTCTTTCATTTGTTACATATTATTTTTTTACTTTTCATAGCTGCTTTCATTTCCAGGGCCTTAGGGGCATGTTGGCCTCTTCCGGGAGGGGCATGGGGCCGGGACCGGAGCCGCCCGAAGTAAATGCCACCCCTTTCAGTGGGCAGGTTCTGAATAACTGCAGCATTAAGACCAGGAGTAGCATGAGTACAGCAGGCCTAGCTATACTAGACCAGCATTTCTCTTCCACCACCCAATATCTAGCCTCCTGGGACCAGCCCCCCATATCTCCTCCTGCACCCCAAACCCCTCCTAGAGTCAGCCAAAAAAAAAAGAGAAAGGTACATGCTTAAGAAGATGAAAAACAAAAATTTGAAGAAAAGTGGACTGATGAGTTTTCTTTTGTGCTTAATGAAACATTCATGAAGCCTGTTTGTTTAATTTGTCAGCAGACATGTTCCACTTTTAAGCGCAGCAATTTAGAACTCCATTACACAATAGCACATGCAAATTTCAGTGAAAATTACCCACCTGGAAGTAACTTAAGAAAAAGTAAAATTGAACAACTTGCTGCTTCACTAAAAGGCCAGCAAAAAATAATACAGAGCTTGAGGTCCATTGGAGAATGTTTGACAGAGGCATCTTTTGAAATTGCATGGATTTTAGCAAGACATAAAAAGGCGTTTACTGATGCAGAGATCATTGGAGTGTTTTCTGGCTTCTGTGGAAATCCTGTATGCTGATTTCAATAACAAAAATGCAACCTTAAAGCAAATAAAAGGGCTGCAACTGTCTGACACAACCATAATCAGAAGGGTGGAGGAAATCAGAAAAGAAATCCAGCAACTGGTAACTGCAGATATTTTGGCAGCACTGTATTTTAGCATAGTGGTGGATGAAAGTACAGATATCTGTGATATTTCACAATTGTGTGTCTGGGTACGTTTTCCCAATGAAGAATTATTCTGGGGCGAATTGCTGTGTTTAATACCTTTGAAGGGTCAAACAAAAGGGGAAAACATTTTGACTGCCCATGGTGCGGCTTTGCCGCAGTTCATCTCTCAGCGGGGCTGTGGGGTATCCCACCGCCTCACTCTAGTCTGCCGGCCGTCGGCTCTGCGGTTGGGGGGAATAATGCACACTCGGTTAGGGGCTCAGGCCCTTGGAGCAGGGGCTGAGTCAATAGTCAAATGGCGTCCCAGGCCCTAGGTCAGGGTGGGGCAGCCAGCAAATAGTCAGAGACTCAGGCCTTTAAGTGGGGACTGAGTCAAGAGTCCAAATATCAGCCCAGGCCCTAGATCAGGGTGGGGCAACAAGCAAACAGTTAGAGACTCAGGCCCTTAGGCAGGGGCTGAGTCAGCAGTTCAATAACAGGAGATTTAATAGCAGCCCAGACCCTAGGTCAGGGCAGGGCAGCAAACAAACAGTCAGGGACTCAGGCCTTTAAGCAAGGGTGTCATAAACAGATAGCTAAGGGTTAACGTCTCTTTCACCTGGAAAGAAGTAATCTGAAACACCTGACCAGAGGACCAATCAGGAAACAGGACTTTTTCAAATCTGCGGGGAGGGAAGTTTGTGTCTGAGTCCTTTGTTCTGGTCTTCTGTCTGACTCTCTCTCGGCTATGAGGGGATTTCTATTTCCTGCTTTCTAATCTTCTGTTTCCAAGTTGTGAGTACAAAGATGGTTTGTTGTTTTGTATTTACATGTCTATAGTGGCTGGAGTACTTTGAATTGTATTCTTTTTGAATAAGGCTGTTTATTCAATATTCTTTTAAGCAAATGACCCTGTATTTGTCACCTTAATACAGAGAGACCATTTTTATGTACTTTTCCTTTCTTTTTATATAAAGCTTTCTTTTTAAGACCTGTTGGAGTTTTTCTTTAGTGGGGGACTCCAGGGAATTGAGTCTGTGCTCACCAGGAATTGGTGGGAGGAAGAAGTCAGGGGGAAATCTGTGTGTGTTAGATTTACTAGCCTGACTTTGCATACCCTCTGGGTGAAGAGGGAAGTACTTCTGTGTCCAGGACTGGAAATAGAGAGGGTGGAATCCCTCTGTTTAGATTCATGGAGCTTGCTTCTGTGTATCTCTCCAGGAACCCAGGGAGAAAACACCTGGAGGGGGGAAGGGAAATGGTTTATTTCCCTTTGTTGTGAGACTCAAGGGATTTGGGTCTTGGGGTCCCCAGGGAAGGTTTTTTGGGGGACCAGAGTGCCCCAAAACACTCTAATTTTTTGGGTGGTGGCAGCTTTACCAGGTCCAAGCTGGTAACTAAGCTTGGAGGTTTTCATGCTAACTCCCATATTTTGGACGCTAAGGTCCAAATCTGGGACTAGGTTATAATAAGGGGCCGAGTCAGTAGTTACGTAACAGAAAGTCTTAGCCTCTCCAGGCCAGGGAAAAGGGGAGTCTGCCACCCAAGGAGTGGGTGGCAGGGGGGACACAGGCCCTCCCACTCCACTGCATCCCAGCCCGGGGCCCTAGCAGCAGCAAAGACTCGCTGCTGTCAGTGGGGATCCTGGTTGCAACACACTGACATAGGTTGAGGCAGTGCTGCAGCCAGACTGGGGTCGGCTGCCCCCAGGCTACTTCCTAACTCCCCCTCATAGGGTACCTGGGTCATGCTAGTGTCCTCGGCTGTCTTGAACAGAATCGGTTCCTTGGGGTATGCAGCGAAGGGCAGGCTTGGCTCCTCCTCAGGGTAGCTGGTACGGGGCAGGCTCGGCTCCTCCTCGGGGTAGCTGGTACGGGGCAGGCTCGGCTCCTCCTCGGGGTAATTAGGAAGGGGCTGGCTTATCCACTCCTCCTCGGGATAGCGAGCACGGGGCAGGCTCAGCTGGCAGGGAGCGAGCTCCAGCTGGCTGCAGCCTGCTGCTGTCTCCAAGAGGGAGCTCGGTCGCAGACGTCTGGTCTCTGCGGCGGTTGGTTCTCCACTGAGCTCTGCCAGTGAGCTTTTATACTTCCGGGTCTGCGCCGTGACCTCTGAGGGGCGGGCGCAGGACCCAGTGACTCTGCCCACACTGGTGTTAGGGGAGGCTCATCTCTCAGCGGGGCTGTGGGGTATTCCACCACCTCACTATACTGCCCTATTCAATTGTTTTGCTGAGAATAACTTGGGCTGGACAAAGTTAACTTCCGGGTGCACCAGATATGCTAGGGAAAAAGAATGGATTGATTGGCCTGATGAGGAAATGAAAGGAAATACCCAAATTCACTGTGTTTCATTGCATTATACACCAAGAAGCAATTCTGGGTAAACTAAAAAAACAGTGAAATGCAAAGTGCCATGCAGTTGGTTGTAAAGGTGGTCAATTTTATTGTTTCAAGAATGCTGAATCACCGGCAGTGTCAAGCATTATTGGAAGAATTCGAGACAGAGTATGATGACCTGGTGATGCACAATGAAGTGGACAGTTATCTCATGGCAGAGTCCTTGAAAGATTTTTGAGTCTCCTTCCTCAGATTCATGAATTTCTTGAAAGCAATGGGAAGAAGGAGAAAGATTTGAAAATCCAGAGTGGATAATTAAGCAGGCATTTTTGACTGATATCACTTGCCATTTGAATGCACTAAATCTCTAGTTGCAAGGGAAACAGAAACTTCCTAGTAACATGTTGCGTGTTGCAACTGCTTTTCAAAACAAGATTACAACATTATTCATTCCCAACACGCAGTTTGTTCACTTTCTAAAACTTAGAGCAATCACCTCAGAAAATCCCAAGCTTTTGAAACATTTCAATTACAATTCATTTGTACAGGTGTTGGGAGAATTGAGGGTGGAATTCAAGTCCTGATTCAAAGATGTAATGGAGTACAAGAAGTTTTTTAATTTAACTGAGAACCTCTTCCATGTATCAATGACATCTCTGTCACCAGTTATCACCAACATTTGTTCTGACTGTGCTGAACTGGAGAGTGAAATTGTGGAACTTTAGACAAATGACATCGTGAAGTCTGAACTTAAGACAGGTGTTTATCATTTCTGGAACATGGTCCCTGATACACAATACCCATTTCTGAAACATTGTGTGCAAAAAATGCTGTCATTTTTTGTCAGTACGTATACCTGCGAATCTACATTTTCAAAAATGAATATTGTGAAAAAAAAAACAGAGGAACAAATTGACCAACGGACATTTGGACTGCCTTACTAGGATTGCGATGACAGATTACAAATACTGCATGAACAAAGTCAAGGAGGAACATGCACACTTTTGCTCATCCAGTTTTTAAAGTAAGTTTTGCACTATTCTGCTCTTAAAAAGTTTACTTGTGTAGGTGCCTTTTTAATCCATATATTTTCCTGGTTATTATTTTATAAAAGGAGTATCATTTTATTGTACAAGTAGACTTTGTTTTAGTTAAGTGGCTCTGTAACATTACATCAAGGAGTAGTAAGCAATGTGATAATTTAGTAGTTGATGTGGCTCTCACACTGAAGGTTTTTTGCCAAACTGGTCCCCCGCTTCAAAAATAGTGAAGATCACTGATCTATAATATGTAGACAGTCCAAGGATGTTTTACTACTAGCATCATGAGACCTCCACCATATGGCACTCAAATTGAAGTCCCCCATGATGTCACAGGGTTTTTTCCCCTTCACGTTGTAGATAAGTGTGTAAGGAAGTGGTCATCCTGTTCCCTAGTGTGATTTTGTGGTCTGTAGCAGACATCAACTAATACCCCATCTTGTGCTTTATCTGTTAGAATATTGATCCATAAGCATCCAAGATCATTTTTTTTCTGAGTTAGCAGTGACTCAGAAACAGGTAATTCCATTTTTGACCTAGAGTGCCACTCCCCATTCCATATGCCCACTCAATCCTTCCTAAATAGTTTATAACCATCTAGTCTAACATTCTAATTGTGCGAATCATCTAACCAGGTTTCAGTAATACCAATTAGACCTAATTTATGCTCATAAATGAGTTCCAATGCCAGCTGTTTGTTACCCAGGCTATTAGCATTGGTGTCTAGGCAATTCAAGAATTTCTTCTCTTCATGTCCTCTGGTTCCTTGATTAATTTTCTTCTACACATCTTGGATTTTGTGCTAACTGAGCGCTCATCTCTTCCATCTTTTTACTCTCCCCTTTTGCTATTAGTTTACCCATCTTCCGCCTGCTCTTGCCAGCCTGTCTCCGAGAAGATTGGACACCCTTCTACTGAGGTAGAAGCCATCAAACTATACAGCTCACTCACTCCCACAGAAGGTGGACTAATGTTCCACAAAACCTAAGCCCTACACTCCACACTATTTACTAGCCAGCTATTTACTAGCAAGGCACTGATCAGAGCTCCAAGGGCTTACTCAATGGCCCATGGCCCAGTTATGGAGCCTGTACACAGAGAACAAACAAACAATCAAATAAACAATCCACAGATGGACCAAACATACTGCTCACCAAATCCTGCTACTTCCAAACATAGAGTCTGTAGCTGCAGCTACTCCCTCTGAAACACCCCGGATCTGAAAACTTCAACCCATCCTTTTAACATTTGGTCAGTATCAGAGAGTTCTTTTGTTTCTGTAAAATGCTTCACTGCCAAGTGAGTTCAAAGAAGAATGATGCATGCTCATTAATGCTTTAAAGAAACCCAGCAATATTGTAACTGCATCGTATCCTGTTCAGAAGGTTTGTTTCTTGCCATTAATTATTTAAAGAAATGAATTTCTCAAATGGAGCGTTTTTGAGATGGTCAGTCATTAATCTTTGTCTACAAAGTAAAATGCTTGCAAAAGCAACCTTTACTTCAACAGACAGGACATCAATATTATGCGTGACATGAGGTTAATTCCATTCCCGGTCAAGGGCAGAACACAGGGTCAGTGCTCTTAGTTAATGCCCACTGGTGAAGGACCATTTGGGGACTGATTCCGATGTTACTCAGGTTCATAGCTGTTTAATTCCATTGAAGTCATTTATTTTGGATTCAAACTGATGTAATAGAGGTGGGAATCTGGCCCAGTATCTTGAAAAGCCAACAAGATCTCCCTTTGTGGTTGCAGCATGGAGCGCTGTGTTTTCTTAGCCCAGACCCGGACTGGAAAGAAAGAGAAGGTGTAACATTCTACTAGGTTTAAAGAAGCAGAGCACTTCCTTATATGAAAGCCCTGGGTCTTGGACATATGGGTAGCGTTGGCCCTATTCTCCTTCCATTGCAGTCATGTGCGAGATATCTGATGTTTGGCAGGTCTGGCTAGATGATCACATTGCAGATCAGAGACTATCTCATCTAGTATCTTCTCCTAGCTACCGGATTAATGATAGATGCTTCATAAACTCCTGTGAAATTTAAGTGTGCATGGCTGACTTGGGTATGCAGGTAAATGCATTTGCAAGCCTGGCCATCTGTAAACCAAACAAATAATAGTGCTTATTGTGAAATCCACATTGGAGGGGCAGGAGGAAGCACCACATCAGTAAAAGTAGGAAAATATATGGTGCAAACTTTAAAGAACATTTTAATGTTGGGAAAAAAAATCAGTAGAAAAAAAACATTAATTGCAGATAGCTAGATTTTTTTTTTAGAAAGCATTTCAGCTAGTCCTGGTGGAACTGTGCTGGCTTTCTATCTTTTAATACCTTTTGAAATCAAAAAGTGTTTGAAACTGATACAAAAGCAGTGTGTTGCCTTTGACAAAGCCCTGGCAAGGTTTACAGCGTTGGATGATTCACTATTACTGTGAGAAAGTTTGAGTGATGTTAGATGTTAAAATTTGCCAGGAGTGTTTTCATTTGGTGAATTTTTTGCATGTGTGCCTCTGACCTGTTACAGAGGAGAAATATTTTGTCATATCCTTTTTAGCACCTTTTACTAGCCAGCAAATATTGTGTGGGGAAGAGGTGTATGTGCGATTCCATGGATATATGGTATATAATTCTGGACATTTATCTGCCTTCACCCACTTGATTAGTTTGTTCAGATGCAATTCAGATCCCTAAAGTATTAGTAGAATGTATCTTCTTAGAGAGCCATAACTCACTCTTCTGAATAAAGAACTGCAGTGCAGTTTGTAAATGATAACCTCTATGAAGAAAGGAGTTTTAGAAGTCTGTCTAAGACCAGAGATACAAATGCTAGCTTCCTGCTCCCTCTTGCAGAGCCAACTTAGGCAAAATTTAGTCCCTTACCCATATAACACCACTGCAATGTAACCACTCCTAGAGTGAAGGGAGGAGACCAGATCAACAATTGGGGCATAGTCACTGAGTGGAGGGGAAATATTGGCTAAAAACACCAGCATAAACTTTACTCTCACAATGTTTGCCCTAAAACATCTCGGTGCAGATTTTTATAACCCGCCCTCCATTTTTCTGCACTTGCAATATGTTGGTATTAATCATAATGATCCCTACCTAGATTCTGTTAGCACCTAAAACACACTAGGTTCTCTCTAAAGTCTGAAGAGCAAATAATTGCAGGAACTATTATCTGTGGGTGCCACTCATGTTATGCAAGTACCTTACAGATGTAACCCTTCTGCCCCTCTGAGTTGGCAGCAACAAGGGCCGGGTTCAGTATCCAGGGGTTCCGTTTCAGTAACACAATGCATAACCGGCTCGAGCCCCCACCCAGTGACCTGGGACACTCACATACCACACTCCCCTCGGCGCCTCTAGGAGGCAATACTTCCTCTCTCGCAAGCACGGAGTCTGAGTGTAGCAAAATCTTTTTAATAAAGGGAGGAATCAATGCGGCATCCCATTGGAGAAACACCACAAACCGGGTTATAACACAAACCATAAACAAAAACCCACCTCCGAGTACGTTTGGCACTGTCCTTTTTCCCCTTAGGGTTTTAAGTCCAATCACCCCAAAGTCCAACAACCCAAAAGTCTCTGGTCAATGCCACCCCAGAGTTCGAGAGTTTATCTGTAGAGGTCCCTCCCCCCAGCCTGGATAGAAAGGGGCACCTTACGTGGTCCGGGGCCAACTGCCCTGCCTCTCCGTGGGTTCTGCTTCTGCCTTCTCCACGAACTGCTCCGCTTTACCAGCTGCTCCACTCTGCTCCTCCAGTCGTCCTCGGGAACTGCTCCGCTCCACCAGCTGCTCTGTTCCATGAGCTGCTCTGCAAACTGCTCGGCTCTGCTCTGCTTGCTCTGTGGGCCGCTCCACCCACCCCACAGCTACTCCGCTCTGCCAGCCACTCTGCTGCCACCAGCTGTCCCGTGATCCGCTCCAGCCGTCCCCGCAACTGCTTCACTCCACCAGCTGCTCTGTTCCACAGTGTATCTTCAGGCTCCCCCACTAGTTAGCACAGTACTCAGTGCTCTCAGCTCAGTTATTTCAGCTCTTTAGTGATTTTAACTCTTAGTGATCTCAGCTCTTAGTGGGGGAGCCCCAGTGCTAGTGCACCATTAGCCCAAAGTGAATTCAGCTCAGTAACCTGTATTTAGATTATTGAGGGAATAAAAATCAACTCTGACATTCCACAGTGGAGAGAGGAGGGGGTGGAACTGGTGCTTCTGGCTCCACAAGGCAACTGCACCACCAGGCACAGATACCTGTCCCCAGCCTCTCTCAATTCACTAGGTTTGGAACCCATGTCCCTTGTCTAGCAAGTACCACCCAACTGAGGGTGAGTCATTTGTCACCAAGCAGTCCCACAGCTCAGCAGTCTGGGATAGGGTAGGCGTGCCTAGGCAAATACACTCTCTGAAATTCTTTCCACCAGATGTCAGGGTAGAGCTTATCCTGACTCTGCTTACACAGGACTGCACCCACACATCAGATAGATGAATATCCAAGTGATACGAACTGTGACTATCGGGGCATCTCTAGACATTTTGCCGCTCCAAGCATGGAGGGTCCGCTGGTCCCGCTGCTTCAGCGGACCTCCTGCAGGCATGCCTGCGAGAGGTCTGCTGAAGCCATGGGACCAGCAGACCCTCCGCAGGCATGCCTGCGGGTGGTCCACCAAAGCCGCGGGACCAGTGGACCCTCCACAGGCAAGCTGCCGAAGGATTGGAGCGCTGGTGCCTGAAGCCACCTCTGGTGACTATAAATAATGGTGCCTGGAAAATTGTAGTTTCCGTGCAGACTGAGCTGCCCAGGTCAGCCTCTAGCTAGGTCCTTAAAGTGGACCAGCTGGATATTCAGTTTCTGTCCATTGACAATCTTATGGCATCCCCAAAGCTTTTAGCAACTGCATGATCGCTGGCTAGCTAACAGCATTCCTTAGTGAACTCGCTTTGTAAGGTGAAAATGACTAATGAAACCTTGGAAAAGGGCAATTCTGGTATCCTATGTGTTAGTGGCAATGTAAAATTGGTGCCTGGAATGTCCAAAACAGCTAGAGCTGTCATCCTTGAAAAGCAATTGAAAAGCCTATTATTTGAGGTATGGTATTCATTTTTTTCTGTTTAATCAGAGAGCTTTCTTTTCTCCTTTTGTTCTCCTGGTACTTTATTTATTAACACCAAATATTGTTTTAAGAATTATAATTTTTTTTAAAAGCTGTTTTTATGCATGATCCAAATTCTGTGGATTTACACTGGTGTAATAAAGCAGAAGTCAGTGGAGTCATTCTGGGGTAATAACTGATGCAGCTAGCTCCAGTCCAACATATGCTTAGTTTTAAGCATGTGAGTAGTCCCACTAAAGTTAAACACATACTTAAGTGCTTTTCTGGACTCGGGTTGCTGAGAACAATACTAATTATTATGAATTATTATGGTATAATTTATTATTAAGAAAGTTTGGATCTGTCTCTTTTGTTTCCTTGAAGGTGGCAATCCCTGGGCTAAAATTAAACAATATGGCTGATTCTCAGTCACTTAAGCGGTTGTGTATGTACGTATTAAAGGGCCTTCATGTAAATTAGAATTCAACTCCACATCTGGATTTCAGGTGCTAGAAAAATGTGCAAAATATTGTATGCAAAATGTGAAAATACAGAAGCTGATAAACTTTTCTCATTAATCTTACTTCTTGCCTGTAACGTCAACCCAGTTTAATTGATACTGGCAATATTAAATCATTAAGAAAACCCACCATTAATTTAGGGAACATGGATTCATATTTGAACAGCAAATGAGCTTTGAGTTATTGAAATTTTTTATACTGAAGATTACCAAAGATTCTTAAATAAGACATTTTATCATCAAAACAAGATGTGTACAGCTTAAATGAATCAAAGATATGCAAATACACCTTGAAATGAAAAGAAACGTCTAGATACGCCTTTATTGCATTTTTAAAACATTGAGGCACTTGCACATTCATAAATCCAACAGAGCTTTACATAAGACTAGAATACACTGAAGTATCTGTATTTTGTTTCCTGTACAGATAGTGCCCAGATCAGAAACCTGTGTGATTTAGTGTGACTTAACTATTTCCTATGTTCCTTAATTTCCTGTCTCTCTAGGATTTACAAAACAAAAAATCCAAACTTTTTTTCTTGTGTTGTACACATGTTGACATAAAGGTCTGTCATGTTGACATTCTTATTTCATGTTTCTATGATTGTTGTGGAAGATAAGGAAGCTGAACAAGCATAAGATCTACTTTCCTGAAGATAATTTGAGTTTCTGGGGCTTTTGCTACTAAATTGCAAATGCAGTAATTATTTAATGGCACGTTTAGATTGTCTGCTTCACCAAAGCCCCATTTCAGCATGTAATTCAAATGGATTTCAATTGGCCTTAAGCATGTGCTTAAGTGCTTTACTGAATTGGGTCCAAATAAGATAAGTGCAGTGGGTGCTGGCATTTTTTCCATAAGTATTTAAAGGAGATGGAAACTTAAGCAATTTTGCATCGTTACACTTCACTGTGGTGGGTCATTAGCTGACTGGTGATTAGCCATAGGAGACTTGCTTCAAGTGATCTTTAAGGTTTCCTTTTATCAGTGAGCAGCAGTACTGGTGCTGAGTCAAACTCTGTGAGGGACCTGAGACTGGCTTCCCTGGGAAACCATAGCAAACATTCATCCATTATACTCATCATGTTATATAATAAGGCCAGGGTGAGAAGTGAAGTTAAAGAGGGAGGTGGGAAAGCAGCTGACAAAAGACAGTTGAAAAGTTAGGCCCAGATTTTATGCTTTGAGGTACGTTTACACTGTGCAGTACCTCACACCACAAGGAAACCTGTTTATTTTAGTGGAATTCCCAGAGGAATTAAGGTAGTTCTCAAAGTGAGTAAGAATGGCATGATCCATCTCCTGGTAAGTAAATTTCTAAGCCTGGGGCAACAAATATATTACAATTAGGACCCTAGGAAGCAAACCCCAATTCAGGTATTTTGACAGATAATAGTTTTGTGATTGGAGGTGAAAGGTAGTCACTGCTTATGCCTGTTCTCTCCTTTGTTTGTTTGTTCAGCTTGACTAAAATGCTAGAGCAGCCGGAATTACTGCTTGTGTGAAAATGAGACAGGGAAGGGAAAGCCCACTCAGAGGAGATTAAGGAAGCCAGAAATGTGTGAACTGGATATTTCCCAGAAAACTCATTCCTTCCTGCCTTAATCAACTTTCCTTGTTAATCTGGCTGAGAGCGGATATGGCTTTAAGTGTGACATGGCTGTAAAATTTTGGGCTTCATGTAAATAAACAACTCTTGCTGAAATATGGCTTTCAAACGCAGCTGTATCCCTCTCTCTATAGGTCCCCAGAAGCAGAAGTGATGGGGATTTTATCCCCAGTATTGAGGGATTGGCCTGAGGAGAGAACTAGTTCGACAGATTTCTGTATGAAGGAATGACTAGGAAATTCTGGACTGTGAGATTCCTCATGAATGGAGAAGTCTGTTCGTTTGCCAGTGAAGCCTCTAGCTTTATTTGGTAAATTCCAATTTGGTATCCTGTAACTCTGACTGATGGTGCTTCATCCGTGCAACTCACCCGCATAAAACTGCTGGCCTTTGTTTTCTGATAATAGCATGGTATTGAATTAACTTTTAAGTGTGGCAGTATGTCCCTCTTAACGGAGCTCTGAATCTAACAAAGTACAATGCTGGGATTCCTTGATGGAAAACATGGAAAGAATTAATGTTAACCCCAAGCTAGTCTGTCCCAAGGAGTAATCAAATATCATTTTGTGTCATTTTGATATGTTCTGTGGAAGTGTGTAAAACAAGCTGAAATGTACCTATAAAAGGAGGCTTTGAGTGGAAAAGTTGGTCCAGTACATTATAAGGATTACAAAGCCACTTTACGAATTTCTTTCTTTTTAGAAAATATGTGATATTTAATAAAAGCTTGGGGTTGGATGTTGCTCCCCAAAATAATGCTGTGACTCAGAAGTCTGACAGGGACCTTGGGCTTATAACTTTAGACTTTTCAAAGCACACATTTTCCAAAACCTTCTAAGACATTTTCATACATTTTGTTTTAGAAAGTTAAATGAAAACAATGTTTAGATTCAAACTTGCTGGTAGCGCTTGCCACCCAAACACCACAGCTTTGTGCTAAAGCATCAGAACTAAAAGTGACAGCCAGACTGGCCTCATTTGACTCTTCAAGCTGGGTAAAATACAAAAAGGGAACCGCAACAATGGTGAAAAAAAGATGGTTCCACCCAAAAGAAATGTTAATATCTTTAAACTAGATTTAATCACTGACACGGATAAGAACATTTTCACAGGATTTTAGTCTTCATCATGTCCTTTTATAGCTAAAAAAAGTGGGAGTTTTTTAATCGTCCCAAATTACATTAAGGAGATAGAAACACTCCAGTTGAACTCCTTTCTCAGAACATCTTGAGTAAAATAATACAGGTTTCATTATGACATGAGACTCATTATGCAAATTATATCTGAAGGGAGAATGCTAGTTTAAGAATTCATTCATTTCATTTGCAATCAGTGGGCATGAGTGGGATCGAATGTCATTGTGTTTAGAGAAGGCTTCATCCAGATCCAGCTGTACGTCATTGACCTTTACCTCCATGCAGCCATTATAAAAGGCCGTCAGTAGCGTAGCACCAACGGGAACATCTGCACAGAAACCACATTAAATGAATTACGCCAAGGCTTCCAACATGCTATGTGCTTTTCAGATGAGTAAAAACATGGAAACTTCCCATTTCTGATCAGTCAAGGATCCATCGCAGGAAATGGCAGCTTAATAGGAAACATTTCACTTCACTCCATAAATTCTTCTTCCCCTTGTTTGAGTGTTTAAGATGAAGTTCATAAACTGAGGAAGGTTAGGATGATTTGCAATATGCATTAGAACAGTGGTCCCCAAACTTTTCACATCATGCCCCCCCTTACCCCTGTCCACACCACACCACCCAGCCCGGAAGCTGGGGCTGCGGCTCCCGGGAGCAGGGGGGAAGGGTACGGAGAAGGGTAAGGGAGTCGAGGCTGAGGCTGGAGTCGTGGCTGGGCTGGGAGCCAGGGACGAGGGTAGGGCAGGGACGGGGATGGGGCTGGAACCGCAGCCAGGGCTGCATCCAGGAGCAGGACCGTGGTGGTGGGGACTGGCAACTGGGGGCAAGGCTGTATGGTGCTCCCTCCCCACTCCTCATGGTGGCTGTCCTGGGCCCTGCCTCACCCACCACCCCGAACGTGCCCAATAGTTTGGGAACCACTGCACTAGAACCTTCCTCTAATCTAAAAACCTAACAAAATGGAAGATTTTCAAAATAATATATACTTTACTGGAGAGTGTTAATACCATATTTCCTGGCATCCCCCGTTTTCTTGTCCTGACCTAGTAACAGATGTTTATGTATTTAAAGTTCACTGTTAGAATAATCTTTCTATCTGGCCAAAAGGTTGCTCTGGATTCCAATCCACTGTTCAAAAACAGGGGACCTATGAGAATGCTACAAACTAGTTTCATCATTTCTTCTTTCCAGTGACTTCTCTGTAAAAGTCCCACACCTTCCATTTCTAATCTATTCAGTGATAAACTAGGGCAATGTCAACCAATGATGTATTGTCAGCGAACAATACATTTACTCCATTACAAATGCTCAAGCAGGCATTACTATGAGTCATAGGGTACAACAAACTTCTTGTGAGGTAGGTTGGAACTGATCCAAGGTCTGGATCCTCAAAGAGATTTAGGACTGTAACTCACTCACCTGATTTTAATAGGAGTTAGGAATCTAAATATCCTTGAGGATCTGGTCATGAGCACGTTCAGCAACTAGAACCAACTGGGTTAGAAGCTGATGTCAAGAATGTCATCTAACACTCCTGCACAATGTGGTTATCTCTAAAGAATTTATTGCTGATGATCATACAGGCTTGCCATGAAGTTTTTCAGTGATTGTGATTCTCCCAGGAGCAGATTACCCCCACCCCGCAAGTCAAGAAGAGGTTAATTCCTGTGATTTCAGTCAGCCCCAACCGGCTGCATTTGTGTGGCTTCTCAGGCCTGGGGGAGGGCCCTTAAAAAGGAACAATTCAGCACAGTTGGAATGATATTCTGAAACAAGCAGAGCTAGTGCCTCCAGACTGGGGTCCTGTGTTACTAACTGATGAACAGTTGGAGAATGAGGCTGGCCTGAGCCCTCTGAGGAAGATGGGCTGGTCTGTTTTTTCCGTTGTAACCCCCAGGGACTAAGCCTTGCCTTTAACAATGCAGGTGAGTGGGAACCGAGACTGCCTGTCGCTGAGACTGAAAGACTGTTTCCCTCTCCTTTTCATGAGGATGAAGGCCCAAAGTCCTGAGATGACATGTACCCAGTCAATATGGGGATAACTGAAATCCCCCCACTTTATTTCTTTATTTTGATAGCCTCTTTAATCTCCCTCAGCATTTCATCATCACTATCACTGTCCTGGTCAGGTGCTCGATGATAGATCCCTACTGTTATATTCTTATTAGAGCATGGAATTACTATCCATAGAGATTCTATGGCCCATGTGGATTCACTTAAGATTTTTACTTCACTTGATTCTACATTCTCTTTCACATATAGTGCCACTCTCTACCTCCACCCCGCATGACCTGTTCTGTCCTTCCGATATATTTTGTACCCCGTTCTCCAAGTACACGTTCTCCAAGTGTGAATGTTGGCTCATTAGCCAATAGGGATACTTGATTTAAACCAGCATCTCATTTCCTACAGCTTTGTTTACACTGCAGTTAGCACTGTGCTTAGGCCCGCCAACAATGGGGTGGGAGGAAATAGGGCAACTGACCGGGGGCCTAGGAGATTTTTAAAAGGCCCGGGGACCCCTGACTGCCGCCAGCAGTGCAGAGAGGCTAAGACAAGCTTCCTGCTGGCCCTCGCTCCGCACTCTTCCCGGAAGTGGCCTGCACGTCACTGCGGCCCTTGGGGGGCTGCGGGACAGGGGATCTCCACGCACTGCCCCCACCCCAAGCGCCGAATCTGCAACTCTCATTGGCCAGGAACTGTGGCCAGTGGGAGCTGTGGGGGCAGGGCCTGCAGGCAGCAGCACATGGAGACCCCCTGGATCCCCCTGCCTAGAAGCCGCTGCCAGAGGGGTGTGCCGGTTGCTTTCAGGAGCCATCCGAGGTAAGTGCCGACCCCCTGCCCTTCTCCTCCACCCCAACCCCCTGCCCCAGCCTAAAGCCGCACCCCAAATCCCTCTGAGAGCCTGCACCTGCTCTCACACCCAAACTCCATCCCAGAGCTTGCACCCCGTACCCCAACCCATTGCACCAGCCTGGTGAAAGCGAGTGAGGGTGGGGGAGAGCAAGTGATGCAGGGAGCAGGAATGGGGTGAGCAGAGGGTGGGGCCTCGGAGAAGGCATGGGACAGGGGCGTGGTCTCATGGAAGGGGAGGGGAAAGAGTCTTTGAGTTTGTGTGATTATACAGTTGGCAACCCTACTGGGTGGGCATGTAGAATCCCTGCCTGTGCTGGAAGAGCGCACCCAGCAGCGCAGTCAGCAGCTCGCTGGGCACCAGCCAGTGCAGGCGCAGCACGGCCCAAATATCAGCCAGATCCTGTCCATGAGGGCATGGCTTGTGTGTGTGTGGGGGTCCACTGACTGTTCTGCCCTGGGGCCCGGAATTGCTGTCAATGGGTCTGACTGTGCTTGTAATAGCTATGTTTAAATACTGGGTAAAGAACTTCTTGGAATTCACAGCAACTATGTTTCTTTCTTCAGTTATCTTTTTAAAAAGGCTTTTATCTGAAACTTCCTTGTTCAGAACGTAGTGTGGATCAAGTAGTCTATTTACCGATCTCTACTAATAAGCACTGGCTTTATCTCGTTTCGACACAGTGGACACAATTAAAACATTGATGGCTTACCACTCACAGTAACTAATGTTAGTGCAGTATTTGGTATGTTCTCTTGTCTAAATATAGAGGATGGTGAAGATCAAATCTAGTTTGCTGCTGCTAAGTTTATTTTGGTTTTCAATCCATTGCATACATATTCAAAAGTTAAGACAGGACAAATATCCTTCCCATGTCTTCTTGTAACCCTCTTTTGTGCCTATATTCTGAAATACATTCACACCCTCATTACCAGGATGTGCAATAAGACTTGTGGGGAACAGATCTCTTCCTCTCCTCCCACACACTAGGAGGTTGCAGAGGTGACTGACAATGCAGCCCCAAGGTTGCAGTAGCATCTGCAGTTGTAATGTTCTTCCTCTACAGCAGTGGTTCTCAATCAGGGGTATGCAGAGCTCTTCCAGGGGGTACAGAAACTCATCTAGATATTTGCCTACTTTGACAACTAGCTACATAAAAAGCACTAGCGAAGCCAGCACTAACTAAAATTTCATACAGACCATGATTTGTTTATACTGCTCTATATATTTATATTCCAATTGATTTATTTTATAATTATATGGTAAAATGAGAAAGTGAGCCATTTTTCAGTAATAAGAGTTGTGACACTTTAGTATTTTTAAAAGCAGCAAAGAATTCTGTGGCACCTTATAGACTAACAGACATTTTGGAGCATGAGCTTTCGTGGGTGAATACCCGCTTCGACAGATGCATGTAGTGGAAATTTCCAGGGACAGGTATATATATGCAGGCAAGCTAGAGATAATGAGGTTATCGGGCTAGAGATATGAGGTTATCATTATCTCTAGCTTGCCTGAATATATATACCTGCCCCTGGAAATTTCCACTACATGCATCTGACGAAGCGGGTATTCACCCACGAAAGCTCATGCTCCAAAACGTCTGTTAGTCTATAACGTGCCACAGGATTCTTTGCTGCTTTTACAGATCCAGACTAACACGGCTACCCTCTGATACTTTAGTATTTTTATGTCTGATTTTGTAAGCAAGTAATTTTTAAGTAACTTGGGGGTATGCAAGACAAATAAGACTCCTGAAAGGGGTATAGTCATCCTGAAAGGTTGAGAGCCACTGTTCTACAATGGTGGGAGGGTGGAGAGGATGCAGCAGTTGATTCTCTGGCCCCAGATGCTCACGTGCTGGCCTTACCTGTGCACTGTCTTGACGGAAACCCATGTACAGGTAGTTTCCCTGCCGTGCAAAGGGTATGCACTTCCCCTTTCTTCTCTCCCACCCCCAACCCTGCACTAGGGTTGCCAGCCCTCCAGGATTGTCCTGGAATCTCCAGGAATTAAAAATTAATCTTTAATTAAAGACTGTCATGTGATGAAACCTCCAGGAATACATCAAACCAAAATTGGCAACCCTACCCTCCACACCTCTCACGCAGCTGACTCACCCTGCTCCCACTGAAACTACAGAGAAGGGGGCTGGATATGCCCCTTGGGGCAGGTTTGTTTTTACAAAACATACAACACAGAAAAGTATATGCCAATTCAAAACTGCCTGTCAAACTTCTAAGATCTCTTGGGAAGCTAATACTTTGTCTTTCCCTATAGTCCTTTTAGCCAGAGGATGTCAAAAACTTTTACCAACAATAATTTAGCCCTAAAACCACCCTATGATTTAGGTGTCTCCCCCACCCCAGGTTTCAAGTTAGCATATAATTTTCCAAATCCAAAGCCTCATGGCATTGATACACATCCATAGCATGCCTTCTCAGATATGGTTGCACAAAATAGGAGTTGTAAGGCTGAAAATTCACTTACAGATTGTTTAAACAAAACATTGAGTCTTTTTAACCCACTTAACTTTCATATTTCCTGCTATCCTGGAGGCTGTCAATCACCACTTGAAAGTATGATTGTTGTAACCCCATTTTCCCTGTTTCCTCCTCCCAGCTTTCTCTCCTTCAATTAGTTTTAAATGGATGGTTTAGACAATATCTAAAGCTGCTGCAGTTTGTTGAAACTATCAGTAGATGGCACTTCAGGAGTTCTCATCACTCTTAAGCAAAACAAAAAAAAATAGAAAATAAAAATCCTTACAAAATACCACCATTTTCTCCTGGGAATAGGTGCCATAGGGTCATGTCCAAAAATAGACCTTTGGAGAGAAGCTCTGCTGCTGGGCTGTTAAGATAGCGCCTTAATGTTACTATTGAAGTACCAGGTTGCATCAAAAGCTATACAAGTTGATTCAAAAATACAAGGATAAAAATAGGTAATTGTTTAAAAAAAAAACAAAACCCCACCACAACAACCCAGGATTTTAAGAAAGACTAATTCATTCACATCAATGAAAATAAATAAAATTCACCTGGAATGCCACCTAAGTAGGTAACAATAGGTCCCTTCATTACTTGATCCAGGATGGACAGTTGTTGCTCTTGCTCAGAATTGATGCTTTGTTTTTGTGAATCAGCAGTCAGTTCAAGCAGCTGTTTGTTTACTCTGAGTCCTAGCAGCATTCTTTTGGAGGTACACAACCTCTCTGACTCCAGCCGGGCAACAATGACATTCTCAATAGTCACAATGATTTCCTAGGCAACAGAATAAAAAACATCTCACACAGAACTCCAGCACTTATTTATTTAGTTATGATGCATTTTACATTTGTAAGGAGAAACTGGAGGAAACATTACAGCCAAAGTTTTTCAAAACAGGTGCTTGAAACTGGGAAATCCACTGAAGTCAATAGAAGCTGCTGGGTTGTTCAGCACTTTTGAAAAACGAAGCCACTTGTTTATATTTAGGAGTCTCTCTTTAGGTATTCATGTTAGAAAATCTTGATCTAGATTTCTGGGGTTAAATCCTGGTCCTGTGGAAGTCGATCGAAGTTTTGACACTGACTGTAACGAGGCCAACATTTCACCCCAGTATCTACTATAGGCAGTTTAAAAAAGAAGTATGTATTGACCGTCATATACATATAAGCACATATGGCCTTCTGTCATGCTACTTGCCACAACTGCGGGTACGTCTTCACTACCCGCTGTATCGGTGGGTAGAAATCGACTGCTCGGGGATCGATATATCGCGTCTCATCTAGACGCGATATATCGATCCCCGAACATGCTTATATTGATTTCGTAACTCCACCAACCCGAACGGAGTTGCGGAATTGACAGGGGGAGCCGTGGACATCGATCCCGCGCCGTGAGGACGGTGAGTAATTCAATCTTAGATACTTCGACTTCAGCTACGTTATTCACGTAGCTGAAGTTGCGTATCTAAGATCGATTTTCCCCCGTAGTGTAGACCAGCCCTGAGAATTCAAGGACAGCAAGACCTATATATACATTGGCTTTTTTATGCAGTTCATCACTGTTTTAGTGGAGCACCTTGCAAACAATTAATTCAGCCTCACAATGCCCTTATGAAGTATAGTAAGTAGCTAAGATTAGTTCCATTTTACACATAGAGAATGAAGAGAGTTTAAGTCAAAAGAGCTATGCTGATTTACACCAGATGAGGATCAGACCCAGAGTTACTGTGATAACAGTAAGATCACCTGTGAGTTAGGGGAGTTGGAGTCTACTATGGACAAGGCAAGAGGCACTGTTTTGCCAGAGACCAAGGCAAACATCACACCAGTGCCTGTGGATGCGCGAATAGTCAATGTTATGTTTATTAGCCATTCTTTGTCATTGGTAAAATTATCTGTTTAAAAAAAAAGAATGAAATGAATGAACCCGAAAAACACTTTTTACAAGCATCCAAATACTATTCAGTTATTTACAAGCATTTGCTCCCTACAATTTAATCTATATTCCCACTATGAAAAATAAAGCTAAATCTGCAGTGAAAAGGTGAGCTTTACATTTCTAGTTTTCCCCAAAATTTCTAATATTAAACATATAGAAAGAGACATTTTAAGCTTGGGTTTTTTTCTTGCCTTTTCAGCTCGCTGGTCTTCTTTTTTTTATTTATTATCTCTCTCTCTGCCACATTCATAAGAGGGCTGTTTATAAGGTTAAGCCAGAAAAAGCCTGACAGGTTGCTCATAAAATTTTGCTACTGAGCAGAAGGTTGATAGCTTAAACACGCGTTTAACATCACACACAGGAATAGTTCCATTGCTCCAATGGGAATTCTCATGAGTAAAAGTTATACAGGTGCTAAAATGTTTGCAAGTTCAGCAGCTAAAAGGGATGCCCATATTTATTAACTGTTTTTTTTTTAATTTCACACTAATAAGGCACCATGTTACTTAGTATCATAATCAGCACCCGCACTGTATCGTGCTCGAATCTAATTCCATATGACTATTTCATTTGGGGCTCAAACCACTCTCAGTGATGTCAATAGCAAAACTTCCATTGATAAAATGGGAGCTGAATCAGACCCTTGAGAGATGGAAAGGACCCATTTGATCAAGTCCACGCTGATAGAGGCCTTTGCAGAAATTAAACTGATAATGTGTGAGGCCAGAACCTACACTCATTACTCAAGCAAAACTCCCTCTGAAATTAGTGGGAACCTTGCCCAAGTCAAGGGTGCATGAGGGAAGCCCATACTCTTTTGCCATTCATTAGTTCAATCATCAGTCTAGCATAAAGAAAAGTTGGAGAAGGCAGAAAAATACTTACTATAGTTTATATGAAATTGTGCCAGGCCAGTGCCAGGGTAGTAGGACCCTTTCCCCACAGTTACTAAACAGTGTTTGCTTTGTTTTTCTTGAATAACTTCTTTTATGCCTGAACTTCCCTGATTCATCAGGTTCCAGGCACGAATGCACCCATCTAGTCGAGGGTTAAGCTGCAGAAGAGTTACATTCAGATTTTTGTGTTGCATATAGATTTACTCTAGAAACATTGTTAATCAATAGAGAATGAGTTACTTGATATGACAATTTATTTCTGGTGAACAGTAATGCAGAGTTATATTAATGCCATAGCTTACAGCACTGATCTTCAGAGCTGTCTTCGAATCAAATTGTTTGCAGCGTTGTAGCCATGTTGGTCCCAGGATATTAGAGAGAACAAGGTGGAGGACGTAATATCTTTTATTGGACTGACTTCTTTTGGCATGAGAAACAAGCTTTTAGCTTACAAAGAGCTCTCTTCAGGTCTGAGAAAAGTACTCAGGCCTGGTCTACACTGCAGGGAGAGGTCAACATAAGCTGCCTCAAATTAACCTAATTCTGTAACCATCTACACTGAGGCTTTGTCTACACTAGAGACCTTACAGTGGCACAGCTGTGCCAATGCAGCTTTTTCTCACCCTTCAACAATATACGTTTTGCCAACATAAGCAGTAGTGCAGAGCTAAAATGTACCTCCCACCAATGTAACGTATCCACTACACTGACTTAATAACTCCACCTCTGAGAGAGGCGTAGCACTTAGGTCGATGTAATTAGGTTGTTGCTTAGATCAACTGTTGAAACCTTTCAGAAACCACGCCACACTGACAATTAAATCAGTGCAAGCACTCCTGGTGAGGACCCGCACCACCAAAATAAGGAGAGTAATGTGGCCATGCAAAAGTGATGTAATTCATGTGGTGGCTTAATTTTCTAGTGCAGACTTGCCCTCACAGTCTCACAGATAAATAAAAGGTGGAACAGACTGTTTAGCATAAGTAGTTAACACATTCCAAGAGACCATTCAAGGTCAAGTGGTCCGTTAACACCTCTCCAGTCATGGGACAAAAAAAAAAACGGGTTAGTGCATGAGTTATAGATTGTTGTAATAAACCACCAACCCAGAGTCTTTATTAAAACCATGATTTATAGCAGGGGTGGGCAAACGACGGACCACAGGCCATCTTCAGCTGGCCCCTGAGCCACACCAAGTGGCTCAGCCCTGCTACACCCAGGGGGCTGGGTTGGGGCCATAACACGCGGCTCAGCCCGCTCCGAGGGGGCGTTGGATTGGGGGCTACACCCCTGAGCCTCTTCCCATGCCCCAACCCCCGTCCCAGCCTTGATCCCTGCCACTCTCTAAACCCCTGGATCCCAGCCCAGAGCACCCTCCTGCACTCCAAACCTCTCATCCCCAGCCCCACCCCAGAGACCACACTCTTAGCCAGAGCCCGAACCCTTTCCTGCACCCCTGCCCCAGACTTGATCCTTCTCCTCCCACCCTTCGAACCCCTGAGTCCCAGCCCAGAACACCCTCCTAAGCTCAAAACTCCTCAGCCCCACCCAGAACCCATACCCCCTCCCACACCCCAACCCCAATTTTGTGAGCATTCATGGCCCTCCATACAATTTCTATTCCCTAATGTGGCCCTCAGGCCAAAAAGTTTGCCCACCCCTGATTTATAGTGTCTAGCAAAGTTATGAATGTAAGTTCCCAGGCTCATCTTTTTTTAAAGTGTTTTGCATCTTTCCTTTGAGGATGAGGACTGAGAGGTCAGATATAGAGTGATCATTTTGTGAGATGTGTTTGCCTTTGGGTAATGTGGTATTTTTGTCTCTTATCACTGGGGGGCATTTAGTGTACTGGATGAGGTACACCACATTGTGATAGGCATGGGTAGGACCAGCGCCGTCCCTAGTGGGGTGCGGAGCCCAGGGAGGAAGTGACAAATTTGTCTCTTCTGGGGCTGACCGCGCCAGTCAATTGCACCAGCCCATGGGGCCCCCCAAAGTGCGGGGCCCAGAGCGGTCGCCCTGATTCGCCCTACCAAAGAAATGGCTCTGGGTGGGACCCGTGGATCTTGAATGATATGTTGTGGCCGGGGAGGGAGGGGGAGGAGTGCGATCATTGTAGCAGTAGAGATATGTCTGCAGGTTTTCCATCTATTGTGGCAGGGTCTGGTGCTGCTTTAAGTTAAGTCCTTGTCTGTGGGGAAACTTGCTTCTGATATGAAGTTGGGGGTCATCTGAAGGCCGGAAAAGGGGGTTGAGGGAAGATTTCTTTCGGGATGTGGTCCCCATTGAGTATGGATTGTAATTGTTTAATGATACTCCATATGGCTTCCAATGTGGAGGGGTAAGTGACAACTAGAGATGAGCGATCAGAGGAGTTTTTTTTCTTCAGTGAAGCAGGTTCTGTCGGGGATGTTTCGGTGGCACATTCTATTATGCGATCTACTTCTCCAAATGCCCCAACAACTATGTGGATGAAACCAGACAATCACTATGCTCTCAAATGACCTTGCACAGAAAAAAAATGATAAAAAGATAAAAACACTGTATTACCCAAAGGCAAACACTTTTTTCTCAAAACAGTCACTCCATTTCTGACCTCTCAGTCCTCGTCCTCCTGCACAGTACCTTGAAAAGAGGAGCCTGGGAGCTTAAATTCATCATTTTACTAGACTCTAAAAATCATGGTCTTAATTAAGATACTGGATTTATGGCTTATTACAAAAATCTGTAACCCACTAACTTCCCTCCACACTTTATTATCCCATCACTGGAATGGTGTTAAGGGACCACTTCACCTTGAATAGTCTTTTAGAATATATGTTAACAATTTACGCTAAACAATCTGTTCCATTCTGTATTTAGCTGTGACAGGCTGAGTACCTACCTTTTCCAGACCTAAAGAAGAGCTGTGTATCACTCAAAAGCTTGTATCTCTCACCAACAGAAGTTGGTCCAATAAAAGATATTACTTCACTAGTATTTTGTCACCCGCACTCACTTTGTGTCTCTTTGAAATCAAAGGCACACACAGTAGGGCAGCTTTCAGTCAGCACTGCTGAGCCAATAAGCTTTTCTCATTTGGTACCACTGGCAAGCAAAGAATAGACAATGTCAAAATTTAAGTTCAAACATACTGTAGCTTGGCTGTGTCTACTGCGCTATAGCTAGGGGGCCATGGCTATTAGTATTGTTTGTTGGCTGAGAGTTTGACTCATCAGCCCAAACAACATTTCTAGAATTATTTCACATTGGGAAAGAGAATATTCATTGAGAAGCAGTCAAACTTTTTTACCTTTTTGCCTCCCTGTCACACTGCAAGCAAAAACAGATTATTTAAAAAATGAAATATTACAAGCAATTTTTTTTGTTAGTGGACTGGTGGCTTGTTTTCAAATGTAAAATATTTTCTAGTCCACATGCAAAGTGTTGGATAGAAATTCTTTTACACATATGAAGAACAGATACTGTATGGGCAACGGTAATGGAGGCTTCCTTCCTCTAGCATGGAAAAAAAAAGTTCAGTCCTCATAATCTATTCACTTGTTGCCTCTCTGCTGAGATTGCCAGTTACTGTGATAATTACTGGGTCTGCACCAGAGGTGACTGCACGGACCTCCAGCTGCTGAGAAGGGTGAGTCAGGTGACTCATGCGTAGGGTGACCAGATGTCCCTATTTTATTGGGACAATCCCGATATTTGGGGCTTTTTCTTATATAGGTGCCTATTACCCCCCACCTCCACCCCCTGTCCCCATTTTTCACACTTGCTGTCTGGTCACCCTATTCATGCCCCCTGTGCAGGGTGGGTAGGGCAGGGTAGAAATGAAGGCTCCTTGCTCTTCCTTCAACCCCACCCCCAACTCCCACCACAGACACACGAGACCAAGGCACAACTGGCACTAAGAAAGGACACATTTGTACAATATGCTCTCAAGATAACTACTGGTGGCCATATAGCTTGGGAGTTTTAAAATGAGATTAGGAAATGTACTCTGAGGCACAATCCTGCATAGGACCCTGGAAAATTGATTAGATTACTTGAGACTGCTTTAAATGCTGTGATTCTATAATTAAAATCTGAAAATGGACAGACTGCAAAGCTTCGTGCATACTCATTTTCAAATGAAAATGGCACCAATGGCATTTTCATTTTCTACCTACATACCTCCCTGTATTTTGTCTCCCTAGTGACACATGGGTAACCACCATATAAGGAGAAGCAAACAAGAAAGCAGCCTTAACCAGGAGGTATTTTTAAGTTACCGGTTTAATGAGGGTTTCGCCGACTTTGCGAGGTAATCCTGCAATGTACACCTTAGTTTCCAGGAAGCCATTTGATGGTTTGAACAGACTTCTAGGGCTGTTGATATTCATCACTGCTTCTTTTGCTATTTTTACACTTATACTGTGTTCTAATTCTTCCACTGAGACCTAGGATTAAAAATAATATTATATATATATATATATATGTTGAACATACTGATTACAGAGGGAGGAGTAGTGAGCCTTGTGTTAAGGTTACCTAACATGTCCCAGTATTTAAAAAACAAAACCCCACCACCCAGAAATCTGCCTTTCTTTTAAAAAAAAAAATATATATATACATATATAATATATGTAAATTTTTTTTCCTAATGGTTTGCAGCAAGATTTTGAAATTGAGCAGAGGGATAATACTTTAAAGGCAAAAGTATCTCTCGCTTTGTATAGGAAAGCTTATACATGGCTGAATGATCAGTTTTTGGAAAAACATAATTTTTCAGTTTGTGTTGCTTGCTTCTAAAATTGGTCAACATTCCATCCACATTGAGCATGCTCCTCTGGATCTCATTCAGCCTGCCAGAAAGAACTGAACCTCCTGAGGGAACACAGACAAAATTTAAAAAACAAAAAAAAACAAAAAAAACAAAAGGATTCATCTGCTGCTGTTGATGTTACCCACCAAAATCCTTTTGGTCTAAGGAAAGGTGCACTGGACTGGAGACCAGGAAACAATATGGGAGAACTAAATCTAATCCATTTAGGGTACATCTACACAGCAGCTGACAGGATGCTTCCCAGCGTGCGTATACATACACCTCTACCTCGATATAACGCAACCTGATATAACACAAATTCAGATGTAATGCAGTAAAGCAGCGTTCCGGGGAGGGTGAGAGGGTAGCTGAGCACTCTGGTGGATCAAAGCAAGTTCAATATAACATAGTAAGAATTTTTGGCTCCCGAGGATAGCGTTATATCAGAGTAGGGGTGTATGTTCAGCTCTATTCAAGCTAGCATATTAAAAATAGTAGTCTGGCTGTAGCAGCACAAGTCGCTAGCTGCCCAAGTACAATCCTGCCCAACTTGGTGCTTTAAAAGGGACAATTTCACAAAAGTGAAAACCATCATGAGCCAAATAAGCTGAGAGGAAGAACTTAATCAGAAAATGTGAATAGCTAATTGGGGCTTGTTTAACAGGACTTTACTAGATGCTCAAAAAGCCATAATCAAGGGAGAAGGCCATATTGGTTTAAAAAACAACCTGGCTTAGAAGGACCTGAAGGCAACTATAAAAAACTTTAAAAATAATATGTAACAAATGGAAGAAACGGGAAGTTGATAGTACTGAATATAAATCAAAAGTTAGGAATTGTAGAAAATTGATAGGGAAAGCAAAGTGACATAAGGAGAAATCTATGGCTAGCAGAGTTCAGGACACTAAGGAGGCATTTAAGTATAATAGGATAAAGAATCCTGACAATAATATTGGATCATTACTAGATGTAAATGGTAGAATTACCCATAACAATGCAGAAAGGGTGGAAGTATTCAATGAATATCTCTGTTCTGTATTTGGAATAAACATACTGTAGTCTCATCATATGATGATGATAACACTTTTTTTCCATTCCACTAGTATGTTAGGACGATGTTAAACCCCAGCTGCTCAAGTTAGACATTTTTAAAATCAGCAGGTCAGTATAACTTGCACTCAAGAGTTCTAAAGAAATTGGCCGAAGAGGTTGGTGGACCATTAATGTTGATTTTCGGTAAGGCTTAAAACACCAGGGAAGGTCCAGAAGACTGGAAGAAAGCTAATGGTTGTGTCAATTTTTTAAAAGAGTAAATGTGATGACCCAGGTTTTTATAGGCCTGTCAACCTGACATTGTTCCTGGGCAAGATAATGCAGTGGTTAATATGGATCTCAATAAAGAACTAAAGGAGGGTAATATAGTAATACAAATCAACATAAGTTATTGAAAATAGATCTTGTCAAAGTAACTTGATATCTCTTTTTTTTATTAGATTACAAGTTTGGTTGATAAAGGTTATAGTAATACTTACACCTATAAGATGTTTGATGTTGTATCACATAACATTTTCATTTAAAAAAACTAGAACAATATAAAATTAACATGGGACATATTAAATGGATTAAAAACTGTCTAATTTATAGATCTCAAAATGCAACTCTAATTGGGGAATCATCACTGAACAGGTGTGTTTCTAGTGGGGTCCTGAAGGGATCTGTTCTGGGTCCTACACTATTTAACATCAAAGGACCTGGAAGAAAACATAAAAATGTCATTGATAAAGTTTGAAAATGATAAAAAAATTGGGGGAGTGGTAAATAATGAAAAAGACAGGTCACCAACACAGGGAAATCTGGATTGCTTGGTACACTGGGTGCAAGCAATAATGTGCATTTTTATGTGGCCAAATACAGCTGTATACATCTTGGAACAAAGACTGCAGGCCATATTTACAGGATGCGGGACTCTCTATCTGAAAATGATTTGGGAGTGTGGTGGATAATAGGCTGAACATGAACTTTTACTGCAACCAACAGGGCTAATGTGATCCTCGCATGCATAAACGGGAATCTCAAGCAGAAATACAGAGGCTATTTTACCTCTGTATTTGGTACTGGTGCAACCAGTGCTAGACTACTGTGTCCAGTTCTGTTGTCCACAATTGAGGAAGGATGTTGAAAAGCTGGAGAGGGTTCAGAGAAGAGCCAGGAGAATGATTAAAGGATTAGAAAACATGCCTTATAGAGATAGACCCAAAAAGCTCAATCTATTTAGCTTAACAAAGAGAAGGTTAAGAGGTGACCTGATTACAGTTTGTAAGCACCTATGTGGGGAACAAATATTTAACAATGAGCTCTTCAATCTAGCAGAGAAAAGCTAGACAAATTCAGACTGGAAATAAGGCATACATCTTCTACAGTGAAAGTAAGTATTAGAACAATTTACCAAGGGTTGTGGTGGATTCTCCAATACTGACAAGTTTTAAATCAAGATTGGAAGTTTTTCAAAATATCTGCTATAGAAATTATTGCAGTGAAGTTCAACAATTTATGTTATGCAGCAGCTCAGATTAGATGATCACAATGGTCCCTTTCTGGCCTTGGAATCTATGAATTCCCTGGGTATGTTCTCAGGGAGCTACCCCGACCTGTGGCGCTGCAGCCTTGTTGCTATTTTTAGTGAGCTAGCTCAACTAGAGCTAGTGTGTGTCTGTCTACCCAAACTGGGAAGCACTCTCCCCACTGTGTAGACACACGCCTAGCCACACATCTCCATGTGTTGTGCCTCTTCCTCTATGGTTACAGAGGATAACTGCATATTCTTGTGGCTAGCATAGTTTAGCACTTGAGTGGCAGAGACAGGGCTGAAAGTACTCTGTTCAAAAGTGCTTGCTGATGCATCGGGGGGCACTGCACATAAAATTATTTAGGTTTGATTTTTTTCTTTCTAAAAAACACAAAGCATATTATCTACACAAATAACCTTAAAAGAAGGCTACAAAGTCAAGCATGCAAAAATGAGGAAATGCCAGAATTAAGTTTTCAGAGTAGCAGCCGTGTTAGTCTGTATCCGCAAAAAGAACAGGAGTAGTTGTGGCACCTTAGAGACTAACAAATTTATTTCAGCATGAGCTTTCGTGAGCTACAGCTATGCATCCGAAGAAGTGAGCTGTAGCTCACGAAAGCTCATGCTGAAATAAATTTGTTAGTCTCTAAGGTGCCACAACTACTCCTGTTCTTTTTGCCAGAATTAAGGTTGCCCATTTAAGCTTAATTCTGGCATTTCCTAAATTCTAAGTAGCTGACTTTGCAATCTCATTAGTGTTCTTTTTCTGTACATAGCAGGTATATTGAATAGACCCTGTTCCCATTAAAGTTCATGTTAAGATTCCTACTGACTTGAGTTACAGTAGCTCTGGGCACACCATGCTCAGCAATTGGGGATTTAAAAAAAAAAAAAGGATTTTCTTTAGTTAGCCTTGATTTGATTGATCAAGCTGCATTGGCCAGCATAAAATAACAAGTGTGTTTGGAATAACAACCCCCTGGACCACTTGCATCAGAATAAACATGTTTACACACACAATCATGCACTGGGTATTACTGCATAGACCCCAAGCACCATGCAGAAAGTGGCTCTTTGTATCACAAAGAAATTCGGAACTTTGCTAATGTTGCCACTGTACCTTTCTTAACAGCCTTTAAATTTGGGATCTTTATGGAATCATTTTGGAACTTTTTTTTTTTTTAAAGTCACTATAACAATTTTTCCCAACTTCACCTGAGAGTGCCAACAATTCACAGAGTATTAGGAAAAAAACTTACTATATGCCACAGACCATCATTAATGGCTTTGCCACCACTGGTGACTTTTGTTCCAAGTTCATTCTTGAATTGAATCTCGATCTTCCCATCACGAAGAGCAAGCAAGAACCATGCTGTGCTGTCAGAGGATTCAGCATATAGTATAACACCCTCTGTATCATATGTCCGGAAATCAAATTCTGCTGAAAATCTGAGTCATGGGAGAGGGACCATAATCATGAGAAGAGGATACATGAGATAGCGAAGAGCTTAGTGTAATACATTAATAATTTAGCTATGCAGGCAAATATTAATCTCCAAATGACAACTCTGTATCCGAGCTGGTCCAATGGATGCCTATGATTAATCATAGAATTAATTATAGAATTCCCCTTATTTTACAGGTGTGTTGTAAGAAAAAGTAAATTGTTTGGGAGGTGTTCCAGTACTATGGTAAGGAGTGCCATAAAAAAATCTATCACAAGTATCTTCTATAAATGTGCTTCATCATTACTGACTTTGAAAGTTTCAGTCTTTACCCTTATTCTGTTTAGGGAACAAGATCTGTATATTGGTGGCATTTGGATGATCATGCATAAATTGTAGCTCTTTTTGTTCTGTGTTTGTACAGTATTTAGTACAATGGGGTCCTGGTTCATAACTAGGGCTCCTAGGAGCTACGGGAATATAAATAATAAATAGTGGTGGTATTATTAATTATTACTATGGTAGAATCTATAGACTCTCTTGTGCTCTGGGGGCTGTGCAAACATGAGAGAAGCTCTCTGCCCCAAAGAGCTTTCAGGCTAAATATACAAGACAGAGGAATGACTTGAGGGGAAAATGAAGGCATAGAGAGGTGAAGTGACTTGTGAAAGGCGCACAGCATGTGGGTGGCAGAACTAGGAACAGAACACAGGTGCCCCGATTCCAGGTTCAGCTCTCCAGTCACTAAACCACATTGACTTTTGAACATGGTTCTATCAAAACTCCTTATTTTGAGCTTATAAGTAACTATTTAAGATGTTAGCTGCTAAGGACACTTTCAAACTTTTCAAAAATCTTCCAGGAGAGCATTAATTCCAGGTCGCCTTTGATTCACGGCACAAGGGCATGTCTTAATATTTATGCTCCAAATCCGAGACACTAAAAATCACAAATGCAACAACTTCTGCTGGTGGTTCCTCTGAAATTGTTCAGACAGTGATTCAAAGGCAACCCTGCATTTTCAGGTGTCACAATGAGCACACTGAAGTGCAATTTAGAGTTTGTAAGACTGCAATATCCTTCTACATCTCTGCCATCATCTTCCATGTCTTTCTCTTCCCTTCAGAGGGGGAGCAAGCTTCTGTCATTGTGGGATACCATCTTCCTTGCTCTCCTAAGAAATCTCATTCACTCCAAAAACTGCTGGGGCCTCCATCCAGTTCATATTCCTTCCTCTCCCCTCTGATCCATTTTCTACCTTTTCATATTCAGTCTCAGGATTGTTTTGATTCTCTTTCTCCCAAGGTTTATTTTTGCTTCCTTTTCAGTCCTTATATCTCTGTCTTCAACTGCAGCAACTGGCTGTCACTGTAGGAGAAATCTGGCTCTTCACCCACTGATGAGATCAGGCCCAGATGCTGCTGCACTCTCCCACAGACCACACCAATGGGGTGCCTGCTCCACTATGTAGGTGCGTCAGTCAGCTGCTACTGCCCCCTGTCCGATGGAAAGGGTTGCTTAAGATCCAGTTGAGCAGATGAGTTACTGAAAGGAACTATACTAAAGATGCGGCTCAAGGATAAAATATGATTACTAAGTGGTGCTGTAAGGTGGCTCTAAGCACCTCACTTCTGTCCATCCACTTTCAAATAACTCCAGTCTCCACTGAGTGCTATTACATGTAGGAACCTAAGTTCATTTGTCCTCCCTACCATGATACAAGGTGTCTTTATCCAGCGAGATGATGCTGTGAATTCTTCATGCAGTTAGGGTGACCAGATGTCCCGATTTTATAAGGACAGTCCCCATTTTTGGGTCTTTTTCTTATATAGGTTCCTATTACCACCCCCCATCCCGATTTTTCACATTTGCTGTCTGGTTACTCTACATGCAATCCACAGTTCCTTTGCCACCCTCTGAGAATTAATGGAAACAAATCCCCAGAACTTCCATCCCTAGTGTTATCAATGGCAAATGCTCACCTGGTGACTTCTGGCAATCTAAACCTTAAGTACAGCACAGGGATCGCTATAAATTGTTCTGCCAGGTAAAGCAATTCATAATTCCTTTCAAGATTCAGAGGGACACAAACTGGAACAGCCTATAAATAATGAAGGGAAAAATCACCATGTCTCAACTTTGTGTAGTGATATTTCAGAGATTAACCTCAGTTCTTTGTGGCTTTTAGCTCGTTACATTTTCCTGAAACACCTGATACCTAGTATACTTGAATAATCTGAATACTTAAGTACAAATAAAATTTTATTTTTCTACATTATCCACACGTCAAAAATATTGGTGGTTATAAATGTCGTAACATAGTTTCATAGATTCCAACTTTCATCTGAGTTGGTAATTACATTGTGTTTAATATTCGAATCAAGGCATACAGCCATTTCCTTTCAACCTGCATCCCTACCGCTTTACATTAGGATTCTCAAGTCTCTTAATTTAAGCAGTTTGGTTGTGTTGATAGTTGGATGGGTGAAATTTAAAACATCTAGGGTGATACACAAACTAGTCTTGATTTTGAATAAGCACCACACCTTCCTTTGAGGCAGAATTGAACTAATATACAGCATAGTGGCAGGGGAAGTACAATGTCTCTTGATGTGGTATCATCTCTGAACACATGAAAAGTTTTTAGGTCCTGGCCACTAGTCACAACTAGTGATCCCAGGTAAGACTGTTAGGTTAATCCCGGTGTCCGGGCCAAAATCAAATTTGGGTAATTACATTCTGCCTATTTAAACTTTTGAGCTTTCCTAGCCTACATTGTTTCACAGTGTTGTTGTGTATGAAGTTTGCATACTTTGTGTATTGCAGCGATAGACAGAGTGATCCTTGTATATATGGATAATATATCAGTTTAAATTAGGGTGACCAGATGTCCCAATATTCAGGGCTTTGTCTTATATTACCTCCCATCCTGTCCCAATTTTTCACACTTGTTATCTGCTCACTCTAGTTCAAATAGGTCAGACATTGTATGACTATATTGCTATTTCAGCTACTACCCAATGTGCACTGCTGTTTTTAAGTCTCTTGTCATGCCACAATGATGTCAGATGTAAAAAGACAGTTGGAACTTATTTTTGATTGAATCTCCTATATTTAATCTCACATCAGACAATTTGTTTTACACAGATGCAGCAGAACCAAAGCAATTGGGTGTGAAACACTACTGTGTTTTATTATACACATTGCACTTGGATAGTCTAACTCACTGGCTCTCAACCTTTCCAGACTACTGTACCCCTTTCAGGAGTCTGAGGTGTCTTGTGTACTTCAAGTTTCACCTCACTTAAGAACTACTTGCTTACAAAATCAGACATCAAAATACAAAAGTGTCACAGCAACTATTAGTGAGAAATTGCTCACTTTCTCATTTTTACCATATAATTATAAAATAAATCAATTGGAATATAAATATTATACTTACATTCCAGTGTATAGTATAAACAAGTCATTGTCTGTGTGAAATTTTAGTTTGTACTGACTTTGGTAGTGCTTTTTATGTAGCCAGCTGTCAAACTAGGCAAATATCTAAATGAGTTGCTGTACCCCCTGGAAGACCTCTGCATACCCCCAGGGGTACGCATAATCCTGGTTGAGAACCACTGGTCTAACTCACAACTAATGCTACATTTCCCAAAATTCTTTGGGCTTGGTTCTCATTTAACACAATTTTCATGGTATAGCAATTCCATTGACTGTAGTTGAACAACTAATGAATTACAAAATTATATGTAAGAATTGGACCTGAATTTTTTTATACACCGGGTGAAATACTTGATCTGCAAAGAGGATACATCCGTTTGGGATTTGCCATGATAATACAGATTTTATTCCAATTAAAAGATCTGCAATTGGTTTCCACATACTGAGTCAGCCTTTTAAGCCTTAGAGCAGGTCTACACTTGCCATTTAAAGAGGGAAAAGTCTCTTTTTTGCACAAAAACCATGGGAGTGTCTACACTTGCCAATGACTTTTTGCAGCGAAACTCAGAAGTTTCACCGCAAAAAGAAAACCACCTCCATGAGAGGTGTACAGCTCTTACTGGTGATGCTTTTGCAGTGATGTGCAAGTGAAGACACATTATTCCTGTTTACACAGCTTTTAGCCTCCAGAGGCTATCCCACAGTGCCTAGGTGGCCATTCTAGCCAGCAGCTCTGCTGCTCTGGTGTCAGCTAAACAGACATCCACCCTTCCCCCTGTAAAGCCCTGGGAACTTTGAAAATCCCCCTCCTGTTTCTTGGCAAGTGCTCACTTATCTGGTCAGGTGACAATGCCTGCTCCAAACAATCCCCTGCTTGGAGCAATGCTGAGCTATTGGAGCTTATCAGTGTTTGGGGAGAGGAGGCTGTGCAGGGACCCAGGAATCCCCATCACCCCTCCCCCCCCCAAAAAACCCATCGTCAAACTGGAGAGAGTTGCACTGTGGGATAGCTGCCCTAGAGTGCTGCTCTCATTGGAGATGGAAGTGCTGCTAATGTAAACACTCTCTGATGGCTGAGGAATTAAGCGAGTACACAAACCAGTTACTCTGACTGGTTCCCTATCACTAGTGAAATTTACAGTGCAAAAACTCTGCAAGTGTAGACATACCCATAATCTTAAGCAGTAGCATACCTAGCGGGGTTCAGGGAAGCAGCTGCTACCCCTCAGGGCGGCAGGCACGGAAGCAGCGCCTGCCGGCCGGCACTACCAGCAACATAGCCAGAGGAGCGGCAGCAACAGGCTGGCGAGCCCCACGTGGAACGCGCCGAGCGCTGGGAGCAGGCCGGGGACATGCAGCAGTGCAGGACGGAAAGTGAGCGGGGGGGGGTGTCCGGTTGGGGGGCGTGGACAGTGGAGGTCCAAGGGATGCGTGGCCAGAGGAGGAGCCAAGGGAGGGCGCCTTTTTTATGTTTGCTCCCCCTACATTGAAAACCTGGCTTTGCCACTGATCCTAAGGGTTACTAAACCTCTCTCTCATATAACAGCGTTAGGAGTAATGTTTAATGGGGGACATAGGGAGCTGCCCTCCCACTTCATTATCAGTAGGGAATGGAATTACTCCCTTGTTGTCTAAGTATTAAATCTTTGCAACTAAAATACCAAGTTCTAGTAAATATGTTCTAGCACAATAGCGAGGTTTGATCTTTGAAATATTTAAGCCCCACTATATCCTACTGTGGCAAAGATTTGTTTTTGGTGGAAGGTGTTTGAACATACTTATAGGTCTCAACTTGCCCACTCCTGCCAAAGTAGTATAAAGAAAAGCCTTCACAAGGAAATGCTTTCATTGAAATGCTCTGAAGTCCCACTGTTTCTTCCATTAAGAAGAATAAATTTGAAAATTCTTTGGGTCTAAAAGTAGTTCTTTTGGATGGAAAATGTGTTTTTTAGCACTTGGTGAAACCATTCACTCGCTGCTTGGCCCTTTAAAAAAAAAAGTCATGACAACTGAAACTGTGCAAAACAATCAACTCAAACAGCTTTTCCAGGAGTCATTCTGAGAGACTAGGTGGGAAGAGGTTCTCATGGCAAGAAAAATCTGGGAAATAAGTGAACATGCTTTCAAAATGACGCTGAGGCCTCCATGTCAACATCCAAGCCAAGGAGGACCCACCTTCTAGAGGGGAGGGCGCGGGGCTTATTTTGGGGGATGGGGTAGAAAAGGGCTAGTTGAGGCAGATTTCTCTTGATGCTTTTTCTTGGAACTGAACCTGGACTGAATGATATCCAAATCCCTGTAAATTATACTGCTGAATTTGCTTTGTGAAACTTGCCCCAACTCAAAGCCTGCAGCATTTTCCCAGCAATTTTGAAACTGGCTTTGGTACTTTTCCTAATCTACCTCATCCTGTCATGGAGAAACACCCAACTCTGCAATTTCTCCAGCAAGCTCACATTATGCAGTTTTACCTCACAGTGCTTCCTGTCCTTAGAAAGTTTGAACCCTTTCTTGCCATCACAATAGCAGGCATAGCTTCCTGGAGAATTGACACACTCTTGAGCACAAGTGTTTTCAGCACATTCATCCACATCTGCAGTGAAACGGAAGCATATTGCATGAGACTTAGACTAAATAATCATGTAATCTTCTAAAGTACATTAAGTTAATGCAACAATGGGCAAGACAGTTCTGTATTGGAATGTGAATCCTGTCTGTGGTGGTGGTGGTGATGATGATATGTTAAAATATTAAAGGGCCCTCTCCAGGCTGAAATGTATATTGCCTTCTGGATGAACAATCGCAACAAGTCTGATATGGAAACTGTGCAGTGAGGCAGGGCAAGGCTGAGATATGTGAGATGCTACGAAGTTGAACTGCATAGTTGAGAATTACAGAGCAATGCAGAAGAGCGGAGTTGACATAAATGAACTTCTGCCACCTGTCTATCACTACTACCTGTTCTGGGCCACTCTCCTCTTCTGCCACCCAAGGGCTCACAAGCTGCAAGAGTTACTAACGTCCTAACAGTATACGTAGCAACTGTGTGGAGCAGAGACAGAGGGTATATCTACACTTACAGAGTTTTTGAGCTGTAAGTTTCATCAGTGATAGGGAACCAATGAAAGTAAAGAGCTGGTTTGTGTACTCACTCAATTCCTCAGGCATCAGAGAGTGTGTACACTACCAGCACTTCCATCACTCATGACAGCAGTGCTGTACGGCAGCTATCCCACAGGGCAGCTCTCTCTATAGGTCCTGTGCGGGAGGGGCGGGGGGGGAAGGGAGCAGAAGGCATTCTGGGTCCCTGCTCAGTGCCCCGTGCTGCCCTGCTTCATGTCTCAGGAGCCCCATTACTTCCTTGTTTCTTCCATGGCTCTTTTTTTAAAAAAAACCTCCTGCTGTCTGGCAGTCTGTCTCCTTTCCCGCCACATCTACAAACAAAGGGAAAGGAAGCTTCAAACTTCCTGGGGTTTACACAGGGGGAGGGGGTGCACGTCCGTGCATCGGAGCAGTGGAGATGCTGACCAGAGTGGTTGTTTTTGGAACTGTGGGATAGCCTTCAGAGGCCAAAAGGTGTTTACACTGGTAGAACATGTCTTCACTTTCACAGCAGCACAAAAAGAACAGCAGTAAGAGCTGTATGCCTCTTGTGAAGGTGGTTTTATTTTTGCGATGAAACTTCTGAGTTTCACCGCAAAAAGTCATTAACAAGTGTAGACGCTCCTGCGGTTTTAGTGAAAAAAGGGGACTTTTTGCGCTTTAAATGGTAAGTGTAAACATACCCAGAGTCTGTTCACATCAGGCCAAAATCAGTTCTGTACAGTCACATCTGAGGGAGAGGTACCTACTCTGACTAACATGTAGTAATCTTCCTAAGATGCAAAGCCCGGACAGTTCAAGTGGAGTCTATGGAGACCAACTTAGGGAGATTAAAAGCAAAAACCACTTGGCTGTTAAGGAGGTAAACCCACTACCTTTTTCATGTTGTTGGCTATGTGCAATAAATAATGTAGGAAAGAGAGGTTGTGTGAAAGGCAAATTTAATTGTTACATTTCTAATATGAAAACAAGCAAAATCTCTCGTGAGGTGAGAGGCTTTGTAGGCATGAGCTAAGGGAAATGTATAAAGAAATTTTGCAATGCCGGTTCTGAAATGCACTGCCCTTTTGATGTAAATAAATGAGAGCATGCTAGTAAATATATTTTTAAAACATGATTTGGTTTTGTAGCATGCAAGGTTTTTAAAAATTAAATTCAAGAGCTCCTCTTTACGCTCTACTTTATAAAGTGGTGAGCAAAATGTATTGGGCAGAACCAGGAACTAGTTCCCAAGATTCCTGGCTTTGATTCTAGTACTTGACACTGACTCACTGAGTGACTTGGCATATGTCATTTAACCTCTCTGTGCCAGAGGTTCCCCATAATTTATGTGGCAGATACTTCCTTGGTGTGTTGAGAGGACTAGACAACTAATACTTCTGAAGGGTTTTGAGATGCTTGGAGGAAAGGCACTATACCTATTAAAATGCCCAATCTTACTGTCTTTTGCTGTTTGTTTAGTTGACCAAGGGCCTGTTTAGGAGAAACAGTCTGTTCAGGAAGGATAGAGATGTGTGGAGCTGAAGACACGATCAATATCCAAGTTAAACTGTAGTGGGCTTACATTATTCTTTAAAACAACTTCTATTGTGTTTTAAACCCCAGGTTTGATTCACCTCCAGGATTCTGACAATGCAAACTGTGGCCTCAGAACCGGTATGTCTGCTTGGAGGGCAAGGAGGTGCAGCAAGTGCTAGTCTCCAGGAAGACCTGCTTTGCCATAGTGTCTGTAGTGGGCTGGTAGAGCCACACAAGTGGTCGGATGGGAATGAGCAAAGTCAGTACCTATCTAGGCAGTTTCTGCTGGAGGGATGTTTATGAACCCTGACTGGATTTGACAGCTGCTTTCCATCCACAGAACCCCCAGAAGAGGGAGATGCTGATACTGCAGCTGCCCTCTCCAGGGGCAAGAGAGGAGAATCCTACCTCCTCCCTCTGCAGCAGCTACCACTATAGCCTCTATGTGTAGATATGCGTGTTTCTGTAACTTAGACTTCACTAATCCACAGGAGTCAATCTGGCCCTTCAACATGACAATGGAAACATACATGTTGCCAACCTTCAGACAGGCTAAGTTGCTGTCCATCTGCACAACCCTGCTTTTGTTACTATCCCTAGGGCTTGGCTACCCTGGAGAGTTGCAGCGCTGGTGAGGGGGTTACAGCACTGCAACTCAGGATGTGGCCACACTTGCAAAGCACAGCCAGCACTGCAACTCCCTGGTTGCAGCGCTGGCTGTACACCCGGTCGTGCCTCGGGTATAGCGATTCCAGCGCTGGTGATGCAGCGCTAGTCATCAAGTGTGGACACCACCAGCGCTTTTATTGGCCTCCAGGGTATAAGGAGGTATCCCAGAATTCCTGTCCACAACAAACCGGAAGAAAGGGGGAGCTCGGAGTTCAGCCAAACTGCTTATTTAAAAAACAAACACAGCTCCTGTTTGCTGAGCGAGCGGAGGCAGGCAGGGGAATTACTTTGGAATGTTCACAGCTGTTTGCTTGAAGAGAGAAACAGCACGCTCACACGGCAGAGGGGGAGGGGGAAGTCCATGTTGAGCAGATGCTTATCTGGTCTGATGGCTATTTAGGAGTGCATAATTTGCATTTAGTGAATGAGAGAGGGGTGGGGGAAGGGGTCAGAACTTTTAAAATGATTGAAGGTAGGCACTGTGTGTCTTCCAGTCCTCAGAACTTGCAAGGCAGGGAGCTGAGAACAGTGTCAGCTCCAAAAATCCATTCTCTCTGTCTCCCCCACGCTCCTGTCACATTCCACCCTACCCCCCTCTTTTGAAAAGCACGTTGCAGCCACTTGAATGCTGGGATAGCTGCCCACAATGCACCACTCCCAACAGCGCTGCAAATGCTGCAAATGTGGCCACACTGCAGCGCTGGCCCTAAACAGCTGTACGACCACAGCTGTAACTACCAGCGCTGCAGAACTGTAAGTGTAGCCATGGCCCTAGTCTCACAACTGTTCAGGATCCCAATTTTAAAAGTAAAATTTACACTTAAGGAGAACCCCACACAACCTAAATGTACACAAGAGGGGAGGGGGGAAACTATTTCAGATTGTTCCTTGAAACCATAGTGTCTTTTTTTTATCCCAGTATACACAGTTACAAATCTGTTAGTATCCTCTCTTTAATTCCACAGTAATTGGGCAAGGGAGAACAGATGTCACTGCTAGCAAAGAACTATTTGTAAGTCTGTCTTTATTTATTTATTTTTGGTGTGATAATAAAAAGGCAGTATCTGCAGGTCACCATTTGTGTTTACAGCACTCTCTGTGCTATAAAGAGCTTGTGTTAAACTGCAAACATGGCAAATTTCCTCCTAAGATAAAATCCTAAAAGTTCTTTTTTTTCTTTTCCCACCCGCTGGAATTTCATTATTTCCACTGTATAGTAAACATTAAAGCTGGTGGGATAAATTAAAATGATCCAGAATCAAATCTGCAAATACTCAAATATTTTTTAAAGGCAAATTAGACATTTGAATATTTGTACAGTGCCTTTTCAGAGCTCTACCACTAGCTAAATTATATATTCACCTTCAGCATGAATAGTTATGGTAACTTTCTCTGGAGGGACGCTTTCTTCCACATGCTGATTTCATAAAGAAATGTTCTTCTCTCTCTAGAAAATTTCTGAAAGGACAGTCTTCTTCTGACAACTCATATATACTGCTACCTCGATATAACGCTACCCGATATAACACGAATTTGGATATAAGGCGGTAAAGCAGTGCTCGGGGCCAGGGGGAGGCTGCACACTCCGGTGGGTCAAAGCAAGTTCAGTATAACACGGTTTCACCTATAACGTGGTAAGATTTTTTGGCTCCCAAGGACAGCGTTATATCGAGGTAGAGGTGTATTAGATTGCATGGAGGAGGTGTAATGGGGGTGGAGGAGAGGAATGGACCATTTTTAAATGGCGGTCTCAGGTCCCAATTTTTTGAGAGTGAATCCCTCCAGTATTATATTTGCACCCTTTATGAAGAGTAGCCAGATTGACTCAATATCAACGAGCACCCAACATTTGAAGGATAGTGACACAAAATGGGGTGATTAATATACCCATAGAAGTGTGTAGAAAGTTGTTTTATATGTTGTAGCAATTGTAACAGCCCTGGTTGAGATACCCCTGCTGGACCCTCACCAGGCTGCTGTGTTACACCCACTTGCTGGGCCTGTGTGCCTTGAAGCCCCCCCCAGGTTCACAGGGTAGGCTCCAGCTACAATCTCTGGCTGCAGACTCTCTGGCACACTTTTTGGGCACAAACTCTGTCTCATATACCCCTGCATGGAGGATGGACTGCACAGCCCAGCTGCACGCGGCCCTTAGCACGTGTGCTGACCCCCAACACACTTCAGTAGTATAAGCAAAGCCCTTCCCTAGAGCTTGTCTTGTGAGTAGTCACCCACTGGTTTATAGTTCACCCTTTCAGAAACACAAACAAATAACAGACTTTGCAGAGGGATTTCTAAATCGCTCACTCTTTACTTTAGACAGCACAAAAGATATACAGATCTAGGCAAAACAATGAACCACCTGTATGCCATTCTTCAGTTTCCTCACCACCCTTGAGCATTCTTTGGGATTTCAGCTGGTATTGTGTCAGGGCTCCAAGTCCCTTGTATTGAATTTCACTCCCCCAGCTTAGGGCTTCTCCCAGTTACTGCATCTTTCCCTGACCCCTGCAGTCAGTATCCTTCGCCTCCAGTTGATCTGGTAATCAAAAAGCTTCCCTTTTGAGTCCCTGCTCAGCCTTTGGGTACATCTACACAGCAGAAAAAAACAAAAACAAAAAATCCCCCCTGCAACAGAGAGTCTCAGAGCCTGGGTCAACTGACTCAGGCTTGCAGGGCTAAGAGAGCAGTGTAGATATTTGGGCTCGGGCTGACCCTCCAATCTACACTGCTATTTTCAGCCCCAAAGTACAAGCCTGAGTCAGTTTGACCTGGGCTCTGAGATGGGTGTACCCTTTGTGTTTGTAAACCCCTACTCTGACACATCCTGTGTCTTTGTTCCCTTCCACTGCTCCAAACCCCACTCTCTGCAAAGCACATAAGATAACTGGATTGTCTAAACTTTAGCCAGCCCATTGTTCTACCCTGCTCCTATTGAATGGGAACTGGTTTAAGTTATCTCTCTATTGTCCTTGAACTGGGAGAGATGGTAGCAGATGGCTGATTCCATGTTCATAGAGGCATTTAATGATGCAACAATTTCATAAAATCAACTAGAATTTGTAGCGTCATATAGACAGATTTCCCAAATTGTCAGAGCAGTTATTTAAAAAAAACAAAAAAAAAACACCTTTTACCTTCACAATTCTTTGAAGTTGAATTATATGTGTAGCCTTCTGCACATTCACATTTATATTTGCCAGGGTTGTTCTTGCACTGTGCTGTCCCACAGATGTTTGGATGTATCGTACATTCATCCCGGTCTATAAATTCAGAAGTGTTACTGAGAATAAAGTTTTTCTCATGACATTTTACCCTGCCTCAAGATTGTAAGGGCAAAACAAAAACAACAAAAAAAGGCTCACAATTCTGGCAGATCTTGCTAGGTTTGGCATAGTCTCCTTTGTAAGGGAGACTTCCAGAAGATTCTGCAGGAAATTTTACCCTGCCCCCAAGTGCGGTCTCCTTCTATGTACCTTGATACTCTGTAGGCTGTACTAAGGATCCAAGGAAAAGGGACAATGTGTCAGAGGTTGAAAGGGGAAAAAGTAGCACAAATGTGTTTACTGTAATGCTCTGTTCATCATCATTCCTGATTGAGAGCTAGATTGTGCAGCTGTTACTCATATTGGTGAGCCCTCATTAATGGCAGGTAACCTCTCTGGCATCAGAAGGACTACTTGTGTGAACAAGGGCTCACCAACATGGGCCAAGAGGGTGCACAATCTAGCTCTAAAGGATGGAAAGTATATGAACAGGCTCCGTTCAACCAACTTGTGAGCCTGCATTTGTCAGATTGCAGTATTGCAATGGGATTATACAGGAGTCACGATATCATTGATTATTTGTGTCCACAAAAGTACATGCACTAAACAGAAGTCCAGTGAAAGCCAGCCTGAACGTCTGTTCCTTTATCCCCTGACGACGGTATCCATACCAGTTAGTGCAGTTCAACAGAAAAATTTTGAATAGTAAAGAAATGCAATACTAGGATGAAGTAAGCTATTTTCTTGCCAAAATGCCATGACATTTTTCTGCTAACTATATTAACACATGCCCTTTACCTGGAATTTTATTCCAAAATAAAGACTTAAATCTATAGTCAATGAAAAGGCCTTTGGGCTACACCCTGCAAGTAATTATAGTGATGCAATGCAGCACAAGCCTTTCCCTATATAAAGAATAGGATGACCAGATAGCAAGTGTGAAAATTCAGGACAGGAGTGGGAGGTATAGGCACCTATATAAGACAAAGCCCTAAATGTTAGGACTGTCCCTGTAAAATCTGGCCATCTGGTCATCCTAATAAAGCGCATCCTCAGAATTCATTAATATTTTCCTTTCAAGTGAAGGAATCCAAAACTCAGAGTGAAATCCAATCAACGCCACAGATTTTCACAGACTGTGTTTCAGGCTAACAACGTTAACTGCCCTTTGCATTCTAGAAACTTGACTTGGGCTATGAAACTGGTTTAAGTCTGGGGTTTGTGACCCAAGCCCAGGTTTCATTAATTAACTAGCCTGGGTTCATGTAAAAAGGCTTACACAACCGTAATAGTGAAATAAGTTGGGCATATCAATGGGAATCAAATATGCATCGGATAACAAAATTTGGCTCGAAATAGGAGAGGAAAATGTAAAGGGACAGTAGCTATAGTTCAGCCTAAATTCTCTAATTGGTAGTATCCAAACATAATTTCTTTTCATACAATGATGTTTTAAGTGTCATTTCTTACCTTTGCAGTCCTGTTTATTTGGAAGCATATAGTATCCATTGTCACAGGAACAGCGATAGCTTCCAGGAAAATTAGTACAGCTGTGGCTACAACCTCCATTTTTATTTGCTGGGTCTTCACATTCATTTATATCTAGAAGGTGAAACAGAATATATCCGTGTTCACACCCATACACTATTGTAGTAACTTCTGTACAAGTCATGTCTTGTGAAGTATCATTTAAAAACTCATAATTTGCTGATCGGTAATGTCATGGCAGTAGCGTGATATGTGAAGTTATAAACTGAAATCATGACTAAAAATATATTTTCCAGATGAATTTGGGGAGTGATCAAATCAGTCCCTCAGAGACAAAAGGCAAGATGATGCCTCAGCCAGGTGTACACAGGGTTGATGGACAATTACCAGCAAAGTGGCCATTCTTTGACAGGAAAGAGGGCAGGGGCAAAAATCTACATCTTAGCAAAGAAACAGCATGGAGTTTCCTTTGACACAGATGAGAGAACTTTGCTTTGAATCTAATATAGTTTGTTAAGTTAGTCTTTATTTTTCTTGTAAACATGTCTGACTTTTATCTTTCATTACTTGTACTCACTTAAGATCTCTCTCTCTTTGTAGTTAATAAATTTGTTTTATTGTTTTATCTAATCCAGTGTGTTTAAACTGAACTGTCTGAGTAATTTCATTTAGGGTAAAAAGTTGTGCATGTAATTCCCTTTAAGGCAGTGTTTCCCAAACTTGGGATGCCGTTTGTGCAGGGAAAGCCCCTGGCGGGCTGGGCTGGTTTGTTTACCTGCCACATCAGCAAGATTGGCCGATCGCGGCTCCCAGTGGCCGAACTTGTGGACATGGCAGGTAAAAAAACTGGCCCAGCTCACGAGGGGCTTTCCCTACACAAGCAGCGTCTCAAGTTTGGGAAACATTGCCTTAAAGGAATAATCGACTCAATGTATCTGTACTGTCCAGGAGAGGGCTGGGCAGTACAGGTCATATGTTTCTGAGAGGAAATCTGGGACTGGGAATGTGTCGGGATCACCTTGTGGTAATCTTTAAGACTGATAAGAGCCAATTTGTAGCTGGCTGGTTGCAGCACATACAGACATAGCTGGGGGCAGTTTGTGAGCAGTCCAGATTAGAGGCTACAGCAGCAAGGCATTGTGAAGGACACCTCCATCCCCGGGTTACAGACCTGGGGTAACACAGCAATTCATTTATCTGGATTGTGCCCCGGTATGTCACAGAAGGGGAGGGAGGGAGCCCAAGAAATCTTAATCTAAGATAGGCTATTTGCTGCTTCTTTTATGTATTTAAAGATATGGTACTGTTAATAATGCTCTAATTTCAGCCATAGTAACAGTTACTACCCCCATAGTCACGATATGAACTGTACCTTCTTCACATCTCTCTCCTTGCCAGCCTGGTTTACAGACACATGTGTATTTGGCCTGCCCATCGATGCATTCCATATATCCATCTTCATTGCATGGCAGAGGGCTACATTGGTCTGAAATTTCTGTGTGTGCAGAGGGGAAAAGATTAGGTGGAAAAAAAGGTGATTTTTACACTCTGCTTTTCCATAATCTTGTTTTCTATCTCCTTTCCTCTGATAGTCACCCTTCACAAGAAGGAAAAAGCTTGTCACACAAGAAAAAGCATCCACATAGCACATGTCCTTCTATTAATTCTGCCCAGAGATAAGTTACCTCAAAAGCTACAACGCACTTTGTCCCCTTTGGCAGCTAGTCCAAAGACAACATTACCAGTTATGTATCAGAGGGGTAGCCGTGTTAGTCTGCATCTGTAAAAGCAGCAAAGAGTCCTGTGGCACCTTATAGACTAACAGACGTATTGGAGCATGAGCTTTCGTGGGTGAATACCCACTTCGTTGCATTCACATGCATCCGACAAAGTGGGTATTCACCCACGAAAGCTCATGCTCCAATATGTCTGTTAGTCTATAAGGTGCCACCGGACTCTTTGCTGCTATTACCAGTTATGGATCAGCAACATTTTCCCCTCACCAAGAGAAGACCATTATGAAATGAATGGCTCATGGGAATTGGTATACAGTGCTTGTTACTAGTGGGTGCAGACAGGCCCAGGTTGGTAATAGCAGCAAGCCATTACCAAACGATGGCTCTTCAGTGGCATAGGTAAATTAACCTAGAGGTCTCAGGTCTGTTCTTAGTCAATAGCTGTCTGCATCATCAATCATCATCCCAGTTGTCTCAGCAGAGGTCAAGGTCTGAAAGGTTACAGAGACCAATTCCTTTGTCATGCTAGAGGTGATGCATTTGTGTGGAAGCTCCCACGCCTGCTGCCTGTGCTGTATATGCTCCACTGACAAACTGGAAACTTCACTTCCCAGTGCTATCCAACTGGCAGCTTTCACTAACTTTAAATTCACTTACAAAAATAAAAAATTGGAGCATGGAGAGGAATCGAGAACGTTCTGTGCATCCAGGGCCAGTGCTACAATTTAGGTGACCTAGGCAATGGCCTAGGGCGCCAGAATTTTTGGGGAGCACTATTTTGCCGGGGGGGGCGGCATGCAGGTCCAGTGGACCTACCGCAGTCATGCCGGCGGACGGTCCGCTGCTGGAAAGGCTCCAGTGGAGCTGCGGCAGTGATGCCGGCGGGTGGTCCGCTGGTCTAAAGGCTCCGGTGGACCTGCCACAGGCATGACTGCGGTAGACCTGCTGGAGCCTTTAGACCAGCGCACCATCCACCAAAATGACTGCGGCAGCTCCACCGGACCCGCAGGGGGCGACGAAATGGCCATCCGCCTAGGGCGTCAGAAACCCTGGCGCCGCTCCTGTGTGCATCCCTGCGTGGCAATGTAAAGCGAGGTGCAACATGTCTACCACAGGGAGAACGCAGAGCCTATCGTTTTACCCTGTACTCCCCTAAGTTGGTAGGTAAGTTTATACTCTGACTATTTTCCCGCTTTCTTTGCCTTACATCAACATGCTGGGGTGCTGAATGAGTTTATTCTTGCTTCAGTTTGCTGATAGCTTTACAGATTAGTTTTTTCCAAGGTCTCCCATATTTACAAATGTCTTGCTCCTACTTTGGGATTACATATTTGTGAAGAGTGGGCCTGTAGCTTTTTGAGGCTTGCTTTTTAAAATGTGGTGTTTTAAAACACAAGTACTAATTAAGGTGACCAGACAGCAAATGTGAAAAATCAGGATGCGGTGGAGGGTAATAGGGTTAGGGTTCCAATGAGTAGGGCTATATAAGAAAAAGACCCAAAAATCGGGACATCTGGTCACCCTAGTAATAATAGAAAGGGAAGGAAAAAAGGGATTGGTTATATCAGATGATTCAGAACAGTGAATTGGATGGTTACCATCATATTATATAGACCCAACCCTGCAGTACCCCCATTGACTTTAACCTGCTCATAAGAACTGAAAAACAGAAAGTAACAATCTTTTGTTTGCATATTTGTCAATTACATCCAGGGGCAGCTGGTCATTGAGTGGTTGCTGTAGGTGAGCCCCACTGATTATGTCACACCACAGAAAGGGTATAGCACCCATAGAAAGGCTGCTGCATTGCAGGGTGCAGTATTACCTGCTGCAAATAGGTGACTCCAGCTCAGGCAGAAGAGGGTGCAGGCACAGGGAAGGGAATATGGCCGATGAGTGGCTAACACAGATTAACTCCACAAAAGCAAGCTATGGGACTTTCTACACATTCTTTCTGCAGCCAAAGACCTTCCTTTCTGCCTCTTTCCTTCTGTTTCCTTAGGTCCAACCACAAGTGAGCTTGATGGGCAGGAAATGTGTGGAGGGAGGGGAATTAAAAGGGAAGGGTGTTCCTGAGCAAGAGGAGATTGGATAGAAGGAAGAGATCACTGGGAATTTATGGGGGTTCTGAGCCAGGGGAGGGTAGGTTGGATTGGCAGGGGTGAGTGTGGGTGAATGGAAGGACTGAGATGAATTGGGAGGTGGGGGGGGGGGCATGAGGAAAGAGAGAATAGGGTGAATTAACTAACGCCAAGTTCTATTTTAATATGCCTAGTAAAGAATCTATTTGTCAAAAAAAATTTACCAGAATCTTTTTTGGGGTCTGTATTATTACAGACATACTTCCTGACAGATATTTTGAAATAAATTACCAAAATAATTGAAACGGTCATGATTATATTGTGTTATTTTGACAAATAAAATATGTAGAATTTTAAAATACTGTGGGCAGAATTTTTATTTTTTTTGGTGCAGAATTCCCCCAGAGTATTACTCAAGAGTGAGAGTAAACTCTACTACAGGGGTAGGCAACCTATGGCACGTATGCCGAAGGTGACATGCGAGCTGATTTTCAGTGGCACTCACACTGTCCGGGTCCTGGCCACTGGTCCGGGGGGCTCTGCATTTTAATTTAATTTTAAATGAAGCTTCTCAAACATTTTAAAAACCTTATTTACTTTACATACAACAATAGTTTAGTTATATATTATAGACTTATAGAAAGAGACCTTCTAAAAACATTAAAATGTATTACTGGCATGCAAAACCTTAAATCAGAGTGAATAAATAAAGACTCAGCACACCACTTCTGAAAGGCTGCCGACCCCTGCTCTACTATTTTGAATATAATTTTACTTTCTAGATAACTGGACTGCTCGGGGAAGGGAGGGGTGTATGTTTAAACCCAAATCAGTATTAGATACACCATAACTCTGTCTCAGTACTGTTTGTGAAATTTATATCATAAATTCTTACCTTTCACACAGTTTCTCAGGTCAGTTGAGGAATCTGAAATAACATCAGTAATCCTGAAAATCCCTGCTCGATGGGAGCCGAGGCAGCCTGTAAATACAAACCAACACAATCTGCTTATGGGCCAAACACCCATTTAGACTGAAATCATCACAACAGAAATTAAGCACTGCACCTTCAAAGAGCTTATTCTCACAGTTTGAGCTAGAAAACCAGTTGACACATTAAGGACACCTAATCACAGCCTCACATTCTGAATGGCTCAGTCAGGTTCTAACTGTACAGAAGAGCTTGTGAGCTACTGGACATCAGAATTCAAAAGAAAAACACCCAGCTATTGCAACTGATAGTATGCAAGTGGGAAGAAAGCCCTCAGTATTATACAAACTCTATGATAAAGTACAGCACGCAAGGAGGTGTGTTTTTTATGGGTTGATGGGGATTAGTACTTACTTAAATATTTGGGGTAAAAATATTCCTGTAAAAAGAATAAGAGAAGTTTAGTAAGTTTTAAGATAATTGGAATTATTATAAAATGTTAACTAGACACTTACTGAAAGGTATTTGTGCTGTAATTGAAAAAGGAGATGAATAAAAATGATAATTGATGGACCTCTTCTTTCTTTCATCTATGGAATCAACTAGGAATCTTCTATAAAACTTGCTTTTACATTCAAACACAGGGCTCCAGATTACCAAAGGGAGGGGAGGGGCAGAAAAAAATGGGTGAGGAATCCTCTGCCTTTATGGTTCTGCTCTCCAAGTTGGAGATTAGGATTCAGCACTGAATAGCATTTCTCTCCCTGTGTCAGAGAGGGAGAAAGGACCAGTCTGTCCTTTGCTGAGTCAGCGCACACTATAGCAGTCCCAAAAATCACGAGGTGCAAAATTGTCTTTGTACTGTTTGTGCCTAAAAGCAAAGCTGGCTTTAGGCCGATTCTCCCGATTCCCAGGAATCGGGCCCTGCGCCTCAGAAGGCCCACTCCTTAGGTGCCTTTTGAATTTTTTTTACTCTTTGGTGGCCCCGTTCCTCTGGCCAGAGCACCGGCCAGAGCGCGGCAAGCCCCGTGACCCCGGCCAGAGCGCGGCAGCCCAACGGTCCCACTCTCCCAGCTGGCAATCCAAAGTGCTGCCGAAGACTGGGAGCACCGCCCGGTGAGTACAAGCCCTATCCCCCAGGAATCGGGTCCCGCACTTGCCAAAGCCGGCCCTGCCTAAAAGTCTTGTACAGAGTGGCAGTCCAAGTCAAACCTTACAACAGATAAGATCTAAAAGAGAAATAATTCAGACTTTTTTCAAAGGAATCTTGACCTGTCTTTTTGTAGACACAAGTGCCTGATTTGCAGGTGCAGTCAGATATTTGGATGCCTAGAAGGAGATTTTCGAAGGTATAAAGGGCAATTAATGGGAGCTGGACAGAATTGTCCTTTCTGCCTTTGAAAATCTCCCCCCCTCCCCGCCCCCATATGGCAAGATTTTCACCCAAAATTAATCCTGGAAATAAAATTGCACTTAATAATGACAGGTACTAAAAATCTAGTTTTGAACATGTATTTATATTTAAAATGAAATGGAAAAATGTTTTGGCTTTTTATTTAACAAAGTGATTAATAATACTGCACCCTTATGTGGTATTTTTTAATTAAAAACTATAATCCTAACACTAAAAGTAGCCCAATAGCTTGTGCTATTTGATCAAAGGCAGATCATGCAAACAATACAGACTTTATTTACAACCAAAAATAAAATAATTCATTTTCTAACTTTATATATCTACCGAATAAGGTCCATTCTGTAATGCAAATTTAATGTCTCAAACATTTAACATCGTAGATCCAGTGTGCTGGGTATGAACTCAGGCACTAGACTCTTGTACTTAGAAGAAAGTCCTCCAGTAAGGCTGCCCAATATCTTTATGATAAAAATGGCTGCACCAGTAATTTGTTAGGAGATGTTTTGTTGTGCAAGTGGTCTCTCTGTAGAATTCTCATTTGAGGCCAATGGGTGTTCCATGCATGGAGTGCTGGGAAATTTGTGCCTTTAAAAAATAAAATAAAAAGAAAGTACACACAGCCATACTTTGTGCATCTCATCTGTCTCCCTTAATAGGTAATGTGCATATGCACTGGGCTGGCACTCTGCACGTGGAAGAATTTCACTCCTGGTCTGAATGCTTTTTAGCCCTACTATATAGAAACCTATGCATTTCCAGGTTTTTTTCTTCCTCCTCTGCACAAAACTGTTCTCCAGTTCTCAAATGCTTATCAAATTCTTACCGTTTCAGGATTATTTTCAAATATTTCTCTGGCTTCTTCTTTATTGCACAGTTCTTCAATGCATTCTCTTTCTAAATTTCCCTTCTTACTTTCTTCCATAAAAGAATTGGCTCGACGTTTCCTAACCAGGAACTCGGAGGCATACTGCTGAGACAAAACTTTGTAAAACCAAACATTGTTCACATTGTACAGCTCAGCAATGTGGTAGGGTAAAAATTAACTTAGAGTGAGGTGCTAGAACAAAAATCAGAATTCAGTTGGTAGTCATGCTGTAGCCATGTGCAACATTGTCAGGCAATGTGGGAAAGAGGAAGGATATTTCAGGATTGCTTTGTCTGTGTGTTAGTTGCCAAAATAAATATTCTGATTGACATTTACAGGGATTCTTAGATCTCTTTGTACAAAGCCATGCCCAAAGCATCATTTAAATGTCACTGTGTTACTGGAAAACATTGTTTTAATCCTGGGTATTCTAAAAAAAGGGAGAGACTTGACAAGCGGGATGAAAAATTATGCAGAATCTTACAATATGTTAGAATAACTTGTTTTAATTACATATAAGTAATGTATTCTGTGAACCACTTATTTTATATGAGGCTATAAGTGCTTTTTATAAGCCAAGAGAAGCCTGCTAATACTTCTAAAGTAAATACTTTATGAACACTTCACAACCTAAGGTTAACAACCCAGTACACAATGCAAAATCTCAGGAGATGACACTAGTGGCACAGCTTGAAAAATGTTTGGGCTGATGTTGTGAAAGGAAATTCATGTCCCTCTACAAATGTTAATGGAGATACTTACGGACTATCTATATATTTTGTAGGTGTAATGCTGCATGTGTATCACTATTTACTTTTTGAACATCTCCATGTTGCTCTTATTACTGACTTTTAATTTTAAATTTCTTGTGAATAAATGAATTAGTTGGAGAATATTTTGTTGTAGCAATAATCACTATTCTACTGGGATCTGATTCAAAGTGGAAAAACTCCCACTAATTTGAATGAGTTTTGAATCAAACCCTTAATACATTCCTCACATGGTACTGCAGATACAGCACCTAAATTAGACTAGGGTTTTTCTGTTGCTGTATTTGTTTTTGGCTATTCCTAGTTAACAAGAAAGATATGGATAAACAAACCTGGAAAAAGTCCAAGTCATAGGGTTAGAGGGTGAGGCTGACATGTTAGCTGATGGGCACAACCGTTCTATACCTGCATTGCACTAATTAGCATTTTCACAATTTACCTTATCAGATTAGAATGAATGTATGAGGCCTGCACTGCATAATCAGACAGGGTGTGCATAATATTAATTACTGTCCTATGAGAATCAGTTCAGGCAGATGTAACTTATGGTCAGACAGAGGACGCCAGTAGCAGTTGATTAACAAGAACTATGTTGACTTTAGTTTCACCACTGCTGTAAAGCAGTGTTGGAATTGACAAGAATTGCATCAGTTTCAATCAGCAGCTGCCAGGACTCCCAGGGGTCTGTGGCCCTGGGGCAGTGCACAGAGCAGTTGTCCCAGAGCCACAAGCCCTGTAAGAGCTGGGGTCCCAAGCAGCCCACCAGGAAACTGGGCAGGTTTCTGATGGAACCCTGGGTGTGATTCAACGAAAGTTTAGCAAACCCAAGATGTTTTCACAAAATATTTTGAGCTCAACTAGCTGGCATTTTCTGATGACACTTTGTTTCACCAGAAAATTCCCAACCAGCTCTGAAGAGGACTAACTAATCCTGCTCACTGCCGCAGGATATTATTGAGAAAAATATTTTAGTTAAAATTGCTTAGCCACTTATATGAATTTAAACAGCATAAATATTTATAGTACGTATAACAAAATTTATAAGGGCTGGCCATCCTCTTGCTTCAAAGCGTAAACCGATTAGCAGCCATACATAAAAGCAAACTTTCCATGATGGTTATAGTATTACACAATTCTCTGCCATTGCAGGATGAATTTCCTGATATTATAGGGGCCTGAGAATACTTCAGGTCCTCCTACTCTCTGCCTGTGGCACATCCTAGTTTAGTCACTTGTGGGCTGTAAAATGTCAGTTGTTGGGTTTAGGCAGGTGCTGGGTGGTTGTGGTGGCCTGTGAGAAAAAGGAAGTCAGACTAGATGGTCTGGAGGTCCCTTCTGGATTTAAATTTAATGAGTCCATAACAACAAGATGAATTATTGGGGATGCTTTTGAAAACACCTGACATTGGTTAGAGCCAGAACTGGAATACTAGCCTAGAAAGCAATTTTAATTTTCAAATATAAATGTTCATGGAAAGATAAGTGGGAGAGTAATGTCATGGGAGAGTAAGGGAAGAGAGAAAACTAAGCAGGAAGGCATGAACAAAGAAGAAAAAGGCATATGAAAAATGGTTTTTTTTTAGGCTCTGCACAGAAATAAGGTATAAAATGAGCTTTCATCATTCTCTAGCATTTAAACAAAAGGTTGAATGGTAAATATTAGGTTTTTTTCTAACTGTTTAATCATTAAACAGGTCATAAACATGCTTACATATTAAAGGTGTTAATTCTGCTAGTGCCACAAATTACTTCCCTGTGAATGTTCTTACTCTGGCACCAGCAAAAAAGTGATGTTTGACCTGAGTGCAAACTGACCCCCACCCCCATTACTTCTAGAATATTTTTCCTCTCTCTACGTTAACAAAAGCCTATATGGGCATGTCTTTTCATCTAATCCACATTACCAGTGGCATTTGCCTAATTTCAAAGCATCAGATTTGAAGTTATGCTGCTCAGGCAACCTTCAGACCACAGTCATTTGAATTAAGAAAACAAATGAATAATAAATCAAAAGTAAAACTTGTCGGTACTAAAGCATTTTCTCAACACTACAGTTGTATTAACAATTCATTGGAAATAAGTAAGTAATTTTCAAAATATTGACCAGGAGCAAAGAAGGGCCCCAACTTGAATTCAACAAGTCTCCTTTAGAGACTACTTTAGTCACAGGACTGCATATTTTTAGTGCTAAAAACATCAGCAACATAAACCTGTTTCTGCAACAAAAGTTATCTCCGCATTTAGCGAAAACAATGTACAGGGAGTCTATTTTGGTTTGCCAACTCATATTAATGCACTTTGAAGAAAAAGAAAAACAGCAATGCTGAAGCTCAAAGTTCAGGCATTGCACAAAGATGATAAGGGGTCTGTTTCGTCTGTAAAAAAACGGGGGAAGAAGTTAGAACTATCCTTGCAAAAACTGGAAGAGAACTTGACACAAATGGCGGCTAATGGCCTAACTCACTCTGAATTCTGCTATCTTAATGGCACTTGATCTGTCCTCAGGAGAAAACAGGCAAGCAGCAAATTATTTCCACAAATATACAAAGCAGTAATGTTGTTTTCTATGACTGCAATCTAGGAGCCTTATAGATTAATAGACGGCTGCCACCATCGCCTTGTTATGCATAGTAAGTTTCCAAGTGCTGTGCATAACAAGGGATAAGGGAAGGGGCAAAAGCAACCCGAATTATTCATACAAACAAGCAAGTGTGAACTTTGCCTAAGTTTTGAAGTTGCCGAATTTACTTACATGTCCTGGCCTCTGAGAGAGCAATCACCACAATCAAACAAGTGTGGAAAGCGACGCAGCGCCTGCCTAGCAGCCTCATTCTTACAGAAAGCAGCTGGAAGGGGTTACCAGGCACGTGTGGCTGGTGCTGGGAAGATATGGACAGACAAGTCGCCTTAGTTAGCACAGCTTCGCTGTGTGCCTGCAGCTTCTGTGAAATAGCAGAACCGCAGCAGCAGGAGAGCTGGTGCTAGGTTCCAGCCGTCCTGGAGAGCTGGGGGAGGGAATGATAATGGGGGGGCTGGACGCTTCCAGGAAGCATTCCTAAGTGTTTCTCATGCAGCATAAACAGGATGCGCGAAGTTTACAGTGCAGCCAGAGCCAGGAGGCTGCTGAGCGCCAAGCGCTAGTTTACAGCTGCCAGGAAAGCTGGGGTGGGCGAGAAAGAAATCGCATAAAGTAAAACAGGAGCCTACAAAAGTTCACTCCTGGGCTTCGTTCCCCAGCCACAGACAGCACTTAGGGACCCCAGGCACAGCTCACCAGCCACAGACAGCCCCTTAGGGACCCCAGGCACAGCTCACCAGCCAGACAGCCCCTTAGAGACCCCAGGCACAGCTCATCAGCCACAGACAGCACTTAGGGACCCCAGGAACAAGTCACCAGCCACAGACAGCCCTTTGGGGACCCCAGGCACAGCTCACCAGCCACAGACAGCCCCTTAGGGACCCCAGGCACAGCTCACCAGCCACAGACAGCCCCTTGGGGACCCCAGGCACAGCTCACCAGCCACAGACAGCCCCTTAGGGACCCCAGGCACAGTTCACCAGCCACAGACAGACCCTTAGGGACCCCAGGCACAGATCACCAGCCATAGACAGCCCCTTAGGGACCCCAGGCACAGCTCACCAGCCACAGACGGCACTTAGGGACCCCAGGCACAGCTCATCAGCCACAGACAGCCCCTTAGGGACCCCAGGCACAGCTCACCAGCCACAGACAGCACTTAGGGACCCCAGGCACAGCTCACCAGCCACAGACAACCCCTTAGGCAGGGGCAGCTCTAGACATTTCACTGTCCCAAGCAGGGCGGCATGCCGCGGGGGGCGCTCTGCCAGTCACCGGTCCCGCAGAGGTCCACCGGAGCCACCTGCCTGGCGACCGGCAGAGCCCCCACTCGTGGCATGCCGCCCCAAGCAGGGGTCTGGAGCCGCCCCTGCCCTTAGGCACTCTAGGGACAGCTCCCCAGCCACAGACAGCCCTTAGGGACACCAGGCACAGGTAGGGTTGCAAACTTTGGTTGGACAAATTCCTGGAGATTTCATCACATGACATAATGTTTAATTAAAGATTAATCTTTGATTCCTGGAGAGAGGGCCGGCTCTAGCAATTTCGCCGCCCCAAGCACAGTGGCACACCGCGGGGGGCGCTCTGCCGATTGCCGGTCCCGCGGCTCCGGTGGACCCCCGCAGGCATTTCTGCAGACGGTCAGCTGGTCCCGCAGCTCTGGTGGAGCTGCTGCAGGCGTGTCTGCAGGAGGTCCACCGGAGCTGCGGGACCAGCAGACAGTCAGCAGTCACGCCTGCGGCAGCTCCACCAGAGCCACCTGCCGCCCTCCCAGCAACCGGCAGAGCGCCCCCTGCGGCGTGCCGCCCCAAGCATGCGCTTGGCGCGCTGTGGCCTGGAGCCGGCCCTGCCTGGAGACTCCAGGACAATCCTGGAGGACTGGGAACCCTAGGCACAGCTCCCCAGCGCAACACCTGCCTGGGGACACCGGGCACAGCTGCCCAGCCACAGACACTCCCTTGTCGATAGTCACTAGGCAGCAGTAGGTTCCCCAGGAATTGAAATTAGGGGAGGTGTTCGAATTTACAGGGGGGGTGTCAGGGCCAATAAGATATATAAACAAGATATGAATAAAGTAAAAGTTTTGTTAGGATAATGCAAGTTACACATAACAGGTCTAGATTTCTAAAAAATATATATAAAAATTTAAAAAATGTATTTATTTTAAATTGAGTTTTGAAAAGTAAGCCATCATGGTATAAGAGGGAAGTCCTCTCATGGTTAAAATATGGAAAACAAAGGGTAGGACTAAATTATCCGTTTTCAGAATGGCAAGAGATAAATAGTGGTATCCCAGAGGGGTCGGTATTGGGACAATTACTGCTCAACATACTCATAAATAATGTGGAAAAATGGGTAAACAGGTGACAAAATTTTCAGATGATACGAAACTACTCAAGATAGTTAAGTCCCAGGCAGACTGCGAAGAGTTACAAGGGGATCTCACAAAACTGAGTGACCAGGCAACAAAATGGCACATGAAATTCAATGTTGAAAAGTGCAAAGTAATGCACATTGGAAAACAATCTCAACTGTACATACAAAATGAAGGCGTTTGAATTAGCTGTTACCACTCAAGAAAGAGATCTTGGAGTCGTTGTGGATAGTTCTCTGAAAACATCCACTCAATGTGCAGCAGCAGCCAAAAAAGCAAACAGAATGTTGGGAATCATGAAGAAAGGGATAGATAATGAGACAGAAAATATCATATTGCCTCTATATAAATCCATGGTATGTGTACACCTTGAATAGTGTGTGCAGATCTGGTCACCCCATCCCAAAAGAGAGAGATTGGAAATGGAAAAGGTACAGAGATGGGCAACTAAAATGATTAGAGGTATGAAACAGGAGGAGAAATTAAAATGACTGGGAATTTTCAGCTTAGAAAAGAGACGACTAAGGGGGAATATGATAGAGATCTATAAAATCTTGACTGGTGTGAAGAAAGTGAATAAGGAAATGTTATGTAATCCTTCACATAACACAAGAACTAGCAGGTTTCAGAGTAGCAGCCGTGTTAGTCTGTATCCGCAAAAAGAACAGGAGTACTTGTGGCAGCTTGGAGACTAACAAATTTATTTGAGCATAAGCTTTCGTGGGCTACAGCTCACTTAATCAGATGCATAAAATGGAACATATAGTGAGGAGAGATATATACATACAGAGAACATGAAAAGGTGGGAGTTGCCCAATCAACTCTAAGAGGCTAATTAATTAAGATGAGCTATTATCAGCAGGAGAAAAAACTTTTGTAGTGATAATCAAGGTAAGCCATTTGAGACAGTTTGACAAGAAGATGTTAGGATACTTAACACAGGGAAATAAATTCAATGTGTGTAATGGCACAGCCATTCCCAGTCTCTATTTAAGCCTAAATTGATTGTATCTAGTTTGCATATTAATTCAAATTCAGCAGTTTCTCGTTGGAGTCTGTTTTTGAAGCTTTTCTGTTGCAAAATTGCCACCTTTAAATCTGTTACTGAATGGCCAGAGAGGTTAAAGTTTTCTCTTACTGGTTTTTCAATGTTATGATTCCTGATGTCAAATTTTTGTCCTTTTATTCTTTTGTGTAGAGACTGTCTGGTTTGGCCAATGTACATGGCAGAGGGGCATTGCTGGCACATGATGGCATATATCACATTGGTAGATGTGCAGGTGAACGAGCCCCTGATGGCGTGGCTGATGTGATTAGGTTGTATTATGGTGTCACTTGAATAGGTATGTGGACAGAGTTGGCATTGGGCTTTCTTGCAAGGATAGGTTCCTGGGTTAGTGTTTTTCTTCTGTGGTGTGTGGTTGCTGGTGAGTATTTGCTTCAGGTTGGGGATGCTATTTGTAAGCGAGGACAGGCCTGTCTCCCAAGATCTGGGAGAGTGAGGGATCATCTTTAAGGATAGGTGGTAGATCTTTGATGATGCACTGGAGAGGTTTTAGTTGGGGGCTGAAGGTGATGGCTAGTGGCGTTCTGTTATTTTCTTTGTTGGGCCTGTCTTGTAGTAGGTGACTTCTGGGTACTCTTCTGGCTCTGTCAATCTGTTTTTTCACTTCAGCAGGTGGGTATTGCAGTTTTAAGAATGCTTGATAGAGATCTTGTAGATGTTTGTCTCTGTCTGAGGGATTGGAGCAAATGTGGTTGTACCTTAGAGCTTGGCTGAAGACAGTGGATCGTGTGGTGTGTCCTGGATAGAAGCTGGAGGCATGTAGGTAAGTATAGCGGTCAGGTTTCCGGTATAGGGTGGTGTTTATGTGACCATTGCTTATTAGCACAGTAGTGTCAAGGAAATGGACAGTTGTGTGGATTGGTCTAGGCTGAGGTCGATGGTGGGATGGAAATTGTTGAAATCATGGTGGAATTCCTCCAGAGCTTCTTTTCCATGGGTCCAGATGATGAAGATGTCATCAGTGTAGAGTAGGGGCACTAGGGTAATGAGAGCTAAAGAAGCGTTGTTCTAAGTCAGCCGTAAAAATGTTGGCATACTGTGGGGCCATGCGGGTACCCATAGCAGTGCCGCTGACTTGAAGGTATATATTGTCCCCAAATGTGAAATAGTTGTGGGTGAGGACAAAGTTGCAAAGTTCAGACACCAGGTTTGGCATGTAACTAGTTCACAAAACTGGAGCGGGGGGGTGTTGGGAAAATTCAAGGGGGGTGTAGGGAAATCACTGCCAGGCACAGTTCCCAGCCACAGACACAACCACCCCCAAGGACACCAGGCACTGACAGACACTTCCTCGAGGACACCAAGCACAGCTCCCCAGCCACAGACATCCCTTCAGGGACACCAGGTACAGCTCCCCAGCAAGACCCCTCCCACCTCCCCCAGGATACCAGAGACATCTCCTCAGACAGACACCGCCCTAGACCCACCTGGCACAGCTCCCCAGCCAGACATCTCCCTGGGGACACCAGTGTGAAAGCCTGTACCCTTGTGTTCACCCCTTCACAGGATTATGATAATTTTTATACAAAGTATGCCTTGTGGTGTATCATTTAAAAATACATAATTTGCTGATTATCAGTGTCCTGGTAAAATATATGCGGCAACCTTGTATGTAAAGTTATAAGATTCCTGTGCATGATATAACTGAGACATGTTCCTGAACTTGTTCCAAGTCTGGGGAGTGGCCACAAAGAAGTTGCCCAGAGACAGAAGTCAAGCTCACCCCTCAGCCAGGTGTCAACAAAATCAAATAGACCATCACCTGGTTAAGTAGCCATTTTTTGGCAGGTCAGAGGGTGTGGGTGAAAAATCTACATCTGGACAAAGAAACAATTTGGGGTTTCTGTCCACACACACTTTCTGTCTCCTAAACCTCCCCTAGAGATGCTTCTTGAAGAAAAGAAAGAACTATAAGAAGGGAGAGCAGATGCCCCAAATTAAGCCCTTTCTCTCTATCCGTGGGATCCACAACACCTGAAGAACAAAGGAAGCAGCATTGAACTAGGAATTGAAAGAAATTCAACCAGTAAGACTGTTGGAACAATGGGTAAGAGTGTGAATTCATTTAGCTTAACTTTGTTTTATTTTCTTGTAACCAACAGTTACAAGAAAATAAATTAGTTATGCCTCATTACTTGTAATCCCTTCAAATCTATCATTCTGTAGTTAATAAACTTGTTTTATTGTTTTATCTAAAGCAGTGTGTTTGGATTGAAGCATTTGGGAAAATCCATTTATGATAACATGGTTTGTACACATCATTTTCTATTAATGAAATGACAGACTTTATATAAACGTGTGTTGTCCAGGGAAGAGCTGGGCAGTACAAGAAGTACATTTCTGGGGGAAAGTCTAGGACTGAGAATTTGCTGGGGTTATTATGCAGTGTAATTCAAGGGTGGCTGGCCATAATCACTTCCAGACTATAACTGGGAGCCAAGTAACTTACATGCTGAAGGCTGTGTGTGAGCAGACCAGGAGTGGTTACTCTCACAGCAAAACAGTGCAAAAGATACCCCAGGATGGAGAATTGCAGGGACACAGTTGTTCAACCGTCCAGATTGTACAGCTAAGTAATATTACAAGTAGAAACAGCTCCCCAGCCAGACCCACCCAGGGGACACCAGGCACAGCTCCCCAGTCAGATACCTCCCCAGGGACACCAGGCACAGCTCCCCAGCCACCTTCCCAGGGACACCGGGCACAGCTCCCCAGTCAGACACCTCCCCAGGGACACCGGGCACAGCTCCCCAGCCAGACACCCTGGGACAGGGCGAGCCCTGCTGAGCACGGGAGGGGCAGGAGGCCCTGTCCCATGTTAGGAGACTATAAAGGAGTGAATGGGCTGGAAGCTGGAGTCTCCCCCCCAAGAATTCTATCCCCGCCCCTGTAAAGCAATTGGTTGCCCTTCCTCATTAAACAGCAAAAATCTCCTCGCTCCCGATTGGCTCTCCCACAGCTCCGCCCCCTCTGTGGCTCACATGGTGGCCCCTCCCATTTCCCGGTAACCATGGGTTACCATCCTAGTTACGTTCCCCTTCTTCCTCGCTTGTAGCGTTCTCCGTGTGGCTGCGACCCCAGCCAATGGGCGAGCGCAGAGGAGGGGGCAGTCACGTGAGCTAGTCACGTGCTACCACTGTGGCTGCGTTGGGCCCGCAGGAGCCGGTTCTGAGGCAGCTACCAGCCCGAAGGCGGCTCCCCCCCCCCCTTCCGGGGCCCTCATGGCGGGGGCAGGGCGCGGTGCGGCGCGGGGGGGCGCGCGAGAGGAGCAGCCGGCGGGCGGGGCCACAGGCGCCTACGCGGCTTCGTCGCCTCGCCCCGCTGCTGAGCGCCAGGTAACGGGGTAGCCGCGAGCGCCGGGCTGGAGCCTCTGACCCCCTCCCGCCCCCCGTCGGGCCTGGTCCCTGCCCCCGGCTCCCCTCGCTCCTGCGTCAGGGCCGGGCTTGCTGGGCTCGTTCGCGGTGCCCGCGGGCCCTGCTCTGCCTCCGGGAGCCGCGCCCCAGCTTCATGCGGGGCTTCGGACAGCTGCGAGGCGCGGGGGCCAGGCCGAAGACACGGGGGTGGGCTCTGGCGCCTGCTGGCGGGAGCGTTAGCCCGGGGCTCGGGGAGGGGAAGGCAGTCCCAGCGCATCATTCCCCTGGGCGGGGCGGGGCGGTGCAGCCCGAGTGTCTGCCTGGCCAAAGGCGGCTTGCTTCAGTCCTGGGAGAGGAGTCTGTGGGCAAAGCCTTGGGCAGACTGTTAAGTCTGCAGTGAGACAAGGTGGGTGAGGTAATCGCTTTTATTGGACCCGCTTCTGTTGGCGAGAGTGAGACACAAGCTTTGGAGCTACACGGGGGCTCTTCTTTCAGGTTTGGGGGAGAGAGCTCAGTGTGGCTCCAAAGCTTGTCTCTCTCTCATCAAGAGAAGTAGCTCCAATGAACGAAAATATCTTCTGTACCTTGTCTCTCTAATAGTCTGGCACTGACCTGGCCAGGACAACAGTGCAAACAACATATTAAATCTCTAGACAGAGTAGAGTGGATCTTTGGTACCACCAGAAAGAAAATCTCTTCCCAGGGTGGAAGAGACCAATAGACTAGAGCATGGGTCTCAAACTCAAGTGACCACGAGGGCCACATGAAGACTAGAACGTTGGCCTGAGGGCTGCATTAGTGACACCTCCCCGATCCACCCTCAGCTCTGCCTTGCCTCTTCCCACCCCTTCCCTGAAATCCCCATCCCAACTCTGCCCCCACGGGGTTCAGAAGGGGTGTGGCAGTGGCTCAGGGCAGGGAGTTGGAGTGTGGGGTGCAGGAGGGGTGAGGGGTGTGGCAGGGGGTTGGGTGCAGATTGCAGCAAGTGGCTCATGGAAAGGGGGTGGGTGTGTGGCAGAGGAATCAGGGTGCATGGTATGGTGGGGGTTGGGATGCGACAGGGGGCTCAGGGCAGTGGGTTGGGTGCAGGAGGGGTGTGGCAGGAGTTGGGTTATGGCAAGGGGCTCAGGGCAGGGGGTTTGACAGCAGGAGGGGGTTGGGGGAGCAGGCTCTGGCAGGCCTGCCTGGCCTTTCCCTGCCCTGCTGCAGGAAGTGGCGGGAACATGTGGGAGGAGAGGTGCAGGAGTGTGTGTTGCTGTTGCTTCAGGCACTGCCCCCAGCAGTTCCCATTGGCTGGGAATGGAGAACTGTGGTCAATGGGAGCTACTGGGGGCAGTGCCTGAAGCAACATCAACACACGCCCCTGTGCTTCTCCTTCCCCAGGTTCTTTCCGCTTCCCGGGGCAGGCAGGGAGCCTGTCCCGCCCCTGGGTGTCAGGCTGGAGCCTCTCTAGGTAAGCACTGGGGGAGGGCGGGGGGGCTGTGAGGAGTCTGCGGGCCGCAGAAAATAACCTCACGGGCCGCATCTTTGGGACCCCTAGAGTAGACCTATCTGCAGAGCAGTGGCTGGACATTGCTGCAGATGCATGGATCCGTTTGGACTACTGTTTGTGCAGTAACTTTGCATTACAGAAGAACAACTTTTAGTGGTTTGACTATCATACTGTCTCATAGCATAGTAGTGTTCCTTCTTATTTTGTACATCTGTTAGGTTAGTTTTCACGGGTAGGAATAGTATTAAAATTTTTGCTGAAAAAGCTTTTACTGTTGAAGCCACCTCGAGGTTTTGTTCAAAATAAAATACAACTAAAATAATCCCATCCCCTTCTCTAAAATTCAAATTTAAGAAAAGTCAGGCAAGGCATGTAATAAATGGAGCCAAATGTGATTAAAGTAAAACACTTCTTGGGGAGTGGTAGTTTTAAAGGCTTGGTTTTGTTTTGTTTTTTGTTTTTTGTTTTAAATAATTAATTTATAAGTGAGACATCAGACTGTTGTCTTGGGAAGAAAATTTCCCACTTTAAACCTCACTACAGCAAAGGCAAAAATTATCTGGTAATCTAAGACGTGATGGTGGTTTACCTAAAAACAGTTTTGCCCTACACTGTGAAGATACATAAAAGTGTTTTAAATTTGTTCCACTGTGTGACTTCGTCCATAGATTTAGTATTTTTTCCTGATAATGATTTGCCTACGTTTATATCTCATATGCTTGTTTGGGTTCCAGTCCATTGTGATTGCTTGTAGCTTTGCTGAGCAGCAACCAAAGAGGTTCTGCTCTGTTTTGTAGTTGACATTCAAACCTCTGTAGGCAGCAGAGAAGCCATCAAGAACTACTGCAGTAGTTTTCAAATGTTTGTATTGGTGACCCCTTTCACACAGCAAGCCTCAAATGTGACCTCCCCACCCCCCTTTTAAATTAGTTTTAAAAAAATATTTAACACTATTATAAATTATGGATGTGAAGTGGGGTTTGGGGTGGAGGCTGACAGCTTGCGACCCCTCAGGTAATAACTTTGCGACCCCTGAGGAGTCACGATTCCCCATTTGAGAACCCCTGAACTACTGGTTTCATGCTACTCTCTGGGAAAGCCATGAGCAGTAGCAAAAATAGGTGATGTAGTTATTGATGAGGGAGGAAGAGACAGACTGAGAGAGGACTTCTTTACTGAAGACTTCCTTCCACCAGCAACCAAGATGCTATGGAAGGAGTGTGTTGTAGAGGCACTCCTTCCACCCCTGGAAAGCTGTGGAATGTTTGGGGAGACAAATCTGTCTCCAAGCAGTCAGATAAGCAGCTGATAAATGTGAAGCCTCATTACTCAGAGGCGGGTATTAGAGGCAGCATCTTTGAGCAGATTCTGAGGACAGTTTCCTTGTAGTAATCCCAGGATACTTGTACTTCCTAGAAACTGGCGAGGGAGATTCGAGCTTCTTACTAGCATGTTGCTGCTGAGTCTAGTGGGGAGAGAAATAGTGGTATTAGGAAGGATGGTTCCCATACTCTTCCATATCAGCCACTAGATCAGGCCTGTACAACTTGTAAAGTGGCAAGGGCCACATTACTCCAAAGAAAACAGCTGAGGGCTGAAACCCCCCGACTCCGCGGAAACACCTCCCCCAGGACCTCCCGGCCCCATGGAAACACCCCGCCCCAGCACCACCCAGCCCTGCAGAAACAAACCCTCCTTCCCCAGCGCTGCCCCACCAAAACAGCTGTGGGCCAAAAAGGAAGGTTGGGGGTGGGGAGGTGATACTTGATTTTAAATCAACCAGGGGCTCACAGCTGAAGAGGTGGCTGGGAGCTGTCAGGGTCAAATTAAAGGGCCCGGGGCTCCGGTGGCTGGGGGAACCCGGAGCTTTGCGGGGCTGGGGCAGGGATTTAAAGGGCCCAGAGCTCCTGCAGCTGAAGGGAACCCGAGTCCTTTAAATCCCAGCCCCAGCCCATCCGCTGGAGCCACGGCCGGGATTCAAAGGGCTCTGGGCTGCCCGCAGAGATTCCTGGCCGTGGCCAGGATTCAAAGGGCTCAGGGCTCCCTGCAGAGATTCCTGGCCGCGGCTGAGATTTAAGGGCTCTGGGCTCCCCGCCGCTGCTGGCAGCCAGAGCCCTTTGATTCCTGGCCGCGGCTGGGATTTAAATGGCTCTGGGCTCCCTGCCGCTGCGGGCAGCTCAGAGCCTTTTGAATCCGGGCGGCTGAGATTTAAAGGGCTCTGGGCTCCCCGTGGCTGCAGGCAGCCCAGAGCCCTATGAATCCTGGCCGTGGCTGAGATTTAAAGAACTGGGTTTCCCGCTGCTGCGGGCAGCTCAGAGCCTTTTGAATCCCGGCCGCAGCTGAGATTTAAAGAGCTCTGGGCTCCCCAGCGCTGCCGGCAGCCCAGAGCCCTATAAATCCTGACTGCGGCTGAGATTTAAAGGGCTCTGGGCTCCCTGCCGCTGCGGGCAGCTCAGAGCCTTTTGAATCTTGGCTGCGGCTGGGATTTAAAGGGCTCTGGGCTCCCCGCCATTGCGGACTGCTCAGAGCCTTTTGAATCCTGGTCGCGACTGGGATTTAAAGGGCTCTGGGCTCCCTGCCACTGCGGGCAGCCCAGAGCCCTTTGATTCCCCGCCACGGGCCGCATCTTGTGCAAGCCTGCACTAGATAATAGGAAAGCTACTCTGGTTAATTATTAGATGTGGTAGACTTTTCTGTCCCAGCAGCATAAACAAATTTGAAAGGGCACTTAATTTAAAAAACACACGTGTCTCCTACTGTTGTTTATAACACCTAAGATCATTCTACCTTGAAATCAGACCATTCTTAAATTTTTGTTTACTTTGCATTTGACTGCCTATTGTGTATAGTCAGGTTTCACAGTGGTCGCCCTGTTAGTCTGTATCAGCAAAAACAATGAGGAGGCCTTGTGGCATCTTAGGGTATGTCTACATCTAAAATTTTGCAGCGCTGGTTGTTACAGCTGTATTAGTACAGCTGTATAGGGCCAGCGCTGCAGAGTGGCCACACTTACAGCAACCAGCGCTGCAAGTGGTGTTAGATGTGGCCATACTGCAGCGCTGTTGGGCGGCTTCAAGGGGGTTCGGGGAACGTGAGAACAAACCGGGGAAGGAGACCAGCTTTGCCGCGGTTTGCTCTCGCGTTCCCCGAACCCCCCTGCAAACCGCAGGGAAGGAGACCTGCTTGCACGGAGGTTCGGGGAACGCGAGAGCAAATCGGGGAAGGAGACCAGCTTCGCCGCGGTTTGCTCTCGCGTTCCCCGAACCACCCTGCAAACCGCAGGGAAGGAGACCTCCTTGCACGGAGGTTCGGGGAACGCGAGAGCAAACCGGGGAAGGAGACCAGCTTCGCCGCGGTTTGCTCTCGCGTTCCCCGAACAAGCAGGTCTCCTTCCCTGCGGTTTGCAGGGGGGTTCGGGGAACGCGAGAGCAAACCACGGCGAAGCTGGTCTCCCTCCCCGGTTTGCTCTCGCGTTCCCCGAACCCCTGTGCAAGCAGGTCTCCTTCCCTGCGGTTTGCAGGGTGGTTCGGGGAACGTGAGAGCAAACCGGGGAAGGAGACCAGCTTCGCCGCGGTTTGCTCTCGCGTTCCCCGAACCACCCTGCAAACCGCAGGGAAGGAGACCTGCTTGCTCGGGGTTCGGGGAACGCGAGAGCAAACCGGGGAAGGAGACCTGCTTGATTACCAGAGGCTTCCTCAGGTATGCTGGGATACCTGCTTATTCCACGGAGGTCAAGAAAAGCGCTGGTAAGTGTCTACACTTGATTACCAGCGCTGGATCCTCTACACCCGAGACAAAACGGGAGTACGGCCAGCGCTGCAAACAGGGAGTTGCAGCGCTGGTGATGCCCTGCAGATGTGTACACCTCCTAAGTTGCAGCGCTGTAACCCCCTCACCAGCGCTGCAACTTTGTGATGTAGACAAGCCCTTAGAGACTAACAAATTTATTTGGGCATACGCTTTATGTATAATCAGTGTATAATCAGTTGCCTCTGTTTGTGTGGGTGTTTTACACAGCAACAATGGGGAGAGAAATATTCCCCGTCACTCCAAAAAACTAACAGGGAAATGGGATTGTAAATCCCACAAAAATTGGCATGGCAAAGCAGATGGGAAAGAGGTAGCATCTGAGACTACTCTTAAGTTCTCCAAATCTGGGTAGATAAGCAATGAGAAGCCAGACCAATTTGAAAGTTTACATTTAAAAATAGCTCCATCTCCTTTTCCCAAGGCCTATATGCTGATTCTCCTTCCATTAGGATTTTAGGTCATGACTATACTTGGAATTATCACTGATTTCAGCCATCAACATAGCTATGTGATGGGTCATCCAAGAAAGCTTTGTACTATTGTGTTTGTCTCTGCTTGAAAACTGGGTAAATCCTATTGGTGCAAGTTGCAGATTTCCTTGTCTACACTAATTTAGCACTGCACAGATGCCTGAAATGGGTTAATGCCCAGTGTAAACAGAGCCTTAGGATAGGGGTGGTTCTAAGCAGGGTGGCCCTTCCCGATAAAGGGAAGAAAATTTGCTTTGGTTACGCTTGGGGACTGACTGTGTTCTTTGTTTTGTTTTCTTCATTGCTACTAGTGACAAGATTGCACCTGAGCTGGTGCTCTCTGCTTCTCCACTTTCTTGTCTCTCACTGGGATTCTTGGACCTGTCCACACACAATTTCAGTAGCTTCCTTGGCCCTGGATGGCTGGCGAAGAGGGATGTTTAGTCTGATGGCCAATTGCTGTAACTGGTTAAAACGGTGGCGGGAGCCTGTCAGGTAGGATTAAGCAAATGAGAGTATTCTGTGTTTCTACAGTGGCTTTCATCCTAAAGAACCTCAAAGAGCTCTGTGTATTGTACTATGTGTCCAGGGTTACTCCATATTACCATTTTGTCTGTCTGTCTGTCTTTTCTTCTTAGCTACCCTTTGGTAAAACCTGATTTTTTTTAATTTAATTTAATTTTATTTTATTTAGATAAAAGACCAAAACCTAAGGTGCATAATTGTTTTTTCTTTGAGAGAAAATCAGAAGTTTTTTGAGTTTTTAAAAAACAAAATACAAACCAATGATCAGTTACTCAGGTAATTTGTTTCTGAGTGAAAGAATTCATGAAGTTCAAAATACTTTTCTCTTTTGTGTGGACTTATGTTGGGATTTGGGACAGAGAAGAGCAATGACAAAATGTGTAATGTAGGCTGTCAAACTCATTCTGGATTTTATTTTTAATTATTGTCCACGGGAAGGGATATACATTAAAGGGTAGATATAACATCTGCTGTGGGTAAAGTTTAGTATATCGTTGAGAGTTTTGAACAAAGATCAAGGGTAGAATATGGCCTTTATGAAATGTTATTTTTAATCATCATTATTTAAGTGTTTTATTGTTACATTCAGCATTCTGGTAGAGTATTCTGACATTTGGGACCACTTTTGTTTCTCCCCTCTGTTTCTTTTCCTTCTCATCTTCCTTCCTGTTTTTAGTCTCCCCTATCCCTGAGTGGGATTGCTGACACCTCTCAAAGCCATTGTTTTGGATTGTCAGTTTCCAGACACAGGAGAACAACACATTTGTTTATATTTGGTGTACCTTGGAAGAATTTCTTGACAGCCTTGAGAGCTAGAAACTTAATTTAAAAAATATGGAATCTGTAGAATCCAAGCTTGTCAAATGGGTCACATGAGTCTGTTTAGTGGTCCCATGAGTCTCTCTCTTATCTGACAAACGCTTGCAGACTTTTCTGCTTATTTCACTTGATTTGTTTCGTTGCTGCTTATTGCCACCACTGGAATTCATTGCAATCCTGCAGTACATCTCTAGCCCCTCTGGATGCCCTGAAGAAATTGTTGTGCAGCTTCACAAACTTAGTTTGTCACAAAATGCTATCATATTCTGAAGGAGATTGGAAATAACCATGTTTTATTTAGTGTCCCCTTAATTAGTGGAATTTGAGAACTTGTCACCCAACTATGCCAGTTTTACCTATTTTTAAAATGAGATTAGCGAAGGTGTTGGTTGCAAAAGCTTCTATTTTTTGTCTTTCGTTTTCACAAATCCATTCAAGCTCACTTGAAGTATTGAGAGAGTAATGAAAGTATATTTCCTCATTACTGTATTTTAAATGATCCTAACCATGGAGATGGGGTGTATGTGAATTTAACAGGGCTACAGCACAAGTGACATATTAGATGTATTGCTCATTGATAGGAACAAATACCTTCATTATGGCCATGGGGATTTGCCTTGGTTAGACATTGATATAGCTATCCCAGTATGAACCTATAGTGTACACAGGCAGTGCTGCTGTTCGCATTGGTAGAACATAAATTACTCTGCTTGCAACTGGGATAACTTTCCTTGTCTGTAGTGGAGAATTTCAATGGTGCAGCTACACTGGTGGTTGCAGTATGATCAAATCCTCAGTGTGGATAGGGCTTTAGTTTTAGTTTGTTGGGAAAGGGGGAAATGGAAGTTACTGTAGTTGTTAAAGAGAATATAACTATGCCAAAATATATGGAATTCAGATTGATGGTACCTGGGATTAAATTTCCAAGAGACAAATAGAAATGAAAGGCAAATCATTAAGTCTTATATATATCTCTTCAAATTATATTATCACCCAGTATTAAGCTTATCTCTTTATTACTTAGTCTGCTGCACTCTTTGATTAGCTGGCTGTATGTTAAATACCAAATAAACAGAAGTCTCTCTGGTACTGGATATTTTGAAACCTATTGGGTTTTACAGGTTTGTGGTAACTTTGTTATTTATGCATTCAAATACTTGCAAAAGTCCAACACAATGTTCAAGTAGGGAAAAAAAGCCTTTCAATATCTTTTTCTATTTCTTTTTCTTCTGAAGGAAGGTGACACTAGTGATGGTGGGACTTGATAATGCTGGTAAAACTGCTACAGTGAAAGGAATCCAAGGAGGTAAGCAGTAAATCTTTATATGAAGTTCTGAACTAAGTGTTTTAAGACTAAATATGCTGATCAACCTAAAACCTCTTTGTAAAATGACCAACTTAAAAAAATCCTAAATGATATGACCTCAATTCTTACATCTCTTTAAAAGGATTTAGAAAGGGGTTTTTTGTTCCTCTGTTTAAATGGGTATTCCAAGCAAGGGCAAAACTGACTGCACAAAGGAAGGAGTGAAACAGATGACAAAAAATTGCTGTCAAAAGCAGAGAGAGATACATTGTGGGGAAAAGATCTTATTTCAGTTATAGTGTTCTTAAGTGTTGTGGTGACTATGACAGTGTCCTAGACAAACTTTATTGAATTAAGTGTAAGTATTTTAGGAGTTGATTGTATTACAAATGAAAATGTCAATGTCCTATTGAGGGATTGTATGTATTTACATGCGGGAGGAGGGACTACCACTCTCCAGGAACTAAAAATGGTGGAGGTGGGGAAGTGCTTAGGCACATTCACTCAGGGCATAACACCTCCAGATAGCTTCTGTCACTGGAAAGAGGCTTACCTGTGCTTGTTCATACTGAATTCTCCAGGGACCAACAGTCAAAGGAATTTTGGGTAAATAGCCTGAGTTAAAACTGACTCAGGGTCTTCTTTCTGATCCAGCAAACAGAAAGGGCCTCACGTCCAAGTGGGGCTCCCAGTCCTTAGGGAAAAGTAGGAAGTCTGTCTCTAGCCCACTGATGCCCCATAAGACATCAGCTGGTTGTGAGCTGAAGCTGTGGTGAACTTGTGACCACAAGAAAAAACCCCTATGTGGGATTGGAAGGACTAATAACCAAACAGAACCCTTTTTGGAGTGAGGGAGTGATCCTTGGTAAGATCATTAGCATGCTTGCAGGTTCCTTTATTGTTTTTTATGTTTTTCTCTGTAATGCTTTCACCTTAAGAATAAATATGCTTGCTTATAAAGGGCTGTGTGGTAACTTAGAACTGTGGCAATTTTATTGTGTAATTATCTTTGAAGAAATGGAAAAACAGGCCTCTGTAGGCAGTCTGTCTTTTGGTGTAGATATCACAGCATAGTCAGGGAACTGTACAGCCTTAAAGTACCCCCATCAAGAGGGAGAGAAACATGTGAATCCACTCAAGAGAGGTGACAGCTGAGGAGCCTGGCCTGTTGGTGCTCCTTCTGGGCCATAGAGGGGAATATGGGTGCAGTTGCCCTGAACTGTGATGTGTCAATTGTCATTATATGATGTATAACACTTTGAGACAGAAATGAATTCCCCCCTCATTCTACCAACCTGAGTTTATGATGTCCCTTTTAAAAATGACTTTTATTTGGGCTTCTTGCTTTGAGAATATAGGCAAATGACTCCATCGTAAAAATTCAAACCTTAGTCGAGTGAGTCAAGGGATCTGAAGGGAATTAGGCCCGCAGTTCCCTTTTACATTCAGTGGAAGTTTAGCACATAATTACCTTGGGCTTTTTTAAAATTCCAAGCCTAAATTTTCAAGGAGGTGAGAACCTAAGTGCATGTGCCCTGTTTGTCTGTGTGCACCTGCATCTGGGATTTGTGTGGCTAAGTGTGTGCACAATCACGATTCGTGTGTACATCTGCTCTGGGTGAGGGTGCATGCTCAGGTCTGATGGCCATGCATGTCTTTTAGAATGTGAGTAGTTTTTCAGTCGTTCATTTTCTGGCACACGCAATATATAGTTTTCCTCATAGGGTAAGAAGCTGTTTCTGTTAGAGAAGGAGCTGACTATAAATTGCCAGCTTTGTGACAGAAAGAGAGAGAAAAAATCTCCAGCTTTTTTTTTGGACTGATATTCTGGCTCATAATTTCATTTGAATAATTGCAATGATGTAAAGTGTTTCTTCTGGTTAATGAGACATTTCACTTATTAGCATAGGTTAGAGAAATCAATAGATCTGATTTCTTTGTACAGAAATTGCTTTCTGATGAAATATACCACAATGTGCATACATCAGTTAACTTTATGTAAAGTCAATGTTATAAGTATAACCTATTTTATGATATTGACCGTCAGTATAATTAGGAAAGGAATTAGAAGAAGGAAATGATGTGTATATAACTCAAAGGATGGTTCTAATGATATATTTTTATATCCTCATTTATATCCAAGAAAGCAACTTTCTAGACATTTTCTAGAGCAACAGCTCATTTGGCTTTGGAATTTTCTCTTGCTCCTCTCCACTGACTAATGCACATGCCTGCAGGCCATAATTGGAATCGGATAAAATTGATGCTTTTAAAGACAAATGTTTGGTGTATCTTTGTGTTTGAGATGGTGAAAAGTTTTTCCAGCTGTGTGCATTTAATTTAGCATCTAGGGTGTGCTACACAATATACTAACAGGTATGAAAAGACACACTCTGCCCCAAAATGCTAGTTGAGGGTCAGTAAATCAATGGGTTTATCCGGTGTAAATGAGGTTATGAAGACTTTCCCCCCCCAGTCTGTTCTTCTGGATCTTTTTTTTTTAAAGACAGTGAATCCATAGTTGATATTTAATCTGCCATTGTTTCAGCACTGATACTAACACCTCCATCAGCAAAACAAACTAATTTGCCTCGAAATTTGACAGAAAGGTCCTCTTCCAGGATAAACTCGTTCTAGAAAGATGGAAAAAAACCGGACTAGGTATTTCCAATATAGGGTTCCATATTAAGAGATTCTGACTCCGTTGAAAGTTTCTTAATGCCTTGTTGTGAAAACAGCTTGACCTAGAAATGTCACATTTGTTTTTTTCAACTGACCTCGTGGTGGAGAGTGCATTTAATTAGTTTTCAGGTTTGATAGTAGCTAATTGTTCAGTTATGCTTGGGGGTCATTAATACTATCGGATGGTGAACATAATTTTAATTGAGTGCATTGTAATGCACGTGTGTCAAGTATAATTCCCAAATCTGGACCTTAGTGTCCAAAATATGGGTACTAGCATGAATTCCCCTAAGCTTAATTACCAGCTTAGATCTGATAGCGCTGCCACCAGTCAGGAATTTTTAGGGCCTGATACCCTCTGGTCCCCCCAAACCTTCCCAGGGGATCCCAAGACCCAGATTCCTTGAGTCTCACAACAAAGGGGAATAAACCATTTCCCTTCCCCCTCCTCCCCTCCAAGTGTTCCCTCCCTGGGCTCCTGGAGAGATATACAGATTCAAGCTCTGTGAATCTAAACAAAGGGATTCCACCCTTCCCCCCCCCCCCCTTCTCTATTCTGGTTAAGTACAGACTCAATTCCCTCCAGCTTCAACAAGGGGGAAAAAAACCCAAACAGGTCTTCAAAAGCAAAACTTTTAATAAAAGGGACAGAAAAAGTAAAAGGTTTATCTCTGCAGTTTAGATGGTCAACAATACAGGGTCTTTTAGCTTATAGAAAATGGATAAACAGCCTTATCCAGAAAAAATACAATTTAAACTATTTCCAGCAGACTACACATTTGCAAATACAGAAAAAACAATATAAAAGCCTATATTGTCTTTCTATCTTTGTACTGACAACTTGGAGACAGAAGATTAGAGAGCCTGGAGATTCCTGTGGTCATTCTCAGAGCCCAGAAAGAGAACAGACCAAGAACAAAGGACTCACACCCAAAACTTCCCTCCACCCAGATTTGAAAAAATCTTGTTTCCTGATTGGTCCTCTGGTCAGGTGTTGTTTGTTAACCCTTTCCAGGTGAAAGAGACATTAACCCTTAGCCATCTGTTTATGACAACGTGTATTCCAAATATATGCACCTTAATATATTTTAACTTGCAGAACTCTCAACCAGCTGGACCAACCAGCACAGTGGGCAAAAACTTGCTATGAGGCGTCTGCAGCCAGGAAAGTTTTACAGAAAAGACTGTCCATCATAATCTGGGCCCTCTGAACTTCATAGTACAATGGGACTAAATTCTGTGGCGGCAGCCTCTAAAATTCTGCATCAACATTAACTTGTTCTGCGATCATGAAAAATACCCTTAGTTCTCACTGTGTCTCCCCCAGAAACACATACTATTGTGCTGTTTTTGAAGATAACATGTTTTCACTATACTTTCCATTTATCCTGGCTGTGCAGTCTGGGTCTTGGCTCTTATGATGATGTCTAAGTGGTCTGGCTCAGAATTGCCATTCCTTGTTGTGCCAGCGAGGGAGGGTGCTTGTATCCATTTCAGTGGTTCATCATCCTAGTTTCACAAGCCTCAGCTGCTGCAGAGTTCTTCAGGCTGCTGCTTCTGACTCTTCCTGCTCTCTGGTTGCAAGCTGGATTCCAGCTGTTGCTCCACAACCCTCTGTTGCCTGGCTCCATGTAGCAGTGCACAGAAAGCTAATTAGCTCCCTCCAAGGGAGGAGCTGGAAAGTGAGAAGAAGGGTAGCTCCCTTTTATGTGCACTCAGCCAGCCAGTTAGCTATCAAATCCAGCTTGGTAACTGTTCTATACTTGCTTTACCTGTAAAGGGTTAAAAAGTCTGACTGCATGCATAGATAAAAGGGAGGAGGGATAGCTCAGTGGTTCGAGCATTGGCCTGCTAAACTCAGGGTTGTGGGCTCAATCCATGAGGGGGCCATTTAAGGATCTGGGGCAAAAATCTGTCTGGGGATTGGTCCTGCTTTGAGCAGGGGGTTGGACTATATGACCTCATGAGGTCCCTTCCAACCCTGATATTCTATTCTATGAAAAAGGAAGCCAAAAGAGCCAATGAAAAGGCTAGAACTTTTTTAAAATTGAAACAAGACTCCCCTTTTGTCTGTTTGTGGTAGTTCTCCCGGAGAGCAGGGGCAGGGCTGGACTATGCTGTTAAAGCTTGCGCGAGGTATGAAAAATCATTAAATCATGCCTAGACACTACTCATTTGAAACCCCAGATATAAGTACATCAAGAAGTGTCTGGGAAGATGCAATTAGGTTTATCTTTTTTATTTCTTTATGGCTTGTGGACTTCTCTGTGCTAACCCCCAAATGCTTTTGTTTTGCTTGTAACCATTAAGCTGGAATTCAAGAAAACCATTCTTGATGCTTAATTATTGTATTTGCTCTTTTTAAATCTATCAATAGCCTAAGTTCCAGATGTATTTTCTTTTCTTTTTGTTTTTAATAAAATTTACCTTTTTAAAGCACAGGATTAGGATTTTTGGGTCCTAAAAGGTTTGTGCATATATTGTTTAATTAGCTGGTGGCAACAGCTGATTTCCTTTGTTTTCTTTCTCAGCTCTTCCCCGGAGGGGTGGTGGTGAAAGGGCTTGAGGGTACCCCACAGGGAGGAATTCCCAAGAGTGCCTTCCTGGGTCTAAACGTTTTTTTTTTTTTAAAGACAAGGTAATTCTCATACAGAAGCACATGTTAATCTGGAATTAAGGTTGCAAACTTGTTTTCCATCTAAAAAATGTAATTAGAGGCAAAATGGCCATTTTAGTTGTATGGGCTTAGACCCTGAATTTTGACATACAAATCATAAAATAAATGAAATTGTTATAGCTAAAAGAATCTTTCACAAAATGTTTTCTTTATGATTTGACAGAGTCTCCTGAAGATGTAGCTCCAACAGTTGGATTTTCTAAAATTGACCTTAAACAGGGAAGGTTTGAAGTCACTATCTTTGACTTAGGAGGTGGAAAACGAATACGAGGCATCTGGAAGAATTACTATGCTGAGGCATATGGGATAATATTTGTTGTGGATTCCAGTGACACAGAGAGAATGGAAGAAACGAAAGAGACCATGACTGAAGTTCTAAGACATCCTAGGATATCTGGGAAGCCTATATTAGTGTAAGTAACATGAATAAATGATTAACTACTAATCTTTAACTTATTAAATGTTGTATGTATTCAGATTAGTACGATAATTCTCCCCCCTCAGCCTTTTTCACCTCTTTTAGTATCATTACAAAAGAATATAATAATGGCTGTATTTGGTCAGAAAAGAGGTCCTTCTAGCTCAGGATCCTGTCTTCCCACAGGGGCCGGAGCTAGATGCTTCAGAGGGAATGAACAGAACAGGGCAATTTATTGAGTGATCCATCCCCTGTCACCTAGTCTTAGCTTCTGATAATCAGAGGTTTAGGGACACTCTGAGCATGGAGTTGCATCCCTGACTATCTTAGCTCAGACTCATTGGTGGACCTATCTTCTGTGAACTTATCTAATTCTTTTTTTTACCCCAGTTATACTTTTGACCTTCACAACATCCCTGAGCAAGGAGTTCCATGGATGACTATGCATTGTATGAAGTAGTACTTCCTTATGTTTGTTTTAACCCTGCTGCCTATTAATTTCATTGGAAAACCCTGGTTCTTGTGTTATGTGAACGAGTAAATAACACTTCCTTATTCACTTTCTCCACACCATTCATGATTTTATAGACTTCTATCATAACCCCCTTAGTTGTCTCATTTCTAAGATGAACAGTCGCAGTCTTTTTAATCTCTCCTTATATGGAAGCTGTTCTCCACCCCTAATCAATTTTGTTTTAATGGTTCCTAATATTCTATTAGGGTTTTTTTGACAACCACTGCACATTGAGCAGATATTTCCAGAGCACTATTCAAAATGAGTCCAAGATCTTTCTTGAGTGGTACCAGTTAATTTAGACTCCATCACTTTGTATGTATAGCTGGGAATGTATTCCCATATGCATTACTTTGCATTTATCAGGATTGAATTTCATCTGTCATTTTGTTGCCCAGTCACTCAATTTTGTGAGATCTCTTCATAACTCGTCACAGTTAAGTCCAAAGCAGACTACCTTGTTTAATTTTGTGTTGTCTCCAGATTTTGCTACCTGACTGTTTACCCCTTTTTCCAGTTCATTTATGAATATGTTGAACAGCACTGGTCGTATTACAGAGCCCTGAGGGACCTTGCCATTTGCATCTCTCCACTGAGAAAACTAAGATTTTTTCCTGCCTTTTAACTAGATACTGATGCATGAGAGGACCTTCCCTCTTACCCCATGACTGCCTACACAGTATTACAGTTGCTGTACTGCATTGTGGTATTACTGATGTATTTTTACACATCAGTCTAAGTATTATGGTGTTAGGGGGCTAATTCTTATTTTGAGCTTATTCAGAACTTTGTTCTCTTTCGTCTTGAACTGAATGTCATGAATACTCTAATTACATTTGTGGCATTTGGTCATCTCATATTTAGGCCGTTGTAAGTTCAGCTTATTCACATTTGTTTCAGTAAAAGAAGAGAAGTTCAACGAATGACGTAGTATTTTTGTACTTAATACTTTGGTATTGTTTCCATTGATACAGTAGCTTCAAGGCAGTTTGGTGTGGTATATTGTGTGAAAGCATCAGTACAGGCATTATGCAGTGATGATACGCTTATTTTTATAAATGGCTCTTTATATTTTATATTACCAATACTGCTAGGCAAACATTTTCAGCTGAATTTTTCTCCAAAATATGCACATTTGGGTTCATTTCAGTGAATTGTTTTGTCTGAAACAAAAAATGTAGTTTCAGAAATGTCAAAATGGTTCGTTTTGACACTATCCTAGTGAAACACTTTGATATTTTTTGTAGTTAGATTCACAAGGGGATTTAGGCATTGTTCACAAAACTACTGGAAGAGAAGGTGGTGATGGTGGTGCTGCCTGTTATATTCATTTAGATGGAATAAAGGGGACTAATGAGTCAAAGGTGTTAATATAACTGAGCCACTGTCCAACATTAGACAGTGTCAAACAAAATTCAGGGTTTGGTATACAGAAACCTTAGCCTATTTAGTACCAGTACAGCACATAATTAAAAATCCTTTTTTAACCTGTTATTAAAGATACAGAAAATGAAGACAAAACAGTGAAAGCATTTGAAATGTAAAGTATAAGACTTGCATTTTAAAAATATCCTTTGTTCCTTTTCTGCTAAACTGTAGAAATTTTTAGAAGGAGAACCCTCCCCCCCCGTTTTTTTTTATTTTGACAGTCTCTTAGATGGTATTAAAGATGGTGATAACTGCCCTTTTTTTGGAGAAAAGGCGTTAGTTGAGCTGGGTTGGAGCTGTTGCTGTTCTTGGAAACAAAGTTGGATCCCATTTCCTAGAGGAGAAAACAAGACAAGCACATACAAAAGGAGAGAGAAAAGAACAGCAGAGATGAAAAAATGCAGCTTCTGTCTCTGATGTTGACTTTCATTTGCAACCTCATTGCTAGAGAAACACAGGGACAATACATAGTCTTATCAGCCATTTTGACAGTTGGCAAACTTGTACCACCAGTGGAGGTGGCAGTGTTGTCTGGTTCCTTCTCTCTGACCTTTTTTGGTCAGGACCTCATTTGGGATTAGAGTGAAGCAGGTCCAGGGTCCTAGGAGACAATGGGGATGGCAGACGTGACTGTGAAGCTCACTCCTTCCCCTTCTCTTATCTTTCAGTCAGTCAGCATCACTTTAGTCAGCTTTTCCTCTCTGCTAATTTTCTTCTTACAAAGAGACATTGTGAAAACCCCAAAAGGAGTAATGCGCAGAACAGCCTATCTCCTCACTATGTTGTCCATCAAGTAGGCCTAATCTGTGACATAGCAGTTTTAGTTCATTGATTTCCAGTTCTACGCTATTCTTATTTAGCAAGCATTATCTTAACACAAGTCTTTGAGTTATGCCATAGCCCTTTTTGTTTTTACTAATTAATCTTTGTTTCTTTTGCACCTTTTCCCATCACCATTTGATCTTACAGGTGGTTATTGAGACTTCTTATAAAGTTCACACACTGATTTTCTACAGTTGAGCTCACTGTTAGGGTAAACTTCTAGGCCCAGTAATCACAATATGCCTCCTCCACCCATATGCACAATAGGCCAGTTGCTGGGGCACTCAAATGGGATGGGGAGCCCTGATTTCAAATCTCTTCTCTGGAGGGATTTGAACTCGAAGTGTTGCATCCCAGTGAGTATCCTAATTACCAGGCTATAGAGTATTGTGGAATGGGACTCTCATTCTGTTGAAGCTGTTCCTCTTAGTATAAAATACTTGAATAGCCATTGGGCCAGGGGTGGGGAGAAGAGAGTATGACTATATTCAGGGGTTAGAGAACATACCTGGATTCCAGTCCCTGTTCTAGAGGTGAGTGCTCTAACCACTGGACTGATGGTTATAAGGGGTACCACCTCCTCTTCATTTGTGAATCTAGCCTTTCATTTTATTTGCTTTTATTAAAAATACCTAATGCAAAACAGTGCATTCAGCCCAAACAGAATCTATTCAGCTTTTTTTACAACTGCTGTTGAATAAAAAAAAACCCCAGTTATTTGCCCAGCTCTATTTACCAGTAAATTTAACATTCATAAGTTGTGCGTATCTAACACAAGGTGGTGCTACTGGTACGTGAGCAGAAAAATCTAATTAGAGACAGCTGGCTTTAATAATAGTTGGGATTTGTTTTTGCTTTTGGTGCATATGCTTAATTTCAAAAAAAATGGAGGGTTTCAAAAGATCTAGCAACTAGAAAAATATTAAATTTTGTTTGAATATGATTGACTTCTGGTATTCTACTTCTCCTAAAGTTCTCTGTTAAAAACAAATATTTGAAGAACACCAGAAATAACAAACTTTACTAATTCCCTTTTTAGAACAATTGTGCAAAAGTAGGACTGTACAATAGCTTTGCCAAAAGAAAGATGGATGTCATAAATGGTAAACTAGGACAAAACCCATGTGTGGAGGGCACAAAATTGAATTTTATAATACCACATATATACAGTGTGTTAGTTTATCCTTACGAGGTTATCTACAAGGTTACCATGCATATAATTTGGAGGGGAAGCTCTTTGCTTTAAAGCTCAAGTGCTGGGAATCTGCTAGTGGATGAGACTCCAAAAGTGAAACTGACTAGTCTATCTTAATCAAATTAAGTGAAGTGCAGAAAGCAAACAGCATAAATGTTGAAAAGTAAATTATGTTTTTTAGTTGTCTTCTTGTTATCTATGATGGTGTTGGAGTTACTGGGAAGACGACAAATCTACTTCTACAAATATTTTAACCCAACAGTGTTTTTAAAAATGAAATGGTGACAGCCGTCAACTATCACAGCCTCTCTAAATGAATAAAAATTGTTCAGCTTTCCATTATAAAATCTCTAGGTCCCGATCCTGTAGTTGGGAAGGGTGGGCCTTTGTGCCTATACAGAGCCCCTGTGACTTCAGTGGACTTGACAAAGGCATATGCTCCTCTCTGCATGGGTCTAATTGCAGGATCAGCACCATAATCGGAGTGCGGTGGGCTAACTCAATCTTCAAGTTTATTGAACTTGTTGCTTTTTATCTGATTGACAGTACAGGATTTGTGGCCTGATGCCAAAATTCATGTTGTCCATAAATCCTAGCCCTGAAAAGGGATTCACCCCATGCACAGCCCTATGGCCCCACATGAGACAGTGGATCTTTTTCCAGGATTGGTGCAATATGTTGTATGATTCCCTTTCTCTGTTTTGGTGCCGCTGGCATAATTGCGAAGCTTTCTGCAGCTTCAGGAGACATTTTATACAAATTAAATAATTTGTATAGTATGGAGGTTGTTGCCACAGGATTTAGGGGTGCTTGACACAGAATTTGGTCCCATTGTGCCAAGGAGTACTTGAACCCTGGATGTGAGGCCTTGGACAGTAAGCAGGGCTGTGAACAGCATAAAAATATAGCGCTTGGTAGAGGAGAAGAGACCAGGACCCATGGGATCTTGATCACAGTCTAGTGCACCTATAAAAGATTATTCTATGGGGAAAAGATCTTGCACTGTCTCTCACTTAGACATGAGTGTCATGTGGCACGTCTTTCCTTCACAAAATATAAACAAATGAAACCACTTCTTAAAACCAGAGTACAGGAGATGACAACATAGCAGCATATGGAGTGTTTATATTGTGGAGATCGGTCTTTTTAAATATTCCATTGCTTTCAGTTTTTGAAGTGTAGTTTTATTTTATCTAGTATTTCTTACTGTTCATGTTTACTCCTGAATAGTTTTCCTTTGTTTTCAAAGCAAAATCATTAGCTTGGAAAATGTCACTTACAGAGCAAAGAGTATGAACAATAATTAAGGCTAAGATTTTGTCATGGATATTTTTAGTAAAAGTCAGAGATAAATCATGGGCAATAAAGAAAAATTCATGGAAGCCCATCAGCTGTCCTTGACCTTTACTAAAAATATCCCTGACAAAATAGGAAGGGATTGGGCAGCGGCAGGGTGGTTGGGATATCTGGGGCCCCCACCAACTATGGGAGCTCAGAGCTCCAGGGTCCCTATGCCACCAGCAGCGGAGGAGAGCTACAGGGTCCCCCTTACCTCTCCTCCCTCCCCAGAGGTGGGGAGCATTGTGGGAATCCCTCTGCCACCACCACAGTGGGGAGCTGCAGAGATCCCCATGGCAGTTAGGGAACTGCCTGGGGTCCCCCTGCAGCAACTGAGAGATTGGGGGCCTGCTGCCTCAGGTGTGTGTGTGGGGGGATACCTTACAGCTTCCTGCTACTGCGGGAGCCGGCGGGACCCTGCAGCTTCCAGCTGCCAGGGCTTAAGTCATGGATTCCATGACTTCTGCAACCTCTGATAAAACCTCAGCCTTTACAATAATTAGTCATAAGCCTGGTGTCTATGTTGGAGAAAATTGCTTAAAATCATATTAAATCTGTTTATTTGATGCAAATAACGTTTATGTACATGTGGTAAAAAACTAAAATTTAGTAAATGGTGCATTGACTTTTGAAGATAAAATTCTGGAAAGTAGAACTTTATAAATATGTCTAAAGTACAGTATATTTAACTGTTAAGAAAATATTTTAATCATTTTTTCCCTACTCTGTTGAAATTAAGAAGAGAGAAAGCAACACATGTGCGCACACAAAAAAACAAAGTATCAGGTGAATAATGACATAACTAAATGGAAGGAACCAGTCTCTGGAGTCACAGCTCAATTCTGTTTCATTTTCAGCATGTGTGTGCTGAAAAGTGATGAATGGTTGAGATCTGATCACTGATTAGAACAAATAGATATTCATGTTTCTTTTTAAGCATGAAATACCTGTTATAGATTGAGCTAAAATGCCATCAATTTAACATGGCTGGCATTGTTTTAATCTAATCTATCTATCCTAAATTATCATGCAGTATATAAGATTATTCACTCATACAAAAGCAAATGCTCATGTTGTCCATACATTGAAGTATAGCTGAAGTATTAGAATATACCTAGGGCCCTCTTTGGTTTTCTGTACAGCAAGCAAAGCCTTACTGCATGTCCATAATCTGTTTAATAAGCAATCTGTTTATCAGTTATTGTATGCAAGGCCATAGAAAACCATCCTTCTTCCAAGGAAGCTGTATCCCTTTTTAAACCAGGCAATAACTTATTTTGGCTGTCCTCGTTGCAAGGCTATCTGTACCTCTGCATTTTGTGTTCCCTCTCATGTCTTAGGGTATGGCTACACTTACATTTGTGCAGCGCTGGGAGTTACAGCTGTGTTCGTACAGCTGTGTAGGGCCAGCGCTGCAGTGTGGCCACACTGACAGCTACCAGCGCTGCAGCGTGGCCACATTTGCAGCATTTGTAGCGCTGTTGGGAGTGGTGCATTGTGGGCAGCTATCCCACAGAGCACCTCGTCCCATTTTGGCGCTGTGGCTTGTGGGAAGGGGACGGAAGGGTGCGGGTCTTTCCGCTTCCTGTTCCAACGCCCCGTGGTGCTTTGCTACACATTCCAAGCAGTTTGGCCGCATTGAGAGTCTGCAGCGCGATTTCTGTTACTAATGGAGCCCGAGCTGCTGAGGACCTTGCTGATGAATGTTGCCAGCACATCACGCATGGCAGTGGAGCTATTCCTTCAGCTCCAAAGTGACAGTGAGGAGTCAGACAATGATATTGATTCGCCTGACGCGCAAGACACTAAATTGCTTGTGCAGTAACGGATGTGCTCAGCACCGTGGAACGCTGCCTTTGGGCTTGGGAAACGAGCACTGAGTGGTGGGATCACATCATCCTGCAAGCCTGGGATGACGAGCAGTGGCTGCAGAACTTTCGGATGAGAAAAGCCACTTTCATGGGACTGTGTGCTGAGCTCGCCCCTACCCTGCGGCGCAGGGACGCGAGATTGAGAGCTGCCCTGCCAGTGGAGAAGCGGGTGGCTATTGCAGTCTGGAAGCTGGCAACTCCAGACAGCTACCGATCGGTGGCAAACCAGTTTGGAGTAGGAAAGTCGACCGTTGGAATAGTGTTGATGCAAGTTTGCACAGCCATTAATCGCACCCTGCTAAGAAGAATCGTGACTCTGGGGAACGTGCAGGACATTGTGGATGGCTTTGCAGAAATGGGTTTCCCTATCTGTGGAGGGGCAATAGATGGGACGCACATTCCTATTCTGGCACCATCCAACCTGGCATCAGAGTACATTAATCGCAAGGGGTATTTCTCTGTGGTTCTCCAAGCGCTTGTGGATCACCGTGGGCGTTTCACTGACATTTACTCAGGATGCCCTGGAAAGGTGCATGATGCACGCATCTTTCGGAACACTGCCCTGTTCAGGAAGCTGATGGCCGGGACTTTTTTCCCAGACCGCAAGATCACAGTAGGGGACGTCGAAATGCCCACTGTGATCCTTGGAGACCCCGCTTACCCCTTAATGCCATGGCTCATGAAACCGTATACAGGGAAGCTTGACAGGAGCAAGGACCGGTTCAACTATAGGCTGAGCTGGTGCAGAATGACTGTGGAGTGTGCTTTTGGCTGTTTAAAGGCGCGCTGGATGTGTCTCTACAAGAAGCAAGATTTGGGGGAAAGCAGCATCTCCGCTGTTATATCCGCGTGCTGTACCCTCTATAATATTTGTGAAGGGAAGGGTGAAAGATTCAGTGAGGAATGGGCCTCCGAGGTTCGACGCCTAGAGGCTGAATTTGCACAGCCAGAGAGCAGGGCTACTAGAGAGGCCCAGCAAAGGGCTTCAAGGATTAGGGATGCCTTAAGGGAGCAATTTGAGGCTGAAAGCCAACAGTAATGTTTGGTGCCTTTGCTGTGCCCGTTTTTCCCTTGGGGTACAGTATTTATCACTTTCTTCAATAATAAAAAATGTTTTATAAGCCAAGAAATCATTTATTCAAAATACAGTACATAAAAGGGCAGGGGGGTAGGGTGGTGGACTGTACATTCAGAGGTTTGAATATGTCCTGCTTGGATTGCTGTTCAATGCCTGCTGCACTTCAGGATTAATATGCCTCATCGTGATGGGGGTTGAGTGCATAGGGTAAGGGTTGTAGTTATCAGGGCTGGTACGTGATCGTACAGGTGTTGGGGGCAGCTGGGAGTGGAAAGAAACAGGCTGCTGGAGAAAGGTGTTTTGTGCAAATACTGGGGAACAAGAGAGAGAGCTTTAGGAGGGGTGGGGGTTACCACGGTACTGATCTGCCTGCATGGCTACGAGAGACTGCATACAGTCAGTTTGGCGAGCCAGGAGGCTTATCAGCTGCTTCGTGCTTTTCTTGGTAGCCAATTCCTTTCTCCTGCTTTGTGTTTGCCTCCACTCATGCATTTTCTCTCTTCATTCCTGCATCTTCTTACTCTCTCTGGCGTACTGATTCATAACTGCTTTGATCAAATCTTCTTTTGATTTTCGAGGATTTTTCCTCAAGTTCTGTAACCGTCGGGCAGGCGGTGATAGTGCTGGATTATTCAAGGTCACTTAAAAAACATAAATGGAAACATTTAATACACAGAGGCTACATTGTTTATCATCACATAGTGAAGGAGTTTGTAGACTTTTTGTAGCATCATTCCCACATACCTAACATAGCACAAAGAGGCCACGGCAGCGAAGGCATGGCGAGCAATGGGGTGAGTGTTTCTGCTGCGACTTCACCTGGGAAGGGGAACTGCCTGAGGGCTCACTGGGGTTTCTGTGCACTGGGGAAAGCAGAGAGCAGGGACCTGCACTGGGGAAAGGGGAAAGCAGAGAGCAGGGACCTGCACTGGGGAAAGGGGAAAGCAGAGAGCAGGGACCTGCGCTGGGGAAAGCAGAGAGCAGGGACCTGCGCTGGGGAAAGCAGAGAGCAGGGGCCTGCACTGAACACTATCCCTACATTCTCAACAGGATTTTCTACTGCCAGATATATCACTGCTGCGTGTTACCTGGCAAGAGAGGGAGGGTCTTCTACAGCAACGTGGATTCCGCCCTGGCCCCTATGCAGCTTGCCTGTGTGCAGCAATGGTCCCCCCACCCCTCGCGGCACAGTGGCGCGGACGAGTTAGCCTGACCAGGACAAGGACCACAGTGGCTCTCCCTATAAACTTGCGCAAGCACATTGCCCACGCTCTGGCTGCAACTTTTCAAGAGATTACCAAGGCCGATTACAGAGACGTGATAGACCAAATCAATGGGCTATTCCACATATAGGCACGCATGCAGGCAGCCATAACCCTCACTCTCCTCTCCCAAAACATTTCCATCCGAAAAATAAAATCTGCTTACTGGGAACACGCTCCTCTGCTTCTTCTTCACCAACAAGTTCCGGCCTTTGCGACTGGCTAGCCTCCTCCTGGCTTGAGAAGAGCTCCTGGCTGCATGCCTCCTGGGACTCCAGGGTGTCTCCCTCCATCCCAGTAGCCTCACTCTCGGCTTCATCTACACCCTCCCCCACTTCTCCCTGCTCTGAACTCTCCATCGTGCTCCTCTGATTGGCAGTGGGGTCACACCCAAGCATGGCATCCAGATCCTTGTAAAAACGGCATGTCGTGGGGGCAGCTCCTGAGCGGTGATTTCCCTCACGGGCTTTGCAATGGGCACTGCGCAGCTCCTTTACTTTTACCCTGCACTGCAACGCATCCCGTTCATGGTCCCTTAGCAGCAAGGACTTTGATATCTGCCCATAGGTATCATAATTTCTACGGCTGGAGCGCAGCTGTGATTGCACAGCTTCCTCACCCCAAACACTGATGAGGTCCTGCAGCTCGGAACTGTTTGTTCCATGCTGGGGCTCGTTTGGGGCATGGAAGCATGGTCAGTGATTGATTGATTGATTGCACTCCACACCTGGCTGAGCAAACAGAAAGGGGATTTTAAAAATTCCCGGGGCATTTAAAGGGCGGGTCACCTGAGCCCAGGGCAGTGGAGTGTGAAACGATGAGCAGAGTGGCTGAAAAGGTATGCTGGGATACCTCCTAATACCCTGGAGGCCAATAAAAGCGCTGTTGGTGTCCACGCTTGATGACCAGCGCTGCATCACCAGCGCTGAAATCGCTACACCCGAGGCAGACCAGGTGTACATCCCATCACCCAGGCTGTAACCCCATCACCAGCGCTGCAACTCTCCAGTGTAGCCATGGCCTTAGGCTTTGTGCCTTAGCCTCTCCTGGAGTGGAATTCCACAATTCTCCCCCTTTTAGATTGGGCCCTGGGTTACAGCACCCTGTTTAATCAACCAATCTTATCTAGACTGTCTGACTGAGGTCGGCACCTGTAGTTCTTCCTTTCAGGAGTCTGACCGTAGTGAATATAGTGACCATACACCCTTCTTAAAACAAAGTACTGTAGGAATAGGAATAAAGCATTTAGAGAGGATTTTTAATGTCTACACGCGTGTCAACCTTACCTAAGGCTTGCCATCCCTGATAGTAACCTATTTAGGCCTCACTTCTACCTGTCTCTGCACTTGGTTCCCCTGAACAACTACCCCCTTCTCTTCAGAGAGACTTTTTGACTTGCTGTACTCGTTTGCTCTTCTGCATAGGTTGGCTGTGCCCTTCTAGACAAAATTGGATTTGCAGACTGGCTGAGGAGGAGGTAGACCCTTTAAAGCTAACAGTCCTTAATAACCTCTAAGTGTTTGCTGAAAGATGGCTTATTCTGAGCCTTTCTTTTGTTTCCTGCATGTTTTTGCTTACAGCACCCTGTTAAACTAAACCAATATAGTCATACAGTAAATATCCCAGTAACCACATCAACATAGAGTATTCATAAATTATTACAGAACAGCTCCAGTTCCATCAGTAGCTAATAAAAATTGCATTGGGAAGGAACGATGTCGGTAAAGGCTCAGAAATGAAACTCAATCAGGGCCCTGATCTCAGCTCTGCCACAAACCTTGTGTCACCTTCAACAAATCAGTGTAGTGCCTGACTTTTTTTTTTTTAATAGAACAGGTGCAATTATATGTATTCAAATACCTCAATTGTACACACCAAGTATTTGTAGTTACACGTTGAGTTATGCGCCTAACTGGTCATGAATGCATGAAGATGCCTATCTTATATATGCATAATCATATGATTGTTTGAAAATCAGGCTCTTAAATGTTTCTTCCTCCAGTTTGCTCGTCTGTGAAATGATGATAGTACAGTAACTCCTCGCTTAACGTTGTAGTTATGTTCCTGAAAAATGCAACATTAAGCAAAACGATATTAAGCGAATCCAGTTTCCCCATAAGAATTAATGCAAATGGGAGGAGGGGATTAGGTTCCAGGGAAATTTTTTTTTGCCAAACAAAAGGCATTATATACATTTTAAACAAGCAATTTAGTACAGGTATAAGTTTTAAACAATTTTAAATAAACAATTTAATACTACAATCATCATTGCTGAGTATTAAGCGATGGGAGGTGCCCCCGCCTTACCCCACACAGGCACAGCCCACTGGCACTACAGACAATGAGGCAGGCAAGGAGGGAAGGTGTCATAGGCTAGGAGAAGCACGTTGTGCAGCAGCAGCTTCCCCTACTGTGCAAGCACCAGGGGTGGGGGGCTCAACCCTTGGCCTGCCCACTCCACCCCTTCCCCCAAGCCCCCACCCGTAACCTGCCTCTTCTCCCCACCACCTCCTCCCCATTTATTCCACACGCCACATCCTTGTTCCTTCCCTGCCTCCTGCCCATGGCATTCAGCTGGTTTATGGCATTCGGAAGGCAGAGGAGGGAGGGGGAGCCTGCACACCTAGTCCTCGCTCCTCTCTCTTGCCTCCTGAACACCGCAAACCAGCTGATTGCTGTGGGCAGGAGGTGGGAGGAGCAGGGGGAAGGTGCTGACCCATGGGGTCTATCGACGGCCAGGAGGTGCTGGGGGGAGCATAGAGCAGCTGATAGGGGGACTGCCAGCTGTGGACAAAGCAGGCAGCCAAATGACGTTATAGTGGGGCATTGCACAACTTTAAATGAACATGTTCTGTAACGGAGCAGGGACGTAAGATCGAAACAACGTTACGCAAGAGGACACTAAGTGGAGAGTTACTGTACCTCACTCACAAGGGTGATGCGAGAGTAAATTAATGTTTGTTAAGCACATTCAGACTCTCTGATAGAAGGTGCTGATGTCCAGTCCCTTTTTGAATATAGCGAAATTCTTGGGTTCAGTAAACGCAGGTGTAAATGAATTTCTCATTTTAACTTTATCAGTTTTGAATTTGCTACCTTCTAATTTCATTGTCTCCTGAGACAGGGAGAGCAGAAATCCCTGACCACTCTTCTCTCTACCACTTATTATTTTATATGCTTATATCATGTCCCCTTTTATTGCTTATCTTAGGAAATGAATCTCAATTTTTTAAACTCTCTGCATATGAGGATTTTCCCATGCCTGTAATCATTCTTGAAACTATTCTCTGAGCCCCTTGTTGATTGCTGCAATATCTTTTCTTTGAAACAGGATAACCAGTTCTGTATGAAGTACAGGATATTCAAGATGAGAGCACACCCGGATATCTATTTAATACAACTAGATAGAATTTCTAGATCTGCCATCTCCCTTTGCATTAACTGACATGTCTGAAGATACATAAGAGCATGTCCAAATACAATTCCAGTCCATGTCAGGTAAAATAAATGCCTATTAAAGTGTGTAGTCCATTTTATCAGTATAGCTGTGGGTACTCAGTTTTGCTGAAAATCAAAACCTAGGTGTGTCAAGTTGAGTGTCCAAAAATTCAGAGGTGCACAGTTGGTGAACACTTTTTTGGAAAGTTCAGTAATTGGTAGTTCAGTAATTGTGTTGATGCACAAGAATAAGTAGAATCTGGTTCCTGTAAATTTGACCAGGGCTAATAAGTAAAAAGCAGTAAAAAATTTGTATCTTTTTTTCCCTCTATTAAAGTTAACAAATATAACTGAATATACATAGGAAACAGATCTTCTTGATTAAACTGTTCCTTTTTTATTTTTCGATCTAAAACTTTTTGACTTGAGCTGTACTTTAAGAAACCATGTCACCATAGTTTTATGAGATGTGAGAGACATTATGCCCCATATTCTTCACTGAGATATTGTTATGAAGTGATTATGGCATAACTAAGATGTATTTTAGGCAAGATGGGTCATGTGAGGTATCATTGAAAAGGTAATGATTTACTGAATATGATTATCCTATTTGTTTGCATGTATCATTTCTGTATCTGAAGTTAAGAATATTGACTATGTATCAATTACCAGTGATTTACACCAGGGGAATGCCCACCAGACAGAATGCAGTCGGTCTAGATGGCTCACTATGAGGAAGAGCCATTAGACAGAACAATAGGTCTTTGAAGATGCTCATCTCCTACCTTTCTGGAAAGACTTCCTGAGGACCTTACAATTAGTCTTTGAGTTATGTCTGTAGGGTCATGTGATTAAATCACCTGGTACTGGAATCCATCTCGGAATACCAGTGTTTTTCCACTGACTGGCGTGGGAACTAAGTTTGGAAACAAAGGCTTCCCACCATAAGCAAAAGCTGTTTGAGGCAGGGGAGTGACCTCAATGTGGGTCAATCTTCACTGTCTCCTCGCCCAAGATGACTGCTGGAAACATCTAAGAAAAAGACTGGGAGGAGGAGAAGAGCTGAGCCCAGGCTGGAAAGATGTCTGGCCTGTGAAAGAAATACCTAGAGTTTTAAGCTGCAAGCAAGAGCAGCTTGCCTTCAAGAACCTCTGCACTCTGCCTAAAACAACAGTTAGGGTGAGAATGTGCTAGTTATAACCAGTTTCTTTAGTATATTGAGCTTAGCTTGTGTGTTTGTGTCATTTGCTAGGTAATTTGCTTTGATCTGTTTGCTATCCCTTATTATCAATTAAAATCTACCTTTTGTAGTTAATAAACTTGTTTAGTTTTGTCATAACCCAGTGTGTAGAATTCCTAACTAGGGGGCAATAAGCTGTTGCATCTCTCTCTCACCACGTTGAGGGAAGGAGCGAATTTCATGAGCTTGCGCTGTACCGTTCTCTGTGCGGCACAGGGTGGTGTAATTTTGAGTTTTCACTCCAGAAGGGGGTGTGCACTTGAGTATCTGGGTAGTTCCTTTGCTGAAGTCTTCCCATGCAGGGGCTAGTGAGAAAGCCTGCATGTTACAACAGCTGGGTGTGTCCCTATGTGTATGTATGCTGGTGAAAATGTGAGACCGGGAGTGAGTCTGCAGCTTGTTACAACAATACAGTTAAAGGGAGCACAGGCTGGTGGGACAGGCTGGCTCATTGTTACCCTAGTTCCAAGTGGTACCCCAGGGGAACCCATCAGAATGTGGTTATCAGTAATAATTATGTCTTGGAGTTTAATGTCCTTTTTGACATCTCTCTTTAGGTCAGGGGTCAGCAACTCTTCAGAAGTGATGTGCCGAGTCTTCATTTATTCACTCTAATTTAAGGTTTCCCGTGCCAGTAATACATTTTAACATTTTTAGACGGTCTCTTTCTATAAGTCTATAATATATAACTAAACTATTGTTGTATGTAAAGTAAACAAGGTTACTTTAAAAATGTTTAAGAAGCTTAATTTAAAATTAAATTAAAATGCAGAGCCCTCCGGACCAATGGCCAGAACCCGGGCATTGTGAGTTCCACTGAAAATCAGCTTGCGTGCTGCCTTTGGCATGCGTGCCATAGGTTGCCTACCCCTGCTTTAGGTCCTGGTGGCATCTGCTTTTTAATTTATCCATAGCAAGAAGTAGTATCTTAAGACATTGGCCTACTACATTTTCTTTGCCATACAACACTACTGCTTAATTTGCTACGCTTGTTTTGCTAATGTAGGTCTTGTAAGAATGTTAGAACACTTAAATGGCTAATCAATATTTCATATGCAGTGAACAGCAGTGGAAAATAAGTTAGAGTAATAGAAAGTAAGACTTGTGTTCCATTGATTCATATGGGTCAGTTCTCTCATCGATGTCTTAGCGGTTTAAACAGATCTCTAATGCTAATGGATTTTCTTCTTTTGTGCTTAAATTCCCCTATGCTCTAATTGGGAGGGAGGGTCTAGATCTCATATTATGTAGACAAATATCCAGCCTGCTGGCATTATTAAAAATGATCTTCTCTCTCTAAGTGCTTGAAAGCATGACAATGAGAGAGTAAATTTCATAAAAATGTCAGTGATAGCCCTTGAGGCTTATAATAGATTGCTGAGTAGGGCAAGGGGAAATGTTGTATTTTCAGTACAGAAAGTTATTTTTCATTTCTGCTATCATTTTGTTAATGAGGGACTGTAACTGCTAATGTATCAAATAGTTGCATAACACAGTCATGACTGACTAACGCACTTTTCTAACCAAAATGTATTTTCCTTTGCCTGTTAGCTTTTCTGTATAACTCTGTGGCTATAGAAAGCCCATTTTATGTTCTAGTAAACTGTACTAATAAAATCTTGTGTTTTTATTATACAGTACCTCAGTTGCCTTGACTAACCAACATAAACGATCCACATCAAAGTCTCACAATGTCCATATACGTTCTACTTTTATCAGTTAATAGCAGCCTTTGCTAGACAAAATATGACCAGGGATCTTTACACATTTTGAGCCCTACTCCTGTTTTTTTCTTTCCTCTCAAAACCTTGGTAATAAATTTTATATATTTGTCTGTCTTATTGTGCTCTAATACGGACAGCAGAAACAAATTCTTTCACTATTTACTTCCTCCTAGATGGAAAATTATTTTCATAACTATTGTTGAAAACCTGGGCTTTATTCCATGTTCAAAAATAGAAGCATTTTTTTCCTTTGAAGTAAACTGTTTTATTAAACATCCCTAACATGTTAGCAGGAAGAGCTAGATTGGTAACACATTTTCTTCACAGATAAGAATGCAATATGTACATTTATACCACATGTGATCTTATGTAAACAGGTGGTGTTTGTTAAAATTTGCACTTAATTAGAATAATATTTTAGGCAGGATTTCTTGAACTTTTGTCATAGTTTTCCTCCCATTCAGGTACAGAAAAAATGCCACGTCTTTTTTTTTCTTTCTTTAAAGGGTACAGGGAACGGTGCATGTTGGTAGCATATTAGCCACGGCAGCCTTCTCTCTCTCTCTGCTGGCTTATTTCCACTTAACTCTTCCAAAGCCAAAGTGACTCTAGAGTATACACAGAATACCAAGGGTCTCAAACTCAAATTACCACAAGGGCCCCATAAGGACTAGTACATGAGCCACATAAGGACTAGTACATTGGCCTCAGGGCTGCATCACTGAAACCTTTTCATACAACGATACAAAAGTACAGTCAAAAATGGGAAAAAAAAAACAAAAAAACCCCCTACTACTACAGCTAAGTGAGACCTGTGGGGTCGTGCTGAACATATCTTGGCTCGCCTGCCCCGCCAGCTACTCTGGAGGCACCAAGAGGGATTTGATCTGAAAGGGAAAATGGAGAGCCAGGGCAAGACACTTGGCTTTCACCTCCTGAGTCTAGGATTTAAAGCCAAACTGATGTTACATGATAGGAGTTTGCTGTTCTCAGTTTAGGCTCTTGTGGTCAAGTCTCTTATGACTCCTGTCTGTTGATTTAAAGGTAGTCTAGGGCTCTGGGGCCAGAGGTATGGCAACATGTGCAGGATGCAGTCCTTGAGACTCCCCAGCTCTGAGCACCTGGGCTGGGATTAAAAGCAAAGAGGACACTAACTTCCACAAGGTGATGTTCTGTTGTAACCGTTCCTGTGGGGGAAGAGCCTCCTAGTTCATGTACACAAAAGCATGAAAATGCTGAGGGGGCAGGCAGCAGCCAGCTGCAGTTTGCAGGCAGGGAGCATGTGCTGCATGTGAGCATGTCTTGTAACAGGAGGCAGGTGGTGCTGTCCTGAGATCGTGGGGGATAGACGCACATTGATCTGATTCAAGTAAACAAAAAGTAAATCCAACCCATGCCTTCAAGAGAACTTTCCACCAAAATCACTCATCTGCAAAGCTGCAAACATTCCACCTTCGTCAGGCAGCAGCCAAAGCAGAATGCCAAACCATCTCACTCAAATGACAAAACACGCCCCCTCCCTGCCCCATGCCAACTCCTTCCCCAAATCCTCAGCCCCACCTCTTCCCTGCCTCCTCCCTTGAGCATGCCATGTTCCCGCTTCTCCCTCTCCTGCCCCCCTTCCCGGAGCATTTAAACAGCTGTTTGGCAGCGGCTGGGCAGGAAGCTCTGGGAGGTAGGCGGAAGAACGGGGACATGGCGTGTTCAGGAGGGGAGGAGGAGGTGGTGGGGTGGGTGGAAGAGGGGGGAGCTTGGCTGCCAGTGGGTGCAAAGCACCCACTAACTTTTCCCTATGGGTGCTCCAGCCCTGGAGCACCCACGGACTCAGCACTTATGGTGGGCCCGTGGGCCGCCTGTTTGAGACTCCTGCAGTATACCATAGAACAGTGGTTTTGAAACTTTTTTTGTGGCAACCCAGTTGAGGAAAATTGTTGATGCCCGTGATCCAGTGGAGGTGGGGATGAGAAATTTGGGAGGGGCTCAGGGCTGGGGCAGAGGGTGGAGGTGCGGGCTGCAGGGTGGGGCCAGGAACGAGAGGTTCAGGGTGTGGGAGGAGGCTCAGGGCTGGCATAGGGGCTTGGGGCGTGGTTTGGGGCGAGGGCTTTCCTCTGATGGCTCCTGCTTAGCTGCGCAGCCAGGGTGCAGAGGCAGACTTCCCACCTGTCTTGGCACTGTGGACCATGCTGTGCCACGGAAGCAGCAAGTTCAGCTCCTAGGCAGAGGCGCGCAAGCGGCTCTAGGTGACTCTCACCTGCAGGCACTGGCTCCGCAGTGCAGAGCCAGTGCTCGGGGCGGGGGCAGCGCATGGAGCCCCATGGCCCCTGCACCTAGGAGCCAGACCTGATGCTGCCTGCTTCCAGGCCGCAGTGCTGGGTTAGAACAGGTAGGAACTAGCCTGTCTTAGACGGGCAGCAGCGCCAACGGGACTATTAATGGCCTGGTCGGTGGTGCTGATGAGAGCCGCCGTGACTCAGTGCCTTCCATTCCGTGACCCAGTAGTGAGTCACAACCCGCAGTTTGAAAACCATCACCGTAGAAAGTTCTACTTTAGTAGAAAGCTTTTGGAAGAAAAAAAAAGTTCTTGTGCGCTTTGTGCCTGAAACTCAGCTTAATAAATATTATCTTAATGGTGACGGACTACAGGTAGATTAGATAGATAGATATTTCGATCGATCGTAGCCCACTTAGACTTTGTGTGTTTTCACTAATGTTTTTGGATGTCCCAATTTGTGGTTGCTGAACTTGAGACTTATTTAAAGAGGCCTGATTTTCAGAAGGACCTTCTGGAAGTTAGGCTGCACTCAAGTTTGTCAAATTGAGTACCCCAAATCATTTTTGCTTTTAAAATGTAGGCCTGTATCTTATAGAAGTTGCTTGCTGTAATCACAGCCTTTACATGAAATCTTGGAAGATTGTGCATTAGTGTCCAAAGGAGGAATTCAAAGAATTTTTCTGTTAAGGGTTACTTTGGAATCCAAGCATCTGATAATACTTTGACACAGGTTTGTTTGGATTATAATTTAGATTTGGAGTGGGGCGTTGCTCCATTATGTTTCTAAGCTAAATGTGAGCTTTTAGAATTAATTTAGTAGTTCTCTCTTTGGGTTTATGAGCACCAATAGTGACTTGATAGAATTCTAACATAATTATCAAGAAAACTAGAAAGTCCAGTTTCTCAGAATTTCAGTAGGCTTTGATCTGACCACTCTGAATGTGTGTAGATTTGCCTGGATTCTAGCATGCCCCATGGGAGTTTGGAAATGTTTCCAAGATTTTCCTGAACTAATTTATCTCAGTTTCATTGGGATTCTCAATTAGAATTGCTGTAGGCTAGCATTTTGAAAGCTGGAGGGTGCAATGCCATTCCAAATGGGACCTTGAGCAGAGGAGGAAGACAGCAGTGGGGATGTGGACGGCTTTAGCGCTCCAGATCCACCTATTTCTTCCCACTGCAGAAATACTTCAGCTGCAGGTAAAGCAATGGGCTGCCTCTCAAAAGTAATTTGTCTTCACTTCCTGCCTTTCTAATGCAGCTGTCCTTGGGAGCAGCTTAAGTGTCTAAGGCTGCAGGCTCAGCTAGCTCAAACTTTGCTTCTCATCTTAGCTCCTTGTGGCTCCAAGGGACCCGAGCACCACAGCACATAGCTCTTTAGGCAGGATAGGAGGGGGGACAAAAATACCAGAAAGAGCCAAACAAAATTTTATAAATCAAAAGGCAAATATGCTTAAAAGAAGAAACAAGGTATGGAGAGAGAAAGCGAACAGAGATAAAAGGATGAGAGGAACATGGCTGGCACCTGGTGCAAGTGGGGCCCGAAGAGCATCCAACCATACATCTATCTTGAGGGGAACTGATACACAAGGAAAAAGCAGCTTGGTGACCTCTGCATTAGGCTCCTATCTAATCTTTGCTACCATCTGTGGGTTGGACTCCATCATAGGTTTGCAGTGGATAAAGAGGTAATGTCTGATAGTTTTAAAAGGCAAATTCACAGACTTTTTAAATTAATTTGTCAGAAGTTGAAAATCTTGGGATATAGATTCTGAAGTTTAAAAAGGAGAATTAATTCATGTCACTTTGGCTACATAGGCACCATCAGGGAATGAATATAGATATATACATTTTTTTTGAGTCCACAGTACTGTATTATGGTATCACAGCACATGGAATGCTTTTTTCATGGTCTTACTGTTGTATTTATTGCCACTGTAACATTCTCAGTGTAGTTTTATATGGAAATATTCATGTACTTGCATATTTGATGTAAGTTCAGTTCTGCTGCTCTGACTGCTTCCAGCATAGGATTGCCAACCCTCCAGGATCATCCCAGAGTCTCCAGGAATTAAAGAGTAATTTTTAATTAAAGTTTGTCATATGATGAAACCTCCAGGAATATGTCCAAACTAAACTGGCAACTCTACAGGTTAACTGAATTTAAGAAATACTTGTCTTGAAGTGCAAGTGATCTGAGATCTTTAACTAACTGAAGACTGAAAAATCTGACTAAATTGGCAGCTTACTGGTATGTTCTAAATACCCACCTTGCTAAATAGGAACTAGTGGATAATGATTTTTCTGTGTGGGAATGGGAGAAGGAAAATCTTGAGTGAAGGAATAGAGTAAAATATGGACAGCATAGCCATTGAATGAGGTTTCTATTTTTCTCTAATTCACACTTTCAGAAAACAGTGGTTACCTTAATAATTTAGAATTGTTTGGTTCAGTCCTTATATTTAAATAGTTTATATCTAAACACATTAATTACGCGTCATAAACACATACATTCACTCTGGGCTGAGAGATAATTCATACATTTTATAAATGGAGAAATGCGCGTGGTTCCCCTCTCCAGTTGTCAACACTTGTGATTTTTATCATAATTTTAGTTATACATGATGTTTTAATTTAAAGCCTCAGTTCCTGGAGAAGAGTGATTAGATATCTCATCTTGCAAATTTAAAAACAAAAAAAAGTTGCTTGCCCTCATAGCTGCTGAGAAAAGCCTGAAAACATGACTCAGGTGCAAGTTAAAAGCTCAAAAACCAGAAGGCAAATAAAAATAACCTTAAACTAATTTTTAAAAAAAATATAAGTAAGCCAGTCTCATGGTTCTGGGGGCCCGACACATGACTTCTGAATGTTTGGCTTTGCAATACTGTTAATACTTCCCAGCACCGCTGGCAGAACCTCCTAGACCTTGTGCTTATATCACACTGGTCACTGTGATAATCCACCAGCTCCACTGGACAACCTCTTTTAAAGCAGGATCACTCTGGGTTGGTAGGATCAGAAAAGGCGATCTTTCCACTTCATCTGTGCTTCCAATATAACACTTCTACCGCAACCTATCAGAAGCAGACAAACTGCTGAGAATCCCTAGGTACTACTTCTCTAGTTCTGCCAGGAAGAGCCATTTGCAGGAGCTCAGAGAGGATTTTTTTTTCCCTTTTGAGCGTGAGATGCACAGAAGTTGAAGGAAAGAGCCCTCGAGGTGGGGAGAGTAAACAGAGACAAACTGAAGTGTAAATGGAATCCACAGAACTGCTTCAAAAGTTCTGCTGGCAAAACAGTAGCCTGTGAATGTTGAGAATCATCCCTTTTTGTTATCTGCAGCATGGACAACACCAGCAACATATTGCTTTACAAGGGTTTCTCTTTCTATACTTGGCTGCAAGTCTAAACTTCTCTCTTGATGTTTGAACATAATCTTGAGTATTGTTTACACCCATTTCAATGTTGTTGATAATTTCCCCTTGTTCCTCCACCAGAAGTGAGATCTGGATAAACAATTCCTTTAAGTCTTTGATGTGGTTCTCCAGATTGACCAGTTCTTTGTGTCTTTGTTCAATCTCTGATAGTTGAGCTTTAGTGATTTTGACTTCAGTAAGCAGATTTTCATTGAAAATCTCCCATTTTCCTTGTTGAAGCATATCATTCACTTCTTCCTCGGAGACCTCTTTCCCAACCACATCAAGCTGGCGGAAAATGAATGTCTTGCATTTCTCCTGCTTGGCTGTTATAGCATCATTGTATGAAAACATGGTGTTCTGGAAACGCTGGAAAAGGAACGCATGCTGAGATGTAAGGATTCTTACAATGGCAGAAGATGGCCCGTGTTCACTTTCAGACTTCTTCACTGTTTTTGATAGTTCATCCAAGCATTTACTTACATGCTCTGCTTGAATTTTTATTTCTCTTGTAATGTTGGACTCCTTTTTAAGAACACTGAACCTTCTCATTGAGGACACGAGGCTTTTCTGCTGCTGACCAAACTTTTGAACATCCTCTGCCAAGTTACTAATCTCATCCTGAAGTCTCTGGATTTCATTTAGGTGCCTCTCAGTTATGGGCTCTTTCTCATAAATAATAGCTTGCTGTTCCAACTCTACTTGGTGGTCGTCTTTCACCTCAGGTGCACAGCTGTTCTCTTCAGCTAGCTGCAGTTCTTTTGCTCGCAGTTTAAGTTCTTGCAGGCGGTCTTTCATTTTTTCCGTTGTGCAAGGAACAGCAAGCTATCTTTCTTTCCTTATGAGTGGATGTCACTGTAATCCTAAATGTAACAACAACAAAAAAATCTCTGTTTAGCAATTATCTGTGCACACACTGGCTGTGCAGATGGCAGAGACCTATTCCTGTGCACAGAGATAAGATGTCAAAGAGGCAGCAAATGGGAGAAGATGAACATCAGACTAAATATACCTTGTGTCTGGTGATCACAGCTATTTGATAAATTGTATTTAACATGTACTGCTGACTGCCTCACCTGCACCCTGCCTACTAATCCACTTCCATTAGGACATGCTGTAAAACCCCAAGCCTTTGACTTGCTTCAAACAGGTGCCAGTTAAGAGCATATCTCTGCCTTTTCACTGCAGAACTTACTCTCCAAATGTACACTGGCCTGAGGCCCAAGATGGGCTCTTCAGTCCTGTGCCAGCAGTAGTTTTCTGGTTTGATATCTAGAAATTAAAGTGGATTAGAAAATTAAGGTAGGGCATGTTTGAAAAAAATTGTCTTCAAATAATTTACATTTTAATGTGAATTCTTGGAGTGTGAGGTGAAATTCCTATTGGGGTAGCTCTGAATTTGCAGGATTAAAAACAGGAGTTTTATAGCATTCTCAGCTTCCCAATGGGCCACAGAATACTTAATTTCTAGCCCTGGGTTGTTACAAGCTAGACCTTCAAAAGTGAAATGTTTTTGTTTGGAAAAACTATTTTAGGCCTTTTTGTTTAACATGATTTTGAAATCTCTGCCCCCCCCCCCCCAAGGCCTATATAGTTAAACTAAGGGTAGCTAATTTTAAAATTCCTTTATTGTTCTGTAAGTCGTATTTGGTGCATACAGCATTCATGGTAGTATAGTTGGAAAGTTTTCTCTGTCTTTATTAGAATTACAGTAGAACCTCAAAGTTACGAACACCAGAGTTGCGAACTGACTGGTCAACCACACGCCTCAGTTGGAACTGGAAGTACTCAATCAGTCAGCAGAGACAAGGGGGGGAAAAAAAAGCAAACTGTACAGTACAGTACTGTAAACATAAACTACTAAAAAATATAAAGGGAGAAGTTTGTTTTTTTTAACAAGGTAAGGAAACTGTTTCTGTGCTTGTTTCATTTAAATTAAGATGGTTAAAAGTAGCATTTTTCTTCTGCGTAGTAAAGTTTCAATGCTGTATTGAGTCAGCGCTCAGTTATAAATGTTTGGAAGAACAACCACATTTTATTCAGTTACGAACAATCTCCATTCCTGAGGTGTTTGTATCACTCAGGTTCTACTGAACCTGCCTAACATATTTATAGTTCTACTACATGTGACTAATAAAGCCATCTCAAAATAATAAGACTTATTGAGGGGAAATGAGTATAGTCTATATTTTGTCCTCTGAAGCCTGTCATTGTGGCATTTTCTCTTTCTGGAAGTGGGTAAGTGCCATCTAGTAGGTGTTTTTTATGAGGTTTAAGTTCTATTTGATTTTTTTAATTTGGTACAGCACTCTGATTTTAATTATCTTAATGTATGACATTTTTCATTCATGTAAGTATATAAGATGTGTAGACTGTTAGATGATTAGTCCCTTAGAAAATGAATTTACTGTAGTCTTTTCAGCTGCTCCTTCAAAATGATCTTGAAGAGGCAGCATTCCACCCTTTCCTCTGCCTGTCTACTCTGTCATCTGTGAACAACTAAAAATCAGCTTCAGCAGTGTTGCCTATTCCTATCATCAGCCCTCCACCATTCTTCAAAAAAATTACAACAAGATTTTGAAAGGGAATGAAACTAATGTCTGATGCAACTTTAACAAAACAGCACACTTGGCGTGAAGCTTTCTTTGAATTTTTAGCTTACACTGTCTTTGGAGTGTAATAGTTTTAAAGTATTTAGTTAAATGTTATACTGTACGGGTCATTACATAGAGCAGAGCCCCGTATGACTGCTTGTGTTCTTTGTGCTTATTGTGGGCTCACAGACTCATAGGGGCTTTCAAACAGTGGTCATCTTAAATAGTGTGGTGAAAAACCCTGTATGGGCTGGTATCTCAAATGTGGAATCAACATGTTTTAATGTAGTGGCATTTTTGTGGCTGTTTCAGTACTACTGCTATTAAGCCTTCTTCTCCTCTTCCTACCCCCCCCCCCCCGTTCCCCATCAAAGGAGAAAAAAAATTATGGGCTTGTTTTTACAGTAGCATCTCAGTTTCCAGCTACCACTCTGGAATAGGACTTGGGGTAACTGTCTAGTTCAGGATTTTTGTGCAAGTACAGTGTAATATGAGAAAGTTGTATAGTACCTGATGACCTTACATTTGGAGCTACTAGTGTAAAATTCATTTTAATGTCACAGAGCTTTAGTCAGCCCTGACATTTTTCCAGAGGACTTCTGCAACATGACCCTGAAACTTTTCTGGAATTAAACATTGGTTATACTAGATCTGAGACAAGAGGGATATATTTCAAATTAGTTCAAATTCAGCAGTCTCTCGGAGTCCACAGGCCACAGGTGATTACAGACCTAAAAGTCGTAATATTACAACAAAAAAACTTTAAAAACAGACTCCGAGACTGCTGAATTTGAACTAATTTGAAAATTGGACACCATCAAATTAGGCTTGAATAAAGACTGGGAGTGGATGGGCTATTACACAAAATAAAACTATTTCCCCATGCTTATTTCCCCCCCACCTGCAGTTCCTCACTTCTCCTTGTCAGTTGCTGGAAATGGGCCATTTTCATTACCACTACAAACAGTTCTTTTTCTCTCCTGTTGATAATAGCTTACCTTAACTGATCACTCTCCTTACAGTGTGTATGGTAACACCCATTGTTTCATGTTCTCTGTGTCTATATATATCTTCCTACTGTATTTTCCACTACATGCATCCAATGAAGTGAGCTGTAGCCCACAAAAGCTTATGCTCAAGTAAATTTGTTAGTCTCTAAGATGCCACAAGTTACTTCTGTTCTTTCTACACTTAGGACTGTAAATTACACAAGCATCATTTAATGTGAAGTTAGTGACTTTATTTAATAAATTGTTTATATGTTGAATGGGAAATATATATTCTATGTACATATAAATTGTTTATATCTAATCTAAACCAATTTAGGGTTTTCTTTAATGTCTAAATTTGTTCATGTTGATTCCAAAATGCTGCTTTGTCTGTCAGGATAATGAGTTGTCAACCTGATACATCTATGTTAGGTGTAACAGAGCAACAGATTACCAAGGGTAGATTACTTCTGGGTTAAATTATGTTTATAATATTTTCTGTGAATGATCAGGAACCTTAGTTCTAGTCAGCAAAACAGGTATGTACATTTGGAATGTGAACTCCTATATCAACCAATTAGTGTTGTTGTACTGTTTTTATTAAAGTTTGGCTGGTAGAAATTTCTCATCATGTGCATTGAAGAAAAACACAACACTCCCCCACTCTAAATGAACTAAAAAATGACTAATAAGATTTTGTTCAAATTTTCCAAAAAACTTATCATCGGGCAAAAAGCAGGAATGGAAAATTTCAAAGAAAGAGGTGAAGACTGAAGGAAGAGAGGAGCATCTGATAATGGAGTTGTAAAAGAAACTTCTGTGCATCCTTACCTATAGAGGTCAAGACTGCCTGCTGTGACAAAGGATAAATGATAAAAAACTTATTGTAAACTGTTCACTGGTCCTCATATAACTATACACAGTACCATGGTCCCTTGTTTGGCTCTGAAATCCTTTTCATTGTGTCTACAGAGATGACCTGAATGTTCTAACAGTTAGCATTTAGGTAGGTTTACTCTTTTACCTTTACCTTTGCGATAAACTTCTCACTGGTGGCAAAAATGGAGAATTTGAGCAGACTGGGACACTACAGCTCCCTTCCTATAGACTTAATAGGGGGAGTTCAAGTGCGTTCTATCTTGAAATGTTCCCACCACCCTTAATTGAAGTGTACCTTTTGCACAAGGTTAATTTTCAGATGAACTTCACCAATGAGATCAGAACACGTTAGAATATATGAAGCGAGTTACATGTTTAAAGCCCTTCTGTAGTGTTATCAGAGTTCACCATCATACTGCCAAGATTCAACTCCATAACTTTCAAATAATTCAAAATTGCTTAGAGTTATTGCGTGAAGAGTTGCCTCCATAGTTAGTAGGTGTAAACTAGTAGAATGTAGTTAACATTTTTGCTGTTTTTTTGGTAGTGACAGGACAACTCTTTTTAATATATTGATTTTTTTTTAAAAGTCAAGATCTTTAACAATCGAGTTCAGTGTGCGTATATAGCATTCAAGTGGTGACACACAAAATGACAGCAAAGGAGTGATTCCTATAAATTATCAGTATGCAAAACACCTTTTGTACATATTTACACAGTAGTGTGAACACCTTAAATAATAGTACAGTTGTAGTTTCTCTGATCCCTAGTCAACACTTAAGGTCCCTAAATATATGTTTGCATAATGAAAAGTTATGAAACTGAACATTTATGAATATATTTCCAACAAACTCTTAAATATGCCTGTGCACAGAAGGATTTAACAGGAAATCAAACACAACAATAAATGTAAACTGTGTTCAGATTTTTTGCTGCAGGCCAGTAATTGGAGTACAGATAGATACTGTATCCTAGCATTGGTAGTCTCCCCATGCTCTCCTTGATTTTTCTTGTTTTTTTGCTGCTATCTTGTAGTTTTTTTGTGATACAATGTAATATTTTTCTAAGAGCCAACAAATCCAGCAGTATCAGTGTTTTGGTAATGTACAGAGACTTAAGATCAGGCAAGTCTGTTAATCTACTGGAAAACGTTGCCCAAAACAAAGAAGCCCTCGTATGATGTATTCATGTTGTTGCAATAATTCCTTAGCATAGCTAAACTTACTCTACCTCTGCCCCTAGTAGGAGACGTGATTCGTTAAAGATGACATTCTTTTGAAATGTTTCAGAATTGCTTGGCACCATTTAGACTGCTCCAGGGAAAGTTCAGATTGGGGCATGTGAAAGTAATCGGGAGTGCTGAATAAAACTTCAGAGAAGTGACCTGAAAATCTGTTTTAGCATAATCTAACACATCTGTTGACCCATGTTAATTTAGAATGATTTAAGAAGCCTATAATTAAAAGGCAAGTTATAAGGATACACCATTGGTGGTAGGTGGAGAGTGGCAAGATAGAGCTTTTGTGAAGCTGAATGATTTGCAGTTAATTGTTGGAAAACTTTAAAACAAGCACTCACCATGTTACCCCTTCAAAACCAGTTGTAATCATAATGAACGTTGGCTACCAACTCACTGTTAGTGTAAACATGCAATGGCAGAAAAACAGTGGTTTTGGATTTTGTATATCTTTATATCTTTAAAGAACTGTCTATGTAATTTCCATGTATTTGAGTGACATTATCTTCAAATTTGTGAATGCACACTTCCTTATAGGAAAATGTAGTGATAGTGTATGAATATCCTGGGACTGTGTACTGGAATATTCAGAATACCAGTCTCCTATCTTACCCTACACGCTCACAGATTGAGCAATTAGTGTTCAAATATTAAACTCACAGAGTTAAGAGGAAAACACTTTAAGTAGCTATTAATAATTGGACAACTTTGTGCTTTTACTTTAGTCTTAGTGGTAATGGAATGAAAGCAATTGAAACTTAGTTCCATATCTTACATCCTTTCAGCCTAGCTGTTGCCTGAAGACACTGCTTGCCAATTAAGCTTGTCAGTGTGTTGGCAACTAAGAAAAATGCAAAGTCAGATGTTTCAGATAAATACAGTTGACAAGTTGAAGTGGGGGATAGGCAGATTGTGTAATTGCTGGTGGTCTCATTATGCTATGGCTCAAAACAAGCAGTGTAAGTGCTCAGTATTTTCAGTCAAACACAGTGCAGCCTTGAATGGCTGTAAACACAGTTGGTATCCATCTCTAACATGGTTCCAAGCTATATTACAACCGTATTCAGAAACAACGCTATAGACCATGGGTCGGCAAACTCTGGCACGCGACTCACCAGGGTAAGCACCCTGGTGGGCCGGGACAGTTTGGTTACCTGCTGTGTTGGCAGGTTTGGCTAATTGCGGCTCCCACTGGCTGCGGTTTGCAGTTCCAGGCCAATGGGGATGGTGGGAAGTCACGGTCAGCACATCCCTCAGCCTGCTCCACTTCCTGCAGTCCCCATTGGGCTGGGATGGTGAACCGCTGCCAGTGGGAGCTGCAATCGGCTGAACCTGCCGATGCAGCAGGTAAACAAACTGGCCCGGCCTGCCAGGGGGTTACCCTGGCGAGCTGCGTGCCAGAGGTTGCCGACCCCTGCTATAGACTATATGAGAGAGAAGAACCCTGCATGACAGTTGCTTTTGAGCACAGTGGCTGTGAGCAGAGTTTTAAGAGTGTAGTGTGGTCTGGAGTCCAAGTCGTCATTCTTAGGTGCCTCATAGTAGTAGTATAAGAATAGGCTCAGTGAGATGTGCAACATTTGAAATGTCTGTTGTTAAAATACTTTTTGGTCCACATGGGAAAAATTAGATCTGAATTTTCAGTTTATTCAACAGCTTTGCTTGTATATTTTCTCATGAAATTGGAGAACAATTTGTTATGCTTTCAACTTTTTGCTGTAGAATCTTCCAATGAGGTTACCCCTAATGCTGCATTAAAGTAGATACAGAAGAAGGGCACAGGTATTTCTTTTTTTAATTTAAAACATCATGCTTACAGGATATGCAGGCTCATTTTTTTGTTTATCAAATGGTAAGCAGGCTTGATGAATATTTCCTCTATTAAAAAAAGTCACTGCTTTAAAATGTTAAACGAGCTGATGTTCATGGAAAAATAGCTATTTGTAAATTGTATTGGAACAAGTCATATTTTCTGTTTCTGTGCCAAATTCAGTCCAGTTAGACCAGCTTCTGTTTTTAAAATGCTGCTACATTTGTCCATATTGTAAAAAATGAATTATTCACTATAAACACTCTGGGTATCTGTGTGTGTTATATGTTGTGCAATAAAAGGAATGTAGCAAACAGAGGGACTCTATGAAGGTTGTTCAGCCTGAAAAAACATACCCACTTGAACAGGCTTTATAAACTGAAGGTTGTTATAGTGTATTCAACTGCACTGCACGTTTTTAGTGCAACATCATTGTCCATTGAAAAAGTAACGAGTAGTGAGCAATAATGCTTACGTTAGAAATCTGATGCTTGAGGCTCACATTAAGAATGTGACACTCATCTGGGATCCTACTGGAGTAAGTGCTTTTGGGGCTATTTGTCCATACAGCTGTCCTAGTTTGCTGCAGGTAAGCTCTGCCACTGACTCCTGATAGGGTTGTTGATAGAAGGTGCCTGGAACATGGCTCTGGGCTGAGCAGAGAGTGGTGAATTTGTGCGAGGTGGTATATTTAGATACTTGGTGATTAGCATGAGTAGGTTTTGAGGCAAAGTGGTGGTATTGGGTGCAGTGTGTGAAACTGGGAGTCGGATTAGAAGACAGTTGTGAAGAGAAAACAAGGAACAAGCTTTCTTAAGAGTTGAAAGGGCTAGTGGCATTAATGAGAGGGTTGTTTGAGGGTGTGAGGGATGAGTGGGAAGTTCTGGATGTGACGGACAGGGGAAAAAGTGATTTCTTTGGACATACTAGAAGAGGTTGAGGGTTCCTGAGGGACTGGTAAACTCCAGGAGAGGGAACTGCAGAATTTTTGTAAGGCCATTATATTCTAGGAAGAATGAGAATGATTGTAGGTTGCTAGCCTTGAGATGCTGGGTGAAGGAGGGGATTGTGAGCAGGTGAGATAGTACAGGGTGGAGAATGGGCTGAAGCACTAACATTAGTGGAATGTGAAGAAATGGTGGCTGTTGTGAGTCATAGTCTGTGTAAGCTTTTATGTTTTCAAAGTGCTCTACAACAGCTGATCCTCCACATGTTCCTGTGAGGTAAATAGTTTATTGTGTCTCTTTACAATTGGGGAAACTAGATAAGTAATGAAGTATCTTGTACATATTTTGTCATTGGCAAAACCAGGATTTGGATTAGAAACCTGCGAGTTCTGGATCCTTTATTTTAAACATTGCCATAATAATAATTATCACAATTCCCATGCATACAGATAGCAGTTGTGCGGTATCTCACCGTTTCTTTGGGTAATGGAAAGTGAGAAGTGCATGCAGTATGGACTTCCAGAACTCAACACTAACAGCTTGAAGGTGGCCTCCTGATGTTAAATGAACACTGCACCTAGAAGTCCAGACTGACAAACCACTCTTTTTACTAACTGCAGAAATAGGCAAGCTGTGTAATGGGAATGTTTAAACCTAATTAGAAACGAGAATGGAGATTTTTAAAGTTTATGACATGGCTTTTACCATAGCTGACATCCTAACTTTAAAAATGTCTTAATGTTGTCAGTGCCCCTAATGAAAAAACTGGCAGGGTTTTCAAAACGAGTAATGAAGATGCTGACCTTTCTTCTGTTCATTTGTGGCTACAAAATGGAGTAGCTTCACCTTTACTTGATTGTTGATGCAAATGTGATACCACAACTACAAATCACAAAACTCCCCCAATGAAAATTAGGCAAACCTCGGCTGCAATGGTGACTATTTTGGAAGCTCAGCCACTGCTATATACTTTGAGGGCAATGAAGCCGGGCAGCATGGGAGATGGGTGAAATCAATGCATTTAATTTCTATGGCATCTGGTAGCTACCCAGACCATTCAAGGTTTGCTCTCCTGACTTATACAACTGAAGACTAAAAATTCATACTCTGTAGATTGCTGACTAGTGCTTGGTCCCATTTCACAGCTGCCAGACCAGAATGCTGACATTGTACCCATGAAACAGTGCTTTACTAAAGTGTGAGAGAGCTTTCCAGACAACTTTCAGGATTTTTATCAAAAGAACTGCACTGTGCAAAGAGCACACATCAACTGTATGCTGACTCCACAATCAAGCTCTCTATCCATGTACAGTATAGCAGAGGCAGTAGTAGTGTAACCTTCTGCATTGCTCTGCTTCTGGGAGTGAGAGAGATCTTAAACCTTCATGATAAACAAACCAATGGCCCCTGAGATGCTACTGCTAACAAAGCTGACAAGTTTTTATGGACACAGTTATGAGAGGAAATAGCCTAAACCCACCAATTCACTTTACATTGGCCACCCAGGTAGCTGTCAGATGATCTGGGTCAAATAGAATCCAATGAGCTACAGGTGAAAGGCTTTATATCCCATTATCTAATTTCTACAAGACTAGAGCTGGATTATTTAGTCTTCAGTCTTTTGCCTGTGGAAGCAGCAAAGAATCCTGTGGCACCTTGTAGACAAACAGATGTTTTGGAGCATGAGCCGGCATCTGACGAAGTGGGTATTCACCCACGAAAGCTCATGCTCCACAACGTCTGTTAGTCTATAAGGTGCCACAGGATTCTTTGCTGCTTTTACAGATCCAGACTAACACGGATACCCCTCTGACACTTGTCTGTGGAAGGTTTTCAGTTCCTTCTCCTTTATAATGTGTTTACATATAGTTTAAATCCTGTAAAAAAGCAGCAGAGTCCTGTGGCACCTTAAAGACTAACAGATGTATGGGAGCATAAGCTTTTGTGGGTGAATACCCACTTTGTCAGATGCATGTAATGCATATTCATCCACGAAAGCTTATGCTCCCACTCCCATACATCTGTTAGTCTTTAAGGTGCCACAGAACTCTGTTGCTTTTTACAGATCCAGACTAACACAGCTACCTCTCTGAGTTTAAATCCTGTGTATAGACATACAAAAATACCAGTTACTGTCTGTCTGCCCCTTAGCCTGAAGTTTCGAAGCCTTGTTTTGAACTCAGAGTTCTCTCTGGATAGATTCTGTTTGATCGGGCAGTCATGATTCAAATAGTGCAGGGTGGAGAGCTTTGAAAAAACACTCCCAGTAAATGAAAACAGGATTCAGAAGTGAGGTGGGAATGAGTCACAGGATAAGTTGTTCTAAGTGAAACAAAAGTTAGAATTGTCATTATCATGATTACTTCAAGTGGTAGCCTAAGAGAGGAGCTGCACTAGACATGGCTACAAATATAACACAGAGAGAGATTACTGTATTTCTAAGTATATCCTATATTTAGAGGTGGTGGAGTTGGCTGGGGGAATCTTGAATTAGATAAAGTTGATTCTCTTTAATCTCCTTCCAAATGCACGTGTACAAACTCTTCATTTCATCCCCTTACACCAGGGGTCTCAAACTCAAATGACCATGAGGGCCACATGAGGACTAGTACATTGGCCCAAGGGCCGCATTAGTGACACCTCCCCCACCATGCTGCCCTCGGCCCTGCCCCCTTTCCACCCCTTCCATGAGGTCCCGCTCCTTTCCCACTCCTTCCCTGCCCCCATCCCAACCCCTTCCCTGAAATCCCCACCCCAACTCTGCCCCCTCCCTGCCTGCAGTATTTGCAGTAGGAGTGTGGGGTGTGGCAAGGGCTCAGGGCAGGGAGTTGGTGTGGGGTGCAGATGGGGTGAGGGGTGCGGCAGGGGTCAGGGCAGTGGGTTGGGGTGCAGGAGGGGTGCAGCAGGGGGTCCAACTGCAGGAGGGACTTGGGGGGCGGGCTCTGGCCCAGCACACACCGGGGGGAGGGCAGGCTCCCTGCCTGCCTGCCCTGCTCCTGTGCCACTCCAGGAAGTGGCTGGAAGATGGGGGAGCAGGGGCACGTGTGTTGCTGTTGCTTCAAGCACCATACCCAGCATCTCCCATTGGCTGGGAACGGGGAACCGCAGCCAGTGGGAGCTGCTGGAGGCGGTGCCTGAAGCAACATCAACACACACGCCCCTGTGCCTCTCCTTCCCCAGGTTCCGGCCACTTCCCGAAGGAGCGCGGGGGCAGGGCAGACAGGCAGAGAGGCTGCCCTGCCCCCGGTGCACGCCGTACCAGAGACGCTCTAGGTAAACGCTGGGGGTGGCGAGGGCTGTGAGGAGCTCGCGGGCCACAGAAAATAACTTTGCAGGAGGAATGCATCCCACGGGCTGTGTGTTTGAGACCCCTGCCTTAGTAGGTGGATGGTACTGCAGCACCTTACTTCAAGGCATATCTTGCCATCAGTTTTTCAGGATAATTCACTATTTTAAATGGGAGTCCCAGGTTGAGAAGTAAAGTAGTATAAATCACTGTCTTTGAGAAAGAAATGCCAGTGCCAATTTACTAGTAAATACAACAAAGGCAATGATGGATTATGTGACTCTCACTTCTCAACAAATCCAGAACATACTGTAAAATGAGTCTGTTACTTTGGAAATAGAGGATGGGAGACTACTTACAGCTAAAAATCTATTTTAGATAGCTAGTTTCATTTTGTAATATTTTACTTGGTTAATATCTGTTAAAAGTGTCCTGCAAAGAGAGGAGATGGGAATCAAAGGAGTCTTGCTTTCTAGGTCCTTCATAATATATAAGAAGGATTGAAAGTGTGAGGTTTTTGTATGTTGGTATTTCTAACATATAAAACAATCAGTATAGTCTTGTCTTCCATAACTTTGCCAGAGATTGCATTGGAAGACTAAAAAATTGCAGTGGGAGCTTACTAAACCCTTAGTTGAAGGGGAAAGGATGTGCAATCTAAAGAAATCTTTCCCCTCAACTGTAGGTCAGGTGTTTGAGTTAAATAGGCATTAATGTAAACAGGGAATAAAAGTCCTTTCTTGTCTTAATTGCTGAGGTTTCACTTTCCTGGTATTAGTAGGAGTAGGTCATTCTCTTCTCCATATGGCCCTGTGGGAAGAACAGGGTAGAGAAGACCTGAATTTCTAATATTATAAGCAACAGTAAAGCCAAATTGAACACACTTTTCTTTAATACATAAATTTATTTTAACTATTAATTATTAATACAGTTAATAAATTCAGGCCTTCTCCATATACCATGAAGTGTAGAAAAGCATAACTGACTTGCTTATCCTCTGCAGATCACTGTTATGATCAGATCTCCTTTGTGCATACGCATGCACATACCTCTCCTTTGTTTTTCCCACTACGTATGGTAAGAATCTTGGTTAATACCCTACCTTGGCTGAGGGGAGAGAGAGACCAGTATCCATGATCTCTAAATGAAACCACTGTTCCTCATGGAAATCCATTCCTATTGAATTACTTCTGCTATTGCTAGCATTTCTGATACTGTACATTTTCTGAGTTTGTGGTACCCTTCACTGTTCATGATTTTTGATGGGCAGTATTTATTAGAATTTTGGGCAGTACAAAGACTTTAGAATCAATTAGAAATCACATTTGTAGGCAATACATGATTTACCTTGTTAGGTCAAATTGGGTCCAAAATTTTAGGTTGTGTAGTCAGACTTTTACAAAAAATATTCCACATAGGAATGTTTTTATGATACTTCTTCAAGAAATCAATTGGCAAGATAGGAGTCAATATACTCCTTCAGTATTTACATTGCAGCATTGTGCTTATGCATGAAAATCAGTGGATCTTGACCCAGGCTGAGAGATAGGCAAAAAAATAGAGAAAAGTAAAATTGGTTTTGTAAAATTCTTTCATGTATGATGGAACTTAAAATATAAATAAGAAAATGTGCAACCTGACATTAATTTGAAAGTGTCCTTTGTCCGTATAGGGATCAATCCACTAAATCATCTGTTGTATTTCAAAAGCACGTAGCATTCAGATTTTTGTTTTCTGTTGCTCAGGTTTCTTACATTTTAGAAATAGGCAAATCGAGGAGTAAGTTATTTTGTATTGTTTTGAGGCATTCAGATTTTTCCTATAGGTGAACACAACTTTTGACTGAATGCTTGTCTGTGTATCGGCAATACTTTTCTTAAATGCCAGATGCTTGATGTCAGTGCTACTAAATGTACACAAACACTCCCTTTCCCATGACTCTTCAAATAAAGTTCAAAAGCTCTAGTCGTCATAAAAATCCTAATTGATCTAAGTTTTCGTGCTTTAACTTTAACATATGCGGAAGTAAATATGTTAATATGCAGTCTTAAGAGAAACCCAAGTATCTTAATATAAAATTAAAGTGAAATAAGCATGCTCTTCTGTGTATACAGTTTTTCACTTGGTAAACTTAATTTGACAAACTGAGAGAAGCACTCTGCCGGTATATCACTTCAGGTATGTTTTGATGTATGTCTCTCACAGTTTTAAACATGAACTTTCCTAACAAAAGATTCTACTTGGAAAATTAAAATCAAGTCCTTTCCTTTAGGCGATTCTGGCACACTTCCAGAAAAATACATGTATGCGTTAAAACTTGTCTCACAGATTAGCATTCATATACATGAGCATTAAAACTGTTGAGCATATTTGCTAGTAGCACTATCAAATTCAGAGCAGGGGAGACATCCACTATTTTGTGTATCTTCACACTTAGTTATTTCATTTTAAACAGTACTGTATACTGTTTCTGTAATATTTGCAACTATTAATGCAAAATAAAACCAACTGTTTACCTTATAGTCCTGTGCTGGTGGCAGTCTTGTTTTTTTTGGTTTTTTTTGTTCTTCAGTGCTGGAATCCTACTTCTAAGAGTAAACTTCAGTGTATCCTGAAAAGTATGATTTTGACCATTTGCTTAAGTAATGCGTCTTGAGTGCCTTTCTGTTAAACAGTTTCTGCATGCCTGCTCCTCCTAGTTCTTAAATAATCATCTGGAGGGTGCATCTCAGAGAGCTGTGGTATGAGAAGCTGACTCCTTGCAATGTAATACTACAGTAGAAGAGCAAACTAGTTACTTTGCTCTTGGGGAATCTGGTTCTGCCGGTTAGAGACTCAGCCTTGCTTTAGAGGAGGTTCATTTTATTACAATTGGCCAATAGCAGGAAGTTCCTGTGACTAGCTTCTTAGATACAGTATTTGTAGGCTGGAAATACAGTAGTGGCTGTTAAGTACAATATTCATTTAAAACAAAATAAAAACCAAAAACCTCCTTGAACAGGAATTGAAGGCTATCAGACCTATTCACAAAACTAGTTTGGAAGGGTAGGCCCCGCAAGAGTCAGTATTTTAAGTCTTTAACTCAGTTCATAAATTCAATCCAAAGATAACACACAGGAAAAAGTACACCAGTGTTGTGACATGCTTAGGCTTGTCAGAATTCAGTTTTCATTTATTTTTTATTTCAGTGGATAATATCAGCGTTTTATTTTTAAGATTTTTTATTTTTATTAATTTTAAATTTTCACAGCCGTGGGAAATTATGGGGTCAAATAATTATTTAATGATGTTGAATTTAAAAAGTTAAAGCTTATACCCATTTAAAACACAAATTGTCAGCATCACATGTCAAAGTGTACAAAGTAAATGTACTTCAATTAAACTGAGTTCTCAAACAGCATTTTTCTTACTTTGCCCCTCTGTAAGTTTTGATTTATCATCAATGGAAGTATTTTTTCATCTGTTTGGGTATGGCAAAATCTATTTTTGCCAATATTTACCAGTAAAAATATAATCCCTCCAAGTATTCATAGGTTGTATCATCTTAATCAGTTCTCTTCACCAGCCATGTCCTCTTCTCTGGCTCTTTACCTTGTCCAACATATATATGTAGTTAGTTATTTCACTTTTTATGTAATTGTTACGTATGCCAGGTATAGAAGCCTCAATCCTTTGTCAAAATATTCAGAGTTTAAGGCCAGAAGGGGCCATCAGATCATCTAGTCTGACTTCTTCCATGTCACAGGTCACCAACACCACCCAGCAGCCGCGCACTAAATCCAACAGCACAAATTAGACCAAAGTATTACAGTGTGATGCAAAGTGTTCCTGAGGCTGAGAACATGTGGAGGTACTGAGGTGTATCAATGCTCAAGGCACTTGTAATGACGGGGAAAGTATTATGTGGGTATATCTCTATTGATAAAAACAAGTGACCTGCTCCCAATGCTGCAGAGGTGGGAAAAGAGGTGGAAAATAGAATTCCTAAGGTTAGGGTCCCTTGTCTATTAGGCAGGGGTGGCTCTAGGTATTTTGCCGCCCCAAGCGCGGCAGGCAGGCTGCCTTCAGCGGCTTGCCTGCTGGAGGTGCCCTGTCCCATGTTTTCGGCGACACGCTTGTGGGAGGCCGCCGAATCAGTGGGACCAGCGGACCCTCCGCAGGCATGCCACCAAAGGCAGCCTGCCTGCTGCCCTCGTGGCAACCGTCAGAGCGCCCCCCGTGGCTTGCCGCCCCAGGCACGCGCTTGGCGTGCTGGTGCATGGAGCCGCCCCTGCTATTAGGCACCTGAATCAGTGACCTGGTTTACAAAAGTTCTGAGCATCCAGCAGCTCCAAGTGAAGTGCGCTGGGAGAGATGCTGGATGGGCAACATTTTTGAAAACCAGACCACATGTTCAGATGCAAAATGATGGACTTAGAAGCCTAAACGTAGGCATTCATTTTAAAAAAATCCTGTCCTCAACAATCTCCTTCCTTTTAGTTATCATGGCTAGGCTTAAGTCAGTGTGTGCGGAAAAGAAGTTTCTCTTCATATTTGATGTCCTTGGTTGACTGGGCTGCACTTAGGTATAAGAATAGTATTTCTGCAAAGCTACCTTTTTAGATTCTCCTCAAGGGATTGTCAATGAAGACAGGACCTACTTTAACACTGAAGCTAGAATTTTATTTTTCTGTTAGTATATAAGGAATGTTTACATTCCTGGTTCTTCCTCTGTTTTCTAAATATCCTACATAGTGTCCTGCAACCAGATCATCTCCTGCCAGCTTTTTGGTCAGCATAGTGTTGTATAGTAGCTATTTAGAGTACCCATGGTGGCACTCACAAGATTGTCATTCTCACATGCTGCCCGCTTCCCTCCCACCCCACAATCTCCAGTTTACATTCAGTTGAAGAATATCTGTTTTAAATTGTGCAAAATGCCCCATACACTATCTTGTTTAGAAGCTATGTGTGCAAATACACCTTGAGCTACAGTGTCTAGGCAAAAGTTTAGTTCCTAGCCTGTACATATGGCAATGCTTTGGAGTCATGGATCATGGGTCTAGTGTGACCAAATGTCCCTATTTTATAGGGACAGTCCCGATTTTTGGGTCTTTTTCTTATATAGGCTCCTATTACCCCCTACTCCCATCCTGATTTTTCCCACTTGGTGTGTGGTCACCCTACATGGGTCTCTTGTGCTGTGTGCTACACAAACACATAGGAGATACACTGAATAGTTTACAGTTTAGTTTTAAGGTCATGTCTATGTGTGTCCCCAAGAATCCCTCAGTGCCAACTGGCAAGGGGTTCAGTGTTCTGTAACAGCAACTCCTCTCAGCCCTGACACACTCACTATGCCAACACACTGCTTTCATAGTACAGTGGACCCTTACTAGAATGCTTGTCTATATAGCGTGAATTCGCTTATAGCGCAGGACCGTGCATGGATCCCAAATTTAATTACCTTCACTGGAATCCATGGTACTGCGGTCCCCGTGTTACCACGGGACTGCACATGGATCCCAAACCCTGCATTCTAGTGAGGGTCCAGTGTATTTATGTGTGAAGAATATCATGTGAGGTAGCAAATGAAAGCCGAGGACATGCTAGTCATTAATATGGTGAAATGTACTGACAGTATATAAGGAACTGTGTGTATGTATACTGACATAATGTTTTAAAACCCTATAAGAAGGGAGAGTTGACAAACAGGTCTTCTGCCAGACCAAAGCATGTATATTCAACTATGGCAGTCTCCAGTGTAAATAAAACATAGTAAGGTCAACACAGAGAGCCCTATTTACATATGAAAGTCAACAGGAAAAACAGGTCTGTGGAGAATGTGAAACAAACTAGAGTATGGGAGACACTTTGGAGCCAGCACCCCAGGAAGGAAACCACAAAGAGTCATCCTGACTCTGGGGACAAAGACAATTGACTTTGGGGTTATAAAGGAAAGGAACCAGGGCCCTTCTTTTATCCTGCACTTGAGTAACTAGGCAGTGCAATTACATCCATGAAAACAGGATCTCAACCAACCTGGGTTGAAACACTGCAGAAAAGGCTTAGATGAGATAGGACTGCTTCAGACAAGGATTGCAGCCTAAGCTGAGTTTTAGTCTCTGGAAAGCATGTTCTACTTTTGTTTTATTTGTAATCTGTTGCTCTTATTAGCCTCGCTCAGTGTCTCTTAAATCTTAAACTTCATTAATAAACTTATTTGTTTTCACTATAAATTGATTAAAGTTCTGTGTTACGTTAGAGCTGATATTCAGTTGAATCAAACAAGCTTTTGTGTCTATGCTATTCCCTTTGGAGTAGTGAACCTGGTAATGTGAGTTCCAGTCAGAGGGGTTAGACACTACATGGAACAGTCTTCAAGGGAATTTGGGGGTTGGATGCACCTATTGTTAACCTACAAAGTAAAGAGTCCGGAGAAGAGTGGTTGAGTGAAAGCAATGTAGTTGTTGCTGTGTCAGTCCCAGGGTATTAGAGAGACAAGATGGGTGAAGTAATATCTTTTACTACTTTTTATTGTTGGTCCATTAAAAGATATTACCTCACCCACCTTGTCTTAATTGTTGAAAGGCAATTGGAGTACAGATGCTGACAATCAGCTACCACAAGAAAGACACTTTCATGAGTAAGGGATAACAAGGTGACTCTCAGTCCTGGGTGTCCTGAGAAAGCATCACATTATTCTAAACACTGCGCTGGTACACTATTGTCAGGGGTGTGTGATTTGTTTTTTTTGCGGCTTTTTTTATAGTGGCAAAATCCCTAGTGTAGATGCAGTTATATTGCCATAATAGTGCGTGTGCAAGTAGAGCTCATTTTGTTTTCCAAACCAACAAAGGCATGCTGGTGTTGGTATAAGTTGCATCTGTGCTAGGAGGATTTGCTGTTTAGCTCTCTACTGAAAAACCTTTTGTAGTGTAGACCTGGGCTAAGGCAGAATTCAATAAGTGAGTGTGTGACTTTCACTTAATTTTAAAGTCTTAATTTAAATGGGACACTTTCAACTTAAAAATCATATGTTGTAAACGTTGTGCCTGTGCACTTGATGTTCCATGTCACTATTTATGCTCTTTGTTTACCTCCTTTTATGCTTCTTGCACTTGGAAAATGAAAACCAAGTCAGTTGTACTTGTAGGTTTTTAATGCTGCTGTGTTTCAAGCATGTCAGAGGAATGTTGATTTGTTTAAAAACTGTTTTCATTGGAAGTTTAGTGTTTTTCTTAATCTCTGTCCAAGATATTGACACTCATCTTTATGAGATTTCTTTCTTCATTCTATTATTTATGAATAAATGAATGTTCAGTCACAATGAAGGAAAAAATTAACAGGAAACCCAATTTAAAATTTAACGTTTTAAAGATGTTTGTTAGATGTATAATGAAAGGTCTCTAGACACCTATGACAGAAAGAGGAGTAGCCACCCAATAATTAGAAAATGACCAATAAGAGATGCAAGTATTCCCTTCCCCCTGACCCTGGCTAGAAATGGTCCTTATTGCATGACAAAAGTTTGTATATAAAGATAGACCTTGCATGCTCTGAAAGTCAACAGATTTGGGTTATTTTGGAGGAAAGGAAAAAGAGCTGAGGGCTGCTAATGGAGAATACATACCCAGCCAACAATTCCTTTCTTTCAGTGGGATCCTGTCTGAATGCCTACACCAACTGCAATTAGAATAATGTGGCAAGAGGAGAGAATTGGTCTGTCATTTAAGGTGTCATGTTAAAACTCCACCTGGAAACCAGTGCAAATCATAGAGCACAGGTGTCATACAACACAGTACATGCTCACCAAGGGTTTGTCTACACTGACACTTCATCGGCAAAACTTTTGTCATTCAGAGGTGTTAAAAAAACACTCACCCAAACAACAAAAGTTTTACCCAATGAAAAGCGCCTGTGTGAACAGCGCTTTGTCAGCAGAAGCGCTCTCTTGCAGACAAAGTGGCTGCCGCTTGTGAGGGGTGGAAGTGTTTTGTCTTCAGGAGAGCTCTCTCCTGCCAACAAACAGCAGCTACACTGCGTGCCTTTTAGCGGCATGGTTGTAGCAGCACAGTCGTATCGCTAAAAGCCTCGTAATGTAGCCATAACCCAAAAGGGCTGTCACATTCTGTATCAGGTTCAGTTCACACTGAATTAAGATCCAATAATCAAGAGCACACTGCGGGAATCTAATCTCAAAGTGACAATTGGTGAATCATGGCAGCAAGATGTGCGTGTAAACATATCACAATTTGTGGCCTATGCATGGATGGGAGATGCTGTGGATCCAGCAGTATTTCCAGACTGAATTCTTGTAACAAATTGTAGATGTACACCCTCAGTTAAGGAAGCATTTGTAATTGTCACTTTATTTCCTGGTAACTTTCCCCAGCCTTCCAGCATCATCTCAGTTTTCTCTTGGATGTAACTTTAGGTCTTCCTTCATTTCCCAGTCTCTACCAGATCTTGAGTACAGCATTTAATAGCACTGGCTAGATTCGATAAGAGAGGAATAGAGCATGCTGAAAACATTATTGGCTCTATGTACCAATTGAACAAGATGTCGGAGCAAGATGGAGCCCTGCAGAAACTCTCATATGAGAGCAGTTTGTAGCTCTAAATTATTGCTTTTCTGCCCCCTCTGGCATTTCCTCAATGGGAATTAAATTGCCAAATTGCAGCCCCATCTGTCTTTTCTGGGGGTTTGCAAACAAGCCAGCTACACCCTATAATCAATGGTATTGAAGGTAGCTGGGTCTATCAGTAGCAGTATTGCTCTTAATCCCTCACCAGGTGATCTGCCAATTCTGCCTTGTGCAGTCCCAGGAACATAAATAGTTCTGTAGCTAGACTGACAGGGAGAGATGAGGTAACCAGATACTGCGAAAGTTCTCTTGCCATAACCACCACCTGAATAATATTAGCCAGCAGTGGAAGATTACATACTAGATAACTATGACATTATCAGCGGCAAGTGATTTTTTTAAGCAGTAGTTATACAACACAACAGCTTCCTTAATAGTTTCCGTGAGTTATGGATTCTTTTGAGAATAAAATAATGACTAAGGCTCATTACTTCAGTATTGGGAGCTTTTAAAGTACTTAGGCCTGGTGTACACTACGCGTTTAAACCGAATTTAGCAGCGTTAAGCCAATTTAACCCTGCACCCGTCCACACAACGAGGCCCTTTATATCGATATAAAGGGCTCTTTAAACCGGTTTCTGTACTCCTCCCCGATGAGAGGAGTAGCGCTGAAATCAGTATTGCCATGTCGGATTAGGGTTAGTGTGGTTGCAAATCAATGGTATTGGCCTCCGGGCGGTATCCTGCAGTGCACCATTGTGACCGCTCTGGAAAGCAATCTGAACTCGGATGCACTGGCCAGGTAGACAGGAAAAGCCCCTCTAAGTTTTGAATTTCATTTCCTGTTTGCCAAGTGTGGAGCTCTGATCAGCACGGGTGGCCATGCAGTCCCAAATCCGAAAAGAGCTCCAGCATGGAGGTACTGGATCTGATCGCTATATGGGGAGACAAATCTGTTCTAGAGCTCCGTTACAGAAGACGAAATGACAAAGCATTTGAAAAAATCTCCAGGCTATGATAGACAGAGGCCACAGCAGGGACTCAGCACAGTGCTGCGTGACAAGCATAATGGAAAGCCAAAGAATCAAATGGATGCTTAGGGAGGGAGGGAGGGGGGACTGAGGACTCCAGCTATCCCACAGTTCCTGCGGTCTCCGAAAAGCATTTGCATTCTTGGCTGAGCACACAATGCCTGTAGGGTCAAAAACATTGTCCGGGATGGTTCAGGGTATATCTCGTCAATTTACCCTCCAACCCCCATCCCGTGAAAGAAAAGGGGAAAAATTGTTTCTTGCCATTTTTCAGTGTCACCATATGTCTACTGCATGCTGCTGGTAGACGTGGTGCTGCGGCGCTGAACAGGAACATCCCCTCCCCTTCCTTTCCTGATGGCAGACAGTACAAAATGGTGGAAAACCATCATCATCCTGTGAGTGCTCCTGGCTGGCCTCAGTAAGGTCGGCTGGGGGCACCTGGGTAAAAATGGGAATGACTCCCTGTCACTCCTGGCAGATGGTACGAAATGCTTGGTAACCGTCCTCATCATAGCAGCTGGAGCCTGAGCTCCATCAGCCCCCCCCCTCGTGTCTAAAGAAAAGATTCTGTACTGCCTGGACTATCATAGTAGCAGGAAGCTGCGCTCCTCTCTTCCCCCCCCCCTTTAATGTCCTGCCTGGACTATCATAGCAGCTGAAGGCTGCCTCCCCCCCATTTTATCTTGCTAAGAAGTCAGTGTTTCTTATTCCTGCATTCTTTATTACTTCATCACACAAATGGGGGGACATTGCAACGGTAGCCCAGGAGGGTTGCGGGAGGAGGGAAGCAACGGGTGGGGTTGTTGCAGGGGCACCCTCTAGAATAGCATGCAGCTCATCATTTCTGTGGGATCTCTGGGGCTTTGACCCAGAGCGGCTGTGCTCTCTGGCTCTCTAGTAGACTTGCCCCATATTCTAGGCAGGACTGACTCTATTTTTAGACAAAACATAAAGAAGGGAATGACCCAGGGAGTCATTCCTATTTTTGTCCATGCGCCCCCGGCCGACCTCAGTGAGGCCAGCCAGGAGCACCCATGACAGCAGCAGACGGTACAAAATGATTGATAACCGTCATCACCAATTTACAATTGCAAATGGTACAAAATGATTGATAACCATCATCTCATCACCAGTTTACAATTGCAGACGGTGCAATAGGGATGGTAACCATCTCTGCTACCTTGCAAAGGCAAATGAATGCTACTGTGTAGCACTGCAGTACCGCCTCTGTCAGCAGCATCCAGCACACTTACGGTGACAGTGACAAAAGGCAAAACAGGCTCCATGGTTGCCATGCTATGGTGTCTGCCAGGGCAATCCAGGGGAAAAAGGGCGCGAAATGATTGTCTGCCGATGCTTTCACGGAGGAAGGATTGAGTGACGACATTTACTCAGAATCACCCGCGACACTGTTTTTGCGCCATCATGCATTGGGATCTCAACCCAGAATTCCAATGGGTGGGGAGACTGCGGGAACTATGGGATAGTTACGAGATAGCTACCCACAGTGCAACGCTCCGGAAATCGACGCTAACCTCGGTACATGGACGCACACCGCCGAATTAATGTGCTTAGTGCGGCTGCTTGCACTTGACTTTATACAATCTGTTTTACAAAACTGGTTTATGTAAAATCGGAATAATCCCGTCGTGTAGACATACCCTTAGATTAACAAAAGCTGGCAAAGCTGCCCTGAAAGAGGTGCTGACAATTTCTGCCAACAGTGGAACCAGTTATTAAGCACTGGCCTTCTCCAGTCAGGAATGATATAGGTCCACAGCACAGGCTTTGGCGCTGCTAGTATTTTGACAGAAACTCCAGAATAAAAGATATGGTGTTTGGCGCCTCAAATGTAACAAACAAACAGATGTAATGTCTTTCCTTTGTGAAGACGACAGTTGTTGATTTTGTTCAAAAAGTCACATCAAAGTTTCATCAGTGTAATTTTCAGACTTGCTACTATGCAGTGTTCTTTGCTGTTGCTGATTTCCTATTTAGTATAGAATCATAGCAGTTACAGACAGTTCAAGATAACATTACTTTGATTTATGCTTATATTCCAAAATGTTCTGCATCATCTCCAAGCACAGTAGATAGTAACAGTTTTCTCACTGAAAGATAATCAGTTTCAGGAGGAAGAGAATATGTTGCTTAATAGCAATCTCACAGTTCAAAGAGGTTTGCCAAGGAGCAGTATTGCCATGGTGGAAGATTTCAAGAATTATTAGTTTTTAATTAAAACAGGTAGAGGGAGAGAAAATGCCATATTGTGTTGCCACCAATCTTTTAATAGCAGTGTGGTTGCTGAGAGAACTATTCATTGTATTGAGGTCATCAGACTATTTGTTTAATCCTTTTGGAACCAGAGGCATTCAAGAAAAGAGAAATAAATGGATTTTTTTTTTAAAGATTTGCCATTTTAACATGTTAAAGTCCCACTAAATAACCTAGGAAATCTTCCAACATTACAATTTTAAAACCATCAGTGAATTTGTGTGACTTGTGTTGTTTCTTGTTTTACAGAGGATAGTTCGGATTACATCTGCCTCTTTGCATTTGTTTTTTTAGTAAGCAATCTGTTTGTGTGACTGCAGGCTCCTCAGAAAACTATCATTTCTTGTTTTACAGAGGATAGTTTGGATTACATCTGCCTCTTTGCATTTGTTTTTTTAGTAAGCAATCTGTTTGTGTGACTGCAGGCTCCTCAGAAAACTATCAAACAGCTGATTGCGTGTTTATCTTAGTTATGGATCTGGAAAAAGGCTCCTTCAATAAATTCTGGTTCTGAAACATTTAAAGTTAGGGTTATTTGCAAAGCTCAAAGTAAATGTTCTAGCATGCTTCTCTGCATACTGTTTCACTCCAATACAATTATGGTAGAATTGAGAAAAGTACATCATGCTATAGTATTAAAATTTTCAAGAAGCTTTAGAATGTGTGTATTGGGAAGATGGACGCACATTGACATGGAATGATGGCACATTTAATGGAGGAAAGTGGTGGGTTAATGCAGTAAAACTAAACCAAGTTTTTGGAGAAAGATGATAGGTATAGGCTGGTAAAGCTGATACTTGTAGTCTATGGTCACACAAGTCGATTTCAAGAGAAGTGAAATACTTCCAAAAGAGAGTTTGGCCTCTGATTGTGTCCCAAATTTGGGACATGCAGAGTCTGTTACTTACTTGGTTTCTAGGGTCTTCCAGCAGTTTTGCAGTGTTTTCCTCATGGTTCTGCTCATGAAAATATTACAAGTGTTTTTGGTTGTAAAAGGGGCCTTGACTAAAGCTGTATGAATAACGATTCCTAAACAGGATTTGGTCTTTCAGTGCGGTGGTCATCATCTTCCTGGCACTGTTTGCTGATTAGATTAGAAGAGCACAGCAAGGTGCACTGTGCATCACAGAGGCTTTGAAACCCAGTTTCATGACTGGCCAGGCTTCGGTGTGACAGTTGTGTGTGTTTCTCCTTGATGAAAACCTGCCCCTTTGTTGATTTTAATTCCCTGTAAGCCATGTCATGAGTCACTCCTCCCTCTGTGACAGCAACGGCAGACAATCGTTTCGTGCCTTTTTTCTGCAGACAACATACCACAGCAAGCATGGAGTCCGCTCAGATCACCGTGGCAGTTATGAGCACTGTAAACACTACATGCATTATCCTGCAGTATATGCAGCAACAAAAACTTCAGAAGCGGGCGAGGAGGTGACGGCAGCGCAGTGACGAGAGTGATGAGGACGTGGACACAGAGTTCTCTCAAAGCACGGGCCCTGGCAATTTGGACATCATGGTGCTAATGGGGCAGGTTCATGCCGTGGAACGCCGATTCTGGGCCCGGAAAACAAGCAGAAACTGGTGGGACCGCACAGTGTTGCGGGTTTCGGATGATTCCCAGTGGCTACAAAACTTTTGCATGCAAAAGGGCACTGTCATGGCACTTTGTGACTTGCTTTCCCCCGCCCTGAAGCGCAAAAATACCAAGATGAGAGCAGCCCTCACAGTTCACAAGCGAATGGCGATATCCCTCTGGAAGCTTGCAACGCCAGACAGTTACCGGTCAGTCGGGAATCAATTTGGAGTGGGCAAATCTACTGTGGGGGCAGCTGTGATCCAAGTAGCCAATGCAATCACTGAGCTGCTCCTATCAAAGGTAGTGACTCTGGGAAATGTGCAGGTCATAGTGGATGGTTTTGCTGCAGTAGAATTCCCTAGCTGTGGTGGGCGATAGAACACATATCCCTATCTTGGGACCGGACCGCCAACGTAGCCAGTACGTAAACCGAAAGGGGTAATTTTCAGTGGTGCTGCAAGCACTGGTGGATCACAGGGACGTTTCACCAACATCAACATGGGATGGCTGGTAAAGGTAAATGACACTCGCACCTTTAGGAACTCTGGTCTGTGTGAACGGCTGCAGCAAGGGACTTACTTTCCAGACCAGAAAATAACCGTTGGGGATGTTGAAATGCCTATAGTTATCCTTGGGGACCTAGCCTACCCCTTAATGCCATGGCTCATGAAGCCATACATAGGCACCCTGGATAGAAGTCAGGAGCTATTCAACTATAGGCTGAGCAAGTGGTGGTAGAATGTGCATTTGGATGTTTAAAAGCGCGCTGGCGCAGTTTACTGACTCAGTTAGATCTCAGCAAAAACAATATTCCCATCATTATTACTGCTTGCTGTGTGCTCCACAATATCTGTGAGAGTAAGGAGGAGATGTTTATGGCAGGGTGGGAGGTTGAGGCAAATCGCCTGGCCATAGATTATGTGCACCGAGATGCCAGGGTGGTTAGAAGAGCACAGCAGGGTGCTCTGTGCATCAGAGAAGCTTTGAAAACCAGTTTAATGACTGGCCAGGCTACGATGTAAAAGTTCTGTTTGTTTCTCTTTGATGAAAACCCTCCCCCTTAGTTCACTCTATAAGTCTGTCGCATGTTACGCTGGTGTTACGTTCTACATTCAATATGTAAAGCGGAAATTGTATATAGTTAAAATTACATTGAGTGTAATGGCGGGTGGAATCGCCCGCACTACAGGTACAGTATTAAAATTGTTATTTTTTTTCTTTTTTTTGTTTTTTGTTTTGTTTTTTGCCAACTACGTGAAGCTGAAATCACGCATGTTAAATGTGCGTAAGATGCGACAGACCTGTACTTCCCTGTAAGCCAACCACCCTCCCCCCTTTGATCTCCACTTGCAGAGGCACTAAAGTCATTATTGTTTCAGATTCATGTATTCTTTATTAATTTGTCACACAAAAGGGGGGATAACTGCCAAGCTAGTTCGGGGGGAGGAGTGGGGGAGGAGGGAAACACCGAGTGGAGTGGCAGGAGGAGGGGACAAGGGAAGGACAAGGTCACACTACACTTCAAAACTTATTGAATGCCAGCTTTCTGTTGCTTGGGCAGTCCTCTTGGGTGGAGTGGTTGGGTGGCCAGAGGCCCTCCCACCCCACGTTCTTGGGCGTCTGGTTGAGGAGGCTATGGAACTTGGGGAGGAGGGCGGTTGGTTACACAGGGGCTGCAGCGGCGGTCTGTGCTCCTGCTGCCTTTCCTGCACCTCAACAATACGCCGAAGAATATCTGTTTGATCCTCCAGTAGCCTGAGCATTGCTTCCTGCCACCTCTCATCACGCTGATGCCACTGATCATCTTGAACCCGCCATTTCTCCTCTTGCTCTCGCCACCTGTCCTCATGTTCATTTTGTTCTTTCCTGCACTCTGACAAAGTCTGCCTCCACGCATTCTGCTGGGCTCTTTCAGTGTGGGAGGACTGCATGAGCTCAGAGAACATTTTGTCTTAAGTGCTCTTTTTAGCCTTCTAATCTTCTTTAGCCTCTGGGACGGAGATGATACAGGGAGCATTGAAAGATTTGCAGCTGCGGGTGGAAAATAAAAAGGAAGAGTAGTATTTAAAGAGAGACAGTTTAGAAAACAATGGGTACACTCTTTCACAGTGAACCAAGCTGTTAACATTACATAGCACGTGTGCTTTCTTTACAAGGTCGCCTTTTGACTCTTCTATTGAGGGCCTGCCAGTTTGGTGTAAGAGATCACACATGCAGGGCCGGTGGGCAACAGAATTTGGCTTGCAGACAGCCATGGTAAGCCACAGTCTTTTGGCTTCTTTAACCTTCATAACATGTGGGGATGGTTTCAAACAGCAGCACCCTCATTTCCCATACCAAGTACCCATTAGGTTGGCCATTTAAAAGGAGGGACTGCAGTTTTCGGGCTAATGTGCAGCACAAACCCAACTAACCGCCCTCCTCCCCCACACCCAATTCTCTGGGATGATCACTTCACCCCTCCCCCCACTGCGTGGCTAACGGCGGGGATGATTTCTGTTCAGCCACAGGCAGACAGCCCAGCAGGATGTCCCCTTAATAAAATTCCCCTATTTCAACCAGGCGACCCTGGGAGTATATCCAGGAGAGCTTCACTGAGCTGTGCCTGGAAGATTTCCTTTCCATCCCTATACATGTTAATAGACTTTTCCAGTAGCTGTACTGGCCGCCAATGCATCCCAAGTCTTCAGGGCAAATTAATCAGTAAAAACATATTCTTTTAAATCATGTATTATATTTACAAAGGTACACTCACCAGAGGTCCCTTCTCATCCTTCAAGGTCCGGGGGCACACCTGGGGTGGGTTGGGAGTGTACTGGATCCAGAGTGATAAACAATTCCTGGCTGTCGAGAAAAACGGTTTCTCCGCTTGCTTGCTGTGCACTGTTTTCAATCTCCTCCTCCTCCTTGTCATCTTTTTCGCCCCCAAAATCCGCATCCCTGTTGCGTGAGAATCCATTGATGGAGTCCACACACAGGGGTGGGGTAGTTATAGAGGCACCCCCTAGAATGGCATGCAGCTCATCATAGAAGTAGCATGTCTGGGGCTCTGACCCAGAGCGGCCGTTTGCCTCTCTGATTCTTTGGTAGGCATGTCTGAGTTCCTTAAGTTTCATGTGACACTGCTGCGTGTCCCTGTTATAGCCTCTTTCCTTCATGCCCTTGGAGATTTTTTCAAATATTCCGGCATTTTGTCTTTTGGAACAGAGTTCTGATAGCACGGATTCGTCTCCCCATACAGCGATGACATCCAGTACCTCTCATTTGGTCCATGCTGGAGCTGTTTTGTGATTCTGGGGCTCCATGGTCACCTGTGCTGATGAGCTTTGCATGGTCACCTGTGCTGATCAGCTCGCCATGCTGGCCAAACAGGAATGAAATTCAAAAGTTTGCCGCGCTTTTCCTGTCTACCTGGCCAGTGCATCTGAATTGAGAGTGCTGTTCAGCACGGTAACAATGGAGCACTCTGGGATAGTCCTGGAGGCCAATACCATCGATTTGCGTCCACGCTACCCCAAATTCAACCCAGCAGGGTCGATTTCAGCACTAATCCCCTCATCGGGGAGGAGTACAGAAATAGATTTTAAGAGTCCTTTCAGTCGACAAAATGGCTTCCTTGTGTGGACGGGTGCAGGGTTAAATTGATCTAACGCTGCTATATTTGACCCAAACTCGTAGTGTAGACCAGGGCTAAGGTTGTACACTCTCTTTGGAGAAAGGACTGCCTTTCTTTATACAGCTTCTAGCACAGTAGAACCCCAGTCCAGACAAGAGTAACTGGGTACTGCTGTAATACAACTATAATTCCTATTAATAGTTATGAATCTCTAGAGTCCTATTAGTTTTCTTCCACTGAGGAAGTAAGAGTTGGAGCTATCCCTGACTGACTGCAATCATTTCAAGTCATGGGTCTTCAGTAGATGGAACACTGGAGTGCAGGAGGACCTGGGATAGTCTCAAGCATGAAGCAGCATGATCTAGAGCAGTGTTTCTCAACGACCAGTTTGTGGATCGGCACTGGTCCCTGAGATCTCCCTGACAGAGTTTAGGAAGCTGGCAAGTCAGTTCCTAGTATCAAAAAGATAGACGAACATTGATCTAGATTCTAGAAGAATGAGGATGGAACTAGGAGTCCTGAGTTCTAATACAGAGAGTGCCACAGATTTTTCTATGTGGCCTTGAATAAATCACTTCATCCTCCGCCTGTTTACCCATTTGTAACCTAACTCATAGGTGCATTGTGCGGATTGATATTTGTGTAGTTCTTTGAAAGTTTAAAATGTATGGAATAATAGCTGCTTTTTTATTGAGTAGATAAGGACACCAGAAACATAATTTTTAAACAAGTAACAAGCTACATTTTGCTACTTTCCCTCTTTCCCCCTTCCATCCATCCCAAATTATTCTGAAATATATATATATATATATATATATATATATAGTTTGTTTCCTGCTTGACTCTAGTTGTGGATCAGAATGGTAAGTACCTTTATTTGCCTTAGCAGCAAAGAGTCCCGTGGCACCTTATAGACTAACAGACGTATTGAAGCATGAACTTTCATGGGTGAATACCCACTTCATCAGATGCATTTGCCTTCTTACTTTTGGTCATCTTTTCTATAGGCTGGCAAATAAGCAGGACCGAGAAGGAGCGTTGGCAGAAGCAGATGTAATTGAGTGCTTATCGCTGGAAAAGCTTGTCAATGAGCATAAATGTCTGTGTCAGATTGTAAGTATATCTTACTGTACTTGATTCATTTGTATAAATGTAATGCTTAAGAAAGGTGATAATGTGGTCCTGTAATCCAAGCAAAGATACAGCATGTTGGTCTGTAGTACAAACAATTTCAGGTCTTACCTTGCCTTTGTGCCTCTTGCCTGTCCAGGAGGAATCCTTCCTAGGGCCCCATCTGTACATGGGCTCATACTGTGTTTGCTGAACCGGTTTGAAATCATATTAAAGTGATTCATGCTAACTTGGTTTAAAGATTGTTTGGTCAGCCAGCATTGTTAGAGCCAAACCTTGTTAAAAACAGAAGAGGAAACTGGATTCTGACCTTGGATTCTTATTAGGCTTTAAATACATTTTTCAAATAAGATTTTGCCCCATATTTGTTCTCTAGCCTAACCTTTTTTAAATGGAGTTAGTATCTGACAAACTGGATCTTTTTGTGAAACAAATAGGGAACGGGATTGGTCTTAGTCCACTTTTCCAGTATAGAAGCGTTCTGAAAGAAAGTAATCACAGCCAAAGCTAACAGCCAAAGCCAAGCTATCTCAAATATAACTGGTGTCTCAAATTTACCATGTGTCCACATTAGGGCTCAAACTGTGTGCTTTCAAAACAGGGCTTCAAAATCTGAACAGATGTTATCCATTGAACATGAGCTAGCAAATGTTGATCACTACCTAGTGTGACACCAAAACATCAAGGGCCATTGGTTTGAATTCCACTACCAATCCCCTGAGCCATGTAGGCCTACCTAATTGTATGTTTTCTTTCTGTGATCCATTTTTTATCAGAGTAGGATAACCTGTAGTTGAGTTGATTTCCTGCTCTTCCCCCCAAACCACCCACGTTGCCAAATTGTATCATTAGTTTTAAAGTGGAAACGAAAGCAATATAAAGTAAAATTACCTTAGCTTTAAAGCTAATGGCAGTCAGATTCTTAATGAGTTACATATTGTTACAAGAAGCTGCAGTTCATGCCTGCATATTTTTTGGATTTAGCATCAAGATCACTTGATGTAATGAGGATTTGACTTTGCAACATTAGCTTTGATAGTGTGAAGCCTTTTTCACATAAGTAAATATTTGTAGGGAAGATATTTCCAAGTGATTCACTGCACTGCTATAATCTCTCCAAGAATGAGATCTTCCACGCCATTCACTTTTCTTTCTAGATTGTCATCCTTCAGTTTATTATCTAGCTTATATTCGGTGCTCTCATGCACAGCAGTTCTATCCATGCTTCAACTTTGATCTACAGCAGGCAGCTTCACCATGCTCTTCCAGAATATAAGGCCAGGTCTACACTACAGAGTTAGTTGACATAAGGCAGCTTACACTGAGCTAACTCTTGTGAAGATCCACACTAAAATGTTGCTCCCGCCATTGTAAGCCGCTCGCTATACCGAGCTAATAATGCCATCTCCACAAGAGGCATAATGTTAAGTCGATGTAGTTAGGTCAATGCAGTGTCCATGTAGACACTGTTGCTTACATTCCCTATCGCTGGAGCCCTGCTGCCGCCTCCTGGTGAGAGATTTAGGGGAGGAGAGCCAAAGCTTGGGCAGCAGGGCTAAGGCAGTCAGCCCCGGCTGGCAAGTGCTCCACAATGCCCCACATTGTCAGTTAAATTGGTGCAGGTGTTCCGGTAAGGATGTGCGCTGCCATCAGAAGGAGCAGAATGTGGACATTAAATATAAAATTTTTTACTGCAGAGGTGGTACTTTGACTTAAATCAACTTCATTTTGTAGTGTAGACACACTCTCCAGAGAAAATTCTGTTAACAAAATTTAGTAAAGAGTGGAAAGGCAAAAAAAAAAAAAATCACTAATTTTGCCAAATACAGTTGCACTTGAATGGCTCATGTGGCAGGACATGCAAATGCAGAGAACTCACTACATAACCCGAAGAACCAGAAGTTGGATTTCTTCTCCCTTTGTCTCTAGGAAGTCTGAGACTTATCTTAGACATTTTGGGCTTGTCTACATCACAAAGTTGCAGCGCTGGTGAGGGGGTTACAGCGTTGCAACTTAGGAGGTGTACACATCTGCAGGGCATCACCAGCGCTGCAACTCCCTGTTTGCAGCGCTGGCCGTACTCCCGTTTTGTCTCGGGTGTAGAGGATCCAGCGCTGGTGATCCAGCGCTGGTAATCAAGTGTAGACACTTACCAGCGCTTTTCTTGACCTCCGTGGAATAAGCAGGTATCCCAGCATACCTGAGGAAGCCTCTCTGGTAATCAAGCAGGTATCCTTCCCCGCGGTTTGCTCTGGTGTTCTCTGAATCCCCCCCCCAAGCGGGTCTCCTTCCCAGCGGTTTGCAGGGGGGTTCGGGGAACGCGAGAGCAAACCGCGGGGAAGCAGGACTCCTTCCCCGGTTTGCTCTCACGTTCCCCGAACCCCCGTGCAAGCAGGTCTCCTTCCCCGCACCCCCGAGCAAGCAGGTCTCCTTCCCCGCCGTTTGCAGGGGGGTTCGGGGAACGCGAGAGCAAACCGCGGGGAAGGAGATCTGCTTGCTCGGGGGTTCGGGGAACGCGAGAGCAAACCGCGGGGAAGCAGGTCTCCTTCCCCGGTTTGCTCTCGCGTTCCCCGAAACCCCGTGCAAGCAGGTCTCCTTCCCCGCACCCCCGAGCAAGCAGGTCTCCTTCCCCGCCGTTTGCAGGGGGGTTCGGGGAACGCGAGAGCAAACCGCTGGGAAGGAGACCTGCTTGCACGGGGGTTCGGGGAACGCGAGAGCAAACCGCGGGGAAGGTGACCTGCTTGCTCGGGGGTTCGGGGAACACTGGAGCAAAACCGGGGAAGGAGACCTGCTTTCCCGCGGTTTGCTCTCGCGTTCCCCGAACCCCCCTTGAAGACGCCCAACAGCGCTGCAGTGTGGCCACATCTAACACCACTTGCAGCGCTGGTTGCTGTAAGTGTGGCCACTCTGCAGCGCTGGCCCTATACAGCTGTACTAATACAGCTGTAACAACCAGCGCTACAAAATTGTAGATGTAGACATACCCTTTGTCTTGGCTCAGAAGGACTTTCCCCTCACTCAAGGGATAATTCCCAAAAGACCAACCTGTTTTCAAAATTTATTCATCAAAGAATGGATAGAGTATATGACTGGATAAAAAAGCTTTGTTTTCTAGCAACTTAAGAATTGCAATACTGGATCAGACCTGGAGTCTATCCTGGACCCTTACTCCTGTCAGTTAGAGGTGATGACTGTGAAATCTGTGATTAAATGTAAAATGCCTTTTTCAGTTTGACTGCTCTCCAGTCATGAAATGAGTGTAGTCTCTCACTGTTCTGTCTGGTGCAGGCTTTTTCATTTGTAGACAGTATTGTAGGAGGACTGGGTATATCTTACTATATAGATCAGGAGTGGGCAAATTTTTTGGCCCAAGGACTACATCATGGTGGGGAAATTGCATGCAGGGCCATGAATGTAGGGCTGGGGCAGGGGGTTGGGGTGTGGGAGTGAGTGCGGGGTGTGCGAGGGGTGCAGTGTGCAGGAAGGGGCTCAGGGCAAGGGGTTAGGGTGGAAGAGGGATGCGGGGTGTACAAAGGGGCTCAAGGCAGGGGGTTGGGATGCGGAGTGTGGGAGGGGACTCAGGGCAGGGGTTTGGAGTGCAGGAGGGGTGCGGCGGGGGCTCAGGGCAGGGGGTAGCAGCGGCTCCCTGCCTGTCCTGGCCCTGCGCTGCTCTTGGAAGGCACCATGTCCCTGTGGCCCCTGGGGGGAGGGGAGGTAGAGGGCTCCGCACGCTGCCCTCACCTGTTAGTACCTCCCCCAAAGCTCCCATTGGCCATGGTTCCCCATTCCCAGCCAATGGGAGCAGCGGGGGCAGTGCCTGCAGGCGAAGGCAGCGCACGGAGCCCTCTGAACCCTCCCCAGGGTGCCGCAGGGACGTGGTGCTGGCTGCTTCCGGGAGCGGCGTGAGGCCCACAGTGCCATGGGGGTGGCAATCCCATGAGCCATAGTTTGCCCACCCTGATATAGGTGGTTTGCAGTCTACATTTGGAACATAAGAAAGCAAAATAAAATAGAGTCTTTAGGAAACTTCTAAGACGGCACAAGCCCTGACTGTTCACAAGTCTGTACACATGCTGGAGACAATGGCTGGAGGAATACCTATGCCAAGGACACTCTCTAAAATCATTAACAAAATGTTTTGTAAAGATCTGAAAAAGTACTGTAACCTCTTTCTCAATACCCTAAAATGGTCTAAGCCAGTGGTCCCCAAACTTTCTCTGTCATCCCTGTCACTTACCAGTGTTCCCTCTAATTTTTTACATCCATGGGTAGAATGAATTTTGTTATGTGCACCAGTTTGGAGGTGATATGTGATGGGTGGGGCCCAGGGGTTTGGAGTGTTGGAGGCGGCTCAGAGCTGGAGTAGAGGGTTATGGTATGTGTGGAGGGGGAGGGCTCTGGCAGAGGGTGCAAGCTCTGAGGTGCAGCTGGGGATGAGGGGTTTGGGATGCAGGCCGCCTGGGGCTGCAGTAGGGAGAGAGGACTCCCCTGCAGCCCTCTTTCGCTGCAGCAGCTTGGGGCCATGTCAAGGTTCTTTCTCCACTTTGAACATTAGGGACCTGCATGAACACTTCTAAGCTTAATTACTAGCTTAGATCTGGTACTCTGCCACCAGCCAGAAATTCAGTGTCTGGCACACTCCCTGTCCCCCCAAAACTTTCCCTAGAGAACACAGATCCAACCCCCTTGGATCTTAAAACAAGGAGAAATTAACCATTCCCCCTCCAGTCCTCCCTCCAGACTTTCCCCTCCTTGGGTTGCCTTGAGAGGCTTCACACAGATCCAAACTCCTTGGATCTTAAAACAAGGAAAATCAATCAGATTCTTAAAAAGAAAGCTTTTAATTAAAGAAAGAAAAAAGTAAAAATTATCTCTGTAAAATCAGGATGGAAAATGTTTTACAGGGTACTCAGATTCATATAGACCAGAAGGACCCCCCCCAGACTCAGATTCAAAGTTACAGCAAACAGAGGTAAAAATCCTTCCAGCAAAAGAAACATTCACAAGTTGAGAAAACAAACATAAGACTAATTCGCCTTGCCTGGCTATTGCTTACAATTTTGACACATGAAAGACTGATTCAGAAAGATTTGGAGAGCCTGGGTGTACGTCTGGTCCCTCTTAGTCCCAAGAGCAAACAATGAACAAAAAAAAAAGCACAAACAAAGACTTCCCTCCACCAGGATTTGAAAGTATCTTGTCCCCTTATTGGTCCTCTGGTCAGGTGTCAGCCAGGTTTACTGAGCTACAGGTAAAAGAGACATTAACCCTTGACTATCTGTTTATGACAGGCCAGGTGAAAGGCAGCTCCCCCCAGCCATGGCATCTCCGGTGGGGCGGGGTTGGGCTGAGGGAGGGTCACCTCTCCCTGGCCATGGCAGTTCTGGTGGGGCTATGCTAAGCTGGGCCAGAGGTGGGGCTCCTATCTCCGCCTGCGTGGCCCTTGATAGACGGCTGTGTGGCTTAGAGGGAACTTAGCCCCTTACCCGCAATGGAACTTATCTGTGCTCTCCACCCAGAACTGCGGTCAGGAGCTGCTGAGAGCAGGAGCTAGGGACACGATATCCTGAAATGATATTGTGCCTGTTTTTTCAGAAGTACTGAGGCCCATAGTACTCACTGAAGTCAGCGAGAGCTGTAGGTGCTCCGCATTTCTGAAAATCAGGCCCTTAATGTCTCAATTTAAAACTCTCACTAAAATATTTAAGATTATGGATTCCTACAAGGAAATGTCTCTTCCTACATCCTATTATCTCTTACAGAACCAGGAAGCTAACTTGTTTCCTATTGCCCAACTTAGTAGTATGTCACAAGTTTCTGTGAACATCATGTCCTAGTTTTCTAATATATGCAGTGCCAAGATAGAAAATAAGAAGTGCTTTCTCAATAAACTTTTCCAAAGATTTTTTTTTCTCAAAATGCACAGAGCTCTAAGCTCTGTCTTGTTAAATGAAAGGAATTTAGGCACTGAGAACACTGATGTACTTGTAAGGAATGTATTGGTCCTTCATGAGTCAAAGAATGTATTATGGAAGCTAAGTGTGGTAGGTCTTATTTGTCTTTTTTACAAAATAAACTAGTTACAGCCATTTTCACTTCCTAGACAGAAAAGATTGACTTCTGTGCAACTTGATATGTTCAGTCAAGAGCATCTTCATCCCTTATAGAAGTCATTCTAGTCTTGGGGCACAGTGTTTTCCCCTTAGCTCAGAGTGTTGAGTTTCCAAACTCATTCATTTTATTATGCAGAAAAAATTGATTTAAAGAAAACTCACAATGAAACCTGCAGATATCCTAGCAACAAGCAAGTGATTTGTAACCTGTATTTATCATTATAGTATCTATGAACTTGAAAACACTGTTACTTCCTATATCCAGATATTGTTTCTGTGAGACTTTGGTTAGTTAGTGCCATGCTGCAGAAAGCCCTGTAAACAGCTAATAAGGAAAACCAAGTCAGAGGCTATGATGGTGCTATCTGTTCATCTTCTCAGTGATTTGGCTCTACCATCAGATGCTGCAGCTGTCACTGGTGAACCGCATGCTGATTTAAACCTAGGAAAGTGAACACAAAGCTCTCTAGAGAGCAGAAGCATACAATGATAGAGCTAAACTGGGATTGTGGCATGGTAGGTCCTTAGCAGGTAATATTGCTTTCGTCTGTAAATTGTTTATAAACTCCATGCACAGTTTTGGTGCTTTATGTATAATAAAAAAAAATAGTGTATCAAAGGCATCAACATTTGGTTGGTGATATAATCGCAGGAGAATTAACTACTTTCTTCTGAAAACAATTAACAGGAAACTTTTTTCTTTCATTTTTAAAGTAGTATGAACAATTTAGCTGTTAAGCAGGGGAAGGCTTAAGGGGTCAATCAGTCATTAGAGAATGGATCCACTTCTGAAGCCGCTATATATGGATTTGCAAGGAAAAGATGGAATGCATAATGTAGACCACTCATAAAGAAGTGCTGCTGTGAGAAGAATATGGTTGACTTCTCATGCTACTTGTGAGTGGGACAGAGGAATTGTGTGCCTATCTTTCTTCTTGACTCTAGAGAGTTCTACTATTACTGGAGTGGGACTGGAAATAAGCAATTTGAATAAAACTCATGATTGGCATGTTGGCAAAAAAATTACTTAAATTCACAAGATATTTTAAATGTGTAGTGCTTTAGCTGTAACATTATTTTGAATACTTACTAACCATTTGCTAAGACTTCACTGTTTATAATTTAGGCATGTGATCTGAGATATAATTATTCTTTTTCCCCTTTACTTTCTCTATTAAATTTACAGGAGCCTTGCTCAGCTGTTATGGGCTATGGGAAAAAAATTGACAAATCTATAAGAAAAGGTTTGTATTGGCTGCTACATACTATAGCAAAAGATTTTGATGCCTTAAATGAGCGCGTCCAAAAAGACACATCAGAGCAAAAAGCATATGAGGAACAAGAGAAGCGAGAACGAGCTGAACGAGTAACGAAGATACGAGAAGAAAGGTATTCTACCTTCCTTGGCTTTCTTTCCTTCATATGAAGGGGTTCCATGAATAAAACGGTCATGTTAATAATTCATTGTGGATAATGCTCTGAAAACATCCACTCAATGTGCAGCGACAGTCAAAAAAGCGAACAGAACGTTGGGAATAATTAAGAAAGGGATAGATGATAAGACAGAAAATATCATCTTGCCTCTGTAAATCTATGGTATGCCCACATTTTGAATACTGTGTGCAGATGTGGTTGCCCCATCTCAAAAAAGATATATTGTAATTGGAAAGAGTTCAGAAAAGGGCAACAAAAATTATTAGGGGTATGGAATGGTTGCCGTATAAGGAGAGATTAATAAGACTGGGATTTTTCAGCTTGGAAAAAAGATGACTAAGGGGGGATATGCTAGAAGTCTATAAAATCATGACTGGTCTGGAGAAAGTAAATAAAGTGTTATCTACTCCTTCTCATAACACAAGAATTGGGGGCCACCATATGAAATTAATAGGCAGCAGGTTTAAAACAAACAAAAGGAAGTATTTCTTCACACAAAGCACAGTCAACCTGTGGAACTCTTTGCCAGAGGATGTTGTGAAGGCCAAGACTATAACAGGGTTCAAAAAAGAACTAGATAAATTCATGGAGGATAGGTCCATCAATGGCTATTAGCCAGGATGGGCAGGGATGGTGTCCCTAGCCTCTTGTTTGCCAGAAGCTGGGAATGGGCGACAGAATGGATCACTTGGTGATTACCTGCTCTGTTCATTCCCTCTGTGGTACCTGGCATTGGCCACTGTTGGAAGACAGGATACTCGGCTAAATGGATTTTTGTTCTGACCCAATATGGCCGTTCTTATGTTCTTATTTGAATTCTTGAGTATCCACTACAAAACAAAAGGTGTTTCATATTATAAGAAAAGAGCTGAAACGGCATAGTCAAGTTGTTCTTTTGTTAGAACATAAAAGAAATTGCCTGGCACACAGCCTTAAGATCATCTTCTCTAAGATGATGAGTGGGCAATGTCAATGACAGACATGGAATAGATACAGTGCGTAGAGGCACTAGTGTTACCTGACTGGAAGCTGACCCAGAATAGATTCTGTTGCTTAATGCAAGGAGAGCTTTTGGGCCTTCCATATTACAAGTTGCAGTGATATAATTAAAATAAACTTTTCAATCAATCTGTGAATAGCAGGGACCAGTGAGGATAGAGGGAGACATCTGAATTTTTTGGCAAAGTTGCTGCAACTTTATTGAGAACTCATTTAAGCCCATACCAGAATACACAATAGGGGAAGGACTATGGGGTTTGAGGAGATGCAGGGGAAGCAGTGCAAGGATTTATTATTTCCCTTCAGAGCCCTCTATTATCATTGGCAGCCAGTCTTGTCACCAATAGTGAATTGCCCAACTGGAGGTATCCCTGTAAAGATGCTCCTAAAGGGCATGGTTTCCATCTCTGCCAGACGAATAGCCCCTAAAATATACACCAGCAACGTACAGGGCCTTTTCATCTCAATTAAAGTGGTGCGAAACTCTGTGGATGCATGTAATTTGATTTAACCCTGGTGTAATATTGATTTATCTTAAATCAGCAATGCATTAATTTAAGCTAAATCAGCATAAGCAAGGCTTAAATTGAATTAATTGGTCACATAAAACTGTGTAAAACAGCACCTTTAGTTAAACTGGTGTAGTTTTCTGGGTTGACTGGGCCTTTGACTTTGTTGAGTTGCTCTGTCTGGGAGAGGTAATGAGGAAATGGGTTATGAGAAGAAATGTCTCAAATGGATGTATGGCTTCCACATTTTTTAATTGACCCATGGCAACTGGTCATGTTTGTTTACCTTGGGAAATATTATAGAATTGGCTCAGACTGAATTAGGCTAAAAGTTTTGGAGGTTTGGTAAACTTGAAGTGCCATTGGAGATGAGGCCTTCCTCCCAACTTGCAGACTTTGCTATTTCTGACAGCAGTTGAGGGGTTCAGATTTAACAGTTATGGAACTTTCATTTAGCTATTTGCATCAGATAAATCTCTTGTCATGAGATATTTGTACGTATTCGTAACTCAGGTGGAATTCTGTTTCAATCTATATTTCAGTTACTTTCCTGATTGATTACTGCGATTCCATTCACACAGTCTCCCCAAGAGTTCTCTCTAAGTGTAGTTGCTTCAGAATGCATCAGCCAGAGAATTTATTCACATCAGTTTTAATCAGCACTATACCTGTTTTCAGGCATTGCATTGGGTGTGCACTGTTCAGATGATTATAAATCGAAGTAAACAAACAACCAAAGTGCCCATGCAAAGCTTTAATTAACCAGTTAGAATTAACCATGAAGGACTTTTGTGAAATGTATTGCTGTAGTACCAGTGCTGAGCTATCAGAAGCAGTCCCCCATTTAGTTTAGTATTTAGGAAATCCAAGGAAAAGCAGTACTAGATAAATTGTAAGGATTTAATGTAGTACAGACCCCTTCTGCCAAACAGCTGCTCTAAATACAGATAACACCCCAATGTACTGGCCAATACTTCATTCTTCCTGAACTCATGTCAAAGGCCAGGGGAAACAAGTGGGCCCTGCAGAAAGGATGCAGTAAAAATGGACAGATCTGGGCTAAAGCACAGCAGGGATCGGAGAACAGTCTGGAGCCCTTATTCAGAACATCCTGCTAGCAGCCCTGTCTGTAGCTTGTAGAGGGGAATCTATCATCAGTAGCTCTGCTGATCATAACTGTGGCAGCATGTTGTGGCCTGGCCCCAGGCTATTTAGAGCTATTTTATTGAAAACTAACTCAATAAAATCAATCTTTCTTTTTTTAGATTAGCTCAGAACTTTATCATTTTAGAGTACAGTGTTCAAAACATAAAGACATTCTGTAAAAAGACAATCTAGCATGAGGTGGGGGACAAATTAGATGACCTAATAAGTGTTCTAATATTTCTGATTTTATTGCTTCAAGATTCTTCTGTTTTTTAACAAAAAAATAGAGAACAAAGGGAGAGAAAAGAAGCTGAATTTGAAGGAAGAAGTATACCTAAGGAGGTTGACTCTGAGCCAATTTCTGGCAACCCCTTCCAGCCAATATCTACCATAATCACTGAGGTACGAATATTTAAAATTGTCAATCATATTGGACCTACAGGTGTCTGAGCAATGATAAAAATCTGGGCTCTTGAGAGTTTTGTTCATCTATAAAGTTGCAAACACATTATGATAGCTTTCATCTTGAGAATCTTAGTTTCTACTTTGAATGTTCATGTCCATTCCATGTTACGCATGTGCATGCCACACGCACTGTTGCTGGAGATTTTTCCCTCAGTGGTATCCGTTGGGCTGGCTGTAGCACCCTCTGGAGCTGCGTGTTTATGCATCGATAAAAGAGGCACTGCCAGCCACATGCCCTCTCATTTCCTTCTTACCACTCCTGACGGTTGCTGGAATGACCCCTCTTGCTTTGGCAAGGCTTTCTTCTCAGTGGTTTTTGGACTCTAACTTCATCCTTGGTTATCATAGTTCAGTGTATATAGGTTTCGTAATTAGTGTTAGTGTAAATAGATAGTTCCTGTCGTTGAGGGACTCCTTCGCCCCAGGGGCTGAGCATGCCCTGGTGCCCAAGCTTCAAGCTTTGTACCTCCTGTGGCAAACCTATGCCTGTGAGTGACCCACACTCCAGCTGCTTGAAGTGCTTGGGGGAGACTCACTTGAAGGACAAGTGCCAGATCTGTCAGGACTTCAGACCCTGCACTAAAAAAGACAGAGACATTAGACTGAAGGCTATCCACATGGAAGCCACCCTCGTGGATTCGGCACCGAACACATTGGCGTCAGCGCAAAGCACTCTGGCACCGAGCTCTTCCTGGCACCATTCACCATGTCCAGTGCCAAGGAAGAAGCAGAAAAAGCAGTGCACCGACAGTGTGTGCTCACCGGTGCAGAAAAAAGACAAGCAGAGAGAAGGCAGCACAGTGAGACGCGTGCCAGGTTACTCTTCCTCTCCCGGGCCTGCAATGGCACCATCAACTCCAGCTAGAACACTGAGTCCAGTGCGGGACCCTCTGCTGGCACCTGGAAGCCACCGTGGCATCAGTGGTCTGACCAATCCATAGACCCCGGAGGCTTTCCAAGCAGCTAGGGACCTACTTTCTCTCCCGGTTGCTGCAACTCCAGCAGGACATCTGTCAGTTCCAGTGACCGGAAGTAGGAAGGAACAAAGAGTGTCAGAATTCTTCCTGGTACTTGGCCCCTTGGCACCCTCTAAGGGCAAGCCGTCCCTGATCCTGGTGTCAAGATCACCTTATGTGCAACCTAAAGCCCATCACCAGTACCCAGCCTATCTGCCACTGGACTTCAGTGCCAGTCCCTCTGCCAGCACCTGGCCAATGGGCCACTGGCCTGTGCCATGGCCTTACTGGAATCCCTGAGGGTTTTCCCCATTACCAGGTCCTACTTCCCATCGCTCCTACTTGGTGGTTTCCAAGAGACAGGCTACCACTCCTTCCCAGTAGGTGCCATACCCTGACTCTGATACCAACCCTTGTACCAGTGTTCAGGAGCTGGCTTAGGAGAACGTAGCTGAGTAAGAGGAAGGAGCCACCTCCTCATCCACCCCACATGAGGCTGTCCCGAGACCCTGGGTCTCGAAATTTGAGCAGCTTAGAGACATCACACACCGCCTTATTGATACCCTGGGGGCCTAAGCAGGCTTTTTGAAGGTGTGCCTGAGGGTACTGTGCCAGTCACCATTTCGGATCTGACTCCCTTTTTGGTTTTGGACTGCCTGTCCCTATTCAGCCCTTCATGGTCATGCATAATATCCATTGGGTCCTGAGTACAGGGACAGGCAGATATATCTGTGAGTTTTTATCCACCTCTTCCTCCCACTCCCCACTCTCATCATTCTTCAGTCACCCATCTTATAAGCAACTCTTCTTCTAGGAGGTTCAGTCTGTCCTATGGATGGGGGTTGTGGAGGAGGTTCCACAAGACTTGAGAGGGAAGGAGTTTTACTCCCAGTATTTTCTAATCCCAAAGGGGGCTTCTGGCCTATCTTGGACCTTCATCACTTCAACAGAAACTGAGGTTCCGCATGGTCTCCCTAGCTTCCATCATTCCCTCCCTGGATCCAGGAGACTGGTACACCACCCTTGACTTAAAGGACGCATACTTTCACATTTCTATCTTCTGTGGCCACAAAAGATTTCTCAGCTTTATAATGGGTCAACACCACTATCAATTCACCGCTCGTCCCTTTGGCCTATTGGCAGCCCCTCGGGTTTTCAAGAAATGTATGGCGCTAATAGCAGCCTTCCTCAGACAGCGAGGTGTCCAGTTCTACTCAGACCTTGACTGGCTGAGCAAAGGTTGGTAGTAGGCTTAAGTACAGAACAGTATCAGCATGGTCTGAGCCACCTTCTGAGTGCTGGGTCTGCTGATAAACAAGCAGAAGTCAGCTCTTTCCTCAGTTCAGAGAATAAAATGTATCGTGGCAGTGCTGGACTCAACCTAAGCCAGGGCCTTTCTGCCGGAAGCCTAATTTAAGCCCAGGTCAGACCTGATATCCAATGTCAAGGTCCACCCAATCACAACAGCTCAGGTTTGCCTCAAACTGTTGGGGCACATGGCAGCATGTACTTTAATCTCGGATGTGTCAGACTTAAGGTGGGGAGCCAAACTCAGAACTCAGGGCCTCTGGTCCCAAGAAGAACTCTCTTTGCACATAAATTTCAGGAAGCTTAGGGCAGTACGCTTAGCATGCCAAGTGTTCCTTCCCCAGATTTCAGGCGAGGTGGTGCAAGTCCTGACAGACAATACCGTGGACATGTTTTACATCAACAAGCAGGGTGAGGCTTGATCTTTGGCCCCGTGTCAGGAGACCATATGTCTGTGGGACTTCTGTGCAAGGCACTCCGTTCATCTGGAGGTGTCACGTTTTCTGGGAGCCCAGAATGTATTGGCACATGTCCTCAGCAGTTCCTTTTCCTCTCACCACACGTGTTCCTTTCACCTGGAGGTTTGCTGCACAGGCACTGTATGGGCTCCCTCTCCGATGCTTTCCTCCACCCATGGACAGATCTCCTATTCTATACCTCACAAGAACTCTGAGGAGCAGCTGCTTCACTCTGACATTAGGCATGCCCTTGCTTTTTATATTGAGAAGGACAAAACCCCTTCCACAAGTCTTTAAGCCCCTTCCACAAGTCTTTAAGCCCTTTAAGTCCATTGCAACTCTTCGTAGCAATAGCAGAAAGGATGAGAGGGCTTCCTGTGTCTGCCTAGAGGGTCTTGTCCTGGATAACTGCCTGTATTTGGGCTTGTTATGAGCAGGCAAATGTCCTGCCTCCATCCATCTTAACTGCTCACTCCACACAAGCCCAGGCTTCATCAGCAGCATGTCTCGCACAGGTCCAAATTCAGGACATCTGCAGAGCCGCAACCTGGTCACTGGTGCATACCTTCACATCCCACTACTACATCATTACCTAGCAGGCCCAAGATGATGCAAGTTACAGAAGAGAGTGTCCATGAGCTCTGACCCCACCTTCTTGGGTACTGCTTGTGAGTCACCTAACATGGGCACGAATCAGCACTCGAAGAAGAAAAAGTGGTTACTAGCTTTTTGTAACTGTTGTTCTTTGAGATGTGATGTTCATGTCCATTCCATGACCCACCCTCCTATCCTTCTGCTGGAGTTAACTAGCAAGAAGGAAGTGAGAGGGTGCGTGGTGGGCAGCACCCGTTATAATGACACATAAGTGTGTAGCTCCAGAAGATGCTAGAGCCAACCCAATGGAAACCACTGAGGGGAAAAATCTTGGGCACCGGTGCATGCAGCGCGCACACACCTAACATGAAATATGCATGAGCAACACATCTCGGAGAACAACAGTTACGAAAAGTTAGTAACTGTTTTTTGTATGCTTTGAAGTTGTATCAGTAATCTAACAATAAAGAAATATCTTAGTACCAATTTTAAAAAAATGTTTTGATTGCCATGCAATTTACTGCAGAATTTTCAGAATAAACTGTTGCAATGTTCAGAGGAAGCTGTTTTCGGTAACCCATTTAATTGGAATCAGCTTCATTCACTCCTTTTATTTTTTGTTGCAAAAGTGGGGTTTTATTTTGGCTTTATAGGAGCTGTTTCAACCATGTGACCAGTCATATGGGATTCCCCTGCCTTACTTAACCATACAGACTTGCAGCATAATACAGTATTTTCTATTGATTTAGAGCTGTTGAACTGGTGTGTTAGTTATGGAACATGAAAACTGTATAAATAAAGTTTTCTTCAGACCCTTCCTTTTAACTCAAATAGCCATCAGATTCATATTTAGTGTACCATATTTTTCTTTTGTTTGACTTAAGATATTGTGTTCATAGAAAAAATAGTGAGCTCCAATAAATGTAAATAGTCAAGACTTGGTCCTACTCTCCAGGACGAGCATCCACACAATCATATCCTGTAAAGTCAGCTATTGCACAATGACACATTTCACAGGATCCTACAGTACTGTGCATCTGTGGGGAGGGGGGAGAAGAAGAGTGCTACAAGTGCTGCAGAGCTGCTCATTATGTGGAACTTGTGGAAGAGATACTCTATCAAGTCTGCATTACGTAATCAGTGTTCCACCAAGACAAAATGGTGATTTGCAAGGTATTTCAAAACTTGTGTGTTTTTCTAAACAAAATAAATGAATAGAAATTGAAGGAGTTAGTAAAAGTTTTTAATTCTCTTGCTCAGGGTATTGACACTGTTCGTACTTGTATCTTTTTCTCACATGGCATTTAAAAAAAGTAAAAAGAATGAAAACACATTTAGGCCCTGAAGCTGTATGCAGCCATTCCTCCCTAAACTGGTTACCACTCAGGCTACGTCTTCACTACCAGCTGTATTGGTGGGTAGCAATCGATTGCTCGGGGATTGATATATCGCGTCTCATCTAGATGCGATATATCTATCCCCGAACGCGTTTATATCGATTCCGGAACTCCACCAACCCCAACGGAGTTGCGGAGTCAACATGGGGAGCCGTGGACATCGATCCTGCGCCGTGAGGACAGTGAGTAATTCGATCTTAGATACTTCGACTTCAGCTACGTTATGCATGTAGCTAAAGTTGCGTATCTGAGATCGATTTTCCCCTGTAGTGTAGACCAGCCCTCAGAAGTCTAAACGTTACTTCTAGAGCTTTTAGTTGTTCATTTTTCTAGGTTAAATCTTGAGCAGCATCTTGTGAAACTTGGGGTTTTTATTTCCTCTTTTGCACATTCTTGAAACTTGTTATTTATGCTACACATGAGAATTTTATTTATAAAATGGACTATCAGATTCTACCCCCTTGTGTTTCGGATGCTCTTCCTATCTTTTTAGAGCAGTCTTTGACACTCGATATTGTTAAAATGACATCTTGTACTACTTTTGCTAGAATGAAAAAAGAATTGAACAAGAGAAGAGGCAGAGGATGGAGATTGAAAAGGATGCCATTGCCTTGAAACCTAAAGCAGAGCAGGAACAAATGGACACGCAGAGCCTGACCAGCAGCTCTAGCCAAAAAACAAATGATAATAGACTTATAGAAACATACAAATCTGCACTCGCACAGCAATTAGAACATGAAGAAGAGAGTGACCAACAAACCTCAGAATGCCTTGATTCAGGTGATAACTCCAATTTGAATATAGCCACTTACTGTCATAACTACCACTGTTATATTTAATTTGATTGTCTTATTTTTCACCCAACTCTTCCCTGTGTCTGTATGACTTTGTACATGCCACATCACAAATAACCAAAGGATACAAATACACAATTATGTTACTGTACAGAGGAATGTCATAATTTTACCAAGAATTATTGTATTAATCAATCTTATCCAGTTACAAATGACCCATTTTTACCAGTACTGTCAAATACATAACACACTTTGCATTAATGTCAATGAGTTGTACTCACCTATCTAAAGACAAATATTGGACCTTACATGCACATACTCGATTATTTACAGTAATAAGGTTTAAAAGTCTGTTGTGTGGGTTATATATCATGTCAAGACTGCTGAATGAAAATACTTAGAGCAGTCCATCCCAACACTTCTAGTCATCACAAGGACACATCTGTACCATATTGTAGAATTCATTCTTAACAGTAAATGTGTGGTCTATGAACTGTTTTCTTTCCATCTGGTGTAGATACCAGTAAAAAGAAAACAAAGAAATTGAAGTTAAAAAGGAGTCACAGGGTGGAACCAATCAGTGCAGAGGAAGCTGTTCCCAAAAATCCGACCCCACCTCCACCTCTTCCACCAGGTGAGTTAAAGACCCTGTGGCGATAAGTGTGCCACTTCATGAAAGCTGGGCCCTTAAAAGACTTTGCTTTTTAAACACAGAGAGAAAAACAGTTTTCACACAGGATTACGCCATCATAGTTTGATTAGTTTCTTTTGAGAATTGCCCATGTAGATCCCCACTTGTACGAGGCTGTTGAGCACTATCATTATGTCAGTAGGCTTTCCCTAAGTCTCTCAACTCACTAGGCAAGCTAACCTGCAGGATATATTTTCTCAGTTCCTAGCTAGAGCTTGGGAAAATTGACCAGCATGGCTGTAGAAGAGTAATATATAGCTATGCTTCAATAACTCCCCGTTCAGATGTAATGTATTTGGTATAACTACATATATCAATAATAAACCTTTATAAATTGTTAATATTACTTAAATATAAAGTGTGACCATTCTGATTTCTTGCTCATCATATTGTGAGCTGCTTCAGTAGGAACAGCTGGAGAAAACACACAATCACTTGCTTTCCAGAAAGCCAAAAGAAGGCCCAATGACATCCGTCCAAGAACGCTCATAATGTACTGAGTAAGAAAAATCTGATTATTAATATGTAAAACTGCCAGTAGAAAACTTAATCTTTTGAACTCCTCACAGATCTTGGAAATCATGCACCTTGGTATAACTTGAACATTACTTCTATGGCAGGAAAAAAAAATACTGATGGTACCTACAGCAATTAACAGGCAGGTACAAAAATATTTCAGAGATGATTTAGATATCTTGTCTTACAAATAGCTAGTGTCCTGATTTTCAGGATGATCTGCTTGTCCTATCTGATTGAAGTACACTGTTCTTCCAGCTTTTTAATTGGTTAACTTTTTCAGTATCTGCATCTATTGATGGAATCTTTTACAGTGTATGGAGTTAATATTAGGTTGTAAGTATAAAGCTGGGGAAACAGAGAGTGTTTTGTCTGTTGCTTAACAAAAGTGCAAAAAAAATTAAGTGCAGCTCTCTAAAATATTAAGATATTTTTCATCGTTGCTTTACATTATATTCTAAATAGTATTTTATTTCCAGTGGATTCACTAATATACCATGTATAAAGTATTCCTCCCCTACCCCCTGATGCTTTCTTGTCTTCTGAGGAGAAAGATTCTCCTGCCCTCCCAGCTTTTCTTCAGAGCCAAATATTTTGACAGAGGTACGTTTTTTATTGTGTGTGTTTTTCTTTAGTTGGCTGGGGAACCCCCAACGTTAATAGACTTCGAAAACTTGAACCTCTTGGTGAGACCCGTCATACTGGTAATTTTTTAAAAAAGAGCATTAGTCATTGTTTTCTTATACATTCATTCCATTCTTCACCTTTTTATTTCTTTAATACGTTCAACCAAAAACTAACCCTGTGTTTGTTAAAAGCATATTTTTGATTTTCGGTTCCTTTTTTTAATGTGTGTGTTTTCTTTATTTCCTTTCCCCCCAAAAGGAGTTCAAAGCAGCATGTGGTGTCATAAATCATTTGAGGATGTTTGTACAATAGCATGCACTTACCTATTATGATATGCCATATATACTGCAGTAACAAGGCCCATCCCTTAAAATTTCAGAATCAAACACTTCTTCTTTTTTTACTTCATCGTAATTTAAAATGCTTTTAAAACTTAGAAGTAAATCAAATATACATTTCAATTATCCATACATATTGGCAACATTCTGAATGTGAAGAACTTTAATTTAACAGTTCCAAAATATTTTAAAACAAAAAACTACATTTAATTTAAAAAAAATGTAACATGTTATGAGCATCATCCATGTGTACTTTGGCATAGATCTGGATATGTTTTATTGCCGGAATGAAAATTAAAGGCATCTGTACACCTTTGAATTACATAGCTGACACTGTAATAGAAAATGTCCCTGTAAATGCACCAGATGCTGGGAGGATTAAGTTGAATGACCTCTATTAAAATGTAGGAGATTCCTGGTTTTAACTTTTCCTCCGTGAGCTGAATTATTATTTCTCTTAATTCTAATAACAATTTAAATATCTATTTAAGGCAGAAATAATTTCAGTATTGTTTGTTTGCATAAAACATCTCCTTTTACAGCAGACCCTGCAAGAGATGTTTTGTATATTGTCTGGTATTACAGCTTTTTCCCAATTCCATGCAGAGGCTTTTATAGCATATGTTGTTTTTTTTTACGTTAGTGTTTTTTAAAATTCTGATCGAATGGATATAAGTGAAATGAGATTTTAAAAGAAAAAAAATTACTTTCTACAGGAGACACTGTTACGTGCAGTAAGAGAAGTATCTGTAGTTTATATTTACTAAATCTTAACCGTAAAACAATCTTACTCTTCTTTTAAGGAGTTTAAAGAGAAGAAAGAGTGAAAGAAAAGCCAGAAAAGAGGTAGGGAGGGAAGGGAAAGGGTCATACTCTTTGCTTACATCTGATTTGCTCATAAGTGAGGCTTTCTGTTTTGTGGCTAGAGCACGGGACTGGAAATCAGGAAACCTAGGTTCCATTCCCAGCTCTGCCACTGGCTGTGTGTGACCTTGGACAAGTCACGTAACCTCTGTATTCCTCAGTTTTCCCATCTGTAAAATTGTGATACTTTGAGATCCTTGAATGAAAGATGCTGTGAGATGAACTCCTATTGACTGCAGGTATCCACTGAAGACCATGGCAGTTTGGATCTAGCAAGCAAATGCAAAAACATTGTGTCAAGTATCAGAGGGGTAGCCTTGTTAGTCTGGATCTGTAAAAAGCAACTAAGAGTCCTCTGGCACCTTATAGACTAACAGATGTATTGGAGCATGAGCTTTCGTGGGTAATGCATGTGTCTGACGAAGTGGGTATTGACCCACGAAAGCTTATGCTCCAATACGTCTGTTAGTCTATAAAGTGCCACAGGACTCTTGTTGCTTTTTGCAAAAACATTGTTTACCCTTGTTCTTCTCAGGGATTTATTTAATTAGTGCAAAATTTTCCCAGTAACTAACTCTGTGAAACAACTTTTTAAATCCTAGAGCCTTCCAATCCATTGTGTTTTTTGATTTCAGGTCCTTTTGTCCTCTGCGACATATAATATTTGCTGAAATTTAAAAACTGAAGTTCTTCAAGTATGTTAGTGCGAATCCCACTTTAGGCATTCAGGTGCATGAGAGCACGTGTTTTTGATTAACAGTGTACGTTGGGGCCACCATGCTCCCTGTGCTGCCTCATGCCCCCATGCAAGGACATAAAGGGTAAAACAGCCATGACCATCCTTCAGTTCCTTCTTATTGCCCATGGCAGCAAGATGAAACCGGGTGAATGTGGTAGTCCCGGCTGGGTTGGGTGGAGGAGGACTTCCTCTTCCCCTGCACAGCGTCGAGAGTTCATTCAGACCCACCCCTAGATTTCTGCCCAGGCTGCAGGAAGCTCTGCAGTCTGTCCCTGCTTCCTGCACCCGTCGCTCCTCAGCTGCAAGGGAGGGATCACTGTCCAGAACCCCCCATGCTGAGCCCCACTTCCCCTGCAGCTGGACCACCCCGCTAAGTCACCCGCACCTAGATCTCCACCCCACCAAGACCCAACTAGGTGCACCTGGAGCCCCACCTCACTGAGCCCTGCTCCCTCAGCATCTGAACCCCCACACTCAGACCCCCTGCCAAGTTCTATCCCCTGCTCCCAGACCCGAACTGCCACTGAGCTCCAACCACCTCCACCTGGACTCCCCCACAGAGCTCATTACCCTTGCACCCAGAACCCCCCCCAACAAACCCCAGTGCGTCCAGATCCACCTCTAAGCTGCCCGCACCCAGGTTGCCCCATACTGAACCCTCTTTGCCCACACCTGGATGGATCCTGTTGGACTGAGCCTGTCTACCCACACTTCGTGCACCTGGCATGGAGGGGCAGGGCCCTGGGGTGGTTCTGAGGCAGGCCTGGTGCTTGTGCTGTGTCAGGGTTGGGTGCAGCCTCACTGCTGAGTCCATGTCCCGGGAGGTGGAGGGTGGAAGAGCTGCAGAGTGAATTCCCACCTCTGTGCAATCAGTGTCCTGTCCTCAGTGCCATGTTGGAGCCTCCACATTTATTTGACACATAAAATGTGCAGAATTTTGCAATATTGTATGCAGAACTTTTATTTTTTGGCGCAGAATGCCCTCATTAGTAATATCACAGGGTCCAGTAGTGAAAAAATGGCAGGAAAGAAGATGATGCAAGAATTGGCCTTGGTTATGTTGACATTGGCCAAGTCCTTCAGCACCAGTCACCACTACATTCACATCAGAGTTGACAACTCCATCTTCGGCAGCGGTGCCTCTGGCTCAGACAGTGTCATCATCGGAGCCAACACTGGTGCACCAACAGAGTGGTGAGACCAAAAGAAAATGGAGTTCAAACACAGTGCTGAGCATCAGGAGACACCATCCCATAGAGAGGAGAAGTGTCTTCTCTCCTCCAAGGTCAAAGTGTCTGAGGAAGGAGCAAAATGCAGTAAACAAGCATCAACACTCGCATCAATGAAGGCACCAGCACCAACCACCCTGCCGATTATAAGCCCTATATATAGTCTCTCAGAACTGTCGAGATCCCCTCTGGGGACATCATTTGTACCAAGGTAGTACCCAGCACCAGAATTGGATCTGAGCCCTTACTCCATGGCATTGTCATTTGAAGTGTCTTACTCTTCTTCACCATCACTGGTTTACACCTGCTCCATGGTGTTGAGCAGAGATGCTTCTCCTCTACTTTCTGAGAACCAGCCCTAGAGCTAGTACCAGAGATCCCTCTCTCAGGGCACTGCTGCAAAGGAGGTATGAGTGGCATTGGGCCGACAGCTGCAACGGGCCAGTATGTTGCCCTGGCCACGCTGGCCTGAATGGGAGCTGCCATCTCAGGTGTCTTGCAGCAGATTTCCCTCTTGTACCTCCAGGAAGAGGAGGACAACAGGCTCCTTTGTGACATCACTACCCAAACCACCATCATCTGAGGCGGAAAAGTCAAAACTCAACAAAGGCAAGCCCAAGAACAAACACCCCCAAAAACTGGACCTTTCTGGGTGCAAAGTCTACTCATCTGCCTGACTGCAACTCTGTGTGGCAAACTAAGAAGAGCAGTTTGCCAGATGTAATTTCCTCACGTGGGAAAATTTGACCCCTTTCCTCTTAAATGTACTACAGGATACTAGGAGGGAATTTAGAGAGATCATTAAAGAAGGCCGAACAGTTGCTAGAACAGCTCCAATGGGTAGCCATAGATGCCTCTGATATGGCCATAGTTGTGACCATGGCTCTTGACATCTGAAATACCAAAGGAGGTCCAAGACACCATATAGAACCCTCTATGGATGATCGAGGGAATGAGCTCTTCAGCAAAAGAATGGACAAAGCACTCCAGTCTTTGAAAAATTTAAGGGCCACCCTGGGGTCACTAGGAATTTATATACTACCCCTCTAGGAAGCCCTACAAATATCAGCCTAAACAGAAAGACAGCACGCTCACCCCTGTTTTTAGGGTAGACATGGGGTCTATCCACCACAGAAACCACTGCAATACTTGAGGTCATCTGCCTCCTCCATCACTCACCTCACTCCAGCAGCTAAACAGCAGATTTGTCAGGAACCACATCAGAAATGATCAGGAGACAGCAGCCATCTTAAGAAGTCACACTGCCTGTTCCATCGGGCTTGGTCCGATATCACTTCAGACAAGTGGGTATTGCCTGTGGCTACCCCATTCATTTCCATATCCTTCTCCCACCTACTTCCCTTCCTCATCCCTCTTCAGTAAGTTTCTCAAAGTGCTATTACATACTTACCCATATATTAGAAAACCTACCCCCTGCCTGGGACCTCAGTACAGTCCTCCTGAGGCTTGTGGAGTTGCCATTTTATTCTCTCTCAGAATGCTCCTTGCATCACTTTGCTTTGAATACTGTCTTCCTAGTGGCACTCACTTCAGCTAGATGAGTGAGGGAGCTTCAAGCACATATGGCAGATCCTATCCATTCAACATTCCATAGCAAAAAGGTGGTGCTGACGACCCCGCACGTCTCCCTCCCCAGGGCCGTCCTTAGGCATAGGCAGAATAGGCAGCGGCATAGGGCCTCACTCTCCCTGGGGCACCACGCTGCAGGCAGCCCAGACAATGTAGAAGCAGGGCTGCTGGGTCCTAGAGAGAGCCGAATGCAGCACAGTCTGAGGAATGGGATTGGCTGCTGGGGTCTCTGGGAAGGGGTGGGGGTAGGGTTGGGAAAGGAGCTCACCTGTGAGTGTGACTCTTTCCCCCCGGCTGAGGTCAGGTGAGGCTGTGGCTCTGGAACCAGTATCCTTTGTTGTCCCCCATAACATCCATTCTTCTCCCACCTGCCCCACGGAGCACCCCCTCCTTTCTCCCTCCTCCCCAGGAGCACCCCTCTCTCTCTCCTCCCTCCCCTCCGTCAGGGCTGGGTTGGGTGAAGTGCTGGGGGGAGGGGATAGGAGGCAGCTGGCTGCCTGCCTGCTGAGGAATGAAAGTGAAAGTAACTCACTTCCTGGGCAGCGAGCCAGGACTGGAATGTCACACAGGGCTTGGCTGGGGTTAGCCAGATGTGTGAAAAATCAGGACTTGGGGTGGGGTGAGCAGATATCCCTATTTTATAGGAACAGTCCCAATTTTGGGGTCTTTTTTTTATATAGGCTCCTTTTACCCCCTCTCCCCCCGCCCCCACTGCCTGTCCTGATTTTTCACACTTGCTGTCTGGTCACTCTAGGTGGGGGTAATTGGTGCCTATATAAGACAAAGCCCCAAATATCAGGACTCGCCCTATAAAGTCAGGACATCTGGATCTGGCCACCCTAGCTGGGAAGCGCCTCTCCCCGGGCTGGCAGCTGTCAGCGATCCATCTCATCCGGGGGGAGCTGCACAGGGCAAGATGAGCTGCTGTGGCTCCATGGGTGACCTGTCTGAGATCAGATGCTGTGCTAACTTCACCATGGTCCGTAAGGCTGGTGGTAGTGCCCATTGGCGTGTGATTGCACCTGAGGGTTTGCTGCTTCTGTTGCCACTCTGCACCCCAAGAGGTAGATTTTGGGGTCTATTGCAGCTGTTGGACCAGCAGGCTGGGGGGTGAGCCAAGCATACAAGCAGTACTGTGTTGCCATTTAGATTGTCATTTAACAACTTTGTTTGCCAAAAATTCTTGCTAACAATCCTGAATCCAATTTCAATATTTTTTTTAAAAAAAAATCAATATCTTAGCCAAAAACAGAAAATTAAGTTGTTGACAATTATTAGTGACAGGTTTGGTTAAAGGCAGGGAGTGGGCCAGTTTTCATCAGAGAAACAAAAAATGTTGCCTGACTTTCATATAGCCTGTTACTCCTGATAAGAACTCTCCAACAACTGTAATATGCTCATCTCCTTACTAGTGTATAAAGCAGGGGTCAGCAACCTATGGCACATGTGTCAAAGGTGGCAGGTGAGCTGATTTTTGATGGTATGCAGCAGCAGGCTGAGCCCATCACTGCTCTGGGGTTCCGGCTGCTGCCCTATTGCCAGCTGGGATACCAGCCATCGGCCCCACTCCGCACCTGCTGCTGGCCTGGTGACCCTCAAGGAACCCCAGGCTGGCAGTGGACTGAGCAGGCCAGCTGAACCACTCAACCTGCTGTCAGCCTGGGGTTCCATTCACTCAGCCGGCAGCGGGTTGAGCGGGCTGGTGGCAGGCTGAGCAGGGCCGGTGGAGGTTGAGTGGCTCAGTCTGCTGCCAGTCTGGGGTGCCAGCAGCACTCAGCCTACTGCTACTCCGGGGTTCTGGCTGCCAGCCCCTTGCCAGTCAGGAGCTCAGCCACCAGCCCCACTCTGCCTCCTGCCAGCCTGGGTGAGCAGAATCCCAGGCTGGTAGCGGGCTGAGGGGGGGTTGGCGACCAGGATCCTGGCTGGCAGGAGTTGGTGGTCAGAACCCCAGACCAGCAGCGGGCTGAGCAGGGCCTGGGATCCTTGTCTAGGGTTCCAGCCACCAGCCCGCTGCCAGTTTGGGGTTTCATTTACTCAGCTGGCAGTGGCCTGAGCAGGACCGGTGGCCAAGACCTCAGATAATAGCAATAGTTTATTTATATAATATAGACATAGAGAGAAACCTTCTTGTGACGAACTGGGAATGTTCTTGATGTTTCCTCTGAATACTGTGTTGGTGCCTCAGTGTCCCCTATGCAGTTTTTAAGTATCTAGGTGGTGGGATAAGGGCATGTGATTGCTGAAGAGCAAAGGGACAGTGCACCTAATTGCCTGGCACTCTGTCTCCTAGCAACTGATGGCCTGGGCCCCTTCTCTGCAAAGGTGCCAGCTGAAGGTGTTGGAGACAAAGGGATCAGGTGACCTCCTGGCCCGGGAAAGGGGCTGAGGAGAGAGGAGGGGCTGGGAGGGGTTGTTAGTCTGGAGCTGGCTGGGGTCGAGGAATGAAGTGCAGACGTGGTTCACTGCCCCCCAGAATGGACCCGGCCGAGGGGTCTGGTTTGCTGTATCTACAAGCTCTGTTTTAGACCTGTTCCTGTCATCAAATAAACCTCTGTTTTACTGGCTGGCTAAGAGTCACATCTGACTGCAAAGTGGGGGTGCAGGACCCGGTGGCTTCCCCAGGACCCCACTGAGGCGGGCTCGCTGTGGGAAGCGCACGGAGGGGCAGAGGATGCTGAATGCTCCAAGGAGAGACCCAGGAGGTGAAGACGTGTGAGCTTCTTGTCCTGAACAAGTCTGCTCCAAGGGACAAGAGGCTCCCCAAAGTCCTGACTGGCTTTGTGGGGAGCAGTTCCAGAGCATCGCCCGGTGACTCTGTGACACTTCTACAAACATTAAAATGTATTACTGGCACGAGAAACCTTAAATTACAGTGAACTTGGCACACCACTTCCGAAAGGTTGCCGACCGCTGGTATAAAGTGACCATATGTTGTACTAAGATTCTCCTGCTTTTTTTTTTCCCTGTGAGTCAGTATAACTTTTGCCAGCCCAGAAGTTGGGCAGCCAATGTTTTACGTTTTCACAATGTTTTCTCCAACTTTCATAAAGTAAATACATAGTTAATATGAGTTTAAAAGGCCAGGGACACTTCTTTGTGAAGAATCTGTACAGCAGATCATTCCCATAGACGATCCAGAAAATAAATTTGAGGTCGAATTTTTTTATGTTGTGATGGATAAAGCAGTATCTGCTGCTGATGAAAGGTTTAATACCTTGCAAGTACACCATGAACAGTTTGGATTTTTGTATGACATAACTAAATTCAACGAAATAGGAAAACAAGAGCAACTAATGACAAAGTGCAAGAACCTAGAGAGCCTCCTGAAGCACTGTGGTAGTTTTGATTTAAATGGACTTGAACTGTACGAAGAATTGAGTACACTGTCATCAATGTTGCCACATGCATAATCGGTGATGGACATTGTACAGTTTATTCATACCCGCAAACTTGTTGACATATATCTTAATGTGTATATTGCCACTCGTATTCTACTGACAATTCCTGTAACAGTAGCATCAGGAGAACGGAGTTTCTCAAAACTAAAGCTCATTAAAAACTATCTCCGCTCTACCATGAGTCAGGAACGCTTAACTGGTCTTGCTATTCTTGCAATCGAACAAGACACGACTTTGTCTTTGTCATACAATGACATTATTATTGATTTTGCAGCCAAAAAAGCCAGAAAGATTGCTTTTAATTAAAAACAAATCTCTGTTTCAATACCTTTTCATATAAATTTCCAATAAAATTTTGATAAATTAAAAAAAATATTATTTGAATCATTCTGTCATATCAGAATTTTTTCTATAGTGCTGCTTCTTTAGTGCTAGTCCATCAGCATTACAGTGTGCTTCATTAAGTTAAACTGGTTTTAATAACATGAATGTGGCAAGTTTTCCAATACTGTAAGCTTATGTTTGTGTTGCTAAGAGCAGATCAGGCACAGGGGCACCAGTTTAATAATCTCGCCTAGGGCACCATAAATCCTAAGGCCGGCCCTGTCCCTCCCCACTCCCCCCCAAGTTCATTCCTTAGGTGAAATTCTGAGACCTCTTTAAGCAATCAATCAATATGCCAGTTTTCTTCCCAAAGCCACACTGAACTGCGAGAAAAGAAATCACATACACTAGAGGTATCCTGGAGTTTACTTTATTACATTTCCAGGACTGAGCTGTTCAGACTGTCAGCCTGTCTATATCTAGTCACAGCCAGGGTTTCTAAAAGTCAGGCTATGTCACGGGTATTGAAGGATATCGCAGTGAAGCTGTGTTACCAGTTGGATGTTGTATCTCTCCCAACAAACTGCAAATAGTGTTAAACCAGAGCATAAGCAACAGTCCACCACTTGCTTCACAAGTGTGCCAGTATCAGAGATCTGTACGGTAACAAGTAACCTCTTTTGTCAAACACTGTGCCTTGTAGTCAGCAGCTAGATCAGGTGGCAAGGTCGGGAGAGCAGTACTGCAGTCGCTGTTGGACTGATACAGTTGAAACTCCTCATCTCCACCATCCTGAGGGAAGACAACTTGCCAGTCACCTGCAGTGTGATCTGCACTGACACAGACTCAAAGAAGAAAGGTTACTTAAAGGAACTTGCAGTACATGTCAGTTAAGATGTTGTAGTCAGTGTGGATCTCACAACCTGCCCTCCATCGCTGCTTTTCACAGTCTTGAGCTAGCCCAGGCTTTGAATTGCAATGGAACTAGGGAGAGTTGCAAGTGCTTCACCCTTTATGCCCTCTCATAAGACTACAAGGAGGCAACGGACACTGCTATTCAAATAATCCTATCTCGTGCACATGAGGCACATGCACACCTACAATGGGATCCACACGAACTGCAATATCTCAAAGAACCACAATTACTGTAGGATGAGAAAATTCTTTTTGCAGGGGCTCCACTTAGAGTAGTTTTACGGCCTTTTAGCCAAGAAAAAAGCCACTGAAAATAACCAATTTGTTAAGCTTCAAACACCATCTCGTACTGATGCAGAGTCATAACTTTGTAACATGTTTATTTTACCCAAGTCGCTTGCAAAGAATACAAATATTTGATTGGTCAATAAAGCAAGCACATCATTTGGGAATCTAAAGCCTCCATCCCCTTTAATGTGACTTCTGTGGCTTTAGTTTCTGTCTGTGCTCATGAAATACCACAAGTGCTCCCTTAGTAGTCCTATTCGCTCTAGTGTGACTCTCTGTGTTAGTAAGAATGGGAGAATAATTTGAAATATTTGTATCTAGCTTTTTTAAAATGTTGAACTATTTCTAGATGTGTAGTAGATGCATAGTACAGTGATGGCAATATAGAGATCTAAAAATCAATACAGTGTAACATGCAGTACTCTGCAAGGCTCTGGTTATAGTGCTGTTTAAGTGTTATCAGAGAAATAAATTTTTCTTAGTACTGTTGACTTCTATAGTAACATACCATAAACATGATGATCAGTATATTTAAGATCTGAATCTTATCATTCTTCCATCATTATTTGTGGAGAGTTGTATGCAGGATGTTTAGGCAGAGCCAACAGGCAGTATAGCCAGTTATATGAAACTTTAATTAAGCAATTATTTTAACTAAAGATTGAAATTTTGCCGGCTAGGCAAGTGACTGTAGGACAACACTTGTAAATGAATGTCACATTATTCCTCATGAGGGATATATTTGCATCAATCATAAACTATTTCAGCTACAGGAGCTTAGATTGCCCTCTAAACCCAATCTTCCTAAAATTCCTTTTTAGTTACTCAGTGAGAGGCAGACTATAACAGAAGCCTCTCAAAAGCTTTCATTTACCCTATCAGGATTCAAAATGGTTTTGTCAATGTTGTGCTCCTGATTCTCTTCTCACACTACTGTAAAATGGGAGTAACTCAATGGTTTACATCAGTGTAAAACTAGTCTTCAGTAGCCAATCTTATCCGGAGTATATGGGGAAAAATAAAACCCTGATCTTGCTAACATGTATACAAGTACTTAAGGAGTAAGACCTGAATTTGCTTGCTTTTGTTAGTTCTAAACTCTAAAAACTATATAACCGTAAGTCATTACATGCATAGATAAAATTCTTGTAAAGGCATATATTTTTAATGTGAATTGTAATATATATTCAGTGTTGTGAGTTTAAAAAAAATCTGAAAATTTGCAATGGCAAGCTATAATTGGTTTAAGATTTACAGTTCCATTGTAATACTATTGAAATTGAGATCCAAAGCTTCTAAAAGCTGCTTGTTCATTTTCCTGTTTTCCACCTGTTTCTTGTTACCAACCATTCTTGACACTTTATTTTATTTTTAATATTTTGCATGTAATGATTCGCATGCAAGTTTGTAAAAATAACAACTGTTTATGTAAGGCAGGATCTTTCCTCTGTTTTGTCATCTATCTATCTATCTATCTATCTATCTATCTATCTATCTATCTATCTATCTATCTATCTACTGACTGCTGTATTGTCAAAATTAAAGATTGGGGCCTAAATTTTCCAAAGTAATTCGTGATTTTGAATACCTTAATGTCTGACTGCCCAACTTGAGACACCATCAGAACATTAAATTTTCAGAGAGTGGCCTTTGAGTACTTTCTGAAAATCAGGCCCTGTTAAGATGTGTGAAGTCAGGTGTCCAAAATTGCTTTTCATTTTTGAAAAACTAGGCCTAATTTTCTTTACTAGAATAGGTATCCCTGTCCTTGATTTTGCAGTTGCATAATTGCTGGACTTAGTCAGTCCTGTATATGCCTGCAGTATTCAGCAGTGCTGTGTTTGGATGTTTTTCTAAATGGTCGGTCCTGCAAACACTCTTTATGGGGTATAGTTCTTAATAATGTGATTAACCCAATTTAAACCTATAGCACTATTAGTATTAGTAAATGCTACACAGGGTAGTAATTGTTTTCAGGATCTGGCCCTAAAATTGTGGTCTGCCTGGTTTTTAAAGCAGTAAGAATTCAGTAGAATTAATCTGTCCTTTTGAAAAAGATGTTGTAAATTCAATACTAACGTTTTTCTTCTGGTATGTTTCTTATGTAGATTTCTATGGAAAGCCGCTACCTCCATTGACTATACGGCAGAGACCTAACAGTGATACTCATGATATCATTTCTTAACCAGATCACATGCTACATTTTTAATTTAATCACAACAGTATATTAAACAATTTTCTTACTTAAAGAAAACTTGATACTGTTTTAAAAGTTGCTGTGAGATGAGACAATAAGAACCTATCTTCTTTTCTGCCATGAATTAGTTCTACCGGACCTGATTGATGAGATTTTCTACTTGGCTTATTAGTTACTGTTCACATTCTCACCAGCTCTTCTTCAGGGGTTAACAGGGAGATGGAGAACAGAAATGTTTGAGAGCACTTGCATGCACATGGAATTTAGGATCAGGTTGGTACTGTTCGGTTTTATGTTGGGGTTTTCTTACCAGACTATATAGCTATAACCCTGAAGAAAAACACTTTCAAGACCAAATGCAGTTGGATTGGGTGTGCACATCAAGACTGTCGTTCATATGTTGTGTAGTAATCCATTTTTCTACAGCTAATAATTTTAAAGCATTTTGTAAGATGTATGCATGTTAGAGTGAATTTAGAGAATTATACGCTACAAATGTTAACTATATTTTTATAATTTTTTCTAATATTTTATCTGGGAATTTGATTTAACATTAATGCCTGTTACTCACCATCAAAATGTTGTCTAGAAAGTGTTAGAAATTTGTTGATAGCTTTACCCATTTGAGTATATTGACTTTTATGTTTACTTTACAATAGCAATACATTTTGGTTGGGATTTATGTCACCAGTTATTCATATATTGCCCTTCTGGCAGTCTCTGGGGTTTTTAAGATAAACAGATTTTGCACATAATTATGGTACGTTAATGGACTGTCTAAAAGTTTTCTTCTTATGGATCATTTTCTTTTGTTTTTTAAAAGGGGGTTGATATGCATAGTAAATATATTTTCAAATGTCTTAATTAGATAGTGTATTGTGTGCTATAAGATAAAATTGCAGACAGTTGAAATGTTGAACTCATTTCAACTAAGAATTTTGGTGAAAAATCAAATCAGTTAGCATACATGTCAGTTTAATGTGTTCTGTAAGCACTAAAAATGTCATATTGAAAATGTAAAACCTGAGATTTTTAAGCCAGTGTAATGAGGCCAATTCTAACCTTCTAAACAATGTGCCTCTCTCATATTTATTTTTTTTAAAGGGAGTGGTATGTTGGAGGAGAGAATTGGATTTACAGTAGTTCAGATGTTTTGATATAAGTTTGTATTCTATTACATTTGGGAGAATAATTTCTATACCATGTGTGTACGTATAATTTTACTACTTAGCTGCTGGTGATTGGAAGAATTTCCCTGCAATGTTATAGAGGTTGAAAGCATTTGTGGAAAAAGCACAGGTCCTAAATGAAAGGTTTTTGGAATAGGCAGGCAATGGTGACTTTCTATTACACTACCAGCTTCCCGTCATCTCATACTAGCAAAAGACACTAGGCAGTGCTAATGCAGTAAAATATGTTCATCAGCTACCTTAAAATTTGAAAGCATTGCATGAGGTTTTAGCCACACGACTCTTGTTAAAGTCAATGGGAGTGATACAGCTAAAACCCCACATAATTGTTTTGAAATATAGCCCTTATTTAATGGCTTAAAACATTAGTTTGTTTTAACTAAAGCAAAACAGTCACTAGCATTAAGGATGTTGTATTGCATTAGGAAGAGAGAGTACTCAAATTCAGGGAGTAACAGTATGTATAAAACAATTTGAATATGACTGGAAAGAGCAGGAGAATACTTCCCTGGTAATGGTAACAGGGTATGATATCGTAACAGGGCTCTGTTTGAATAAATAGTGATGTAGTTTGACTTGCTTTCAATAAACGTGTCTTAATATTTAGTATTCTTTCCTTAAAAGTTTACACGCATGATCCCATTAATCTTACCATTTTTAGCTGCCTTGTCATAAGCGTTCCTTTGGCTTGAAGGGTCTGTGTATTGTAGTCTGACACTTTTTTCAGTTTCATATTGACCGTTGAGTTTTTTTCTTTTTTACCCGTATGCAAAATAAATTAAATTAATGGAAGTCTTTGTTTCTCTTTTTAAAGTGCAACTAAAAAGAAAGCTGGCATGGAAACTAAATAAGAAACTGAAACTTAAAACAATGATATTTCTCACATTCAAAATTTGTTTCTACTGTTGAAATAAATGTATATTGTTATGAGACCAAATTACTAGAAATATTTTTCATACAGTTTTATATATGACAGTGTACTGTAATTGACTGCATTGTTTTTCTCATTATTTTATACTACATCAGCTTTTTATTTGTTGAAGGTCACATTTCCTGAGGACTTCTGTGTATAGAATAAAACTAATGTACAGCATCTAAGTGTTTTCTTTGTTACATATTAAATACTTGTAGAGGGCAAGTACAGAAGAACCTCATGAATTCTTATTAATGACTGGGAACCATTTTTCAATTTGCATAGCTAAATACCATGAATTAGTGAGAAAGTGAACAAATTAAAAAAAAATAAAAAAAGGGGGCAGCCCAACAAGTACTTCATGTATTTTGATAATTATAGATTAGTATTTATATTTGTAGTATATTATAAAAAAACTATTTTAAATGACTTCTTGAGGCCTCACTACCGCATTTAATTATTAATCTTTAAGATGATAGGCAGTACTACCAGTTTTGAGCAAAATATAAAATTGAGCTACTGAGGTTCTGCTGTATTTGTCTTCAATTTAGTGTTTGAGATTTTATCCTTGTGCATTTGTCAATGTATTCAAGTCTTAAGAGTACTTGCTCTTAAATACACGGATGATTCACACATGCAACTGTCGCTATCTGTGTAACATTTTAACTTCTTTATGGGACATGAGAAAATGTAGGTGAGAGAAGACCTCCACAAAGCTTCATAACATATGGGAAATAGTGGCTGCAAATGCTAGATTAATGTTAAAATGTAATTAATGTTTCAAAAGGCAAATCAGTCTTTTTCTTTAACCCCTTTCACCCTGTTCCAAATAAGGGGGGGGGGGGGCCACAAAGTTTACTGAAATGCTTGATTTTTTTTAGTGTAAATAATATTTAGAACTGTGTATTCTAAAAGTACAGTACAATCATTTCAGATTGACATTGTCTATAGCCACATTTTTCTGATTTATCATTTTTCATGTAAATTTACAATATGTGAGAGAACCCCACACTTACATGAGAGCAAGAGAAATCTGGGTCTGAAATAATGGACACTCATAACATTAGACATCTTGGATGAGATCCTCACCCTGTTGAAGCCGTTTATGCTGGCTAAAGGGGACAGAGCAATCTACAGAGGACCTAAAAGATTTCCTACAGGGTGAGACCTGCAAAAGGCAGTTGTAGATAGCTGTCAAAGGGGATGTCGGGGATGTCAGTTGCAAAGGGTGCAGCATTCCAGAGATTCTGAACAGCACTCTGCCCCCGAAGGCAGCAGGAGGAGGCTTGGGGTAACTTAGACAGCTCTGAGGTGATTATTCTCTACCTGTTTTTCTTCCCTCTCCATCACAAACGTTTTAAATTTATTTATTTATTTTTGGCCTGAAAGCTGTGCTGCTCCACCTAGCGATGCCACTTCAGACAGCAATAATGTTCAGTATGACAACTTCAGGGTGCTTTATTGCTAACTTTGTGATAACTGTCTCCTTGACTGCCACCTTTGGAGTTTGTTCAGCTCAGGATACTGTTATTACCTCAAAAGGAAACACCATCCTGGAAATGCCATTGATCAGATTCACAGAAGTGAATAGAAAGCTAATAATAAAAGTGTACATAAAGGCAGAGACATGTTCAAGTTGTTTTTTTCTGCTGTTTGGATACTCTCTGCTATCTTACTGAAGATCCCATAGGCACTTACTAGAGGGTGAGTTGTACTCCACAACAGACAGTTTTAGGAAAATAATGCACTGTGGCAAGCTGAAAAGCACTGCCTGCTCCCTAGTGAAGATGGGGTTGACCTCACTCCCCTTGCACTGGTAGTGAGAGGAAAGATTATAGGATTGTGATTGCGTTTCACACAGTAACACACCATCTAGGGTCTTAAAAATGGATTGCATTCTAACTGGAAAATTGTAGGGTGAGATTTTCAAAAGCACTCAGCATTGGCTTAACATTGACTTCAGCCCAAGCGGAGTTAGACAAATGTTGGGCTCTTTTGAAAATAACATCCCTAGGATGGTTTTATATCTATATATATTAGTTTACTAAACCTGTTTGTGCTTGGTTGACTGTGATGTCCCATATGGCCACTATTTTGAATTTACTCTCTTCTTAAGTGGAAATCCAGATGCTCAGGTTAGGAGTCCTATTATTTTTAAAATTTGGCATAAGTATTTATATTAATGAAATGGATGTTTGTGCTGCAAATTTCTAAAATATCCATGCTTCAGCTCAGCATTTATTCTGTATAGAGACAATGTTGAGTCATTTATCTGTCAACCTGGCCCACTGGAGCATGAACTCTCACATTTTATTAACGTTACCGCTTTAGAGCCAGATTTATTCATTCTTGTTTGAATGGCCAAACAGCTTTCTGTGCCAAAAAAGAATACTGTAATGCTTGAGGAAATCAGGTGCCTCTCACCCTTGACCACTAACCTTCAGTTTACATGTCTGTGTCAGTATTTTCCTGTTCCTTGGAATGTGGCGTATTTTGCAAGCTTCTTGGAAATTATTTCCTAATCAGCCTCCCCTTGGATACAGTGTACTATTGCACATAAGCCATATCTCAAAATTTGTCTAGCCACAACACATTCATTATTCAGTGGGAAGGAGAAATATCTTGAAATTTTCAGCAACTTCCCCACCATGGGCTCTGGGAGGATAGCATTCATGTACATGGTCTTGTAATTTTAAATTTTGGATAGCTTTCAACTGAAGCTTTAAATTTGCTCCCCAGTGCAATCAAGATATGTTGCATATGATTCAGACTTTCAGTAACATCTGCTGAACTCCTGCTAAATCTAACCTCATACCATCCAAGACCATGCCCACCTGCAGGTGTTATACCTAACTTTGAATGTCTATATCTTAGCTAGTAAAGGAGAAACACCAAGGTCCCAGTATTCTACTTTGCTTCCAGGGGAAGAAGAGAAACCGCACAACCCTTGCCGCTGGACTGTGCAGAGGTAAAGAAATCAACCTTGGCACAATGGCATGCTCTCTCTGGAGTTCATGGGAGTACTCTGACGATTCAGATGCACAGTTGGAGAGGGATGGCACTGACTCAATGGTATTTTTGAATACTGATCTCTCGCTCAGCCCAAGGTATCAGGGCTTGTGCTCCTCTTTCTGAAAATACCAGAGACTTTTGAGTGCTGGTCCACCTCGCCTCTGCTTCTTTGAAATGGAGCCCTGAATCTTGAAAGAAGTTAGTTTTACTTCTAGTCATTATAGGGAACATAGTTTAACTTTTCATCCAAAGTAACTCCCAAAATCACTACTGCAGATAACTTACTGTACTTTTTATGGTGCAGAAACTGTTAGTATTAAAAGCTGTGGCTTGATTTTTCAAAAACTGCTGAGCTCAACTTCCACTGCAGTCCATGGGCCACCAAAGGTTCTGCAAAAAAGTTAATTTGTAAGTGTCACGGGTTGGATCAGTCCCTTGGGAACTGCCAGCTGATGTGCCAAGACTACTTCTGCCCCTGCTTTCCTGCCCTGCCAGCTTGAAACTCCAGCACCCTGTCTTGTTGAGCCAGACACGTCAGTCTGCTCCAACACAGACCCAGATCTGAACCATGTACCCCAAAGCTGCAGACTTAACTGAAAGCAACTTACAGAGGTGTTCCTGTCTTTAACACTCAGATGCCCAACTCCCAATGGGATCTAAACCCCAAATAAATCAATTTTACCCTGTGTAAAGCTTATACAGGGTAAACTCATAAACTGTTCTCCCTCTATAACACTGATAGAGATGAACTGTTGTTCCTCCCCCTTCCCGCCCCCGGTATTAATACATACTCTGGGTGAATAAGTAAAAAGTGATTTTATTAAATACAGAAAGTAGGATTTAAGTGGTTCCAGGTAGTAACAGACAGAACAAAGTGAATTGCCAAGTAAAATAAAATAAAACACGCAAATCTAAACCTAATACAGTAATAAAACTGAATACACATACAATCTCACTCTCAGAGATGTTTCAATATGTTTCTTTCACAGACTGGATTGTTCTGTTCCCACTTTATAACTTTTGCATAAGACGAGAATCCTTTGTCCCTCTGGGTTCCCACCCCTCCTTCTCAATGGAAAAACACCAGGTTAAAGATGGTTTCCAGTTCAAGTGACATGATCACATGTCCCTATAAGACTTCGGGCTTGGCTACACTGGAGAGTTGCAGCGCTGGTGGTGGCTTTACAGCGCTGTATCTCCCTGGCTACAGCACTGGTTGTACTCCACCTCAACCTGAGGAATAACGACTATAGTGCTGCTGATGTAGCGCTGCTGCGCCAATGTGGCCACCAAAAGCGCTGTTATTGGCCTCCAGAGGTATTCGGAGGTATCCCAGAATGCCTGTTCAGCCACTCTGCTCATCAGTTCGAACTCTACTGCCCTGTCCTCAGGTGACCAACCATCAGACCTGCCCTTTAAATGCCCCAGGAATTTTAAAAATCCCCTTCCTGTTTGCTCAGCCAGGTGTGGAGTGCAATCAGTGAATCTTTCCAGGTGCCCATACCTCCACGCGGCAAAAAAGCCCCAGCATGGAGCAATGGCGAGTTGCTGGACCTCATCAGTGTTTGAGGGGAGGAAGCTGTGCAGTCCCAGCTGCGCACCAGCCGTAGGAATTACGATAGCTTTGGGCAAGTATCAAAGGCCATGCTGGAAAGGGGCCATGACCAGGACGCCCTGCAGTGCAGGGTTAAAGTGAAGGAGCTGCGAAGTGCCTACTGCAAAGCCTGCAAGGGAAACCGCTGCTCCAGCGCTGCCCCCACGACCTGCCGTTTTTACAAAGAGCTGGATGTGATACTTGGGGGTGACCCCACCTCCACTTCAAGGACCATGATGGACACTTCAGAGCGGGGGGAGGAGGAGGAGGAGGAAAGCGAGTGTGAGGGTACTGGAGTGGGGGGAGACACCCCGGAGTCCCTGGAGGCATGCAGCCGGGAGCTCTTCTCAAGCCAGGAGGAAGGTAGCCAGTCGCAGCAGCCGGTACTTGGTGGAGGACAAACAGAGGAGGGGGTTCCCAGTAAGCAGCTTTTATTTTCAGGATGGAAATTTTTTGGGAGAGGAGGGAGGGTTAGGGCTGCAAGCATGTATGCCTAGATGCGGAACAGCGCATTGATGTGGTCTATCATGTCGCGGTAATCAGCCTTGGTAATTTCTTCAAAAGTTTCAGCCAGACCGTGGGCAATGTGCTTGCGCAAGTTTATTGAGAGAGCCACTGTGGTCCTTGTCCCAGTCAGGCTAACGCGGCCGCGCCACTGTGCTGCGAGGGGTGAGGGGACCATTGCAAGACACAGGCAAGCTGCATAGGGGCCAGGGCAGAATCCGCATTGCAGTAGAAGACCCTCCCGTGCTTCCCAGATGACTTGCAGCAGCGAGATATCTTCCAGGTTAACCTCCTGTGGAAAATGTTGAGATAGTGTTCAGAGTAGGTGCCCCCTGCAGCTGTTTGCTTTCCCCAATGCACAGAAACCCCAGTACAGCCCTGAACCAGTCCCCTTTACTCACCATTTCAGGGCTCCCGTGGGTTATGTGCGCTCTCTTTAGTATGGGAAAATTATGCTATTGTGAAGACTGTTACTGTGGGGGAATAACTCTGTTTGGTATAAACAATGCTGCCTCTGTTAAGTGTTGCATTTTGGCTTTACAGATGCAACCTTGAGATCTTGGCTGTCCGTGTTATCTCCAGCTGAGAGACTACAAAACTTCCGGAAGAAGCTGCGAAAAAGCAAAGAAGATATGCTGCAAGAAGTTATGCAGCAATCTCTCGCAGAGAATTAAAAAGCGCGGGACTGGAGGGAAAGGGAAAGCAGGACCTGCCAGAAAAACACAGTGAACAGGAAGAAAAGCACGAAGCAGCTGATAAGGATCCTGGAGGGCTAAGCGGACTCTATCCAGGTGCTCATAGCCATGCAGGTGGAGCACTACCGCGCCCGCCACCCCATCCCAAAGCTCTTTCCCTTCTGCCCCAATGTCTGCTCAAAACCCCCTTCCCCAGCATCCAGGTTCTTACCACCACCAGCTGCCTCCAACACTTGTACGTTCACCAACCAGCCCTGAGAACTATGACCCCTACCTTCTGCACTCAGCCCCCATCACCATGCAGTACAGGCATCCTGAAGTGCAGCAGTCATTGCACAGCAATAGGACATATTCAAGCCTGTGACTGTACAGTTCCCCACCGCACCCCCTTGCTCTTTTAGGTTCCCAAAAAGTTGTGTGTCTGTCAATAAAGTAATTTTCTTTTCAATAAATGAATTCTTGGCTTTGAAAACAGGCTTTATTATTGCAGAAAGTCAAAGATACCTTAGCCCAGGAAAAAAACAGGCACTGTAAATCAGCTTAGGAAACACAGATTCCTACTAACATTGTAACCACTGCACTTCACTCCCGTGCAAGGCACCAAACATTACTGTTGGTTTTCAGCCTCAAATTCCTCCCTCAAGGCATCCCTAATCCTTGCAGCCCTGTGCTGGGCCTCTCTAGTAGCCCTGTTCTCTGGCTGTGCAAATTCAGCCTCCAGGCGTTGAACCTCGGAGGTCCATGCCTGACTGATCTTTCACCCTTCCCTTCACAAATATTATGGAGGGTACAGCAAGCAGATATAACCGCAGGGATGCTGCTTTCTCCCAAGTCCATCTTCCCATACAGCGATCGCCAGCACCCTTTTAAATGGCCAAAAGCACATTCCAAAGTCATTCGGCACCGGCTCAGCCTGTAGTTGAACCAGTCCTTGCTGCTGTCAAGGCTCCTTGTGTACGGTTTCATGAGCCAGGGCATTAACGGGTAAGCAGGGTTTCCAAGGATCACAATGGGCATTTCGATGTCCCCTACTGTGATCTTCCGGTCTGGGAAAAAAGTCCTGGCCTGCAGCTTCCTGAAGAGGCCACTGTTCCAAAAGATGCGTGCATCATGCACCCTTCTGGGCCAGCCTGCGTGAATGTCAATGAAACGCCCACGGTGATCCACAAGCACCTGGAGAACCATAGAGAAATACCCCTTCGGATTAATGTACTCGGATGCTAGGTGGGTGGTACCAGAATAGAAATATGCGTCCCATCTATCGCTCCTCCACATTTGTGGAAAGCCATCCACAATGTCCTGCACATTCCCCAGAGTCACGCTTCTTCTTAGCAGGATGCGATTAATGGCCCTGCAAACTTGCATCAACACAATTCCAACGGTCGACTTTCCCACTCCAAACTGGTTCCCAACTGATTGATAGCTGTCTGGAGTTGCCAGCTTCCAGACTGCAATAGCCACCTGCTTCTCCACAGGCAGGGCAGCTCTCAATCTCGTGTCCTTGCACTGCAGGGTGGGGGTGAGCTCCTCACACAGTCCGATGAAAGTGGCTTTTCTCATCCGAAAGTTCTGCAGCCACTGCTCGTCATCCCAGACTTCCATGGCGATGTGATCCCACCACTCAGTGCTTGTTTCCCGAGCCCAAACGTGGCTTTCCATGGTGCTGAGCATGTCTGTGACTGCCACAAGCAATTTTGTGTCGTACGCATTATGTGACTCACTATCATCGTCGGACTCCTCTTTGTCATTTTGGATCTTAAGGAATAGCTCAACTGCCAAACATGATGTGCTGGCGAGACTCGTCAGCATATTCCTCAGCAGTTCGGGCTCCATTTCCCGCAGACCAAAATGGAACACAGAATCGCGCTGCACAGAAACCGTTGAAAGATGCAAGATGGTGCCAAACGAGGGAAAAGCAGGTATTGCTGGGATGTGAAGTGATGTATCACGAGGCATTGGGACAGGAAGCAGAATGACCCGCACCCTCCGCCCCCTTCCCACAACCCATGGCTCCAGAATAGGAAGAGGTGCTCTGTGGGATAGCTGCCCATAATGCACCACTCCCAACACCGCTGCAAATGTGGCCACACTGCAGCACTGGTAGCTGTCAGTGTGGCCACACTGCAGCGCTTTCCCTACATAGCTGTACGAACACAGCTTTAACTCCCAGCACTGCACACCTGCAAGTGTAGCCAAACCCTTCATTACGCACTTGCTAGCACACAGGTATACAGGAAGACTTCCAAGTAAAACACACCCATCTGCAGACAACTGTCCTGGTTAATGGGAGCCATCAAGATTCCAAACCACCATTAATGGCCCACACTTTGCATAATTACAATAGGCCCTCAGAGTTCTACTTTATATTTCTAGTTTCAGATACAAGAGGGATACATTTATGCAAATAGGGTGACCACACTCAGTAGATTATGAGCTTTGTAATGATACCTTTTGCATGAAGCGTATTCCAGTTACATTATTTTCATACTCGTTAGCATATTTTCATAAAATCATAGAGAGTGCAATGTCACAGTAAGATTCCAAAAAGCCTGTCTGTTTTTAAAAAGTTAATGTATTTTAACCAAACTGCCTTTCTGACATCCTGAGAACTGTGCTGCAGACTTCCTGGTGTTTGCCACAGTAAGTGACATCAGCACCATACACTAATGAACTGATACATGTTTAGAGTGAGATGGTTCTTGCAAAATGTTTATGGTATTTGTTTGACCAGTAAAGTAAACAGGAGATCAGTTCTCTTCTGGCAACAATCATTGACTTTAATGAAGTTACACTGCAGAGAACTTGGCCCTGTATGATGTTCTTCAAGTGATTGCTCATATGCATTCCAGTTAGGTGTGCGCGCGCCGCGTGCACGTTCATCGGAAGACTTTTTTACCTGTCAAAGTTAGAATCAGGACTCACAATTTGTCAGACCACTCTGTTTTATTAGCGCAGCGCTCCGCCAATAACACCCAGATAATGTGAGCACCATGCAAGACACAAACTATCTTATTTATACAGATAAAAGGGCGAGCACTTAACAAGATAACAAAAGAAGCAGAATCTGATACGTTTACCTGGGCTAGGTATGCATATCTTATTTCCTTACTAACTATTACCGATCTTCTGTTAATGTTTCGCCATTAGCACCTTTGTTTATGCCTAATGTTTCTTTTCCTGGCACCTGTATTTCAACATTTCTTATTTCTGCTTAAAGGTACATACAACATTTCTTTAATCCATTCTTATTTTTACAATTTAATTCATTCTACTTTCACAATCCCTCCTTTTGGTCAAGCTCACGCCATGACCAAAATTTTACTGGTTCCACAAATCAATCGTTCTTTATTTCTTCATCAGTGATATTTAAAATCATCATATTAGCACTCTGGTTTGAGGCAGCTATCTGTGTGGCATGTCTTACACCATTTTGGATGCAACAGGAGATTAACTGAAAGCATACAAAAATCACTAAGATTCCAAACAGGATAGTTAGGGCTCCCTGAAACAACTAGTTTCCTATGCCAGAGAAATTGAACAGGTTACTTAGCCACTTCCCTAAAGAACTCGACTCTTCATGGGGAAGATATGCGATTTGTTCTAAGCGGCTGTAGCGATCTATTACCTCATTGATATTGTATAAACACACAAGATTGTTTTCCAGTGAGAGCACAGGTCCCTCCTTTGGCCGCCAGCACTATGTCCAATGCCTGACGGTTTTGGAGGGGCACCTGTCCGATCGCCCCTGTTTCTTTGGCCAGGGCTCTTAAACTTTCTCTGGTTTTATTTGCCATTATTTTAACTACTGATTGTAACCTTAGGAGCCTTTTTGCCTGGTGTATTGCTCCCCCAAGTGGGATAAAGGAACTGCCAATAGCCTCTTCCCAGGTGTCATTACTGTTCCATATTGTGTTAAACGGACAAGGTCTTTCAGTGAAGTCTGGGGAATTGAGTGGGATAGCCAGGACAGGAACACCAGTTTGAGAGTGGGCTGGGATGTGGCTGCAGACCTAGCATTTAGAAATAATAAGGGTCTGAGCTATTTACACTTGCTGCTGGATAAAAGAATTGTCATTGTGGACTCCCCAGACCTTAAGACACCAGCAGCCGAAGAACAGGCACCACCAGAGGCGCATGTTGGAGGCAGGGCCCTTCTGCTTCTGACAACCTCAACTGAGGGAACTGCAGTCACAGTTTTATGTCCACCAGGCAGCAGGCGCTATGCTCACTACTGCTTCTTCTTGGGGCTTGCTTCTGGCAACCCTTACGAGAGTGTAGATTGTAAGGTATTGCAGGCTGTTCCTCTACGTCTTCTTCTGGAGTCAAAAAATTGACTCTGCGTGGTCCTGAGGTGGTGGTTGGTTCACTGGGGGTGGTGCATTCTTACACTGCGAAGCATGTATCCAGTCTGAGTTGCCAGACAGTTTAACAGCCGTCCCTTGACTCTGGCTATAACAATGGCCTTCACACCTTATCTTTTCCTGATGCATACATTCCTCATTCACACAAATAGATTGAGAATACAAACAGTAGTATTTTATATCAAACAAAAAAGCATTGCAAATTAAACCTTGCTAAGTTTTACAATTGATAACTGAGGGTATGTCTACATCTACAATTTTGTAGCGCTGGTTGTTACAGCTGTATTAGTACAGCTGTATAGGGCCAGCGCTGCAGAGTGGCCACACTTACAGCAACCAGCGCTGCAAGTGGTGTTAGATGTGGCCACACTGCAGCGCTGTTGGGCGGCTTCAAGGGGGGTTCGGGGAACGCGAGAGCAAACTGCGGGAAAGCAGATCTCCTTCCCCGGTTTTGCTCCAGTGTTCCCCGAACCCCCGAGCAAGCAGGTCTCCTTCCCCACGGTTTGCTCTCGCGTTCCCCGAACCCCCGTGCAAGCAGGTCTCCTTCCCAGCGGTTTGCTCTCGCGTTCCCCGAACCCCCGAGCAAGCAGATCTCCTTCCCTGCGGTTTGCTCTCGCGTTCCCCGAACCCCCCTGCAAACGGCGGGGAAGGAGACCTGCTTGCTCGGGGGTGCGGGGAAGGAGACCTGCTTGCACGGGGGTTCGGGGAATGCGAGAGCAAACTGGGGAAGGAGACCTGCTTCCCCGCGGTTTGCTCTCGCGTTCCCCGAACCCCCCTGCAAACCGCTGGGAAGGAGACCCGCTTGGGGGGGGGGGATTTGGAGAACACCGGAGCAAACCGCGGGGAAGGATACCTGCTTGATTACCAGAGAGGCTTCCTCAGGTATGCTGGGATACCTGCTTATTCCACGGAGGTCAAGAAAAGCGCTGGTAAGTGTCTACACTTGATTACCAGCGCTGGATCACCAGCGCTGGATCCTCTACACCTGAGACAAAACGGGAGTACGGCCAGCGCTGCAAACAGGGAGTTGCAGCGCTGGTGATGCCCTGCAGATGTGTACACCTCCTAAGTTGCAGCGCTGTAACCCCCTCACCAGCGCTGCAACTTTGTGATGTAGACAAGCCCTAAGACAATTTACATTGAGACCCAGGCCTTCAATGTTTCTCTAATTTACTTAACATAGACACAATAGAGAATCCTGTCTCTTACTACCTAAATCTTAAAACAAAGAGTTAGAGGGGGCCCAATTTGTAATGCATATGGGAAAACAGAATCTTATAGTCTCAGGGGGTCATTTCTTTCTGCTATTTAAAAAAAGTGGCTAGCAGGATGAAATCAAATTATACTTTAATTCGTATGGGACATTATAAAATCCTGCTCCTACATATCCCCTTTTTGACACTAAGATTATTAATCGCCAGTGTCACTTCTTATTTAGTCCATGTAATAGAAAATACTGGGAGGTGATTTGGGCCTGTGGCTTTAGCTTTGCACACATTTGTTTTATCCACCAGCACATTTTAAACATTTCAATTACACACATACAATTTAAAACCAAAAACACAATTAGGGGTAGTAACATTAGTATGCCAGTAGTTGTGGGAAACCATCCAGAAAATATGTTATACCAATGGTAAGCTGTTATGTTTTTCTGTAGTGGCAATTCTTAACACGTCCCCATTTGTGTGTATAATATGAATGGTCCAGTTTTCCACATCTTTTTTTTTTTTTTTTTTTAGGAACTATGTTACCTTTTTACCTTTTAACAGATGATTGGTAACTGTTTGCCATTCAATGCCAAGATTGATAGAGAACTCAGCTAAATCAGTGCTTACAGTAAGCTGAGACTTTCTTTTGTTGTTGTTGTGGCAAATAGTAAATGTGAGTATTGGTAAACACAGTACTTATATTATATTTACATTTGTCTTCTGGTGGGTTGCTAACACTTTTTTAAACACTTTTCCCCAAGAATTAACACATACACATAGCCCATTATACAGTACTTTGGATTATCTGAAAGACAAAAATAACATTTTTCTACCCCTTTTGGGGTGGCATTGATTATTACTTAAAAGATTCCTTTCTTTTACAAATACCCTTGCTGATTGCAGGCAAAACAGAGGAATTACCCCCATATTTTCTTGTGTTTTTTTTTTCTATAGGCAGGCCAGGTTTTAATGGCTTCTACTTTTTAAGGGTTATGCGGAAATTATTCCACTGTTTAGTTATTAAATTCATGAGGTGGTGTACCTCAAGTTTTTCCTCTTATATAGCAGACCAAGTTTGTAATGTTTTTCCTGCTATGTTAAGCTTTAAGTTTATTCACAGGTAATAGCTGAGAAGCATCATTACCATATTACTTTAAAGGATTTTTCCAAAAATCATACACACTACAAGTTGTTACAGGGGTACTTACTAACATTAAAGTTATTTTAATGTTTAATATTAACAGTAACAGTAGCATCAAATCTATTAAAGATATCTTGTTATACCATGCCTTTTATGTAGGCAATTTGTTTGTTTGCTGACCAGGTATGTTCTTTATTTGCAGCTTCTTTTGTGCTGGCAGTTCTCACCTTTCTTTATCAGTTAGGTAATTTGCATCAACACAGGCTTGGCTTTTGGATTCAAAGCCATCAGCAGAGCTCAGAGACTCTCCAGCCTATTGCGGCTCTTTTTGGAGCCCTAATAGGATTTTAATTCAGCAGCACATTTCATTTGCATTTTTTTACCCCTTTCTACAATATAGGCACATGTCCGAGGGAAAATGCCCATTCCTTCTGTACTGTAACTTTTTAAAAACATTAGCCATATCAATTTTTACATAAGGTGTAACTGTTTCTTTTGTTCTTACAGAGTTTTCATGTATCCTTATCAAAGTGACAGTCTGATTACACAGAGCCATTTTAAGGCTCAGTGTTTTTAACGTTGCTTCTTTTTGTTTTGTGCACCTCACCTCTGCTGTTGCTTCAGAGGGTCACTGTTAATTTCTTATTCTTTCATTACAGCTCTTATCTGCTATTGTTACAAAACAAACAAACAAACAAAAAGACTTCAGAATCTCTCCCTGTTCTCCTGATTTTGACTGCCCTATTGCAGCCATGACTTGGTCTTTATTTAAAAACATTTTAATTTTTGTAAACAATCAAGTTACCCCTTAAGGGTTAAATGCTAAATCCCAAAGCCAAACAACACTAATTACCTGTTTCTTGCAAAAAGGTCTGTCAGTTTTGCAACTTTGAATTAAAGAGTCAAATGAATTTGTAATGGCATTAAAAACAAAAACAAAATCAATTTATCTTACCCCTATAAAACAGGAGTTTTACAAACCAGATATGCTGGTTTAGATTCTTAGAACTTTACATATTTTCACAGACAAATAGATACATACACTTTCTTTTCCTTAACATTCCTTTACACTGCTTTGTTTTTACATAGCTCTATATATATATTTGGATCATTTACAGGCATTCTTCTGGAAAAGGGCCCATTTTCCCTTCAGAATGGCTGCAAAGAAACCAAGAATTCTCTCTTTAACATGGTCCTTTTTAACATTTTCCACAAAGTTTAACTGCTTAATTCTCTCCAGCCTCTGTAGAGTTAACTTTTCACTCTCTTCCCTTAAATCACTTGTTTATGTCCCAAAATGACATCTTTATCACCTCAGATTTCACCATTTTAAGTATTGTTCCAGGGGTTCATGCCTGCACTTACTGTTTTTCTTACTCCTGACACTATTCCCTTAGGGCTTTCAACCTGTTTCTTTATCTGTTGCTTGCCTGCTTGTCTGGGCCCGATCCTGCTTTTTCCAATGAACCGTTTGTGAGTGATATTGTGGTCATTTCACAATTTAAAAAGAAATGTTCAAGGAAAGGGACCAGGAAGGGTGGCGGCTAGTTGAGGAGCCCACCCTCCTTGCTGAATTGGTAGTGGAACACTAAAGAATCAGTTTTTGAGGCAGACAACAAAGGGGAACAGAACAAGGGGCTTTTTGGTCATTTTTACAATGAGATGGGAGTATGAAGGGGGTTGGATCGATCCGGGGTTTGGAGAACGGGGTAAAGGGGAACGCTCGGTCTAGTGGTGGGAGAGGAGGCTTTTAATAAAGCTTTTAACTTATTATTTGAATAATTGAGAGAGGCCAGTTTTGATTTTGTCCACCTATGATTTGCCTCTTGCCACTACTGCATGAAACAATTAACCTCTCCTTTAGCCAATTTAGTTTTAGGTTGGCCGAGTTTGTCCTTTAAGACGTCCACTCAGTCTTTGTTCCAAGATTTTAACAGTGGCCACTGAGTTTTGGGATCCCCCTGAGTTAGCCTAGACCATTTTTCCAGAAATTTACCGGAGTCTGGACCCTTTTTACAGGAGTCCGGACTCATCCTAAATACATAAAATGAGCCGGCTTTCATTTAGGGAACGGTCCCGACTTAGACGTCTGGTTACCAGTACAGGAGGACTTTCACACACCAATCACACAAGAAGGAAATTCAGGTTCGTCAGAGCGATGCCTGCTGCAACACACAAAAGGAGCCCACAGGCTACTGCCTCAATTGCCCTTGCTTTCACACCAGGGGTTTTACCCAAAGTGCAGTGCGGCTGCAATTGTGCAGATTCCACTCACTCAGACCGCGGGGACAGGAACCCCTTGGTCGGCCGATCCCCAGACAGAGACGGCACCCAGACTCAAACACTCCACAAGAGGACAGACAGACACAGAGACAGGACAGTCCTCAGTCTGGACAAAACACAGAAATAATTACCTGACCAGATTCCTGATGTCAGATCCCGGGATCCCTATCAGAACAGAGTGGGAACCAACAGGTTCGATGGCGTAGACTTCACTGTGGTTGTGCACCTTTCCGCCCTAGTGGAGGACCGCTCGGGCCAAAAGCCCAGGTGCTGGCTGCCACGGTCATCCTACAAAAACGGTCAGGAATCACACAGCCCCAGTGAAGACGGTTGCCATCTCGGTGGAACCTCCAAATTGTCAAAGTTAGAATCAGGACTCACAATTTGTCAGACCACTCTGTTTTATTAACACAGCGCTCCGCCAATAACACCCAGATAATGTGATCACCATGCAAGACACAAACTATCTTATTTATACAGATAAAAGGGCAAGCACTTAACAAGATAACAAAAGAAGCAGAATCTGATAAGTTTATCTGGACTAGGCATGCATATCTTATTTCTTTATTAACTATTACCGATCTTCTGTTAATGTTTTGCCATTAGCACCCTTGTTTATACCTAATGTTTCTTTTCCTGGCACCTGTATTTCAACATTTCTTATTTCTGCTTAAAGGTACATACAACATTTCTTTAATCCATTCTTATTTTTACAATTTAATTCATTCTACTTTCACATACCCTAGCAACACTCGGCGGGTCGGCTGGGTGCCCCCTGGAGTGGCGCCGCTATGGCACCGTATATATACCCCAGCCGACCCGGCCACCCTTCAGTTCCCTCTTACCGCCCGTGTCGGTCGTTGGAACAGTGGAGTGCGGCTTAGCTGACCTCCACCTTCCCTAGCTACTCGTAGTTCTCATCGTTATTGTGTATATAGTTATTGTTCTTATATATATATATAGATAAACTCAGTTATAAGTTCTTACTTAATAGTATAGTTAGTTTAGTATTACTTAGTGGGGTTTGGGGAGTAGCCCCTTCCCCACACCCGGCACCGGAGCTCATGCTCGGCTAACCGGGTTTCAAACCGTGCTTGGCCTGTCACAGACCGATGCCAACAGGAGACCCACATGACTCCTGTTTAAAGTACCTTGGGGAATCGCACTTAACAGCTAAGTGCCCTATTTGCAAAGCTTTCAAGCCGCACACTAAAAAGGAGCGGGACATCAGACTAAAACAGCTCCTCATGGAGGCGGCCTTGACACCGCCACCTTCGGCATCGAGCGCTGGTCAGTCGGTGAACAGAGGCACCCCACGGCACCGGATCGCACCGGTACGCCTAAGGACTCTCGGCACCGGCCGAAACCGGCACCGAAGTCGACTCCGCATAGCTCCCTCTCCCTGAGGTCGAAGAAGGCCAAGACTCCTGCTGCCTTGGCGCCAACTACATCAGAGAGCGCGCCCAGTTCGGACCGCCCGGCGCCGATACCCGCCGTAGCACCGACTAAATCGGCACTGTTGATTCCAGTCACGCAAGGGTCGTCGAGTCCGGTTCCTCATAACTCCCCGGCGCGTGCCACGGTAGAGCTCACCATGTCATCCACGCCTGAGGCGTATTCGGCGGCGAGAGACTTAATCGTCTTGATGGACACAGCACTGCCTCTACCCCCGGCACTGCCAGTGTGGGTAATCCAATCTTGGGGCAAGCCGACCCTGCTTAGACTACTGTCTGTCGGCACAGCGGACCTGCACCACTCAAGATCGCGGTCCCGTAGACGCTCCAGGTTGAGACAACGCTCCCGCTCTCGACGCCGCTTGCAGTCCCGGCATCATTCCCCTACACTGCACCGGTCGGACTCGCGGCACAGGTCAGACTCCCACTCTCCGCCTCACTATTTGCGGCACCGGTCCAGCTCTCGGCGTTGATCCAGGCACCGTACCTCTCGGAGCTGTTCACACCGCAGAGACTCGAGATCTCGGTCGACCTCCTGGCACTGGTCTGTTCGCAGGTCCCAATCTCGATCCCGGTACCACTATGCATACCAGCACCGGTCCCCATTAAAGAAGGGAGCAAGGTCCATCGGAACCTCAGCCCAAGGTTTCTCTGCTCCTCCATGGCCGTCCAGGCAGTCGTCTGTGTCCTCCCACACGGACAGTTACTACGACCAGGAGCGAGATACGGAAGTGCCTACCGGGGTCTTCCAGGAGGTCCGGTCTCAGGACCCGGGACCTCACCAGTGGTCCTTTTGGGCACCCTGGCCGTACCATCAGGCCCAGGGTGCCCCATTGCTCCAAACCCGCTCTGCTTCCCCAGAGCATCGAGCCCCAGAGGCCACCATTAGCTGTCCCCCTCCAGCTGGGACAGAGGAGCTGATATCCCATCCACCAGGTTCCCCGGTACCGCTGGAGCAGGAACCGACCCAGGAGCAGGAGGCCATCCAGGACTCCCTCATTCCCGGTCTATTGTCCTCTTCCTCCCCAGACAAGGCAGTGGCAGGGACCTCATCATCAGGGCCCCCGCCAATAGACCTCAGAGCCCATCAGGACCTACTTAGGAGAGTGGCACTCAACATCAATCTTCCCGTAGAGGAAGTCCCAGAGGTTGAGGACCCAGTGGTCAGCATCCTGTCGGGAGATACCCCCACTAGGGTGGCTTTGCCTTTCATCAAAACCATCCAGGCCACTGCTGACACCTTATGGCAGTCCCCAGCCTCCATTCCCCCTACGGCAAAGGGAGTTGAGAGAAAATACATGGTGCCCTCTAGGGGGTACGAGTATCTATATGTTCACCCTCCTCCCTCCTCGTTAGTTGTCCAATCGGTCAATGAGAGGGAACGCCACGGCCAACAGGCACCAGCCCCCAAATCAAAGGAGGCTAGGCGGATGGACCTACTGGGCTGCAAGGTGTATTCGGCAGGTGCCCTGCAGCTCAGGGTAGCCAACCAGCAGGCCCTCCTGAGCCGTTACAGCTACAACACCTGGGCGGAGGTGGGTAGATTCACAGATCTTCTACTGCCGGACTCTCGCCAGGAATTTGCTGCATTCCTTGAAGAAGGTGGCTAGAACCTCCCTCCAGGCTTCTCTCGATGCGGACGACTCGGCAGACAGAAGTCTGGCCTCAGGTATCACCATGAGATGTATTTCATGGCTACAGGTCTCCAACCTGCCACCTGAGCTCCAATATACCATCCAGGACTTACCCTTTGATGGCAAGGGTCTGTTCTCTGAAAAGACTGACCCTAGGTTGCAGAGTTTAAAGGACAACAGGGTCATCATGCACTCTTTGGGCATGCATACACCTGTGACCCAATGCAGACCCTTCCAGCCCCAACCTCACCGGCCTTACTCTGTGCCCCAGCACAGGCAAGACTTCAGCAGAAGGTGTGGGAGCGGTGGCCATAGGTGCCAGTCCGGACCCCAAGGGGGTCAGAACAACAGCCCCACAAAAGCACCTCCGGGTCCCAAGTCTACCTTTTGAAGGTACGCACGAGGACGGCGTACCAGTTTCAGGACAGGATCTTTCTCCTCCCTTCTCCAACTGCCTCTCCTACCTCCTCCCAGCGTGGTCCCAATTGACCTCAGACATCTGGGTCCTACGGACGGTGAAACAAGGATACCGCCTCCAATTTGTTTCATCCCCGCCTTCCCACCCCCCAACCCAGTCCCTCTTCAGGGACCCCTCTCACGAGCAAGTCCTCTTACAAGAGGTGCAGTCTCTCCTCGCCGCAGGAGCAATAGAGGAGGTACCACCAGACGAGAGGGGAAAAAGGTTTTACTCCCGTTACTTTCTGATACCCAAGTCCAAGGGAGGCCTCAGGCCCATCCTAGACCTGCGAGGCCTCAACAAATTTATGGTCAAGTTGAAGTTCCGCATGGTCTCCCTGGGGATTATTGTCCTGTCCTTGGATCCTGGAGACTGGTATACCGCCCTCGATATGAAGGATGCATACTTCCATATAGCCATCTTCCCTCCACACAGGAGATATCTTCGCTTTGTAGCCAGTCACCGGCACTTTTAATTAATGGTCCTCCCCTTTGGCCTCTCTACGGCCCCGAGGGTGTTTACGAAGCGCATGGCCGTCGTCGCTGCTCATCTCCGCTGGCAGCAGATCCATGTATTCCCGTATCTGGACGACTGGCTCGTCAAGGGAACCTCCCAGACTCAGGTCAGTCAGCACATGAACATAATCACGGACCTATTCTCTCGGTTGGGGCTGCTCCTCAATGCCGAAAAGTCCACACTGGTTCCCACACAAAGGCTGGACTTCATAGGGGCAACCCTGGACTCCACTCGAGCCAGAGCCTACCTACCTCAGCCACGCTTCCAGACACTGACGGCAATCATTCGAGGTCTGCAGAACTCCCCGGTCACCTCAGCTCGCACGTGCCTCCGCCTACTAGGCCACATGGCCGCCTGCACTTATGTGACCAAATATGCCAGGATCCGCCTCCGGCCCCTTCAAATGTGGCTCAACTTGGTCTACTGTCCGGGCAGGGACCCAATAGACACTCTGGTGACCGTTCCTCTGAGCACCTTACGCTCCCTCAACTGGTGGCTGACTCCCTCCCTGGTGTGTGCAGGGCTACCGTTTCATCCACCACAGCCCTCGCTGTCCCTAATGACAGATGTGTCATCTCTCGGTTGGGGGGCTCACCTTGGTCACATTCGCACCCAGGGCCTTTGGACATCACAGAAGCTGTCGCTCCACATAAACGTCCGGGAGCTGAGAGCAGTCCGCCTCGCATGCCAGACGTTTCAACAACGCCTTCATGGCCGTTGTGTTTCAGTGTTTACGGACAACACAACGGCCATGTATTATATTAACAAACAGGGAGGGACTTGCTCTTCTCCCCTGTGTCAAGAGGCCATTCGACTCTGGGACTTCTGTATAGCCCATTTGATAGACCTGGTAGCATCCTTTCTCTCAGGGGTTCGGAACACTCTAGCGGATCAGCTGAGCAGATCCTTCCTTTGTCACGAATGATCGATAAGACCAGACGTTATTCATTCGGTCTTCCGGAGGTGGGGCTTTCCCCTCATAGACCTGTTTGCCTCTCGCACCAACAGGAAATGCCAAGCGTTCTGCTCCTTCCAAGGTCTTTCGCCAGGATCGATCACGGACGCATTCCTCCTGCATGGGAGCACCATCTGCTCTACGCCTTTCCACCGTTACCTTTGGTTCACAAGGTCCTAATAAAACTCCGCAGGGACAGGGCGCATCTGATCCTGATCGCGCCAGCGTGGCCCAGAAAACACTGGTACGCCACACTGCTCAACCTGTCCCTGGACAGCACGATTACCCTACCTCTCCTTCCAGACCTCATAACGCAGGACCACGGCAGTCTTCGCCACCCAGACCTGCAAGCCCTTCACCTCACGGCATGGCTACTGCATGGCTAAACATATCGGAGTTCCGCTGTTCCTCTCCGGTACAGCATGTTCTCCTAAGCTGCAGAAAGCCTTCCACTCGATCTACGTACCTGGCCAAGTGGAAACGTTTCTCCTGCTGGTGTGCAACGCGGAATGTTGCTCCTTCTGAGGTCTCAATCCCCGCTGTTTTAGACTACGTCTGGTCTCTTAAGCAACAGGGCCTGGCAATATCTTCTCTGAGGGTGCACTTGGCGGCTATCTCTACATTCCATTCCGGAGAAAGTGGCCACTCCGTGTTTTTCCACCCCATAGTTTCTAGATTTCTTAACGGCCTGGAGCGCCTCTACCCCCCAGTATGTCGCCCTGCCCCCACCTGGGACTTCAGCTTAGTCCTAAGCAGACTTATGCATCCGCCCTTTGAGCCATTGGCGACTTGCTCGTTCCTACACCTGTCGTGGAAGACAGTCTTCCTGGTGGCCATTACATTGGCCAGAAGGGTCTCTGAACTCCGGGCGCTTACGGTGGACCCACCGTATACTGTCTTCCACAAGGACAAGGTACAGTTGCGACCTCATCCGGCGTTCCTCCCTAAAGTAGTGTCGGCTTTCCATACCAACCAGGACATCTTCCTCCCGGTCTTCTTTCCAAAGCCCCACTCTTCTCGACGGGAGCAACAGTTACACTTCTTAGATGTCCGTAGGGCGCTCACTTTTTATATTGAGCGGACAAAGCCCTTCCGGAAATCTCCCCAGCTGTTCGGGGCAGTAGCTGAATGGATGAAAGATCTACCCATCTCCTCCCAGAGGATCTCCTCCTGGGTAACGGCGTGCATACGCACGTGCTATGATCTGGCTCATGTCCCCTCGGGCCATCTCACGGCGCATTCTACCAGAGCTCAGGCTTCATCAGCCGCCTTCCTGGCCCACGTGCCTATCCAGGAGATACGTTGCACAGCGACCTGGTCATCGGTCCACACCTTTGCTTTGCACTATGCTCTGGTCCAACAGTCTAGAGATGATGCAGCCTTTGGCTCAGCAATTCTGCATGCTGCTACATCTCACCCCGACCCCTCCGCCTAGGTAAGGCTTGGGAATCACCTAACTGGAATGCATATGAGCAATCACTCGAAGAAGAAAAGACAGTTACTCACCTTTGTAACTGTTGTTCTTCGAGATGTGTTGCTCATATCCATTCCAAACCCACCCTCCTTCCCCACTGTCGGAGTAGCCAGCAAGAAGGAACTGAAGGGTGGCCGGGTTGGCTGGGGTATATATATGGTGCCATAGCGGCACCACTCCAGGGGACGCCCAGCTGCCCCGCCGAGTTTTGCTAGGGTAAAAAAGTCTTCCGACGAATGTGCACGCGGCGCACGCACACCTAACTGGAATGGATATGAGCAACACATCTCGAAGAACAACAGTTACAAAGCTGAGTAACCATCTTTTTCACCATGACTATTTTTATCCACGTTCAGTATCTTACAGAAGTTGATATTTAAAAAAAAAAAATCCCCAGACCTTTTGCAGTTGATATTTGAGAGTGTATATATAAAGCTTTATTTTGACTTCTGGCTCTTTCTCTGGGGTTTGGCTTGACTAATCTTAGACAAGCTTCTAAATGTGGTGACAGTATTTTGTAGGAGGCATGCTCTTAGTTTTTTTATAAAGCTAGTCTCCCTAATGAAAAAGATGAAAATAAAGGAATTTATTGCAAAAGTAATATATTTTGAAAGCCAGGTACTGTACCAGACTAATGCAGCTCTTTTAAATCAATCCTATCAATTTTTAGAGGAGTTGTTTAACCTGTACTATTTAATATTTTCATCTTGCTTGTTTTTGTTGGTTGGTTGACTTTTTTTTTCTGAGGCTGGATTACCTGAAAGCATCTTGGATTTTTATTTTTTTTTTTTTGGCGTGGTATGTGTAACCAGCACTCATTTTAATATACAGTAGAACCTCAGAGTTACAAACACATTGGGAATGGAGGATGTTCATAACTCTGAAATGTTTGTAACTCTGAAGTTTTGAGCAGGGGGTTGGACTAGATAGACTTATAGACTTTAAGTCAGAAGGGACCATTATGATCATCTAGTCTGACCTCCTGCACAATGCAGGCCACAGAATCTCACCCACACACTCCTGTAACAAACCCCTAACCTATGTCTGATTTATTGAAGTCCTCAAATTGTGGTTTGAAGACCTCAAGCTGCAGAGAATCCTGCAGCAAGTAACCCGTGCTCCATGCTGCAGAGGAAGGGGAAAAACCTCCAGGGCCTCTGCCAATCTGCCCTGGAGGAAAATTCCTTCCCGACCCCAAATATGTCAATCAGTTAAACCCTGAGCATGTGGGCAAGACTCACCAGCCAGCATTCAGGAAAGAATTCTCTATAGTAACTCAGATCCCAACCCATCTAACATCCCATCACAGACCACTGGACATACTTACCTGCTGATAATCAAAGATCAATTACTAAATTAATTGCCAAAATTAGGCTATCCCATCATACTATCCCCTCCATAAACTTATCAAGCTTAGTCTTAAAGCCAGATATGTGTTTTGCCCCCACTACTCCCCTTGAAAGGCTGTTCCAGAACTTCACTTCTCTTACGGTTAGAAACCTTTGTCTTATTTCAAGTCTAAACTTCCTAGTGTCCAGTTTATATCCATTTGTTCTTGTGTCCACATTGGTACTAAGCTTAAATAATTCCTCTCCGTCCCTGATATTAATCCCTCTGATATATTTATAAAGAACAATCATATCCCCCCTCAGCCTTCTTTTGGTTAGGCTAAACAAGCCAAGCTCTTTGAGTCTCTTTTCATAAGACAGGTTTTCCATTCCTCGGATCATCCTAGTAGCTCATCTCTGAACCTGTTCCAGTTTGAATTCATCCTTCTTAAACATGGAAGACCAGAACTGCACAGTATTCCAGATGAGGTCTCACCAGTGCTTTATATAACGGTACTAACACCTCCTTATCTTTGCTGGAAATACCTCGCCTGATGCATCCTAAAACCGCATTAGCTTTTTTAACGGCCATAGCACATTGGTGGCTCACAGTCATCCTGTGATCAACCAATACTCCAAGGTCCTTCTCCTCCTCTGTTACTTCCAAATGATGTCCCCAATTTATAACTAAAATTATTGTTATTAATCCCTAAATGCATGGCCTTGCACTTTTCACTATTAATTTTCATCCTATTTCTATTACTCCAGTTTACAAGGTCATCCAGATCTTCCTGTATGATATCCCGGTCCTTCTCCGTGTTAGCAATATCCCCCAGCTTTGTGTCATCCGCAAACTTTATTAGCACATTCCCGCTTTTTGTGCCAAGGTCAGTAATAAAAAGGTTAAATAAGATTGGTCCCAAAACTGATCCCTGAGAACTCCACTAGTAACCTCCTTCCAGCCTGACAGTTCACCTTTCACCTCCTGAGGTCCTTTCCAAGCCTGATATTCTATGAACAAGACGTCATAGTTCTTTCAAAAGTTTACAATGGAACGTTGACCTAATACAGCTTTGAAACTTTACTGTGCAGAAGAAAAATGCTGCTTTAGCTTTTTTGTTAGTAGTTTACATTTAATACAGTACTGTAGTGTTTTTGCTTTTTCATTTATTTTTGTCTGCTGCCCAATTGTATACTTCTGGTTCCAAATGAGGTGTGTGGTCAGTTCATAACTCTGAGGTTCTGTTGTACACCACATCATGAAACACGAGAAATAGAAGCTGAACAGCTGCAGTGTGAGGCCAGAAATCTCAAATGGCTAGGAGCTTTCCTAGCTCTGATTGTCCATGAGATAAGGCCTCAACCTCACATTTTTCTGTTTACACCCTTGCCTTCGCTGCTTGCACCATTACAATTTAGAATAGTAGTGGCCACTTATTTTTGGAAGAGACAGCTCTGTAAAGCTATAGGGCTGAGGTTGCCACCATGAACCCCCAGTCACTAGGATTGCTGATGAAGGGCCCTGTGTTCCCAAGAGGATCTGCTGCTAATAAGGGAATCAACCAAAGCAGACACAAACGAAGCTATTCAGAGAGACACCACAGACCGAGAGCCAGGTTCCAGCCAGGTTATAGGAGGAGCACCCTGTGGGAGGCATATTGTGGGAAGACGTGTTACCAAGTTACCTATTTTGTCACTAGATTTAGTGACTTTTTGGTTTCCCTAGTGAGAAAATTAGTGTCAAAGTGATCACTGACAAATCTAGTAACTTTTACTGCCCATTACAGTGACACTCAGAGAAAGAAGTCACCAATATGTATAGTTACAAAATCATTCACAAGCAGCTCAATAGTGTTAATAAAATACATTCCATGCTCTTCTTACTACATTCTGTTGCACATCCAGCCATTGTCATTACATCTCGAGCGAGCATGTCCTCAGAAGGAAGCACGTTCTAGGGCTTCTTGGGCTGAGATCACTATAATCTACAGATGAGGAAAAGAAGTTTGTGGAGGCTAATTAAATATTTTGCTAAAGCCAGGTGCACTTTGGAGAGAGCAGCACATGAGCTGGGGCTTGTTTTCACCTAGTGTAAAAGCAGCAAAGAGTCCTGTGGCACCTGTGACAGATGAATTGGAGCATGAGCTTTTGTGGGTGAATACCCACTTCATCGGATGCATGTAGTAGAAAAACCAGATCCAGACTAACACGGCTACCTCTCTGATATTTACCCAATGTGTTCTTTTTCACTGCGCCATAGTAGATGGCACAACCTGTGATGCAGAGAAAGATGGCTAATGAAGCAGTCTGGGTGGGGGAAGCAGGTTAGCCAGAAAGGAGAGCCACATGGAGGGAAGATGGGTTGGGATGAGACAGGGCCATGTGCCTCAGTGGGGGGCGGGGGGCACCATGCCCCCAGGAATTAAGCCCTTACTGCAGGATCAAAGGTGGAGCTAGCTTGATTTCAGTTCCCCTTTCCTCGGCTTGGCCTGGGTTACCTGCCCAGCTGTTTTCAGAAATGAAACCCTGGAAGCAGGGCGGGGGGTGGGGTCCAGCTAGCAAATTCTTGTTTTTAAATCTACTTTCTTGGCTCCCTACAGAGCTGAGCTCAGGTCAGGCGACTGTCCTTTTACTCCTGGCTTGGGCCCTTCCTTTCACTAACCTGTCTACTCAAATCCAGGCTGGCAAGAAAGGGAGGCTCAGCTGAAATGAACCAACTGCGGCCTCAGTCAATCTGGGCAGTAGTGTACAGAGTGCCCTTCCCAATGAGCAGAGGGCTGCAGTTTTCTTCACGCAACAGAATATAGTAAGAAGAGCATAATAGATACTAACACTGTTGACCTTCTTGTGAATGATTTTGTGACTATACTTGGATGTGTGTATGTTGAATTCTCTGGAAGCTTTGTTCGGTGACATTTTTGACTTTCTTTGAGTGCTTAAACAGCTACATCTTGTGACCTTTCAGGGTTTACCTGGTGCCTTCATGCTATGTGGAGTTGGCAGCCGGGACTGAGAGGTCAATTGATTGTAGTGGTGGAGAGGGAAGATGTTTGCATGCTGGGTGGGGAATTCCTCTTCCTGTGAGTTTGGAGGGTGAGGGGAAATTGCCCTGTGAAAGTGAGTGTGGCAGACAGATTTTGACAGCAGGAATGAGAATTCAGTTGTGCTGCTTCCTGCAAGCAAGGACAGTAGCTTGGCCAGGGATGATGACACACCACCGGGCAGCTGCGTGTGCAAGGGCGCCAGGAGGGGAGGTGCTCAGTGAGATGCTCTGTCAGTCAGCTTCGGCACTTGGTGCCCCAGCCGGATCAGTGCATCACCGCTGCCTTTCTCCTGGGCAGAGGCCACGCGGCCCGTGCTCCGCAGCGCCCTTGACCGAGCTCAGCTGAGCCCCGCCCCGGCCCGCCTCTCCCCCTACGTGGGGGCGGCTCTGGTTGGCTCTGAGCCCCTCCCCCGAGCTGCTGCGCACACGCCGGCGGCCCCGGCGCCCCTTCGCCATGTGGCTGCTGCGCGCTGCAGCCCGGCTCGCTGCCTCCTGTGGGCTGCGTGGGGGCCCTTCCCTGGCGCAGGAGCAGGTGAGAGGCGGGGGGCCGGGCCGGGCCGGGCCGGGCCTTGTGCAGCCAGCAGAGACAGGAACAGCCGGCCTCCTCCGGAGCAGCTGCTGCGCGGGGCGGTAGCGAAAGCTATTGGCTGGCAGTAGACAAACAGCCCAGGAGATTGGGGAGGGACCCAGGCCCCCTGGCCATTGGGAAAGAGCCTTTCTTCCTGACCCACTGCTGCTGCCCCATTGCAACCCTAGGCTGGCAGGGGACACCGTCTCCTCTCTGCAAAGAAGCGCAAAAGAGCCAAGAGTCAGGAGTGAATTGGGGGGGAGGGGGGTAGAAATCACTCAACCCAGGGAGATGTTCGTGGGGTTCAAGAGAGGAGAGCAGCAGGAGGGCACAACACCACTTCTCCCCCTGACTTTATCCACCTTTCCCCTCTTCTCCATGATTGCTGTAGTGAGAGCTCCTTCCCAGGGTTGCCATCTCCACTGCCAGACTTGCAGAATATTTGGTGGTTTGTTTTATTTTTAAAGTGCCAGATCCTGGGGTTGACACAACTTTGATGTTCATTTCAGTTTTTTTTTCACGGCCTTCATGGTTAGGGCCCAGCCAAATTCACGGCTATGAAAAATGCATTAGGGACTGTGAAATCCAGTCTTTTTTGTTGTTTGAAATGGTTGTGGGTTTGGTAGGCCACTTTGATGATTTTTTAGAGGTTGACTCATGATTTTTGAATGCTGTATGTTGGCAGTGCTACACCGGGTAAAGGTAGCTGTCTTAAACATCACATGATTTTGCTCACAGTTTTCCTGTGAGCGGTGGTTCCCAACCGTAGGGACTAATCTGGGGTTAGTGGGGGTGATATCACTCAGTTTGAGAACTGCTGCTATAGTTACAGACTCAGACTTAAGGTCAGAAGGGATCACCATGATCATCTAGTCTGACCTGCACACTGCAGGCCTCAGAACGTCATCTGTCCATTCATGTAATAGACCCCTAACCTCTGGCTGAGTTATTGAAGTCCTCAAATCATGGCTTAAAGACTACAGTTACACAGAATCCAGAGTTACTGTCATACAGAATACACCATTTACCAATGTAATTCCCTGGGTGGTATTCTTCTTGCAGAAAAAGAATGTCCACACAGAAAGTCATAATGGTATAATTATTATAGGTATGCTGGAAAATTTCCCTGTGTAGAGAAGCCCTGAGAAAGGAGGTGGAGAAAAAGCTACTTGAAACTAGTGGTTCATTATTTTTTAAGACAGTTTTATGGCTTTGGAGGGCCCTGACTTTTGACTCCTGAAGGAATTCTGCGCCAAAAAAATAAAAATGATGCGTACAATATTTTAAAGTTCTGCAAAGTTCTGCAAATTTTATTTGTCAATAAATAAATATGGAGGCTCCAGCATGGCAGTGGGGAGCACTGATCACTGGCTGCACTGAGGTGAGAGAGCGCCCTGAAGGCCCCACATCCCCCTGCACAGGAATTCGGCAGTGGGGCTGCACCCAACCCTAACATAATGCAAGGGCTGAGCCTTCCCCAGAAACACCCCTCGGCTCTGCCGCTCTGTGCCAGGTGCAACAGGTGCAGGTGGGCAGGCTCAGCCCAGCAGGATACAAGTGTGGAGGGGCTTAGTGGGGGAGGATCCAGGTGTGGGGTGAGAGGTTTCTGTGTGGGGCAGTCTGGATGTGGGCAGCTCAGTAGGACATCTGGATGCACAGGGGCTTGTTGGGGGGGGTTCTCGGTGTAGAGGCAATGGGACTCTGCAGGGGATCCAAGTGAAGGTGGTTGGGGCTCAGCAGAGGGGTCTGGGTGTGGGGAGATGGGGCTCAGCGGGTGGGGGGTAGGTGGTCTGAGTGCTAGAGGAGTGGGGTGTGATTGGGTGGGGGTTCAACTGCAGCTGGTGAGGGCTCAGCATGGGGTGTGTGGGGAGATGGGGCTCAGCGGCTGGGTCTGGGTGCTGGGGAAGTGGGGTTTGATTGGGTGGGGGTCCAGGTGTAGCTGGTTGGGGCTCAGTGGGGAGGGGATTGGAAGAGGGGAGCCCATTGTGGGAGGGGGTCCTGTATAGGGAGGTAGGGTTTGTCAGGGTCAGGGTTCAATGGGCCTTCTTAACAGGGGAGCCCCAGGTGCTGCCAAGGGGACGCAGCATGCTGGGCTCCTGCTTCCCCCTGAGATGCCCCTATCACCTTCCCATCCCCTTCCCCTCACTCCCACATTTCCCTCCCTGCCCTATTCCACTCCCTCTTCCTTCCCCACTGCCTCTTCCCCCCAGCCCCTAAATTAGCTGTTACCACTCAAGAGAGAGATCTTAGTCATTGTGGATAGTTCTCTGAAAACATCCACTCAATGTGCAGCGACAGTCAAAAAAGCGAACAGAACATTGGCAATCATTAAGAAAGGGATAGATAATATCATATTGCCTCTATATAAATCCATGGTATGCCCACGTCTTGAATACAGTGTGCAGATGTGGTCTCCCCATCTCAAAAAAGATATATTGAAATTGGAAAAGGTTCAGAAAAGAGCAGCAAAAATGAGAGGTATGGCTTCCATATGAGGAGCGATTAATAAGACTCGGACTTTTCAGCTTGGAAAAGAGATGATGGGTGATACAATAGAGATCTATAAAATCATGATGGTGTGGAGAAAGTAAATAAGGAAGTGTTATTTACTCCTCGTAACACAAAAACTAGGGTCACCAAATGAAATTAATAGGCAGCAGGTTTAAATCAAACAAAAGAAAGTATTTTTTCACACAATACACAGTCAACCTGTGGAACTCTTTGCCAGAGGGTGTTGTGAAGGCCAAGATTATAACAGTGTTCGAAAAAGAAATAGATACATTCAGGGAGGATAGGTCCATCAATGGCTATTAGCCAGAATGGGCAGGATGGTGTCCCTAGCCTCTGTTTGCCAGAAGCTGGGAATGGGCAACAGGGGTGGATCACTTGATGATTACCTGTTCTGTTCATTGCCTCTGGGGCACCTGGCATTGGCCACTGTCGAAAGCCAGGATACTGGGCTAGATGGACCTTTGGTCTGACCCAGTATGGGGCAGGCCCGCAGAATTTCCTCAGGAGTAGATTTTTGAATGCTTGGGGTTGGCAGTACTGAGAAGTGCAAGAAGATTAAAAAAACAGCAGAAGCAGTGAAAGTAAACTACTCATTTGTGGACTTTTTAAATGTAAGATATTATTAGTTAGCCTTCTAGGTTCTATTTTTATGTGTAATTTTTGTTTATTTTTACTTTGATAATGCCTATAAGTATTCGACAATACAAACAGAAGTCATCTGGCTTTATTCTCTCTCTCAATCCACCCCCACTCCCCTTCCATTTTTAATAGTTGGCCAGAAAATAGAAAAGGTGGTCTTGACAGGTTTTGGTCATCTAAACTTCTGTGTGCTGTCAAAAATATTCCAATCAGCTCTGATGTTGTGGGTCCCATATCTGCATAGAGCACCCTGTGGACAGACCCACATTGACTTCAGAGGCACTGTGTAGGCCCTGTGGTCCACCCACATGCAGGACTGGGGCCTTAAGCTCTAACACCACAGAACTAGCAGGTTAAGAAATACAGTAGGTGTATCCCAGCTCCTGTGGGTATCAGGGCACTTCTCTCTACCTGCAATTTGGCCCTAAATTATAGCATCTAAAATCTAATCCAGCCCACTGGGTACAAAGATTTGCAAACGGTAGCCAGTTATTATAAACCAATTTTGAGGATTTCAATAACTCAGTCCTGGGTTAGGGTTGTTATAAAAGTGGATGGGTAGGGTTCTGTGGCCTGCCTTGTGCAGGAGGTCAGACTAGATGATCATATTGGTCCCTTCTGACCTATGAGTCTATGAGTAAATGATTGTGTTTTTATTCTCCTTGTTCAGTACTTCAGGGCTCCTATGCTTGGTTTTCATTGGGTACTTATAAGTACATTTCTACCCTGAAAAGTGACATAATAAAAATGGTTTCAGAGTAGCAGCTGTGTTAGTCTGTAGCCGCAAAAAGAACAAGAGTACTTGTGGCACCTTAGAGACTAACAAATTTATTTGAGCATAACCATATGCAGTATGCCACCCTGATTTTAAATAAGACTTAGTATGCAAGTAATTTTTTCTCCCGACATGCCAGTCCCACATAGGTACTTTATGTTCTGAGGAAGAAAAATCTGTAACAGTTTTCCCATAAAAATATAATTGCATCATTCCTGGAAACAAGTAAAACCCTTTCTAGTGTCGATAAATAGCCTGACACTCAAACTATGCTCTTTTGTATTATCACCAGTGATAGAGATTCTGCTGGCCTAATTATGTTCTCAGCTATATTTGTTAACTTCAGATTATATTTTCAGTGATGCATGTGCAGCCCCAATACCTTTCTCTGTAAAATAATAATAATCTGAAAAATTTGGTTAGGGTAGTTCCATGGTTCTGTCACTTTTCCCACTTAAAGATGATCTACAAAGTGTGTGCGGGGAGGGGAGGCCGGAAAAAGAATATGTTGGTGCTGATTTTTATTTTTGTATCTTTATGAGATATGAAGAAGACCTGGAAAAAATGAATTTTTTTCTTCAGTTTATTTTCTTGGCTTTTTTTGTGCCTTAGAAGTATCAAGTTTTGCTTTCTCGCTTTTTGCTGGAGGTCTCCTTGCTGAGCTGCAGAACTGGAAAGAGAAGTTTTCATATCTGTTAATTGAAGGCGCAGGAGTATTGACACTTTCGCCAAGAGATTTTTCCTCCTAATTATGTGTTAGATGTTTTTGTTAACACACATGCTTAATGAAGGTCCACAAACAAAAGCAACATTATAAACAAGCTGTCTAAAAATCCCTTCTCCTTTCAATTGCTCAAGCATCATTGCCATCATAGGTTTAATTTACTAATCCAACTAGTTCTCCAGTCATCTGTAGTCTTCCAAGTGAAATGGAACACAAGACCTATTTTAAAAAAACAAAGAATTCCACCAATCCTTCCTCTTTTAAAAGCACTTTTCCTTCCAACCTTTTAGTCCACCTCTTTATATAGCCTAAAGAATACTTCAGGGGGGAATTCTGCACCAGAATTCATGTCCCTGGCACATTTCTTTGCTTCCCCACATAAAAATGCTGGGGAAGCAAAGGGAAGCTGTAAGAGTGCTCATGCACCCCGCCCCCCCCAGCAGTGTGGGCATCTAGTTTCATGCCCCTGGACCAGCCCGTGTAGAGGTAAATCACTGCAGAGAAGGGCTCATCTACTTGTCCCAGCTGGGCTTGGGGTATGGTAGGATGGGACTTCCTCTTCCCCTGCAAGGAGTGGCCGAGGAAACCTCCCCCAGCTGCAGGAAGCTCCGTATACCCCCTCCCCCGCTTCCTGCCCCCATCGCTCCTAAACTGCAGGGGGAGGAGTCACTGTATGGGGATCTGCTCTCCCATCTGCCCAACCCCCATGCATCTGGACCCCTGCATACCCAGACCCCCACAACAAACCTCAACCCCTCACACCCAGAATCCCCCCACCAAGTCCCCCAGCCACATACTCCATCTAGCCAAACCCCATGCTCCCGGACCTGCTCTGCCCCCGGCCTGTCCCCACCCCACCCCCGCTGAGCCCAAACCCCTGCATCCAGAGCCCTGTCAAGCCCTTTCTCCCTGCATCCAGACCCCCAGCACTTCACCCAGACCATTCCCCGCTGAGCCCCCAGAACCTGAACCCCCATCCCGACAAGTCCCACTCTCCTGCACCTGGCCCACCCCAACAAGCATCCCACACCTGAACCCCCACCCCATTGAGCCCCACCCAGCTGCACCCGAACCTCCTCACTAAGCCCCGAGCACCTGGACCAGGTACTGAGCCCCTTCCCAACAGACCTCCCCTGCTGAGCCCCAGCCACCTTTTCTTCGACCCCCCTCGCAGAGTCCCATTGCCCCATGCATCCAGAACCCCACAATGAGTCCCTGTGCATTAGGGTTGCCAATTTTGGTTGGCTGTATTCTAGGAGGTTTCATCACAGGACATAATTTTTAATTAAAGATTAATCTTTTAATTCCTGCAGACTGCAGGACAGTCCTGGAGGGTTGGCAACTCTACTGTGCATCCTGATCTTGCCACCTCCCCCACCCCCCAATGAGCTACCCACATCTAGATTGCCCCACACAGAACCATCTCACCCCACACTTGGACCCCCCCCACACACTAAGCTCCTCCACACTTGGTTCCTGCTAGGCTGAGCCTGCCTGCCCCATACTTGGATCGGGGGCCAGGGCTGGGCATGCGTGTGAGATTCTGTCCCTCTCGCTTGCTACCTTGGTGCACCTGGTGCAGAGGGACAGGGCCCCAGGTGCTTCTGGGGCAGGCCCAGCTCTTGCACTATGTCAGGGTTCGGTGCAGTCTCACCTCCGATTCCGTGTCTTGGAGGGCGAGGGCTGCAGGGTGGTCACCCACCTTCATGCAGCCAGTGGCCTGTGCTCTTCACTGCCATGCTGGAGCCTCCACATTTATTTATTCATGAATAAAATATGCAGATTTTTTATTGTTTTGGCACAGAATTACCCAAAAAAGCAAAGAAGAGCACAAACCCAGTGTTTTCCTTTGCAGATCTTCTTTAAATAACTTAATCTGGTATAGAAGCCCAAATATCTGTCTCAGTGGATTGTTTCTGCAGAATTAGTCCCTAAATATTGCTAGGAATTTCCTTTGTGTATGTAAGTAAAACAAACAAAACATATAGTTGAATTAATTCTATCGTTCTTATTCACTCCCAGAAGAAAGCAGTTGCTATAACTCTTCAAAGCGGGATAGGATTCCATATGACTTGCAGAAGGATACACTTTAACTTCTATCTTTTAGTTAGATACATTGAGAGGGATTCCTTTGCAGACTCGCTAATTTTCTAGGGCTATAATCTCCTTAATGATGGTTTGTTTATTTTGCTCCTGGTATGTTGGTGGCCCAGGATCCTTTTAATGTATTTAGTAGTCACAGGGAGGGAGCATCATGAGCATACAGTTTGGATGATTTGCTCACAGGTCAGGAGAGATAGTATTCACACATCTTATTTTACAGAGGTCTCCAAATTTCCTGTTGCCAGCCCCGAAAACATGTATACTATGCCCATCAGTGGGGTACCCGAGCACCTTAATGTCATTAATCCAAACACATGTCTTTAAAATCTGATGTACTGCAATCTTTGGCTAATAGTTTTTCATGGCGACTTTTGCCCCCCTCTCTCTCAGGTGAAATCAGAAGGGAAGCGTCAAAAACAGATCTGCCAAGTTGTTCTGGATCACTTTGAGAAGCAATACACGCAGGAGCTGGGAGAGGCATGGAGCACAGTCAGGTTATTTTTTCTCTTTTCATTACCCCATAAAATAACTGCAAAGAACTGTATAGAATTCATACAAACTGGACATTGTGCTTTTGATTATTTTATGGATAAACTAAGATAACAGGAATGATAGATGAGCACTGTCTTCAATAATTCCAGTTAAGCATCTGGGAAATGAGGGAATGTGCAGGAAAGATCACATTGCCTGATGTAGAAACACAGTTTAGGTGACATGCCTCTTTTATTAACATATGGAATCTTATCTTTTCATTCTTGATGGGACATTATCCCACTTGGACAGACCCCTCAAGGAATTGAAAATATAAAGGCTGGATGTCTTCTCCATAACCGTAACTCACTCAGTTTCCACTTAGTTGTGGAAAGAAAAAGAGACAACGTTATGAGCTGAAAGATAAGTATTAGTCATAGCCTTGAATTGCTTCATCAGTGAGTGTCATGATGATCTTCAAGTCAGACTTACAAACTGGAAAAACAGTTAAAATGAGGGAATATTTCATAACAAAATAGCTTTTATTATTTTTATTTTTAGGGGTTTTAACATGTCTGAATAATGTCAAAAAAGCAAAACAATTGTGAATACAGCCAGTTTTAAGAAAAATAAGACAAACAAATCCTTAGTCTCTGTAACATTCCACGATAAGTAAAGAGAAACATATTTTTTCCGTTTCTCCTCCTCCCTCCTGATTTCCTTTCTTCTTTCTGTTCTTTCTTCCTCACAATACTTAGGGCCAAATTATGGTCTGGCTGAAGTCAATGGGATTTTTGTTTTGACTCCAGTAGCACTGGGATTTGGCCTATGGAAAGCCTTTAGGGTTAAAGGAGGGGAGGTGCATCAGTGAGTTTCATATTTTATATTTCCTGTAGCCGTTTATTGAAAAATGAGGAAACAATAATTATATCAGAGACAGTAACCAAAAAAAGATCAAATGAACTTCAGAAGTATTCACAGTATAAAGGAGAAATCACTCCATTTACAGAACAAACAGTAGCTTGATTTACCATTAATTATACAACTCTACCCCGATATAACACTGTCCTCGGGAGCCAAAAAATCTTACCGTGTTATAGGTGAATTTGCTTTGATCCGTGGAGCGCGTCCCCCCAGAGCACTGCTTTACCATGTTATATCCGAATTCGTGTTATATTGAGGTAGAGGTGTATTTATTTCCCTGGGTACTTTTCTAAGCTCTGCTTGATTACAATAACATTCTCTCACTATTCAGCTTCTTCTCCTGCTACATCCTTGGGTGAGATCATTATCCCTATCTTACAAACGGGGAAACGGAGTCACATAGAAATTACGTGACATCTCCAAGATATTTCAACAGAGCTTTCACAGTTTACACAACTGAAGATCTGCCCCTTAGAGTTGGAGAACATTATTTTCTAAATTGGCAGGATGGTAATAGTTCCCATTAGATAGTTTTCTAGTAGCGTGTGGGCAGGACCAAACCATGATGGGATAGAGCTGCAAAATATTTTAGAGTAAGTCGGACCCTGTTATCAAACATTTCATTTTCAAACACTTCAAACTCTCTGTCCTCATTGGCTAGTCAAATTGTTAAAACACAGATCCTTCTGAATTGTTTTCTAACTGTTTCAAAGAATATTGGGGAACCTAATAAATAAACAGATTTGAATCTGATTTGTTTGGTAACTTTCCCTAGTATTAAAAGACCATCTGTAATGTTTATTTTTTGTTTTGTTTGCTTGTTTATTTTCAGAAAGCTTCTTCAAAGAAGATTGTAGTGGATGTTGGATTAAGTGTGTTTATTTTGGTGCCCATTTGATCTGCTCTTGGAGTCACTTTTTAGTTTTATGGATTCAGTTAGTCAGTATCAGTCAGATGAGCCCATGGTGTGACTTACATCTCCCAAAATGTAAATGCTAACAAAGCCCTGTTGGGTTTATTTTTTCAAAGACTGCAAAAAGGGATTCCAAATCAGCAAATACTGTTATCCTTTTCAAAGAAAACCAAACACATTAAACTCCTCTTCCTCCCCCAGTCCCCGATTTCAGACATGAAAATTTACAGAGACCATTTACCATGTGATAAGTTTTATATGCAGTAAAATACCTTTTATTTCTGAGGCCAAGTCCAGACTAGGTATTAAAATCGATTTTAGATACGCAACTTCAGCTACGGGAATAACGTAGCTGAAGTCGAATTTCTAAAATCGAGGTACTCACCCATCTGGACGGCGCAGCATCGATGTCCAGGGCTCTCCGTGTCGATTCCGGAACTCCGTTCGGGTTGATGGAGTTCCGGAATCGATGTAAGCGCACTCGGGGATCGATACATCGCGTCCAGACTAGACGCGATATATCGATCCCCGAGCAATCGATTTTAACCTGCCGATGCCGCGGGTTAGTCTGGACGTGGGTGAGAATCACAGTATTATATAATGATTATTGAAGAATACATGAAGGGTTGATTTAAAAGAGCAAGGTGAAAGATTAATTGGGAGCAGCGTTTTTTTGTTTTGTTTGTTTCTCTCTTTTTTACAAATGAGTTCACAGCTTCTGTATGTTTGTATGCTCCTGAGTTCCTGTATATAAAAATAGTGGAGGTGAACCAAGTGTTCCCTCTTACCCTTTCTCTTGACACGAGAACAAAGGGATATTTCATGAAATTGAAAAGTAACACATTTAAAACTATAGAAGAAAATACTCTATTACATAATTCATAATTAACCTGTGGAAACAGACTCAAACCACTAGAATACACTTAAAATATCATAACTGGGCGAGCACAAAACCTAGCGGTGGTGTTTGCTTTAATTCCCTGAGATGACTGGCTTGCTACATTATGGAGACTTAACTGTAACTACCACTTATTAAATATAACTCTTATTTGTTTTTCCTTTTTAAACCTCCAGGGAGGTGCTCACATCACCATTGTGCTGGCAATATGCTGTTCTGCTTAATAAATTCAGCTATTCCTCTGAACTGGAGAACAACTTGCATTTGAAGGGGTATCGTATTCTCTTTCAGGAAACCTTACCCTATCTCCCAGGATCATTAAAATGTTACATTAGTAGAACTCCTGGGAGATTCCCTGCACAAAAACACCAGATCGGTAAACTCAAGAAGTATTATCTGCTGAATGCTGCTTCCCTTCTGTCAGTGCTGGCACTGGAAATAAAGGATGGGGAAAGGGTTTTGGATATGTGTGCTGCTCCAGGCGGTAAATCAATAGCAATGCTGCAGTGTGCTTGGCCAGGTAATGTATTTTATTGTTATGCAATTAAAATACAGAAATCAGGTTCTAGATGCAGTTATCAAAGTTATTTGAAGGCATGTTTGTGTCTGTCATGATATTAAAATTCAGTTTAAAGGGGACACTGTACTGAGTAGAGTCAGTTTGTCTTAGTATTAGTGAGGACAAAAATCTGGACTTGTTAATATGTAAATTGGCTTCATATTAAAGCAGATTAAAAAAACATAAACTGAGTGGTACTGCTTTTTCTTCCTCTCTAGAATGCACTCCATGTATCGTGTACTGCTGCCAAGCATGTTACTGTAACTGTAAATTAATCACAGAGCTCTTAGCACAGGAAAACAAGCTTTTTCCAAGTGTCAAATATTTTTACCCCTTTGTGATAATACGATATGTTAATTGCACAGAGTTGGCTAGACAAGAACATAAAGCAACCTCAGGATGTGTAGATGGTGCATAAAAGGGATGGGCCCAGGTTCATTAAGCAGAGTGAGAATCTTTAGAGAAGGGAGTACCTGTGCCAGGGGGTTGTTCTACACCTTAGCTGTGAGGGGATCAAATTGTTGGCAAAGGAAATGAATAAGCTTTAGGAGGATGATTTCAATCAAAAGAGAGTGACTGTTATGGTATACATAGGTCATATACACAGCCCGCTATGGTTCTTGTGGTGTCAGGAGGTCCTAAAGGCAAGGAAAATGAATGGGAGTGTCATAAACAGATAGTTAAGGGTTAATGTCTCTTTTACCTGTTAAGGGTTAAGAAGCTCAGTAAACCTGGCTGACACCTGACCAGAGGACCAATAGGGGGATAAGATACTTTCAAATCTTGGTAGAGGGAAGTCTTTCTTTGTGCTTTTTTGTGGTGTTGTTCGCTCTTGGGACTAAGAGGGACCAAACGTTCATCCAGGCTCTTCAAATCTTTCTGAATCAGTCTGTCATGTTTCAAACTTGTAAGTAATCAGCCAGGCAAGGCATGTTAGTCTTATGTTTGTTTTCTCAACTTGTAAATGTTTCTTTTTGCTGGAAGGATTTTTACCTCTGTTTGCTGTAACTTTGAACCTAAGGCTAGAGGGGGTTTCCTCTGGGCTCTTTGAATCAGAGTACCCTGTAAAGTATTTTCCATCCTGATTTTACAGAGACGATTTTTACCTTTTCTTTCTTTAATTAAAAGCTTCTTTTTTTTTTTAAGAACCTGATTGATTTTTCCTTGTTTTAAGATCCAAGGGGATTGGATCTGGACTCACCAGGGATTGGTAGGGGAAAAGGAGGGGGGATGGTTAATTCCTCCTTGGTTTAAGATCCAAGGGGTTTGGATCTGTGTTCACCAGGGAATTGGTGAAGCCTCCCAAGGCAACCCAGGGAGGGGAAAGTTTGAGGGGGACAGGGAGTGCGCCAGACACTGAATTTCTGGCTGGTAGCAGTGTTACCAGATCTAAGCTAGTAATTCATCTTAGAAGTGTTCATGCAGGTCCCCACATTTGTCCTCTAAAGTTCAAAGTGGGGGGGAAAGTCTTGACAGGGAGTATTGAGTATCTAAGGGCAAGAGCAGGAGGAAAATGAGATGCTGTTGCTTGGACCATTTATGGATCATCTTTTAGGAGCATTGTGACATTTTATTAAGGTTTATAAAAATCCATTAGAATTGTAAAATGTGCAGTAACATAAGCACATACATTATAATCTCTGACAATCCCAGGGAAATACTGAAACGTCTGTAATTGTAACTTCTTTACATAGCAAGGTTTAATCTAAATGGGTAATTGTCATGGGCATAGTGCTAAAAATAAAAAGAGCAAGTGTGTTTATGTCAATACTAGTAGGTTACAGCCTCTGGTAGGCGAGGAATTGAAAAGCTTTGGGAACATAAGATGAAGACCAAGCTTGTGATGAATTAAAAAATGACATGTACATTATCCTTATAGCAGTAGAAAGATCTCAGAAAAATACTCATACCACTGCTCCTTGAATATGGGTTACTGTTTTAAGTTTGTTTTACTGTGAAAGTTTTTCACTCTGTAGGTACTTATTACTAAATATTTATGGATCATCTTTTAGGAGCATTGTGACATTTTACTAGGGTTTATAAAAATCCATTAGAATTGTAAAATGTGCAGTAACATAAGCACATACATTATAATCTCTGACAATCCCAGGGAAATACTGAAATGTCTGTAATTGTAACTTCTAATATTTATAGAAATGTAAGAGCACTGATTCTAAGTAATTTGTATTTAGGTCATCTTCACTGTAATGAGTATGATAGTCTGAGATCAAAGTGGTTGAAACAGACACTAGAATCCTTCATCCCAGAGCCCCTGATGAATTTAATTACTCTCTCTGAACTGGATGGGAGACAGATTGGAGACCTCCATCCTGAATTGTATGACAAGGTAGCACCATTATGTGTTGGCAAGCTGATGGAATTAAAGTGATACTTTTATTGTTCTCCTCCTTCCTTTCCTACTGTAACCTGACCTGGTCTGTAGCTATTTGACCATATCCTGTGAAATGCTCATGAAGTGAAGATGAAACTTTTTATTTTAATGTTAAAACTTATTCTCCATTTGATAGTCCTTCTGATTTGTCTGGGAGGAGTCTACTGAGCTGACCACATGTTTTCTGCATACTTTAATCTTGAACTGAGACTTTGTGCATACGTTACATGATGTTGCTTATTGACTCATCCCACTGAATTATGAATAATACACAGCAGTTAGTACTCTAACATTTAAATAGGTGAATAAGCAAGAGGGATCAAGGGTGGGAGTTATTCAAATGGATGAGAATTATTATAATATTGATGGTATTCATGGTGCAGTAATATAGGGGTGGGGGGTTTCTGAGAAATGCACAAAACAGTAAACATTTTAAATTGTTTTTTTTCATGCATCTAAAAAGCAAAAAATGATGCTTTAAATTTCTACAGAAATTATTTTCCAATACTTTCCAATCAGGTGCATTGCACAGATAGTTAACTTCTTTACAGTTAAAACTTTTGTTCATTCTTTTACTCATTGGCTGTACAGGTACTGCTGGATGCTCCGTGTTCAAATGACAGAAGTTGGTTATTCTCTTCTGATATTCGGCAGGCTACACTTAGACTCATCCAAAGGAAGGAGTTATCTGCCCTACAGGTACAGCTACTAAGGTGAGAAGTGGAAAGAAAAGCTGTTGAAGCCTTCTCATGATTAAATTAAATAATATTGTGGCAAGATTTGGTAACAACCAAATCCAAGTTTCATATACAGTACTCCTTCCACTCGGTAAGTGCAGAATGTAGCATTGTTAAATTTAAAGGTACGTAAGAGTTAATGTAGAGCTATTTAAATGAGAACTGCAATATAAACACCAAGGTTCAATTCTCAATTGACATACAGCCATGCCACTCCTGTTGACTTCATTAAGAGTGCATCTTCATGTAATAATTGGCCTCAATTGCAGAATGATTCAAAACATCCTGCTATGATACAGAAACAAACACAGGGAGCACCTTAAAAGTTCATTGTGGCTTTAGAGGTATTTTTGATTCTGGCCGTATTCCACATTTTAAGCGGAGGTTTGAGTTTGGTTTATAATTGTTTTTAAAAAACATTTTCTAAAGCCTGTGTACCCTGCAAGAATCCCTTTCAGTGAAGTGGTCCGTACCCATGTCCAATAGTGGAAGTTCTGATCAGGCATTTTTCTCTGTTACTTTTCAGCAGAATTATCACTTGAAGTTCACTTTTAGGCTAATTTGATGACAAAAATGGCAGTCAGTGATGGTTACCACTAGAGTTGTCACAATAGATCTAAGATTGTTCTGCCTCTCTGTGTTATTTGGACTGTTTCCAGGAGGAGCGTAAGGGCCCAGTGTTGTCCACACTTACGCACACTAACTCTGTAGCTTTACCCATGTGAGCAAGTGTGTTTGCAGGATTGAACCATAAGTTTGTAGCTGTCTGTGTTGCTGCTGCAGAATTGTTACAGCTTTGCAGTGTTTGAGGCATATGCCTATAAATCAGAGGTTAAGCAGCAATACAAATGGTAGTGTTTATCACAATTTAATCCAAATCAGGCTTGTTATATATTTTACTTGAAAAGGAATTTCATTCCTGTACAAGGTTCTAGGTCAGCAGTATTTAAAACTGAAGCCCGTTCTTTTTCCAGAGCATGCGAAACAGCAATGCAAGCTTCCCCACAATACCTGTGATACATGGGGGGTGGGAGGGGCGGTGGTAGCTCCCTTTGATGGACACCCACCCAGCCAGTTAGTTGTAAAATCCCTCCTGGTCTGTTCTCTGCTTGCTTTACCCACAGTTAAAGAAAAGGAGTGGGCACCTGACCAAAAGAGCCAATGGGAAGGTAGAACTTTTTAAAATTGGGAAAGAAACTTTCCCTTTGTCTGTGGATCTCTGGGCTTCAGGGACATGGAGCAGTAATGCTGTAAGAAGCTTTAAGCCAAGTATGCTTATAGATTTTCAGTTCATACCTGGAACCTACTTATCTGGAGCCTCGGATATGTAAAAAAATTAGGGAATGTCTAAAAAGACGCAATTAGGGTTATTTCTTATTGACTTGTGGATTTCTCTGTACTAACCCCAGATGCTTTTGTTTGCTTATAACCTTTAAGATGAACCTCCAAGAAAACTAGTTTGAGTGCTTGATTTTCGGAATTGCTCTTTTAAAATCTATCAATAGCCTAAGTTCCAGATGTATTTTCTTTCTTTTTGTTTTTAATAAAATTTACCTTTTTTAAGAACAGGATTGGATTTTTGGTGTCCTAAGAGGTTTGTGCATATGTTGTTTGATTAGCTGGTAGCAACACCTAATTTCCTTTGTTTTCTTTCTCAGCTCTTCCCGGTGGGGTGGGGTGTGTGTCTGAAAGGGCTTGAGGGTACCCCACAGGGAGGAATTCCCAAGTGCTCCTTCCTGGGTCCAAGGGTGTTGGGTTTTTTTGCATTTAGGTGGTGGCAGCGTTTACCAACTCAAGGTCTGAGAAAAGCTGTAATCTTGGGAGTTAATACAAGCCCAGAGTGGCAAGTATTAATTTTTAGAATCCTTGCTGGCCCCCACTTTCTGCACTCCAGGTGACAGAGTGGGGATTCAGCCTTGACAATACCTTTCAGATTCGGTTTGACTATATTTTGTTGAAAAAGAAATAGTGTTGAAAGTTTATTATTTAGTTTTTGCCTCCAACCACATGAAAATTAGTATTTTTTTTCTATTAAAGCCTTTTGGTTTACTATTAATACAACTGTTGTCCTTGTATATGTGTTATAGAAAATAATTTTTAAAAGTTGGAACAAACAATTAAATAATGCAATACGGTATAATAAATGAACATGTTTTTGGAGATGGGTTAAAGAAGAATTATTTTTCTTTCCAAAAAATAGTTTCTGCAGCTGTATGTTGTTTTATAACTATTGAGCAAACACTAAACTTTTAAATGCGCACAATGATTCGCTTCAGAAGTATCCAGCTGTCAAGGCAAATTGAGAGAGGAATAAAGTAATGTTTTTTTTTAAAGAGTGTTTTTTATGGAAGGCTCCATAGGAACAGTGTAAAATACTTTTGCATGACTTCCAGAGAAAAAAGGCCTCCCAGAAACCTATGATTGATAACAGAAATATGAGTGTCTTATTGCAGTAATGCATCATGTCACCCATTTCCTTTGAAGAAATCAGTCACATTTGAAACACTGACCTCCTTCAGTTTTCTCTTTTCAATATTTGACATGTAAAATCTAATTTGTGAACTTCTAGCAAAAGGAAGCATACATCATTCACTAAAATTTTCCAGATTTGTATAAATCATTCTGGATTATAATCCTGATGTAGGAAACTCTTGACAGCAGGAACCTGGTTTTTAAAAAGGCAAGCCAAAAAAGTGCCTGTCACCCCAAATAATATTTAATACAATTATCCTTAAATCTAGAAGAGAAAAACATCACATCTGCTGAGTGTGCGGTGAACTAGCCTCAAACAGTAGAAGCAACAAAAATTTGGATTTGTGAGGACAATATATTTTTGATCTGAATGTAATATAGCTTTCCTTCCAATGGGCTCAATAAGACTGTAAATTCAACAACGTATGCGCTGTAATTTTTCACTTGTCTGGATTTTGGAATTTAGGGAGTAAATCGTTTTTATTAGGCTCCTGTTGTCAGGAGTATGTCAAGGATTAAGATTCAGCGATGTATTTAAGCATGTGCATAGTCCCAATGAGTTCAGTAAATGGTTTAATAATGCTTTGGATTTCTGTAGTATCTTTTATCTCAGGATGCTTTACAAACACGAATTCTCACAACACCTCATCAAGAAAAAGGATGAAACAGTGTCAGGGAGAAGCTAAGTGACTTGTGCAAGGTGGGTCAGCAATTCAGTGGCAGCAATAATAATAGAATACAATTCTACTCACTGTCAGTTACTGCTCTGATGGCCTGTACGTGGTAAGATTGAGGAACATAAGAATAGCCATTCTGGGTCAGACCAAAGGTCCATCCAGCCCAGTATCTTGTCTGCCGACAGTGGCCAATGCCAGGTGCCCCAGAGGAAGTGATCTCTCTCCTGCCATCCATCTCCATCCTCTGACAAACAGAGGCTAGGGACACCATTCCTTACCCATCCTGGCAAATAGCCATTAATGGATTTAACCTCCATGAATTTATCTAGTTCTTTTTTAAACCATGTTATAGTCCTAGCCTTCACAACCTCCTCAGGCAAGGAGTTCCACAGGTTGACTGTGCGCTTTGTGAAGAAGAACTTCCTTTTATTTGTTTTAACTGAGTTCAAATCATGGCTCTAACAGAGATTTTACCATTGATCTTGAGCAACTTGTTTAAAGTGTCTACCTCAGCTTCCCTAACTGTAAAACAGGGATAAATACCTATCTACTTCAGAGATTTTATTAGGATTAATTAGTTCTTTGTAAAGGCTGAACGTTTACTTTGTTTAGCTGTAATTCTTAGATATAGAAGGAAAGAGAATAACAACAAAATGGATGAAATGCAAATGAAATAAATTAATATTGTCAGTCAAATTTGGCCCAAAATTTGTGATTTAAAAAAAAATCAACTTTCAAGTTAAGGTATAGAAATGCAGAACCAAACAATTGTAATTCCTCCTTGTAGTAACAATTGTGATGACTGTACAATTATGATTACTGTATAATAGTGTTTGCAGGCCCAGATTAGATTGAACTGGTTTTTTAAAGGCAAATTTGATATTTTTCCCTCTTTTTTGCTTTATGATGTCATTGCACAGCAGAGCTAAGGTGGTTTGGACCAAAATTGATTGGTAATACTTTAAAAAATGTAGCCAGTGCTCAGGATTTCAGTGCATTTTAACTAGATCGGACGCGTGAAGAGTCTGCATTATTCTGATGGTTTGATACAGAAAAACGTTTTGACACAGAATGCTAAATTTCTTAAAGGCCTTATTTTAATTTTAAGTCACTCATTGATTTATTTGTAAACTTTTGGAATATTCATCTTTTACTCAGAGTAAGAGGTGAAATTTTGGAGAGTACACACTGTATTCTTTGTATGTAATGAAGGGCTTGAATTGTTGTACGCAATTCAACCTTAACTATGGAGCTGTGACAGGTACTCCATAATATGTATTTTTATTATTACTGTTGTGCAACTGAAGTGCTCTACTGCAGTATTGTGTATGTGCTTGTGTGTATATATAACTTCAATTTTGCTATGAATATTGGTAATAATACGGTAATTGAAATGGTTTCGGTTAGCATCTCTTTTTGTAAGCCAGGAGGCTTATAAAAAAATAATAAAAATGAGTAAGTGAATTCAGAAAAATAGGGAATTAATAGCATTAGTTAAACCCAGGTGCAAATAGGTAGCTGCTGCACAAGCTTCCTCAGAAAGCTTCTGGTCCATGTTACTCTTGCTGCTTCAGTCCTAGGCTTCTCCTGAGCAGAAATTGCTGATCATGCAGCCGCACTACATGATGGCTTAGAGATCTACACAAATGGGTGGACTAGGATGAGCTCACCATTTGCCCTTGTGTCATAAGATAGGCTTTTCAGCGCAGTTCTCCAGGTGACTAGCTAATACGGTAACCTAATATGCCACCTAACCTGCACTGTCCCCTTGAGTCCAGCCTTTTGAAAATATTCCAGAGAGTGAACAGACTACTGCTTGTCAAAACACAGCTATTATATGTTTATCTACTTTCGCCAGCCGTTGAAAAATAGTGATGTGGTCTCACTAAAGAATTGATTCATTTTTAATGAAAAATGGCATTTAATATGTAGTAAATGTTGTACATTACCAGATATATTTCCCCCTCAAAATTTCTAGGTTATTTGCACATTTCCATTGAGGTGGTGAATATGCTTAACCTGATTGGAAATAAACTGCAGTGCTTCTTTCCATTCATTTTCATTTTTTTATCATGATTTCCTTTCAGACAAAGGAGAGATGGATTTTCTGTCTCTATGTGAATAGGTAAAATACCTTATTTTTTACTAGAGCAGCATCCAGTAATGCAGAAAAGACTGTTTTAATTTCTTACCTTTTTTTCTGGGAGTTATAGTTCACTCATTTTATTGCTTTGGGCAGTACAAGGTACACAGATCACTATACAAGGTCCTAACCCAGGTGAATTTTCTCTTGATGCTTTCTTTAAACTTAAGAGAAAAACAAGACTCTTTTTTTCACTTTCACATTTTTTTTTGAAAGCCTCTTGTTTAAAAAAAGAAGTCTTGCTATTTATTGCTGCCTTCTGGTGTTTTCAAAGACAGATTGAACTCTTCTTCCATATGTTGCTAAAGAGGGTCTGATTTCTCTGATTACATGTTCAGTAGTACAGTAGAACCTCAGCATTATGAATGCCTTGGGAATGGAGGCTGTTTGTAACTGAAATATTCTTTCCAAAGTTTACAACTGAAGATTGACTTAATACAGGTTTGAAACTGCCATGCAGAAGAAAAATGCTGCTTTTAACAATCTTAATTTAAATGAAACAAGCACAGAAATCGTTTCCTTGTCTTGTCAAATGTTTTTTTAAACTTTTCCTTTATTTTTTTAGTAGTTTATGTTTTACACAGTACTGTACTGTATTTGCTTTTTTTTAATCTCTGCTGCTGCCTGATTGTGTATTCTTGGTTCCAAATGGGGTGTGTGGTTGATTGGTCAGTTTGTAACTCTGGTGTTCATTAACTCTGCGGGCCTACTGTATCCACTTCACACAAACCTTTCCTCGCAGTTATTTGTCCCTCTTTAGTCAGATGATGGCTGTGGTCCTCATACACTAAGACACTTAAGCATGTCCTTCATTTTAAGCAAATGAGTAGTCCCCTTGAAGTCACCTTTCATTCAGTTAACCAGATAAGGTCTTATCGCCAGTGGGGATTTGCTCTTATTTTAGCCATCAGCAGCAACCTGTCATCAGTGTGTTTGCACCAGCAGAAACCCCAGTGTAGCCAGGGTAAAACTCCTATAAGTAACAATTAACAGTAGTGAATTTACTCCAGAAAATAAATGTATTTCACAAAGTCTGTATCTCAGTGGTCTGAGTAGCTCAAGAGAGCAGCAGTTGGATACAGGGCTCTTCACCTTTAGCTCTTCCATTCAAGTCCAGCTGAAGTCAGTAGTGACCGTACACCGCTACCTCGATATAACGCCACCCGATATAACACGAGTTTGAATATAACGCGGTAAAGCAGTACTCCAAGGGGGCGGGGCTGCGCACTCTGGTGCATCAAAGCAAGTTCGATATAACGGTTTCACCTAGAACGTGGTAAGATTTTTTGGCTCCCAAGGACAGTGTTATATCGAGGTAGAGGTATATTACTATATAAAGACCTCAGTGATGTGCGTAAATAGGAATTGGTTAATTCCCTAACGAACAAGTGTGTGTTTATGTCACAAAAATATCGTACTTGGCATTAATTTGACACTGTTGTTAGTCTCAGCAGAGAGGCCAAGAACTGGGGAGTGAACAAAATTTATGGGGTATGTCTACATAATTAAAAGCTCGGGGACCCTCCGACCTCGCAGGGTTCTAGAGGCCAGGTTTCAGCTCAAGCCTGAATATCTATACCACAGTTAAAGAGCCCATGAGCCCGAGTCAGCCAGCAGGTGCCAGCTGCAGGTTTTTAATTGCCATGTTGACATACCTGTGGTTGTCAGCGGTGGTGTTTCAGTGCACGGATAGGGCACATGGGCAGGATTGTACTGTGGAGTTTTCAGTCTTCTGGGGTGTCAGTTTGCTGCTTTTCACCAGTCCTACGTTTAGTAGAAAAAGAGAAAAGAATGGAAGGTTAGCATCTTTGTTTTTCAGTATGAAAAGACTGAAAAATCTAGTTTATCTTTATAAACCGTAACTTTCACTGTAAGTGAAAACTGACTGCATAGCTAAGTGGTTACATATGAAATTTTCTTATAGAAAACCGTAACATCCATCATTATAGAGTGGGGTTTTCAAAGGCCCTTATGTGACTTAGAAGCATAAATAACAAGTAGATTTGGTCAAGAGTCGGCATTTCTCATCTGTGGGAAATTCGAAAGGGGAAAACTCATTTCATTTTGGAACAAAGGGTAAAAAAATTAAAAATATCTGATGGAAGGGAAAATTCCCCCAAATTTCATTTTGAAATAATTAAAACTGTTTCAAAAATTTCTAAACAAAATTGACCCTCGGCGCCCAAGCTCAGATTTCTGACTCAGCTGCTGTTCTCAGGGCTTCTGTGCTCCAGTAGAGGTGCCATGGAGCAGGGAGCCTGGAAGACCTGTGGTCCCTGAGTCCAGGGAAGTCCATATGGCAGGACTACCTGGAGCTGGGGACCCTGGCAAGAAATCAGACAAGTTTGTGGCAGAGCCCTGCGCGTGTTTCATTAGAATTTCATTGAAATTGATGTTTCTGTGAAATATTTTGTTTTTGACAAATTGTCATTTTCTGAGGAAAATCTGTTTTGTCAGAAAATTCCTAACCAGCTCTAACTCCCTTTGGGGCTTTTTAATATCCCACCTGTAGTACTGCCTGGGATAATTAGGGCTGCAGGATGAAGTCCTTAGGAGATTTTGAGAGTCTTTTGTTCTCCCTTCCCTCGTAGAGGAAGTGCTGCTTGGACTGTAGACAAACATGGTGTTTTTTAATTAGTGAACTAAGTTGTTGGCATAAAAAAGAACATTCATTCAGCTCAGGCATTTGCAAGTTTGCAAGAGAAGAAGCCATTTCCATTACGATTACATGACTAGAGTATTTAAGTTTTGTGACTGCGGCATATGTGGAATGCCTCCTGCTGGTGGAGTGTGTCTTGCTAAAAATAGCATTGCCACTTGTAATAATGGCAGCATGGAAACTCAGAGTGGGAACTTGCAAACCAGGTGCAACATTTAATATGGAAATAAAATATATCTGAATGTTACACAGCTGATTGTTACAATTCTGATGGCTAAGCCATCATGGGAACAAGAAGGAAACTGGTAATAGCTTCTGTATTTCTGGTGTTGTAAATGACATACAGTAGGTCTCTGTTAGCAAGAGGATCATCCCCAGGTCTTGCCTCACAGTAAGAGGGGCCTGTTGTCTTTCAAAGTGTTCAGGCTGCAGGGGAAAGCAAAACAGGTGAGATTTTCCTTTAAAAAAATTGCTTGATATAACTCCTTTTTTAAAATCTTAATTATTGTTTGGACTGACATTGTCTCTGTATGACAAGAAAGCTCACTATGATAGGGAGAGAGGAAAGCATAATGCTTGGAACACAGAGAGAATATTTGTACTGATGTCACACCATCCCCATGCCATGCTGTCATCACAATATATTGTGAATTAGGTATTGTAGACACAGGGAATTCCCCTCACCTTGACAGCTTGATTTTGGACATGACTCTGGGATGACTGGGCTCAGTCTGATTTTTAAAGAAGGGGAGGGGGAATTCCATGATCTAATTCATCTCAAATGAGAAGAGGTGTGGATGAAAGTAAATGTGACTTCAGATTCTTTGCTGCATGAATGCTTTAGAAAGTTTGCTTTTTTTTCCGGATCAAATCCAGAAAAATCCATTTTCTGCTTAGTAACCAAAAGATGGCACTGTTGAAATGTTACATTTGTTTTGTAACTTGCCCTGAAACCCATATAATCTTTCTTTTAACACTGAAAATGGTTAAATTAGTGATATAATTAATGCTGACCCTTCCAAAAAGATGTAGAACATATAATCATGCACATAAAGAGCCGTCTGGGGACGTGGGATTGGTAATACGAAATACTATACCGGTATTGTTTTGATATCCACTTATATGTCTGTTTTATAAAAGGCTGGGTTTGTAATGCCACTTTTTAAAAAAGGGATAAAATGGCAACCTATCATGTTGTTTAATTTACTTTTACTGTGCAATACCCACTTTTTGGCATTAGTTAACTCCAAAGTTTTTGTGACATTTAAGTGTTTCAAAGTCATTGAATGCATGTCTGTACAACAGATCTTTTTATTTTTTGAGATACTGAAGTAATCTTATTGCTCTGTTTTTCTTTTTCATTTCTAATTTAATTTTTAAGTGTCAGTTTCCTCTCCTGTTACATTTAATGTGACTCTTGAGACTTCAAACAAAGAAAACATTAAGTATGTGTTAGAATACGTTGTAGTTTTTCAAAATCACATCCAACAACCCTGCCTGGCAGGGGGTCAGATTAGATGACCTTAATAGGACTTTTCCACCTCTGACTGCTGTAATTCAATATGCATGTTAGTAAATCTGTTCCCAAAGAGATATTCAGTAAAAAATGAGTGATAATGAATTCTTTGTAAATGCATAATTTCTGCTATAGGGAAATTTACACGCCTCTTAATTGCATTAGAGTTGTATCTGGGTTTGCTAAACATTCATCTGAAAAATGGTATACAGCTATGCCCTGACTATTACATATGTCTGTCTTGGAAATATTTTAATTATTTAAAGATGAATTTAATTATCCAAAAGTGTTGATATCATTATTTAAGCCATGCATAGTGTGGGCAAACATCATGCAAACTTCCACAGACATATCTACCAGTCCCCCTCAAATCTAATTTGCCATGTCCCAGTCCTTTAGTGATTGAAAACATTATTAAACAGTTGTGAGTATTTGATATCACAGTGAATCCCATAAATTGTACTAATCCGATATCTCGTAAAGTACCACATGACACCCAGGGAAGGATTTATTTTTGCTTTTGAACATTTTATTTTCTTTCTCAGTGCCTCTCTTCCCTTCCTTCTTGCCTCATCCTCTTCCTGTTATAAAACCTAATGGCATTTTTTGCAGCTTCTTTTCCTATACACATACAGATGTGCATTATCTGCCTGAAAGTCCTAGCTACCTGGAAGAGGATATCTCGAAATAGGCCTGGAAATTGTGAATGAAGCCTGTTAATGGATAAAATCGAGCCTCAGCAACTTACCATACTACTTTTTTTTAGCATCCTAAATATAGGTACATTTCCATGCTCAACAGCTTGTTAGCCTGTGAAGCCCCCAAAACCTGATTCTTCTGAAGCGGTGTAATTATTTTAGGCACCTACTTGGCAAACAGGGAAGCTTCTTTTGCAGGCTGCTGTGCAGGTCATCTTTTGATAGCAGTGATTTGTTAGTAGGCATTTTAATGTTAGTACTACTAACAGTTTCTCATGTCTATAAAACAAAAATGGGGATTATGTGCATCAAAAGTACTACAGAGTCTCCCGTTAACAATTGCCCATACTTGTTAATAAGCAGTCACAGGTGTCTTTCTTATGACTTTTTAAACAAATAGTCTTACAGGAATGTATATTGGATTACTTTAAAGTTTAGGTCAAAATAAGGCTTAAAGTATCAGTTGCTCCTGTACTGACCTAGGGCTTCAATATAAAGAAGTAAAGCTTTAATTCCAAACCATTTCAATTGTGTGCAAATTACTACTACTTTTAATCCAGTATGGTGAATACATGAACTTGGATTTAAATTTTTGAAAACACATTTAGTGTAACTAGTTTTATCTTTTAATAGTTAAGTTTTACTGAAGATTGACTTATGATGCATTAAGAAATATAATTAAAGGAAATTGCGTTGCTAGGAACAAATATGGTCACAGTTTGATGTTTTAAAGCAATGTACTTCAGTTTCATTTTCACCAAAGTATTTTTAGGGCCCTTCAGACACTGTTTCCATTTTAATCAGACATATTTTGAAATAAGTAGTAGATGTATAAGTGAACTATGCTATTACGTTTGTAGATATAGAGCCCATTTCTTAAATGTGCAGAGCACCTCATGACAAGTGACAAGTGCCGTCAGTGCCTTATTTTTGATCAGCCATCGATTGTATCAGGAGTTGAGGGCACTGAGCATCTGACAGGACTGGATTTTTAATGACTGAGTTCTACGTGAGCAATTATAGGCTGTATCAATCTCCCTTTAACCTTATGGTGTAAAGAAATCCTTTTAGATTCTTGAACCTAGATCATGATGTAAGAATTAAAAAACTTTATTTATTTTGCAGTTTGACCACCAATCCTGTCAAAATTCAGAAGCTAAGAGTGCTCAAAGCTGGTTTGTTTTTGATGTGAGATTTCCAAGACTTGCTGCGGGAGGTTATGTTGGTCATTCCAAAGGTGCTGCTCTTTCCTTTGAATCATCTTTGAATCACTGCTGCAGCCTAATATTCTAGGGGCACTGTGCTTTTTGGCAAGGTCCTGACCATTTGCACTTGTGAAAGGTGTTATGGGATCTTTAATAAGCATAGTAGTGGTAACCCTGTAGTTATGGCCAAATCCCTATTTGATATTTGTGTTTTATCTACTGTAAATTCTTCCTGCAATTTCAGCCACTTATGTTTTTTCCTTTCCTAAATTGCAGTGTAGTGTTCTTGCTGTACTGTTAACAGCTGGTGTCATCCCCTCATAGCTGTCTGCATTTCTGTGCTGGGTGAAGAGATTTCTGCATATTTAAAGTTAGTGAGTCACTTTGGGATTCTCTAGGAAGAGAGGTGCTATATAAACGTAAGAGACCCTGTATGTTTAGCAATGAAAACTCATACATTTGTGGCTTGATGATCATCTGAGTCACGTGGCTTTGCACATCTGGAAAGCTTTGTCGGGGAGAGGGGATATCTACTTCTGTGAAATTGGGTACAGTAGATACTTTTTTCAAGATGAGGGGAATGTTTCCCAACGTATACTGCCTCCCCAGTCAGAACTTCGCCCTTTCTTTCCGTTTTAGAGGTTTAAAGATATGTTGGTAAACAAAACACCCATGAGAGGAAAGTATGGTTTTGTGATTAAGGCACTGGAGTGGGATTCAGGAGACCTGGATTCAGTTCCCAGCTCTGCCAGAGACTGACTGTTTACCTTTGGCAAGTTGTTTAATCTCTCGGACTTAGTTCCTCATGTGTAAGAAAGGGGGCGTACTACTTCCTTTCTTTCCTGTGTCTGCCTGGTCTATTTATAGTGTAAACTCTTTGGTGCACAGACTGTCTCTGACAATGTGTTTTGGTACAGCACCCAGCGTAATGGGGCCCTGATCTTGGTTGGAACCTCTAAGCACTACTGTAATATAAGTAAGAAGTTTTTGTACTTTGCATGGCATAACCCCAAATCTCAGCATTTTCCTGAACCCTGTAAATAGTGATAGTTACAGTACTGTATATAATTCTGTTTATATGCTAATATGCAGGTGATGAATCCTCTCCGGTTCCTGTTTATATAGGGACTGCATTCATGAATTCTTCAGTATCTCCAAGTTCTAGCCAATCAGAAGTGACCTAAATTCAGGACATAATGTTGATCACAGCATAAGGCTTATCCTTCAATTTTTTTTCAGTATTATAATATTTTCATTATCTACAAAAACTCCCTCAACAGAAGCAAAACTGGCCATTTAAGTAGGCTGTGCTATCCCCTCTCAAAATACTGTGCTGTAGTGTCAGACATTAGCCTGAATTCTGAGGAGACACTCTACCACAAAGTCTTTTGGATTAGAAAACAGTCCTGCCAATTGAGCCTTAACTAACTAATTTCAGAAAGATAAATTGCAAATGCTAGAATGAAAACAAAGCAGAACAGGCAGCACACAGAGGCACTAAAGCACCTGGTCTAACTTGTCCTTAAGCAGGAAAGAATATTACTTAATTTACAGCACTTCCCTCAACGTGCTTACTCGTGAAGTCAAGTATGTGTTGCTGGCTAGCTGCCCTGCTTTCCTGTCAATTGTGCTCTACTAGTCCAGGTGCACTCAAGTGGCTTGTCTGGTCTAAACATCGCCCCATTTCTTTTACAAACAATAGGACGGTGAGAGAATGGAGACAAATGCAGAGAGAAAAGGAGGGTGAAGAGGCAAATGGGTCGGGTGAGAGAGAAAGGGCAGAGAAGTCGCAGTGTGTTTGGTGCCAGCACTGGTGCGTCATGTCCCTATTTTCCTCCTGAGAATGATGTGCAGAAATGGCAGGTTTGAGGTTAGCTACCCAAATATGTGTGTGCTAGCACTGCATTAGATTAAACTATAGGAAGGCATGTGTTCATTCTGGTAACAAAGCTAAATCGGATTTGTGGGAGGATATTGCACTCTGAACAGAAAGGAGGGTTGGCAGAAATACGCAGCAACACCCACTCACTTGGGAAGCTGAACAGAACTTTACTGTAATAACAATTACTGAAAAAGTTACTCTCTCTGGTGCCTCCTTAGCTTCCTTGAGCAGGGCTTTCCTTTCCATGCAGAGCTCCTCCAATCCTTGACTTATCCTGAACCCGGCTTGGACTGGGCTTCTCTTCACTGAGGTTTCATCAATAAAGGGGGAAACTCCCCCAATCACGTTGAAAGAGCCCATTCTTTTCTTCAATGTCCACTTTCCTTCCTCCACCTGTTCTCATTGCGAAGTGGCATTACTTACCTGCCAAGTGGGTGCTGCGCTGAACAGTTCCCTCCATTGGTCTAGAGTGAAATTACAACTCACATTTTAACTTTCTCTTCAAACAACGCATCCTGCTGAATAGTCTTTTAATTATGCTCCTAGGATATAAATACCATTACGTTTTGTATGAAAAGCCAGTACCAAAAATAGGACTTTATTCCTCCATGACACTACAAGAGCAGTATTTTAAAAAAGAAAAGTTTGAACCCCTTTTTCCCATGTTATCATAACTCTTTCTTTGAGACATCATACATCACTTACTCTCACTTTTTCCAAATATCTTCTGCTGATTAAATATATATTCTAATATGACCTGTCCCATCAGATCTCAAAAGTGAAGCATGGTCTGGTTAAGCTAGTTTTGCGTGAGATCTCTGTAAGGTGGTGGCAGCATTTTTCCTACTGGATCACTGCTGAACCAGTGGGCGAGCATGGTCCTAGAAAGTGCTGTCTCTGTAGGTGCAGTCTTCCAGAGGAGATATAAAACTGGGTCCTGACCACTCGAATGCATTAATATTTGTGTAGTCCTTAGAAAACATTGAGTTTTTTATTCCTAATTGAGTAATTGCATTCAACTGCCTTTTCAAATGAGAGGGGTATGCTTGCATTTAGTATTGCCAACTACTGAAGTGGGCACGTTTCAACCAGAGGTGGCCATATTCCAGTAGTGAGTGAAGTGATCTATTTACATATCAGTTTATAAATCATTCTTAGGAGCCTTCAGGGTGAAAATTGCTAGAAGAGACATTGTTTTAGGACAACAGCTTTACCAACAGGAGTAACTCTTTTAAACATTTAATGATGCTACGTATGAAGAATACTACAGTGTTGGCAAAAAATAGGTTGTATTGTATCGTGGCTTTTTTCCCCTTGCTCCCATAACATTTCATCTGTGATAGTTGAATGTGCCTTACAGATCTCCTTTCAGCGTTTTAAGAACGTATTTGGCTGTTTCCCCCCACCCCTTAATAAGTTGTCTGCTTTAATTGAAAGCAAACTGTGTCCCTGTTTCTTTTTCTTTTGTTTGGAGGTTGAGGAAAAATAACAGATGCCATTTGTAACATTGAGACTGTATGTAATTGCTGTGGTTTTATTTTTGTAAACAGAGCGGTTGTGCATTTTAACGTTTAGCTTTCATGCGGTTAGAGACATTTGATTAGACAAAGCATTTGCTGATTAAGGGCCCAATCCTGCAGCGGTTAAATAAATGGAAAAGCTTTTGGATCAGTCCCAAAATATATGTTACTAAACAGTCAGAGTTATTGACCCATCATAGGGAGATAGTAAGATAATACAGTAGTAGGGTACCTTTCAAGTAAGCAGTAAGTCTGATTTGCAGAAATGCATGTCAAACTGCAAGCCTAAGAATTCTGTGCTGTTACAGCAATTGCACGTTCATTTTGGTGTTTGCATGTGCAAATGGCCAGCTAGGTATTTAGCTGGCCATTTTTATGTTCTATCACCGAGTTTGTATGCACAATCACAACACTTCCATGTGCCAATTAGGCATGCAGTTGTGCATGCCCATATTTGAAAATCAGGTCCAAAGAGTACTGGTTAAACGTTGGTAAGATGATCATTCTGAAGTACAGTTGGAATCATTGTGACAGACCCAAACCAGTAGAGTACAGGAGTCTGGTAGAGGGCAAATATTCTGATCACTGGATTCTGTAGTTTTTTGTTCCCTGATTGACCAGAGCAGGGGCTGCACTAGAGTAATCAGGAACCTGCTAGAACCAATTAAGACAGACAGGCTGATTAGAACACCTGCAGCCAATCAAGGCAGGCTAATCAGGGCACCTGGGTTTAAAAAGGAGCTCACTCCAGTCAGGGAAGGAGGAGCCAGAGGAGAGGAAGTGCATGTGAGGAGCTGGGATCAAGAGGCACAAGGAGCTGAGAGTGAGAGGGTGTGCTGCTGGAGGACTGAGGAGTACAAGCGTTATCAGACACCAGGAAGAAGGTCCTGTGGTGAGGATAAAGAAGGTGTTTGGAGGAGGCCATGGGGAAGTAGCCCAGGGAGTTGTAGCTGTCATGCAGCTGTTACAGGAGGCACTATAGACAGCTGCAATCCACAGGGCCCTGGGCTGGAACACAGAGTAGAGGGCGGGCCCAGGTTCTCCCAAACCTCCCAACTCCTGATCAGACACAGGAGGAGTTGATCCAGACTGTGGGGAAGATCACTGAGGTGAGCAAATCTGCCAATAAGCGCAGGACCCACTAAGGTAGAGGAGGAACTTTGTCACATCTATATATTAAAATGCTACTTGTAAATTGTTATATGCCTTGAAGAATATCATAGGGTAGTTTGAAAATACACACTTAAATGAGATAGCTGAACATAACACAGGTAATTCCCTGCATATCAATGAAATGCTCAGTTGTGACAATTTGATGAAGGTTTATTTCCTGTGGGTGTGTTTTGTTTGTTTGTTTTTTTGCCATTTGGTTATGTTTAATAACTCTGACTGATCTAAATTTGGGTTTTTTTGGTTACAGGTCTGCCATTAAAGCCTTGTGTCCTGGAGGATCTGTGATTTATTCTACGTGCACTCTCTCGAAGGCAGAAAATAGTGATGTAATCAGTCACATCCTAAACTCCTACAATAACGTTCTGCCTGTAGATATAAGTGAACTGGCCAGTGTCATTTCCGATGAGTTCTCTCTGGTTGCTGGTGTCCAGCCACATGAACTTTTAGTACTTCCAGCGAAGGGGAAAGCATGGGGGCCTATGTATGTAGCTAAATTAAAGAAAACGTAGTCTGGGTGGCATTATTAGGCTTTTGTAAGTCATATTGACAGATTTTTATTTATGTTAATACGCTGTATGCATATGCAGTCTGTGCCAAATATTTGTCCAAATAGCCTGGATTTAGAGTTGTGAACTGGTATATCAGATGCTGTCAAATGATCATTACATTTGAGATTTAATTTGTAAATAGACAATATCTAGTATGGCCTAAGCCTGCAGTTGGATCAGCTGGCACAAACCTCTGGCATCTGGACCCATGTGGAGCCCATTAATGTATAAGTCTGCAGAGGCAATGTATTCCAGATTCCATAATATCTTGAGGAGCCCAAACGCACTTAACCTTCTATACAGCAGCATGGCAGAAATGCATCTGCTTTTGGGGTGAAGGGCAGTAACCAGCTCGCACAGACCTTGCTGTACAGTGAGGAAGAGAGGCTCTTCAGTGTCTGCCTGAGGTGGACAGGACGTTCGCCATGGTCTCATCTGACTGACCTGCACAAAATAAACCTGCACAGAACTTAACTACTCTTTCACAAGAGGATGCAGAGTTGCATCACCTCTGCTGGGTTTGAAGTCGTCCCAAGGAGTCAGTATGTCAAACTTGATACTCTCACATTCCTGCTAATGGCACAAAAAGAAACACAAGTTGCTTTGTTAAAAAAAAATAATCCTAAAATACTTTCATAATGAAAATTTGTTGACAGGAAGACAGCTATGCAAAGTAATGATTTAGTCTACAGAGACATTTTGTACATCAGGGCAGCAGTCAAAGTACAATGCACACGTTTTATATTGTTTTCTATAAAGGAAATGTCAATCTTTTGCCTTTTGCTTATGAATAACTGTTTGGGGTGGGAGTGGGGGTGAGAGAACCTTGAAGAAAGGAAAAATTATCCTTAGTGTTTTCTTGCACTAGAGTATGATGGAGAGTAAACAAGGGTAAACTGGATGTCTTGGGGCATGAAGGAAGCAGATGAGTGTGCCACATGTTACGCTCTGTAGGACAGGATATGAGACCCTGGCCCAGAAGATGCTTATTCCTAGATTCCAAGGCCAAAAAGGGCCATTGTGCTCATCGGTCTGTATAAATTTCTGTATAACACAGACAGGGCTGAGCACAGCCTCCACTTTCTCATAGTGGAAGAAGGAGCTGGCAGACTGCTAGAACCTAAGTGAGATACTAGAAATCAGGCTAAGCACTCAAGACTTGGGTTAATCTTTTAAATACTTGCTAATCCCCAGGTGCTTAACATCATGAGGACCGACCTGTTCACTCAGTCTCTGGCCTAAATGACACTCTGAGAGTGAGTGAGTGTGCACGCACAAGCATGAAAATGATTCGATAGCCTGGTGACTAAAGGACTCACCAGGATGTGGGGGATCCAGTTCCCCTGCTCCAATGGGTATGTATCCGGAGTGCAACAGGAGAGACTGACCCCTCATGTCAGAATATCCTATGTCCCAGCGGTAAGAGCACTGACCGGAGAGGTGACCAATCTCAGTTCAGATCCCTTCTCCCCCTCAAGCAGAGGGAGACTTTAGCTGGGGATCTCCCACATCCTGGAAGAGTACCCTACCACTGGGTGATAAAACTTGTGAGGGAAGAGGCCCTCCTCCTCTGGTCATTTTGTGCAGGCTTGCCTAAATGGGATCCGATTTGATAGGCAGCCTCTGAGTTCGCTTACTGGATTAGGCCCTGCACACTACTTAAGCAGCCAAATGCTTATTGTCTCCTGGTTGGTGAATCATTCTGGTACTTAGGTGGGAGATAGACACCTGGACGCCTAGAGGGAGGCAGCACTGCACATGCCCAGAGGCAGTAACTTAGGCACCTAGGGAACTTTTACTGCAAAAACTTAGGTGCCAAGTGTGTTTAGGCACCTACAAGGTTGAGGGGGTAGGAGGGTTGTGTATCACAATGGTGCCAAAACCAGGACTTAGGTGCCTAAACTAGGCACTTAGGCATCTAACTTATTTTGTGCATTTAACTCAAGAAGTACAAAGGAACTTTATGTAGGAAGCAGGATGCTGTTGGTGTACTGGGAGCAAGTGGCTGCTCAGCAGCATGGGTCTATGGAGATGGGATGAGTCTTATTCAGGAGAAGGGTGGGGGAGACAGAGGTCCCAGTGCATGGGAGAGGTGAAGCAAAAGGAACAGAAGTGAATTTACTTTGCCCAGATTCCTAACATGGAGTAGCCTATCATGGGGCTTGAAGCATTGGAAAGAGTCTTCTCCCTATTACCCCAGCAGGGGCTACTTTTGTCCATGGCTTATCTGGTAGTCAGCCACTGTCATGAGTATCTGTTACTTCCACCTATTCACTGCTCTAAAAAAAAACTATTGCAGAACTGTGAGTGTGAATGAAGGAGCCAGTGCCCCAGGAAAACCCAGTGCTGTCCGGGTGGAGATGGAGGTGACAGGGAACACCCCCACCCGACCCCGTCCATGGTCTAAAACATCTTCCAGATGCTGAGATAGGCGGTGAGGAGTCCTGTGGCAAAGAAGGTGATAGTCTGCCAGGTGGGAGAACCAAAGTAGGAGAGCAAGCCTTTCTGGAGGGAGAGGAGAGTGGAAGCGATCACTAGGAAGCAGTGTGGGGGAAATGTCTTTGAACTATCATGTCCATACGGCTAATATGTGGCTGGCTGTGGGTGACACTGCACAACTGGTTGAGCGTTATATGGAGGCTGCATGGTCTAGTGGTTTGGACACTGGGCCGGGAGACAGGACACCTGTGTTCCTTCCTCAGCTCTGGGAAGGAACATGGATTAGTGTGTTAGAGCAGCAGCAGGCCTGGGAGTCAGGACTTCTGGGTTTGAACCCTCTGCTCTGGAGAAGCTGCAGGAAGTGGAAGGCTCGCATGAGGGTAAATATGCAAATGATCCTGCCCATTCACTGTCTATGTAAATTAGGACATTACCTCAGTTTGCTTACCTCTTCCAGGTGGCTGGTGGCTATCCAGGGGGAAGGAAGGGTCTGGACACACCCATCCTCCCTGTGCCTGTATCCAGGCCAGCACATGCTCCCAGATGTACTTCATGGTCCAGCCCGTGATAGTGCACACCAGCTCTGGGACCTTGGCACAGAGAGCCTGGGGGTAGAGCCCTGCACGGATACCCACAGATATCCACAAATTGGTGAGGCTCTAGATACGAAATTTGGATCCTCATCCAATCCATGATCTTCAAAAAATGATCCACGGGTATCTGTGCATGTGGATACCCATGGATATAAAGTGGATATCTGTGGATTTGCAGGGATTTACCCAGGGGAAACAAGGGGTGGGGTTAGGGCGACTGGAAGGGCAGCTGGGGGGGAAGTATTTCCCATTGTTTGTTGATTAGTTTTTTCTTTCTTTAAAATAATACGTATTTTTAAGTAAACTGCTTTGAAAAATATTCTACTCGGTAATGGTTAGTTTTAAAGGTCCTTTTCCAAGGTCTCTTCACTCCTGCCTTTTTTATTTTCAAATCAGTCCAGAAATCGCTGATTTTCTGCAAGATCTGATTTGTATGCAGAGACCGTCGTCTTAAGCAGGGACTATTCCAAGCTCTGGCGAAACAGGTTTCTTATTTGCCAAGTTGTTTACTGGTAAGAACTGTCTTCTGTTTACTGCAAAGGTCAGTGACTATATTGACATGAGCTTCTCATCTTTTTTTTTCCCCCCAGATTATCAGAATATGAATTGAAAGGGTAAATTATGATGAAAGGCTCTTAAAACAGTAGACTCACAGACATGTCATTTAGCTCTGACATTCAGTTTGTGGCATAATGCAGTCTATCCACCATGCTATAATGCAAGTAATTGAAACAAAACCAGAATGATTAATAACTGCAATAACTGCATGCTGTTCAGCGTTTTGTTACATAATTGCAGTCATAATGAGCACTACAGACAATCTGGAGAAGTGGTTTATTCACTGGGTTATGAAATGTTATGTGAATTAGTGATGTCATATCTGGTATGTAGGAAGAGAGGATCCCAGTGTTATGCCATGCTGTATATACCAGTTTCACAAGGCTCTAAAATTAATGAGCAATGACTTTAATACATAATATTTAACTATTCTGAATGTAAAGGGACAAAGTCAACTTGCTATTATTGAAAAATAACTCAAGAACAGTTTTTAGTGCTGCACCCCCATGAATTCCCCTACCAGTTTTAGTGGTTTTACAATTATGTATTCCTATTTTTTAAAATGTTTTTTCTCTCCCCCATTGCCTTGTGAAAGACCATGCAAACAGGGGAACCTAGGTGACTCTACAGGGACAAGAGTAAAACTGACTGTACACAGTGCGCCATCAGATGCGCCAAGTAAACAAATTGGAAAACACAGGGAAATCTTTTTCCTCCTAAAATTGTTATTGCAAACTTAATTACAGTTACAATTGCAATGCTAAAGCATCATAGTTTTGGCAGAAAACTGAAGTTGCCTTTCTTCTTTTTTAGGTTCTTAGTGATGTATTTTGTAATTAGTGACAGCTCTGAATTCTCGTTCTATTCTCCTGTCAGTTTTAGGGCTGGTCTACACTAGGGGGTGGGTTTGAACTAAGATAAGCAACTTCAGCTACGCTATTCACGTAGCTGAAGTTGAAGTATCTTAGTTCGACTTACCTAGCTGTCCTCACAGCGGTGAGTTGACTGCCACGGCTCCCCTGTCAACTGCGGTTAGTCCTCCTGCTGAGGTGGATTACGGGCGTCGATTAGCAGATCAATTTATCACGTCCAGACGAGATGCGATAAATCGATCCCTGATACATTGAACACTACCTGCCGATCCTGCGAGTAGTGTAGATGTACCCTTAGAGTCATAGAGCTTAAGGCCAGAGGGAACCACTAGGTCTTCTAGTCTGACCTCCTGTATATCACAGAACACCACCCAGCGCTTGCAAACTAAACTCAACAACTGAAATTAGACCAAAATATTAAAATGTATGTGCCACAGGCAGAGAATAGGATGGATTGAGGTGCACCAGTGCCTGAGGAGCCTTCGATAGCAGGGAAATAATTGAGATATACCCAGTTAATCCTGACAAGTGACATGTCCTGACATGCTGCTGAGGAAGGTGGAAAAATCCTGAGTCACTGCCACTCTGACCTGGGGGAAAATTCCTTCCCAACCTGATGTATGATGATCAGTTAGACCTTGAGCATGTGAGCAAGAACCAGCTAGTCAAGCACTTGAGAGAGAGAATGCTCAATGGCACCTCACAATCCTGGCCCACTCCACTCAGTGTTCCATCTCCAGCTGTGCTCATGGCTGATGCTTCAGAGGAAGGAGATTAAAAAAAAAAACCAACCCTCACTAAATACAAACTTTTGGAGGGTCCCTTCCTGACCCCGGCAGGTGTCGGCTGAAACATGGAAGCATGAGCTTTTCTGAATGTAAACCAGAAGTGAGCCCTAGGGCTGTTGAGCCCTGCCCCCTACCATCACAAGCAACTCCATCTTACGATCACCCTCATATATTTGTCCAGCTCGATCTTAAAACTAATTGAGTTGCGTGCCCCCATAGCTCCTACCAGGAGGCTATTCCAGAACTTCACCTCTCTGATGGTTAGAAACCTAATTTCCAGCCTGAATTTTTTCATGGACAGTTTACATCCATTTGTTCTTGTGCCAACATTGTGCTTTAGCTTACCTAGCTCTTCAACATCCTTAGTATTTACTCTCCTAGTATATTTGTAAAGAGCAATCATATCCCTCTCAGCTTTCTTTTTGTTAAACAAACCAAGTTCTTCCAGTCTTCTGTTATGAAATAGTTTCTCCATTCCCATGATCATCCTAGGATCTCTTCTCTGCATCTGTTCCAGTTTAAATTCATCTTTCTTGAATGTGGGTGATCAAAATTGTACACAGTATTCCTGTTGAGGTCTTACCGTTGCCTTGTACAATGGCATTAATACTTTTCTACTAGACATGTCTCACCTAGGATTGCATTTATAAATACAGCAACAAATTTGTGGCCATCTAGCACATCACCGCTGTTACTGTGCTGCACACTTTGGCTGCTTTGAACTCCTGAGACCAGCAGGGATAGAATTCAGATCTCTGTGCTTAGAAGGACAGCACTTGAAGTATAAGATACCTTGGTCAGCAGTATAAAGCTTTTGACAATTGATTGGACATCTCTGATTCTATCTAGTAGAGGGTAATAGTTCACACTTACATAAGAGCAGCCATACTAGGTCACACTAAAGGTCCATCTAGCCCAGTACCCTGCCTTCCAACAGAGGCCAATGCCAGGTACCCTAGAGGGAATGAACAGAACAGGAAATCATCAAATGATCCATCCTGTCTCTCATTCCCAGATTCTGGCAAACAGGGGCTTGGGACACCATTCCTGCCCATCCTGGCTAATAGCCATTGATGGCCCTATCCTCCATGAATTTATCTAGTTCTTTTTTTAACCCAGTTATAGTCTTGGCCTTCATAACATCCTCTGGCAAAGAGTTCCACAGGCTGATTGTGTGTTGTGTGAAGAAATACTTGCTTTTATTTGTTTTAAATGAGCTGCCTATTAATTTCATTTGGTGACCCCCAGTTCTTGTGTTATGAGGAGTAAATAACATTTCCTTATTTACTTCACACTTCTATCATATCCCCCCTTAGTCGTCTCTTTTCCAAGCTGAAAAATCCCACTCTTATTAATCGCTCCTCATATGGAAGCTGTTCCATACCCCTAATCATTTTTATGCCCTTTTCTGAACCTTTTCCAATTCCAATATATCCTTTTTGAAATGGAGTGACCATATCTGTATGCAGTATTACAAGAGCTAGTTCGGTGGGTCTCAAACTTTTTTTACTGGCAACTCCTTTCACACAGCAAACCTATGTGTGTGACCACCCTCATAAATTAAACATTTTTTAATATATTTAACACCATTATAAATGCTGGAGGCAAGCAAGGTTTGGGGTGGAAGTTGACAGCTCGTGACCCCCCATGTAATAACCTCATGACCCCCTGAGGGGTCCCAATCCCCAGTTTGAGAACCCTTGAGCTAGTTCATTATTAATAGGGCCCTACCAAACTCATGGCCATGAAAAACACATCACAGGCTGTGAAATCAGACTTCCTCCATAAAATCTAGCTGTTGGAGGGGCAGGACTGGGGGCTCCTACTGTTCACCAGGGTCCAGCTGCTAGTCCACAAGGCTGGAGAGGGAAGGACTACTTCTTCCCCTGCATGGCTGGTCTCGAGGGGAGATCAGACCCATCTCCACCTACAGGAATCTCCCCGGCTGCAGGAAGCTCCACAGCTGCACTGCTTTCAGAGGCCAGCTCTGAAGGCAGCAGCTGTGGAGCTTCCTGCAGCCAGAGGAGGTACCTGGAGATGGGTCTGATCTCCCCCCGAGAGCAGCTGTGCAGGGGAAGAAGTCCCATCCCTCCCTAGCCCAGCTAGCAAGTAAGGGCCTCTGGTAGGGACATTCCCAGCAGCATGAGGGAGATAAGACCCACCTCCAGGTATCTCCCCCAGTTGCAGGAAGCTCCACAGATGCTGCCTTCAGAACCCGGCAGTGAGGGTGGCAATCCTGCAACCCCCACCCCCTTCACATTAGCTGTGTGACCTCCTTTTGGGTTGGGACCCCCACAGTTAAAACACCATGAAATTTCAGATGAAAACATCTGAAAATGTGACATTGACCAATTTTAGAACCCTCTGGCCATGAAATTGATCAAAATGGACCCTGAATTTGTTAAGGCTCTAATGGTTATATATTACCCTGCTGGGGTTCCCAAGCTTTTTCATAGCATGGTCCATATAGCAATGCAAAGGTTGTCCCCTCCTTTTTACAATATCCCTGTGGCAACAATAGTAATTTCATATGTAGAAGATTAATTAGTGTCTTTTAAACTTGGTTTAATGCAATTTAGCAGCTAGAAAGTAAGAGGTGAGTCAGGCACCAAAAGACCAGCCAGCTCTGCACGGACTCCAGTTTAGGAATCTCATTATGATTGGAAAATATTTTATAGAAACATGGCATGTTTATGTAAGTAGTAAAGTTTTTCAAAACTCACCTTTTGTAATCCCAATAAGATTCTCTGGGTGAAAGTGCTGTGCACACACGCCTAGCTCTGATGGTGGAGTCCAGCCTTCAGTCCTATGTAGGCAGAATGGAATTAATCTAGCACAGTTCACACCCTGTCGTTCCCCATTGCCTGTGGCTATGGATGAAGGGGCAGCAGTTTGGCATTGGAATGGACAAGGTATCCCAGTGGAGTCTGTCAGCCACCTTTGCCCTGTGAATCCCAGCCTGCGTAGCCTGAACTTGAAGCTGTCCCCCAGTCATACTTAGCAAGAAATAATTGATATTGCCTACTGCAGTAGGGCATTGCGTCGAAATTGCTTTAAAGTAATTTGGCTTATATACCAAAATATGAACTTCTTTATAGCAGCAGCATCTGTGGCAAAACGAATACAAATAAAATAATGCTCCTTTTTGGTCCTTGTTTTAAAAAAAAAAAGTATGACTCTCAGCTGCATTTTTGGAGCCCTTACTGTCTCCCCATTCCCAGATCTGCTTCCGTTTGAAAATCTTTTTGTATATGCTCCCTGGAAGCAGGCGGTGTGTGGCAACCCTTACATTCTTAGATTGTAAAACCAGCAGGGTCCTTTGTGATCATCTGGTCTGAGCTCCTATATTACACAGTCCACAGAACCTCCCCCAGTAAAATAGACACTTTCACACTTCTCTCCTATACAAGTATAGATGCTGGATGGCCAGATACATTGTGATAAAATAATCCTGAATCTCAGGCCATGGCTACACTTACAGTTCTGCAGCGCTGGTAGTTACAGCTGTGTTCGTACAGCTGTGTAGGGCCAGCGCTGCAGTGTGGCCACACTGACAGCTACCAGAGCTGCAGTGTGGACACATTTGCAGCACTCGCAGCGCTGTTGGGAGTGGTGCATTGTGGGCAGCTATCCTACAGAGCACCTCGTCCCATTTTGGCGCTGTGGCTTGTGGGAAGGGGAAGGAAGTGTGCGGGTCTTTCCGCTTCCTGTTCCTACACATTCCTGTTGCTACACATTCCGAGCAGTTTGGCGGCATTGTGAGTCTGCAGCGCGATTTCTGAGATTTCTGTTACAAATGGAGCCTGAGCTGCTGAGGACCTTGCTGATGAATGTTGCCAGCACATCACGCATGGCAGTGGAGCTATTCCTTCAGCTGCAAAGTGACAGTGAGGAGTCAGACGATGATATTGAAATGCCTGACGCTCAAGACACTCAATTGCTTGTGGCAGTAACAGACATGCTCAGCACGGTGGAACGGCGCCTTTGGGCTCGGGAAACCAGCACTGAGTGGTGGGATCACATGGTCCTCCAAGCCTGGGATGACGAGCTGTGGCTGCAGAACTTTCGTATGAGAAAAGCCACTTTCATGGGACTGTGTGCTGAGCTCGCCCCTACCCTGCGGCGCAGGGACACGATATTGAGAGCTGCCCTGACAGTGGAGAAGCAGGTGGCTATTGCAATCTGGAAGCTGGCAACTCCAGACAGCTACCGATCGGTGGCGAACCAGTTTGGAATGGGAAAGTCCACCGTTGGAATGGTGCTGATGCAAGTTTGCACAGCCATTAATCACACTCTGCTAAGAAGAACTGTGACTCTGGGGAACGTGCAGGACATTGTGGATGGCTTTGCACAAATGGGTTTCCCTAACTGTGGAGGGGCAATAGATGGGACGCATATTCCTATTCTGTCACCACCCCGCCTGGCATCAGAGTACGTTAATCGCAAGGGGTATTTCTCCGTGGTTCTGCAAGCGCTTGTGGATCACCGTGGGTGTTTCACTGACATTTACTCAGGATGGCCTGGAAAGGTGCATGATGCATGCATCTTTCGGAACAGTGCCCTGTTCAGGAAGCTGAGGGCCGGGACTTTTTTCCCAGACCGCAAGATCACAGTAGGGGACGTCGAAATGCCCACTGTGATCCTTGAAGACCCCGTTTACCCCTTAATGCCTTGGCTCATGAAACCGTATACAGGGAAGCTTGACAGGAGCAAGGACCAGTTCAACTACAGGCTGAGCCGGTGCAGAATGACTGTGGAGTGTGCTTTTGGCCGTTTGAAAGCCTGCTGGAGGTGTCTTTATGGGAAGCTAGATTTGGGGGAAAGCAGCATCTCCACTGTTATATCCGCGTGCTGTACCCTCCATAATATTTGTGAAGGGAAGGGTGAAAGATTCAGTGAGGAATGGACCTCCGAGGTTCGACACCTAGAGGCTGAATTTGCACAGCCAGAGAGCAGGGCTATTAGAGAGGCCCAGGAAAGGGCTTCAAGGATTAGGGATGCCTTAAGGGAGCAATTTGATGCTGAGAGCCAACAGTAATGTTTGGTGCCTTTGCTGTGCTCCTTTCTACCTTGGGGTACAGTATTTACCACTTTCTGCAATAATAAAAAGTATTGTAAAAGCCATAAAATCCTTTATTCAAAGTACAGTACATAAAAGGCCAGCAGGGTTAGGGTGGTGGACTGTACATTCAGAGGTTTGAATATGTCCTGTTTGGATTGCTGTTCAATGTCTGCTGCACTTCAGGATTACTATGCTGCAGAGTAATGGGGGTGGAGTGCACAGGGTAAGGATTGTAGTTATCAGGGCTGGTAGGTGATCGTACAGGTATTGGGGGCAGCTAGGGGTAATAAGAAACTGGCTGCTGGAGAAAGGTGTTTTGTGCAAATACTGGGGAACAAGAAAGAGAGCTTTGGGAGGATTGTGGGTTACCACGGTACAGATCTGCCTGCATGGCTATGAGAGACTCAAAAGAGTCAGTTTGGCGAGCCAGGAGGCTTATCATGTGCTTTGAGGTTTTTTTGGTAGCCAATTCCTTTCTCCTGCTTTGTGTTTGCCTCCACTCATACATTTTCTCTCTCCATTCCTGCGTCTTCCTACTTTCTCTGTTGTAGTGATTCATAACTGCTTTGATCAATTCTTCTTTTGATTTTCGCAGATTTTTTCTCAAGTTCTGCAACCGACGTGAGGCCGGTGATCCGGCTGCATTAGTCAAGGTCAATAAAAAAAACATAGATAGAAACATGTAATACACAGAGGCTACATTGTTTATTATCACACAGTGAAGGAGTTTGTAGACTTTTTGTAGCATCATTCCCACATACCTAACATAACACAGAGAGGCCAGGGAAGCGAAGGCATGGCGAGCAATGGGGTGAGTGTTTCTGCCCCGACTTCACCTGGGAGGGGGAACTGACTGATGGCTCACTGGGGTTTATCTGCACTGGGTAGAGGAGGTAGCTGGTGGCTTGCACAGGGGACAGTAGGGAACATGAAGCTGGCGACCTGCTGGCGGGAGGGGGGGCGGTCTGCGGAACTGCCGGCCTGCTGGGGGTGGGGGGTGGAACGCACAGCGGTGCTGGCTACCTGCTGGCGGGGGTGGGGGGAGACCGGAATGCACCGCGGTGCTGGCTACCTGCTGGCGGGGGGGGGGGCGGGGGGGAGACCAGAACGCACCGCGGTGCTGGCTACCTGCTGGCGGGGGTGGGGGGAGACCGGAATGCACCGCGGTGCTGGCTACCTGCTGGCGGGGGGGAGACCGGAATGCACCGCGGTGCTGGCTACCTGCTGGTGGGGGGGAGACCTGCTGGTGGGGTCAGCTGAGCCCAGGGCAGCGGAGTGTGCAGGATTACCAGAGAGGCTTAAAAGGTATGCTGGGATACCTCTTTATACCCCGGAGGTCAATAAAAATGCTGGTGGGGTCCACACTTGCTGACCAGTGCTGGATCACCAGCGCTGAAATCGCTACACCCGAGGCTCGACTGAGTGTACAGCCAGCGCTGCAGCCAGGGAGTTGCAGCGCTGGCCGTGCTTTGCAAGTGTGGCCACATCCTAAGTTGCAGCTCTGTAACCCCCTCACCAGCGCTGCAACTCTATAGTGCAGCCATGGCCTCAGTATGTCTGAGGCGGCTTTATGTACAGCAGAGGCTTATTGCACTTCAAGTGGGAGACAAGAACTAGAATGAATGGCAGCAACTTTAGCCAGAACATTTTTAGACCGCAGGCATTTACTACTTATCGGGGAAAGTTGGCTTTGGGGGCAATATAAACTAGTGGTTTGTTCTCATCTCATCATTACAGTTCATACCAATGGTTTACAGTCTCCTTTTCCTCCCTCTGTACTACATAGGGGAACAAAATGAAGATGTCACATCACTGCTATCACTGTCCACATTATGTTGTGCACGACAGGATTCTGGCCAGGCCAACGGGAGAGGAGAGAGAATTCCACACCATTAAGGCTATGGAGCAGCAGTGGAACCACCTCAGAGCTGTAACTGTAGGCCTGAGGCCATGGTAGCCTCCAAAACTCAAGGACCTCCACTCTGAGAGAGATGCAGTGATTTAATGATTCCTTGTACTGATGGACCTCAGTAGAGCCCTGCAAATCCACGGATATCCATTTTATATCCACAGACCATTTTTGCAAATCACAGTTTGGATGCAGATACACATTTTGTATCTGTGCAGGGCTCTAAATCTTAGCCCTGGGTGTGGGGGGATGCATAAAAGGGACCTCTGGGAGACTGTGCTCCATCCCATATGTGGTGAGGCACTCTGCTGTGTGAACTTCTACAATCCTGCTCGTTGCTGGTGTGGGGGAACCAGGCCATAAGCTTGGTTTGCCCCACTGTCATTGTATTGTCAGCAGCAGTATCTTTGAGAACCCAGAAGGATATGAAGGGTGTTCTGTGGAGGCACACAAGTTGCTAATGTATGCAGATGATAGTCTACTCTGAAAAGACCCAACAGCATCTGTCCTAAAAACATTAAATATAATATCTGAATTTGGAGTCATCTCAGCCTACAGAGTCAACTGGATGAAATCATAGTACCCTTCTCAAAATGTTTTCCATCAGTTTTATTTGCCTAGTGGGAATTGAAATGGAAAACCAAGAATCTCACTTACTCAGGAATAAAATTAAACATGGTTAAGCTGCATAGTTGAAGATAACGCAGGAGATGCACAACAGAAGAGTCCTTGAAAGTTAGGCTTCTCTAAATCATGGCATATGGGTAAGTCCCTGTGTACTGTGTGTCACATTAGATCTAAGTTATGCCACAAGGCCTACTGCTTTATTTGGGATCCACACTGAGTCATGCAGCGATGTTAAGTGATTATGAAATCCTTCACTAATCTCCCCAAAGCATGTTTTTAACTAATCATAAAGCACCACAAAATGACAACCTATAGCTAATACGTGTTGGTTACTTGCATTATAGAAGGAGCAGCAAAGAATCCTGTGGCACCTTATAGACTAACAGACGTTTTGGAGCATGAGCTTTCGTGGGTGAATACCCACTTCGTCAGATGCATGTGGTGGAAATTTCTAGGGGCAGGTATATATATGCAGGCAAGCTAGAGATAATGAGGTGGTTCAATCAGGGAGGATAAGGCCCTGTTCTAGCAGTTGAAGTGTGAAAACCAAGGGAGGAGAAACTGGTTTTGTAATTGTCAAGCCATTCACAGACTTCGTTTAATCCTGAGCTGATGGTGTCAAATTTGCAGATGAACTGAAGCTCAGCAGTTTCTCTTTGAAGTCTGGTCCTGAAGTTTTTTTGCTGCAGGATGGCCACCTTAAGGTCTGCTATAGTGTGGCCAGGGAGGTTGAAGTGTTCTCCTACAGGTTTTTGTATATTGCCATTCCTAATATCTGATTTGTGTCCGTTTATCCTTTTCCGTAGCGACTGTCCAGTTTGTCCGATGTACATAGCAGAGGGGCATTGCTGGCATATGATGGTGTATATTACATTGGTGGACATGCAGGTGAATGAACCGGTGATGGTGTGGCTGATCTGGTTAGGTCCTGTGATGTGTCGCTGGTGTAGATATGTGGGCAGAGTTGGCATCGAGGTTTGTTGCATGGATTGGTTCCTGAGCTAGAGTTGCTATGGTGCGGTGTGCAGTTACTGGTGAGAATATGTTTCAGGTTGGCAGGTTGCCTGTAGGCGAGGACTGGCCTGCCACTCAAGGCCTGTGAAAGTGTGGGATCGTTGTCCAGGATGGGTTGTAGATCCCTGATGATGCGTTGGAGAGGTTTTAGCTGGGGACTGTATGTGATGGCCAGTGGAGTCCTGTTGGTTTCTTTCTTGGGTTTGTTACTGCAGGACATTGGGATTCTGGGTTCATATCCCAATGCCTGATGGGGCAAAAAAAAGTGTCTCGGATGGTGCTGGGTGTATGTCATCAGGCCCCGCTCTCCCTCCCTCTCTCCCTCCGTGAAAGCAACGGCAGACAATCTTTTCACACCTTTTTTCCTGGGTTACCTGAACAGACGCCATACCACGTCAAGCATGGAGCCCGCTCAGCTCACCGTCACCGTAACTCTCCTAGGTGGGACTGCATTGCTACACAGCAGCAGCTCATTGCCTTTTGGCAGCAGACAGTGCATTACGTTTGGTAGCCATCGTAGTCATATTCCTGGATACACTTTTAGCCAACCTCGGTGAGATCGGTCAGGGGCACCTGGGCAGACATGGGAGTGACTCAGCCAGAACATTCTCATCTTCTGCTGAGCACCCAGGATATGACAATGGCTAGCAATCCTACTGCACTGTCTTCTGGCGATCAGCCAGGAGATGATGATGGCTTGCAGTCATACTGCACCATCTACTGCCAGCCTAAGATGTAGAAGATAGATGGATCAAAAGAAGAAATTGACCCAATTTGTTTTGTGAAATCAATGGCCTGCTAAACCCGGTGTTTTGAGTTCAGTCCTTGAGTGGGCCATTCTGTGTGACAGTTGTTTGTGTTTATCCTTGATGCAAAGCCACTCCTTTTGTTGATTTTAATTCCCTGTAAGCCATGTCATCAGTCACTCCTCTCTCCGTCAGAGCAACAGCAGACAATTGTTTTGCACAAAACCAGGAGAGGAGGAGACGGCAGCGTGGTGACAAGAGGGACATGGTCAAAGACTTCACACAAAGTGTGGGCTGGGCAATGTGCACATCATGCTGATGAGCTCTGCAAACACACTGGCCAAACAGGAAATTAAATTCAAAAGTTTGCGGGCCTTTTCCTGTCTACCTGGCCAGTGCATCTGAGTTGAGAGCACTGTCCAGAGCGGTCACAATAGAGCACTCTGGGATAGCTCCTGGAGGCCAATACCGTCAAATTGCGTCCACCCTATCCCAAATTTGACCCGACAAGGCTGATTTCAGCGCTAATCCCCTCGTCGGAGGTGGAATAAAGAAATCAATTTAAAGAGCCCTTTAAGTCGAAAAAAAGGTCTTCGTTGTGTGGACGGGTCCAGGGTTAAATCAAAGTAATGCGCTAAATTCAACCTAAAGTCGTAGTGTAGACCAGGCCTTACTGTAAGCCACTTTCTGCTCCCACTCCAGACAGTGCTTCAGCACTTTCTGCCCTCTTTCCCTGAGGGCTTGTCTGCACTTACAGGGCTGCAGTGTGGGGACAGAACTGGTGCAGCTGCATCACTATAGTGCTTAGTGAAGACACTACCTATGCCAATGGAAGAGCTTCTCCTGTCAGCCTCTCCAAGAAGCTCTAGCTATGTTGATTGGAGAAACCCTCCTGTCGACATTGCACTGTCTATACTGGGGGTTAGGTCGGCATAACTACATTGCTCGGGGGGTGGATTTTCCAACCCCTGAGTGACGTAGGTATACCAACATGAGTTCCTAGTGTAGACCACGCCTGAGAGAAGGTCGATTCCTGGTGTGCTTAATTGCGAAGAATCTCCCTCAGAGCTTCCTACTTCGCCTTTAAGGGCAGCAGTACAGAAAGAGGTGCCGCAAATGTGCCAAACCATTTTTGCGGGGTTAATGGACAGACAGAGAGAAGGAATGTTAAAAGGTAGCTGGAGAATGTGAGGGGCTAAATGGCCATTTTAGTGGATTTATTCAGCACCCACTGAGATTTATGTGGCCTTTTGGCAAAGCAATAAATGATGGGATCATTTGTGCAGTCCCATACAATCACATTCTGTGCAGTATACATTGGGCCCTATATGTGGGAAAAGCAGAGAAGATGAGTGAGGGGGGTATATGTGTATTACAGTATAATTATGGAGTTTAAATGTTAGCCTTGTACCTTTCTGCCATTATTTTTATTTGCAAATGTAAAAAAGCAATTTCCCTATTTTATATGGAATGATAAGAAATCATGTAGGAAGCTAGTAAAAATTATATGCAAGCCTGAGTTAAGGCACTTTTGATGTTTGCCAAATTTGAAACTTTATCTAATGGCATATGACATAGCTCAATTAAATTCACTCTGACTTGTCAAAAGGAATTCTCCTCTGTGGATTAGAGTGGAAAAACATGACACTCACAAATGACTATGACTACTAGGAGACTAAAAAACTCACAGTCAGTGATATACCATTCTTGGTAAGATGTGGAATAGAAAGGGAAGCAGTCAGGCATCCTAAAAGACACGTAAAATAGCAAACACAGTGAAGACCAAGGCACTGCAATAAAACTTGAAAGTCATACAAATATGTCTTGGAAAGCAGGGGGCAATAGTTGGTCCCAAATGAAGAAAGTAATTTTATCACCCCCTCCATTTCAACCCATGCAGCATGAACGTTCCTACTCCCAATGTCTTTCCCCTCCTCACAGAAGCCTGCTGCACTCACCTCTCTGTTAAACCATACCAGCCCTTTTGGCAACTCCACCAGAACTTGCAGTGGTGGAAGGACTGGAATCATAGACTATCAGGGTTGGAAGGGACCTCAGGAGGTCATCTAGTCCAGCCCCCTGCTCAAAGCAGGACCAATCCCCAACTAAATCATCCCAGCCAGAGCTTTGTCAAGCTGGGCCTTAAAAACCTCTAAGGAAGGAGTTTCCTCCAGCTCCCTAGGAAACCCATTCCAGTGGTTTACCACTCTCCTTGTCAATATATTTGGAACAGGGTTTGACAACATCCCCGAGGGGAAGTCATGGGTTTGGTGGATTTTTTTTTTCTAGTGGCTTGTGGAGTTTCATGCAGAGCTCCCAGGGCCTTATGTAAAATGCATTGTAGGTAGTAACTAAACTAAAATGACTTCCTTTTTCAGCAAAAATGTCATAACTCTCTTCCATGGATGAGTAGCTGTGAAACCACTCAAGAGGAGGGGCTGGTGTCAAAGTATGAAACTGAGATTGGTATGGTTTTGCTTTTTATATATGTGCCTGTGTAATTCTTTGACGTTCCATCTCCTATCACCATTATGTTTAAGGTGCTCACTTCTATAAGTGTTTTCTCTTTGTTGTAAGTTGACATTATGCGCTCATTCTTTCTTTAGTATATTGATTCTGCGGATGTAGGAGCTTTGTGGTTATCAACTAATCTCCATAGCATGGTCATGCAAGACTGGTCAACCAGGACAGTGGAGAAAGAAATCAAGGCATGCTGCTTCATAAACATGTGCAGTCAGCACTTCAGCTACCAAGGGATCTCTGGTAGTTTTAGTAGTGTTAAGTCTTTTAACGTCTATGGGAAAACCACTAGAATACAATATGATTATCCATATGAAAAGCTAAGATTATGTCATAGAGGGCGTGTAAGTCACGGATTCTGTGACTTCTGTGACCTCTGTGACAGTGGGGGCCCCATAGCCAGGGGCGGTGCAGAGATATTTTGCACCCTAGGCAAAACTTCCATCTTGCATCCCCCTGCCCTCGCCCCAGAGGATCACTTATTATAAACTTTCAAAAATGAATACTGCATAATGTGGCATTGTTCCCATATACTTCCTTCCTTCATTCTTTCATATCAAAATCTACAACATTTTATTTTACCTTCAGAATATCCAATTATTGTTATTAATAAAATTTATAATATTAGAATGGCGGATACTCCGCCATACAACAACTGACAATATCAATATGACAAATTTCAATAACCTACACATGCATATTCACACATGATAAACATATACACTCAAATACTTAACGTACACACACAACTGACACAAAGTATTAGCGAAATGATGCAGCAGCAATTGCCAGAGTCTTAGATCTGAAACAACTTAACAAAAATAGTTAGCCTCAGTCGACAACGTCCGAAAACTAGTAAACTTAGCATTATAAACAGCCTGTCAGAATGGGTAACGGCTGTGCGCGACAAGAAAAATGACGTCATTGCCACTTTGTACCATAGTGAAGCATTACGCTTGTGCCCACAACACAGAGCTGGCGTAGGCTATAGTTGTAACGTAAGAGAGAAGAATGACAAGTTAAAATGCAAGTTCAACGATGTTTCTCTTTATTCATTTGTTTTCCAGCAATAGCGTAAACATTTTTGGGGGGGCACTGTTTTTGGTGCCCCCAAATCTTGGCGCCCTAGGCTGCCGCTTTGTTCGCCTAGTGGTTACACTGGCCCTACCCACAACTGACCAGCTGCTGCTGGCAGCGGGGGACCCCACACCAGCCCAGCCTCCACGGGCGGCAAGGGACCCTGCCGCAGCTGACCAACAGCTGTGGATGCCAGGACCCCCTGCAACTGACTGGTTGCTGCCATTGGCAGTGATCCCTGAGCTGCCCAGCCACTGCTGCTGGCAGGGATCCCACTGCAGCTCTCAGCCAACTGCTGGCAGAGAGACCTTGGAGCTGCTCAGGGGCGGGGGAGGGGAGGAGAGGGCTGCAGCTCCCCAGCTGTTGGCAGGGGTCCCCCTGCAGCTACTCAGCTGCCCCTTCCACAGCTTCCAGCTGGCAGCAGCAGCAGAGGGATCCTGGAGCTGCTCAGAGCTGGTAAGGGGCCCCCTAAAGCTCCCCTCCTCCCCCCACAGGTCCCAGCCCCATGTGGTGGCAGAGGGACCCCACCCTGGCACTGGGATCCCTGCAGCTCCCTGCTGCTGCGGGGGGGGGGGGGAGGGGGGCGGCAGGATGCTGGACTCTCCTCCCCATTTTGTCAGGGATGTTTCTAGTAAAAGTCAGGGACAGGTCACAGCTTCCATGATATTTTGTTTATTGCCCATGACCTGTCCATGACTTACTAAAAATATCCATGACAAAATTTTAGCTTTACCCATATGTGAGTAAAACTTTCACTTTTATACAGTCTTAGGGCATTTTTAAAAATTAATGATGCATATGGTGGACAACATAGAAGATGATTCATTCAATTTTGATGGGCATATTGTTTGTTGGCAAGACCTTATGCTTTAAAAGTAGCCAAACCAATGAGAATGGGCAAAGACAAGCAATGAAAGGCTTATTCTCATGCAATGTATCAGTAGCTCTCATAGGGATTCTAGAGATTTTTGGATGGGCTCTTCCTGTGTCTCAGCCACTATTTATATTACACTAATGTGATATTTATACACTAGCATCTGTCCATGATGGGCCCTCAATAGCTGTAGCACAAGCTCATTCTGATCCGTTTTTGTCTTAGGTAACTTATTTGGCCACTTGAGAAAGTCTCCTGAATTCTGCATCCTGGTTCTGTGAGAGTGGATGGCATTCAAGTAATCTTATTCCAGCACTTCAGCACAATTCAAACAGAATAACAAGGCAGAGCTCCCATCTCTAACAAGCTTAATACAAAGAATAGCAATTCTCATAGTGTTGTTTCCTTCGTACCTGCAGGTGTACCTGTTAGATGTATATTGTGTCTGCCCTGAATAATATTGTCTTATTTAATTTTAATAATTAAAATATTTGTCTCTAATTAAAAGGGCTCAGAGGTGTGCCAGGCTCTTCCCCAAACAGAAGGAAAACATGCTCCCTGTCCTGAGGCACTTACAGATTAAATTAAACATGTTGTAACACAGAGGTACCATAGAAAGGGGATGGAGGAAGAATAATGGGGAGGTAACAGTAAGTGATTACTCAACAAAGGCTCTTACACTGCCTGGTGCTCTAGAATAGGAATGTGCATATTTGTTGTTCGGAGTAAATAGTGTTAGGCCTGAATAAAGATATAGCAGACAAAACCAGGTATGCCAACCTGACCAAAGTCAGGCTAACAGAGGTTTGTGGGTAATCCCTGAGTGGAAAACACTGAAAAGCAGCAGCATGTCTCACAAGCGCTGGGAAAAAGTGAGATAAAAGAGAAGCTGCATTCCTGGCATAGTACCAGATGTGCTGTGTTCGGGCAGCTCCTTCGAAGAAGTGATAAGAGCCCTAGTTTCCCAGCCTCCTTGTTTTCACTCCCTGGTTTTGTTCTTTGTTTGTTTTTAACTCCCCTACATTTCTAACTTTAGGCATGCATGTATACTAAAGGTGTCTAGTTTCTAGTTGTTAGAAGAAGGGGGTGGGTTGCTCCAGTGAATAATTTCTGATGCAATGAAACTGTCTATATAGGCTTATACTAAGATGTAAGAGGGGGCTGGTTCTCTCTGGAGACGAGCTGCTCTCTATTGATGCGTGCACTTGTCAATAAAGAGCTTTTGATCGGACCTTGCTGGTGTTGCCTGTCTCTCTCGCGGTCAGACAACGAACTTTGCCATCGGGGTTAGAGTCCCTGACATCTTTGGCGACTCCGCCGGGACCCGTCTGACTCTCCGGCGGGGGATCGGACCCTGAGGCAACGTAGCGCGCATCCTCCAGTTTAGAGGAGCCTTGCCTGGTGATCTGATCTCTGCGTTGGCGATAAGGCGTGTTCTGTGAACCAGCTGAAGCTCGTAGAAATCCAGCAACGTCCACCTACCCTTTGAGTAGGGTCCAGGTTGTCGGGGTTAGAGTCCCTGACAACTTAGGTCTGGGTTAGAGTCCCAGTCCAGGTCTGGGTTAGAGTCCCAGTCCAGGTTTGCGCAGGATCCAAGTTGTCTGGGTTTGAGTCCCAGTCCAGGTGTTCAAGTCCCTGGAGAGGTAAGCAAGCGCTCGACGCTGGGAGGTGGGGGTTAGAGTCCCTTTACCTCGACCCGGGAAAGAGGGGTTAGAGTCCCTTCAGGAAGAGGGGTTAGAGTCCCTTCACTAAAATGGGACAAGTTGGCAATAAGTGCCCGGGGGACGCCCCGTTGTCTCTGATACTTAGAGATTGGAAAGAGATTTCTGAGACAGCTGGCGTAATTAAATTTAAGATGAGAAATCTGTGTTGGATCCAATGGCCATCATTTACCTTTCATTTGTCCCCGACTAGAGACTGGCCGGAGGGTGAAACCTTTTCCACAGATAGGATGAACTCCTTAAGGGATATTTTGGTTGATCTTAGGCCGGGACAAATGGATTACTTGTTTGTATGGTATAATTATGAACCCATGGAGGGATGGATAGCTTTTGAAGCTGTTTGTATGGAGAGCTCTTGTAAAAAAAATCCCCCACCATATGCCCCAGAGCTGCACCGGGAGGAGGACAATTTTGTTCCTGTTTTTCCCCACCTGATGGAGTGCAAAGATTCAAAAGCAGGTTAGGGACAGTTCAGGGACAGAGGAGAATCAAGGGGGAGCTCAGAGTGATGGTCCCTCATCTTCAGAAGAATCAGGCAGCCTCACCCCCTCTGTGCAGCCTCCAGCCAGCCTTTTGCAAACTTGGTCAGGGACTGCTTTTCAAACACCCCCAATATTACAGCAGCCCTCGTCCTTGCCCTTGTGGACCCCCACTAGGTTACTTAACTCCATAAGGGAGAATGTTTCTGAGACACCCCTGATATGATAAGCCTCGTTGATAACTTATCTGGTTCTACTGGTTGCTGGGGAACATGAGATGGTTTTACCCATATCCTGTTTGCAACTTCAAATTTGTTTAACTGGCAGTGCACTATGCCTCACTTATGAAACAATCCTGAGGCAGTGGAAAGAATGTTCTGCACAATCTTTTTCACTCATGTGCCCACTTGGGCAAATGTAAATCAGTTATTAGATACTCTCATGACAAAAGATGAAAGACAAAAAGTAAAAGAAAAATCTGCAGCTCATTTGAATGCACCTTGGCTAATTACTGACCCTAACTGGAATCCCAATAATCCAGCTCAAAAGACAAAGTTGGATGAATTTTTAAAAGCTGTTTTGAATGGTATTAGAGATGCAGGGGAGGTTACTCCAAATTGGAGCAAGGTGACTGCTTGTGTTCAGCATCCAGATAAGCACCTCTCTGACTTTTGTGCTCGACTGATTTGTGAAGTTAAAAAGCATGGGAATTTAAATCCTGAAACTAATCATGGAAAGGAGATGGTTAAAATGGTTTTCATGTCACAATGTGCAAAGGATATTGCAAAAAGATTTAGAGAGCATCCAAATGGTACGCAAGGAAAAAGTTTGTCTAAAGTAGTTAGCATTGCTACTAGAATGTTTAATGGGAAAGAGAAAAAGAAAAAAAAAAGACATAAGGAACGGGTTAATTTAAAAATCATCTTGGTCCCGGGATGGAAGGAGGGGGTTGCTCTGCGTTCAGGGTCAGGAATCGGCGCGGACTGTGCTTGGTGCAGGGAGGGGCTGCTTTCGGCCCCAGCTGGCTGTGAAGGAAAAAATATAGACAGAGGCGAAGCAAAGGAAATACAAGTTACAGAACTAAAATTACATTTGCAAAGCTTAACTGTCCAGTAAGATCCAACAGAGTGCCTTTGTGACCCTGGAGTCGGTGTGGCTTGGTGACAGCAAAGAAGCCACAGGCAGCCGACCTGGACTGGAATCTCTGAAAGAGACGCCGCAGGAGATTCCAGGGTGTAAGAGAACAGCCCTCCCAAAAGCAGAAGCATATTGGAAATTCTGGACAAGCTGTAAACAGGATAATCTCCTATCCACCTCTCCCCCCTCTCTGAACATTATACACTGAAGTGGCCAGTCTGAACGTACGTGTGTGAGTATGAAAGGAGCTTCGGGCTTGGGGCATTAATATTTTCCTGAGTGAGGTGGGAGCGTTCCCAACACTCTCCGTTGTTGTTTTATTATTTTATTAATGAAGCTTTAAAATTCAGTTATATGGTGTGTTTTCTTTATCTTCCCCCAACGATCCTGTAGTGTCAGCTTGATCACCTGACACGAGGGATAGATTGGTAACAGAAATTTGTCACAGTTTGGTGAGCAATTAAGAAGAGGGGAGCCCTGCAGAATTTACACCATCTATTTGTTTTACCCTTGTTATTTTGTGTTTGTTTTGCTTGGTACCGTTAGTGTTATATGCTGAGAACTGCATGAGTAAAAGTGAGTCCTAATAGGATAAGGAAACACTATCTGGTTCTGGTTCTGTTCTATTTAACCAGTTACTGTTGGGTTTTTTTGCTCTGTTCATTTGGGTGTTAGGAGTGTGGGCGGAACTGAACCTCTCGTTCATAATTCCTCGGAGTGGAAGCCATGTGTGCGAGAGAGCTCTAAGGTGGAATTGAGATCCTTCTGTCCTGTCCCCTGTAGCGGTCAGTGTATAGAAGTGGGAAAGTCTGGCTTAGACTGTAATTCCCTCTGCTCTCTGTGTAATTCTCTTTTCTGTTTAAGTGTCAAACAGATGAATGAGTCTCTGGGTAAACCCTCTAAGAATAGTCCTTTAACTTATATGTTAAGTAAATGGCCTTTGCCCAATGGGCCATGTGTCTTCGTCCAGGTGGCAAGCCTCATGAAGGAGGACTCGGGTAGTTTTGTAAGTAAGAATGTCTAAGGCAAGAGACCAGGAGGGGTGGGGGCTAGTTGAGAAGCCCACCCTCCTAGCTAAACTGGTAGTGGAATAAGTTGGTGCCTATGGAAGGGACGGTTCAGTGAGAAAAGCAGGATTGGGCCCAGGCGGGCAGGCAACAGACAGAGAGATTGGAAAACAGGTTGGAAAATGTTGAGGGTGTAGTGGAAGGAAGGAGTAAGTAAGTGTAAGCCTGGGAATTTCAGATACCCAGGACTTACTTGGAATGGTGATTTGAGTTGATAAAAGTGGCTGTTGGGAGACAAGCAAGTGATTTAAGGGAGAGTGAGAAGTTAACTCTGTAGTTGCTGGAAAAAACGGCAGTTGAACTTTGTAAAAATGCTAAAGAAAAAAAAAGTTTTTGGTGTCTGTGAAATGTTTGTAAATAAATTCAGGCAAAGAAGTTATTGGACTGCAATCATTTGGTGTGGCTATAAACAATTTAGTTGAATTAGCTGAAAAATGTATACAGTGTTATGTAATTAAAAACCTGGGCTGCCTATGAAACAAATACAAGAAACTATGGGGTAATTCCTCTGTTTTGCCTGAAGCCAACAAGAGTATTTGTATATTTCAAGTGATGATTGTCTGCCCAGAAAGGGTGGGTAGACCTCTTGTTTTTTTTTGTCTTTCAGATAATCAGAGAAAACTGATGCCAGCTGAACAGCATTCAACATACCATGCATTTACTGGCACAACAGAAATTATGTTTTGTGTTCTATGTTCTGTCTTGTGGTGTTTGTCTTGTGGCCGGAATTTTTGTGTTGAATATTTTTATAAAATAGTCTAGTTTAAAATCAAACAAAAAGGTTAAATTAAAATGCACATACTTGTTTTGTTCAACTTGGAATACAAAGTGTTTAAATAAATCAGGACAATGTGATATATTAAAGTCTAATGCATTTCCTTAAGTAAAAAAAAGAAACTTCATTGGCCAAATTGTTAATTGCAAAAATTGTTGTTAAAATTTGCATACCAACAGTCTTTGAAAGCAAAGACATGAAAAGTTAACCCACTCCTCATATTGTACATGGGATCCTTCTGGCTACCTCAGATTTCTAGCCAGAGGGCTGGGGATGGTGGGAAGCTATTGGACTACAGGTTGTATTAAGTGAACTCCTCAAAGTGGGTGTGCTTGTCCTGGCCTGTTGCTCCAAAGTTCTGTAATAAAGTTATTTTAGTGAAAGGGTATATGTGGCATACATTAAATAATAAGACTAATGTACTGTATAATGACAGTGTGTAGGTATTCATTGTTGGGAAAAATGTGTATAAGTAAAAAGTGAAAGTTTCCTTTGCAGGTTAAAAGAAGCCAAGAAGGAAAGCAGGACAAAGAACAGAATAAATTGACTGAAAAAATAAAATAAAATAAAATAAAATAAAATAGCAAGCTCAGGCTATAGATAAGACACTGACTCCATTCAAGGACACTGCTCACAGTTAAGACTTGGTTAACAACCAGGAAAAGGAGAGCTTGAATTTGCCCATGCAGCTATGAGATCTGAAAAACACTGCCAGGCACTAATGAAATGTGTTAAGTTTCTTTTCTCACAGGTAAGGAAGCGCTACCCAAAGACCCTAGCAGCCCTGCCACTCCTTACAACCAGGAGACGAGATTGATGTAAAGGTCCACCAACGAAAGACTGCCTTGGCTCCATGCTGGAAAGGCCCTTAAGTCCTGATGACTACCAACACCGCTGTAAAGTGCCAAAGACTGACTGTTTGGACTCATGATTCTCACTGCAAAAAGACCCCTCCAACTCGGGAGAATTCTCCTACTGATGATTAGCCTATTTCTCCTTCTAGCTCCACTGTGTCTTCTGGACAGTAGGGAAAAAGTACAAAGTGACGTGCTAGTAACCTCTCCCTTGTCCACCGACAGATCTATTGTGCCTTTGAATTTTTCTACAAAAAGCAAAGCCATTACAGGGTTATGTGCTAGTAACCTCTGCCCTATATGATGCTGCACCACGACTGTTTTGGGAAAGAAGAAGAAACACTCACTCCACTGAAATTGCCAAAGTCCAGGAATTCCTGACTAGAAAGAACATTAAGAACTGACCCTGGTGAAGAAACAAAGAATTGTACACTGGCAGAAAAAATTTGTGGGACCCATGCTTGGGAATGTGGTATTAATTGGATTTTGGGGTTTATTCTACAGGCTGTGCCCTGTGTTCTGGATAAATTCTTCAGCATGTATTGAATTTTAAATAACAAGTACCCAAAAAGTTTGTTCTGCCACTGGAAATTTTATCTGTATTAAAACCATTCCAGTGACTAATAATGTAACCCCCTCCTATGCTATTAATGTCAATGCCTTTTAAAAGTACCTAAAATAGTTAAATAACAAATGTAATATAGTACTACACCAAGGAGAGATGGTATTAAATATCACTGAGGCTGGGAAGGCATTGCAGTGGGATCTAGTATGTTTGGAAATTCCGAATTTCCTGAATGACCAGCTAATGGCCATTCGGAGTGATCTTGGGTACCAGACTTGGCCCACTGCCCTTACAGAAACATCAGAAGTACCATCTAATCTGTGGTCATGAAGATATACTAAAGACTTTCTGGGTGAAAGTGTAAACATTTACAGTGCTCCTTCCAAGCATTTGGACCGGGGGGTGTGGGCTTCCACATACCGAATCCTGACGGGTCCATGGGGAGGATGCACATGAAACTGGATTATTCACCGAAACATCTGGAAAATTAGACCACTTGGTATACCTAACTGATTTATAGTCAGTGCCCCAATCCCTTAGTTGTCAGACAAACAGAATTCCACTCTTTTGTCCGTGCACTCATTCCTGGATTGTGGGTGGCTAAGCTCAAGAGAGCAGTTGTAAATATTTCTGCAGAGCTTAAAAAAAAAAAACAGCTAATGCATTAATAGACGCTTTCCAAAAGTTGCAACAAAAGACTGATGAAGTAGCAAAAGTAACTTTGCAAAATAAATGTGTGCTAAATGCCATAAATGCTAAATTAGGGAGAAGCTTGTGCTTGCATCGGGGAAAAATGTTGCTTTTCTGTTAATCACTCTGGCTTAATTGACAAGGATTTACAAGCTATTAAGAATGTTCTGTTGTTTTCCATGCTATATCTCTTAATCACACTTTTAGTTTTAAGGACCTCCACTCAAACCTTGGGTCATGGTTTACTAGCCTCCCGCGTACAATTGTTAAATGAATATGTGTCCCAAGAGTCCCATTATGGTCCTCTAGGGACAAAGGGGGGATTGTTAGGCCTGAATAAAGATATAGCAGACAAAACCAGGTATGCCAACCTGACCAAAGTCAGGCTAACAGAGGTTTGTGGGTAATCCCTGAGTGGAAAACACTGAAAAGCAGCAGCATGTCTCACAAGCGCTGGGAAAAAGTGAGATAAAAGAGAAGCTGCATTCCTGGCATAGTACCAGATGTGCTGTGTTCGGGCAGCTCCTTCGAAGAAGTGATAAGAGCCCTAGTTTCCCAGCCTCCTTGTTTTCACTCCCTGGTTTTGTTCTTTGTTTGTTTTTAACTCCCCTACATTTCTAACTTTAGGCATGCATGTATACTAAAGGTGTCTAGTTTCTAGTTGTTAGAAGAAGGGGGTGGGTTGCTCCAGTGAATAATTTCTGACGCAATGAAACTGTCTATATAGGCTTATACTAAGATGTAAGAGGGGGCTGGTTCTCTCTGGAGACGAGCTGCTCTCTATTGATGCGTGCACTTGTCAATAAAGAGCTTTTGATCGGACCTTGCTGGTGTTGCCTGTCTCTCTCGCGGTCAGACAACGAACTTTGCCGTCGGGGTTAGAGTCCCTGACAATAGGTAGTGTTGCTGTGGATTCCTCCATTAATTTTTGCCTAGGAGTTTAAAATAAGGGGCAGTGCAGCCTCTGCTCTGTCTCCTAAAAGCAGAGGGAGGGAATGACAGGATAATGGATGAGGATGTTTTGTTCACACTGGAAGGTACAAGACACAGGATAATAATGAAAAGCATATGAATTGTAATAGGTAACTGGTTTGGATCTGGGTATAAAGGGAGAATGGAAAGAAGGGCTTTCTCCTTTTGTGCTGGCCAATGAGCAAAACAGCATCATGTTCTGTTGATTGAGCTGGTACTTGTCATGGGCACACGTGTTAGTATGCCTGTAGCTCCCAGGGGGCACTAGTACCGTACTTTGGCAACAATAAACCTGGTCAAGTGCCTTCTCCACTGAACCAAGCCTGTGCTCTCTTTATGAATAACATCGAGATCTGCTGAATCAGCATGCAGCACTTTCTGCTAGCGTATCTAACACCACAGCTCCAAGGACTTAAAGACCCCTGCCACCCTCCAAAAAACTATTTTAAAAAACAAATGAAAGAGCCATATTCTAACAACAGTAATCCAAGGCAGGGTGTGTGTTGATGAGAATTTAATGTATTTCTTACGTGGATGATACTTGAACTTTGGTATTCTTCCTTAAATCTGAAGTGTATGCTTCTGGCCCTATGAATGCACACCCTGTCATAGGTTATTCATTATGTCTCCGCACCTAGAAGAATATTTATTGCCAAATCTGATGGAGAGAGATTTTTTTTTTTGAGACAAATTTACCAAGAACTTGACTTAAGCCACCGGCCATCATCAGGTTTTGGTCTCCACTGAACTAGGCTGGTAACATGCTGGCAATTTGAATGTGACATGCCCTGTATTCCATTACCATGAACAGTCAGATCCTCATAGAGCTCAGCTTTGAGATAAATGAATTTTGTTTCAATACTTTGATAAATAAATTGAAGTTATACTACTTTGTTTTTGCCCATCAGCTCAGGAGCCAATTATGTGTAAATACATGGTAAGGCCCCAGTTTAGAGCTATGATATTTAGCATTGTGTGCTGCTAAAGGAGATAATCTGGGTTTTTATTCCATGCAATAACATTGGAGGCCTGCAATAGTGGCATTGTTAGCCTGTGTAAGCATCTGGACTCATCCCTGCAGCACCTCCTGCTGGTCTCTCTGGGTATTAGCTCATTCCAGTTCTGGGGCACCCACTGCAAGCTGGTGTTCTTCTTCGAGTGATTGCTCATATCCATTCCAGTTAGGTGTGTGCACCGCGCGTGCACATTCGTCGGAAAACTTTTACCCTAGCAACTCAGTGGGCCGGCAGGTCGCCCCCTAGAGTGGCGCCATCATGGCGCTTGATATATACCCCTGCCGGCCCACCCGCTCCTCAGTTCCTTCTTACCGCCCGTGTCGGTCGTTGGAACAGTGGAGCGCGGCTTAGCTGACCTCCACTTCCCTAGCTACTCGTAGTTCTCGTATATAGTTATGCAGTTATAATCCTTTTATATATATATTTGTATAGTTATACGTTTTTCTTTGCTAACATAGTTAGTTTAGTAATTGTTAGCGGGGTTCAGGAAGTAGCCCCTTCCATGAACCCGGTGCCGGAGCCCATGCATGGCTCACCGGGTTTTAAAATGGACTCGGCCTGCCAGAAGCCGATGCCGAAGGGAGATCCACACGACTCCTGTTTGAAGTGCCTCAGGGAATCACACTTGACAGCTAAGTGCCCCATTTGCAAGGCTTTTAAACCGAGAACAAAAAGGAGCGGGACTTTCACTTACCCCTCCACCTTTGGCGCCGAGCGATGATCAAGCGGCTGGCAGAAGTGCCTCCTCGGCACCGGACCCCGCCGGTGCTGCCAAGGCCTTTTGGCACCGGCCGTCGCTGGCACCGAAGTCGACTCGGCACCGCTCCCTTCCTCCGAGGTCGAGAGAGCCTACGATTCCTGCTGGTGCCTGACGGCTCCCCGGCACGCGCCGTGGTTGAGCCCCCTGCTCCTGCTGCTTCCGTGCCACCTGCATCGCAGCTAGAGAGCTCGTCTAAGTCGGATTGCCCGGCACCGACACCTGCAGAGGCATCGATGACATCGGCACCGTCGATTCCAGTCCACCAGGGCCATTGAATCCGGTGCCTGACAGCTCCCCGGCACGCGCCGTGGTAGAGCTTACTGCTCCTGCTGCTTCCGTGCCAACTGCACCGCAGCCAGAGAGCTCGTCTAAGTCGGATCGCCCGGCACCAACACCTGCTGCGGCACCGACGACGTCGGCACCGTCGATCCCGGTCCCACAAGGGCCGTAGAATCCGGTGCCTGACGGCTCCCCGGCACGCGCCGTGGTTGAGCTACTGCTCCTGCTGCTTCCGTGCCAACGGCACCGCAGCCAGAGAGCTCGTCTAAGTCGGATCGCCCGGCACCGACACCTGCTGCGGCACCGACGACGTCGGCACCGTCGATCCCGGTCCCACAAGGGCCGTAGAATCCGGTGCCTAATGGCTCCCCGGCACGCGCCGTGGTTGAGGTACTGCTCCTGCTGCTTCCGTGCCAATGGCACCGCAGCCAGAGAGCTCGTCTAAGTCGGATTGCCCGGCACCGACACCTCTGAGGCACCGACGACGTCGGCACCGTCGATCCCGGTCCCACGAGGGCCATCGAATCCGGTGCCTGACAGCTCCCCAGTATGCACTGTGGTTGAGCCTGCTGTTCCCTCCACGCCGGAGACATTACCAATGGCGAGGGATCTCATTGCCATGACAGAGTCGATGCTGCCTGACCCCGGCACCGCCGGTGCGGGTAATACAGTCTTTTCATGTGACCGTTCTCTGTCAGCACAGCAGAGCGACACCGTTCATGATCACGGTTCCGCAGACACTCCAGGTCCTGTCGGCACGCCCGACACCACTTGCAGTCCCGGTGCTGTTTTCCTCATCGGTACTGGTCACACTCGCTGCACCGGTCGGTATCCCATTCGCCGACCCGCTATCGGCACCGTTCCAACTCCCAGCACCGCGACAAGTACCTTGACTCCTGTAGCCTCTCCCCGAGCCTCGAGATCTCGGTCGACCTCCCGGCACCGTTCTGGTTGCGGGTCTGGATCTCGTTCCAGGTACCGGTACGCCTCCCGGTGCCGGTCCCCGGTGCCGAGTTGGGCAAGGTCCGACAGAGTCAGAGACTCTGCCTGTGCCTTCTTTTAGTACCTCCATGGCCATCCAGACACGCATCCGTGTCATCCCACATGTGCAGATCTTATGCTCAGGACCACGATTCTGATACGATGGCCAGCGGGCGCCAGCCCCGAAACCGAAAGAGGCTTGGCGAATGAACCTGCTTGGCCGCCAGGTGTACTCTGCAGAGGCCCTGCAGCTCTGGGTAGCAAAGCAACAAGCCTTGCTTAGCTGCGATAATTATAGCACCTGGGTGAAGGTAGTTTAGTTTATGGAGTTTCTCCCTCAAAACTCCCGCCAAGAGTTCGCTGCCGTCTTGAAGGACGGGGGAAAAAAGGTACCCAGAGCGTCCCTCCAGGCCTCGTTGGACGCAGCAGACTCTGCAGCCAGGACTCTGGCCTTTGGTGTCGCCATGAGGTGCATCTCATGGCTTCAGGTTTCAAACCTCCGGCCGGAGCTGCAGTATGCCTTTCAGGATTTACCCTCTGTTGGTAAAGGCCTCTTCGCGGCAAAGACAGCCCCAGGCTGCGAAGCCTGATGGACAATAGGGTCCTAATGCGCTCTCTCAGCATGCATATGCCAGCGACCAAACGCAGGCCTGTCTGTCCCCAGCCGCCATACTCTGTGCCTAGCCAGAGACAACGGCGAGGCCAAGGTGGTCGCAGACGAACGTCAGGACCCCTAAAGAGCCAAGGTCAAGGTCCCTCGCAATTACCACTGGGACCAAAGACGAACCTTCCAAGGTGCGCCTGAGGGCGGTGTACCAGTCACAGGCCGGGATCCCAATCCCGCTTTCTCCTGGCGTGGCCCCAGTTAATTTCAGATTGCTGGGTCCTGCGCACAGTGGAGCTTAGGTACCACCTCTAATTTGTTCCAGCCCTGTCCCCCTTCAGGGACCCCTCTCACGAGCAATTCCTCGTACAAGAGGTGCAGACGCCGACGGACGAAAGGGGCAAGGGGTTTTACTCCCGTTATGCCCTAGTCCCCCACTCGAACGCAGGTCTCAGACCTTCCTAGTCCTGCACGGACTCAACCGGTTTAGGATAAGGTTGAAGTTCCGCACGGTATCCCTGGGAACCATTATTTCATCCTTGCCTCCTGGGGGCTACTATGCCGCCCTGGATATGAAGGACGCGTACTTTCACAATGCCATCTTGCCTCCACACAGGAGATACCTCCGCTTTCTAGCCAACTGTCAGTACTTCTGGTTTACGGCCATAGTTGCCGCCTACCTTCGCTGATGTCAGATATGCGTTTTTCCGTATCTGGACGATTCGCTTATCCGAGGAGACTCTGAGACACAAACCACTCAGCGTATGGGCATCGTCACGGTCTTATTCACAGGTCAAGGCCTGATGATTACTATAGAGCAATCCACTCTGGTTCCCACGTAGAGGTTGGACTTCCTAGGGGCTATCCTGGTCTCCTACCTAGCCGGAGCCTGCTTATCACAACTGCGGTTTTAGGCGATGGCAACAACCATCTGAGGTCTGCAGGCTTTCCCAACGACCTCGGCTCGTACTTGTCTCAGTCTCCTGGGTCCATGGTTGCCCGCAAGTTTGTAACCAAACACGCCAAGCTCCGCCTCCGTCCTCTCCAAGTCTGGCTCACCTCGGCGTACCACCCGGACCGGGAGCCAATGGTCATGGTAGTCACCGTTCCCTCGAGCACCTTAGGCTCCCTAGAGTGGTGGCTAACTCCCTCCCTGGTGTGGGCAGGGATGCGGTTTCATCCGCCCCAGCCCTCACTGCCCCTGACGACGGACGCGTCATCTCTCTGCTCAAGTGCTCATGGTCACCTCCAAGCTTAAGGCCTTTGGTCTTCTCGGGAGCTGGCATTCCACATCAATGCCCCAAAAATGAGAGTAGTCCGCCTGGCGTGCCAAGGGTTCCAGCGGCAGCTGCGAGGCCGTTGTATCTCGGTGTTTACAGCCAACACAACGGCCAGGTGCTTCATAAATATCCAGGGAGGGACATGGTCCTCCCCCCCTTTTGTCAGGAGGCCATCCATTTCCGGGACTTTTGCATGGCCCACTCGATGGAGCTGGTGACGTCCTTTCTCCCAGGCGTTCGGAACGTCTTGGCGCTTTGACTCAGCAGGTCTTTCCTGTCTTACGAGTGATCACTCTGCCCCATGTGAGGCGTTCTGCTTTCCAGAAGTGGAGATGTTTCCTCACATAGACCTGTTCGCTCACCGCGAGAGCAGAAAATGCCAGATGTTCTGCTCCTTCCAAGGTCTCTCCTCGGGATCGATCTTGGACGCATTCCTGATGCCGTGGAAAGGCCAACTCCATTATGCCTTCCCACTGTTCCCACTGGTTCATTAGGTCCTGCTCAAACTCCGCAGGGGCAGAGCGCGCATCATCATGATCACTCCAGAGTGGTCCAGGCAGCACTGATATACTATGTTGCTCAGCCTGTCAATAACAGACCCAATTACCCTGCCACCCCACTCAGACCTCATCACTCAGGGCAATGACAGGCTTCGTCACTCGGACCTGCAGCCTCTTCGCCTCACGGTGTGGCTGCTGCGTAACTGAGCCGGGGTGACAGGAAGCCTTCCACCTGGTCAACGTACCGGGCCAGGTGGAAGCGTTTCTTCTGCAGCTGCAATACGCTCGATCTTGCTCCTGCTGAGGTCTCGATCCCCTCTATTTGGCCTGCCTCTGGCCTTCAGCGGCAGGACCTGGCGGTATCATCGCTGAGGATACACTCAGCAGCCATCTCTACCTTCCAGCCAGGCTAAGGTGGACGTTCCGTGTTCTCACGCTCTATGGGTTCGAGGTCCCTCAAAGGCTTGGAGCGCTGGCACCCTCGGGTGCGCCGCCCAGCCCCAACCTGGGACCTCAACCTAGTTTTAACCAGACTTATGTCTCCCCCAGTCGAGCCGTTCACGACTGGCCCTCTGCTATACCTGTCTTGGACGACAACTTTCCTCGTAGCTGTTACATCGGCCAGACGGGTCTCCGAGCTCAGAGCTCTTATGGTGGTTCCGCCGTACACTAGGTTTCACAAAGACAAGGTGCAGCTATGATCGCACCCGGCTTTCCTCCCTAAGGTAGTTTCGGCTTTTCATGTTACCCACAGCTCAACGCAATGGGCACAACCATTGCACTCCTTGGACATCTGTGGAGTGCTTGCATTTATATTGTGCTGACAGAACCATTGCGTAAGGTGCCCCAGCTCTGTCACGGTAGCGGGCCAAAGGGAGGGCTTGCTTGTTTTCCTCTCAGAGGATCTCATCTTGGGTGATGGCGGACATCCGCACTTGTTATGATTTGGCTCATATTTCCCCAAGCCACATCATCATACATTCTACCAGGGCTCAGGCTTCATCTGCCGCCTTGCTGGCTCGTGTTCCTACCCACGAGATCTGTCGCGCAGCTCCATTGGTCCTCGGCCCATACCTTTGCTTCGCAGTATGCCCTGGTTCAACAGTCAAGAGATGCTGTAGCCTCTGGCTCAGCAGTTTTCATTCTGCCACATTTCACTCCAACCCCACCGCCTACGTAAGGCTTGGGATTCACCTAACTGGAATGGATATGAGCAATCACTCGAAGAAGAAAAGACGGTTACTCACCTTTGTAACTGTTGTTCTTCGAGATGTGTTGCTCATATCCATTCCACACCCGCCCTCCTTCCCCACTGTCGGAGTAGCCGGCAAGAAGGAACTGAGGAGCGGGTGGGCCGGCAGGGGTATATATCAAGCGCCATGATGGCGCCACTCTAGGGGGCGACCTGCCGGCCCACTGAGTTGCTAGGGTAAAAGTTTTCCGACGAATGTGCACGCGCGGCGCACACACCTAACTGGAATGGATGTGAGCAACACATCTCGAAGAACAACAGTTACAAAGGTGAGTAACTGTCTTATCCACCTTACCTGTGGCCCTGTGTCCCTCCCAGGACCCCAGTGCCTAGGGTGCTGCCCCCTGTCAATAACCCCTCACAGCCTCAGGGTCTCCCCCTCCCAGGGGAACCCCCACCCTTTATCGCCACTTCGCCTCAGTGTTCAGCTACTGCCATTCCCCATCTAGGCCCCTGCTCAGTGGCATGGACTGCTGTGTAAGCCACTCATCATAGGCAAAGGGGGTTCAGACCTGCTGCCTCTGCCTACCTATGGGCTGTCCCCTGCAATTTAATACCTAATGGGCCTTACCAGGCCTTCAGCCTGGAGCTTTCCTAGGCCAGAGCTTCCCTAGCTCTCTAGGCCTTTCCCCAGCCCTGATCCACTCTAGGGTCCCATCTTAGCACCTTACAGTCAGGCCCTTCTCCCTCTAAAGGCAGAGGGACATTGCCTGGGCCTCTGACTCACAGCCTTTTATAGGGACCAGCTGGACCTGATTGGGGCATGGCCACAGCTGAGCCTACTTTCCCCAGTCAGCCCAGGCTTCTTGCCTCAGCCACAGCCCACTCCTGAGCTGTTTCAGGCCCCGCAGGGCAGGAGAGGGTAATCACTCCACTACACCTGTGATGGAGAGATGGAAAGAGAGACTCTTCTGCTATCTATTTTGAACCCTGCTCTGCATTTAAAAGTTTTTCTGGCATAGCTATGGGAAAAAATCCAACTCCTAACTGACATAAGTATGCCAACAAAAGCCCTAGTATAGATACAGTTATGTCAACAAAAAAGTGCTCTTGCCAGTATAGTTTGTTCCATTAGTGGAGCTGATATGAGCTATACTGGCAAAAGTGTACTATAAGCTGACTCTGCAGTGGGAGGGATTGGTGGTACAGCTGTGTAGCTAGTGTAGCCAAGCCCTTAATGAGTAGCATGGGAGGGATTGCCTATTCGCTTTCCACATGTTTATGGCTTGGTCACACCAATGTCCCTGAAAGCAGAATTTGACCCATTGCAATACTTTCACAGTGAGAGAAATGAAATATTTTAGGAGCACTTCCTACAAATATGCTTGTTTCACTTATGTAATGCCCTTAGCGGAGGCCCTTAAAGTACTTTAGAAATAGAAGGCCATGTCTACACCAGGAGTGTTTTATCTGTATAGGAATACAAAGCAGTCTTAATGTGGACACAGCTATACCAGCAAAGCTGCACTTTGCACCAGTGTAGTAAAACCCCTCCCCATGAGAGAACAAGCTATGTGAGTAAAGGTGCAGCTTTGTTAGGATAGCTGTATCCATGCTAGGGTTGCTGCTGCATAGCTACGTCTGCCAGGGATCTCACCTCTTCACTGTCTTGACCAATGCTGCTGTGCTGGCAGAAGTCTGTAGTGTAGATGAAATTTAGCCTCACAACATCTCTCCAAGGTAGAGTTTGTCTCACCAAGCCCACTTCCCCAGTGTCAGACAGGATGTCTGTGTCAGAGCTGGAAACCAAGCCCAGGTAGCCTAGTCCCAGATTTTATCTAGAAAACCATCCTTTTCTCCTCTACACTGATGATCTCTATAATATCTATCCAATGGCTTTAACATTCACAGCTTAATGAGAGAGCAGGGATTGCAAAGATCCCAAATGGGAAAGTGTAAGATTTTGAAGTTAAACTCCTAAAGTCTAGTGTCAGTTGTGTACCAGGGAAGACTAAATAATTCATCAGACTGCACTGCAGGTGACTAATCACCTAGTCTTATGGTGCAGTGCATTCTCTCATTCAACGCTCAGACTGCAGTCGCACGTCCTGAAATTGGTCTGTGCACGACTTACAAAATGTCTCATTGACAGGACAGCCACTGTGGATAGACATTGCATTGAGCTGCAGTTGCTACCGCTCAGGGAGAGAAGATCAATGAGAAATGGATCTTTACATTTTGATTCAGTTAGTTGTGCTGTGCTGAGCAGACTCTGGAATTGGATGGTCGGATATTGCCCATCTGAAGCATATTTGCATTGTTTACAACAGAATAGACTTAAGTTTTCTGTGTGTATGAGCAATCAGCTTGCATGCAGAGTTTGTACACGTTTCTAAATAACAGCACTACTCTGAATGTCTGTTAAGTGTTTTTGTTTTTCTTATTGGTACTTATGGAGATGCTGAAGAGAAAGCTGTTGTCCCTTTTCTCTTTAAAGTTTGACTACAAGGTAGACATGATCTGCTACACTGAGATCTTTTAGAGGTTCCTACCTGTCCTTGAGAGCTCAAAGACCCTGACTGAGTGTCAAAAACCCAGAGCTGCATGTATAGTCTTAGTGCTGATATTTTCTGACTTCACTGCTTAAATATGCAATCATAATGGAGCTTGTTCTTGATGGGAAAAAGCTACTACAGTTGCTAGGAGAGGATGGCTTTGTGGCTAAGACATTGGCCTGGGAATCATAGTTCAGTTCCTAGCTCTGTACCTTTCCGTGTAATCTTGGGAAAACCACAGATGATGGAATTTTCAGAAGTGCTTATGGTTAGCCTGGCTTTGCTCCCAGTGATGTCAATATTTTTGTTGCCTTCACTGGGAGCAGAATTTGGATAATGCTGAGTGGTTTTAAAATCTCATTCTTAATCTCGCTGGGCCTTCTCCCATCTATAAAATGGGAATGATGATTCCCTGCCTCACAGGAGGTTGCTACGACAAATTCACTAATATTTGTGAGGTGCACAGGTGTTCCAGTGATGAAAACTATGTACGTATGTTTGCTTTTAAAAAATCAGAAATTATGCAGCTAGGACCGTAATTCTGTCAATAATCACACAAGCTATCACTGGAGCTTTGACAGTTTACTTTAAAAAATACAGGGCTGCTTTTGAATGAGATAACTTATTATTTTTGCCTGGAGTATTTCAAGCTACATGTTTATAGTGGAGGGTAGGGTTGAGGGAAGCTTTAGTCATTAACTTTCTTCCTGCATCCTATATTACAAGAAGGAACCTGGCAACTCACAGCAGTTGTTGGTAGCCTGCAAATTATTCTGTTCCACCTTCACTAGCAGATGCTACAGTAGTGGCTGACAATACTGTGAGCTCCAGCGATGTTGAATATTAAAATGAGTGAGAGTGTAATCTGCAAACAAACAAACAAAAGGTGAAAAAGTTATTTCTTTTACAAAAGACAGAGCTGCCCAGAGGCGGGGCAAGTGGGGCAATTTGACCCAGGCTCCACAGGGGCCCCCACAATAATTTTTCGGGGCCCTCGGAAAGGGGTCCTTCATTCGCTCCGGGGGCCCTGGAAAACTCTTGCGGGGCCCAGGCCCCCGGAGCTTCTTCCACTCCGGGCCTTCGGTGGCAATTCGGTGGCAGGGATTCCTTCCGCCCTGAGACCTGCAGCTGAAGTGCCAGGTCTTCGGCAGCAATTCAGCGGTGGGGGGCCCCCGCCACGGGTCTTCAGGGCACTTCGGCGGCAGGGGATGGTTCTTCTGCTCCAGGACCCGCTGCCGAAGTGCCAGGTCTTTGGCGGAAATTCAGTGGCGGAGATCCCCTGCCACGGGTCTTTGGGGCACTTCGTCGGCAGGTCCCAGAGCGGAAGGACCCCCCCACTGCTGAATTACCACCGAAGTGGGGGTCCCTCACCGTCGAAGACTCCAGGCCCCCTGAATCCTCTGGGCGGCCCTGACTAAAGATAAGATTGGGCTTTTAACAGAACAGTTCTGTACCTTCCCCCTAGCCTCTTCCAAAGTACAAATTACTGGTGCCAATCCAAGAAGCACAAAGAACATTTATTATTCCATTTCTTCATGTTGCATTGCCAACGAAGTGTGCATGCTGACAGAGAGGAAGGCATGGGATGATCCAAAAAGTTATCAGTCTAATTTCATGTGCAACAAAATGGAGTGCTGTGAGCTGGAAGTGGGAATGTAACAATACTGATAAGGGAGGGATTGAGAGGGGCAAGTTCACTGAGAGTATGGGGTTACTCTGGGGAGGCTCCTGCACAACATGGCAGAACAAAACATTTGCATTGGGTTTTTTATGGGGTCGAAGTGGAGCTTGAAGCTCTTTTGTTAAGATTAAGAGAAAAAATATCTTATGCCAGATGCTACTGCTACAGTGACAGAAGCCCAAAGGAGTATTGGCTAGAATGAAAACTGCAGATAGTTGTGGGGGGACAAATATCTATTTTTTAAGCTCTGAGTTTCCCACATGGAACTGAAATACTGCAGGTGAGCATAAAATAAACAACTGGAAAAATAGGTGACTGGGAAGTTCTGATGACTATAGCTTTAATGCATTCATTCATGTGTTGGCCATTTCAATGGAGCTTTTTAAGGAACAGTGGAAAGCCTTTATCAATGATCTGTAAGAAAGGGGGGGACAAGGTTGGGTTTGTGCCTTTTTTAGTGCTTTATGATATGTAAATGATGTAGATCTGGAACTTTAGTACTTCCTGTCTCATAACACAGTAACAAGAGCACATTCAGTAATATGAAAATGTGTGAAATTCAAAACCACTAACGACATTCTTTTTCATACAGCATGTAATTGAACTGTGGAATTCCATACCACATGAAGTCATTGAGGCCAAACCTTTAGCAAGATTAAAAAGGGGTTGAATTTTTATATGGATATCAAGGATATCCCAAGCTGTCATAATTAATAACAATACATTTTGTAAAAGGGCTATTAAAATTTTTGCTACAGTATTTAAACTAATCTCTAATTATTAGAGATTAGGATGAGACCCAATGTGGAGAGCTTGTTATCCAACATCTACTACTACAGGGTTCTTACACTTTCCTCAGAAGTATCAGGTGCTGGCCAATGTCACAGAAAAGATACTGGACGAGATGGACCCTGCCTCTGATACAGTCTAGCAATTTCTGTTTTCCTATAAAGAAGGCATGAAAGGTTGGTATTTTTATAAAGGGCTTTTCTGCCCTACTTTTTTAGGTTAGAAATGTAGGATTCCTCTCCCCTGGAAGACACCATGAAGTATTACTAGGTTTACGATTTCAGAGATAATAAGCAGGTAAACCATGATTAACTGAAGTAGGGAGCTGTTTCTATTGAGAGTGTATGTTTCTTCATTGTTTTTTATTAACAACCACTTACTAGAATGCTTGCAGGAAAAGCCCTCATTGTTAGGGATTCAACCCCTTCCATTAAGGATTGAGAAATCTTTCTCAGCACAAGCCTTCCATAATGTCCACCAACAAAGGAAAGGAGCGAGGGTGAAAATGGGCATTTCTGTTAATATTAAAGAAATAAAAGAAGCAGAATAAAAAGGCTTTATTAAAATAAACCTACAGATTTTGGTACTTCTTCATGAAGAAGCAAAATAAGGAAATCCCCTTTTTTTCATCTTTGCATGATATCTTTAAATGAATAATGCTATTGCCACTTAGTCTTAATGAAATAATTAAAGGTAAAATTTCCAGTAGTGTATTTAGAAACATAGTTTTAAAAAGCCCAGTTCAGTCTTATCTAAGACCGGAATGTGTTCAGTCAGTGTTTGGCCTTACTGTGCATTGGAACCATTTGTATCAAGAGAGCGCTTTTTATTTGTAGTGCATATAAGATCTTACAGACACTGTTACAGCCATGTAAAGGAACAATGCCCATGTGCTGGCCTGACCCGCTGTGCCAAACATTGCTGACTAGTATGAGGACTCAGGGATAGAGCTGGTTGAAGAAATGGGTTCGCATTGTTTATATTATGAAAAATTTTTGAATGTTGTCTGAGTATCCATTTGTTTGTTAATAGGTATGTAAATTATGCAGTGAGAGAAATGGGAGCTGCCCCTTTCAATTAGGATGAAGGTACTTCAAGTGGGCTCATGCTGCCACCAAGGAATGGTGTGTGGGGAGAGTGCTGCATAGGGAATTGGGAGGACTTGCCTGCAGGATGCTCCCAAGCTTGGTCAGAATTCAAAGGGTAATAAAGTTATGCTTCAAAAACTAAAGCCTTGTCACTGAAGGTGTAACAGTAGTGTGGGGTGTGGTGAATTATCCATACAGACTTATTACATTTTGCCCTTTCCACTCATAAGGAAGAAATCAAAGGATTCTTTCCTAAATTGAAAATAGTGCTTCCTGCCACATGGAACGATACTCGGCAGCTGACCTTCTCCCATCTTACTTTTGTGGATTTCTCATTAAAATAGTTCCAAGTGTGTGTTTATTTTAATGTGCTTACAGTGTGAAGGAGGCAGGGCCTGAAACCCCAATGTCTCCTGTCATGTGCCTGTCTCATCCTACACCTCGGAGGCAGCTCGTTATTAATTACCATGGAGCCAGTGTAAATGTGCTACAGATATTATTAAAATCTCCTTGTATTACAACTTTCACAGCACTCTCATGCAATGAAAACTAATGAAGTGAAATTGATCTACAAGACTTTCTCCCTCCTCTTTGACCTTTATGCTCTGCTGGGAGAAGTTTGGTCTTAGCCCTTGACCATTCTGAACAATTCCATGAGCTCTGTTACTCTGACCAGAGCAGGTAGACTTCATTTAACACTTTGTCTGCAGGGGATCAGGAGGTAAGGATTGGCCTGTTCAGAAGAAAATTATATATGAATTCACCTGGATGGTAGGGTTTGGAATCCCAGCCATTTTCACCCACTCCTTCCCAAAATGATGATGGTCTATTATGTTAAACCTCATTAGTTCATTATCTAAAATACAGTACCACCATTTATGCTGAGTATCAATCAAATATCTTTCCTGAACGGTGGAGGGAAATTTACAAAGCCCTATGCAAACAAAGAGCAAAATCCAGGCTTGGTGTAGTGTGGTGTAACTCCATCAGCTTCATTGGATTGTGTTCATTTATACCAGGTCTGAATTTGGTCTGGGTAGCTAGAGTAGGGCTCCCTAGTATACAGCAATGAGTCTTAGTTAGCCTGACCAGCTCAGTACATCTCACCCATTGTTGTCATGATATTGATCCAAAAGGGGGCATGTTATAAATCACTGGAAAACTACTCACTGATCATTACTTTTCTTCTGTGATGTAGGTATGATTCACCTACAAAGAACTATATAGAGGTGCTGGAAATATTTAATTAAAATGTGTGTAAACTGGGCATGTCAGGGAAAGTTGATAAACAGTTTTTTTCCAGAAGGAACTGACACCTCAAGTCAGGTGTGGCCAACGAAAGTGGGCTATTCATTTGTTTTTGAGATTGCAGGAAGATCATTTGCATTGTAAAAATCACAAGCGAGAGAGAACCCAACCTGATGTCTACACCCAGCAGGGGAAAGGAACTATATTTGGCGATACACTCCAGGATAATGCATTGCAAAGGTTTCCTGGATTATATGGAAAGAAACAGGGAGAAAACCTATAAGTTATCCTTAGCCGATGAGTTGAAGAAACCAAGTGCTCTGGGCTCTGTGATTGGATCCTTGCTAAGCACTGGCCAGCCATGCTGGAAAAGCAACTGGGGTGAGAATCTTACTTTGAACAAATGACTCTAGTTTGTTAAGTATGGTTTTAGTCTCAGAAGCATATTTTTAATTTTGGTTTGTAGCCATTTCTATCTTGATTCCTTCTACTTAGTATCACTTAAATATCTGATCTTTGTTAATAAGCTTAATCTTGTTTTATTATGCAACCATCTCAGTGCAGTGTCTCAGACCCTCAGTCATCCTAACAAGCTGGTGCTGTGGTCTGTTTCTTCAGAGGAACAGAGACCTTTATAAGGTTTTTGTGAATGTTCTAGCATGAGGGACCAGCTGCTACAGGAAAGACAGTTTTGGGGAAACTCAGGCCTAAAAGGGCTTTTACCCTATAAGGAATAACCAAGCTGCTGGAAGCCAGGATGAGGTTATGGTACTGTAAACAGGGTGCTGGTGTCCAGGCTCTAAGCCAAAGCTGCCCAGAACAGACACAGCCCATGGTTGTCAGGGCAGGCACTGATACAACACCTTACTGGTCTGGATGAACCCCAAAGCATCACAGGTAGCACTTCTGCAAGCTTCTGTACAGCTGAGCTCTGTAGCAGAATTGTCACATGTGGGTATCAAATGAGTTCCAGCTGAACATCAGTTAAATTCCTCTATTTCCCTGGAAGCTCAGAGTAACCATTGTGTTTTGCATACAGACTTGTCAACTGTCTCATTTCAACTCCTGTAGTTGTTCCCTGTGATCTGAATAAATACATTTCTCTCATAAACCCACTTCATTAAGGGATGTCAATACAACTGTTAGGTTTAAAGACTTCATAGCTGCTCTCCCCTGTAGTTCTGATTCTGCACACTTTAAACATTATCTCTTTTCTGTGTCAGAAGGTACCTTCCCTATAGACCCACTGTACTCCACAGCCCATATTTCCATTATCATGGTTGGCAGGTATGGTAGGATGAGTGTTTTCTAAGAAATGATATTGAGAATACTGTGGTGGATGCAAATATAAACAAGTCATCTGTATTTTTTGTTACAAAAGAAGGTAGTATCACATCAGTGCTTGAAAAGTAGACAAGCCTACAGCTCATATACATGGTAAGTAACACTAGTCCCCTCCTTCCTAAAGCAACTGGGAGGGTGAAAAGGCATCCAAACCCTGGAGCAGATCCTCAGCTGGTGAAAACTGTTAAAGCTCCATTGATTGATCCTCAGCTGGCCTGAATTAGCAGAGCTCCACTGACTTCAATAGAATACATTAGCTGAGCATCTGCCCCATCCTTTGAGAGGGAGACAGTTTCCCAAAATTCTCACTCTCACAATCAAAGTGCTTGTTTCCTATGGTGTAACTATTAGCTTAAGATGGTGTTCCCCAGTATGCCTAGGGATTCAAGCTCAATCAGGTGCCAGCTATAGCTGCTGCAGGCCAGTTAGTGTAAGGTGCTGCCTCTTCTTCAGAAGAATGAAAAATTGTATTCACTGAATCCCCTCAAGGCAATAAACCTCCCAAACTGGTGAGTACACACCACAGAAACCATAAATACTCAAATAGTACTTGAAACCATGGAGGTTTTAAGACATGAATTGGGGGAGGGAAGTGAGGAATAAAACCAAAAATCTGGTTTTACTTTCACAGTACTTTTATACTTTGTCATTTGGGACAGCTGCTTTGTAGAACTTATACAGTGCTGAGAGATAACAAAAAGATGAAAGTTTTACAGCTAGTATTTACCTATTGCATCTGTAAATATAAATCAGTCAGCGTTTAAGGCTTGAGATAACGGTGGATTGCATCTATGTGTTTGTATGTAAATAGTTATCTAAGTGTGTGTGTATACACACATCTAGTGAGAGAGAGACAAAAGTAATTTTAACTTGGGTTTCAGTGAATAAAGCCATTCCATCTTGCATTAGTACTACCTGCTGTGATGCACTGTTTGCCTCACAAAATAAGATTAGAATTGTTCAAATTAAATTAGAATTGTTAAGGCCTTGACCTTAATAGAAACAAACCTCAAAGAACAGTTATACAGAAGGTAATCCTATAATGTGTGTGGCTTGTAATGCTGTTAATTTGTAAACATTGCTAATTCACTCCCAATAGCCTGCAATATTAATGCAGTTGATTGTCAATATTAACATTTAGTATTATATGCATAAATGCTTCTTGTTTGCTTTTTTTAAAAACATGCATGGTCAGATTCAAGTATAACACTCTAAAATTTGTATTTTAGTCAAGCAATCCAGATCTCATTACATTAGGCAAACACTATCCAGGAGAAAAGTGGATCATGTACATACCTCTGATATTATTCGTGAATTTTCCTACTATAGGAGGTTGAAAATATGCTACAGATAGTCTCTTATAAATGACCTTGTTTAAATTCAGGTATTGTATTTCTATATTTTTTTTATGACTATTTAAGGAGACTTTGATTTACCTCTCTGGATAAGATTTAATATTCTTCTGTCTTTTCTCTAGTTTTCTAACTATATTTTAACTATTTTTCCTTCCTCTGTCCTTTTTGCTGGCCTTATGGTGCCAATCCATATTGGCGGCTGGGTTTGCCATCTAAGTTTAGCTAAAGTACAGCTTTTAATGTGTTTTTAATCAGTCCATAATTTATGGCTACTCTTTGCTGTGTCATCCAGTGTTAGAAATGAGACGGTTAAATCTTTGTGCTACAGGCAGTCTTATGATGTAGCACAAATATTTAGCTTAGCTGTTGGTGTAATAAAATGTGCAGGTAAAACACTTCAAATCATAGAAAGGTGGCCTAATTCTGCAACCACTAATGGACGTTGTGGTTATCCTGTTAAGAAGCAATGGCTGTTTTTTTTTTGGGGGGGGGCATCCTATTATATTTAATAAAAATGTCTGTAGGATGGCTGAAAAATCTTATGTGAAGGAGATAATTTCTGATTAAATTTCATAGGTTTCCAGAGTAATTTCTATAGAAACGTTACACTTTTAAAAAACACTATTTTTTTCACCCTTTTTAAATTCTCAAGGATTTTTTTTTTAAATTTCGAGAAATATCTATGATGTATTAGACTGTGTAAGCTGATGAGATGGTTTGGGGGACCTGTGCATGTGCAACTTATGGTTCTGTTTTATATTAAGAACTCTGTGTATTTATTTACATCAATACAAACTCCATTTTGTTTTCTGAGTATTGTTTTGGTTATAAGGCAGTTGTTCACCTTCACATTGGTGCTGTAGCTTCCCTATTGAGCTGAAATACACAGGAGGTGTTAGAAGAAATTCTTGCACCTAGCAACTGGATAATAACGGAGGGTCATGTTCTCATCCATTCAAATGGACGACGTGTTGGCTAATGCTAAGGGTAAACCAGATTTTTAAATCTGGACTCCGGTTGGTTGGTGGTGACTAAGAAACAGAGTGGCTGATGAGGGAGGTCACCTGAAGAGGGGGCCAGAAGCCTGTAAAAGGAAGGGTATCTCTTCAGCTATTTTAGAGAAGAGACCAAAACCAGCAAGCAAGGCTCTGCAGGAGGAGAGAAGGAGAGGAAGGATCCTTGATTCCCAGGAAACTCAGGAGAAGTTTAGGCACCACTTAGGGTTGCCAGGCATCCAGTTCTTGACCGGAACTTGTGGTTGTAAAGGGACCCTGGCAGCTGACAAGGCTGCTAAAAGTCTGGCTGGCCACCCACAGTGGGGCAGGCAGGCAGGCTTCATGCCTGGTTCCACGCAGCTCCTGGGAAGTGAGTGGCAAGTCCTTCTAGGCAGCTCCTAGGCACAGGGGCAGCCACAGGGCTCCCACTACCCCCACCCCAAGCTCCAGCTCCCCAGCTCAGATTGGCTAGGAACTGCAGCCAATAGGCGCTGCAGGGATGGCGCCTGCAGGCAGGGCCGTGTGCAGAGCCACCTGGCTGCTCCTGCACCTAGGAGCTATGCAGAGGGATATGCTGCCCGCTTCAGGTAGCTGACTGAAGTGAAGCAGTGCCTGGAGCCCACATCCCCTTCCGACCCCAACTCCTGCCTCAGCCTGGAGCTGCCGCCTGCATCCCAAACCCCTCATCTCTAACCCCACCCCAGAGCGCAAATCCCCTCCTGCCCCATCCTAGAGCCCCCTCACACACTCCAAACCCCTCCCCCCATCCTGGAGCCCCCTCCTGCACAGCAAACCCTTCATCTCCAGCCTCACCCCGGAGCCTCGCCTCCTCCCATACCCCTACCCTCGACTCCAGCCTGGTGAAAATGAGCAAGTAAACAAGGGTAGGGGAGAGTGAGCTACAGGGGGAGGAGGGATGGAGTGAATAGGGGGTGGGGGCCTTTGGTTGTCTGCAAATAGCAAGCTGGCAACCCTAGCACCGCTGGCCTAGAACCAACCCTGACTAAAGGGGAGCTTAAAAACACAACCGGTGTTGGGATCCAAACACAGCAACTTGGTGAATGTCCAGCAGGGGGACCATGACCTGAGCTGTCCTAACTGCTGCAGAGAAAAACAACAACAATTGATTGCAAGATGAAAGAAAGAAGGGACAAAGGAGGCAGCAACTTGTTTCTCTGCTTTCTCCTCCTGTTGCAGAAGTTCTTGGAGCCTTTACCAGGACTTGGTATATGATACTGCTCTGATGTATTGAGGGTTTTTCTGTGACAGCAGTAACATCATTCATTGTATTACATCTGAGAATATCAGCTCCAAAAGGTTACTTGGAAACTGTTCATTCAGATTTTCATTAGTGCAATAGAGCAATTTTTCTGAAGAGCTGTCCCCTTTTATGACAAATAAAAATCAGCACTGTTTATAGTGTTCATCTCGTTCTCCTTCCATCTGCCACAGCTGGAAATAGGCTCTGGGGCCTCTTGAGGGGACACGCAATAGGAGGGCTTGCTCAACGGCATGCTGGCCAAACTTGCTTGCGGGTTGTTTTTTTTAAAATTTTTATTTATTTTTTTAGCCAATTTGAAAGGCATGTCAAGGCAGATTCTTTTTTCCAATTAGCTGAAAAGGCATGCAATTTGGTTTCACTCTGCTGAACCTAATCTGCAGGATTGACAGCATGTCTTGAATAGATGCCTCCAGTAGATAATTAGAGCAATGTAACATGAGCACTGCATGAATTAACATTTGCACTCGCATGAATATTCAGTGCTGTAGTATTTTTGGTGCTGCAGGTCATTTTCAGTGATTAGCAGGGCTTCCAATATATTGATTGGTACAAAATGGGACCAATTAGAGAATTATAAAAGGTCCAGAGGGTCACAGATTAGCTGTTTGTTGTTAATATTTATAGCTTTCCAGTAAACAAAGACCCGGGACCTACATTGCTCTGTCCAACTTGACAGAAGATGATGGGCCTTTTTTGGTTGTTAAAAGAAGTGACATGCTTCATTTTACTATAAAGAGAAGGAGTATTGCTGGATTTCTTTGGATTTTTACTCTCTCACTTTGTCTGCTGAGGTTAATAAAAGGATGTTATGTTCCAGATATTAATAAAAAACAAAGAAAATCATTAGTCTAGCCAAGCTTGACTACTATTGTAATAAAAATACACAATTACATTTGCACAGCAGATGACTGCATAAAATATTGATTTATTGCCTTATTTACCTTCACCCAAGAATTTCATAGTTATGGGGTCATTAATAAATATAAATCTCAGGGGAAAGACCAAACCAAAACATGGAAATGTGTTCAGATCTAACCCAAGGCAAGGTGAATTCAGGTTTGATACTAGCTCTTTGCCCAATTAATATGTGATAAAGACAGAGGAATGAAAAAACACTTCCTAATAACTGTAAGATGTGGCTTGCCTCCTGGTTTACCCTTCTACATATATTTCATTGATTTATGACAGTGTCTCTCATAAATCACTAGGTGTACTTACAAAACAGTTAAAAAAGAAACAGTGTAACTCATCTACACTGGCAAAAATGGTTGATAATATTCTAAAAGAACCCACCCTCTCTTTTTATAAAAAGTTCTCCCTCCTTCAGTTCTTCCCTGCAGAAGAAGCTGATGTGAATGATAGGCCCTTGCTCTGTGCTGGAACAAGGGAAGATGTTTGTGGTAAAGACAAGGGCTTGTAAATAAGAACATCCTGTGAGAAATTTTGGAGAGACAAAGTGAAATCCTCAGCCAACACCCAATCTAAGAACAGTCCAGTCAAGCTCCTCAGCTAGGGAGGAGGAGAAGCAATCTGTATGTTGGCTATGACTCAACATTCTTTATGGGTTAAAAGTGACACCTTGAGTTGTTCAGGAAATTAAGTGAAGCTAATGAAGTCCATGGAACAGGGGCTGGGTGTAATCAGTCTGACTTCATCCTATTAGGTGCTAAGTGCTCTTACATGCTACTGAAGTCAATGGCAGTTGAGAGCACTCTGTAACCTTGTAGGACTGAGTCCTCTGTAGGGTCATTTTTTAATATTCTGATGCCACCTCATTTACTTTCTTTAATTTACCTAAGCTATGTGCACACTACAGCTTATGTCAGTATGCATTATGTTGCTCAGGGGTGTGATATGTCACTCAGAGGGGTGGCTTAAGTTATACTGACCTAAGCACCAGTGTGGACAGTGCTATGTCAGTGGGAAAGTTTATCCCACTGATCTAGCTATTGCCACTTGCAGGGGCTGGAGAAATTAAGTCAGTGAGAGAGCTCTGTCCTGTGGGCTTACAGCATCTGCATTCGTAGCAGTGCAGCTGCACTCCTGTAAGCTCTGTAGTGCACCCATAGCCTCTGACAGAAAGCTCTTTGGGGCAGAGGCACTCCTTTTGTTTGGTGGCTGTAAAGCGGCTAGCACAAAGGGGTGTTGGCCTATGACTAGGGTTCCAAGGCAATTTTATTATCCAAATAATAAAGTGGGAGAAGAATACTTTCACTGGAACATGGCGTTAGCTACACTTTGTCAGCAACAATTTTTGTTTAAATCAACATACAAACGTTATAGCTTATAGTTCTCCACAAGCGTCTGTAGAAATAAAATCCTATCCATCTATATATCGCTGTAGAGATTACTTTCTTAATGTATTGAATCCTGTTTGGAGTCTCTTTACATTTTTTTTCGTTTTAATCTGACCCAAATTTGGTTGGTAGATTTCACAGAGCACTGAAATCTATCAAATGCATCAAAAATTTTTCCTTCCTTTTGAAGGTGACACTGTTATTTTCAATAAGGGACGGACAAACCTAATGGAATTTGCAAAATAAATTCTGGATTCCCAAAGCTAATTAGATTTCACAAACTGCTTCTCCCCATGTAATTTAAACTTATGTTTTTCCCCAAACATGACATTAGATCTATGCACAAGTTGCCGACTGATGGATTGGTTTCTAATTACATGGGAGAGTAGGACAGGACCAACTGTTTTCCTTTATTTTTGGAATTATTTTCTGTTAGAACTGTTGGCAAGAAGTTGCCCTGTTTGTGGTCTCTAGGCACAACTGAAATATAATTAAATAATAACAGCAACATCAGGCACTTGCTGATAGATAACTTATCACTCTTTGATAACAAGCAGGGATTTCCAACTTTCACTCTTGGGACTTATAGGCAAGACTCATACAGTGTAGCAAGGCTCCCAGTTTACATGGCAGAGTTTTGCAGTGTAATGCAGCAATGTTAGTTGACTACACATCTGTTAAACTGGAGCGAGTTGCTTGCCAGAGGAGGCATATGTCATGAAAGCTCCTGAGCCCTCACAGAGCAGAGATCCAAACCTGCATGGGAATGCATCTCACATGCAGGGCTGGTGCAAGGAAGTTTTCATGCCCTAGGCGAAACTTCCACCCTCCCCCAGCCCTGTGGCAGCTTCCTGCCCCCCCCTCCACCTCGAGTCACCCTCCCCTCTGCTCTGAGGCTCCCTCACCCCCCGGGGAGCCATACGATACCTCCCCACGCCAGCTCATCTCTGCTCCGCTTCCTCACCGAGCACGCTGCCCCTGCTCTAATTCTCCTCCCAGGCTGTGGCCCCAAACAGCTGACTTGTGCTGCAAGCCTGGCAGGTGGGAGAAGTGGAGCAGCGACCGCTCGCTTGGGGAGGAACCGCTGTAAAAAAAATTGGGGGGCACTGCTTTTTGGCGCCCTCAAATCTTGACACCCTAGGCAACTGCCTAGTTCGCCTTAATGGTAGCACTGGCCCTGCGCCCATGCTACTGAGAAAAGCACATGCCATGCTGAGCTCCTTAAGCCTCATTTGAATGAATGCAGATCCACTCTTGCAAAGTTAAGAATGTCTAGATAGCAGCCATCTTCTCCTGCAAACCTCATCCTGTCCTTTCGAGGCTGTGTTTCAGTCCCCTCAGCCAGCCACGTAGTCTGAATATTGCCAGCACCAAGCATTCAAAAATTGAGATTTGGCTTAAAAATCATGAGATTCTTTGAAAAATGGTAAATGTTCTCCTCTGTTTATTTGCCTTGTGGTCTTAGGCGCCAACTTTTCCTGACACCAGTGGGTGCTCGCACCATCCCGGCCCCCATTCCAACCCTTTCTCCAAAGTCCCTGCCTCAACTCCACCCCCTCCCTGCCCTATTGGACCCCTTCCCTAAATCCCTGCCCCAGCCCCGCCTCTTCCCCGAGCGCACCGTGTTCCCCCTCCTCCAGCCTCCCTCCCAGCACTTGCAGCCGCGAAACACTTGTTTCACTGCAGCAAGCACTGGGAGCTAGGGGGAGGAGCAGCGTGCTCAGGGGAGGACGTAGAGGCAGAGCGGAGGTGGAGGTGAGTTGGGCAGGGAGCTGCTAATTTTTCCCCACTGAAATGGTGCCTATACTTGTGGTTTCTGAGTCTTTAAGGTTGACTTTTTCAAGATTTTTCTCTCCATGTGTTCTCATACAGATTTTGCTAACATTTTCAGTAGGTCTCTGCTGCCTGGAGCTTAAGCCGATCAAAGTAAGTGGCTAAATGGTTGTTACCTAAATATAGGGAAACAGAATTAATCCTTGTACCCCCAAACAGCCTGGAGATTTAAACAACTGATTTTACCTAGGAAACAAATTAAAACTTTGATAGCAGCATAAAGAATGCACAGAGCTCTTGATGCCAATTTTTCACTTGCTCTTGAAAAGCAACCCCAGCCTGTTAGAATGAGGTATACTTGGTAGGTGATAGACATACGGGTTTACAATGTATATGAGGTGTTGCACTAAAGCAGCATTTGCAATAGCTTAGGGGAAGGCAACTCCTCCTAGCTTAAAGGTGTGAATATTAAACTCTATAGTCTCTTGAAATACACATTCCCTTTTCCAAACTGTTTTTAATCAGAACTGTAACCCTAGCCTCAGGCCATCAACTGGCCAAGCCCTACCCATAACTCTGTACTTCCTCATAATGCCAGTTCTATGGGCAGGTGGAGAGAGATGGGGACTAATATAAAATACGTGCCCACTACCAGCTCTGGGTAGTATCCGCTGGCTCCCTTGACACCTTTGAGGAGCAGTAGGTGCTGTCTGGGGTTCTCTGCTCGATGTCCCCATCAGGTTCCCTTTGTTTGACCCTTTGACTTTCACACCTGTCCCTGTTACATTTTTGGTTGTCCCCTGTAATAATTTGAGTTCCTGGACCTTGTGGATCCTCCCCACAGGCTGGGGAAGGGTTCTTTAGCACTTCCAACTCCTAGGACCCAATATGACCAACTCTTCTATTTCCTTGTAATCTTAATGATTGATTTTGACTGCTACTAACTAGTGGTTTAAGCTGAAAGGTAGAATCCTTGGGCTTGGCTCCTCTCTCACTCACCTGTTTAACTCTTTGCTCCTGATCTGGTGTAAGTGAGAAAAAAATGAGGCTCATTGGTGTACAACAAGAATCTTCTCTATCCCGACATACTGAGCTGGGCATGGAAAAATGGTGTTTTGTATGAACCGGTAGGAAAGTGATTACTTTGCAAATGACGCACAGTTTTCAAACAGCGCACAAAAAGCCTGTGGAGTATAAATTAATGGATCAGATTCTGAAATCAGTATCTCTGGCAAAAAAATTGAAGCAACTCCACTGACTTCACTGGAAATACTTGGATTTACACTGGTGTTGCTGAGATCAGAATCTGGCCCAATGGGGCTATCTACTGTACTCTGCTGCTAAAAACAAAATTATAAAGTGTGATAATTAACTTCCACAGGGAACCGCTTACAGCTTTTTAGTATGTGAAATTTCTGCCCAATGTGTTGGAGTGTGATGAATGGATAATTTATTTCTGAAACTAAAATAGGTTCAATATTAAACTTTGACATAGGAAGAGCTGTAAATGGAATCTAAAAGATGTCAGAAGAAGTCACATCAAACGAAGGCAACCATGTATGTCTAATAAAGAAATGGTGCTCCCCTCCTGCTGTTTAGATCTCATTAGCATGAACACATTAATGGGAGATACTTGAATTGGTAGAAAAGTCCATCAAAAGAGCACCTTTTAATGTAGGAGTTGATATGTGAGTTACCAAATCTTAGCTCACAAATTAAGATAATTTAAAATTAATTATATTTTTAATGCTTTGCATCAGACATTCAGACCAAGACTTGAAAAATCAACAGCTGAAGTTTAGGCTTCTCAGTCCATTTTTAAGCCCCTCTGTGTGTCACTGAAGTCGATGAGAGCACTTGTATGCTTGGGACTTACCAAAATTAGGCCACACAAATCCTGATCCAAAGCCCACTGAAGTCAATGGAAAGACTCCCATTGACTTCAGTGGGCTTTGGGTCTGGCCTTTATTTAAATACTTATTATATATTTAGGACCCTAACTTTAGACACTCTTTAGAAAATCTTGGCCTCTGTCTAGGTACTTGTGCGATACCGATCCTTGTAATAATTCTGGCATGTTTAAAGGGTTGTGTATACATACTGAAAATATGTTTTAAAGTCTGTCACTGATCAAACTGAAAAACAGGTTTCTTCCAAACAGGAGGTAAGATGTGTAACTCTAGGGAGCACCCCAGGGAATGAACCTCTGGGGCTTGCCCTGTCTCTGAGGGTAGACACTGAACTTCAGGAATATAAGAGGAACCTGCCCTGAACCTGAGGAAATAATCAGATAGTAATGTAATTGATGACATTGAGGAAAACCGGATCCCTTCTCTGAGTGGAAGTACAGTAAAGGACCTTTGGGTGAGGTAGACTTATTTAGATAGAAGGTTAGCCTTTAGTCTCTAGAAAGCATGTTCTGATTTTGTTCTGTATGTAACCTTTCTGTTTCTATTATCCTTACTCACTATCTCTTAAATCTTAATTTTTGATGATAAAAGACTGATTGTTTTCACTGTAAACATAACTCAGTGCTGAGAATGTATCCTGGGTGGAATCATTTAGGCTGGTGCGTGTTGTTCCCTTGGGGACAGCAAACCTTGTACGACAGCGAATGTTCAATGGATAAAGGGCTGAACGGTACAAGGGGACTTTTCAAAGGGACTCAGGGAGGGGTGTGTGCCTATTGTCAATCTGAAAGGGTAGGCATAACCCTGAAGAGATTGTTTGGGTGGCCTAAAAGACTGGAGGTGTCAGGGAGCTGAAACCCAGTTAAGCATAAACAGGTCATCTTCTGCTGGGGACGGGGGCAAAAGAGAAGGTGACTCACAGTCCTAAGCAGCCCAATAAAGCCTCATGATACTGCACAAAATATATTCTTCTTTTTTTGTCAGTGTTAGCAGACTCTTAATTATTTATAATGCTTCATAATCTACGAGCCAATGAACTGTCCTATATTTTTCAGAAATAATGAAATACAAGACCTCACTGTAGTATCTGCTATTAAATCTTTGAGAGATGAGGAGAATCCACCAATTTTTTTTTGGCTCAAATTTTAAAGTGGGTGATTTAGCAAAGTGCAGATTGGTGAGCTTTTACAGGACTCTTATTTGGTCTCATTTTAAAGGTTCTCTTTGTAATTTTTTAATTCTACTTCCCAGACAAAATCTACTGTGTCCATTCCATGGCTTATCCTGGAGACGCTGGACCTAACCCAGCCCAGAAGCTGATGGCTTTACAGCTGGGATGAAGTAAACCCATTGCTTTTATTTAAACAGGAATACCAAGTGCTGTGATTCCCTCCAAAAGACTCAGGGCAAGGCTACATTTGCAGATGTAGAGCACTTTGAGTTAAGAGACTGCAGTAGGGAAAACACTGCAGTCTGTCCGCACTGACAGCTGGAAGCGCACTGGTGTGGTCACGTTTGTGGCACATGCAGCGGCATTGGGAGTGGCGCATTATGGGCAGCTATCCCACAGAGTACCGCTTCCCATTCTGGCACTGTGGCTCGTGGGAAGTAGGGGCAGGTGCAGGTTATTCTGGATCCTGTTCCAAGGCCCCGTGATGCATCAGTTCGCATCCCAGCAATCCCTCTGCTTCTGTGCACATTTTGCCCCATCTTTCAATGTTTTTTGTACTGCGTGCTGTCTTTCCTTTTGGTCTGCAGGAATGGAGCCTGAACTGCTGAGAAATATGCTGATGATTCTCACCAGCACGTCATGTTTGGCAGTCGAGTTACTCCTGAAGATCCAAACTGACAATGAAAACTCCGACTATGATATCGACTCGAGCAATGCATATGACATGAGATTGCTTGTGGCATTCACAGACATGTTCACCACCATGGAACACTGCTTTTGGGCTCGGGAAGCAAGCGCTGAGTGGTGGGATCCATCGTCCTGCAAGTCTGGGATGACGAGCAGTGGCTGCAGAACTTTCAGATGAGAAAAGCCACTTCCATGGGACTGTGTGAGGAGCTCGCCCCCAACATGCGATGCTAGGACATGAGATTGAGAGCTTCCCTGACGGTGGAGAAGCGGGTGGCTATTACAATCTGGAAGTTGGCAACTCCAGACTGCTACCAATTGGTCACTAGCCAGTGTGGAGTGGGAAAGTCAACTGTTGGAATTGTGTTAATGCAGATTTGCAGGGCCATTAATCACATCCTGCTCAGAAGAACCGTGACTCTGAGTAACGTGCATGACATTGTGGCTAGCTTTGCACAAATGGGTTTCCCTAATTGCAGAAGGTGATAGATGGGAGACATATTCCAATTTTGGCACCAGCTCACCTAGCTTCTGAGTACGTTAATCGGAAGGGGTATTTCTCTATGGTTCTCCATGCGTTTGTGGATCACTGTGTGAATTTCGTTGACATTAATGCAGGCTGGCCTGGAAAGGTGCATGACACACACATCTTTCAGAACACTGGCCTGTTCAGGAAGCTGCAAGCCGGGACTTTTTTCCCAAACCAGAAGATCACCATAGGGGAAGTCGAAATATCCATTGTGATCCTTGGAGATCCTGTTTACCCTTTAATGCCGTGGCTTATGAAACCCTACACAGGGAGCCTTGACAGCAGCAAGGAGAGGTTAAACAACAGCCTGAGCTGGTGCAGAATGATTGTGGAGTGTGCTTTTGGCCATTTAAAAGGCTGCTGGCACTCTCTGTATGGAAAGTTGGAACTGGCCAATGACAGCATCCTCACAGTTATAGCTCGGTGCTGTACCCTCCATAACATTTGTGAAGGGAAGGGTGAAAGATTGACTCAGGCATGGAACTTGGAAGTTCAACACCTGGAGGCTGAATTTGCACAGCCAGAGAGCAGGGCTAGTACAGAGGCCCAGTGCAGGGCTACAAGGATTAGGGATGCCTTGAGGGAGCAATTTGAGGCTGAAAACCAGCAGTAATGTCTGGTGCTCTGCACGGGAGTGAAGTGCAGTGGTTCCAATGTTAGTAGGAATCTGTGTTTGCTACACTGACTTGCAGTGCCTGTTGATTTCCTGGGCTAAGGTATCTTTTATTCTATACAATAATAAAGAATGTTTTCAAAGCCAAAAAATCTTTTTATTGAAAAGAAACACAACTGCTTGGGAAACAGAAAGGGCAAAGGGCTGGGGTGGGGAATGGTACAATCGCAGATTTGCGTATGTCTTGTTTTCATACTTTGCCTTCCTGTCTGGAGTGCTATGTAATGAGTGCTGCACTTCAGGCTGGCTATAATGCATGGTGATGGGGGTTGAGTGCAGTGGATAAGGGCCGGGTGGTGAAGCTACAGGTGCTGGAGGTAGATGGTGGTGATAAGAATCCGGATGTTGGGGAAGGGGGGTTGAAGCTGACATGGGGCACAAGGGAGAGAGTTCTGGGACAAGGGTTGCAGGGGGGGCAGATGTGGTAAGGCTCTGTCTGCATGGCTACAAGCGCCTGGATTGAGTCCACTTGGTGCTCCATGATGCTTATCAGCTGATCTGTGCTTTGCTGCCGGAGCTCTGCGCTTTTGTGCTGGTGATCCTTTCTGCTGGTGGATCCTCCACTTCTGAACTTTTAGATTCTCATTAAGGGACTGCTGCATTAGTTCAGACAGCATGTCTTTTTCTGCTTTTACATGGACTCTTCCTAATTCTTTGGGGTCTTTCGGCCGGTGAGAACACAGACAGCTGAGATCACAAGGTTGCATCTGTAAAGGCAAAATGCAACACTTAACAGAACCAACATTGTTCACACCAGACAGAGCAATGATTCCCCTGTACTTACAGGCAAGCACAGTCTACATAATAGCATAATTTGCCTGTACCAAAGTGAGCGGACATAATCCATGGAAGCCCCAAAATGGTGAGTAAGCACAGGGTCAAGGCGGACTGATTGTTTCACAGTTGTGCTGTCCTCTGGGTTTCTGTGCCTTGGGGAGAGCCAACAGCTGCAGGGGGGCCCCTATACTGAACACTGTCCCCATATTCCGCTTCCACCCTAGCCCATATGCAGCTTGCCTGTGTGCAGCAATGGTCCTGCCCAGAGGATTCCTGGGGCCGTCGGCAGCAGGCGACTCCAGTGGACCTCCCACAGACATGCCTGTGGGAGGTCCACTGGAGCTATGGGACCGGCAAGAGGCAGGGCGCCCCCTATGGGGCGAAATGTCTAGAGCCGGCCCTGTTCAGCGGCGGTGGGCACTTCCATTCCAGGACTAGCAGCCGAAGTGCCCCGAAGACCCACGGTGGGGGCCCCCCCGCCAGTGAATTACCGCTGAAGCGGGACCCGCCGCCGAAGTGCAGCCCTCTCTTCGGCAGTAATTCGGTGGCGAGGGGGTCCCCGCCGCAGGTCTTCGGGGCATTTCGGTGGCGGGTCCCAGAAAGGAAGGGCCCCCTGCCGCTGAATTACTGCCGAAGACCGGGTTGCACTTTGGCATCAGGTCCCACTTCCGCGGTAATTTGCTGGGAGGTGGTCTTTCCGTCCCAGAGCCGAAGGACCCCCCCCGCTGGCAAAGACTGGGAGCAGAAGAAGCTCTGGGGCTGGGCCCCACAAGAGTTTTCCGGGCTCCCCGGAGCGAGTGAAGGACCTGACTCCAAGGGCCCCAAAAAACTCTCGTGGGGCCCCCTGCGGAGCCCGGGGCCTGGGACAAATTGCCCTTCTTGCCCCCCCCCCCCGGACGGCCCTGGTCCCGCCTCCCTCACGGCACAGTGGCGCGGACATGTTAGCCTGACTGGGACAAGGACCACAGTGGCTCTCCAAAGAAACTTGTGCAAGCACATTGCCCAAGTTCTGGATGAGACCTTTGAAGAGACCACTGAGGCTGATTACAGCAATGTGAGAGAGAACATCAGCATCCTATTCTATATCTAGGTCCCTTCCAACCCCGATATTCTATGATCTAGGCATGCATGCAGCCCTAACTCTCCTCATCCCAAGAGTCTGCCCCAAATAACTTCCTTACCAAAATAAAAGCCGCTTCCTCTGGTGTTTGTCCTTCCTCGAGCACCGACCGCCATGACTGGCTACCTTCCTCCTGGCTTGAGAACAGCTCCTGGCTGCCTGCATCTAGGAATGCTGGGGTGTCTTCCTCCTCCTCAGTACCCTCGCTCCCGCTTTCCTCTTCCTCCCCTGCCTTGTTGGACTGGGCTCTGAAGTTTCCATGGTGGTACTCGGCGTGGAGGTTGGGTCACCCCCAAGTATCACATCCAGCTCTTTGTAGAAATGGCAGCTCATGAGGGCAGCACTGGAGCGGTGGTTTGCCTCACAGGCTTTGCAGTAGGCATGCCGCAGCTCCATCATTTTAACCCTGCACTGCAGTGGGTCCCGGTCATGGCCCCTTTCCATCATGTCCCTTGATATCTGCCCGAAGGTATCATAATTCCTGTGGCTGGAGCACAGCTGGGGCTGGACAGCTTTCTCCCCCCCCCCCCCCCCGAAACACTGATGAGGTCCAGCACCTTACCATTGCTCCATACTGGGGATCGCCTGGTGCGTGGAGGCATGGCCACCTGGAAAGATTCACTGAGTGCATTCCATGCCTTGCTGAGCAAACAGGAAGGGGATTTTCAAAATTCCCGGAGAATTTAAAGGGTGGGTCTGATGGTTGGTCACCTGAGAGCAGGGCAATAGAGTTCAAAGTGATGAACAGGCATTGTGGGATACTTCTGGAAGCTGATCAGAGCACATTAATAAACCAGGGGGTCCACACTGGTGCTCCAGCTGGGGCACATCAAACATTATTCCACTCACCGAGGTGGATTGCCAGGAGCGCTCTAGCTGTGGAGTCAGAGCACTCTACATGCCTTGCCAGTGTGGACACATTGTGAGTTAGAGCACATGGGGCTGCTTTAATGCGCTCTAACTCGCAAGTGTACATGCCCTCAGAGAATTGAGGAATGGGGTGTTTCTCTGGCTTCTCCAGCTTGCAGACCTCTTAGGGCTGGTCCTGGAGGGGAGACCCAGGCGGGGGAGCTGATGTACTTCTGCGGTGCTCTCTTCCTGCACATCCAAGGAGGTGCCCCCATATCACTCTTTTCTCTGCTGCTCCCCGGATAATCCACCCTCTCCTCTCTTTATTCTCTGTTTTGATCACCAATGTGCAACTTCCCTCTCCTTCCCACTGAAAACTCTCCTCTCCTCCCCAGCACTTACCATGTTCTCCCCCCACCCACACATTTCCTTCCTTCTGCACTAGTCTCAGAACTGCCTGCTGTCCTCATTTTTCCCTGTCTCCCTCCTTCCCATATCTTCTTGCTGCTCCCTCAGCTCCATGCCCTGGGCTTCTCTGCACAAACCCCTATACCCACTGCAGCGGAACTACACACTTGAGCAAGTGTAAGAATTGCTGTGGTACTACAAACCCCTGGGAAGAATTCTGGCTTTGACTTGGGTCCCCTGCATCGCTGTCAGAGCCAGAATGCAGAAATGTAATTCCAATTTTCTGTTTTGGGAAGGGCACCAGACAGATGGCTGTCAGAATGATGAGTGACAGTGGAACACAATGAAATCTGGGTTCAGATCATTTTAACAGGCTAGTTCTAAAGTGAAGCAGTTAGCTTACAGAGCCCAGGCAAGTAAAAACCACCAAAGCCAGCAGTTCCATAACCTGTCCCCACCCAACCCCATCCCTCACCTAGAAATCTTAGGTTATGATAGTTGCTTGGAGAGGTGGTATGGTCTAGTGGTTTGGACAGTGCATTGGTACTGAGAGAAAACTTCGGTTCTTCTTCGAGTGATTGCTCATATCCATTCCAGTTAGGTGTACGCGCCGCGCGTGCACATTCGTCGGAAAACTTTTACCCTAGCAACTCAGTGGGCCGGCAGGTCGCCCCCTAGAGTGGCGCCACCATGGCGCTCCATATATACTCCTGCCGGCCCACCCGCTCCTCAGTTCCTTCTTACCGCCCGTGTCGGTCGTTGGAACAGTGGAGCGCGGCTTAGCTGACCTCCACTTCCCTAGCTACTCGTTTTCTCGTATATAATTATGCAGTTATAACACTTTTATATATATATTTGTATGGTTAGTTTAGTTAGCGGGGTTCAGGAAGTAGCCCCTTCCATGAGCCCAGTGCCGGAGCCATGCATGGCTCACCGGGTTTTAAAAAGGGGCCCGGCTTGCCAGAAGCCGCGGCCGAAGAGAGATCTACATGACTCCTGTTTGAAGTGCCTCAGGGAATCACACTTGACAGATAAGTGCCCCATTTGCAAGGCTTTTAAGCCGAGAACAAAAAGGTGCGGGACTTTCACTTGCCCCTCCACCTTGGGCGCGGAGCGATGTTCAAGCGGCGGGCAGAAGCGCCTCCTCGGCACCGGACCCCGCCGGTACCACCAAGGCCTTTCGGCACCGACCGTCGCCGGCACCGATGTCGACTCGGCACCGCTCCCTTCTTCCGAGGTCGAGAGAGTCTACGATTCCTGCTGGTGCCTGGCGGCTCCCCGGCACGCGCCGTGGTTGAGCCCCCTGCTCCCGCTACTTCCGTGCCACCTGCATCGCAGCCAGAGAGCTCGCCTCAGTTGCGTTATCCGGCACCGTCACCTGCAGAGGCACCGATGACTTCGGCTCCGTCGATTCCAGTCCCCCAGGACCAGGGAATCCGCTGCCTGGCAGCTCCCCGGCTCGCGCCGTGGTAGAGCTTACTGCTCCTGCTGCTTCTGTGCCAGCTGCACCACAGCTAGACAGCTCGTCTAAGATGGCTCGCCCGGCACCGACGACGTCGGCACCGTCGATCCCGGTCCCACGAGGGCCGTAGAATCCGGTGCCTGACGGCTCCCCGGCACGCGCCGTGGTTGAGCGTATTGCTCCTGCTGCTTCCGTGCCAGCGGCACCGCAGCCAGAGAGCTCGTCTAGTCGGATCGCCCGGCGCTGACACCTGCTACGGCACCGATGACGTCGTCACCGTCGATCCCGGTCCCACAAGGGCCGTAGAATCCGGTGCCTGACGGCTCCCCGGCACGCGCCGTGGTTGAGCGTATTGCTCCTGCTTCTTCCGTGCCAGTGGCACCGCAGCCAGAGGGCTCGTCTACGTCGGATCGCCCGGCACTGACACCTGCTGCGGCACCGATGGCGTCGGCACCGTCGATCCCGGTCCCACACGGGCCGTAGAATCCGGTGCCTGACGGCTCCCCGGCACGCGCCGTGGTTGAGCGTATTGCTCCTGCTGCTTCCGTGCCAGCGGCACCGCAGCCAGAGGGCTCGTCTACGTCGGATCGCCCGGCACCGACACCTGCTGCGGCACCGATGGCGTCGGCACCGTCGATCCCGGTCCCACACGGGCCGTAGAATCCGGTGCCTGACGGCTCCCCGGCACGCGCCGTGGTTGAGCGTATTGCTCCTGCTGCTTCCGTGCCAACGGCACCGCAGCCAGAGAGCTCGTCTACGTCGGATCGCCCGGCACCGACACCTGCTGCGGCACCGATGACGTCGGCACCGTCGATCCCGGTCCCGCAAGGGCCGTAGTATCCGGTGCCTGACGGCTCCCCGGCACGCGCCGTGGTCGAGCTAATGCTCCGGCTGCTTCCGTGCCAACGGCACCGCGGTCAGAGAGCTAGTCTAAGTCGGATCGCCCGGCACCGACACCTGCTGCGGCACCGATGACGTCGGCACCGTCGATCCCGGTCCCGCAAGGGCCGTAGAATCCGGTGCCTGACGGCTCCCAGGCACGCGCCGTGGTTGAGCTCCTGTTCCGGCTGCTTCTATCGGCACCGTCGATTCCAGTCCCACAAGGGCTATCGAATCCGGTGCCCGACGGCTCCCCGGCACGCGCCGTGGTTGAGCGTATTACTCCCGCTGCTTCAGTGCTGACGGCACCGCAGCCAGACAGCTTATCTAACTCGGTTCGCCCGGCACCGGCACCTACCGAAGCTCTGATGACCTCGGTACCGTGGATCCCGGCCCCACGAGGGCCGTCGAATCCGGTGCCTGACAGCTCCCCAGTACGCACTGTGGTTGAGCCTGCTGTGGCTCTCAGTGCCATGACAGAGTCAGTGCTGCCTGACCCGGGCACCGCCGGTACGGGTAATACAGTCTCTTCAAGGGACTGTCCCCTGTCAGTACAGCAGAGCGGCACCGTCCATGATCACGGTCCCGCAGACACTCCAAGTCCTGTCGGCACGCCGGACACCACTGGCAGTCCCGGTACTGTTTTCCTCGGTACTGGTCACACTCGCTGCACCGGTCGGTATCCCGTTCGCCGACCTGCTATCGGCACCGTTCCGACATCTGGCACCGGGGCAGGTACCTTGACTCCTGTAGCTCTTCTCCGAGCCTCGAGATCTCGGTCGACCTCTCGACACCGTTCTGGTTGCGGGTCTGAATCTCGTTCCAGGTACCGATACGCCTCCCGATGCCGGTCCCCGGTGCCGAGTTGGGCAAGGTCCGAGTGAGTCAGAGACTCGGCCCGTGCCTTCTTTTAGTACCTCCATGGCCGTCCGGATGCGCATCCGTGTCATCCCATATGCGCAGATTTTATGCTCAGGACCACGATCCTGATATGATGGCCAGCGGGCGCCAGCCCCGAAGCAGAAAGAGCCTTGGCGAATGCAAGGTGTACTCTGCAGGGGCCCTGCGCCTCTGGGTAGCAAAGCAACAAGCCTTGCTTAGCTGCGATAATTATAGCACCTGGGTGGAGGAGTTTCTCCCTCGAACCTCCCACCTCGAGTTCGCTGCCGTCTTGGAGGACGGGGGAAAGAATTTACCCTTTGTTGGTAAAGGCATCTTCGCGGCAGAGACAGCCCCAGACTGCGAAGCCTGCTGGACAATAGGGTCCTAATGCGTCTCAGCGTGTATACGCTTGCGACCAAACGCAGGCCTTTATGGCCCCAGCCGCCATACTCTGTGCCTAGCCAGAGGCAGAACTCTGGAAAACGGCAAGGCCAAGGTGGTCGCAGACAAACGTCAGGCCCCCTAAAAAAGCCAAAGTCGAGGTCCCTCGCAATTACCACTGGGACCAAAGACGGACCTTCCAAGGTTCGCCGGAGGGCGGTGTACCAGTCGCAGGACGGGATCCTGATCCCGCTTTCTCCTGGCATGGCCCCAGTTACTTTTAGATCGCTGGGTCCTGCGCACGATGGAGCATAGGTACCACCTTTAAATTGCTCCAGCCCTGTCCCCCTTCAGCGGACGAAAGGGGCTAGGGGTTTTACTCCCGTTATGCCCTAGTTCCCCACTCGAACACAGGTCTCAGACCTCCCTGGTCCTGCATGGACTCAACCGGTTTGGGATAAGGTTGAAGTTCTGCATGGTATCCCTGGGAACCATTATTCCATCCTTGCCTCCTGGGGGCTACTATGCCGCCCTGGATAGGAAGGACGCGTACTTTCGCAATGCCATCTTCCCTCCGCACGAGAGATGCCTCCGCTTTATAGCCAGCGGTGAATACTCCCGGTTTACGGCCATAGTCGCCGCCTACCGTAGCTATGTCGGATATGCGTTTTTCCGTATTGGGACGATTCGCTTATCCGAGGAGACTCTGACTCACAACCCACTCAGCCGTGAGCATCGTCACGGTCTTATTCACAGATCAAGGCCTGATGATTACTATAGAGCAATCCACTCTGGTTCCCACGCAGAGGTTGGGCTTCCTAGGGGCTATCTTGGTCTCCTACCTAGCCGGAGCCTGCTTATCGCAACTGCGGTTTTAGGCGATGGCATCAATCATCTGAGGTCTGAAGGCTTTCCCAACGACCTCAGCTCGTTCTTGTCTCAGTCTCCTGGGTCCATGGTTGCCCGCACGTTTGTAACCAAACACACCAAGCTCCGCCTCCGTCCTCTCCAAGTCCGGCCCACCTCGGCGTACCGCTTGGCCAGGGAGCCAATGGTCATGGTAGTCACCGTTCCCTCGAACGCCTTAGGCTCCCTAGAGTGGTGGCTAACTCCCTCCTTGGTGTGGACAGGATGAGGTTTCATCCGCCCCAGCCCTCACTGCCCCTGACGGCGGACGCATCATCTCTCTGCTCGAGTGCTCATGGTCACCTCCGAGCTTAAGGCCTTCGGTCTTCTAGGGAGCTGGCATTCCTCATTAATGCCCCCAAAATCAGAGTAGTCCGCCTGGCATGCCAGGGGTTCCAGCGGCAGCTGCGAGGCCGTTGTATCTCGGTGTTTACAGCCAACACAATGGCCAGGTGCTTCATAAGCATTCAGGGGGGACATAGTCCTCCCCCCTTTTTTGTCAGGAGGCCATCCATTTCCGGGTCTTTTGCATGGCCCGCTCGATGGAGCTGGCGACGTCCTTTCTCCCAGGCGTTTGGAACGTCTTATCTCTTTGACTCAGCAGGTCTTTCCTGTCTTACGAGTCATCACTCTGCCCCATGTGAGGCGTCCCGCTTTCCGGAAGTGGAAATGGTTCCTCACACAGACCTGTTCGCTCACCGCGAGTGCAGGAAATGCCAGGTGTTCTGCTCCTTCCGAGGTCTCTCCTCGGAATCGATCTTGGACGCATTCCTGATACCGTGGAGCGGCCAACTGCATTATGCCTTCCCGCTGTTCCCACTGGTTCGTTACGTCCTGCTCAAATTCCGCAGGGGCGGAGCGTGCGTCATCATGATCACTCCAGAGTGGTCCAGGCAGCACTGACATACCACGTTGCTTGGCCTGTCAGCCCAGACCTCATCACTCAGGGCAATGACAGGCTTCGTCACTCGGACCTGCAGCCTCTTCGCCTCACGGTGGCTCCTGCGTACCTGAGTTGGGGTGACAGGCAGCCTTCCACCTGGTCAACGTACCGAGCCAGGTGGAAGCGTTTCCTTTACAGCTGCAGTACGCTCGATCTTGCTCCTGCTGAGGTCTCGATCCCCTCTATTTGGCCTGCCTCTGGCCTTCAGCGGCAGGATCTGGCGGTATCATCGCTGAGGATACTCTCAGCAGCCGTCCCTACCTTCCAGCAGGCTAAGATGGACGTTCAGTGTCCCACGCTCTATGGGTTCGAGGTCCCTCAAGGGCTTGGAGCGCTTGCACCCTCGGGTGCGCCGCCCAGCCCCACCCTGGGGCCTCAACCTAGTCTTGGCCAGACGGGTCTCTGAGATCAGAGCTCTTACGAAGGTTCCGCAAAGACAAGGTGCAGTTGTGACCGCACCCGGCTTTCCTCCCTAAGGTGTTTTGGCCTTTCATGTTACCCACAGCTCAACGCAATGGGCATAACCGTTGCACTCCTTGGACATCTGTGGAGTGCTCGCATTATGTTGTGCTGACAGAATCATTTCCTAAGGTGCCCCAGCTCTGCCCCGGTAGTGGGCCAAAGGGAGGGCTTGCTTGTTTTCCTCTCAGAGGATCTCATCTTGGGTGATGGCGGACATCCCCACTTGTTCTGATTTGGCTCATATTTCCCCAAGCCACATCACCGTGCATTCTACCAGGGCTCAGGCTTCATCTGCCGCCTTGCTGGCTCGTGTTTCTACCCACGAGACCTGTCGCGAAGCTCCATTGGTCCTCGGTCCTTACCTTTGCTTCGCAGTATGCCCTGGTTCAGCAGTCAAGAGAGGCTGTAGCCTCTGGCTCGGCAGTTTTATTCTGCCACATTTCACTCCGACCCCACCGCCTTTGTAAGGCTTGGGATTCACCTAACTGGAATGGATATGAGCAATCACTCGAAGAAGAAAAGACGGTTACTCACCTTTGTAACTGTTGTTCTTCGAGATGTGTTGCTCATATCCATTCCGCACCCGCCCTCCTTCCCCACTGTCGGAGTAGCCGGCAAGAAGGAACTGAGGAGCGGGTGGGCCGGCAGGAGTATATATGGAGCGCCATGGTGGCGCCACTCTAGGGGGCGACCTGCCGGCCCACTGAGTTGCTAGGGTAAAAGTTTTCCGACGAATGTGCACGCGCGGCGCGTACACCTAACTGGAATGGATATGAGCAACACATCTCGAAGAACAACAGTTACAAAGGTGAGTAACCGTCTTTTTTATTTCTTTCTCTGCCAATGACTGGCTGTGTGACCATGGGCAAATTTCTCCATCTGCCTCCTTTTCCTCTCTCACTGTTTGTCTATCTTGGCTGTTTAGATTGGAAGCTTTTAAGGGCAGGGGAAAATGTCTCTTAGGCATGGTACAAACGTACTAACTCAAGGATGCCCAGTCTCAGCTGTGCAGTGTATTACCATTGTAATTCAAATAATAGTTCACTACCTCCTTTTTCTTGTGACTGCACAATCCACTATTCCTCCTGAGATACTATCCCCTCCTCATGTATTTTCTAGTGCTCTAACTCCTACACATAACTGAATGTTAAATATTACATTAATTACTCCCACTTGTTAATATGACTAATTCTGATGTTCTAACTTAATAGGGTGCCTTGTATTTGGACAGTTGCTTTAACTATGTGCACACTCTCTTTCTTTCTCTCTCTCTTTAGCTGCTATCAAAGATAGCACAGAAATATTGTATTAAACATTTCCTATACCTGTTCCTTAATTTTCTGAATGACAAATACAGTCTTAATTTTTTTCCTTCTATAAAACTTTGTTTTTCTATGGGGCTGCCATAACCTATAAACAAGCTAGCAGTAAATCAAAGATTCTCCAGTATGATTTATTCCACATTTGGAAAATAGATTTTCAGATTATAATGAGAAAAGAAAGATTGGGACAAAATGTGCTGGAATCTTTTTCCCCCCCCCCACTCCCCCACCAACCAAGTTCTGCTGTTAACATTTCAGACATGCTACCTCCTCATAGACATGGCACACCACCTCTAAAGTAGGATTATTTATCAGAGATTTTTGCAGAATTTGTCAGGCATTTGTAGATACTTTAACTTCTGTATTATTGGAATTCCCTCCTTTCGTATTTTGTTACTGACAAAAAATAATTGATCTCATACACACACAATCCCCCCCATCCCCAAACAACAATAGCAAAAACTAGCAGGTGCATTCATTTTAAGCTTTCCTTCATTGATTGTAAAATCCTTCGGTTTTACCAGCCAATATATTAGGGTGCAGAGTTATATCTGCAACAATCTCCTTGGAACTACTAATTTAGTATTGGAAAGAGTTCTCATTGACTACCAACCAGTGGATAAATCTCCTGCTGTCCCTATATACACTGGAGAAGAGCTTGGTGAGTGCTTTTATTTTGGTCTGTAGCTTGACTTTCCTTGTAACAACCACAGTCTGTTAGGCTCTTGTATCAACCTTTGCACTGAATAGTTGTGATACTGAGTTCCCCAGGATAGCGCAGCTTTTCCTCCTTTACCCAGCAGTTGAAATGGAATTCTTTCTCCCCTCTGAAGTACACGGGTTAGATTCTGTTATCATTTACACCAGTGTAAATCCAAATGAACTCCAGAGACATCAGTGGTGGTATTCTGGCTTTACACTGGTATGTGTGAGAGCAAAATTTGACCCTTTAATCTCTTTGGGTGTGCACAGAGAATTCTCTCTGTAATTTACGTTGCCAGACTATTATTCCTATGTTTGCTTTCTTTAGGGTAATTCATTATTGCAGGCTATGGCTACTTTACTTGTGATATTTATGAGTTTATTGTTGTATTTATTTTATTTTTAGTTTTATCTGTCTGTGGAATAAATTCACCCAGTGTCTTGCCCAGCTCCTGCTGCCCCATGATACAGAGCAGCCCATAACAAAATTTCACAGGTTGCAGTGGCTGAAGGACACTATGCTCCTTTCCGGTAAGGGGCCTAGTAATAGCCAGTGCATCCCATGGTGCCCCATTTTGGCTCTGACTGGGGGATAAGAAATGGCCAGGTCAACAGGAAGATGTACTATGTCAGTGTCTTCCAAAGATGCCCCCTACTAGCAGTCACCCTCTGGATCCCATTTTGGAGTTAAAGGGGCCTCAACCCACAGAGCTCTGGGGGAACATGTTCAGTGGAAACACTACTTGTGCCCACTTTCTGCAGAAGAGGGTGTGAATCCTTTCTGGAAAACAAGGGGCTGAACTGGAGCACTGAAGTATCGACTGCTCCTTCCTGTGCCATGTGGTGAGTTTTTGAAGAGGGATTTGGTTTTCTTTTTCTTGATTTGTATGTTCAACAGGAATCTTGAATTTAAACATTTAAAAAAATGATGTAGTAGTTTTTGCCTGATTCTGGCTGGTGTATTTGTTGAATGTCAATCAGAATACCCACTAGGTGTAAGGTAACCAACCCAAGTGTTGCTGTTAGAGAAAAGAAACTGTGTCCATACACAGTTCACTCCTTGCAGTCCTATCTCATTTACCTACAATAGGATTTAAAAGAAACATAGGAATTACCATGGCAGATTAGAGAAGTGATCCATCTAGTCCAGTATTCTGTCTGTCTGATACTGACTAATACTGGTTGCTTCAAAAAACCCCAAGGTGAACAACCAGCAATAACCTGTCCACAGAAAAGTTTCTTCTCAACCCTCTTGGCTAGAGCTTGGCTTATGCTCTCAAGCATGAGGATTTATATCCCTTCCAACTTCCAGGTTTGTTTTTTAAAACTCCAGTCAGTATATTTTTGGATGGTCTCATCTGTATGAGAGATCAGCTCTTGACACTACAGGTTGGTGGGGAACTGTGTCCAAATGCCCACATTTTTTGCATCTGTAACCTGAAGTTTCAAGGCACTTCAAGGTTCTCAAGAGAATTGACACTGAGCTCTGGAGAGTCAGGATCAAATTCTGCTCTCACTTATTCTGGTTTAAATCAGCAGTTAAGGCAACTGACTTCAGTGCAGTCACTGTAGATTTACACTAGTGAAATTGACAGCAGAATTGGTGTATCTGTTTAATTTCTGAAATGGCTTCTAGATTAATTGGACCCCTGCATCTTGGGAGGACCTCTCTTTGCCTTTGCTGTGGCAGTCGGTTGATGTAGGGTTTCCTAGCAGCTGAGAACAGTGCTGATTGTGAATTGCTGCTAATGTTGGCTGGAGTTTTTTTATTCTAAGGACCAGTTTAGGCATATGACCAGATTATCCTTCTGCCTGTGACCTGAAAAGGAGGAAAATATTTTACAGTTGTGAAAAACAGATTACATTAGATGAAGTTATTTTCAGTGGCTGTATCTGGAAGATTGAGAGTCAGGTTCATAGACTCATAGACTTTAAGGTCAGAAGGGACCATTATGATGATCTAGTCTGACCTCCTGCACAATGCAGGCCACAGAATCTCACCCACCCACTCCAGTAACAAATCCCTAACCTACGTCTGAGTTATTGATGTCCTCATATTGTGGTTTGAAGACCTCAAGCTGCAGAGAATCCAACAGCATCTTTAGGACAGCAGAGGAGAGAGGCTCTGAAACATTTCTATTGTACTAGCAAAATAAATTTTAAGTGGCTATGTTCAAGGTGGGTATTTGAGGCTCGATTCTGTCCCTGGCAGGGTAGCACATCTCCCATTGAAGGCAATCAGAGTTAGTCATATCTTGGGAGGTAGAAATGTAAGCTTTTAGTCTTCATGGTGTGGAATCAGCAACAGCTGTTAGACCCTTTCCTCTCATTCAGAATGGAAAGAGAACACTCTGTATACAGTAGAACCTCAGTTGCAAACACCACAGTTATGAACTGACCACTCAACCACACACCTCGTTTGGGACCAGAAGTACGCACTCGGGCAGCAGCAGACACCCACCCACCCACATAAATACAGCACAACACTATTTTAAATGTAAATTACTAAAAATAAAGTCAAATCTTTTATTTAAAACTTTCCCAAGTTAAGAAAACTGTTTCTGTGCTTGTTTCATTTAAAGTAAGGTGGTTAAAAGCAGAATTTTTCTTCTGCATAGTGAAGATTCAAAGCTGTATTAAGTCAATGTCCAATTGTAGAGTTTTGAAAGAGCAACCATAATGCTTTGTTCAGAGTTACGAACAACCTCCATTCCCATAGTGTCTGTAACTCTGAGGTTCTACTGAAACCAGTTTCACTGTGGCTGTGAACATTCCATTGGGGGTTTATTTTATTCTCTCCAAGTTTCTTATTGGGGCTTTTGGGTTCTATGTTGTGAGTTTTCCCCTGGTTGTAAAATCTGCTTTGTTTTCTTTCGCTTCCAACATTGTTCTCCTCTCACCATGTCTGCACTGTATTGCAGTTGCATTCTATATGAGTGAGATTTAATTTCCTCAGGGCAAGGGACTTTTGCTTTACATAGTTTTATGAAATACCAATGTATGTTAGGTAACATTTTCAAAAATGCCTAAGTTCTGTTTTCAGAAGTAACTTTAGCACTTAAGAGCCTTAGTCTCATTGAGTTTCTTATGAGACAGAGGCTCTGAAGTGTCTACGTTACCTTTGAAAAGAGGATTAGACTCCTAAGTCACTTAGGTACTTGTGAAAATTGTGCCCATTATACTGATGAGGCTCACAGATAAATAATTATTGGGATATGTGGTGGGGCAATGACTCATCAGTGTGGCATCTCCTGCTGGTCATCCTGAGAATTAGGTCTTCCAGCCCAGAGTGCCCTCTGCAGACTGGTGTCTCTCCTACCGCTGGCCCCCATGTCCCTCCCAGACCCTGGTGCCTTTTACATCAGGGTTCTGCCCCCCAGCAATAACCCACTGTCTCTGGGTCTCCCCTCCCAGGGGAACCCCCTATCCCCACTGTGCCTCAGTGGCTACTGCCAGTCATCATCTAGCCCCTGCTCACTGGGGCAGATGGCAGTCTGTAAACCACTCATCATCAGCAAAGGGGTCAGGACCTGTTGCCTCTGCCTATTCCTGGGCTGCCCCTCTGCAGCCCTAGTACCTTTGTGGGCCCTTAACTTGGCCTGCAGCCTGGGACTTTGCTAGGCTGGAGCTCCCTCTGCCCTTCCCCAGCACTCTTCCACGATAGGTACCCTCCTCAGCTTCTCAGGCAGCCAGGTCCTTCTCTCTGTAGGGAGCTAGAGAGAGAATGTGTTCTAGCTTCTGGCCCACTGCCCTCTTATAAGGGCCAGCTGACCCCTGATTAAGCTGTCCACAGCTGAGGCTGCTTTCCCCATCAGCCTCCCTTTTCCCAGCTGCAGCCCTATCCAGGGCTGCTTTAACCCCTTCAGGGCTGGAGTGGGGTGACCACTCCGCTACAGGGTACTATGAGGGAGAGGAGGCTGGCTGATGGAGACTCCTGTGGGGTTTGTTTCCGATCCTCTGTCTGTTTACGTATCCAGGCAGAGTTCCTCTGGGTGGTGTCCACTGGCTCTCTTGATGCCTTCAAGGAGCAGTGGGCGCTGTCTGGGCTTCTCTGCTTGGTGTCCCTGTCAGGCTTCCTACTTTTGACCCTTTGACTTCACTCCTGACCCTGTTATTTCATTTGTTGTCCCCTGGAATCATTTGGTTTCCAGGTCCTGTAGATCCTCCCCTTAGGCTGTATGGGGTCCTTCAGCATTGGGCTTTTGCCCGCCCACTTCCTGGAACCCAATAGGTACAGGGCACTATGACTTTTTTATTTTTCTGAGGAGGCTACATGGGGAGTCCTACATGAAAAGCTTTACTGCATGTAGAGGTTTTTCTACTAGATACCTTTGAATGTTATGTTTTAGTGTTGTTCAGCCTTGTCTAAGCAGAAAGCATGAATTACATTGTCTATTTTACATTGACGTGCTATAATACACGTATTTCCCTTGCTCAGGCTTCTTCTTTCTATGTATTTATCTATATTTTTCTTTTTTCTTAAATTACGTCTCCTTGTAATATAAAATGTTGGCTTCTTCCAAATCCACGTCACTGTTTTCAGTCAAAGAGAAAAATGCTAAAAAGCATCAGATTCCTTTTTGCCTGATAGTAGTAGTCCCAAGTCATGCTAGGAGAAGGTTGATCGTTCAGAAAACATATTTAGAGAGCAGCTGCTGATTCAGAAGTCAGGTAATTTGTCTGATTTTCCTGTCACAATGCTAGAACACCATGTCACAAAGGAAAAGCCAGCCATGTGTACTCATCACTTGGTCTGTCATTCTGAAGCTCAGGTGTTTAATTGCAATTCGGCATTTAACTTGTCTTGTAATATTGGCTTGCCCTTAGGTAGGAGTACATCAAATCTCCCGATCAATCTCCGACTCAACAACCACTTCTGTTCTAAGAGGTGGCCATTAAACCGTGGAGACTTCTTATAACAAAAAATACACACACGAAGGAGTAATCTGGAAAAGTAGATGGGACAACGCTCCAGCAATCAGCTGATAGCCTCTCCTGGTGGTAAATTGGAATTGGCCAGAGCCGATGGAATGTATTGCTCTCTGGATATGAAGATACAGATGGCAGAGGATCAGGATTCTTTTCTACCAGGTTCATAACCTGTGTTGTATTTGCCCCTGTTCTCAGACAGTAATCTTCCCACTGCCATTTGGGGCCTCAAAACCTCACCGCTGGGCTATTGTAAATCCCTCTTGTTCAGACTGCCAAAGGATTCTACCCCTTGCAGCTACTGCTGAATGTAGCAGCACACTTCCTCACCAGTGAGTATTTGTCAATATATTAAGTCTAGTTTTGCTCACGATTGCTATAAAAATCCGGAGTAATTGCACTGAACTCAGTGTAACTATAGATGTATATAACTGCTGCAAGTAAGAAAATAATCATGCCCATTACACATACCCTGCATTCGTTTTGACAGATGACAGCAAATAATGTACCTGGAAGAATTCCAGCCCAGTCATTCCAATCTAAGTGCTTGTTTCAGATAGTTTGGAGAAAGTTCAGACAAACATGCTGCTTTTGAGTGTTCATGCAACCGGATCCTCTGTAACTTTTGAAGCTCCAACATGTGACTTCACTGCAAGATCAAACAGAAGGAGACACCGGGCCATGAGGGAGAACTCAGTCTTTTAAAGATATCTTTGCTAATTAAAAATGCTATAGGAGAGAACTAAAAGAGCCATCCTCTTTTTTTTTCTGCAGGGTGGTTGTTGTTTTTGTGTTTTGTTTTGTCAAATATGATTGAATTTCCCTCCTGTAACACACATGAGAAACAGAATGACTATTCTCAGAAGTAGATTTCAAACTAGTGCCTTATAGTCAACTTTGACAGACAGGGGCCTTGTATGGTCACTTGTGGTTCAAGGTAAAGTGGCCTCATAATCATAAAACCCATTGCTTTTTTAATCGTTTTATATTTGAAGAGTGATACTCTAACTGCAGTTATTTCCCCTGTCTCCACCCTTCTCTTTGACTCTTTGAACCGTTCCTTAGCTGAAGAAGAATTGTGCTGAGCTGAATCTCAAAATTGGGAGAATGCTGTCCAACGTTTGAGGGCCAGCAGGGTGTGCTTCAGGGGCCTGGCATGACTATGCAGGGTTAAAAGCACTTGCATTTAAAATGGAATTTACATGCTTCAGAGGTTTCTTATCTGCTTAACTAGTCCTTAAGGAATTAATAAATTAGAGGCATTCTGCTCAGAATGATGGCTTGGTTGCCACTATTTATTAAGTGGCTGAAGCATGAGCTTGATGTACTTACACATACTGTATCTTATGGACATGAAGACAGTTGAGTGATGCTCTTTCTTTTAGTCCTCTGCACTTAACATCATCCTACAGGTTATGTACATGTCTATTATAATAAAAATGCTTCACCCTGAGATCCTCAGAATAAACTGGCACATAAAAGCACTTCATAAACATTAACTAATTCTGCAACACCATTGTGAAGAATATGGCATTCTTCTTTTCACAGATAGGGAAACTGAGGCAGAAAGTGGTTCAGTGACTTATTCAAGGTTAATGGGTCAGCAGCAGAATCTGGAACAGAATCCAGAAGTCCTGACTACCATCTCCTCCTCTACTAGCTTCTTTTCTAATCAAAGCAGTTTCTTTACAGCTATTAGTAGACTACCCATGTTTTCATTTTGTTAGTTGTGCATGAAGGTTTGGAAGAAAATGGTGCTTGATTCTGAAAACTCTTACGATCAGACACAGTCCCTTGATTATACTTGGTAGTAAATGCTATGCTTAGTAGTAAGTGTTTGCAGGATTAAGTAGTTATTTTTTAAATGTTCATTAGCCTGTTCTATGTCCATAGTCCTATCTTGTCTTTCTAGAACAATTTAAGATGAATTTTAAATATACTGAGGGCCCTGTGCATTAGAGATAAAGCAAGCCAATTTGGTTAAAATAACTGTCTTGAATCTTTGTCCAAAGATGTGAAAAATATCGGCAAAGGGGGAGATTTTTCCAAGACACAAAGGGTAGTTAAGCATCCAGCTGCCTGAAAATCTCTGCCTGACATCCTCTGCCCTCACTCCCCATAGCTCTGATGTTCTTGGTTTCAGCCAGTACTGGAAGCAGATGTATGTACAGCAAAAGGAACTACTCTGGCGGTACTTTTTCCTGGCTGAATCCAAGCAGCAGTCTGACAGGAAAGCCTGTTCCTTCAAGATTTCTAATTCTCCTTGCAGACCAGAGAGGTTTGGGTCACTTTATCGGAACTTTCAAGCCTTTCTGAGGCTTTTTGCCATCAATGACTAAAATCTATCACTGCCATTGGGACTATTTATTGAAACTTTCATTGCTTTTGTCCCCTCCCCCCAAAGAAGAGAGAGAAATAACCAATTGAAATGTAAACTCTTCTTCTGAAATTCTGTTATCTGCTCTCTAACCTTCCAGTGGCTATGACCTTATAAATCTGACTTTGCAGGTTTTGAATAAAAAAATGTAGACATTTTAGTAGTTTTCAGCATTTAAAAATATTTCTTGAGACAATTAAAGAAACTGTGTATTTGGGGCCTGCTTGGCCCAAGCTGCTGAAGGCTGTGTGTGTGGCCTGGTGAACTTTTGTGTTTTGAAACTTAATGATCAGAATCTCATCAGTTCTGGCATTTGGCTAAACCTCCATATGTTTAAATGCTTATCCAAACCAAGGGTATGTCTACACTGGAATTAAAAACCCATGACTGGCCTGTGCCAGCTACTTATGCTCAGGCTAAAGGGTTGTTTAATTGTGGTGTAGACATTCCAGTTCATGCTGGAGCCCTGGCTCTAGGTCCCTGTGAGGTAGGAGGGTTCCAGAAGTCAGACTGCAGCCTCAAGCCTGAATGTCTACACTGCAGTTAAACAGCCACTTTGCCCAAGTCATTTGGCATGGACCAGCTGCAGGTGGTTAATTGCAGAGTAGACATACTGCAAAGGGCCTTTCATTTCCAAGTACTCCTTGGCCAACAGGTTCCCCAAACCAGCACTTGTCATCTTGGTGGGAAGTCCAATGGTCTGCTGCCCTTCACAGGCATCTTCAGGGATGGGCTCCTTCCCCATTCCCTCCCTGGTATACTTAGGGGAAAAGAACAGATCTATTTCCCATTCCTGTTTCTTTACAGGATGACAGCAGATGAATTTTCTCTAGCATTTTCAGGAGGTAGTTCCTCTTCTCTCTCCCTTAAGTTCCTCAATGTTTTGCCCTAATTTCTCCTGGAGTAAAGAGGTGATTCCTATGGGCTTCTCCATTCTTTCCCTCCCTGAGATTCTCCCCTTTTTCTCTTCTTGGAGAGGGCTTCTCTCTCTCCTTTATCCCATCACTCATTGCTCTGGGTCCTGCTCTCCCTCCCTCAATCCTGAGCTGATCCATTCTAGCAGAGTCCCACTCCTAAATCAAATACAGTATTAAGAGGGGAAGAATAGCTACTACTGTGAGAGCAGCTGGTGGCTTTTCTCTTGGCTCCTGCTTTTTTTGCTCCCTTGTGTTCCCAGATACTAGCAAGAGTGCAAGAAGTGGCTGAGACAGGGAGCAGGGGAAGCATGCAGCCACTGCTCTCATCTACTCACTCCACTGACCACCTGGGATTGGACCCCAATTTTTTTTTTTAAAGTTTTCTGGCTGCCCTGCCCTTTAGCTGGGCCTATGTTCAAACATGCTTCTCAATCTGACAAGGTCCATATATAGGGCCCAATGTATAATGATGACCCAAGTTGGGGGAAACGTATAGGTAATTTGAAGGGCCTGGTGATTGTGTGTTTGTTGTAAATAATTCTGTATCCACAGATTTTTTTTATTCTTTACTACTGAGGTAACTAACTTTCAACAATAAAGATGAGAAGACCACAGATCTGTGGAATGTAAGTAATTATGGGATATAAATGATGGTTCTGTCCACTCCTAAACCCTGTACCAAAAAAAACCACTATTCCAAGTGGAGTTTTGATTCTAAAAAGGGGGAGGTTCTGTGCTCCCGTGTGTCTCCGGGTTCTCTCCATGAGGCACTTTGCTATTGATTTTAGGTAGAAGGCACTCAGATACTACAGTGATAGGTGGAAATATAAAACCCTATGACAGATAGATATTGTGATAGACCCAGGCCAGTGAGTACAGCAGAGTAGCCAAAGGCAGATGTACTGGCCACTGGATTAGCAGTTTTCTGTTCCCTGACTGACTGGAGCAGGGGCTGCTCCAGGCTAATGAGAACACCTGATTCTAATTAACCTGCAAAGAGTCAGGTGAGGCTATTAAGCTAATGTGACCACCTGACTCTGATTAAGGCCCCACTGATACTATAAAAAGGGGTCACTCCAGTCAGGTAGAGAAGAGCCATGGGAGAGGAAGTGTGGCTGAAGGGCTGATTAATGAAGACGCCCTCAACCCATCAGTAAGGGAGCCCTAAGGTAAGGGTGAAGAAGGGAGAAGCAAGAGACCTGTGCGGAAGTGGCTCAGGGAAATGTAGCAACTCTGGCAGTGAAAGGTTGGCTGCCAACAGCTGCTACCATTAGGGTCCCTGGGCCAAAACCCAGAGTAGAGGGCGGTCCTGGGTTCCCCCCAACCCATCGCTACAGGAACATCTCCTGGGAGGGGAAGTCAGGCCCCTGTCAGGACAGGAGGCTAAACTGTTCTGAAATAAGCCCTCAGGAATAACTGAGACTGTAGGAGTTCTCTCACCAACCTCCTTGCTGGCCTATGATGAAAAGGGCTCAGTAGACTATAAACCTGGCCTTAGAGAGGGAAGGGCTACGTGGAGGGTCACAGTGAGCCACTGAGGCTAGCATAAACTTCCTAGAAATGCAGGACCCATGGGGACAAGGTCAAAGCTCTGCCCCAATATGTAGAAATGAGTAATGCCTTTCAAAATGAGTGGCATGTGAAAGGTCTGGGTTCAAAAGCAGGTAGCACAGTCTGTAAGTATGAAAGAATTCTACCCTTAAGATTTATTTTGGTGTTTAAAGATATTGATTACTGTAGGTATGATGTTTTATAGTGAGAGCCACTCAGAGTGTCTGTCCTACAGGAGATACAAAGCATTAAGCTAGAAGACAAAGTTCCTTTTTGTGTTCATGGGTATGTGCTTGCTCAGATTATAACAGCTACTGGAGTTGATATTATAAATATCTCTCTGGTATATTCATCTCTGTTTAAGGGTTTTGTGAGAGGTGATAAGATGGTATTACACATTTCTCAAATATACAGGAAAATAAGTAGCCTGATAACTGCCTTTTCATTTTTCTCCAAGCAGTGTTAGTGCTTTAATGTCTTATGCATTGGCTGTAACTTGTTTTTTATCGCTGATGTTTTTAAGAACATAAAAGATATGACCAATTAATAATGTGCATTTTCACTGTCAAGCAAAGCTTTGCATGAGCATTCTTTGCTTAGCATTTCTATATCAATCACATTTATTTTTCTCTGTCCTGAAGTGTGTCTCTAAGTATGTATTCTCATTTAATAAGATACTAGAGGAACATTGTTACGGCAAAAGAAAAACAAATATCTGGGTTTTCCTCAAAGTGAAATCTCTATAAAGAAAAAAGCAGGCTTGAAATATACTGGTGAATCTTAACATTGAAAATTAAAATACAGAGCACCTATCATTGTCATCTTCCTTATTTAGGACTGCTTGAGACAGCAGCACGGCTCTGTATGAATAGAAAACCACCATGTTTGGTGGTTAGCCCTTGTATTTCTACACAAACAGAGGATCTGATCTAGTATGTCTACTTTATATCAAGAAAGTTGTGGATACACTATCCTCTACAGAGTATTCAGAACTTCAACCGTTCTGACTTACTCTTTGAAACTCTGATCTTGTCCAGTGTAATTTAGGATGTCTATACTGTAGAATTTTATCATGAAAGAACTTCACAAATATTCACTGTGAGGGAAGAAATAATGAAGGTATATATTCCAGTAAATAACCAGAACTATAAAGACACTGGACTAATAATAGAATGTGGAACTTTTCACCTCCAGTAGGGACTGGGAAAGGGACTGTTGGCTGTAGTAGGGGGCTTCTGCTAAATCTGATTCACAGCCCTCGGTCAAGACCCCAAGAAGAGGCTGCATGTGGGGAGCAGGCAGGCCAGGAATATGGTGACATGACCTGTATTGCCACCCTCCTCTGGTATGCAGAGGTAAATTCACTAAAAAGTTATTGTAGCCTAAGGCTGGGTGTAGGAAGAGCCACTGGATAAGTGACTTTGCGTATCTGGGGTCAGGAGACTCGGGGAGAGAGAGGAGACTCTCTCATTGAGACTCAGAGAGAGGTTTCAGCATGATTCAGCCCACAGGCTGCATAAATCGTTGTAGGTAAGATGCTTTGTAGCCCCACAGTCTGCGTGCAAATGCAGGGTGTGAATTTTTAATCCTTTCTGATCTCCCTAGAGTTCTTAACACTGTCTGATTACTTGGCCTTTATGTAGCACAGGATGTATTCCCACCCTCCCCCCTAGAGACTATAATCCCCTTAAAAATCTACTTGATATCAGAAAACATGCAGCATTGACTAATATTCTCAGAGCTTCCATCTGTTCCCTCATCATCATACATAGTTTACATGGTGCGTTTCATCAGTAGATCTCAAAGCACGTTACAAAGAAGCATTGTGTTCTCCATTAATGTTCTATAATATATATTAATACGTCGTAAAGCTGTAATGGTTGAGGCTATTATTGCAGAATTTTTTGTGGACAAGAGCAGTGTGCTTACCACAATGTAATTGTTAAACTCAGGATACCTAAGCAAAAATAAATTCATTCACTTCTTAATGAAGCCTATAATAAACCAAATTTCACCCAGGCATTTCTAAAGCAAAAGGGCAAACGATTTGCAAATCAGCAGATTGATCCTTTTTTAAGAACAGAGCTTTTTTCTGCTGGACAGCTAAGTAGCAAAAAATAAAACGTGGCAAATTATTGACTGGAATGTTTCACAAGGGAAATAAATTTCATACAGATTTCTCTTTCTTTGTCACTTAAAAGATTCTTTTTTATGTGAAATATGATTGCTGATATACAGACTGCTCCAATCTTGTTTTCTGGCTCTCCTTACCACTTAAGACACGACAGAGAACTCAGGCTAGCAGTATTTGAAGGAAGGGAAATACGTGAATACAAGATCATAACCCTGTCACATCTACAGTTCATAGTGAGGTTGGCCATTTATACAAATTCACTTAGCAGCATCTTTCAAAATGTGTTCACTGTATCCTACCCAACTGGGCTACATGGAGTAGGATTAAAACACGATGTATATTTTCCCCTGGGATACTTCAAAACCCTATCAGCAAACAGAAAATGTCTCCCGATTGACCCCAATGCATACAAAGAGAGACTTGTAACAATCAAAAACATACTGCAAAGTGTGTTCCATATTCATGATATTTGCCAGTCAAAAAAGAGATTTTTATTTAGTAACCACTTCAGTTTTAGATACAAGATTTTTGCAATAGGATAGGGTGGGACCAAATAAGTAACATGCATACAAGTTTTTGTAAAATTAAATACATCTTTCTGAAATACATTGGCTTGCACAATGATCATATTGCTCATGTAAAGCATTACGTTCTTCATCCTGGCTGCTTTGCAAAGTTGTCAATTGTATGTTCTCTTAGTGCCTTGGCTGAAGTCTCAATGCATAAATCTCAAAGCTAATCCAGCCAAACAGCCCTTGGTCATGGTAGTGCTTCAGTAGTCTTTCGAGTAATAAAGTCCAGAAAGAACATTCACCAGTAAGATTAGTCCCAGGGAGAATAGGAAACATCCTTGGCTATAGAATTAGATAGATGTTGTGACAGAACTTGAGTTCCCACTGAGCCAGAGTTTCAGGATATTGATATGACCTCTTCTCCTTGTTAGTATCCCCTCTCTTGCTAATACATGGTGTAGTCTTGGGGGTGAGTTTCCACTCTGTTTCACCAGTTTAACACAGGTGTAAATCCACTGAAGTAAATGGAGTTAGACTGGTGCAAAATTGGTGTAACAGAGTGGAGAATCAGGACCATGATAATTAACATTAGGTAGAAATGGCTAATAGATTCTACAGTTCACTGTAGTTGTATTGGCTGGATTACATAAGCAACAAAGCAATAAAACTAGAGGCATAGAGAGGTGTGATCTGATACCCCTGTATACATTAACATTTCTTAGTCCCTGACCTCTGGCAACTGAAATCAATGGAAAGTCTTCCATTGCCTTCAGTGAGCTTAGGATCAGATATTCGGTATTCTCGGAGCCAGATCCTCTGCTGGTATAAACTGGTGTAATTCCACTGACTTTAAATGGAGCTATGCTAGCCAAGGATCTATCCTTTGGTCACAAATTCTGATTTTCAAGAACAATCCCTTGAAGACATTGTTGAGACAGGTGTAGATGGGGCAGGCTTGTTAGGTGATTGGAGAGCTGGTTTAGGTGTGGGTGGGAAATGAGAAGAGATTTCAGTTGTTGAAGATGATGCAAACTTGGGAATAGACACTTGAGGTAAACAAGAGCACAGTTTTGCTTATGGAAATCCTACTTGTAAAGTTTTTTGAGCCTCAAGAAAATTTGGGGTTGCGTTTGGTTCAATATTGGGTTAAGTTAGTTACTTTATTTGCACCTGTTCTCCCATTGTAGAGGGAAGTTCATACCCAGCTCTCTCTGTTCTGACCTTCATCCAGTTGAATTATTCTGATAAACAGTCTGCTTGGGAACGTAATATCCTGTATTATTTATGCAAACAATTGTATGATATTTATTGAAACAAGGGGCTGAAGTGGACCCGGTTATAAACCTTATTAACATTCTGACCATTGGCATCATTTGGCCATTCATAAATTAAGTGCTAAAAATCCTAACCCGTATTCTGTTTTGTCAAGAGCACTCCCTCTCTTAGATCCACGCGATTTCAGTCCAGTATCAGAGGGGTAGCCGTGTTAGTCTGGATCTGTAAAATCAGCAAAGAATCCTGTGGCACCTTATAGACTAACAGATGTTTTGGAGCATGAGCTTTCGTGGGTGAATACCCACTTCTTCAGATGCATCTGAAGAAGTGGGTATTCACCCACGAAAGCTCATGCTCCAAAACATCTGTTAGTCTATAAGGTGCCACAGGATTCTTTGCTGATTTCAGTCCAGCTTATCCTTTTGTCTGTTATATACAGACATAACCTTAGCAAGTGATAATGTGTAAATAAGAGAATGCTTTGTGCACATAAATAGACTCCCACTGTTGAATAAGTCCTTAGGAGTCTGCATTAAAAATAAACACAGATGCAAACCAGAATGCAGCATTTATTCTAACAGCAGGAGTTTTTCACTGGTAGCATTCCCTGATGTTTTGGTATTAAATAAATGGGTTTAAAAATAAATTTGTCAGACCAAAAATTTAAATAAACAAATCTTTGGCATTTTAACAAAGGCTAAGATAGTAATGATGAACAATTCTTCACTGAATCAAATAATTATATCTGCATTCATTTACAGAGAACTGATGGCTTAACCCCACTGATGTCTGTTTTCCTGTTGAAAAATGCAGAATAATTAAGGGCACAATCTAAAGCCTGTTGACTTCAGTGGGCATTGAATTATGTCATAAGGCACAAATGGGAGGTCCCTTTGAGTGGTACCCTCCATAACAATTAATGAACTCTGATTCATTTAGCAATGGGAGCGTTGTTGTTGTTTCATATAATTTTTAGGTCAAAGGGGAAAATAAGTGGCTTAAAGGTTAGTGGTGGGATATAGAACTCTTTGGGTTCTGTTACAGATTCAAGTCTGGACCAGGTCAGTAATGAAAGGTTCCCAAAGAGCTGTCAAGTAGTAATGAGCAAAGTTGGGTGGAAGACAGCAAAAGGTGTACACAAGTATTCTTTCATATAAAAACTACAGATTTGTCAGTTAATTCACTTTTTATAAACCTTCATGCAAGCACACTTTTGCTAGTGAGAATGTCGGAAGAAAGTGAAACTGTGAGGAACACTCTGGCAAGTACTGGTGTGAATATCTGGGATAAGCAAGTGAGTATTCACAGTGGAAGTGCCTGTGCAACTCACTTGAAATCTGTGGGGTTTTGAGTGGGATAGGAAACAAAATCATGTGACTTAGGGAAACCGATCATACAGTGAGAACTAAATATCTGCATGAATACTCCCCCAGGAGCCTAGGTTTGAAATGTGTTTGTAGAATGGATATGTGAACAACTGTGAATTAGTAAAAATAAATAAATAAAAAATCAGTCTTTATTCTAAATGTCACAAATAAATTTCTTGTTGCTAATTGTCCATCCAACTCTAGCAGCAACTGAATGAAATGAGCTGGAGGTCTCCATCAATTTCTGGGATTTATCTCTTCTCTCTACTTCTTGGCAGTGGTGCCAATTCATAAAGTTCTTGGGGTGGGGGACAGCAAATCCAGTCTTTGTGTCTTCTCCCCACTGCAGGGAACTCATTCTAGTCTCTGCTTGTCCTCCACACCCACCCTGCAGGGACATGGATATCCCTTGGCTGGGTAGTCTCTCCTATCTCTTACTCACATAGTATGCCGTCAGATGTTGAATTCTTGGTAGATTCCCCCATGTTGTGATGTGCAGAAACAGACGCCCTGTGCACCAGGTTGCAACCTCATGGCCTGGCAGCCCCTCTGTCTGGACAGAGGGGTGGCCAGGTCAAATGTGTGTAGTGTTGTGACCCCATGAACCAAGTTGCAATGCCATTCACTGAAGTTTGGCCCAGCTGCCCTTCTGTCTGTTGGTTCAAATTTCAGTGGCATTGCAACCATACAGGCAGAGCAGCACTCTGGACCACTCCAGCAGCAGCCATACTGATTTAGTACAGGGATCATTGCTTAAAAGTTGTTGGGCCATGACTCCCTGGGCTCCCCAGCCTATGGAACCTTAAGTATGTGCAAAAACCTTGCATGGGGAATGGACAAAATTTACACTCAGTTCCCTCCAGCTGGTGCTCCTGCTTCTCTGATTTACCTGTGTGATCTTGGACAAGTCACGTAAGCCTTTCTGTACTTCAGTTTCACTCTCTGCTCTCCCACAATTCACTGGGGAAGAATTCATAGAGCAGCTCAGCTTGTTGCAGTGCTCAGAACCCTGGGATGTGCTCCCTGAAGTCTTAGCACCACAGGTGAGTGCAGTGCCAGTGTGGACACAGCCACCCAAGCATTGTCGCTCAAGCCAGGCTAATTTGAGAGGAGGAACTTGAGAGCAGATAACTCGAATTAATGCTGCAGTGAAGGCAGACCCTTAGAAACTCCCTTAAAGAAGTCTCTACTGCTCCTGATTGAGAACTATTCCTAAGCACTAATATCACCTAAAAATGTAAATAGTTCAGGTCTAACATTAGTCATCTGAATGTAGAGTTGAGTGATGTGAAATGAGTGCCCTTTAAAATCTTTGCAGGAACAGGGAACTTAGCTGCTAACATTGACACTCATGCTTAACTTTTTGCACGAGTAGCCCCACTGAACTCAATGGAACTACTCAACTGTACAAAGTTAAGCATATGCCTAAATTCTTGCAGGATTGGCCCCTAACTGCTCAGGATGAAATCCTGTTCCTGCAGGAGTCAGTGGTAGGACTCTCCTTGGTACATGTGAAGCCAGAATTTGCCCCTTAGAATTCAGCAGATTATATACATTGTTCTCAGGAATTCTAAACTGACAAACCTTCAGTTTGCCTTTGTTCTGTTAGTGAGATACAGCATAGGACTAACTTTTGGGTGGAATGATGATCGGTTAATGAAGCAGACTCTCTCAGTAAGCATACTTCCTTTTCTGAGTTCCCAGATTTGGTGAGCTGATCTATCAATATTCTAGTGGATGCAAAGGTTTATTTTTTCCCTCAGTGCTCATTATACGGGAGAACAGCACATTTTTGATTGGTTTGCAGTTGAAAGCACAATTAAACATTTCAAAGTCTGGAGGAACTTTGAGCCATTTTTTAAGAGTGACAACACAAACAAATGTAATGTTTAATTTAGTTGGCGCCAGCTGTCCATTGTGAATATAAATGATGAGCCTGTGGAGCTGTATGGTTGAGTTGAACAAGTATGTGCAGTAGAAGTGTATTGCAACACATCCTGCAGGTGCCTCTGTTATGGGACACTTTTCACTCAAAGGACATTTAGCTGATATCGTATACAGCTGGTCAAAGAATGCCTTGAGGCTATTTGAAAGTTTCTATAGGAAATGAAGTGCTTTGATGAAGTTTTCTGAAAAGCATTATTCTGTAAAATAAAGCTAGTTTTGAGTGTTTTGTTTTCTGCTGGTAGTTTCAAACATCTTTCTATACCATTCAATGTGGCTTTTCTTTCTTTGAACTAAGTGTGACAGATATTTCATATCTGTGTGGCCCATATTGAATTAAGTTTATGAATGGTTCCTGTATCGCCTTGGGCCAGTGGGGAGGGTTACCACAGCTTCTCCAGGAACTAAAACAGTGGTAGGTTTAAGATTAAGGTGAACCGTTTGGGTTGTAAATGCCTCCAGAGAGATCACACCAGAGAGTGGGTTGCATATACTAGTTCAAAGTGAGTTTTCCAGTGACTAGGAGACAAAGAGGGGGTTTGGTATAAAAATATGAGCTTGAACTGACATGGGGCTTTCCTTCTGATCCAGCAAATGGACAGAACTTCCTGTCTAAATGGGGCCCCAACCCTTACAGAAGAGTTGGAAAGACTTAGGCCTGCTTGGGTCTGATAAAACTGATGGGTGACTCCTGGTATGTTTAGTGTGCTTAAATCTGATTTATTGATTTTTATTAAGTTTTCTCTGTAATGCTTGCTAGGTATATCAGTGTAAGGCAGGGAGCTGTGCAGCTTTGAAATATCTTGATCAGAGAGAGTGGGACAAGGGTCCCTGCCCGGAGACAGGTGATGCCCAGAGACCTGGCACCTGACTGGGATACTCCTGGAGTGGACAACGGAGAGGGGATACAGTTGCAGTTACCTTGAAACTGTACAATAAGTACAATGCTTCAGAGGTCTAAAAGACAGTGGGTGCTTCCATCTGTCAGGAGATGTGTATTGTTTCTTTAAATTTGTTGCAGGATGCCAGACAGATGGAGGCAGCTGGAGAGGATTCAAGGCAGAATCCCCATAGCAAAGTGGAAAGAGACAGAGTAGCTTTATAAGGGCTTGTCTACACTGGTAATTTACAGCGCTGCAACTTTCCCTCTCAGGGGTGTGAAAAACACATCATTTCTGCAGGACTCTGCCTGATTTAGATTGTGCACAATGGAGGAGACAGAGTTGCAGTGTTTGTTTTAAAATATTTATTAAAACAGAAGGGAAGAGCAAGGTTGCCCACTATCCAGCTGCTGTCTATTTGCCAAACTTTAAACATAAGGCTTTTCTTTTTGAAAATTAAACAAATTAAATTCTGGAATGGATACCGCTGCTAGGGTGACCAGATGTCCCGATTTTATAGGGACAGTCCAGATATTTGGGGCTTTTTTTTCATATGGGCTCCTATTACCTCCCACCCCCTGTCCCAGTTTTTCACATTCGCTATCTGGTCACCCTAACCGCTGCAGGGTGTTGCTTTGTGAGCGTTGTCCCCTTTAGTTGTTTGGTACTGTGCTCCGTGTACCATATCAGAAACAAATGCCGTAGGTGCTTTAAGTACAGGGCTCAAGTCCTCAGTGGATTCCCATAAATATTGGTGCATTCTGGGGAAGTAACTAAGGCTGTCAGGAACAAAGAGGTGCAAATCCCCTACTCTAGGCACAATTGCTTTAACGGTTACAACGAAAGATGAACTCTATAGTTCCTAACAATACTGGGCTAGAGAGGTGGTGGGCCAGTCCAACACAGGGCTAGGGAGGTGGTGCGGCTTCTTGAGGCTAGTGACAGGGATACTCACCCCAAGCCACTCTCTTAGAGGAAATTGCACACTTGCCTGTAGTTCTCCTGGCCAGAGTTAAGTTATTTTGTCTGTTTTCATCCCACTCTTGGGTATCCTTCTCCCAGGGCTACTGCTGGGCCCTAGCAAGCAGCAGGCTGCTCTTCTGCAGCCAGCTCCTAGCCTGCTGCTCATGCTTTCGTGCCATCTCTAGCTCTCTCCCGAGCTCTCTCTCCATGCCATCTCTAGCTGGTCCCCCTCCAGTCTCAGGATGTTACTTTCCTTCCTTGGTGTTATAGAAACCTCTACTGGCTGGATGTTGAACTGAACTACAGTACCATCCACTGGCTCTGACTGGGCTTATATTATAAAAGAATAATTTATTATTTTTACCAGCATTGCTCACTGAATACACGTTTGCTTCATTCATGCTGTGTAGCCTGCAAAACCTGTGCATTAAATCCTCATTAAAAATTATTGCGCAAAAGTACAGTATTAAACCACTGCTACTGATTTAAATTACAATTTTTTCCTGGGACATGGAAGAGGTCCTCTACTCCCTAAGGACTATCTCTATGCTGAATAATAGCTCCCTATCCCAGCTTAGGGTAGGAGGGATGATCTAGCACACAGGGCACAGGTCTGGGTCTCAAGCAACCTGGCTTCAGTTCCTGGCTCAGCCACAGGCTTCCCATGTGACGCTGAGCAAATCACTTAATCTACCCCATGACTCAGAGCCCCATCTGTAAAATGGAGATATTACCTCTCTGTGTCTTGGTGGGGACAAGGGGGGCTTTTGAGAATGAAAGTCATTAACTGATTGAGGTGATCAGACACTTTGGTGATGAGAGCCATCTAAGTACTGAAACAGAACTTGATTGGGGCTAGATTTTTTTTTAATAGTCTTAAGTTTTGTATAATGAGAAGTTTATTAATGACAATAGATATCTTCAACTCTATCCACACACTCTCATTGTTTTAAAAAATAACTGAACTAATTTTGCTTGAACTTTACAACAAATTAAAGGTTTGGGTAGAGATCAGATCTGGAAAATTTGTGCTTTAAAATGTGAATGTGGCAAAAAGTTATAAGCATCCACAGAAGATATTGTCGAATGAAAATGCTCAGGTAAGTTTAATTATAGCTGTCTCTAGCACTCCAACCATAATGCAAATGAATTGTATATGTTTTTCACCTGTGGTATCTGTCCCCAAGTGTATCCTTCCTCATTCTCTAATGTTCTACACAATGCATGATACATATTTTCCATTTTAAAAGCAATTTCCAGATCCCTGTTTATTTCCCATGAAATCTTTAAAAGACAACATAGTATAAGGGAATGTACAATATTCTATGCTATTAACTGTAAATGTAAACTCTGCTAATGAGAAAACAGAATTGGAAAATAAGAGAAGATTGAAATAATATAAAGATGTCACTTGTATTAGATAGGGCTCTTCAAGGCCTCATTTCAGTAAAGCTTTTAGGTCCAACCCTAGTCAACAAAGCACAAAATTGTGTGTTGAAGTCCCATTTGAAGTCAGTAGCATGTGACAGACCACAACCTTCCATCCTGTCTTCTCATACAAATGGCTCAAATACCTCCATTTTGCAAACACTGACAGGTAGTTTGTCTGTTATCTCCTCCACCCTTTACAGTCTCATGCAATAACTCTGCTTATAGCTTACAGTGAAATACCAATATCATCCCCATTTGCCAGAAAGAAGAGAGCAAAGAGACACTCCATGCAGAGATCTCCCTTTACCCTGGTCGTGTTTTAACCTCTTCCCCTTTCTCTCTCTCTCTCTTCCCTGTGGCACTTCTGTCCTGTGCCTGTCTATTCCTCAAGTTGATGGGTTAACTAGCTTCTTAGCACTCCCTCTCTCAGACTAATCTAGTAATTAGCCCCAGCTTCCCTCAATCAGGCCCTTCTCCAAGGAAACTAATTGGCCTTACAGTGACCAGAGTGCTGGTTTAGCCCTGATTCTCAGCTCTTTGTCAAGTGGTATGTCAAGGTTCCTTCCCCACTCTGAACTCTAGGGTACAGATGTGGGGACGTGCATGGACACTTCTAAGCTTAATTACCAGCTTAGATCTGGTATTGCTGCCACCACTCACAAGCACTACTTTTCTTCCCTGGCTAGCCTTGAAAGACTTCACCAATTTCCTGGTGAACACAGATCCAAACCCCTTGGATCTTAAAATAAGGAGAAATTAACCATCCCCCACTCCTTTCTCCCACCAACTCCTGGTGGATCCAGATCCAACCCCCTTGGATCTAAAAAACAAGGAAAAAATCAATCAGGTATTAAGAAAAAGGCTTTTAATTAAAGAAAAGAAAGGTAAAAGAAAACCCTCTGGGAGAGATTAACATACCAGCTACTCTCATAGACAACAGATTCCAAACACAGAGGATGTTCCCCTGGCAAAACCTTAGTTACACCAAAAAAAAAAAGCCAAATACCCAATTTTGATAATTCCCTTAATGGTACCAAGACAAATTACAAAGGAAATAAACATAAACCTATTTATCCCTTTCTAAAACTTACTACTCTGATCAGAGGCTGGTTCCTTGATCTTTTTCACTCCGGCTGAAAACTGAAACTCTAATCAAAGGAAAACTTCCCTCCTTCCTTTTGAAACATCTTGTTCCCCCATTGGTTCCTCTGGTCAGGTGTCAGCTAGGCTAGGTGAACTTCTTAACCCTTTACAGGTAAAAGAGGCATTAACCCTTAACTATCTGTTTATGACATGGTATTTAGGGACCTGCTGAAAATCAAGCACTTGCTTGGAATAGGAGTTGATTGCTCAGTTGGGGCTCAAAGCTCACGCTTTGACAACTGTCAAACCCACAGTATGAAAGGCCAGCCTTAGGGAGAGGGAGGCTGGAGAGTGATCATTTCAATGAAGAGAAAAAGTCTAAAACCCAAAGGTAATTTCTGGAAAAATATTCCTCCTTTTTATTTTCAGTCTGATATTGGGAAGGAAAACCCAAATATTCAGAGTTTCATCGAGAAGAAATGAAGTAGTATTGGGAAGGAGCATGTGGATGAATGTACATCCTTACCAGTGATGTAAGGAAGTGAAGGTATACTTATCAAATGTCAAAGTCCCAATGTGGGATGTAATGGGCCACATTTTCTGCTAGTTTCACTCTGCTAAAGTCAATGAAGTTATGCTAGCAATTATGTGACCCAGTATCTGGCAGATACAAAATGAGGGGTACATAATAAAAATTAACACAGGAAACTTAAAAAATAAAAAATGTGGGATACATCCCTTTGAGGTTATAGAAAGATATCTATACTACTTTCATGATTCTGTTTCAGTTGTACATAACTTTGGACAGCAAATGTCTGGGAACACCAAATCTGCCTGGGACAAAAGTGAGTGAGGTGAGTGTAACAGAGGTTCAAGAAGCTATACTTGCATTAGTAGGAAGAAGGCTTAAGTCCAGGACCTCTACAGTAGCTTTCTGGAACATGCTTCCAGTTGGATGTGCAAGACTAGCTTGATAGGGTGAATTGTAGTATCTCGATGTATGTTTGAGAAAATGGGGTAAAGAGGAAGGGAGGGCTGATTGCTGACACAGAACATGAACACCTATAAATCTTGTCACTCTAAAGTGGGAGCTTGGGGAAAGCTACTGGTTTCTGAAGGCTACTTCAGTCAGATGAAGACCTCTGATATCTTTGTATTATTGACAATCTTAACACTGCTTCAAGTGAAGGATAGGAGAGAAGTTAGATCTAAACTGGAAGAGGGAAATGGTGAAGAGGACAGAGTTACATCTGGGAAAAGTAACAGTGTTAGACAAGAATTAAATTGAAATGAGAGAATAAAGGAGATGGCGAGGGAAATAATCCAAACAATGCTTTCAGTTGGTTTAGTGTTCTAGGGTGGCAATGCATTGTATAGTGGTTAGAGCTACCAAGTCTAAAAATATGTCTATATTGCACCTCAGGTAGCCACTCCCCCTGTAGCTTTAATCTAGCTGGCACAGCTAAATAGTGAGTGAAGCTAGAGCTGCATAAGCTTCAGTGTTGGCTGTACAAGCCTGTTCAGAACCCTGGATATTTACTCATTGCTAGCCTGTTCCAGGATTTGTACTGCTCTGTCTGCACTGCTATTTTAGCTGGGCTAGCTAGATTAGAGTCAGCACTTGGCTCAGTTTCTGTCCTTTGAACATTGGGCCAATGGCACCCTGTGTGTCTTTATAGTAATGCCAGTTACTTCACTGAATTTTCACGAGGGAAGAATTTGGAAGATGTTTCATTTTAAGACGGCATAATTAGACTTGAATTGGCATTGCCCCACAAGACATTGAAGCTACTGCTCCCAGTGCAATGCTGGGTCCATGCAAACAAGATTCAGTACCCTGTTTTTACCTGCTTTGTTTTCACTTGGCATATTTATCACTTCAGTTAGTATTATTTGCTATTTCAGTGTTTGAAATATAAATGTGCTTTCTTCTCATTCTTGCATCTCTGACAGTGAGTTCTAGCACCAGAATTATATAAGAAATGCCATAAATATCTGGTATATTATTCAGCTTTGGTTATGGTCTCTAATAAATCCTGAATCAATACTTCAGTGTTAGGGGTATAACATAAACATCAAAGCTAGAGGTGCCGAAGTGTACTGAGTCTGATTATGTAATGGCTTTTTGAGGCTTATGCAGATAATAATCTTGAGCCCCAGGGTCACCAGCAGACAGTGTAAAATCTATCCCTGTAAGTTACTGGCTAAAACACTTCACCTTTTTGACCTGATCCCTATGTTCAGAAAAGGGCCCTAAATCAACGTACTTTTTGTTTTTCTCTATTAACAGTGGTAGCTTTTCGGACTCTCTTTCAGGCTACCTGCACAACCGCTAGCTATAAGTCACTGATTAGGACTTCCATTTAATAATATGAAACTTGACAAAGTTTGGAAGATTTGATGTGCATCCAAAAGTTTAGGGAGCGAGACCCTCAGTTGATGTACACTGTCATAGCTTCGCTGAGTTAAATGGTGTGATAAAGGTTTACATCAGCTGAGGAGATGTCTCATGAGGCTTATCTGAAGATCTTTGGCCTGCTAAAATGGGCCGAAAATACTGTGTAAAAATTGGCTGTTATCGTTTGTTGGCTGTTTGTATGTTGGACTAGAAGGAGGAAATGCAAAGCAGGTGAAATTGGAGGGGAAGGGCAGGGGGGAGGAAATAATAATAAGGGAAAAGATCATCGTTTTAGACTCTCTAAAGATTTTGTTATAATTTTGGACAAAATTTCAGGCCAGTTCTTATTTTTCATGAACTGGTCCCCTGTCTCTTTTACTAGTAGACTTAACCTTAAAACAACATGTGTTAAACTGCTCCTGCTGTGTAATTAATTCGGTGATGATGACAGTCAGTTATTTGTAACATTGCAGTTCATCCCCCACAGAAATGTCTGTGACTAGAGATGGGCCTAACCCAAAAGCTGAATTTGAGACATTTGCACATTTTGGGGAAATGTGCAAATGTGACTCTTCACAGCAGAATGTATTCTCTATTATGATCTCAGTCAAAACCCTGGATCCAATTTGCCCAGAATTCTGGGGGAGTTGTATCTGAGCTGTTACCAGGCTCTAAATGTGACATTACAAAATGCTGGCCTGCTGCAGCAGAGAATGAACTACATAAGAGGAGAAAGCTGACAGTAGAGGGGAAAAGTTTCCTTTTATGCATAAACACCATACAAGTAGATCTAGCTAAACACTGAGATGGCATCTGCTGCATACTATGTGTCTGCAAAAGAACTCTCCCTTGAAGTTTTTAAACCGTGATTTGAGGACTTCAGTAACTCAGCCAGAGGTTATAGGTCTATTACAGGAGTGGGTGGGGGAGGTTCTGTGGCCTGCAATGTGCAGAAGATAGACTAGATGATCATGATGGTCTATTCTGCCTTAAAGTCTATGATTCTATATTACATGAGTGTCTCTCAGATCTTAATCATCATAACTGAACTCCTGTGAGGTAGAGACATAGTTGTCTCCATTTTATAGATGGGTTGCTAGGCAGCGATAGATTTAAGAGGGGGAGTTCTCAAAACACAAGATGGTATAACTGTCCCAACTTCCAAGAAGTCCAGTGCCTAGCTAATTCTGTGTGCCTTCAGAAATCTCCTCTTATATGATGTGCCCAACGTTGCTTAAGAAGTGTGGGACAAAGATAGGCAACAAATCTGTCCCTCCTCAGTCCCTGTCTGTTGTCTTAGTCACAAGAACACCTTTTCTTTTCTACAACTTGTTGCATCCTTGCACGCTGACTTAAACTACCTATGTCATGCAGTTACTGTAATAGAATCTGCATTAAATGAGATGCAGTAGGCCCAGGGCACTGGCCTATCGTAAGTTAATGGATGACGCTTGCAAAGCTCAGCTCAGAAGCAGCGATTTTTGGTGAAGTCCTATATGTGCAGGGTGGAAAGTGAATGCCTATTTTCTGAGTGACATAGAAGATGCTTCCAGAGAACACTCTCTTCAGCTGTGACTGAATGTATTGGGTTGCATCCTGAATCAATCTTGTGAATGGGTGCTGTAAGGAAAGGTGCATTTCAAAGCAGATTCTGATCCTCTTTCTCCTGTTTAGTATTGCCTTAATCCACAGTTCCTCCCACTGAAGTCAAGGGTGGCTATTTGTGGAGTAAGGTGCTGTTCACTGTAAATAAAGGTATTGGAATTGGGCCCTTTGGGAACATTGAGGAGATAAAGTCAACAAAGTTGCCCCAGCTAATAGTGACTCTGCCTCTCAGCTAGTATTAGAATCCAAAGCACCCTAGGTGCCTAGTCTTTAGTGCTAAGCACTGGAGTGCAGTGCCCCTTAATGAAGATTTTAAAAGGGTGTTTTTCTATAAATTCCGGAATGTGATTTAACATTCAAACACTTGCTGATGTGCAACCTGATGGATCGGTAACTCAAGCATACATGTCACTGGCCACACATAGTATGAATATTAATAGTCCTATGTGCTTTTTCTTGTTCTTATGAAAATACACATGGAAATGGAGGTATGTATTTTCTTTCCAGCTATTATACCAAGGTATGATTTTTCACACCACACTGGGTCACTGTATACCTGGAAACGATGGCAACTTGTGCTAGCCCACAGGGCCTTAACTATTATCTGCTGCCATAACGCGTCACTGCTATTAAAGTTCTAAACCCTCGAGTGTTGCAGCAATATTCAGGTTGTAAGACAGTGTTTCATTAATCCTATTTTCTGCTTGTTTGCCTATCCCAGGGATTTGTGGTTCCCAAGAGCAGTGTGCTGACCAAATGGCTCTATCACAGGGAAGATAGGCCAGGACTTAAAGCTCATGCTGGGTAGCTGGCAGGAGAAGGGGACTTGTGCCTGTTGCTGTTTTGCTCAACACAAAGGTTCAATTTCCTTGACAAATGATGGACACTGCCTCCAGAATTGGAACTCTGATCCCAAAGGGGCCCTGTGTTATTATAACATAAAGAATGGTTATTAAACTGTCAGAGGGTTAATAGATTCATCTTAATAATCTTTATAGATGGTGCACATTTCACCAGTGCTCCAAAAGCCCACAATGAGGTTTAAAATATTTTACTATTGGCTTGCCCTTCCTATCCCAAGGAAATCTAATGAGAACTCTTCTTGCTAATAAATTCTTTATCATAACTTAGTTGGTTTTTCCTTATGGAGGGAAAATATATCCTTGGCTGTGCTGGTTGATTAATTGATCTCATTTTATCAGCAAAATTAAATTCTCTCCTTTCATCTAGGAAGTTATTTAAAGAAGACTCTGTGCAATCCCAGTGTATGAACCTGATGACCCTGCGCATCAGAGTCTTCACATTTTATTAACTTCTTTTAACTGATTTCTATTTGAAGAATTCCCTTCATCTTTGAGGGCCGTATATCTTTTATTCTCAGGATTTCAGGATGACAAATGAGATGTCTGGTATGACTTTCTATTGGACCTCAAGACATTCACATAAGAGCATGGTACTGTCTGCTCCTCTAAATGTTCTTTCTCTTGGGTAATCTGGCCCGTTTAGCAGTCAAATTACCAAGACAAATAACTAAAACAGCATAACAAAAGCCAAAATAGCATAAATGAATTATTGAAACCCCTTAGCTATAGAGACTTTAAAATATAGAGCATTGATTGCTCAGAAGGAACGAGGGAGGTACACTGTGTGTGAGGATTTGAGTCATCGCAGCTATGGTCTGAAACTAGATTTAAGACTACAGAAGTCTCCAGAAACTTCCAAATGACACAAGCTAGCTATAGCTTTTTCTGACTCAGCCATGGGGAGCTCCCCTTTGAATTCCTGAGGCAGAGGTATGGCTGATGGAAGAATATAGGTGTCTTGACTTGTATTTTAGCCTTGGACTAACAGGCACTGAGTCTAGCAACCAGATGGGGGACTTGGCTAATTGAATTAGTCCATTCTAGCATGGATATCAGTTGGCAGGCACAGCAGTTAGCAATGAAGTGGAAATAGAGGGGATATAAACCCTTTGTTCCAGGACATAAGTCAATTAACTACTTCCTGGTTTAGGAAGAAATTTCCCTCATTGGTATACTATTCATAATTGTCTATTATGGGGTTCCTCCCATCTTCTTCTGAAACATTTGGCTACTGTCAGAGACAGGATACCAGACTAAATAGACCATGGGTCTGATTTGGTATGGCGATATCTATATAATCTAGCTGACTACTGAGTGCGACTCCAGAAAAGATTGTGAAAAATAAGACTGGCCAAGGGTAACTTCCACATGAGGCAAACCGGTCACAGCACATACTGGCTCAGCCATTAGTCCACTTGCTTTTGACTCCTGTGTCAGGTTACTGCTTATGGACCATTATGATGCTGCTTTTGGTCTCAGTTAAAGAAATGGGTTGGATGGACATTCAGTGAGTCTAGCCAGCAGAGGAGAGATTTTTCCAGTTGTTCAAAACTATGCTCGTGTTCGGTCAGCAGACTGTTGACAAAATATAAAATTCTCTCTGTCCTTGTTGAGGGTTACAGACTAGTTAGAATCCTGATTTAGGTCCAAAGTCCAGGAACCTTAGTTGTCTTGACATTACACTTTTCTTAAATCACAGGCCTGACTCCAGAAAAGCTCAATAGGAAACTGTAAACCTGCAATTTCTATAGAGTCATTTGTCCTATTAGTATAAAGGCATGTTCATGATGATTTATTTTTAGTCTTCATCATTGTGTTCCCATTATGCCTCTGGCGTTTAGGGCAGCAACAAAGCTCCTCCACTCCTGTCTGTTTCTGGCAAGTCTTTCGATGGTTGTCCAGCTGTGCCCAAGGTTTTTCAGTTCGGCTTCCACAGCTCTTCATTGTGTTTGTTTTTGGGCGGCCTCGTATTTTTAGTGGATATCTGTAAAAATTCTGAATTGCTGTTTTGGTGTCCAAACATTTTGAAAATGACCAAAATGATCTATTGTAGCAGGCATTTTTCTGCCATATAATTTACTATAATATTCCTATGGAATGCCACAGAATTCAACAAAAGTAGACAGTTAATTAATAGATAGTTGATCCATTTCCCAGTATTTCATATGAAAGGCATTGAAAAACAAATCACCACTTACTAAAGCAGAATAGAATAGACTGTGACAGTAACGCAGACAACAGCATATTGGAAGGCAATATATGATTGAATGTACCTATTTTACTCAAATTTTCTAAGACCTTTAGAAGTCCTTTACTGATTACATAGAGACGATAATGACAAAAAAAACCCAACCCCGCTACAAACTACAGGTGATAAACAGAAAATACGAATGTGTACAAAGAGCTTTCTTGCTCTTGGACACTTATCTTCCCTCCTTTTTCAGTTTTAGCATATCACATATAAATCAAAATAAACACTCGCTATCTGTTTGGAATGTGTATGTATTTACAAGAGTAAATGTGTGTTAGAGGATGAAAGGTGTGTGTGTGTATATATATATATATATATATATATATATATATATATATATATATATATATATATATATATTATATATGGAGGTGACTGTCCAGCATAATTATGCATTTTAAAATATTTTGTCTGGCTGAGCTACCCTTGGTGCGAATCTAGAGGTTGGGTGGTGATGTGGCCAAGGGAATGTCAAAGGTGGTGCCTCCTCTTCTTTTAAAGAAAACCAACCCCCCTATCCCCAAGCATTCTCCCTCTATAAAACACACAACACTTGGGATTAAATATCTTACTTTTCAAAACTGTAACATACTAACTGAATCAGTTCTCTCTCTAAGCATCCTCTCTTTCTATATCATCCTCACGTATCTCCTCAGATGACCCAGATGACCTTCAATAGATAAAAGATATGGGGTAGGGATAAGAGATTCATGGGCAGAAATCACTTTCCAAATAGGCTATATTGTGACTGGTTTTAACTTGCTGTGCTGTGTCTCTGGAGAAAATGAAGAGAACTTTTACCTCATCACCAATGCATACACAAAATTTCATTTAGCACAGCTCTTCCAGATAGTTGATTTAATTAATTCTGGCTGTGTCCACTCAGTGTCAGACTTTCCTTGCTGCAAAGCATTTTCTAGTTACTTTTGAATATAAGATCAGCAGGATATGGACCAGACTGGCTGAGTTTGTGATGGCAGATCTGGGTCAAGAGAGGATAAACATGGCATCTTCTCTGGTAACATTTCTGTTGTTTTCACTCAGATGCTTGAGAGGCACTTAGGAACCCTCAAATTGCAATCTACAAGTTTGACTTTTGCCTTTCTTAGGACCAGATTCAGGAAAGCTTCCCTATTCAGGGCCTAACTGAAGCATGTGCTTAAATGTTGTCCTGAATAGTGACAGACTTAGGCATGTACTTATGGTAAGTGCTTTCTAGAGTTAGAGTCCTAGCTGGAAAAATATAGCAGAGAAGTTATAGGTCCACTGTTCATATTGGAAATGCCTCCATATGGGGGACAGAAGTGAGTGCTGACTTAATTTAAATTAATGGATGCTAGGCCCTTCTTCACAAAGTTACCTCTTGACTCTGGTTTACTTGACAAGTCATTGTTGTGCTCTAATAATGCCTTCTTGGGGCAGCGATTAAAATTATTTGTAGTATGGCAACTACAGAGTCTTCAGATTATCTAGATTACATAGTCTCTGGTTTTAGGCCTGGTTATGGTACAGAGATAGCAGTAGTAACATTGGTTGATAGTCTGCTAGCCATGGACATAGGTCAGGTGTCCATGCTGATTCTGCAAAATCTATCAGTAGCCTGTGATATGACAATGATTTTTGTTGACTTGCCTCAGAACTACGAGATAGATGGCGCTAATCTTACCTGGTTCAATTCTTTCCTTTCAAAGTGGGTCCAGGTGAGCAGTAGTTCTCCGAAAAGGGCCATATTTTTGGAGTTTGAAGTACCCTCCATGCACACATCCACATCATACATAAAATATGTTTTGAAATGATCTATGTTTAGAAGAGGTCTGACATGGAGCTATCATGTGATAAGATAAACCTGCAGACAAGGTGAAATAATGGTATCCAAAATGAGAGAGTCATGTTTTGCACAGTTCCAGAAAGTGTTTCAACTGCATTTTTTTACTGTATAAGTTTATTTGAACACCTTAATGCGGTGTTTATTGATCAAAGCTACCAAACAACGTATTCAAAACTTTTTATTGGTTTTGCAGGGGCAAGTATTTTTTCCCTAGAAATGAGGAAGCTGTTTAGCATGTGGCAAAAATGGTGAATATTAACATTTTGCAATATAATACAAAATGTTTTCACATCAGATATTCTTTATTGTCACGGTATCTGAGTGATTATAATGGTTTTCAACTGAAATTTCTTGACCCAAATCAGTCTCTTACTGAAGATTGTGCACTAGTTGCATAGATTGTATGCCCATAGATGTATTGCGTAGAAGGTAGACCTTAATTTACTTGAATTCCTAATGTAATGATTCTCCATTTGTAAGCTTTTGTTTATTTTGTCTCCCTGGTAGAAGGTTTTAATTTGCGATTACCTATGCATGCAGTATTAGCTTTTCAAATATTCTAGAAATTAGCTTTTTAATTGTGACCCTTATGGAAAGGTTAGTTTTAGGGCTAGAAATCGCAATACATAGCTTCATATTACAAACATGTAAAAGCTATGAGAGAAAGAAGTGGCCTAACAAAAAGTAGTGAAGACAAAGTCCGTAAACAAGTCCTTGCCTCTACACTGAAGAGGGATGAAGAGCATGTTAAAGCTCTTAATAGCCATGTCATCAACAATATGAAACTCATTTGACCATGAATCACAACCAGAGGTGTGCTTATCAACATATCTACTGGATTGCATGTGACAGCAGATGTAAAAGTCTCTGCTGAAAATAGCAATAGTTGGTGAAGAACAAATGGAGAGATCTGTGAGAGGTGCACTTGATTGTGATGGGACCAGGGGCGGCTCTAGCCATTTCGCCATCCCAAGCACGGCAGGCAGGCTGGGTTCAGCAGCGTGCCTGCAGGAGGTCCACTGGTCCCGTTGCTTCGGCAGACCTCCTGCAGCCATGCCTGCAGGAGGCCCACAGAAACCACGGGACCAGCGGACCTCCCGCAGGCAAGCTGCTGAAGGCACCCTGCCTGCCTCCCCCGTGGCACCGGCAGAGTGCCCTCCACGGCTTGCTACCCCAAGCACGCGCTTGGCATGCTGGGGCCTGGAGCTGCCCCTGGATGGGACACATAGCTTCTTTCGCCCACTATCTGGCATCAAAACATTTGCCAAGAAGACCAATGTAAATCTGGCAAAGGAGGGGCAATCACAGCAGCCATCAGTTCAGAAATTGTTTTCCAGAGCCCTGTGCATAGCAAGGTGCAGAGATGATGTTTCAGTGGCAACTGATTTTAGTCACCCAATAGGACTTGTATTTATGGAACAATGAGAAGAACAGACAAAACTGAATTAGGGCATCAGCTGGAAGCTCAAGATGAAAGAATCCATGAGTTAAGAGCATGCAATAAAGAAGCCACAACGTACATCAGAGATGCCATGGCTGTCACACAAATAATGGCTGGAGACAAATGCCTCACATTTGATGAAATGGCTGCTGAGTAGTTGAGCCAGATCCTAAAAGGATTTGCTAAAGCTTAAATTGGAAACCAAATTCTTTGACAAATAAGACAACAGTATCTCTGTGAAAACTGCAGAAAGGCAACACTGGACACAGGACCACTGATGGTGGGGAAGGGGGCAATTGCCCAGTGGCTCAGGTGATTTAAAAGGGCCCGGGAGGCCCGGCTGCAGGAGAGATTCACGTGCTGCACAGCCAGCAGCATGAGTTCAGGTTTCCCTCCCCGCACATTGCTTTGTCCTGCTGCAGCTGCTCCTGGGACCCTCCTGCTAGCTATGTGGAGCAGGGATTAGAGGATGCTGATGTCAGGGTGTCCCCCTCCCTCAGTGCCCCATCTCTGCAGAGCAGGGGAGAGGGGACACAGTCTGGCTCAGGAGGACTTGGAGGTGCTGCGGTCTACTCTGAATGGTGAGTGTGTGACTAAGTGCCTTTCCTAAAGACTCAATGCACTGTTCCTAAGATTTCCCCAGCAGCCTGCTCACACAGATACAGGTCTCTTTCACACTCACCTCCTAACACATACTTGTAGTTACTACTTGTTACTTCCTGAATTGTGCATATCCCTGTAATTTTATTCTTTCAAATGGTAGTGAGCTCTAAAATGCCTGACCTGTCCTGGCTGAAGTAATTATCCCTATGGTAACTTTTTAAAAATATTAATATAATATCTAGGTGGTTTGTTTCTACTGGTGGAGCACATCTGCACATACCTTGGTGCACATAACAAAATGTATTGCTCATATGAATGGAAAAAATTGGAGGGAACATGCCAGCAACCCAAGCGCAGCACCGTCCAAATGTCAGGTGGACCATGTCGTAGGGGGGCCCACTGACTGTTCTCTCCAGGGTCCTGGAATTGCTGTCGGTGGGCCTGAGTGGACACAATCTAAGGTTGGATGCAAGAAATAACAAGTAATTGGTGGATTCCCTGTGCTTCTGTGAACATATGGTTCAAAATGCAACTGATGGTGGGAGAACAACCAATGCAAGCACTCCTCCTTGCTGGAGATTTTTCCAGTGGTGACGTAGCAAAGTCCATCACCAGGAGGAGTGTTTGAAGCCCAAGACTTGTACAGTACTCCAGAGGAAGCAGATGCAAGAATGCTTCTGGGCTCTGTATGTGCCAATATGGCTTTTGGGTCTTTTGGTGTCAAAGGAACCGCTGTAATTGTAATACAGATACTTTGGTCCTTGTTCATTGCTTTCCAAAAATGGAACACACAGATAACATGTGGATTGAAACAGGCACCATTACTAGCACAAGTGACAAGAGTCTCTTCATACTTATGCATGTGGTTGTGATGCACTCATTCCTGACTTCTGCAACATACTTCCTGCTGTACATGTATTAACAGGATAATCGGTTTGGTTCTGGGGAAAAAATCTGTGTATAATGTCAAAACAAAAGGAACTTACTGCTTCAGAGATCTTGTCAAATTGGGAGAGAGTGATGGGCAAGCTGCCATTTCTGCAGCAAGGAAGTTGGTAGCTATATGACCAGAGAGAACTGAATTATTTGTGCTTCAATCAGGCTATCAAAAAGGACTAGTTATTGGCCAAAGTCCAAGAATGTGAAGACAGTTTTTTTTGAAGAGCATGTCAAAAGAGTATCTTGGCAAACAAAGATCTGGATGTCTTTGCACATTGGTAAAGCAGATTGCAACATGGATGGATGATGAACTACTTCCTTTATTCTTCAATGGCCCAATGACACCTGAGTTTCTACAAGACCTTATTTGTACCTGTAGGGGTCACTGCACAATCAATGATATCTGTAATCAGACCACTCTCCTCCCTGCACAGACTTGTGTACATGCCAAGACAATGAAGACTGGTAACTCATGCCCGTTCAACAGACTGTAGTGCAGGATGATTATGTTGACTAGAATTATCACCACTGGCAACAGTACCACTTGACAGCTCCACATCAGACCTCATCTGAAAGTTGACATAAGTATGTGTGTGTGTGTGTGTACGCGCACATACATACAGGGGATACATTAAGTCGACCAAATCAGTGGTGTCTGCCACGTGCCTACAGGGAGTGGTTTTGTGTGGTTGGTGATCTACCTGAGAGCTCCTGGTGGGAATCTACAATACTGTGTTGCTTCTTTCTTTCTGTTCAGTGCTGTGAGTCTGCAAGATGATTTTAGTGATAGTGGTGTCAGTTTGCTGCTAATGCACAGTACCATCTCATTCTCATCATATTCACATGATACTATCCTTCACAGTTCGCAAGTTAGCTTTGGCTTTGGATGAAAGTGAAATGTTTAAAGTCAATGCTAGTAGGCTGGAGGAAGGATATTGAGGGTATAGGTAAGGGTGGTTTAAGGCCAGTACTGAGAGGGATTTGCTTTTGGCTTGACCAAGAGGTTATTGGATACATATGATATTATTGGCTAACTTCTTCTTCTAAATCTAATAACTCAATTGCTATTTTTGACTTTGTGACCTTCAGAATGGATTATTACAATGCTTTCTTCATGGTGTTACTCCTGAGGACAACTTGGCATCTACAGCTGGTGCAGAATGAGGTATCCTTCCTATCTGGCAATGCTAATCAGTCTCTGACAACTGCATCAGCTTGCCAGTGAATCTAAAGGTAGCCTTTCTTTAAATTACTATTTTTGTTTGAGTTTTGGCACTCTGAGTCTCTCTCTCTCTCTCTCTCTCTCTCTCTCTCTCTTCCCACCCACACTGCTATAGCTATTAAGATCAAAATGGATTCTCATTTTAACAGTCCCTACACTATCAGTGAGGATGGCTCCCCCATCTGGTATTCACTTTCTTCACTGTTTTAACAAAATCTGTGTTATCTCATGGTGTAAGGTTCATACCTTCCTGGTGTTTCCATGTAACTTGTTTCTGTATGTGTGGAGAAAGACTCTGGGCTTGTCTACATCAGAAAGTTGCAGCGCTGGTGAGGGAGTTACAGCGCTGCAACTTTGAAGGTGTACACATCTGCAGGGCACCACCAGCGCTGCAACTCCCTGTTTGCAGCGCTGGCCGTACTCCCGTTTTGTCTCGGGTGTAGAGGATCCAGCGCTGGTGATCCAGCGCTGGTAATCCAATGTAGACACTTACCAGCGCTTTTCTTGACCTCCGTGGAAGGAGGAAGCCTCTGGTAATCAAGCTGGTCTCCTTTCCCGGTTTGCTCTCTCGTTCCCGGAACCCCGAGCAAGCAGGTCTCCTTCCCTGCGGTTTGCAGGGTGGTTCAGGGAACGCGAGAGCAAACCGCGGCGAAGTTTGTCTCCTTTCCCAGTTTGCTCTCGCGTTCCCGGAACCCCCCTTGAAGCCGCCCAACAGCGCTGCAGTGTGGCCACATCTAACACCACTTGCAGCACTGGTTGCTGTAAGTGTGGCCACTCTGCAGCGCTGGTCCTATACAGCTGTACTAATACAGCTGTACTAATACAGCTGTAACAACCAGCGCTGCAAAATTTTAGATGTAGACATGGCCTCTCTTTTGTTTGCAGAAGTCCTTTATGTGTGATATTGAATCTGTGCTCAGAGACTTTGGGCTATGGTGTACGCTGCAGTGGCACAAAGGGGCTGGAAAGAGGGACTCCTTAGCAGATCAGCTGAAGAATCCCTAGCTATCATAGGGCTAGCATATGAAAGCCCTGGCGCAGAGGGAATATTAGGGATATGGCAGATAGGAAGGGCTTAGTTCAGAACACTGAGGCAAACCAGGCTGCACTGTCTGAGGTTCAGCTGGACCTAATATTGGGTCTGTTATATTGGGTGCATTTTATAAATGTTTAAGTTACAACAGAGCTCAGTTTTTCTGTATATCCTGTAGACAGGAATATGGCATTTATATCACCTTCTATTATCTAGGCACAAACCTTATTTTACAGCTTCAAGAATGTAGTATTCAAAATTATTGTTGAATTGAAAATAGTTGACACTGAGTTGGCTGTTTCCAGAACCAAAAACTGGACTGTGCTCATGTTTAGGCAAGTCTGACCTATGGCTGCTCACACAGGGGCTGATGCTTGCTTGTCACTTCTTTCTAACATCCAAAAGGCTGCTGTAGCTTTAAGTATCACCTAGTCAGCTGTGTTTGGGGTGAGCAGGCTCTGCCAGCTTTAATCACCCATCTTAGCCTTGACAGAAAATGCTGCTCAGCAAGGCTGTGAGGGCATGAAATTGTGTTAAGCAACACTCATGAAAATGACTGGATTTGCTATTTTAGTGTAGGTGTCTAAATGTTTTTGAAATTGTAATTTTCCTGTGCTGTTATGTGTAAAGGTGACCGCTCCATGTTGGGCCCTCAGCAGTTTGCACTAGACAGCTAATCAGGTTGATTCATTTGTTGAAGTGGTCAGTAAGCTCTCTCTCTCTGCAGTTGTATAACAGGATTGAACTCTTCTGTGACTCTCAAGGATATAATGCTGTACAGTTATTTTGAAGGGTACATATTAGAAATACAGAACTTTCTGAAGCAAACTGTGCAGATGCATTAGGGTTTTATTTTTGTAGGAACCAATATAATTACCTGAAGCGCTAACATTACACACTTATTCAGTTTGCCGGCAGTTTTTAGGTACAGTAAGGGTTATTATTACCTGGGTATCCAGAATTCCTGGTAGAGAGCAGCCTTTCTTACATCTGGCCCAAATGAATACATTTTAACAGTCAAGGTATTTCATTATGTGTTTGTTAATTACAGAAGGACTGATCTAAATGAGGTTTGGAATTTTGAGCATTACCCGGTTCTGCCACATGATGGCACACATCAGTTGAATGAAAATTACAGGATTATCAGAGAAATGCCTGTGAATGGAAATGAATCAAATCTTTTATTTGGGTCTACAGTGCTCAGGGTTCATTTTCCCTAACTGTTGTTTCAATACACAATTTAGCTTGATCACAGTGAGGGAAGGTGGAGTTGGCTGCTTCCATCACAAGCTGCAATAGATATGGCAAAAAAAAAGAATTATTATGTTGGACGGGGGGGGGGAGGGGGATGGGGAAGAGGAATCCTGCAAATAATACTAAACTTTAAAAGATATTGGTGGTAGCAAAGCTGTTTATAGATTCCACCACCCCTTCACCCCTGCCTTTCTCTTCAAAAGATCAGCAAACACGGAGGAATCGGGGAATCATTTTAAGTTTTTCAAGACATCATCTCACAAAGCCATGAAGTGTACTATTTCTCCCATATTTGTTTATTAATGGACTTCTGTCAGAGTCTAGTGACTAGTACCTAGCTAATTTTAGTGGTGGGGGAAATATCACTATAGCTGATAAAAGCACTTGGGGTGCTTCAGTATCAGAAAGGTACAGTATGGTATATGGATCAATGATGTTCAGAGATGGGTCAGAGCCACAGAAATCAGATCCAAAGCTAAAGCAGATTTTTCCAAGAAGGTGCTCTGATCTGGATTTTGGATTCACACCCATCTCTAGTATCTATATTAATTATTATTTAAACTCTTGTTTATATCTTATCCATGACATTGGTTTATGTTCCCTTTCGCGCATAGCTTGCATGAAAATGATCCGTATTATCAGGAACTGTTTTAGCACATTTCACGCTCTTTATTATATATACTGTGCTAGACAGTTTATGAACATATAAGGAAGAAACAGTGCTTGCCCCAGTGAGTTTACAATCCACATGCAAGGCTACAGACAACAGGGTGGATGGCACAAACACAGGGGAAGGCTGACTCTTTCTGATAAGAAAAATGAAACAATAAGTGCATGAAAAAACAATAGTCACACCAAATGAGCTGTCAAGCCACTGCCAAGTTTTTTGAAGGTATCTACTTTGCAGATAACAAAGTAGAAACAAGTCCCTTGTTCTGGGTTTCACTGTTATATCCTAAGCATGGCTGATCAGGGAATAATTAATGGCATGAATTAGAATTCAGGGTTAGGCTGAGATTTTTAAGGCTACCTAGGGGATGGGGTGTCCAATGCCCCTTATTCCCCTCCCTCAAGGCATCCTGCCTTGACTATGTGTCTCACCAAAGAAGGTGGGCCAGTTCATCCGCCCAATCCCCGCAATGGGAAAAGGGGGTGGTGTCCAGGAGGCAGCTGAGTCCTGTTGTCCGGGGTTCTTTCAACCCAAAGCTCTTGGTAACTTTACTCTGCATGAGGTGGTGTCAGGAAATAAATCAGGGGAGACATAGCCGTCCAACCGATAGATGTCTGGCACAAACAGGACAACACGAGTGTTTTCACTTAAAGCTAAACTTTACTAGTCTCAAGCACTTACACACGTCCGCAACAAGATTAGTAAACACCCCCAACCCTTGATAATTACCGAAGCTGAGTGTGGCTTCCGAGTGACACAGCAGCAGCCTGTCTGCCTCTGGGGAACACAAGCTGCATCCAAAGGGAGAGACCAGTCCAGAAGAGTCCCCAAATGAGTCCCCTTATTTATACATTAGTAATAGAATGACATGTCCCTTAAAGAAACCTTGTTAAGTAAGCAGTTTCAAGCAAGAGGTTCCTTCTGATTGATTAGCCAGGTGTGGGTCTTTCCAGAGCCTGCAGCCTTGAGACCCCAGTAGACATTCCTGAGGATACATCCTGCTCTTCTAACATGTATCAGCAACTTCAACACAATTCTTATCAGGAAGGATGCAGGGTCAAGCTGCCCCTTCCGTGGCACCCTAAAACCCACCTTCTCTCCTGCCTTGGTCAAGCTGAGACTTGCTTTGAACAGCTTGCTGGCTAGGCTGTCTTTAACAATAAGCCATAGTGGTTTCAGGCACTTTACTGGTTTTGCCAAAGTCACCCTGTACAAGTCCCAGCATTTGCATTCTCCAGGACTGGGTCCAGCATTACTGCTAAGAACAAGTGATGACTATTTACTACCAAACAGTACAATTCACTCTGGCTGCTTTGGAAGGTGCTATGCCTTTATATTAATCACCATTTGTTGGGTGACCTTCCGTTCATAAGTACAAGTCAGCAAAACAAAACAAAATCCCTCGCCATGTTTCTCACTGGTATAATGAAAAGCAGTCAGATCTTGGAAGAGAATATGAAAAATCCTAAGCATCAAAATGCCTTTGACATCTTTATTAGTAAACAAATACTGAGAAACTACATTTTGTGTGACACTGAGTTATAGAACAGTGCATTCTATCGTTGCTCTCTATCCTTCCTCCCAGGGCTGGCTCCAGGCCCCAGCTAGCCAAGCGCGTGTTTGGGGCGGCATGCCGCGGGGGGCGCTTTGCCGGCACGCCTGCGGGAGGTCCACTGGAGCCGCGGGACCGGCGAGCGGCAGAGCGCCGCCCGCGGCGTGCAGCCGTGCTTGGGGCAGCGAAATGGCTAGAGCCACCCCTGCTCCCTCCCTCCCCACAGCTCGCCTATTTGGTAGCTGATTCCAGAGGCCGATGACAATGCCCATGTCTCTTTCAAGTTGAATGCATTTGCTCTGTGTTTTGAGAGGCTTGCTTTCCTGCACATATCAAGTCACGCTATGTGGGGAAAAAATGCAGGAGTTCATGGACTGTTAAGTGCTCAGCCACTGCACTTTCCTAAGTGAAGGCAACTGGTGAGCAAGTGCAGCGTTTAGAAATTTAAGAAAATATTTCTCCACTGGGAATGCTTGCTTATTCCATTTACCCCAGAACTGCAACTTAAAAGAAAAAGAAAAAAACAATGTAGAGATTGCTTCAGAGGAGAGAGTCAGGTATAGAGATCAGAATTTTTTTTTAAATAGAGCAAATAAACGACTTTTCCCCTCCATTGAATTTATTGACTCTCATAAAGAAACCACTTCACTTTGAACCCATGACTTTAGATCTACTTTTTCTAAAGTTCTCTCATTGTGAAACACTCTTAAAATAATTTTTGAAAGACATTCAGAATAGGTGAAGTTCTAGAACATGCTTCCAAGGGGAACAGTAGGGACAAAAGACCTAAGTTTTCAAGACTGAAATGAAAAAGTTTTTATGGAGGGAACGGTATGATGAGATTGCCTAAAATGATGTGTCACCCATCTGTGATTGCTAGTGGCAAATATCCCTAAAGGACAGAGATGGGACACTAGATGGGGAGGGCGCTGACGTACTACAGTGAATTCGTTCCCAAATGTCAGGCTGGTGGGTCTTGCCAGGGTCTAACTGATCACCATATTTGGGATCAGGAAGGAATTTCTGATCAGGAAGGTCAGATTGGCAGTGCCCCTGGGAACTTTTCCTATTCCTCTGCAGCATGGGGCACAGGTCATTTGCTGGTTTAAATTAGTGTAAATCATGGATTCTCTGTAACTTGACTTCTTTAAGCTATAATTTGAGGACTTCAGTAACTCAGCCAGAGGTTAGGGGTCTATTACAGGAGTGGGTGGGTGAGGTTTTGTGGCCTGCCACATGCAGGAGGTCAGACTAGATTATCACAATGATTCCTTCTGGCCTTAAAGTCTGTAAGGTCATATTTGTGTCATGTCTTCCATTGTGAAGAATCCCAATATGTTGAACAAACTATACTCTACATGGATTTCTTTACACACTACTGAAATGTAGCTTCTTCTGGAGTAGAACAGGACAGTTGCTCTGTACCAGCTACACGGCACACCAAATTTTTTGGCGTCCAACTGTGCCAACAATTCCCCAGATGAAAAATACTGTGGAGAATAGGTTGTCTTTCTTTATACGGGGCTATAAATGTGCATGGCACTGTATGAACTAGTAAAAGAGGTGGAATCTTGGCCCAATGGGGGCAGGATCAAGATCTATATTCCTACTGCTGAATACTTACAATCTAAGTTAAGACCTGCCCTGACAAGGTCATGTAACACATTTTGGACTAGAGAGAGGATGACATCAGTTTTGTGTGTGAAGATTATTTCAGTTCTGATTTCTCAGCTCTTTGCTAGTTGTGCCATTAAATGGTGAGATGTTTAGTGTTAGGGTGACCAGATGTCCCATTTTTATAGGGACAGTCCTGTTTTTTGGAACTTTTTCTTATATAGGTGCTCATTACCCCCACCCCCTGTCCTGTTTTTTTCAGAGTTGCTATCTGGTCACCCTACTAATTATTCTTCGTCCTAGACAAATATTCTTGCATTGCACTTGCGGTCTGCTAACCTGCTCCCTGGGATGGCAAATCAGTTTTTAAAATATTAGTGATCATAAATGGGAAACCAATGCCTTATTGGCCACAATAAGGTAGAACATTGTGTTGCAACTTTTGCAGTATCAGTCTCCTCCTCCTCCTCCTTCTCCTTTCTCAACACTTCCCTGTTCAGGGTTGGCAACTTTCATAGTCTTTCAAATTGCATGATTTGCATGACAGGCAGGTGCACAATCGGTGTCTCTCTAAAGTTTGTTGATATCCAGTTAATGTACCGATGTTGTGGTCTTCCCTTGGTCATCTTCCATCCAAGATCATTGAAAGGGCCATCTTACCAATATAACACTCTGTTCCTTGATGAACATGCCCATACCAACATAACCTAGCCCCTTTAACTTGTCCTCAGAGAGTCAACCTGCATTAGGTGTCTCAGAATCTCATTTCATTTTCCTGCTCTTCAATCCTCAATCATAGAATATATTGGCCTTTTTCTGCCTGTGTCTGAGGCCATGTCTACACTTACTGTAGATCGATGCAGCAGGGGCTGATTTAGTAGGTCTAGTGAAGATGTGCTAAATCAACCACAGAGCACTCTCCAGTCGACTCCTGTACTCCACCAGAATGAGAAGTGTAAGGTAAGTCAGCAGGAGAGTGTCATCCATTGATGCAGTGCAGTGAAGACACTGCAGTAAGTTGATCTCAGCTATGTTGATTCCACCTACCTTATTCATGTAGCTGGAATAGCGTAACTTAGGTCAACTTACCCCAGTAGTGTAGAAAAGGCCTTAGTAACCTCCCTTGACGGGGTGTACCTGGTCCTTTGTGGCCCCCTACTGGAGGCCCTGTAGTCCTACTCTCCCTGCAGCTTTTCTAGGAAGGCCTGGAGGAGTCACCTTCCATGCTTCTTTCCTGGGGCAGGGTAACAGTCTATCAGAGCCCAGAAGACTCAGATAAAAGGAGCTGCAGGGCAGTTGTTGGCTGCAATCGGAGGGTGAGGAAGGGTGCTCACCAAGGCCCAGTAAATGGCTGCATTTACTGGGCCATGGAGGGAGAAGACCAGAGAATGTTAACCCTTTAACAGGTAAAAGAAAAGGGACTGGTTGGGAGAAAACCTAGGGAATAGCAGCAGTGACTAATTAAAGGAGGCAGAATGTGGCTGCTGATTATAGTGTCCCTGGGTTGGGACCCAGAGTAGTGGATAGGTCAAGGTCCCCCCACTGGCCACTAGTGAAGTGGCCTAAGCCCTGAGAAAGGGACAAGTACCCTTTAGAAGCTTGAGAAAAGGGCTGGATTTAGAGGGCCTAGAGGTGTGCCTGAAGACCCTGCAGGGAGCTGACAGTTTGAACTATTTGCTACTATGGGAGGGGTCCTTTTTTTTTTTTTTATTGTGTGACTTGGTTGGAGGGCTGAGCTACTGAAGATCCACCTACCGAGGCCTGCAACCTATAGGGGTGCCAGGAATGGGGAAAAGATTGCAGTATCAGCCCAACCATTAGGAGGCACTCCAGAGGTGAGTGCCAACCCATTACACCACCCTGTAATAAGGGCTCGGGTTTCAGCGTGATTCAGCTTTTTAGGAGCTAGCCTTTGAAATATCCTACGTGAGTGATCTCTCCCTGTAAGAATAATTCAGGTTCCACCTTTCTAGCTTACCTTGGTCTTCGGTCCCTGATACTTACTGGGCAAAGAGACCAACCTCTACTGAGGGAATGTAGGTTTCTTGTATGTGGTTCCTTTTAATGCCCTGTCATAAACAGATAGTTAAGGGTTAATGTCTCTTTTACCTGTAAAGGGTTAACAAACAGGGAACCAAAAACACCTGACCAGAGGACCAATCAGGAAACAAGATACTTTCAAATCTCGGTGGAGGGAAGTCTTTGTTTGTGTTTTTTGGGTTTTGCTTTGTTCTCTCTGGGTCCTGAAAGGGACTAGACGTGCAACCAGGTTTCTTGCCAATCTCCCTGCTACAGTCTCTTATATATTCAGAATAGTGAGTATTAAGTAGGAAAGGCCATTATAGTCTTTTGATTGTTTTCTGTATTTGCAAATGTGTAGTTTGCTGGAAGTATTTTAAATTGTATTTTGCTGGCGGGGGGGCTTCTCTCTAGTGTCTATAAGCTGAAAGACCCTGTAACTTTTACCATCTAAATTACAGAGAACTTTTTACTTTTTTTTCTTTTAATAAAAAGTTTTGCTTTTGAAGACCTGATTGATTTTTCCCCCCTTGTTGAGGCTCAAGGGAATTGAGTCTGTACTTGCCAGGGAATTGGTGAGAGAAAGTGGGGGAAACAAACCTGATTTCTCTGTGTTGTGATTCAAGGAGTTTGAATCACAGTAATCTTCCAGGGTAACCCAGGGAGGGGAAGCCTGGGAGAGGCAATGGTGAGGGAAAGGGTTTACTTTCCATGTGTTAAGACTCAAGGAATCTGGGTCTTGGGGGTCCCGGGGCAAGGTTCTGGGGGAACCAGAGTGTACCAGGCACTGGAATTCCTGGTTGGTGGCAGTGTATCAGATCGAAGCAGGTAATTAAGCTTAGAGGAATTCATGCTGGTACCCCAACTTTTGGACTTTAAGGTTCAGATTGGAGAAATATACCATGACATGCCCCATGCTTAATGATCACCCAGTAACAAGGTTCTGGGTTGCTGTCCTGTGCTTATTTAGCCAGAAGTTGCTTCGGCATGCCAGCCCTTAAACAGGGTATAAGATCTCAGCCCTCTCAACTGTAAAATAGTGGAGCCTTTTTGTGCCTCAGGACCATTGCTTTGTAAGTGCAGGCCCAGGGTCACCATTATTTTTTTATTAATCATCTGTGTTTAAGACATTGCTTTAGCTAAATACATACTGCTGGTTCATTAGAAATCAATTAAATCATTGATTTATAACTGTCATCCCTGAGGACCATTTTTGCGGTGGAGCATAGCGGAGGCTGGGTGGAGAAGGACTCTGGTAAGGGGACAGGATGTGACAATGCTGTGGCTCCAGCCCTGCTGTTCAAACTCAGACATAGCACACATTGATCAGCCCCTGTGTATGGTTGGCTGGCCAGGTGGCTGCTCTCAGAGCAGGATTCATTGTCTCCAGTATTGATCTGTAAAGAGTGTAGCAGAAACCTGTTCTTATATGGTCAGTGAAGCACACTAATTCCAGTGAAAACGGGGACACAAGGATCTGTATAGATTGGGTAAAGGTCAGAAAGAAAAAGGTTCAGTTAATTATGGGGATAGGGGTTGAGGACTATTGAAACTCAAGACCTGATGCGCATCCCTTACCCTGTGCCGCTCGAGCTCTGATGGCAATTTAAACGCCTGGGGTTCTGGCCACTGCCGTGGTAGCAGCGGCTGGGAGCCCTGGGCCCTTTTAAATTGCTGGGCCCTGGGGCAGCTGTCCACTTTTGTCACCTCCCGCCCCCCTTTTAGCACCCCCCATCGGCGGTGTCCCTGCTGGTAAGCTTTAACATCGGCTGCGTATTGGCCGGTACTGGCGGCCACTTCTTACTGGTAGCGCCCCACTTTCACCTCTGACTAGAACCTTTAGGATTTCTCCTAGAATATTCATATCCCTTTCTAGAAAACAGAACAATCTCTTCTCATAGACTCGCTAAGTGGGTTTCAGGTAACATCATAGCCTGCTACAAGAGCACTTTTCCCTGTTTAGCAAAAAAGAAGTACCAAAGTTAATGCAAAGGGTATATTTAGTTGCAGCTAAACATGTTTTAATGTTTACTGACCATTGACCATAATTCTTCTTTAGGAACATAACAAAGTACAAATGCAAAACAAGATTAAAATCCATTACACCTCTACCTTGAGTCCTCGATATAACGCTGTCCTTGGGAGTCAAAAAATCTTACCACATTATAGGTGAAAAACTGTGTTTTATATTGAACTTGCTTTGATCCACCGCAGTGTGCAGCCCCCACCCCCGCCGGGAGCACTGCTTTACCGCGTTGTATCCAAATTTGTGTTGTATCAGGTGGTGTTATATCGAGGTAGTGGTGTATTTAAATTAAGGTTTCCAGCTTGTTGATTTAAATCATGATTAAAATTAGTAATTTAAAGTGTTGTGATTTAAATCAATCCACTCTGGTATGGAGCACTAGTCCTGCTGGTCTCATTAGCAAAAATCTTGGAAGCAAAACAAAAAGGATCAAACTGAGTCCTCAGACTCTGTCTTATGAGTTCATTACAGCTCTCAGGTCTTGTGGTGCTGATCTGAGCCCTGCGAACCAATTTACTTCACTTCATTGCAAAGTAGAATTAATTCTTATTGTAAACACATCTGCAGCTAAAGCCATCTTCATCTTATGAAATAGATTTTTTTTCTTACCCATTTGAGAAGGTGGAAGGGGATCATGCATGTCATGTTCTACTGTTTTCTCTTTTTTACATTGAAATGTGGTATGCTGGTAGGGCACTTTTTTTTTCAGGTAGAAGTTAACTCTCCCTAAACAGGTGTCTGATTACATGAACAAGAAATGTTACCCAGATGCATTAATAACACACATTTTGCCTTTTGATGAAATCAATGAAGGATTTGAATTGCTGCAGACATGGAAAAGGTGAGTGATTTTATTTTTTTATCTTCATGATAATTTCTTGAGTCAGTTTGATATATGAATTGCCAGAGAGAGATTCTGTCATTTCTTCACCAGTTTTGTGATAGATAGGAGATGGATTCAAAATGGAAACTGAAGGCAGCTGAGATGATGGAGAGGGTCAATGAGGACAAATTTGTAGGTAGTTTCGGTCATACGGATCAGTGACAGCCAGTCTGGAGTCAGTGCAGTCACATGGAGAGACAGAACAAAGCTGGAGGTAGGGGGGGGAGGGTTACTGAGGGTCAATAAGAATAAACTTGGAGGCAGTCAGGGTCAGCAAGGGACAGTGAAGCTATGTATAAGGCAGGGGGGCTATGAGTGTGATAGTGGGGCCATGTGGGGTGAAGTAGAGCCAGGCTGGAGTTAGTGTGGTTGTGCAGCTGTCAATGAGAATAAATTTGGAGGCAATCAGTCATGAAGGAGGTCGATAGGGGTGAGTCTGGAGGTGGTAGGGTCACAGGGGGTCAGAGAGCAAGGCTGGAGGTAGTCAGGGTCACACAAGTTGAGGCTGATGGCAGCAGGGCTTGCTCAGGGGCACAGTTGCCAACTTGCATGTGGTAAATAAGCACCCCAACTTTCACAATAAGTCAGAAATCAAGCTAATCCCCTTTCAAAACAAGCCAATCCCTAAGAACGCCAACACTCCATGTGACTAGATCCCCCTGAAGTGCGGTCTGGGACTGTGGTGGGCCTGCTGTGCACCCCTGACTCTCTCCCCCCTTGCTCTTGTTTGCCCCCCACTCCCCCGCCTCTGCTTGCCGGGAGCCGATCAATTAAAAAAAAATAAAAGCAGCCACAAGCCCAACAAGCCAAAAACTAGCCAACAAGCAACTCACAAGCCAATTAAACCAAAAGTAAGCCCAATTTCTGGTTTTTTTTTTTTTTTTTTTTCCAAACAGGTTTGGCATGTCTGCTCAGGGGTCCTGGAGAGCAAGGGTGGAAGCAGTGGGGTAATGTACAGGTCACCAGCACCACAGCCTAACCACATGAGCTAGCTGGCCCACTAGAGATACTCCTGCCTTGACCATTTCAGAAAGGAGCATCAGGCCCCTGAGGGGACTTTGTGGCCTCTGGAACGACATAGGCAGGTCGGGGCCAGTTTCTCGGCAGGAGGATTAGCACTTGCTTTACATTATAGAACTTGTAGGATTGATGCCTGCACTCTCCAGGTGCTGGGACAATGGCTCTTACCTGCTTCCTGGGGAAGGATTGGGCCACCTCCCTCTCTCTCTTCTTTTGGCCCATTACATGTAGCGGTCATAGAGAAGGGCAAGAACCACAGGCTCAAGCCCATAGCCAGGTAGCTAGCAAGCAGCAATGTTGATGTTGTTAACACCATAGTTTTACCCACTGAACTAACCTGCCTGGGGGAAGGCCACCTCCCACAGCCAGAGCCATTTCAGAAACAAGCAACTGGCTGCAATGGGACATCATCAGATTAGGGCCCTATTTCTGCAAGGTGGATTAGCCCAAATAGTGAGTGTTCACTCTGTATACAAGCCTCAATGGCATTGATACCTGAACTCGCCAGCCTGCTGTGGTAGGGGAAGCCATCTCTTCCTTATGGCTTTGCTCAAGACCCTAGCACCATCTCTTTGTCTCACTGGCACCAGACAGGTCAGCTGAAGGTGGGTAATTAGCTGAAGCAGTAGACTGCTTGCCCAGAACTGGGGTGAGGTAGTGAGCCTCGCTCTTCATAACAGTGAAATGAAATCACCCTCCTTGGGCTACAGAGAGGATTAGGCCTACAACCATGGTATTATTAGTGCCACACACCAACCAGCTGAATTAGCCAGACCACCAAAAAACCACTCTCTCAGCCATTTCAGAAAGGAGCAACAGGCCATCTTGGCAAGCTTGTGGCCTCTGGCATGACACGGCCAGCTTCCAGTCAGAGAGATCAGCTCAACTGGTAGAGCATTGCTTTACATGCAAGTGGATGTAGGATCAATGCCTGCATTCTCCAATGGAAGGCTGCTGGCAGGGGTGGGGGTGGGGGGTTGCACACACCAGGCCCTTGTTCTTTCTTTTTAGAAGATGTCACCAGCTAGGGGACCAAGCCATTCAGCGCCCCTCTCCTCATTCAGCCTCTGAAGAATTGAGTCATGGCAGGGCCGGTGGACAGCAGATGCTGCCTAACAGCTGGGAGAATTAGTTCAAGTGGTAGAGTGCTTGCTCTAAATAGGAGAGGTAGCATAATTGATGCCCAGTGCTCCACAGGTATCACACAGCAAGGTCAGGGTCTCAGAGACACTCATTGAAACAGTAAAGGTGGTTGTGTCACATTTGTCAGCAGCATCCCAAGGACCAAAAAATTTGTGTTGGATTTTCATGCACAGCTCCCATTCAAGAAAGTGGAAGTCATGTGCATGCTTCTGATGAGTTTACTTCCCAAACAACGTTGCGTTTACCTTTTTGTAACTGTTTCTCACTCTAACTAGGCACCATGCCACTTTAGAAAGAGCCATACCATTGTACCCTATTCAGCATTACTTTAGAAATGTAATCATTTATTGCTTTCCAAATGCATTTATCGTGACATAAGTCTCTACTATGCTTTAGCAGAATTACTGTCCTATTCTCACTGATTTATAGGGCAGACTGTTGCCCAAGAAAAAAAAATTCTGAGAACCTAGCAGAGTATAGAAGCATAACTGTCTGTCTGCTGAAGAACAGCATGACTTAAAGAAATTGATTCCGCTGAGAAAGCGGCATAATGTGTGCAAAGCTATGGGCCTGATGCTGGTTGTATTTTTACTGCTATAACTCAGGAGTAACTCCAGCAAAGTCAATAGAGTACACGGTGTAAAACTGGAGTGAGGAGAGAATTGGGACCTACATCTTCAAAGTGGCCAACATTTTAACTTAAATGAGAATTGTATTCCCCGATAAACCTCATGGTATAAAAAAAAAAAAAAAGAGCACCCACTTGCCAAACTAATCTACATTTGGGATTTGAACATGTGTCTCTATGCCAGTGGTTCTCAACCCACAGCCCGCTTGTGGCCCAATCAGCATGCAGCTGTGGCTCATGTGACACCCTCAGGGCTATATACATATTGTGTGGATGCGGACCACATAACATAGAGAGCTGCATATGCGGCCCACAATGGGAAATAGGTTGAGAATCACTGGTCTAGCCTCTTACAGTGCAGTATTAGTGCTTTATCAAGAAGTGAGATTAGGGAGACTTTTGTGGAGTAGCCCCTTTACACTGTAGAGGGTTGGTCAGTAGGGGGAATGGAGGGTCTGATATTTTCCATACGTGTTCCAGGAACAAGACTAGGGGATGAACTGTCTATATTTTTCTCACTGTCAGTGTGCAGGTGGTTGCAGTGAAGAAAGGTTTGTGTTTAAGTTAGGGAGGATTCTCTGCAGCTTGAGGTCTTCAAACCACAATTTGAGGACTTCAATAACTCAGACATAGGTTAGGGGTTTGTTACAGAAGTGGATAGGTGAGATTCTGTAACCTGCATTGTGCAGGTCAGACTAGATGATCATAATGGTCCCTTCTGACCTTTAAGTCTATGAGTCTAAGTTAGGGGTCTACACCTGACAAATGGGAAGCAGTTTGTGAATCTGTCTGCAGTATGAGCTGTGAGGTCTGAGTGCCACAGCTGAGACTGGAGAGACACTTGAGCTTTGATGATATCAACAAAAGGGGGCTGGTGGCATGGTCCTCTGAGTGCCTGTAATGTTCTGAGGTGCAATTCAGATCAGTGGGAGGCTGTATCGCCACCAGCCCTGTAACCTTGGTGCCATAAATGTTCTGCTGCTAGGTCTCACAGCTGAAACACCAACGGCAAGCATGCAGCTCCCTGAGTGCTGTGCAGCCCTGCTTCAGCACTCTGATCCCAGCAGTCTGCCTACATGACAACAGCCCCACTCTGGCCTCCACCCGTTGGAGGGTGACTCCCAGCATAAGCCCATAACCATCTGCCCTGAAGTGTCCAGCCCTCTCCTGGAACATTCAGAGGAGTCAGAAGGTCCGTTGCTCCTTTTAAAAGACAAACACACAGAAGCTTGTTGCTTGGACTGGTGTTAATAATCATTTAAAGTCAAACACAGATGGATGCTAAGATGGGTTCTTCTCCATCTCATAACTTCCCAAACTCAATGTTTTGTCCCCAGACTCAGGATGCTCTCATGCTGTTCTCTGCCTGTGGACTTCCCATCCCCCTGCTGAGTCATATGTAAATGGGGCTTCCATTGTTTAATCACCCCTTACTTTATTTCATTGGAGACGGGTGAATAGCTGCCTGTCTTCCTGTCTGGGAGAAGCCTGTTTTATCAGCTCCACATATCCCTAACTCTTAGCAAACACAAGACTACTAATGATCAGTGAGTTATTAGCTTTCCGGTGAAATATAACATTCCACAGTTGGGGTATATATTATGACAGCCATGTGTTATGTGTGATGAGTATGTCAAGCCTGACGAGCTGCTGACAGAGTAATGAGCCACCACTGGGCCTCTGTGTTACAGTGCCCATGACTTTTTGAAATTTGGTCCCCTCTAGGTCTGACATAGGTCACATCTGATGAGCTTCAGGATGTGTTGCTAACCTCATATTTATTCTCAATCATTTACCAATAGGGGTGTGGGAGAAGGAATTATAAGGGTGGGGAGTAGTTGGAAATGGAGAGGGATTTCAGCTCTTAAGTTTTAAGGTAACTGTGGTGGGGTGTCTGACCCGTGCTGGCCCTGATAGGGTTAAAACCCAGCCTGGAGGGCTGCAAGGAAACAGCCAGTTCTGGCAGTGGCCAATTAGGGTCCAGACAGCCCATATAAAAGGAAGCCACCGGCCAGAGCAGGAACCTACTTCAGGAAACCCAAAGGAGGGGACTGGCTTCCTAGAGGGCTGCAGAACTAGCACCTTGAACAGGGCTGCTAGGAGTTGCAGGCCTGAGGCCCTGGGAAGACTCTGAAGGAGCTAGAGGCAGGAGCTGAAGGCTCTGGGGCTATGAGGAAGTGGCCCAGGGAATTGAGACACTGGTGGAGAAAGAAAGGAGGGGCAGTGGGAAACTGTTTACAGGGTCCTTGGGCTGGGAGCCAGAGTAATGGGCGGGCCTGGGTCATAGCTCCCTCCCCCATCCCATGCTCGCCACTGAAGGAGTGGCCATGCTATGGACTGCCAAGCAGCTGCAAGGAGCGGCTAGACTGTTGTGGAAGGAGTCCCCCGGAAGGGGGGAACTTTGATAGTGACATGGCTGGAGGGCTGTGCCATGAAGCAGAGGCAGTGATACTGGAATTGCAGTGGGTCTGCAGGTGGAAACAAGGACAGGAGAATCACCACCACCAGAGGGCACACCTGCTGACCAGAGCTAATTCCTGAAACAGCCAGCAGGAGGCGCCAGTGTGATGAGTGACCCCATGATAGGAACCTAAAGTTTTTCTTATAAATCTAAGTAAATAAATACTGGAAATGCAAAGTGGCGGTACTATAGCATGACAATATGCCATGTAAACAGGTCACTAGTTAAAAAAAAAAATCACTTCAGGGAGCTATACTAAGGTTCCAGTATAACTTTAAGTTAGCTGTGTTGCACAAACTACTTGTTTGTTTCACAAGCTGCATATCATCAAACATAGATGTTCAAAATAACTAAAGTTGCTATAACTAAAGTTGCTTGGATTTTGCATGTTTTGACTGTGTCTAATTGTGCAAGCTTAATGTAAAATATACACCCTAAAGGGAGAATGTGGCCAGAAAAGCTTTACTGTAAATTGCCACAATTCTATTATTTTTATGCATTTGGACCAGTTGGATTCCAAAGAGTATTTGCACCTTCCTTTTAATGTGTGGTTGGAAAAAAAAGGGCTAAAATAGTGCAAATATGTGATAGTTTAAACCATCTCAGATTCACAGACGATAGTGTTGATTGCCAAAAATACTATCAAACTACAGAAAATGCTGCAAGAACTCAACACAAAAAGCAGCCAAGTCAGACGGAAAATTAACCGCCCCAAAACAAAATTTATACAGTCTGATACCTTGCCAAAAGCCCACATAACAATCAAGGAAGAACAAATAGAAGAAGTTGAGCAATAGGTCTATTTGGGCCAAGAAATTAACATGCGCCACGATCAGAAAGGTGAACTCTCACAAAGAAAGAAAGCAGGTTGGTGCACATTTAGTTCTATCAGAGATGTCCTTCAAGGAAAAATCAATAAGGCAACATGCCTCTTCAACTCAACAGTACTGCCAGCGATGTTGTATGGCAGCAAAACATTGGCACTGACCAAGACAGAGGAACAGCAACTGTCTGTCATGGAAAGGGTGATGGAAAGAAGAATTCTGGGAATTTCAGTCTGCAACTGAGTCCCCAGTGAAGTGATCAGACAGCGGAGTGGAGTGCAGGACGTCGTTGTTGAGAGCAAGCATAGTGAAATGTGATGGGCTGGGCATATAGCAAGGCTCACTGACAATCGATGGAGTGCAGCTGTTGCCGAGTGGTACCCATGGGAACTGAAATGACCTCTTGGCCGACCTCCAAAGAGATGGGAAGATTTTCTTGTGAAAAGACATGGCCATACATGGAGAAGGAAGGCCAGGACATGAGAAGAATGGAAGACATGTTGTGGGGTTTGGTCCTGCTTTGAGCAGGGGGTTGGACTAGATGACCTCCTGAGGTCCCTTCCAACCCTGATATTCTGCGATTGGCACAATCTATATGAGGGCTGAAGGACCTATCGATCAAGGTGATCAGAATAGTGCAATGTACCAGAAATAACAGGTTTTTTTGCCTTCATTAACATCATGTTTATTATAGTAGTGCCAAAACACCAACCAACCAAAAATTGGGTTCCATTATGCTAAGCATTGTGCAATCATAGTGCATAGTCCCTGCATCAAAGAGCTTAGACCGGACAGATACAGGGCGGGAGGAGGGGGAGAACACACAAGAAGAGTGAACTACACCATGACAGCAAAGGTTGTTCGTTGAGTTTTCTTTGGGGGCAGGAGAATTAGGTGGGGATAAGTTGAATGGAGGGGGAATATTGAAAGGAAAGGGACGGCAAGAGGGGCAGGGGAGAAGAGGATAATAGAGGCAGATGTGGAGTGAAACTGAGATGAAGAGAGTGTGTGGGAGGAAGAAGGTTGGAGCTAACATCCAATCAGGCCATCAGAGAAAGTCCATAACATACTAGGAAGGTTTAAAATTAATAGCAAACAATGTAAAAGAGGAAAAGGGGGATTTATTCTTCGTGAAACATCCCTGATCCCCATATAGTTTAATAAGAGCCAAGACTGTCTGATTGGGCCCAAAAGGCATGAAATTTTTTCTTCAAAAAATAAACTCCAAGAACTGCTGTTGCCATTAAAACTTAGATCAGTAGAAATGTGTAATTTAAGGAGCAAGAAAATTGAATTAAACTAACTGAGCAGTTCATTTTATCCTAAGCATTTTACTCACAAGTTTACTACTACAGAAAGTTTAAAATTCCTCTTAGAAACACAGAATTGCAGGTTGGTTGAGGCCACACCTCTCAAAATCCCATATCCTCCAGCTGGAAAGGCTAAAATTCTAACACATGATCACAGCGTTGCTAGGAAACAAGGGGAAAATAAGTAGGAAAGGAGTTAAGAACTAGCAGAGGTGAAACCAGGTTTCTTGCCAATCTCCCTGCTGCAGTCTCTTATATATTCTGAATAGTCAGTATTAAGTAGGAAACGCGGTTATAGTCTTTTGATTTCCGTATTTGCAAATGTGTAGTTTGCTGGAAGTATTTTAAATTGTATTTTGCTGGGGGGAGGCTTCTCTCCAGTGTCTATAAGCTGAAAGACCCTGTAACTTTTACCATCTAAATTAGAGATAACTTTTACTTTTTTCTTCCTTTTTATTGAAATTTTGCTTTTTAAGACCTGTTTGACTTTTTCCCCTTGTTGAGGCTCAAAGGAATTGAGTCTGTACTTACCGGGAAAGTGGTGGGAGACAGGGAGAAAGAAGGGAGAGGGAAAGGAGGAATCCCTTTGTTTAGATTCACGGAGCTTGAATCTGTCTATCTTTCCAGGGTAACCCAGGGAGGAGAAGCCTGGGAGAGGCAATGGTGAAGGAAAGGGTTTACTTTCCTTGTGTTAAGATCCAGAGGGTCTGGGTCTTGGGGGACCAGAGTGTACCAGGCACTGGAATTCCTGGTTGGTGGCAGCGTATCAGATCTAAGCAGGTAATTAAGCTTAGAGGAATTCATGCTGGTACCCCAATTTTTTGGACTCTAAGGTTCAGATTGGGGAAATATACCATGACAATCTCATCTGCCTCTGGTAGCTGGTCCATGAAGGCTAACATCTTGCTACTGTTATCAGTTACTCCACCAACTCAAGTGGTAGAGACCAGTGCTGTGGAGCTAAAGGTTCCAGTTCTGCTCATGAGCAATGTAGGGATAAATATGATTCCAGATAATTTTTTTTAAACCTAGGAAATTGCAACCATATCTTTCTTTTAAAATAGTTCTTGAATGTAAATCAAGCACTCGCATTAGGAAATGCCTGAATTAAAGTTGCCCAGGCAATCTTACTTTAGCTCTCTTCTACATATGCTTACAACATGGTCTTTAATTATATGGATCACATCACAAGTCCATGAGGGGGCTGAAATAAGTTTGCATGGTTAGTCTTAATTGTGGCATTTCCTGACTTTAGAGTGCTTAACTTCGCAACTTTAAATTTCTTTAGTTATTTTGTATGCAAAATTGTATGTTGCAATCTCACAGTTCATTTTTCTACTTTATTTTCTATCTGTTTTATATACTCTAAGATACCTTAATTACAGTAAAAATTCTTTCTACCCTTTGTTAAATAAATTGGAAATAAAATAACTATCTTGTTTCCTTACCTCAGAAAGAAACCCTTCTTTTTTTGGCCTCTGAATAAATTAAACAATAAACCTCTCAAAGGAATTTCCACTCACCAAGTGGATCATAAATGCAGTTTGCTCAATGAATAAAGCCTTAAAGTTATCTGGAAGAACAGAGACAATCATGAAGAATTTCCAGAAGTACTACTGAGCACTGTATAGATTAAAAATAAGAGGTGTAACTAATAGGTTCTTTTTGAATATTTATTGATTGAAAGATCAGCTGGTCAAGTTCAGGTTTGGTTTGTTAATCATAGACTAGGTCTCTAAGATCAAACAGCACAAACGAAAAGGCTAATTTACCAGTTCTGGGGTACTAGGCCTGCCCTCCTGCTCTGGTTCAAGGTGGATTATGGGTTTATATAGACTTCTTCTCCCTTGTTTATCCCATAGTATAATTTTTGCAGTTCACTCACCATTACATCTCTACCTTCTGGTCAAGTACATTTTCACCATGCCCTACTATACCCCAAATTTCCAGTGTGCAAAAGGTTACAACAGTTTTGATCCATTTTAACATGGATTATAGTCCATCATGTCTGCCTTTATTAATGATGTTTTATCTATTTATTCGTTTCTTGTGTCTTCTATTACTATCTATAACTTGTTATTTGAGGTGCTTAGCCAATCATATTTTATCTAGCAAGCACATATAAAATTAAAAACAACCTTAAGAGTATGACCTTGTCACAGCTGTATAAACATATTTCCACTTGACATGCAGTTTACTTCGTATTTGCTAATAATTCTATACAATCTCTTAGCATGCCTTTTTGCAAAACTTTATGGGAGTTCCTTAGCATAGCTAAATGCCAGGTCCTTCATAAGTCAACAGTAGCCAAATTCTCTATTGGCTTGACTCCACTGAGGTCTTCTCTTTAGCCAGAGCAAGTGAAAAGTAGCTTCTAAATCATTATGTGCAACCTCCTGCTTGAATCTCTGGGTTCAGATTCACCAGTGCTATTCTAGAGAGGCAGGAAAATAGTGCTAAGTGGGCAAAATTCATGCCTGATGTTACCTCACTGAGATAATAGAATATTTGGGTTGGAAGGGACCTTAGGAGGTCATCTAGTCCAACCCCTTGCTCAAAGCAGGACCAATCCCCAACTAAATCATCCCAGCCAGGGCTTTGTCAAGAATGAACTTAAAAAAACCTCTAAGGTGGTAGAATCTCCTTCCTCTCTATTCCAGTGTTTCACCACCCTCCTAGTGAAAAAGTTTTTCCTAATATCCAACCTAAACCTCCCCCACTGCAACTTGAGACCATTACTCCTTGTTCTGCCATATGTTACCACTGAGAACAGTCTAGATCCAGCCTCTTTGAAACCAACCTTTCAGGTAGTTGAAAACAGCTATCAAATTCCCCCTCATTCTTCTCTTCTGCAGACTAAATAATCCCAGTTCCCTCAGCCTCTCCTCATAAATCATGTGCTCCAGCCCCCTAATCATTTTTGTTGCTTTCCACTGGATTCTTTCCAATTTTTCCACATCCTTCTTGTAGTTTGGGGCCCAAACCTGGACACTGTACTCCAGATGAGGCCTCACTAATGCTGAATAGAGGGGAATGATCACATTCCTTGATCTGCTGGCAGTGCCCCTACTTATACAGCCCAAAATGCAGTTAGCCTTCTTGGCAACAAGGGCACACTGTCTACTTATATCCAGCTTCTTGTCCACTGTAACCCCTAAATCCTTTTCTGCAGAACTGATGCCTAGCCATTCAATCCCTAGTCTGTAGCAGTGCATGGGATTCTTCCGTCCTAAGTGGAGGCCTCTGCACTTGTCCCTGTTGAACCTCATCAGATTTCTTTTGGCTCAATCCTCTAATTTGTCTAGGTCCCTCTGTATCCTCCCCCTACTCCTTCCAGTTTAGTGTCAAAAGATCGAGATGAATTTTGCCCACTTGTTTTAATCATCATTGAAACCCTCTGTAGCTTCATCTTGCTGTAACTAGTTCAAATATAGTCCAACTTATTTACAGACACAAATGAGACACTTGTATTAATATACCCTACATTTCAATTTCATCATCAGTAGGTTTATTACTTTAACTTGGCCACTACATAGTCCCAGTGAAAATGTAATTACAAGATGTACTTAGCAACAGGAAGAGTCTTTAATTTTTCAGTTTGGTTTTTGCTTGAACTAACGAGACCTTAGTTGTCATCCTCTGGGATGCATGCCATTTTTTCACTACTGTACTCACAAGGGACTATACTAATAAATATTGATACACTTGCATTAGCCAGAAGCTGCTAAATGAACATAAAACAATAAGGAGTTTAAATTTTTTTTGAGGGGGGAGGGGAATCTTTATGGTTAGGGGTTTCTCTTAGTGCAATAATCCTCACTCAGTCATATTGATAACGAATAAAATTAAATATGCTTTTGGCTATATTGTGTAAAACTCACCTACAAATGAACTTTTGAGCTATGCTCATTTTAAAAAAGAATTTGTAAAGCAACAAAGCATGTGAACTCTGATTTGCATGTGTCAATATTTATTTTCTCTCCATTGGCTTTAACTCCCTAACTCTGTAGACACTATGGACATACACAGCATGTCCTCTTAAGCATCAGTTAAAATTTCTGAATAGTAAAATGATAGTTTTGGTGTGTAATACTATGTTAAAATAACACTGAAAATTGCAAAGACTAGCACTCAAAAGTTACAAATCTCAGAATTAAGGTTGCAACAAAGGAGACAGTGGTCCCACAGACAACAATGTCCTTCACTATTCAACCCTGATTAATGTGCAGAGTGTCTCCTCCTGTGCACTCAGTGGCACAGGGATCCTGTGGAAAAAAGTGATATATCATGTAATTAGACATGTCATAACACATAAGCACCAGAGAGCAAAATTTAAGTTGCCTGTGCAACCTACATTCTGATTTTTCCTAACTTTTGTATGTTTGACTTTGCAACCTTAATGTTTTTAACATGTTTGTGGTGTGTGTGATTTTTTTCTAGGGTTTTAAACAAATTGAATAAATGAATTCCATCGTGTGGCATGATATTGGCACCCACATAAGTGATCAGCGGGGTTGGGACATTTAGATCCACCACACAGACTTCTGCCTCTTGAGCTAACTGAGTAACTGACAGCAAGTGTAGATTGTCATCCCCTATGTGGATCACCTTTGCCAGTGGGTATCACAGATATCTTCTGGAAGCAGAGGAATGGTGAAATTCAGGAATCTTGGTTCGTCTCCAGGTTCTAGAGGAGAGCACTCTAGTGCACAATCTTGAACCCCTCTGCTTTGTCCCCCTCAAAGTGACCGTTTCAGTCCTGTCTCTTCCCCTCCCTTGGCTTCTTGTCCCAGTGCCACTCTCCTTGTCTACCCCATCCTAGTCTTCACTCCTCAGGTTTGCCTCCCAGTGTCCATACCTAGTCAGCCTGAGACACAATATTTTCTCCCACCCCCCCCAATTCCCAGGCCTCCCCATCTCATTCCCAGTCCCATTCTCCACCCAGTCCCAATTGCCCTTCCTGGATCCTCATCCAATCTATCTCCCAGTCTCACTTCCTAGGATCTTCCTCCACTCTGTCTCTACACCCTTCCCAGCTGCCATGTTCCAGTCTCTTTGCCCAGCCAATCCCAGTCTCCCTCACTGCCTCATCTGATCTCAGTGTTCCCGCCTCACATCCAACTAGCTCCAGTCACCTCATTTACCGCATTGGCTCCCAATTCCAGACACCCTGCTTAATATGTCCCACCCTGCCTCTCCATCTGCTTCCCATTCTCCTTGCCCCAGTCTTCCCCCTTCAATTCCCAGTCCTAGTTTACCCCCTTTTTTCTCCCTGGTTTGACTTTTATCTCCTCTGCATTTGAAGGCAGACTGCTCCCACCTCCATGCTGCCTGGCTGCCAGCATGGGGACAGTTGGAAAGCATGGGGGAGAGAGGTTCCCAGCTCTCAGTTCTGGTGCCTGGACCCAGCCCAGAATAGATGGGAGCTGCCATTAGAAGGAAAAATCCAGCTTTTTCCCTTGTAGTTCAGTGCTGGAGTTTACTCAGTGGCTGCAGGGGGATGATCCATGCACAGTCTGGTCAGCACTAGGCACTGTAAGGGGATGGAGCACGCTCAGTGGGACTGGACTAGTTGGATTTTAGCTGTTAACTTTAACAGGATCTCTATCAAACACATGCAAACTGCTATTTTTAAAATACTTATAACTGAGCCAAATCTGAGCAAGTTTTCACTGAGATTGCAAAAGGAACATCCCTGTGTCAAGGGATGCGCTGCTCCCTGCAGGTGGCAAATCCTCCTGGCTGTTCTGGGGATTAGCTCTCTTTCACATCCAAAGCCTCCCTTTGTGGTCTCTCCACTTTTTTCCTTTCTCTCAGGCTGCAGCCCCGTTGTACTCCAGGAGCTGAAGCGTCCTCTTAGTGACTCAGCCCTCCGGCCAGGTCACTGTGTGGTCTCCCCTTCTGGGGTACAGTGTGTCACTGGACATGCTGTCCAGGCAATGCCACTCTGTCAGTGGATGGTAGGGGAGCCCAGGCCCACTCACTACTCTGGGTTCCAGCCCAGGGACCCTACAACATGCAACCAAAGTCTGCTCCATCCTCAACCTTGCTGCTCTCTCCTCAGGCTCCTTCCTACTGTCCTCCCATAGGCTTTCTTCCTCACCCTTTTCTCTTTTGGGTACACTTTTCCTTGAGGCTTAGGCTCCTAGGTTCCAACTCATTTCCCCCTCCCTCTCTAAAGCATGGAGGGTGGCTGAAGACTTCTTTGCAGTCACCATTTCTGTTGCCAGCTTCCTGGCTTTATACTGATCCAGCTCCTACTTGCTCAGGTAAGTTCCATCTTCCAATCCTGGGTTGTTTCTGTAAGCTAAACCCCTTATTTACGGCCTTTCTCAGTGATCTTTACTTGGTGGTCTTCCTTAACCCTTCCGGACTGGTGTGCGGGGGCCATCCCTGCCAAGTTTCAAGTCCATGTTCCATGGCATGGAGGTACTAGAGCATTTCAAAGAGAAGGTCTCAAGAATTTAACATGAGTAAAAATGTATTTTTTCCAAGCCTTGTCCTCAGAAATGGCTGAACTGTTTGGGGTGAAATTTCTCAAAATTTGACAAAGTTTTAAGCAACTGAAAACTGAGTTGTCTAACAAGAAGTATTGGGCAACCGTAAATAGGTAGTTTTATCAGCCCCTGCTATAACTATAATGTAGCAAATTTCATCCCATCAGATTCCAAATATTCTTATGAATTTAGAAAAGCTATAAATAAGGAGCACTTTGTCAGATGCTGGAAGACACCCATCTTTTGAGTGAAAAAACAGTTTAACAGTGCACAGGTAGGATTATTGTTTGATATTAGATCTTGGCTTCAAGGTTGAAAAAAAATGGCCAAAAATTGGTCCTGTAATCTATCACATCCCACAGGCCTTTGAAACTGCAAAGGATAGTGAGTTTAAGTCAAGGGAAGAAACAGTGGGAGCTTTTGTGGTGTTATAGGGAGCAAAGCTAAAAAGGGAGAGAAAAGTGATTATTGCCAATCTCAGACTGGAGAACATGGGGGTCAATCCTGCTGATGAGGTGGTTGGAGCTCATGAGAGGCTAGTGCTGTTCTGGCATGAAGGAAGCACCTTTGATCAGTTTCTCTGCTGGAAGCCAAAAGCAAGGAGAACAGAAACACCAGCATAGTGAAGAAGGAAAGGAAGCTAATAGATAACAGACCAGATCCTCAGCTGATTATTTTAGTGAAGCTAGGCTGATTTACACCAGAGAGAATCTGGCCTACTAAACCCCCCAGCTGACCTGCTTGTCCTACCTTCCAGACAAGGGGGTTTGTATCCCAAGGTAAATAGATACATTAGCAGAACATAGTTCACTTGGGGCTCAATGGCTAACAGAGTCCTAGGCACTTTTCCATCCCTCATTTAGGAATCACACCCTATCTTCTTCCCACAATCCTTGGTTTCCTGTTCTATAGAGACAAGTTAACAATACAGCGTTACGGTTCCTAAGTGACTGAAGTTACTTTCTCTATCCCAGTCCAGTCCATCAATCCAGTCTTATTCATCTAGTTCATCTAATCCATCATTTTCCTCAAGTGCCTGTAACCTAGGCATCTAAAACAGTCAGACTTGTATTTTATTCCACCAGCACACACCATCCCTCATTAGAGGCGTAGGCCTACTGACACAATTGATGTATATATGTACTTGAGATAGTACAAGTTAGAAACAAAGCCAAGGACTTGTTTCAAGGACAATCACTGAATTGTGGATGTTTTGCTTTGTGAACATGGTGTAAACCCATGACAGGTATTTGAGACTAGTCCTCTCTGCCAGCACAACGGTTCTCCTGAGCTCCTTATGTTTATATTAAGTCAGAGCAGTTCTTGCTGAGCAGCTTTCTGGTCTTGCTTGAATGGCATTGAGCTGTAGCATAAAAGAAAGACAAATGGTATCTGTTACATTGGTAATGAACTGCTAGAGGTATAATGGCACAGGTGCTGAAAAGTTCCTTCTCAAAAATTTAAACTTGTGAGGCAGTTACTCTTAAATGTATATCACTAAAACAGCGGATGGGTTTACTTTGCTATAATATTTATGCCCTATTTCCAAAGCAGTAATAACTCTTCAGCTCTGTTAGAATTAATAATATTTGAAGTTATTAATACTATGGGAAACCACCAAATATTAATGTAACCGTAAAGTCCTTTATTAAATCCAAAGGCCAAATGGTACATATACAATTGCTCTAAACATGCCTAAATAAGCAGTTGATTTTATCAAAATACTTAAACAGGCTAAACCTAAGGTGCTTAAACCCATATTGGTTGGCTCCAGCATGATCAGGCAGCTATTAGCAATGAACCCTTTAAGAGTTTACTTTGTATACCCTTTAACAAGTGATGTAATTGCCAATTACTGACTTTGGCTAAAAACTACTACTAGTCTAATTGCCTGTCTTAATCTAGATAAGATTTACAACCATCTTTCCTTCCTGTCCCCCAGTTTCCCCATTGCACCTGGATTCACATAGGTGTGTGGGTTGGGGAAGGGCCCTGTTGACTCATTTTAAGACAGACCCTCTGTGTTTGATTTAAAGCCACCTGCAGTCACCCCTAGCGGTCAGAGGCCTTCTTTTTAGAAACTTCCCCTTATCTCATTAGCTATTCTTTGAGCCAGACATTCTCCCTACTTTATTCCTTCTAGCCTTATCGCATATTTTCAAAGCCTTCCTTCTTCTTGCTTCCTTTACAAGACATATTTCCTTAACCACATTTAAGCTAATGTTAATTCTTTAGTCTTACAATTATCTGACGCTCCCTAATAAAAGTAGAATACAACCTCGGATGGACTTTACTGTACTGTGTCAACACATAGCATTTGAAAAAAAAAAATCTCCTGGTTCATTTTTGGTGGTAAAAGCAAAGACGCCCTTTGGTGCTGATGAAACATTTTATCCTACTTGACTAAGCTGGCAGGAAATTCCATTTCTTGCTCTTCTAGGTCTTTAATTATTGGAGGAGAACCTGAGAACCTTTTCCCGCAGATCTGATATTATTTAAACAGATATAAAAGGAGTTAGTATTATGATAGAGGGTGAACAATAATATCTAAACATATGCAAATGTGCAATCAAATTGAAAGCCAGCAAAATTTAAAACTAAAGAAAATGCTTTTTCCCACCAAAACAATCAGCCTGGAGAACTCATTGCCAGAGGATATCACTGAGGCTAAAAGTTTAGCAGGATTAAAAAAAAAAAAGGCGGGGAAGGGAATCAGACATTTATATTTCCTCTTAAAATAAGGATTTTTTAAAAAACTCTTAAAAAAACACTGAGGACATTTTTGGCCCCAAAATTTAGGTTTTCATAACATTTTAAGTAATAGCCAAGACCAATTCTGATTTATTATTGAAAAAGTTTTGTAGAACAAATAAGCAAAGCAGTCCCTCCACCAGCTGCAATGCAATCTTTGTAGCATTTGTTCAGTACCTGGAACCCTCAGAGTAATTGACTAAAACCTGACATGAAACCAGTGAAAAATAAGTTACATTTTAAAACCTCTTAGTTTTAATAACTTGAGGCTTATATCTCTCAAGCCCAGCAGGTAAATTTTTTAAAAAAGATTAATATGTGTACAGAAGTTAGTACAGGTTTGCTCAGGTGTTCCCTATAGAATGGAGGAATACAGTGATCTCTTACCTACAGCCAACAAGGCGGTCAGAAACCAAGGCAAGGACAGTTAGGCCTCAAGGTAGAAGCAATGGCATTTGGGCCTAGTGGTCAGAACTGGAATCAGAAACTGAGAGCAGGGATGGAAAACAGCAAAAGTAGTGCTAGGGGGAAGCTAGAGCTAGGAGGTTAGAGCTGGAACCACAGCAGGCCTAGAGTAGAACTAGGAAAAGACTGGAGCAAGAGCAGAACTGAAGTAGCCTAAAGCCTATCAAGCACAGAGAAATTGCAAACTATGGAATGACACTCAACTGCTTTTTTCTCTTGTCCTCTGAGAGTCACCAGACCAGCTCCTGGCTTGTGGCTTGGCTGGAGACTTAAAAAAGGAAGGCCTTGTCCCCGCATGCAGCTTACTCAGGCTCTAGTTCAAGGATGACTCATCACTTCACAAAGGCAAAAGAAAGCTTTTTAACTGTGTGTGTGTGTGTGTGTACACACACATAGAGTGGGCATGGTTAGAATGTTTTCTTTTGATTTTTTACCAGTAGTGAAGATATAACTGGTTCTAATGGATTTCCTCATTTTAAGTATAGAAAACAACTGCTCAAACCAATCACATCTTACTTATTGGTAAAAACAAAAACAACAACAAAAAACAAGGTGTAAGAAGACTGCAATAAGGTATTCACCTCATACCAGCGCTGAAAGGGTTAAAGTGGCCCAGAAGGGGCCAATTAACCTTCACAGTTGCACCTGGGAAGAGGCCCAGGGATTTATGGATGCTAATTGCTAATAAAGCCCAGCTGGGCGAGATGCTGGGTAAGGGATACCAACCTAGGGAGTTTGAGGCTACAGAGTGTGTGAGTGAGAGAAAGAGAGAGTTAGTTTGTCTGTCTGACATCATCTTCTGGGAGTAGAGAGGTGGGGGAGGAGCATAAGTCTGGAAAAGGGATCAACACTAGAGGAATTGCGGGGACAGAAGGCCTGAGAAGTCAAGGTAGGAAGAAGCCTAGGGAAACAGCAGCGAGGAAGGGGATAGGATCCCTGGAGTGGAAACCAGTGTAAAGGGTGGGCCTGGGTTGTGCTACCAGCTACTGGGAAGGGGTGCAGGACTGTGGGAGGTGCCATTCTAACAGCTGGTCTGATGGGACTTTGATACCCCCAGGGAGTGACCATATAGTGACCCAGACAGAGGGCTGAGTCATGAAGAGGGAGCACTGAATTATGGGGAGAGAGATTTCCATGACAAAGTCACTGTGGATAGGGGGTGCTATATGGGAGGAAAAATGCTCTGCTGTACTGTGCACTCCTTTACAAAGACTTTTTCACTGTAGCCACTTACACAAGCAATATCATTCCACTGCTGCATGGTCTGGAAGGAATAGAAATCCCACAAGCCTAAGATCTGTCAAAAGAAGGGAAAGTCAGCCAGTTCTAAGTAATTCAGCCCACTCTGAAGGAGTGGTAGGAGGCTGTGGTGTCCTGAACAGTGGAGGGAGCCCTATTACCAAGAACAGAGGAGTTGGCAAAAGCAGGATACCCCCAATCAGTTGTATTTTCCCACAGATCTCAAGCAATTTGCACAATGGAGGGCCAGGCTCCTGTGACTCTACCGGCAGTGACTCAGGAGTGTGGGTACTAGCCTCAGGGCAGACTGTTATGGAGCAGGGCACAGACCTCCAATTGGTTGTGAGTTTTGTACTTAGACTTCAACAACCAATTATCTAGTGTAAACTCCTCAGGCACTATAGCAACCTAACCATGGAGTGTCAGACAGTCCCCTGGGGTATTCTGATCTATCCTGCCACCCAGTTGAGTGTATTTTTGTGATAGGTGGTCCATTACACCAAGAATCAGAGCAATATTCAGATTATTCCCAGTCCCAAAGGACCTGTCATTAACCCCAGGTCAATGGCACTTTAGAACTCACACCAAAGACAATGCTTGTAGCCAGTCCTATAATAAAGTATCAAAAGATTTATTTAAGAGGAAAAGGAAATGAGTTATTTACAAGGTTAAAGCAGGTAAACATATAAAAAAATGAGTTACCCTTTGAAATTTAAGATTGTAACAGAAGCTTCTCTTTCATCAGGCACAGTGAAACATTTGCTATATTTGTCTTTTCGGGCTAAGCCAGGATAAGCAGTTGATGAATCTCTTGCTTATGCCTAGAAACACTTTGCCCCACAGAGCCCAAGCAGCATAGAGATAATCAGTTCCTTCATGTTAGGGGTTTTATTCTCTTCTTATCACATGCTTTTAGCTGTAAAACTCAGCTGATTGGAGGAATCCCTTGCATGACTCCTCTTCACAGGGAGGAGGCAGAACGAGTCTTTTGTCCTCTTGGTGGCGGTAGAAAGGGAAATGCCAGTTACAACATCCTACAATAGTCCATCTGGTATCAATGGACTTTTCTTTGTGGGAAGGGCATAATACCTTCTGTTGAAGATCAGCCCTTTACGCTAATGTCCCTCCTGTCTGGTGATTTACACAGTAAAAGAGGCTCACAATACAACTGCTCAAATTTTACCTTACAGTATGGGATACAGATGTTATCACTGAGATCAATACATGCAGTCTCTTACAAACATTCCATAAAGTCTTAACACTAAGTGCATTCTCATAATTCTAAGATCTAGTTTAGCAATACTAACACACAGGTGAGCCAGTCTGAGTCCAGCTATGTATTTATCAGTTTTCAGTTGAGACATGGGGACCTGGGCATAGGCCAGAAACCTAATCTGCCAGCATCACACCCCGCATTCCACCTGGATACTGACACATGGTGTTCTCCCACCCTGCCCTTGATTAGATTATCATTTGGGAACAATAAGAGAGTCTGGAGAAAAACAGACTGAGAGGGTCCATGACAACAGTTTTCAAGTACATAAAAAGGTTTTTACAAGGAGGAAGGTGAAGAATTGTTCCTCTTAATCTCTGAGGATAGGACAAGAAACGATGGTCTTAAATTGCAGCAGGAGAGGTTTAGGTTGAACATTAGAAAAAAACCTTCCTAACAGTCAGGTTAGTTAAGTACTGGAACAAATTACCTAGGGGGGTTGTGGAATCTCCATCATTGGAGGTTTTAAAGAACAGGTTAGACAAACACCTGTAGGGATGGTCTAGTTTAGTCCTGCCTTAAGTGCAGGGGACTGGACTAGATGACCTGTTGAGGTCTCTTCCAATCCTACACTTCTATGATTCTATAAATTTCAACTTGCTAAGCTTTTTGTATCATTTTCACCCTTCTTCTAGCTTGTCCATGTTCAGGCACATTACTCTTAACCTGATAGTGACTCTTTGAATGACTTTGCAAGCGTGTCACATTTTGAGGAAGAGCAAAGAACAGGCTTGGTCTTGGAAACAAAAATAATTGTGTGTGTGTGGTGTTTTGACAGAACCATTATATCCGAGCCCGTGGGGACATTGCCCAATGTCAGTGTTTCAAGTTTAACTTAAAGGCTGAAGTGAAGGCGAGTCAATAAAAGCTGCCCATCCAGACTACTCTCAAATCAGTCTCCTCCAAATTGTTAAACTCATGCTTGCTTTGCCTGCCAGCTGAATGCTTTCCATCACTCTCTTTACAGTATCACACTCAGTGTCTGCTAGGATATCCCAGTAGAAATCCCAGGTCTCATTCCCTATCCAAAGTGAAATCATATAGCAAATTATTTCCCTACTTCTGCACATATGAAGACTGTCATTCTGAAGAATTAGAAGGGGCTAAAGATACTAACTCAGAGAAGTTGGAACAGACGTCTTGCCTGCCAAGCAGTCGTGCAACTAACTACTGAACTTTTCAGACAGAAGGAGAGGGAGGGGAAGCAAAGCTGGTACAGTGCACAGTGAAATATTTGGAAAAAATACACATGAAAATGATGCATGAAGCCCTTTCAAATGACAAAGAATGTGCAATGAACTTGTGTGGTATCGCATTAGTTATCAAACAGGAAGTAGGATTGCCCAGTGCCATGCCAAATTTAATTTGAAGTAAAGAGCCAATAGGTAAATTAGGAAGAAGTGTTAGAAATTAATTTGGTGGCATGATCATATCAGTCCTTTCCTGGGTGATAATGTACCCAGAACATTAATACACAATGATGGTGGACACATACTACAATGATAATGGAATTAAATGTTAAAAGTTTTTGGGGACAAATTTTTTTTTTAATTGTAGGGGTATAGGATGTCTAGTATAACAGAGCCCTGAACACTGACTGGCCCCTCTAGGTTCCACCACAATGTTGATGAGATGATAGTGTATTGTAATACATACAGAAAAAGGAGGCAGGCTAGAGATGCAATGACAACCCTAACACTGGATGTCCTGGCCTTTGCATAGTTTAGCCTTTCGACAACAGTTCTGTGTTGCACTTTGACCTTGTTGACACAGAAAAGTTGCACTTGTTTAAAATTTGGTTTGAGCTTGTTTTATGCACTTTGGTTAAACTGGTACAACCTGCAGTTGTAAGCCTAGGTTTAGTCACTGTAGAGGCATGTTATTTCTTTGGACCCTGAAGAAATCAAAATAAAAAAAAAAGAAAAGAAAAAAAATTGCAAAGCCACGAAGTTGAGCCTGTGAATTCATTTCTGTGCTAAACAAGAAGCAGTCAAGCCAGGCCAGATTTTGTGTTTCTTTGTATTTATATTTATATTTTCATGTCTGTATAAAAATGACCTGCTGCATGTTTAAAGAATGATTTCCTTTCTGATTAAGAAAGATAGTCCTCATGTTTCCACCCAGAGGCAATTTTTATTCAAAGGACTAATGTATAGCTGGGATTTTGTTTTACAATGTGTATTACTTTGTATTTATCCAGAGTCAATCACACTTCCCATTTTGTTACCCACTCACCCAGTTTTGTGCTATCCCTTTGGAACTCTTTGCATACTGCTTTGGACTTAACTATCTTGAGTAATTTTATATTGGCTACAAACTTTGCCACCTCACTGTTTACCCCTTTTTCCAGATCATTTATGTATATGTTGAACATCACTGGTACCAGCACAAATTCTTGGGGGACCCTGCTATCTACCTCTCTCTATTGTGAAAATAGATTATTTATCCTCCCCTTTATTTCCTGTCTTTTAACCAGTTACTGATCCATGAAGGGATCTTCTCTCTTATCTTATGACTGCTGGTGTCTGGACTCAGTGAGTGGGATGGCAGAAGCCTCTTTGGGCAGGATGAGCAGGGAGCTGACAGGTGACTGGGGAGTTGGAAGGAGGGGAGCTGGGTGAAGGGCAATTGGGTGGTTAGAGGAGCGGAGCTGGATGAGGGGTGATTGGGGCCTTACTGACTTGACTGAACTCACTCCAAACTTCAAGGCCCTTGTCCAGTGGAGGATCTGTTACTTTTCCCACTGATAAGAATTATAATTACACATTATTCATGCACATTTTATCTTAAATTGCTGTATAAAACTATATTTTCAGTAGTGATACTACAGCTTTAACAGGTATTTCACAGCAATTATTCATGATTCTTTTGCTTAATCCGTGTGTATGTGAGTGTGTTATTGGAAAGACCTGAATCATAAAGCTAAGATAGAGAATTCATGTATATGTGTTATTTCTTTTAAACTCTGATATTAATATTAAATAAGTCACAAAAGACTTGAAAGTTTCAAATATAGCTATCTATCTATCTACAAGAATTTTATTTGACAAAACCAAAGTTAATGCTCTTTATAAACTCAAAACAAATTCAAAAGTTAAAACAATTGTCTGAAAGTGTTTCAATGCTAATATTTGTATCTATTTGACATTTGATCTATGTACTTTCTCAAAGTCTCAACTATAATTTATTACATCTTCAACCTTATTTTTAGGTTATATAGTGGTTTGATTTTATTTTTCATTTAATTAAAAATATAATCAATAGGTGCCAACATTGTATGTGTTTGTTGGGGCACTTGCAGTGTGAAAAATGTTTCTCTGCAATCTGGACCTTGACTATATCTTGACCAAGAAATCTGGACCTTGACAAAAAATAACTGACTACCATTGGTCCCCCGCCAGCCTCCTTCTCCTTTGTTTCTGCTTAGATGCTTCAAGTTTGATAATTATGTATAACTAACTTGATTGGGAGAGGGTACTTTTAATGAACTACAGATATATTTTATTCTTTTTTAGTATTACATTGCTATTACAATCAACATCTAGAAAGAAAATATACAATTTAAAATCAACAGTCACCATTCTTAACTTCTGCCCAACTTTTCTTAAACTGGCCCTATTATCCTAAACTATTCCAGCAGATATGGTCTGTGTTGTCACACCCTGACCTGGGACCTCTATACAACTAAGAGTTGAGGATTGTTGTGAGTTTTAAGATGCCTTAAACATGTTATTTTCTCTTTAAGTTTTCTAGGGGAAAATCTACATAAAGAATTGAAATGAATAGTGTGTTATATGCTGAACCATAAACTGTATTATGTAAACACGTGTTTACATATTTTAAAAAGTGTGTCTTATGTAAATATTTATGAACTTTATATACTCAGGTTGTTAACATGCTAGGCTGCAAGAGTTCCAACACCTGTAATAATTTAATTCATAATTAAAACTAGTACAATAGCTATTTTTACATCTCACTTCTCGTATTTTGAAAGGGTGAGATGTAAATATGTATTATTTCAACTCCATTGCATAACAATGTTGCTATGGTTAAAGGCTCTGTAATAGTTCTATTTTATATATCACAGCCATTAGGATCTTACATTTGAGGGATAGATAGTTGCTGTGGGCTGCATTTTTGGATTAAAGAATCTTAGCCTAAATGATATTTTTGATACAGTTTCTCAACAAAAAATACCCCCAAAAAACCGAAACCAGAAAAAGGGCTTTATTTGTTTTTAGAGTTTTGTAAATGCAAAAAGAAAAGATAAATGGATTAATTTATCTCTTTTTATGTTAAAAGCAGGTTTGTTTTTTAAAAAATACAGAGCCCAATTCTCATTTACACTGAGTCCTTTTTACACAACTCAATCAGCATAAAGGGATCTTGACTTGGGAGTAAATGATGTTTATGCCCACGGTAAGAGCCTACTTTACACAATCAGAGCAGTGTAAAAGGACCCTAAATATAAGTGAGACTCAGTCCCTAAATGTTTTCATGTCATTTGACCATTATGTAGGCTGGTACATAGGAGTAATTACTTTTTAAAACAGTATCTAAGTATCAAGTTGTGCCCTGGATGCTCCTCACTTTGAGTTACATAGGTGCAACACGAGTACATCCATGGTCAGACTTTGACCCTTAATAATAGATCTTTACACACCTAGAGTTATTTGCCAAATTCTGTCCCTTTAGATAGAAGATATGAATTGATTAGCAGTGCCTCAGGAACTTGAGTGACTGTTGGTCTGCATAATATGGGCACCAGATCATTGGTAGCTCTCAGAATCGAGAAGATCTCACTTGTGGAACTCATTCCCTGATCTCCACCTGAGTCCCCCACTGGCTGTCTCTAGGCATTAGTACAACACCTTTTCTATTTGGGTCAGCTCATCACTGAATGTCTTTTTCAGTAACTCTTTGTTTTTGTTTTTTTTTTTACTTTTTTAAAAATCAGAGTAGCTATTACTTGGCCCAGTTTGTGCCAGTTTTATTAGTTCACAGTTTAATGACAGATGTTATAGGATGCAATCTTGCAAGGTTCTGAGCACTCTAGTCCCGATCCATTAAAACACTTAAGCAAGTATTTAGCTTTAAGTCTTAGGCATATCTGTAAGCACATGTATAGTCAATGGGACTACTTGTTCTTTAAGTTAAGCACAGTAATTTCCTGGATCAATGCCAGAGCGCTCAGCACCTTAAAAATATTTTGACTTTTCAGATATATGTGTTTTGGTTTAGATTTGACAGGAATGCAAATACAGGCTTGATCGCCTATTGAAAAAAGTGTACTTAGCTTTGATTGATGTTTGTTTTGCTTTAAATAGTAGAGTGCGTGTGTTGTTTGTTTTCATTGTGTGTGCAAATGTCTAATATTAAAATAGAATACAATACAGTCTCTGATTTAAAGTAATTAGCCATTAGCATTAGTTAACCAGTAATTTCCCCTAGAAGTTGCATTTGTTTATTGTTGTTCATATTAGTGTATATATTTATTTATTTATTGGCATAGGTTTTTTTCCTATTGATTCTTCTGTGAATAAATGTTGCACTAGTGAGCTGCCATAGATGAAGTTTAAAACCGATCCTTCTATATATTCTCCATTATTCTCCTTTGTAGGAGAATAGATAACATAGATAAAACGCATGTTTAGGTGTGTATTGTTAAAAAAATAAACATGTAGTGTGCCCACAAGATGCATAGCACAGCCCCCCCCCAGTTTTCTGTCCAGCCCACCTCAGCCCCCACAGAGGGAAGATGCTGGAGCCATGCCTGCCTGCTGCCATAATAGTGGAAGTTTGATAAAAATTCAACAAACAACGTGGGAGTGGGTGGGAGTGGGTATAGTGGGGCAGGGCATGACTAGGATTAAGAAAATAGTCCTCTAGTGCTGCAAACAACATGAATGCCCTGGCAAGCAGCTGCTGCTCTCCAGCTGCCCAGCTCTGAAGCAGCACCACTGCCAGCAGCAGCGCAGAAGCAAAGGTGGCAATACCATACCTGCTACAGGGCTCTCTCCCCTACCATTTTTTCCCATCATTTTCTGCCCCATTTTTCCACCCTTTGAGCTTTGTGCCCTGGGCGGCTGCTGTGCTTGCTCCACTCTGGTTATGTTCCTGCTTTTGAAAATCCCACCCTGAATGTTTAGTGATTTTTTTTCTCCCTCCCCCTCTTAATGTTTGTACCATTTTCACATATCTGTATTTCTTTAGTCACACAATGAACTTAACAATTACATGCACACAAACTATGTTAGAAGAACATTATGGTTGCAAAATGAAGCACTTGTGATGGAAATGCCAGGATTAAAGTTGCCTATGCAAAGCATGGGGAACACTACAACTCCTCAAAGCAGTTGCCAGAATTTTTTAACAAGGGTACAACAATGTACTTTCGCTAGCCTACTTCTCTTACATCGCTGAATAGTTTTGGCTGAAATTTACCAAAACATTTTTGCCTGAGTCAGAAACCCAGCCTGGAAAATTTCAGTCCAGATGGTTAAAGTTAACAAAATAAGCAATAGAAAACAGGGTTAGACAATAGTAGCCATCAATTTTAGTCTATATAATTGGAAACAAATCAGCTTACTTTGATATCTTGTTTATTAACCTCAAAGCTAGGCGCTCTCAGATGTGTTACAAGAAATATAACAAACCGTAGGATACTGATACAACCAGTGCCTTTAAGAACCGGACAGCTGCCATGCACAGTAGTAAAACTGTCCACACATTTTGTGGTATATCCTATTTCATGTATGGGACATACCAAGATAAAAGTAAAAGGGGCATTTTTCAGTGGCAGCCACTATGTATTTTGACATGGTGGTTGACTTGGCATGATAAAGCGAATGTGCCCTTTTAATGCAAAATTTTACCTTCTAACCTACATTCATGCATGAAAAACAATATTCTCATCAGTGTGCTGTGCTAGTTTCTCACATCGGATACTTCTGAGACTTGTCAGTACTGGGTTTAAGTTTCGGGTGCCTGCAAGAGAATATGAATGGGGGGAAATGGGTTCCGTACAGTCTTGATTTGAGGACTTCAGTAACTCAGCCAGAGGCTAGGGGTCTGTTACATGAGTGGGTGGGTGAAGTTCTGTGGCCTGCAATTTGCAGGAGGTCAGACTAGATGAGTACGATGGTCCTTTCTGATGTTAAGGTGTAGGGTCTGTTTCCCTTATGCCTTACCATTACCACACACCATCTTCAGTCAGCTAAGAAACATCATTGCTTCCTCCCTGAGGAGGATCTGGCTAAAGTGATCCACACATTTGTTACTTGAATTACTGTAAGTTACTGTACTTGGGGCAGAATGTGGAAGCAGTGTGAAGTCTCCATCTTGTGCAGAATAGCTGTTGCTGCCTGTCCTGCATCCTCTCCACTGGCTCTCAGACCACTTCCCGTATCAGTTAAAGGGCTGGTCTTCAGTGGAATTGATGAATAAGGACCCACTTCTGTGAGTGCATCTCCATCCAGCTATGTTTCTTTGGGACTAAATGCTTCCCCCAAAATGCAGGACAAAACTATATCCAAAGCTGGAGATAACACATTGCTAGTCAAAAGGATCAATCTATGGAATGAGTTCTTCGAGGCACTGTGCCTACCTTGTAGAATGCCCTAAAGCTCGTTAAGCTCCAAGTCACTCCATGTTGAAAAAATATTCCCAGTGTAACTGAATAGATAGGAGAAATGAACAAATATATATTTGCCCCAATAAATATATAAAAGACCCAAATATATATTAACCAAAGCAGAGCCTCCTGGAACCAGGAAACAGAGATCAGAAGACTTCATTAAGATCATTAGGGATCTGGTCTTGCATATCTCATTTACCTGCAAAGCCTTTAGATACTATGGAGCTGGATGCTATATAACCCCTAAAATAGATAGAAAAACAGAAGATTTTAAAATGTGTTTTTTTTTTTACCACTCATCCCCTCCCCGCCTCCAAAACTCAGGCCATCTTAATAAAATAATAGTAAGAATGTAATTTCCATATCCTGTAAAACTGTGCAGAGCTGTGGAGTATTAATTAGGTCAGTGCGAAACAGAAAATAGGTCTAAGGGCTAAAAGATTTACAATCTAAAGGCATAAGAAAACTAAATAAATATAGCTAAGAGCTGAAATTAGGAGACACAAATCATAAAGAATTGAGGGAACTAATTGGAGTGATTATTTCTAATTATTACATCAGAAGACTATAAGGCAAGAACTGTGTTCAATGTTCTGCATGTGCCCTGACTCTGCGTTAATCCAGGATAATCCAGAATTATTTTTAAGTGAATGTAATGGTTGCCAAAGATCTCAGATTAACAGCACTGGAGTGTGAAGCCCAAGATTTAGGGATACAACTATTGTAAAGTAGATCTAAATTTGTGTGTCTTTGGTATCTGTAATTTTGTGAATTCCTGAGGCATTGTGGGTTACTTACAGAAGTGTCATGTTACTGTATCAATCAGTGATCCCTGCCTGGGCAATTCAGTCTAAAATTTTTTACATGTGAAAAAGTAAATGAAAACAACACAGCTGCTACTCTGAAACCAAATGTAACAATGCCACCAGGCTGGATTAAGGTAAAACGGAAGGAAAAAAATGGGATAAAAACGAGTACAAAGAGAAGGAACTAGAAGTAATAATGAAAAGAAAAAATATCTATACCAGTAAATTGCTAAAACTGGTCATAGTAAATACGTTAACAATGTGTCAAAACACATTCTGAAAAATGATGACATGCCAGTCTTGCAAAGACTGCAGCTGTCATAAACAGATGGTTAAGGTTAATGCCTCTTTTACCTGTAAAGGGTTAAAAAGTTCACCTAGCCTAGCTAACACCTGACCAGAGGAACCAATGGGGGAACAAGATGTTTCAAAAGGAAGGAGGGAAGTTTTTCCTTTGTTTAGAGTTGCAGTTTCAGCTGGAGTGAAAAAGATCAAGGAATCAGCCTCTTATCAGAGTAGTAAGTTTTAGAAAGGAATAAATAGGTTTATGTTTATTTCTTTGTAACCTGTCTTATGCAATTAGAGGTAGAATCAAATTGGGTATTTTTTTGTGTAACTAAATTTGTGCCCAGGGGAACATCCTCTGTGTTTTGAATCTGTTGTCTGTGAGAGTAGCTGGTATGCTAATCTCTCCCAGAGGGTTTGCTTTTACCTTTCTTTTCTTTAATTAAAAGCTTTTTTCTTAATACCTGATTGATTTTTCCTTGTTTTAAGATCCAAGGGATTGGATCTGGACTCACCGGGGAACCGGTGAAGGAGTCCCTCAAGGCTACCCAGGGAGGGGAAGGTTTTGGGGGGAAAGGGAGTGATCCAGACACTGAAAATTCTGGATGGTGGCAGTGATACCAGATCTAAACTAGTAATTAAGCTTAGAAGTGTCCATGCAGGTCCCCATATCTGTACCCTAAAGTTTAGAGTGGGGAAGGAACCTTGACATGTCTTGCAAAGACTGCAGCACTGCAGAAAAACTAAGTAACAGAGGAGGGGGAAAAACCCCTCAAAACACAATCTCGGCTTTAATCATCCTGTCCTCCATGTAGAAGTTGCACAGAACAGTCTTCTTAGAAAGAAGCCTTGTAGCATGCCCTAAAGCTCGTTAAGCTCCAAGTCACTCTGCTTTGAAAAAATATTCCCAGTGCAACTGAACAGATAGGAGAAATGAACTGGCCCCGTTGAATTTCAGTGACAGTTTTCCCTTTGACTTCTACACTGCTAGGCTCTAACCCTTGGTATTTCAGAGGACCTTACAACTTTTTAAGTGGGCTGAAGATTTACACAAACAAACTGAACGTCAGCACGGTCTGTACTCCCTTCAAAGTCACCATGACCAGGGGTTTGTGACAAAAGGCCACCTAGACTAAATGTTGACAATAAAAGGTATTTCCGTCTGTGTGTGTGTGTGTGTGTGTGTGTGTGTGTGTGTGTGTGTGTGTGTATATATATATATATACACATAAACCCAAATCTGGCCTTTAAGTAACTGGATTAACCTCACTATTCAATGTATTTCCTATAATAAACATAGGGAAGTCGAAGGAAATACCTCAAATATCCAGACAATGTCATCTATTTGTCTTTGGTAGACAGGCTTTTAAGGCCACTTTGTTAGTCTCTAAGGTGCCACAAGTACTCCTGTTCTTTTTGCTGTATATATGGTACCACATCATTTATCTGACAATAAATCCATTTCATTAGTTCTTTGATCCATCTAATTTTACATTTGTGCTGAAGTACCCCCCCCCAAAAAATAAGGATAGTTGGTGAGCTACAGGAGCTGTAAGATAAAGTAGATGCTCACCTGTTTGCTTTACTATCTGCTTTGTTTTGGGCCAAATACAGTACCAGTGTATTCAGTCCAAAACACCAGTGTGTGTTTCTTTTATTATCTGGGCTGGCTGGGTCATATGTACTCTCATTCTTACAATTTCATGACATCTCTTCATATTTATGAAGTCAGCAATTAAAAGTCTTTGGGAAATCTTAAGACTTGTCTTGTGCTTCAGTTGCTCCTCACAAAGGTGCAGAAGGCTGTGAAACTTTATTTTATTGAACCGGCCATTATAATTTTTAATGGAAAGTAACTTTTTGCACATTGTCAGGGAGCTGTTGAGGTCTGAGAGAGCTGTCTGCTGCTGTCTGCAATTATAACAGAATACGTGACATTTGTAGCAATAACGGGGAAGAAAAAAGCCCTCTTTCCTTGCAAATAATGTTCCATATTGAAATTAAGCGTTACCAGTGGCTAGATTTACAGTGATAATTTAAATTGGCTTTACTCCATCAACCACAAGGAAAAACACCTGGCAAGCTGTTTGGGTCCTGCCAACTCTTGTTAACCTTTCAGCCTTCACAGTAACTATCAGCAGGCACCAAGTCAGAGCCACTAATAAACGGGTATTAAAATCTCCACCAGTTAATAACGTTCTATTGGTTAAATAAAAGGAAATGTTCTGTTTAATTATAATCAAAGAGATTCTTCAATGTTGTGTTGCCTTGGAATGGGAGTATTGCAAAATAATCACAATGAAGTATTTTTTTAGTTGCAGATAGTCTCTCCAAATATATATACGCAGCCAGACTTTAAGCTGCAAAGACCAATGGGAGCACAACATTTTGGTGCTGTGGGCACTCTTTTGTCTCCTCACTTCTTTGTGAACCACATTCATATGTCTAGCCAGAATTAACAGTGCCCTAAAATGCAACACAATACGTCTTTCTCGTTGGCCATTTCACCATGTGTGACCCATCAAGACTGCTTCAGGCCATGGAGACAAGAGAGCTATAAAAGCTCAGGCTCAGCTTCTTGGGCCACAGCATTCTCCGGGGTAGGATTCCCAACTATTAAACTCCTCGTCCGAGGAGATTGGACTGAGCCTGTGCGAGAGACCCACTTCTGACAATAACAATGCAGTTGTCAGTGTTTGGGAAAGATGCTGAAAGTAAATTGAAGAAAGAACAGGGAGAGGATGAAAAAGAAGAAGGAGGTGAAGAAGAGAGCAAAATTAACCCAGACCTAGGGGCAAGATGCTGAAGGATAAGATTACTGGCTAGATTCTGCATGGCCCCAGTGGTGGAGTAAGCAACTTGAGTAACGGCTGGACAGAATGCCAGTCCCTAGCTCTTATTGGAATGCTCCCTCACTACTTCCCCCAGGGACACCTGGTGCTCCAGAGGGGTTAGGGAGGAGGGATGGAGGTTAGATTCAGGCATGGCTCTGCTGTTCTCCTCATGTGCTGGCCAGTGGAGGGGAGCAGTGAATATAATTCCCTTTTGTGCACCAGCAAGCTCCAGGAACTATTTTGCCTCATTGAAGCAAAAAGCTGGAAGTGGTTCAGCTCTGCACTGCACTCAGTGTAAGACTCTACCTCAGGGCCAACACTTAGCTCAAAAAGAGTGTGCTGAGTGCTCTATAAATTAATATTAGGGAGACAAAATGGGTGAGATAATATATTTTATTGGACTTACGTCTGTTGGTGAGAGACATGCTTTCAAGCTACACAGAGCTCTTCAGATATGTAAGGCACATACATACCATTTTAATGCGCCTACTGTTCAGTGTTAAAACTGTGGTACAATTTACACAAGTTACTGGAAAATGTTTCCTTTTAAACCATTATGGTTCATCTGTATAGTTAATGTTGGCGTCTCTTTGGGCAACACCTGTGTACTTGTAATTTCCTCCCTTGCCACAAACTCTGCATTACGCTTTGCTGAACATTTTTTATTACCCAGTGGTGGATCAGTAATGACACAAGTGGCGAAGGTACCAAGCACTGTGGTTTATATTGTATTTGTATAGAGCTAGCTGTAAAAATGTATTTCTGGATGTGGGTGTCTTATATTAGACACTCTTGTATAACTAATGAAGTATTGTATATGCTAAAAGTATTCCCTTTTTCACATTTCAGCACACCTTGTGTATACTGCCCTTCAGGATATTCCCAGCCTATTTTCAGAAGTAGAAAGGGTTGGGAACATGCCAGTCTTATTCTCATAAATAGAGTTGTAGCAATGGGGGTGGGAGCTTTGAAAAAGGCTATAAAAGAACAAGGGGTGCCTGGGCCAAACAACATCTATATAGTTCAGGTGTTTGTTTTCCTTACTTGGTTGGATTTTTAAGGAAAATATACAAGCTGGAGGTTTTTCAGTTTTATCACACTTCTCTCCCTGCTGTCCTATAGGAAACCCAAGACTTTGACTCCTAAGCCAGACTTCCAAGGCTGCTATGAACCTTTGGGCCACTTTGTTTTCCTCCCATTGTGTAAAACTTCAGGAAAGGCAGCAGATCCCAGGAAACACCATATTGCTCATGTTGCAGCTCCTGACAAAGGTTCCCTGCAGGGAGATGGATTTGCAGAAGGCTCCAAATCCTCAGTTTTAAAACCTGCGGTCCTGGTCAGCCTCCACCTGTCCCCTGACAGCCTAGCTCCCTTAGAAGCCATGCTGCTACTAGTTCCCTTCCAGCTATTTATGCAATAGACCTCCTCTTGAGGCTGGGGATGCAGATGTTAATGGTGCTAGGAGTAGCATAAAACCCAGTTGATCTTCTTTTTTCTTCTATAGCACCTTCCTATCAAAGATCTCAAAGTGCTTTTAAACATTCATGAATTGAGTTTCACAACACCTCTGTGAGTTAAGCATATCATATTCTGCCTGTTTTACAAATAGTGAAACTGTGGCTCAGAGTTCATGCTTCATCCTAGGTCACATGGGAAGTCGATAGAGCTGGGAATAAAATCAAGATCTACTGACCGAGTCCTATACTGTGGCCATAGGAGCAGCCTCATCTCCTTTATATGTCTCACAACAAGGAAAAAGGCATTTGGGTGGTGGTCTTATTTTGACTGGATTGATTATTTCTATCTGTGTTTGGTTATATTGGGAAGGGCAAAACTGTCCTTTTTCTAATTAATCTCTCTAGATACCAATTTCTGCTTAACTTGTATTCTGGGTTAGGTTTGGGATGAGAAGGGGAGGGGGAAAAGAAACCTTGCATTAAAGTCTAGTCTTCAGTGTGAGTTTTAGATTTGAGTTGCTTTGCATTTCAGTGCATTGGGTAAAGGCCTGTAGGAAGAATTGAAAATGTCATCCATGCTTTTTCAGGCATCTCCCAATCACAGTATATTTGCCAAGATGTTCTGAATACTTTATGGGTGTTTTGACAAAGAGAAATCACTGGATATTAAAGCATCAATAGAAAATCTTGTTCATTCTGGAGTTTTGCTTTGGATTTAGAACATGGAGACGAACTGGAAACAAAAATATAATTCAGTTGCACCCAAGAGTGGCAAAAGTAATATCCTACTGGTGGTTGACATCTTCTAGACTATCTTTCTGGAGGAAGTGGGAGGAAGAAGGGAAGGAACTGTAAAGTCAAGGAAAACTTGGAGCATATCAACTCTACTTTGGGAACTCTCCATCACTCTGTTTTTCCTTGCAAGCATTGATTGTTATCTGCAGCATTCTGCAATGCAGTTGTGGTGGAGTGTAGAGAGGAAATATCTCCTAAAACAGTAAATCTTTAAGAGATTTGGAGAAAAATTAGTATTATATGTCTTGTGTTACTCAACTAAATGTTTGTTTTGCTCCCCATTAATCTGTTTTGCAGAATAATACCTGGGAATGGTCACACAGCTACCATTGCACCTTAAAAGGAAGAGAATTTTTTAGCTTTTTTTCTTTCAAACAATTTTCTCTACCTCTGAACATAGGATATGATTTGTGTTGCTGAAATAGGACTGATCGTGGGGTGTTTTTTGACATAGGAATAAAAGCTGCCATAAACAAATTTAGTTTTCTTTTGTTTTAAATAGTTTGCATTATAGGCTGGAGCAGTTTACAATGGAACAGAACCTAAAGCAAGCTCATTTGCATTATGCACAACCACCCTTCTTAAAATTACCAGGTTCTGAGTGATTAGCTAGTGAAACATTGTGAGCTGCTGAACACTGACAAGTGTTCTAAATTAACTGAAATTAGTTCTGTCAAATTTTCCAAAGTAGCCATGTGCCTATTACTTAATGCAACTCTTATCAGTGTAGTCAATATCTGGTGAACAAAAATATGAAACTATCAAATAACTGTGTGGGGGGAGGAGATTATTGGGAAGAATTACCCTTCTGGCTACACTTAGGTAGTGTATAGGCCTTGGGTTGGGCCACTGCAGAGAGGCGAATTTCACTCCATATATAAAAGAAACTCATAGACTTTAAGGTCAGAAGGGACCATTATGATCTTCTAGTCTGACCTGTAGAAGGTGAAATGCCCAACACCTTTGCTTCACAAAACTAGCCCATCAGTTTTTAAAATTCTAGCATGATTAGTTTTAATCTTTTTGCAGTTATACTACAAACACTTCTAGTTTTAAAGCCACAGTCGGAAATTAATGCATATGGGACCATGGACATCTCCCAAGCTTGCTAGAATGCCAACCATCATTCACTGCCCCAGATTATTTCCTTCACTTGTGTTCTAGATGGATGTAGATGCAACATGCACGCCTCATCCAGCACAGCTATTCCATGCTTAAGGGGAGACACCAGATATCCCCTGACAGTGGGACCTGTATATTGAATTTATACAATTAACCTTGAGGTTACCAAATGCAGATTTTTTCTCTGGAGAATATTTTTCCCATGGTCACTTCTGTTTATTCTTTCAGACAATATGTCATCAATTAAATTATGCATTTAAGTAAAATGAGCACAGATAACGGCTTTAGTGAGACACATACACACACACACACACCAAGAAGCAGAGACTGTTTCTGTGTCAGTCTGATCTGAATGACCCGCTAAATTGAGCCATAAAATGGGGTGTTAAATGATAGTAATACATAATCGTTTTCAATGCAATATTCTCATGCTGTTTCAAATGATATTTAACAGCAAACTTTACCAAAGGAGAGCAACTGTTTTTGGTAGGATATCCAACTGTGTTGGAGACAATAGGTCCACCTATCTCCCACCCCTACAGACTTTGCAGGATATAATGTAATCACATACAATGTTCTATATGTTGACACAACTTTGCCTCAGTTCAGCAATTTTTCTGAAATATCTCCCCTGATGAAAGGAGGTGCAAATGGGTTATGGCATGGGGGGAGGGGGAGCCTCCAGTGGTGAGCAGGAGGTATTTCTGTGCTGGGCTCTACCAGGGGAGAGTGGCTTTGTCTTTTGCGAAGGACATGTGTTGGAGGAGACTGACCAAAGGAAGCACTGAATTAATGTGTCCTTTGGATGTGCTAGCCTGGCAGTCCCATCCCTTTTTATGTAGGCAGTGCTGGCTACCTGTGGAGCCCCTGTTGGAGAAGATGTTTTACGGGCCTTGAGCTTCTATGATCCTTTTACCACCTAGTAGACTTTATGTCGTTGGGGGTCCTATGCCATGAGCTATGCTGACTTTTGTTGGCATAGATCTTGTAGTGAATCAGGTCTGTAAACTTTTCGATACTGACCTGGACTGAACTTTTTGAGCCTGCACTTCACAATATATTACGTAACTCTTGGCTGTTGTACAAGAAATCAATTGATTTGTGATTGGGACTTTAGAAATGCTGAAGGATAATCTTCACCAAGGATGCCTAGAAGACAAACACAATCCTAATATATCTGTATATTCTTTTGTTTCTAGCACTGGCAAAGGAACAGACACTGAGTTAGGAAACCTACCAAGAATATACATCTTGAATGTACAGGCACACTGGCACATTAATATGCATGAAAGACACATGGTTTCTCTTGCATAGGGAAATGCCTCCTTTGCAAACAGTGATAAGCCTTGTGGATTTTTTTCCCTGCAATGTTGCCTGTAATTGCTAGGGGAAAAATTAGACTTAAATGTAAAGCTCTTAGAGCAAAGTTCAGCATCCACAGAGTGGATTAAAAAAATTAATCGTGCAATTAATCGCACTGTTAAACAATAATAGAATACCATTTATTTAAATATTTTAGGATGTTTTCTACATTTTCAAATATATTGATTTCAATTACAACACAGAATACAAAGTGTACAGTGCTCACTTTATATTTATTTTTGAATACAAATATTTGTGCTGTACAAAACAAAAGATAGTATTTTTCAATTCACCTAATACAAGTACTGTAGTGCAATCTCTATCATGAAAGTTAAACTTAAACGGGTAGAATTATGTACAAAAAAACCTGCACTCAAAAATAAAACAATGTAAAACTTCACAGCCTACAAGTCCACCCTGTCCTACTTCTTGTTCAGCTAGTCAATCAGACAAACAAGCTTGTTTATATTGCAGGAGATAATGCTGCCTGCTTCTTGTTTATGTCACCTGAAAGTGACAACAGACATTTGCATGGCACTGTTGTAGCTGGCGTTGCAAGATATTTATGTGCCAGATGTGCTAAAGATTCATATGTCCCTTCATTTTAAACCACCATTCTGGGAGACATGTGTCCATGCTGATAACGGGTTCTGCTCAATAACGATTCAAAGCAGCGCAGACTGACACATGTTTACTTTCATCATCTGAGTCAGATGCCACCAGCAGAAGGTTGATTTTCTTTTTTGACGGTTTAGGTTCTGTAGTTTCTGCATCAGTGTTGCTCTTTTAAAACTTCTGAAAGCATGTTTCACACCCCATCTCGCTCAGATTTTGGAAGGCACTTCAGATTCTTAAACTTTGGGTTGAGTGCCATAGCTAGCTTTAGAAATCTCACATTGGTACCTTTTTTGTGTTTTGTCAAATCTGACATGAAAGTGTTCTTAAAATGAACAACATGATCTGGGTCATCATATGAGACTGCTATAATATGAAATACATGGCAGAATGCAGGTAAAACAGAGCAGGAGACATATTATTCTCCCCCAAGGAGTTCAGTCAAAATTTAATTAACACATTATTTTTTTAACGAGCTTCATCAGCATGGAAGCACTGGAATAGTAGCCAAAGCATGAAGGGTCATACGAATATTTAGCATATATGGCACGTAAATACCTTGCAATTCCAGCTACAAAAGTGCCATCTGAATGCCTGTTCTCACTTTCAGGTGACATTGTAAATAAGAAGTGAGCAGCATTATCTCCCATAAATGTAAGCAAATTATTTGACTTAGTGATTGGCTGAATAAGAAGTAGGACTGAGTGGACTTGTGGGCTCTAAAGTTTTACATTGTTTCGTTTTTGAGCGCAGTTATGTAACATAAAAATCTATATTTGTAAGTTGCACTTTCATGATAAACAGATTGTATTATGGTACTTGTATAAGGTGAATTGAAAAATACTATTTGGTTTATAATTTTTACAGTGCAAATATTTGTAATAAAAATATAGAGTGAGCACTGTACACTTTGTATTCTATGTTGTAACTGAAATCAATATATTTGAAAATGTAGAAAAACATTCAAAAATAGTTAATTTCAGTTGGTATTCTGTTGTTTAACAGTGCAATTAAAACTGCCATTTATCACGATTAATTTTTTTGAGTTAATTGCGTGAGTTAACTGAGATTAATTGACAGGCCTAGTCAAAATGGAACCCACTTTTGCGCTAGAATAAACAGAGGGTTTGCATTTGTCACTATGGAGACTGCAGTGATAACGTTAACAGAATCCCCTGTAAGTGCTGCTAATTTGACCTTGAGAGAGAGAGAGATTTTGTACTGTTTCTTGCAGCATAAATTCAACTCTTTTGGTGCTAGTGTACAGTCACCATGTCAGAGGAAACTTTTTTTTAAAAAATAACAAATGAAGGATTCATCTACATATACAGAATTCAAAGTCTGCTACATTTTTCATGAAAATAGATTGACAGAAATAGAGCTAAAACTTGAAATAGCAAGATGAAACACTTACAATTCACAAAATTAATCCTATTACAGGGTGATACAGATTTTACCAGTGTTATGCATCATCTCATATTACTTTAGGGCAGTGGTTCACTTTGTTATATGTAGGCAACTGTGGAAACTTTCAGAAGCCAATTTCAAGTTAGTTTCACTGTCCTCTTAATGCACTAGGTTTCTGGCAAGGCTTTTTTTTTTTGGCGGGGGTGTGGGGGCTACAGGTTCATTCTTTTTAGTATAAAGAGCTTGGGGAAACTTTTTGTGATTAGATCAATCCTTTGCCATTTCTATTATCTAGAGTGTTCATATTAAAAAGAAAAATATTATTTTTTTAAATTCCTTGCTTAAAATAGTTACCCCTTGGAACCTCATGATTGTATGAGATGGAAAAGAAAACACCCTTGACAAGTTCTAACAGTCAAGGTTAATTTCTAAGCAGTATGTATGTTTACTGACTTTTAAGGAAGCATCTAGCTGCTTTGCATGCTACTTAGTTGCTTCTGGAGCTGAAGAAACACTGCTTAACAGGATTAATTTGGCAGGCACTCTAGAGACTTTGGAAGGTAAACAACTGTTTCTTTTTTTGTCAATATGGCAATTACAAACTAAGAGATTAAAGAAAAGAAACTTTGGCTCCTACAGTAGATTATTTAGTGGTTCTCTGAATATTTAGTCAGGTGCCCTAATGTTCTGGAACAAAGAATCCAGATCAAATGTAGAAATTAAGTAATTAGTTCCCACTGCACAGTTTAATGAATTAATTATGTGATGTGGAACTAACTAGTTAAGAATTCTGCTTGCAAGATTGATGCCTAAAGCCTCTTCATTCTGAAAGTTTGAGTCTGTGTTTGGAATTGGTCTAAATTCGTTTGGCAGATGACCTCTTCCAAATGCAATAGACTTACTGAAAGTCTTCAGCTACATTTAGCTAACCTGACCTCCTTTTTAGTGTCATAATTACTAAAAGAAATGTCTTAATCTCTTCTCTAATCAGTGTAAATCACAAGTAACTCCTTTGACTTCAATGGAATTACACCTACGTAAAGTGATGTCAATGTGACCAGAGCAAGACTCACTGTCTCCAAAAGCAGTATCTTCAGCAATGGCAAAAAAAAGTTTGTCGCTGAGGCCATGACCCTGACCCTGGCTGTGGGTCTGGGAGTGACATTATTAAGGGGCTGGCTTTTTTTAAAGTGACTTAAAGTTTGAGGGCCAGAATCAGTGCCTTTCAGCTTTGCGCCTCTGCAGTGACAAAGCAGCCACAAACCAGGTTTTAACCTCCCCTGGTGTTTGATCCCCTAGTAGTGTATATTTTTTTAGGCAGCAATCTTCTTCATATTCTACAGGAGAGAGTTGTTGTGCCTTCTCAAATAGAAATTCAAGAGTGAATTAAATAGTCTTCCTTAACAGAGTGATCCTCCTGAGGAGGTTTAACTTGATACTAGGAAATTGAAGTAGTCCTGAGTAGTGCTTATATGATATTGTACTCAGCAGGGGTAGGCGTTTTCTTGTTAACCCAGCCAGAATGTTTTCTGCAGTACAGTGGTAATATGGGTCTGCTTTTTCTTAATTTTCCTCCAAACAATATCCCTGCTATTTCCAGTCTTGAGTCTGTCACTCTTCTTGGAAGGTGGCTGCTGCCTGGCTTGAGGACACAGAGAAGAGGGAGTCTCCCCAAAAAATTCCCTGACTATTTAACTAAAAGCTGGTTCACTCACAACTCTAAGAATGATCCTCAGGTTCAGAGCTGAATCTGGACTCCTTAGCAACTGCTGATGATTGTTGCGGGCAGGCATCCTCTTCATGCAAGAGAGAGGCTGCTTCTGTTCCCAAGATTTCCCTCACCATAAAGGGATACAGAAATCAAGGCACAAATTATAATAACTGAACTTTAATCTCCAACTCGAGCACTCCAATACACTCATGACTGGCAGTCAGTCTTGTACTAGCAGGAAGAGCAGCACTTGCCATTGGGTAACTGATTTTATCTAGGAGCTAGAGGGCTAAGTCAGCGTGAATGGGTATGGAGTTTTCCCAACACAATTCTACTAACTGGGAGTCACCCTCAACTGGGAAAGGACCAAGCTGAGGGATCATGCTTTCAGGCACCCAGGAGCCAGTTCTCAGGGGACCCTGTCTTCCCAACTCACCACACAGCAAGGCTTTCCCTTTTAGTGGCTGGCTTCAGGCTTCTCCCCTCTCACAGTGCTCCCAGAGGCAGGCATCTCATTCAGGATCTTCCTGTTGGTCAGACTAGGCCTTTCCCCCTACACTTTTACTTGTCATTTGACTCTAACCCCTTCCTTTCTCTCAGGCTTGGCCTACACTACCAACTTATGACAGTATAATGACCTTGCTCAGGGGTGCGGACTTTCCACACCTCTCAGCAACATGATTATATCGCCCTAACAACCGGTGTTAACATCGCAATGTCGACCGGAGGGATTCTGTTGTCAGGGCCAGTGCAAAGATGTTTCGTGCCCTAGGCGAAACTTCCACTTTGCGCCCTCTCCCGCCTCCCAGTGCCACCACCCTGAGGTGCCCCCCTCTGCGGCAGCTCTCTCCCTTCACCCTGAGGTGCCCCCCTCTGTGGCAGCTCCCTGCCCTGAGGCACCCCCTCCGCCCCAGCTCACCCCTGCCCCGCCTCCTCCCCGAGCACGCCGTGGCTGCTTCACTTCTCCCGCCTCCCAGACTTGTGGCACCTAAGCTGATTGGTGCTGCAAGCCTGGGAGGTGGGAGAAGTGAAGTAGCTCACCCCTGCCCCACCTCCTTACCGAGCATGCCGTGGCTGCTCTGTGGAAGATCAGGCCGAAGAAAATGTTGCCCCCCAAATCCTAGTGCCCTAGGCGACTGCCTAGGTCACCTAAATGGTTGCACTGGCCCTGTCTCTTGTTGACTGTGGAGTACCTATACTGATGGGAGAAGCTCACCTGTTGACATAGGTTGTGTCTTCACTAAGTGCTACAGGGGCAGACACTGCTTCTCCTCTGAGCAGGCATGCTGTTGGCCATCAAGGCATACCTGCTATCCTCCAATGAGCCAAATGGGATCCTTATTGCTTGAACTAGTGTCTCTCTCCTCTCCCTCTTGGATGCTGTGCAGAATCTGAGTCTGTCCTTGGCGCCCATCCCCCTTCGTCTCAGGGACAGCGTGCCTCTCCCTAAGCTACTAGTACACAGAGACCCAGGGACCAAAGTGAGCTCCTTGGGGGTTACAAAGCTATGCTGAGTGTAAACAGTTTTCTGCTAGTGTAACAGCATCCAGACTAGAGGTTTTATACGAATTGAACTGTATTGGGAAAGCACAACCTTCTTGCGTAGACAAAGCCTATAATGGGACACAGTAAGTGCTTTACCTATTGTTTAGAAGATGACATTGTCTCTGTGCAGCATACAAAGCATTCTCAGAAATGATATGTCCGGCCACTATTTTTCTTTCTCTGGGGGTTAAAAATATTGTAATGAAAGGAACTGCTGTAATAGAACAGGCATAATAGTGTGTAATTAACATGGAAGACTGCTCGCAGGGAATGAGATTTTACTGGCCATTATGAAAGGTGGCTGACATTTACAGTCCATCGTAAGCACAGGCATCTCTGTACTGTATATAAACTTCGGTTATGGTAAGAGTAAAGAGCAAGTGGTTGTTACTCAAGGAGTGTATGACATTACCTTAGAGTCTGAGGATTTTCTTTCCTTCCCAGACATACTGTTCTAACAATAATAATTGTACAACACAAATATCAAAGTTTAACAGCAAAGGGTAGTAAACCTTGTCCACTTTCCATATATATATATATTTTTTCCATCAGAAGTTCCCTGGCTGACTAATTCCTGGCTCCTTCACAGTTTAATGATTTTTTTTTTCCTGCCACGGTTCAAAGACACAGTTGGCAATTAGTACTCATGATCCTTACCAAAAATAAAACCCCAACATCCCTCATTTCCCCCCATAGGTCCCCTGCACTTTAACTAGTGTAGGAGTGACTGCACCACTGCTCTAAAATAATCAGTCTTTGTGGTAGACAAACAATGACAATGGCAATATTCCATGCTCATCTCCAGTGAGGTGCACTGAACTCTTCATCCTATCCTTTCAGTGTTGTTATGCTCTGCCTTAACTACCCATATCCTCTGGTATTTTTCTGCCTTCTCCATGGGGAAGCCACTGTGAGGAGAATCTTTCAGATGGTGTGTGAGGATCCAGAAACTCATTATGGTAGCAACCTGCAAGGCAGCGCTGGCCATCAAACTGTGAAATTGTGATCCTTGAAGTGCAGTGCACAGGGCAATGCACATTCTAGTTTTCCAGTGGACTGAGCCACCCAATCATCACAACAAAAGGATGCAAAGTACCTCAGGCTAGCCTGTATTTGTTCTGTAATTTATGCTCAAGGGGGTAAAATCTGGGAACAAAATTCCTTAAGAAAAATTCCACCGCAGAGTTCAGTCACCCTTAACACAATAGCAGCCATTATTTTTTATGACCAGTGAAAACATTAAGACTTTTTAAAATGTCTGTAAAGAGTGGGACTTGAATATATCAGAGCAGTGCTTTGCTAGTAGAAGTTGATGCCTCAAAAGCTAGTCCTGCACAGGCATCTGCATAGGCAGACCCTTTCAGATAAAGCAGCCTCTTTGGAGTCAATAGGGCTCCACAAAGATGCAAGGTTTGTGAAAATGTAGATTGTTCTGTGGGGATGGAATCCTGGACAGAAGACAGAATGTATAGTAAACAATTTTCAATTTTAAAAAACCAAACTGATTTCAAAAATCTCTCTCCAAAAAGCGAGGCGAGAACAATGAGACAATTGGGGTCTCAAACGAACAAACCTAAACTAAATGTTATAAAGTTAATAGATTCCAGAAAATGTTTCATGAGCAAGATTCAGTGGTAGACTAGTGATTAATTCATGTATCAGTATTGGAGCTGAGTGAATAATAGATTTTTTCTTTTTGCCTGACCTGGAAAAAAAATTCAGTTTGGACTGAACTGAAACTGATTTTCAGGTTTTTTTCCCACCCTGTACAAAGTTTCAGTTGACCCAAAATAGTAATTATTTTCCAGTTTTTTTTCCTAACTCATTTTGGATAATTTTTGGCTTTGTTTCACCTTTTTTTTTTAAATAACCAATTTTTGAAAAGAAATACTGTTTCCCAATGAAAAGTCAAAACATTTCAAAATGGTTGAAATGAAATGTTTTGAAACAAAAAAATTTGAAATGAAATATTTCTACTTAATGGAAAAAAATTCTTTTCTTTTTTCGTTGGCTAAAACGGTACACCAAATTTAACCTGAATTTGTGAATATTTTCAGTGTCCTGAAAAATGCATATTTTTTTTTGGTGAATTTATATTTGTCAAAAAAGTTTGCCCAGCTCTAACCAATATGTTAGGCCTGAATAAAGATATAGCAGACAAAACCAGGTATGCCAACCTGACCAAAGTCAGGCTAACAGAGGTTTGTGGGTAATCCCTGAGTGGAAAACACTGAGAAGCAGCAGCATGTCTCACAAGCGCTGGGAAAAAGTGAGATAAAAGAGAAGCTGCATTCCTGGCATAGTACCAGATGTGCTGTGTTCGGGCAGCTCCTTCGAAGAACTGATAAGAGCCCTAGTTTCCCAGCCTCCTTGTTTTCACTCCCTGGTTTTGTTCTTTGTTTGTTTTTAACTCCCCTACATTTCTAACTTTAGGCATGCATGTATACTAAAGGTGTCTAGTTTCTAGTTGTTAAAAAAAGGGGGTGGGTTGCTCCAGTAAATAATTTATAACGCGATGGAACTGTCTATATAGGCTTATACTAAGATGTAAAGAGGGGGCTGGTTCTCTCTGGAGACGAGCTGCTCTCTATTGATGCGTGCACTTGTCAATAAAGAGCTTTTGATCGAACCTTGCTGGTGTTGCTTGTCTCTCTCGCGGTCAGACAACGAACTTTGCCGTCGGGGTTAAAGTCCCTGACAAATATAATAAAAGATATGGGTTGGAAGAGACCTCAGGAGGTTATCTAATACAACCTCCTCCTGCTTAAAGCAGGAGCAACTCCAACTAAATCATCCCAGTTAGGGCTTTGTCAAGCCAGGCCTTAAAAACCTCTAAGGATGGAGATTCGAAATATCTCATACTTCTGCAAAGCTAGACGTGGTCATTTGATACAACTGGAAAGCGTAACTCCTAGTTTCCTAATAGGACACACAGCAATTATGTGTAGCATTAGAATAATCCAAAATATTAGACCTTACACTTGTGACTTTTAAAGCTGTTTTAGATAACATTTTTTAAAAGGATTTACAAGTGAAAGGAAGGAAAAAGTCTCAGAAATGTTAATACACCTAAACCATAGTTAATTATCTCTGTCCATTCAGTCCTTAGCATCTCTCTGGACACTGGATGCTAATTAGCACCTCCTTAGATTATGCTTTTTGTGACCTGAGCTCTTGTTTGCTAGGAACTGGATTGACAATCTCCAGTTGATTACATATAACATACCAAAGAGCTTTCAGATGGCAATTTACATTTAGACATCACTGTCAAACACAGCTGAATGAATTTACCTCAGTCTTTTGAAATAAAAATTTGTCCTGAGCTGAGACCAATAATAGAAAATTTCAACACTGAATGAGAATTTTTCAGTTAAAAGGATATGAAAACAGAGGTCTAATAAAATTTCAAATGTAGAGCCAGATTCTTATACTCTAATCTACAATGAAGAGCATCTTCTTCCTGGAGTGGTCCCTATGAAATCAATAGGGCCACTCATGAGTAAACTCTGACTCAGTGTAAGACTGTTAGAATCTGAATAAAAAATGTGAATGCCATTTTTTTGACCAGCCTTCAGCACAAGTAATAGTAAATGTTTTCAACAGAAAAAAATTGAACTGAATGATGAAAAAGAAATTTATTTGGACTCTTTCAATCTTTTGATTAAATTAAAATTTTAGTTTTTAATAAAAAAATGCATTTCATTTTTCAAAAACTCAAACATTTATGTTTTCCATTTTGGGAGAGTGAATTTTCCTCCTTTCTCATGCTTTTTAATTCCCTCCCCCGAAGGTGAAAAGAAAGAAAAAAGCAGAAATAGTGGCAGAAGGGAACCAAAATCTACTTATTTTTGCTTTTGAAAAATTGTAACTAGATGAAATTTTGGATTAAAAAAGAAGACTTCATTTTGTTTCACTGAAAAAAAACCAAACAAAATTTTAAAGAAAATTAAAATGTTCCATAAAACTATTAATTTTCTTTGAAAAACAATTTTAATTGCTTCTCCCTCCCCATCGAAAAAACAGTAGGGGATATTTGATGCAGAATTGTTATTTGGGTAGGTATGCATGGGGTATGTATTCAACATGTAAATAAGACTGACATCTAAAGAATAGCTTTAGCCTAAGGCAGGGGTTGGCAACCTCTGGCACGCGGCTTGCCAAGGTATGTACTCTGGCAGGCCGGGCCAGTTTGTTTACCTGCCGGCAAGTTCGGCCGATCGCAGCTCCCACTGGCTACGGTTTGCCATCTCAGGGCAATGTGCGGAGGCTGTGCTCCACATCTCCACTCCCCTCTGGCACAGGCTGGGAGCTGTCCTCAGCAGGAGCTCCAGGCACATATCCTTCCCCACCAGCATCTCCCCCTGACTGAGCCCAACTGCTCTCTTTTATACTGGTACACATGGACCATGCCCAGTAGGGAGAAGGGGGTCTGGCTTCCTCAGCTCCCAATGTGCTGTTAACCTCTTCCCGTCTGGTGCGGGGCAATTGCACCCCGTCACACTACCACTCATTTAATCTTGGAATTGCCCAATCCAGGCTGTGATTAGTTTCATGTCTCATTTCTCGTATGTTTGCTTCAGGTATCGCAAGTGTACACTTTGCTCTAGAGCTATCATCTGGTGATGCTTTTGCTTGGTGCTGCTTTTCCTTGCTGCTATTTGAAAAATTTGAATAAATGTGTTTGTGGTTGAGTAGATTTGGGGAAAATGACTGCAACTGCCTTTATTACTGAGCAGTGTATCAACATTTTGTATGTTAGATCAAAATCCTTGGATCTGTGTGCAGTCCTAGATAAAGTTTGAAAATCTTTTATAAATACAGTATAATTTTTCAAATTATTATTCTAATGCTCAATATGGATACAAAATAAGATTCTTGAATCAAGAAAAATAGGCACAAGTTTATGTGCTAGCTTCAAATTTTGTCTCCTTATTCCAAGAGTATTATGTTCAGAAACAAGCTTTTGGTTGTCCCGCCAGTTTTCTGAGGGATGTGATACCCACATTGTAAAGAGAATTCAAAACTATCCTACCATCATTCTAATCTATGGGGGGGAGGAGTGAGGGGAGTTTTTTCATTTTTACTGTCTCTGTATCTTTAGGGAACTTTGTCAACTTCAATACATTTGCAAAAATCCCAGAAGTCTGCAAAAATATTGATGATTAAGTGTTTTAAGTCTGTGATGCTAGGGAAAATTTAACAAGCAAGCAGTACATAAGGAGTTAGAGAGGGAGCAGGTATTATTATTCATTATGCGGTGCTGCAGGGAACAAAGTCAAGAAGCAAACAGTCCAGAGGGATCTGGCGCTGATGATAAGGGAACATACCCTAACTAACTCCTGAGGTACCACTATGATTTCAGAAGAGGGGGAGGTACAGAGGTCTCTATTTTCATCTTTAAAGCAGAAGTTAGGGAGGAAAGGAGGAGGAAGAGCCCACAATAATAAGATGCCTTACATTCAGGGGGATCTCAGTTTCTAACTTAGAAGACAAAGGTATAACATGATCCAATGTTTGGAAGTTGCAGCTAGACTGGAAATAAGGCATAAACTTTTAACCATGAGGGTAATTAAATATTGGAACAACATACCTAAGGATGTAGTGAGTTCTCTATTGCTTTAAGTCTTCAAATCAAGATGGAATGCCTCTCTAAAGGAAAGGGATAGGATTTTGCAGGCTGTATTGTGCAGGAAGTGAGAATAAATGATCCTGATGGTTTCTTCTGGCCTTCTAATCTCTGACTATCAGGAAAAGCTGGAAAACAATCCATAACCTTTTCCACATTCATTACTATGTGAGGATGGCAGGGACATACCACACATACTGCTGTCAACACAGCTTTTAAAATGTTGAACCTCTAATATTGAAGAAACTTTACTAAAGAATAATAAAACAAGGCAGAAGCCCTCCTACAATGGGCTGGTTAGACGAAAAAGCAGCCAATGTGCTTGAACTTGAACTTTATTGAGGCAATTGTTTTCCTGATCTAGTCGAATGAGCAAGTTTGAAGCAGCTAACAACCAGCAGATGCTTTATTTCCCCTAAGAAGGTGCTCTGTTATACACCAAGCTTTATAAGATGCAATATTCAATGGTTTAAGAGTGTTTGAGGTGACAAATATTCCTGTTGGGTATTTGAATGCATTTTAAATGCTTCTGCTAAATATTTGGATTTATTTTAAATATTATTTTACATGTGAATTGTGCTGGTGCTGGATTCTATGTCCGTTTTATACTAACGGACTTAACGTGCAGAGAATGTATGTTGGAGTAAAATGTAATTTACTAAGTGTGTAAGTTTGTTGAGGAAATTATTTATTAGTTTTTGTTTTCAGGACTCTATTTCAGAGAAGCATCAGCTGTCGTAGCTTGTACTGCCTGGGGCATACTATTTAATAAGTAGGCTTGGTGGAATAGCTGGTGAACTCTTTGGTGTCTAGTGATGTTTTCATTATCTCATTTTTTAGAGTTGTTGAAAAATAGGCCATTTTGAGGGAGGCATAGATAATTTGCTGGAAATGCATCCTTTCTGCCTTTCACTAACTGACAGTCACATAGATTTAATTTGCATGCAGTGGCATGGATTTCTCCCAATGTTTTCAGAACTTATGCTTGGCTGAGTGGTCTAAATTCAATCAAGGGAGATGATAAGAACTCATTTTCACTTTGGCTTTGCATCAGTGGTGCTGGAAAGATTTTCTTATATTCAGTCTCTGAAATATAGGATGACAACTCCTTGCAGTGGGAGTATTTGACTCTGAAACTGTATGAAAATGGCAATATACTTTTTGTATAGTTTGTCTAGGCGGGGAAGAAGAAAAGAAGTGCTGTTTTGGAGACTTGCTCACTTCATCACTGGTAGATCTTCAGGTATGCATCAGCCTCTTAAATAAGCTAAAATATACCAGTGGTTTGATTTAAATACTAAATGAAATGCACATGTTATATAATTTCCTAGCAATGAACTACTTTCTATGATAGCTCCTTTTATCATACAGACATGAGACAAACTCTAGAGCAGATACGCAAGAGCATTAACACTAATTAATCAGTCCTTACTAACTTTGTAGTGTGCAAACATTTTCCTTTTCATATCGTCTAGTCTGTTTTTTGTGGTGCATGTGAGTGTGTTTCATCCTATGTAATGAGTTTAGTTTTTGACTTTTTGTGTTTAGGTCCTTGGATACCATGTAATTAATGCCATTCAGCTACTACCAGGTTTCTCTCATGAAAATGTAATATATTTACGAACACTTTTTTTTCTTCTTTACTTTTTTACTTTATCTAACTTTCTCAAAATTCAATAATGATTTATTTAAAAGTATAAATAAATTATGAAGTGGGTATGATTATTTATTATTTGCAATTCCATAGCACATAGTTGTCCCAGCTCAGATTAGGGTCCCATCGTAGTAGGCACTGTATAAATATGTAGTAAAACACCGTCCTTCCACTGAAAAGACAGATTTACTTGCCCAAATTCACAGGAAGCTTGTGGCAAAACCAGGAATTAGACCCAGGCCCTGGTCTCCTGAGTCCCAGTCCTGTGCCTTAACCCCAAGACCAAACATGATTTTATAATTGTTTTTTTATGGGGCATATGTGAAATATGTCCCAAACTAAAACAATTAGTCACTAACATACAAGAAAGCTTTATGTAATGCCACCCAAAATAAGTAAGCATCAATAATGAATGCAATAAAATTTGTTAACTGTGGTTTCCTGGAACACTGAGCTCCTGTGCTGTAGATGTTGTTTTGGCCTCAGCCTAAATGCATCATGGCATAAATATAAAGATCTCACTGAACATGACAACTGTAGATAACAACTCATTTTCATATGTCAAAGTGTCCAGTTCTCTTCTTAGAAGAGGCTTATGTGAACTTGCAAAGTCATCTAAGCTACAGGTTGTGCCTGTAATAATCAAGGGAACAATGGAAAACTTAGCTCATCAATGTACAGTACATGAAGGTCAAAGTACCAAATTTTTAATATGAAGGGGCCTTCATGCCTAAAGAGATTCAGGAAAACACACTAGTTGTCTGGCATTCCTAAATGTGATGAAAATCATCCACTGGAGTGGATACTACTGTAAATCTTTGTCTATATGACAGATTTACATGTACTAGTTTACATAAACTTCACTGTTAACAACACAACACCTATTAAGCTGAGATATTTCTAGGAGTAGTATATCATAGTGTTTTACGGTACAGTTTACATTATTCCTGGCATTTCACTGCTCATATTATGAGGTGGTTCAGAGGGAAAATATAGTAACTTGCTCTCACTTTTCAAGGACAAGGTTTTATTTCTTCCCTGAGAAACCATTCAGAAAATGATAGGCAAAATATTGGGAATAATAAGGCTGAAAAATGCAGTATGCCACAAGGGATGAGATTTATTGAGAATAGCATTTGGTTTCTGGAGGTAGAGTTTAATAAGTTGCTGGATTCTCATGTTTCTTGATTTTTGTTGTTGTTGCCTGCATCCAAATAAACGCTTTGAGCAGAACACTGAAAAAGTTATATATGGAATAAATTATGAACATTGACATAAATCTAACTCTAGCAGTTAAAGGTACTGGGGAAAAATCCTGGCCTCGGTAAAATAACTCATGAATAGAAGAACTACAGCTATCACTGACAGTTTAGTGCCCAGAGTTGCAATGTGCTGAGTGTATCCTGAGAGATTCTGAGTGCCTTCTCTTCCTTTTAAGTGGGGGATCAAGGGTGCCCACTCAGCACTTCACAAGAGGTGCTTGGCTGCAGAACTGATCACTAGGTCACACCATCTCGCCCCCAAATGTGGAAGAGAGGGAGTTAAAGGGATGAGTCTATCTGGAAACATGTATTCCCATCTCCATCCCCTTCCCGTGAAAAGTACTGCATTATTGACAAGGTATATTGTGGCTTTCCCCTGGTTCCTCCCCACCTTCCTTTGAAACATCAGATTTTGCTTGGTCAAAGAGGCAAGATACCAGTACTGATGGGCAGTGGCCAATCCCATTGTGTGGTGATTTCATTGGCATTACACCAAGGATGCACTTGGCCCACTGACGTCTAAGTGGGATAAAAATACTGTATAAAAATGTCATGCTGTGAATCTATGGAGGACATTTCTTATTACCCTTAAATACTGGAACCTGTTCAGGTGCCCATCTCATCCAAGACTCTCAGTATGATCCCTGGATTTCCACATCTAGTCTTGCATTTTGTGATCCCTGGATTTCCACATCTAGTCTTGCATTTTGTGTGCCCTGAACTCCCATTTTGTTCAGTGGGAAATCATAATGGCATAGAGATTGCAGGATCGGGACAGGAGCTGAAAGAACAATTTGCAGCAAACTTATTTGACGAGTTCAATTGCATATTCTGTTCACTAACTTACAAACATAACTTATTGTTATTAACATGTTTCCCCTTGCAAGTCTATTGTGCGAATGTTAGATCTGGTGGGCTATTTTTCCATCTGCAGAAAATTTTGCCTTTTTGTCAAAAAGATCATGTTTTCTGCTGAAAACCAAGAACATATTGGTTTTTCCAAAGCTGAATTTTTTTATGGAAACCAGTTGTTTTTTGAAAATTTTCATTTCCTTCAACCCTCCCCCCCCAATTTTTCCATTGAAAAATAGCTTTGACAGAATTTTTTTGACCATTTCTTGTCATTAGTGGTTGGTTGTTCACTGTTACCAATCAGTCTAGCAACCATGTGTGCCTGTGCCTCTATTGTGAAGGTTATGGTTCTGTACAATGGCATACATCATTCCAGGATGTATTCAGGGGAGTGTAGTATGTAAAGCACTGGAGGTAATTGTTCTGTTCTACTAGGAATGGGTGAGGCCTCAGCTGGAACACTTTGTCCAGTTTTGGGTGCCACAACACTACAAGCTGGAGTGTGATTCCTAGCTCATGTAGGCTTACTTTCACTAGCTCTCATCTGAGTTAGCATGCTAAAAATAGTAGTATAGTCTCAGTAGCTAGGGCAGTGGCATGGGCTAGCCATGCTGAGTACATGCCCAGGGGGATCAAGCCCGTGTGGACTAAGCACAGCTATCCTAGTGCCACTGCTGCCTGTGTAACCATGGCTACCTTACTGTTTTTAGCATGCTAACTCACATAAGAGCTAGCATGAATAAGCCTATGCGAGCTAGGAATCACTTCCCTATCTCAGTGTAGACATACCCTAAGAAAGATATGAACAAATTGGTGAGAGACCAGAGGAGAGCAACAAAAATGATAAGAAGTTTTTAGAAAACATGACTGTGTTGAGGTGTCCTCTGCACACAAGCCCTGGAGGGGTTAACATGGCTGGCTAGGCCGATTAACCAACTAAACTGCACCTAGAGAAGGAGTCAGAGAGCAGGGATTAATTAGAAGAGGCTTAGTGGGATAGGAACATGAGGAACTTATATAAAGCCCAGGACCTGAGAGCATCTGGAGGCTGCAGGGAAGTAATCTGAAGTCACTCTCTAGGAGAAGGAAGGAGTGTTTGGGGCTATAGAGGCAAGTAGCCTACAGTTTCTCCCTGGGAGGAAAGAGCTGTGAGGCTGGCAAACCCAGAGAAGGAAGAGAGAGCCACAAGGTATGGAGGAGGCTCAGGGAAAGGCAGTAAGCTCCATGAGGGAACAGACCTTGGTTGCTGAGTAGAGGGCCCCTCAGCTTGAACCCAAAGTAGAGGGCAGACCCAGGTTCCCCTACTAGCCACTGAGAAAGTGGTGCCAGTTGCATAGTGAATGGGAAGACTGCCTGAGCCTGTTTGTTAGAAACGACTTTGGGTAAATCTACACAGCAAAGAAAAACCTGTGGCTGGTGCATGGCAGCTGACTTGTGACTTGTGGGGCTAATGGGCTGCAGGGCTCCTGGGGCTAATGGGCTGCAGGGCTGTTTCTCCCACCCTGCAGGGTCCTAGAGCCCAGGCTCCAGCCCGAACCCAGAAATCTACACAACAATGAAACAGCCGTGCACCCCAAGCCCCAGAAATCTGAGTTGGCTGGCATAGGTCAGCCACGTTGCTGTGTAGACATAGCCATTGATACTCCGGAAGGGGGGAATATGAATAGTGATCTGGCTGGAGTGTCCAGTCATGAAGAAGGATCACTTGGAGTTGCAGAGATGGATTGAGAGACCACCAGAGGAGGACGCAGCATCTGGAAGATGCTAATCCCCAGAGTGGCCAGGAGGAGGAGCCCTAGTGGTGACCTCATGACAATGACCTATGAGGCAAGGTTGAAAGAATTGGCATGTTTCTTCTAGAGAAGAGAAGACAAAGGGGGGAACTGCTAACAGTTGTCAAATATAGAAACAATTGTTATAAAGAGGACGGTGGTCAATTGTTTTCCATGTCTACTGTGGGTAGGACAACAAGTAAGCAACTTAATTGGCAGCAAGGGAGACTTAGGTTAGATATTAAGAAAACTTTCTAACTATAAGGATAGTTAGGCCCTGGGAGGGAGGTTGTGGAATCCCTGTAACTGGAGATTTTTAAGAAAAAGTTAGCCTAGCACCTGTCAGGGATGGTGTAGGTATACTTAATCCTGTCTTAGCATGGTGGAGGAGGGGATGGACTGGATGACCTTTCAAGGTCCCTTCCAGCCCTACATATTTATGATTCTATATACAGTTTTGTTTCATTAATTGCTGGGCCCTCTTATCTCTGATTGACTTCACTGGATGTTCAGCAACTCCCCACAGTAGGCCATTAATAATTAATAGAGTATTCGTAGTTAACATGATTCTGAGAAAAAGGACAAAAATACAAGCAATTACTTTGGGTATTATTTTTATTCTGAAGGACTTTGTGTCACACAATATATATTGGGAAAGCAACATGTTGAATGAAAACTATATTTCTCTGCTAATCGTTGTTTAGTTTGTGAGACCTTAATCAAAAAGCAAATGAGGCTTTGGTTTCTCTCTTCCTGTCCTTGTAATCTCCCTATACACCAGTCTATGCCTTCATTTAATGATTGAAAAAGTTAAAAGAAATGACTTGCCCCCATATCATTTTAACTGAACTGTTGTGTTTCCAGTTAAGTCCTCCTTGCTGCTTTACAAACTGAATGTACACTTGTCTTCTCAGCTGGATCTGCTTTGGATTACTCATTTTAAGAAAATGAGCATATGCTGGAGAGTGGTGACAGCAATCTCAGTCAAATAGAATTTCATATTTGATGAAAGCTGAGGCAATTTCCCAAGTGCGTTTCTCCAATACAAAAAGCAAATGTTATGTTTTCTATTCACAAAAGCTGACATACATGGGCAACTTCTATCATAGGTTTCACCTCTTTATTCACTAAGAAAGCTCAGTGAGCATAAAGTATGTGTGTACTGTAACAAGAAAAGCTTAAAGGTCAGCACAAAGATGAACGCAATCATAACTATAGATTTCTCACTTGTACCAAGAGACTTCTATACAATTAAAGGTAAAATGACATCCTAACGTGTTATGCAGCAGCAGGCTGATCTCTTAATGGCCACTCAGGAAACTGCCAGCAAAAGCAATGAAGAGGAACTTGACACTAAGGTGCCAGTATTAGGGTCTGAATCCCTCACCTGCCATGGTTACAAACACCTGCAGTCAGCTCCAATCACAACCTACGGAGACTGGGAGCACACTTCATGGTGCCTAATAAGCATATGCAGCTAATGAAAATACACAGTGAAATTGGCTTAAATGGATTTCCTAATAAATATTCCAAGATACAAGAGGGATTTATAATCTCTCTTTTGGGAACTTTATCTCTTTAGTAACTTGCAATTTTTAAGTAAGCTGTGGTGGGAACGTTGGAAGAAGTTACTATCTTTATTATCCAGATAAAATTAACCTATATAATTATCGGCTAGACAGTGCGTATGTTTCTGAAGGTTTAATATAGTCCCAATCCCAGTAATGTGAGTAAGGGTTATACAATCTAGCCCATATTAAAACTCAGTCCTGCAGTTCTTACTCTCACAAATAATCCTTATTCACCTGAGAAGTGCCACTGATGTCAATGGAACTATTAATTTAAGGATTAACTTTGGGAGTAAGGATTGCATGATCAGAGCTCAAAATGTGTAAATGACAGAAGTTGACTAAGAGAGCCTGACTACAGCCTGGCTGTAACTGTGTGGGCTGCTTATGAATTTTGCTCCCTTAGGACAAACAGGCAATCTGAAACTCACTTCCCCTCATCCTGCTAAATTGGGTTTTCATTAACTAGCAATCTGTTGAAATGGATGGGGCCTCAACTCTTATTTCCCTGAAGCAATTTAATGGTCAGCTTCTGTATTATAGTAGTCTCAAACAGTAGCGTAGTTGCGGAGAGTGGTCGCTCCCCACTGAGCAAATTTCCCCCAAAGTAGCACCTTTATAATTTTTACACTCACCCCAACAGTCTGGGTCTTCAGCGGCAGCTCAGCTGCGGGTCTTTCAGCCGTTCCAGGTCCTCAGTGGCAAGACTCCCCCCCCCCCCCCGTTTCTGCTCCTTTTTTGATGTGTTCGCTCCCCTTGCTGGTAGAACCTGGTTACACTACTGGTCTCAAATGACTATTAAAAAACAAGCACTGCACTATAGGATCTAGATAAGGCTGAGATTTTTCCATTGTTCACTGGGCACAGCCGAGGAATCAGGCCCATTGTAGCTTTCTGATTTATGTCACCAATCCTATCACACCCTCATTATAGAGTAGCACTTTGGGGCTGCTCTAATTTTTATGCTATCTTGTGTGACACTACCTGGGAGCACCGAAGGATGTGAGGCACCTCACTACCATCTGTCTTTACCATCAGGAAGCCTTGTCTGTGCCAGCCAGGGGTCAGCTCTCTAACTCCACTAGACGTGGACAACATAAGCACTCCCTTCTCAACCTATGCAGACACTGTCCCTCTACAGGTTAGCAATAGGCATGGTCCAACTCCCTAGCCCTCTGAGCATCCCTTTGGAGTGTCCAGCCCCTGTTCGATGGTGCACTCATAGATATGCTACCTCTGTCTCTTGTTATTTTGCAATATTTTAATTAGTATCTGGGCTGTGCTAGCAGATAGGCTGACATTGACTGAGACACAATGCACAATACATACCTGACTGGACAAAGAGAGAGAAGCATCTCCTGTCCCCTGCCTGAACAGAATCTGTCCAAGGCCTATCATCTCCTGGTGACCTGCTTTTGACTTCAAGACTTTAAAAACATAATTTCCAGAAAATACATAACTTCTTAAATATTATCCATCCATATATTTGCAATGATTAAAATACCCAGTACACTATTGGCTGTTGATAGAGACCTCATATGCCACTCTTTGGAGCACTATTATATAGACATCATACCCAAGGGATCCTTGTAAATCCCTATGCAGCATCTGTTCCCTCTGTTAGTTGGCACCAAGAGGTTCCTAGATCACAGCTAGCAATTGCCTATGACATACCCCAATCCCAGGGCTATAGAGAAGCCAGAACAAATTGAAGGATCTGGTTCTAAAGCTGCAACAACATTGCTGCAAAGATAATTCTCAAACACCTTCTTCTATGAAAGCTCTGTTCAAAAACTGGAGATTCTGTGCAGTGCAGCAGAAAACAGTTTGACTTCATGGATCACATGGCTCCTATTTTTTTCATAAGTATAAGGCCTTGCAGGATGTGGAAAATGAAGTACAAAAAGCTGAGCACATCAAACACCTGTTTTAGTTGTCCTAAAATCAAATTGTTTTAGGTCTTCAAGGATGATATGCCTTTTCCTCTACGTTCCTTACCCCTCCCCCTTTCCCCAAATATCTCTGTCCAGGGTGTTACATACTGAGTATGGCAGTGAAACTGATTAATTAGCTAATTGACACTTAAACATTTCCCACCATGTTTGACCTCTTGTTTAGAAGAACAAGAACTTGTCTTGGACACACTCCGACAGCTACAAAACCAATTTACCAATGTCTTAGGATTGCTAATATCTCCTTACTTTCCTCACTGAGCAGGCTCTGTCTAGTTCCCTTTGTGTTACCTTCATTGCTGTTCAGCATTTTTCCTCACGGTACTGAAACTCAAAGCCCTCCAGAATCCTCCCATCTATCAAGCACTTTTGATAAAGCTTCATGAACACAGATCCCTTTTGAAACTGGCTATAGCTATGTGCAATGCAAGTCTCTCAGTAGCCCTTTCCCAGTGTTGGATTTACATATCTGGGCATGAAGTATTTTTAGTCTGAGCTTCACCATCCTTTTGGGAACTGGTGAAAATGCCTTTACCTGCAATTAACTGCAAAACAAGTGTCCGTAGCTTCACTCTCATGCCTTTTTCTCCGAAATAAAAGGAAAAGGAGAGGGATGGAGGGGGAGGATAAAGTACCGATGAAAAGGATAAGTGAATTTTTTTTCCTTCAGTATGAACCACACTGAATGTTTATCACTTTTTGATGCAGCACAAATGATTGGCAGAACATATTGTGAAAGAAAAAATTGAGTTTTTTGGGGAAAAAGTGAGGGTTTTTTTAATCTTTATTTAGAGCCCTGTCCTGAAGTCCACCTGAGTGCTAAATATTTTTCTAATTTTATTTTGGATTTATTACTTATTCACACACTGATTTAAAATACAGAAAGAAAAATTATGCATAATATAATTACAAGACAAATGGCATATTTTCTTTCAAGAAGCATCTCAGCTCTAACCACCAGCAAGAGTAGGCAGAATATCCCACCAGCATGTACACAGTAAGGATGGTCCAATGGTTAGGGCACTATCATGAAACCTATTCCCTGTGCTTCAACAAATTTTTCTGTGACCTTGGGCAAGTCATTTACTTTCTCTGTGCCTCAGCTCTCCATCTATAAAATGGGGATAATAGCACTGCCTTACCTCATAGAGGTGTTGTGAGAATAAGTGCATTAAAATGATGCTAAGACTACAGTAATGGAGACCACAGAAGTACCTAAGACAGATGGCAAATTCTGTTCACAGTTATACGTGAGTAAGTCAGGAGTAGGCTGATTGACTTGAGTGCGGATTTACAGTGGAATAAATGAGAAGTCATCCCAGGGCATTTAAGATAATATAGGGCTTATTTTGAAGTCTACATGTTATTAGCCTAACTCAGTGGTCCCCAGCCTTTTTGTAGCCAATAACACATTCATGTTTTCAGAAGTGTGTGGCGGGCGCCAACAATTTTTCAAGACTTATTTTGTATTTGTATATTAAATAATATGAAAAATATCATATTTAATATTATATAATATATGAATCCATAAGATAAAAAGGTAATTTTTCATGTAAAAGGTATTAATTAAATTATTCAGCAATTACTCTTTCACCTTACCATGTGAATTTGCTTTTTTTTCTACCTGTAGGAAAAATTAAGGAGTTTCTACAAAATAAATATTGTAAACAGTTTTCATCTTATTTATTTTAAAAAAGTAAAATTATTTTTTGATTGGATATTTTTTTGGAAAAATGTAGACCAGCTGTAGCAGAAAGTGAGGCTAGTAATATTTCAGTCCTATATATAAAACATGGTTGAATTGCTGGTCCAAATATATTTATTATTCTTTCTTTAACATTGATAGCGCCAGTTATACTTAATTAAAAATATTCTTTGTATTATTACTTGTATCTGGATTTCAATAAACAAATAAACAAACAAATATGAAAGAAAACCTTAAACACAAGTTAATCATACACAATCATTAGCGCTTAATGGAAAATAGGTATAATTAATTCACGTGGTTTTTCTAATAAAGTCAGTGTGATTTTTTTGGCACTGCATTTTTTCAGCAAAATTTTTCGTAGTTGGAAGAGTAGGATGATATTCCCGTTCGTAAGCAATTGTCAAGATGGGCATTTGTGAGTTGAGATCTGTATTTTGATTTTATGATGTTCACTGTTGAAAACAGAACTTTGCATAGACAAGTGGAACCGAAATAAGATTTTATTTTATATGCTACATTTTTTAAGGAAGGAAACTTTTTTCGGTCAGCCAGATTCCAGAAGTTTTCATCTGTTTGCGCAGGATTTTTGGGCAATATCATTTTGAAGATCCAAAATCTCCAGTTCCACGTCTTCTGCTCTTACTTGAATGAGACTCGCAATTGATGTAACCATTTCTGTTACCTCTGTTTGGCAAGTAAAAGAATTCACAAGAAAGGCAACTACAGGCTCAATGATGGTGAACTGTTGAAATCTCTTTTCAAATTGTTCCAGAAATGTTTTAATGTGGATAACAAATGGTGATGGGTAAAAATCATTGTCACATACCATTTTCTTCATACTTGGGAAATGTACGAGAGACTTTGTCTTCATATGTGACATCCACAAGATCATTTTTGCTTTGAATGATTTTACAGAACCTATCATTTGAGCTACATGTTCATCTTTTCCCTGGAGCTCAAGATTTAAAATGTTCAATTGATCAGAGATGTCGGCAAGAAAAGCCAAGTCCATTAACCAGCTGAAGTCTTCTAGTTGCTCGAAGTTCTGATTTGTGAACTTCAGAAAGTCTTTAACCTCTTCAATTAGGCTTAAAAAATGTGCAAGAACTTTACCTTTGCTCAGCCATCATACTTCTCTGTGCAAGGTAAGATCAGATTGTTTATCATCAACATCTTTCAACAGGGCCTTAAAAAGTTAGTGTTGCAAAGGTTTTGCTTGAATAGAGTTAATTATTTTAATAAAAACATTCATGACATGTTGAAAAGAAAGAACTTTGGTGCACAAAGCTTCTTGATGGATAATGCAGTCATAAGACATGAAGTTTGGAAAGGATTCATTTTTCTTGCAGAGTGCAATGAATCCATTGTCACTGCCCATCATTGCTGGTGCCCCATCAGTGGTGATCGCAGACAGCTTATGTAGTGGCTTACTAATTGATGTTGTGTATGTTTTGAATAAATTATAGATGTCCTCACCCTTTGTTCTCCCTTTCATAGGTAATACTTTTAGGAACTCTTCTTTTATGGTGAAGTCACTAAATACCATTCTTATCATAACTGCCAACTGTGCTGTATCTGATATATCTGTCAACTCATTGAACTGCAGTGAAAACCAGTCACATATTTCTAAGTCATCCTTTAGCTGACTTTGCATGTCACTTGAAATTGCAGGTTTCCTCCTCGTAACTGTGTTGTCTAATAACTGCAAGTCTTGTATCTCCTGCAAAATCTCACCCTTTTTTTGGCAGTTCGGAGAGAATCCGCAGTCCCACTCCTGCTGGGGTCAGAGAACACCGGGGCCTGTAGTCCCGGAGTTCTCTGTCCCCAGCAGGTGCGGGGGCAGCAGCTTCTCTCCCCTTCTGGGCAGTACTTTTCACACCATGTCACTAGGTGGGCTCATGTAAATGCCCCGGCGGGCACCATGGCACCCAAGAGCACCGCATTGGGGACCACTGGCCCAACTAATAATTCCAAATTGTATATATTATATGGTGGAGAGTGTGTGTGTGTGTGTGTGTGTGTGTGTATATGTAACAGAGAGACCCAAAATATTCAATTCTGAAAGCTCTTTTTAGAGGGAGGTAAGCGCAGCAAATCTCCTGATCCCTTTCAATATCTGGGGGGTCATTTCTGGGAGTGAGTATCAGAGCAACGCATGACTTATGCAGATCATCTCAAATAGATATGCCTCCTTGCACAATCATGGACTGTATTTAATAAAGGACACATACTGTCCTGGAAAGAGATTATATAATTTAGAGTGTTTTATTATGACTATTTTTTCATATCCTTCCACCTGCGACACTAAATGTCTCAGTTACTATGTGTCCAAATTGTTCAGATCTGATATTCCCAATGATCATGACTTTATAGTAAGTTCTGTGATAACTGAGGTTTTACTAAAGCCCCTGCTCCATGGGACAAGTGACTGTGGGGAACATCTGTACAAGTGGCGTTCAAACTGTGGAGTGTGCAAACTATGGGATGTGCCTCCCCCAGGGAGGCATAGAGGAACATTCAGGGGGGCAAGCGGCAATGCCCAGTGGCTGGTGCCCGCTCCACGAGGCCTGGGCCAGCCCTCAAGGGGAGCAGAGGAAAGGGAGCATCTCCTCCATGCCTAGAGTCACCCCAGCAGGCCACCCAGCCTCTTGGTCACTGTGCCAGGCAGATTTCTGCTCCCTGTAGCCTCCATGCCCAGTGCTAGCTCTGTCCCCAGAGACTGCCACACGCACCTTCCCTCACCCTGAAAACCGGATGGGGGAGGGGCAGAAGGGCAGGTGTTGGCCCTGCCCTAGTGATGCAGCCTGGCTGCAGAGAAGCATGCTGTTGAGGAAGTCTTGGCTGTACAGTAATGAATGGGGGTATGGACAGATTCCATTAATGAGTGGAACTGGAAAAGCTTGCGCACCATTGATCTATATAATAATCATGGGTGAGTAGACATACCTGAGCTAGCCTTAATGTAGCTTGATCTCCACTGATCTAGCTTGCTCGGGTCCTAGAGCAATAAAGCTGTGGCAGTGTGTGTTTCAGCCCAGGCTAGCCCTGCGAGTAATAACCCAGGATTTCAGGTGGGCTTGTACAGACCAAGCATGCGCTGCTGCAGCTTCACTGCACCAGGACTTGCATTAGCTTGGGTATGTCAGTAGGAGCTGTGACTGTATTGGAGACATACCTACAGTGACAATCTTATCTTATTTATTTTTTTTTTAATGTAAGTGTCCCGCACTCCTGGTTGTGACAGCTGAAAAATGTGACCCATATGCACATAAAGTCTACAAAAGCCTATAAGGCAAATTTAAAAGAAACTGAATTTTCTTTAAAAATACCACATTTTAGACCAATCTTACAATTTTTGAACATTTGGGCTGGCAGTGCTGCAGACCTGTGAAGGCGAGAGAACATGTTTTTAAAACCTCTGTAAAATTGTCTAAACCATTGTTCTGGCAAGTGGTGGTGGTGTAAAATGGTGACTCTGAGATGTCTGAGAAGCTTGGGGCCTTGTCTATGCACAAGTGTTGTACTGCTTTAATTATATTGGGTATAGTTAGAGCAGTTCATCCCCCCTAGTATGGACTCACATATACAGAATGAAGGTGCCTTATGCTGGTATAGCTTTTTCACATATGGGGAGGGAAATAAATTATATTGGTATAATTGTGTTCATACAAGGGGTTGTACTAGTATATTTGTCAGTAAACAAACAAATAGAATCAGTGATTCCAGTACAAAATTATGTGTAGTCCAGTGGTTCCCAAACTTGTTCTGCCACTTGTGCAGGGAAAGACCCTGGCAGTCCAGACTGGTTTGTGTACCTGCCGCGTCCGCAGGTTTGGCCGATCGCGGCTTCCACTGGCTGTGGTTCGCTGCTCCAGGCCAATGGGAGCCCCTGGAAGCAGCGGCCAGTACATTCCTCAGCCTGCACCACTTCCACAAACTCCCATTGGCCTGGAGCGGCAAACTGCAGCCAGTGGGAGCCTCGATTGGCCGAACCTGCGGACGCGGCAGGTACACAAACCGGTCTGGACTGCCAGGGTCTTTCCCTGCACAAGCAGCAGAACAAATTTGGGAACCACTGGTGTAGACCATTGTGTGAAGTGGTGGTGGAGTTGGGCTTGTGGACAGAATACAAATGAGTTGATCAACTGCATTTATTATGCATTTTTAATCACATGGATATCACCAATATATACATGGTCTGCACTTCTATGTAATTTACAGTACAACACAGATTCATGCGTGTTATCCTAGAATTCCAATTGATGTTTGTTTATGCATGGAAGGTGGTGCCCAAATCCTGGCGAGTGCCAGTATCCTCATATTCCAGTTCATTCTGTATTGACATTTCACCAGCTGCAAAACGTAAAGAGGCCACATTCTCCTCTCATTTATATTGGTTTTACACTGGTGTTACTCCATTGACTTCAGAGGCATTATTCTTGATTTACAGTTATGTATGTGAATGGGAAATCATTCCTGAAGTGGGAGAAAGGACTTGGGAGACTCAGGTGCAAGTCTCTGCTTCACCACCAACTTCCTGTGTGAGCTTGGTTAAGTCACTTAGTCTCTCTGTTCTTCAGTTGCCCCTCTGGAAAATAGGGATAACAGCACTTCTCTTCCTCACAAGGATATTGTGAGGGTAAACACACTAAAGATTGTGAAGTGCTCAGATACTATGGTAATGGAGGCCAGATAAGTACCTAAAATAGACAGGAAGAAAGAAATATGCTGTAGAGTGAAGGCACGTGGATTTGTGACTTATGTCTAAAAGAAAGGTACTGTGTTATGAATACACACCTATATTAAATAAAAACACTCAGTGACTTGTTTTTCTGTCCTTTCTTGTTTAGTAAGCTATCTCATCAAACAAATTGGATGATGTTATCCTTGGTCTGTTGACAACTGCTGGCTGACAGTACTCTCACCAACAACGTAATTTCCTCCTGTTGAATAAATGGATTCTATAGTGGGCCGAATGATTTATTTCCACTATAGAATGTTTATTTGCACAGTGTAGAAAATAACAAGATTTATTTGCAGAGTTGGAGTCCCTCAGGTATAGTATAAATATAATTACAAGAACATATAAATATATTTCTATGTATAAATATATTTATACTATGCCAGTGTGCCTTTGGCAGCACAAATTTTATTTCCCAGAGTGTGAAAATAAATATTTTAGAACAGATATAAATCATTTATTCCCATTGTTAATTCAGCAGTTGAAAATATGTAAGTTATTGGCCCAAAGGACAATCGATCAGTAGTGATTGGCATCCTAGTGGAACACTAATATAACCCCTCTCACATGATATATTTGGGGTGTTGTTATCTAGAGATGTTGAGATAGTTATAGTCCCGCTAGAGAGGTTGACAGCACAAAGTGGTGAGTGAAGCATCCTTCTTGAAACTCAATCTATCCTAGTTTTTAAAGCATTGGATGTATATCCTGGGCTTTGAAAATAAGAATTCTTGTGTTCAAGAGCTCTATTTGAAGGATGTTCTCTTCTTTTTGCCAGCCCTTGAAATGAAGGTATGTTGCCTCATTTTTGCATTGTGCTAGTTGTGCATTGAGAATATTTCCTGATGCAACATGGTGAGGACTGAAAATAACTGTTGCACCATCACCATTTTAATTTTTTTTCACATACAAATACCTAACCCAAGGGTCTGGTTGAAGAGATTTATTTTCCTGTGTTTTTTTCCTGATACGTGATAGGCTTTTACATAAGTAAAGTGCAAACATTGACTGGAGAGACTGAAGGTACCAGTGTCATGGCAAGACTCCTATAAATGGATCAGTAATTTTTAAGTTTACAGTAATAACTAGTGGTTATCTAATTAGTTCTTGTAAAATAAGAGCTAATACAAACTAGGTACAATTTAAACGGAACCATCTTTTTGGACAGCCTGTGTGATCTGATAGCTAAAATGCTGGACTGGGCGTCAAGAAACCTGATAGCTATGCCAAGCTTTTGCCAGTGACTTTGAGCAAGTTGCTTCGTCTCTCTGTGTGACTGTTTCCCTGCCACCTTATATCAATTTTGTCTAATTAGACTGTCATTTCTTTGGGGCAAGGACTTTTTCTTAATATATGTTTATACAGAGTCTACTATGATGGGGCCTTGGTCTTAACTGGGGCCTCTATAGCTGTAGTACAAATGATAGATTGACTGGTTGATTTATAGCAGGGGTCGGCAACCTATGGCATGGGTGCCAAAGACAGCACACAAGCCAATTTTTAATGTCACACTGTTGCCTGCCAGGGTCCCACTCAGCCCGCTGCCAAACACCGGCAGCTGGCTGAGCCGGACCCCGGCAGGCTGCAGTGTGCCACTAAAAATACTGCCCGACCCATCCCGCTTTTCTCTGTCCCCTGCCTACTGCTCTCTCTGGCGGGGGCAGGGGGCAGAAGCAAGTTTGGTCCTGCTGGCTGCTGCTGTACGGCAAGCTCTGCTGGCAGCCAGGCTTCCCCCTCCCCCGCCTCTTCCCCCAGTGTGGAGGGAAAGTCACTGGTCAGTCAGCGAAAAGGAATGCTATGCCATTGTGTATGCCCTGGAAAAGCTACGCCCATATGTTTGGGGACGGCGGTTCCAACTACAAACTGACCATGCTGCACTAAAGTGGCTCCATACTGCCAAGGGGAACAACAAGAAACTTCTTCGTTGGAGTTTAGCTCTCCAAGATTTTCATTTTGAAATTCAGCACATCTCAGGCGCTTCTAACAAAGTAGCTGATGCACTCTCCCATGAGAGTTTCCCAGAATCCAGTAGTTGAACAGTGTTCTTAAAATTTAGAGGTCTGTTAGTTATATACTTAGTGGTATATGTAAAGGTGCATGTGTTGTATTAATCTGTTTATTTTAAAGTTCTAGGAGGAAATCGCCGCCAGTGAGCTTCCCCACTGTCTGCAATTTGGGGTGTGTGTCATAAACAGATAGCTAAGGGTTAATGTCTCTTTCACCTGAAGCACCTGACCAGAGGACCAATCAGGAAACAGGATTTTTTTTCAACTCTGGGTGGAGGGAGTTTTGTGTCTGAGTCTTTGTCTGTCTGCCTGCTTTTCTCTCAGCTTTGAGAAGTGATTTCTGTTTTCTAATCTTCTGTTTCCAAGTGTAAGGACAAAGAGATCAAATAGTGAGTTATATGGTTTCTTTTCTTTGGTATTTACATGTCTATAGTTGCTGGAGTGCTTTGATTTGTATTCTTTTTGAATAAGGCTGTTTATTCAATATTCTTTTAAGCAATTGACCCTGTATTTGTCACCTTAATACAGAGAGACCATTTTTATGTATTTTTCTTTCTTTTTATATAAAGCTTTCTTTTTGAGACCTGTTGGAGTTTTTCTTTACTGGGAAACTTCAGGGAAATTGAGTCTGTACTCACCAGGGAACTGGTGGGAGGAAGAAATCAGAGAGAGATCTGTGTGTGTTAGATTTATTCGCCTGACTTTGCATACCCTCTGGGTGAGGGGGGAAAGAGAGATTAACTCTCGGTAATTCTGTTCTCCAGGACTGGAAAACGGGGAGGGGGGAGTCCCTCTGTTTAGATTCACAGAGCTTGTGTCTGTGTATCTCTCCAGGAGCACCTGGAGGGGGGAAGGGAAAAAGGATTATTTCCCTTTGTTGTGAGACTCAAGGGATTTGGGTCTTGGGGTCCCCAGAGAAGGTTTTTCAGGGGGACCAGAGTGCCCCAAAACACTCTAATTTTTTGGGTGGTGGCAGCCATACCAGGTCCAAGCTGGTAACTAAGCTTGGAGGTTTTCATGCTAACCCCCATATTTTGGGACGCTAAGGTCCAAATCTGGGACTAGGTTATGACACCCTGCCTACTGCTCTCTCTGGCAGGGGCAGGGGGCAGAAGCAAGCTTGGTCCTGCTGGCTGCTGCTGTATGGCAAGCTCTGCTGGCAGCCAGGCTTCCCCCTCCCCCGCCTCTTCCCCCAGTGTGCTGCATTGAGCCCTGCCTCCTCTCCCTCCCTGCTGCTGATGGCCCTTGTGGGGGGAGGGGGGAGAAGAGCAGCCCCAGTGCCCTCTTTGCTCAGACCGGTAAGGAGGCGGGGAAGAGAGGCAGGAGTGAGGCGTATCCCTCCAGCCCCTGCCATGAGCCACTCAGGGCAGGGGGCTGGGAGCACCCCCCTGATTCCAGCCCACCCCCTCAGCCCTCTGCCCTGACTCCTGAATCCCCCCATGACCCCATCCGTGATTCCTGCACCCTCCACACATACCCAGCCTGCTCACACCCCATGCCCTGACTCCTGCACCCCCTCACACGCCCCCAGTCCTCTGACTTGACCCCTGCACCCCCTTGCACCTCATTTCCCTGCATCTCCTCACAACCCCATCTCTGATTCCTGTACCCTCCACACATACCCAGCCCCCCCACCCCATGCCCTGACTTTTGCACTCCCAACACCCCCTGCCCTGACTCCTGCACTCCCCACACATACCCAGCCCCCCCAACTCCCCATGCCCTGACTCTTGTACCCCCCACCCTGAGCACAAAATGGGAGCTCCTGCACTCCCACTCCCCACATTCCCACCTGCACCCCTTACACCAAAGGGGAGCTGCCCAGGTAAGTGCTCCACATCCAAACCTTCTGCCCCAACCCTGAGCCCCCTCCCTCATTTTAGCTCCTGACCAGACCCTGCACCCCAACCCTCAGCCTGCTCCTTCACCCCTAGCTCTGTGCTCAGTGCACCCCCACCCTCAGCTCAGTGCAGAGAGGAAGAGAACGGGCTAAAACTAGGGTAGGTAGGGTGGGCAGGGCTGGGACCCCAGGCTGGCAGCGGGCTGAGCGGGGCCGGTGGCTGGGACCCCTAGTGGCAAGGGGTTGCCGACCCCTGATTTATAGGGTTTAAGGTCAGAAGGGACCACTGTGATCATCTAGACTCACTTCCTATATAACACAGGCCATAGTACTTTTCTGAATTAATTTCTGCTTCAAGTCCAATAGCTGTGGTTGAATTAGAACATATCTTTAAGAAAAACATCCAATTTTTATTTAAATATTTCCTGTGATGGAGAATCCATTACAACTCTTGGTAAATTGTCCTCACTGTTAAAAAATTGTGCCATATCTTTAGTCTGAATTTTTGTAGCTACAACTTCCAGCTATTGGATCTTGTTAGCTCTTTGTCTGCCCAATTAAAGAACATGCTAGTATCAAATTTCTGGTGTAGGTATTTATAGACTGTTATCAAATCACCCCTTAACTTTGTCTTTGATAACTGAAATAGGTTGACCTTCTTGAGTCTAACTATAATGAATGTTTTTAAATTCTTTTACAATTTTTGCGAGTTTTCTCTGAATTCTTTCCAATTTTCAACATCTTTCTTGAATTGTGGTCACCAGAACTGGAAACAGTGTTCCAGTAGCAGTTTCATCAGTACCAAATACAGAGGTAATATAACCTCCCTACTCCTACTAGATGTCCCCCTGTTTATACAACCAGTGATCACATTAGCCCTTTGCCACAATGTTGCACTGGGAGCTCATGTTCAGCTGATTATCTCTGGTGACTCTCAAGTCTTTTTTCAGAGTCAATGCTTCCCAGGATAGGGTCCTCCATCCCATGAGTATGACCTACATTCTTTGTTTGCAGATATATGACCCAACACTTTGTCCATATTGAAATGTATATTATTTGCTTGCGTCCAGCTTATCAAACAATCCAGATCACTCTGCGTCAGTGGACCTCTCCTCTTAATTCTTTACCATTCCCTCAGTCTTTCTGTCCTCTGATTACTTTATCACTGATGATTTAATGTTTACTTCTAGGTCACTGATAAAAATATTAAATAGCATAAGGACAGGAACCAGTCCCTGCAGGACCCAACTAGAAACATGCTTGCCCAGTGATGATGTTTCTTTGTTGACAATTACTTTTTTTTCAGACATATCAGTTAGCCAATTTTAATATGTTCATGGTGATTTTTTTTTGGTCATTCTACTTTCTTAATCAAAATACCATCAGAAGTCTATTCCATCAACTCTGTCAGGGCCGGCTTTAGGCCGATTCCCCTGATTCCCTGGAATGGGGTCCCGCACCTAAGAGAGCCCCGCGATGGTGCCTTTTTAATTTTTACTCACCGGCAGCGCTCCGAGGGGTCTTTGGCAGCATTTCAGCGGCGGGCCCTTCACTCACTCCAAGTCTCCGTCGGCATTTCCGTGGTGGGTCTTTGAGCAGGGCCGGCGCTTCCATTTAGGTGACCTAGGCGGTCGCCTAGGGCACCAGGATTTGGGAGGGTGGCAGACTGCTCCGGTGGACCTCCCGCAGCGGCGGATGGTCCGCTGGTCCTGCGGCTTCGGAGGAGCATCCGCAGGTGTGCCTGCGGGAGGTCCACTGGAGCTGGTGGACTGGCGAGCCGGCCCTGCGCCTAGGGCGCCAAAAGCCCTGGCGCCGCTTCTGTCTTTGAGTGCCGCCGAAGACCTGGAGCCAGTGAAGGACTCGCTGCCGAAGTGCCACCAAAGACCCAGAGAGCCACCGGGTGAGTACGAATCGGGCCCCACTCTTGCTAAAGCCGGCCCTGAACTCTGTTACCTTTATCAACCAAACTTATCTTTATCAGCAACACTAATAATAATACATTTTGTGGTTCAGAAATGTTTAGGTAACTTTTTCACTATTATTTTATTGTTTTCATGAATTTTTGCAAAGACTATGCAGTTTGTGCAGGCCACTACCAAAAAGGGCATGCAGCGAACCATACATTAGTCAGACTCCAGAACAGACCAAGCATATCTGTTTTTATTCAATGATCTGCACAAACTTCATAGGGTGAGGTAAAAAGGAAAGTGGCAGAAGAAAATGAAAGGGACCTTTGCCCACTTTAACACACTACGTGTCTCCACTGGTTTTTGCCCTGAATAGCTCTGGATAAAGTTAGAGGTGGAAATGCTAAAAATAATCCCTGTATTTTGCAAAGTTTTTACATCTGAAAGTTGCCTGAGAACTACTTCTCATGAGATTTCTAGTACCTCCAGAATTTGATAGGGATACAGATGCTCCCCGACTTAGGCAATTGTTCCATTCCAGAAAGCCTTGTGTAACCCAAATTTTATGTAAGTCGGAAATATATATTGTGCAAGCATAAAAATCAATAATAACAAAAATATTGCATTTACCTTAATCCTTTTGCTATCCTGGCACACTGAAGGCTGCATTTTAGTGGTGAATGACAATGGGCTTAATTTGTAGATGAGGAAGGAGAGGAGGAGACAGGCATGATTTGAATGAAATAATAGGGTGAAATAACAGAAGTACAATATCACTGAAATAACATGAGACTGAAAGGCTGTGAGAGTGTGAAGCCTTCCCTTATAGGAGATGCTACTGCTGTATTCCTCTGCACACCATACTACAGTACTTTGCATTCCCGTACACTACACAATATTTTCCGCAACTTGAAAATTTTATTTATGCCTTATGGAACTTTTTGCGTAAGGTCAAATTTCATAATTTGGGTCTTGTGTAACCCGGAGAGCATCTGTAAATGCACTGAAGAGGTTCAGGAAGTGTTTGTAAGTTGCTGAATGAATGGGCTGACTCAAAACTCCAAACCTTTGGAGAATCACTAATAAGTAAAGTGCTTCAACGTGAAGACTTCCTAATGTCCATGTATAGAAAGATACTGATCTGGAACTTATCCTTTTAACCGTTTAATTATTGATTATTTGTGGCACAACAAGATGATCTTTTTTGATAACTGAATGTTTAATTTTGGTCTGTCAAGGTTCGCTTGCATTCTTATTTATTTTTCTTATTTCCTATGTACGATACTTGCCAAGATTAAAGAAGGGGGTTACAAATGGAGAAATGAACGTGATACAGCATTAACTGATTAGGGTTTTTTTTTAATGTTCACATGAAATAATGTAGAGAAAATAGAAGTAATTTACAAATCTTCTAAACAATTAGGGTGGGACTTAACAAGCTCAGCAACTTTGAAAATCCTACCCTTAAGGCTAAATTCATCTTTGGTGTAAGCTACTAAAGTCAATGGAATTATACCAAAATGAATCTTATCCCAGAAGATACTAGTTGTTTATATGCAGTGTTTTAGAAATGAACACAGTTCTTGTTCTAGTATGATTATTTGCCACTGTGTATGTGGTGACTATACTCAGAATGGTGTCAAAGATTTTCCTTTCTGGCCAGCATGACAAGAATTCCAGCAAATGGCTGAACAACTGATTCCAGCTTGGTAAGCAAAGATATATAGAGATACAAGGGGGCGTTGTGAGCTACTGCTGGTAAGCTTTGATTAGGTTTCTTGTAGTCTTTAAGTGCACAGAACATTTTGTCTTCAGTGGATGTTTTGCTTTGTTACAGGCTGCAGACTTTGCTTCTTCATTATAAACTAATGAATGTGGTGTGAATTTGCACCTTACACTGTGTCCTGAAGGTTATGGAGACTTTCACTTTCAGCTATAGGGTAGCTTCCTATTAGAGGTAGGCAAAAAAGTTTGGATCAAATAAGGAACTGACCTGAACCATAACCCATTCATCAAGCTGAACCTTTAAAGAGATCTGAAAATGTTTGGTTATGATAATTATTTTGCTTATTTTTGCATGTCCTAGTTTTGGCTCAACGCTGAAGTACCATTCCTGCACTGTGAAGACTTAGAAATGGATCATGGGGCTTTTTAAAAAGCTGCACTGCTGCCCGTTCTACCTGACTTAATTACGCACTTGCCCTCCATTTGATTTTCTGCATTGAAATATCCTGCAGCAAATTGTTTTGCCAAAATGTGGCCACTTCCATCAGAAAACAAAGAGCCTAATCTGCAAACTTCAGGGCCTAAATTGGGGTCTCCAGTTTCAAAATCAGGATTTAAATTGGCATTTTGGCTTGCAAATACTTGTTTTGGGGGCACCAGAATTATGAATGGTCACATTTGGAACTAGATACTCTAACTCAGGTACCAGCTTGAAACTGGGGCCACACAGTCAGTGGATGTGATTTTAGTTTTCAGTAACTGGTTGTTCACTTGTTTTGTTTGTCTGGACATAAACTATATCATTGTCTTCAATTGGTATAAATGTGGACATAACACCTTTTATTCAGAGAAGCCCAAATTCAGGAAAGCATCCAAGTACATGCTTAAGTCCATTCCTGTTCAAGTCAGCACTTAATTCTGTCCTTAAAGTTAAGGACATGCTGAAATTCCATTGACTTCAGTAACTGCAGTGCGACTTGAGCACTTACTTAAAGTTAAGCATACACTAAAGTGTTCTAAATAGGGGTGCTTTTCTGAATCAGGGCCCTAATGTACATTTTAATCTGCTAAATAAACAATGGGGAAAATTATCTGCTGGTGTAAATGGATTAAATCTATTGATGGTAGCATACTGTTATTTTGATTATTTATTTGCATTATCATAGAGCATGGGAGCGCTAGTTATGGACCAGGACCCCATTGTGCTAGGCACTGTACAAACACAGAGTTGTGCCCACTTATTTTACACAGAATTTGGTGCAATATGTATACAAGAATGAACAAACATCACTAATTTCTAGAGCTCACTCAAATAGTAGGTTATCTTAGTTGAATTAGTTATTAAAATATTAGAAGAGGTTCAATACTGGGGATGGGGATGGGAAAGAAAAATATGTAATGCATATCAGTTTTATTCATGCATATGTGGACCTTCAGTATTAGTGAGTATAAGAAGCTTCAAAACTGGTCTTGGTGATTTGCTCAAATGCATGTATTTGACACTAAATGCACTCATTTTAGCAGGTAGAATGATTGCATGACCTATTTTGAATCTTGGTATCAAATACCAACACTGGATACTTTGTGAATATTCAATAGAATATTCATTTGTTTGTCTGAAATATTCTTCAGCTATTTCAGGAGATTTGCAAACAATGGGGCTGGTGTGCAAATGCTTCACAAAACAAAAATCTCCCGAACTTTACTAGAATCTGTATTCAGGGAATAGTATTTGAATGGCCCTGACAAAAGTAATCAGTGACACTATTTGCAAAACAACAAAGTTTGCTGAGAAGACGGCATTGTGTCAACAAGGAAGACATTTAGATTTTGCAGACAGTTAAAGTTAGTTATTTTGTACAGTTTTCCAGTTAGATGCTGTTTCAGATGGACACTTTTTAAGTGTATTGGAAGACCAACAAGTCATGTATTCCAGTACTTGCTCATCTATTTGTAAGGTTATTGTAAGTTTTTCCAAAATAAAGAATAGTGGTAAGGAATGGCTCTTTCACAGATGGTCACATAATTACAATATTAAATTACAATTACAATCCTCAGGAACAGGAATTCTGTTTGATTTCTCTGTTGGATATCTATTACAGTCTGGATTTTGGTCTGTTTCCTAGAAATCCAGCACTTACAAATTTTAAGCATCAAACTGCAGTAAGAGGAGGGTATGCATGTGGGAGAGAAATGTCTGGGTCTTCAATAGTGTTTAACTTTTTACTTATAATTATAAAATTTTATCAACCAGAGCTGTAATACAACATTGCAATGCACAGCTCATTGGTACTGCTGGAACCATTCAATTGAGATACCTGTCTGGGCATGATTCAAAAGGCAATGGACTATATCAGATCAGCTTGACTGTTGGGATTTTATTGCTGTTTCCACTCCTGTGACAGCTGCTTATTATTTGGAAGAAGTCTGTAGAGAAATGAGGTCTCCAATATTTCCCCTCATTATACCCTGTGGATAAATATTTTAGTTGGTGAAAAAGAGTAACCTAGCCATCCCCGTGCCACACTCACTGAAGTTCCAGTTCTTAAATAGGAATGGATTCTGTCTGCCAGACTAAACATGTTAAAAAGTCCATCATCTCACTTTAATTAATGCTAATGGAATTTGCAGGAGCTGAGATGAGGATACTGTGTGAGTCAAAGTGAATGTTTTTTCTCTATTGCTTATATTATCTCTCATCGGTGGCAACAGAGTCCTCTGTTTGCATAGTTCAGAAGAGATCCAACGTACGCAGAAGTTGTAAGGAGTTTCAGCAAATTATGTTCCTTTATTTGCATATGAGCACTAATATATATTATGATTTCTGGAAATGGTAATGGAAACGGTCTCTCAACTCTAGTCCTCTGTTTAAATTGAGCTCAAGCTTGGTAGCAATCAAAATTATTTACTATGTGATGGTTTTTCAGTAGTCAATGTAGGGCTGAGTTGACACTCTCAATCCGGTGTCTATTGGAGTGTGGTCCATGTCATTAAAAAAAACTATGAGTTTGTCTCTCATATGCCTTCTTAATGGAGGTAAAGGATTTAAGACCTCATGAATTCAATTGAAGATCACTTGACTTCAGTGGGCTTTGACTAGGCCCATAACATGCATGGAATCTTAATACTCTTTTGAGCCATACAAATAGTGGGTAAATTCAACCCTGCAGTAAGTGAGTTTAGCTCTGCTGAAGTTGACGAAGTTGTTGCTGTTTATGTCAGAGCTGAATTTGGTCAGGTGCCAGGTTGAGGCAGTGTTTGTGAAAGCTTATACTCTGTCACTGAAGTTGTGCTTTTACTCTAAGATATGCTTTGCTAAGAATTAATGCAAAGCTTTGTTTGTTGCTGGCTTTTCAGACTCATTCACACACCGTAGAAAATTTTTTGTTGTTGAACACTGAGGCATTTGTTGAAAACTTGTTTCCTGATTTGGACTTTTAAAATGAGGTCTGGGTATGTGTCCAATTAAAAAAAAATATTTTCACTCATCTTTTATGGCTAGAGATGTATAAAATAACTGCAGGTTATTAGTAAATGAGACACAAGAAGTAATTCTTCCACTCAACTCTGCACTGATTATGACTCAGCTGGAGGAGTAATGGGGGCTAATTTAGCTACAACGAGTCAGGAAAAAGATCTTGGAGTAATCGTGGACAGTTCTCTGAAGATGTCCACGCAGTATGCAGAGGCGGTCAAAAAAGCAAACAGGATGTTAGGAATCATTAAAAAGGGGATAGAGAATAAGACTGACAATATATTATTGCCCTTATATAAATCCATGGTACGCCCACATCTCAAATACTGTGTACAGATGTGGTTTCCTCACCTCAAAAAAGCAATACAAGCACTAGAAAAGGTTTAGAAAAGGGCAACTAAAATGATTAGGTGTTTGGAGAGGGTCCCATATGAGGAAAGATTAAAGAGACTAGGACTCTTCAGCTTTGAAAAGAGGATATTAAGGGGGGATATGATAGAGGTATATAAAATCATGAATGATGTGGAGAAAGTGGATATGGAAAAGTTATTTACTTATTCCCATAATACAAGAACTAGGGGTCACCAAATGAAATTAATAGGCAGCAGGTTTAAAACAAATACAAGGAAGTTCTTCTTCACGCAGAGCAAAGTCAACTTGTAGAACTCCTTACCTGAGGAGGTTGTGAAGGCTAGGACTATAACAGCGTTTAAAATAGAACTGGATAAATTCATGGTGGTGAAGTCCATAAATGGCTATTAGCCAGGATGGGTAAGGAATGGTGTCCCTAGCCTCTGTTTGTCAGAGGATGGAGATGGATGGCAGGAGAGAGATCACTTGATCATTGCCTGTTAGGTTCACTCCCTCTGGGGCACCTGGCATTGGCACTGTCAATAGACAAATAATGGGCTAAATGGACCTTTGGTCTGATCCAGTACTGCTGTTCTTATGTGGACAAATTGGAGAAAGTCCAGAGAAGAGTAACAAAAATGATTAAAAGTCTGGAAAATGTGACCTATGAAGGAAGATTGAAAAAATAGGATTTGTTTAGTTTGGAGAAAAGAAGACGGGGGGGGGGCATGATAGTAGTTTTCAAGTACATAAAAGGTTTTTACAAGGAGGAGGGAGGTAATTTGTTCTTGTTAACCTCTGAGGATAGGACAAGAAGCAATGGGCTTGCATTGCAGCAAAGGAGTTTAAGTTGGACATTAAGAAAAACTTCCTAACTGTCAGGGTGGTTAAGCACTGAAATGAATTGTCTAGAGAAGTTGTGGTATCTCCATCATTGGGATATTTAAGAGCAGGTTAGACAAATACCTATCAGGGATGGTCTAGATAATACTTAATCCTGCCATGAAGGCAGGGAACTGGACTAGATGACCTCTCGAGGTCTCTTCCAGTCTTACGAGTCTATGATTCTTCATTAAAATCTGTGTGAAAGGTGCACAGTGTGTGTAAAATGCCACCAAATTAGAATGGTAGCATTTTACAGCCACTTACGAAGTGTCTGAAAAAAAAAAGTGGTGATAGTTCAAAGCCATAGAGAATTGGAGCCATCATCTCCCAGATCCAGGAGGTCACCCATATCAAATCAATTCCAAACTAACAATACTTGGCCATGCTATTTGCTTTGTTCTTGGTGTTTTCCTTAGAGCTAGTAGCCCATGAAGATGTAGCCGTTTATCTGTCTCTCCCAGTTCAGCAGTAACTGTATGTTACCTGATTGTTATTACAGTAGAGACTCTGTATTTCTCCACAAGTTTTCCTAGTCATCCCGTTGCTCCTCACCTTCATACAAATCACAAACATTCAAATGTAATATTTTCATTGTTAATAGAAAAGGTTATATTTGGACATGTCAATCTAGTCTGGCCCCAGCTTGTCCCATTCCCACATTAGATACCTGTGGCTGATGGAAATTGCATATGCCTGTTGCCATTATTCCACTGGTGCCTCCTAAGGCCGCGCGGAGTTTTAGTACATTAACCTTGTTAGAATTAACTGGATAGTCCTGATCAAATGAATAGTGTGTGGGAACATTCCTGGCAAAGCCATGTCCATATAAACAGGGAGTTCATTATGTACTCATGGAGCACTCAGATCTTGCAGTTTGCATGCACCAGACAAAAAACTCTTGCATTGTAAAGACACATTCATCCTTGATCACGACTCATATAACATGCATTCAGCAAGCTACTTCAGACACTGAAGGGAATCCATGGGCAATTTCCTTCTCTCCAGGATTGTTAGAGATTCTGTATTGAAGATTTATGTTCATTCAGCACTGCAGTTCTCGCACTGTGGGGCTGACCTCCCTTCCCATCCATAGCTACAAACATTCACAAAAGGAGAAAATAACGGGGCAGAGGAGAGAGAGAGGGAGGGAAAGAAATATGTTCTTTCTTGTTATATTTTTGTTTGTAGTTAGAAAAACAGGACCCCTCAACTGAAGAGAGAATCGCCCAACAAAATAATACAAAACACAAAACAGATTTTATCTGTTCAAGGCTTGGAATGGTACAGTTTGTTCTTATTGAATAGCTAAAGCTGTATGCTCCCCTTGCTGCATGGTGCAGAGGGAAGCAATCCTTTGCAAATTCATAAAAGTGGACAGATAAGAGTCATTATGTGAAGTACTCCCACTGAACTCAAACTCCACATAATGTCTGTTTGGAGCTCTGCACAGTGCTGGGAAGTGTTACCAGGTGGTGAGCATGGAGCCAGGGAGCAGCTGGATGGAGCCATGCAGGCATGCTTCACTGGGGAAACTGGTAGTGCTTGCTGCAGACATCTTCACAGAAGCAAATGCTGTTGAGAAGTGCATTAACGTCTGCTCTGCAGTTTCTACCTTCTCAGGGAATGTAGGCATGTGGTTAGCCGTAGCCAGGTAGGGGATAAATGATAGGAAAGCCACTGAGTCAGTCTTGTGTGCTGCAGGTCTCAGGGTGGCACACATTGGGACAGACAATGTGTGCAGATGCACGTGACTGAAGCCAGAATAACCTGTAAATCATCAGGCTTCACACAGTTCTAAGGCCACAGCTTCTGTTCCTTCTCTGCAGTGATTAATCCTTCCTTCCTTAGGAGAGAATGTCAGGTATTCTATATCAACAACCTCATGCCTTTTAATAGAGCTTTCTGCTTCTTGAGGTTTTCTGTGGAAGGGCATGATTTGGCCCATATCATTTAGCCTTTAACCTTCCACACGACATCTATGTTAAGACACAAAATGTTCCATGCAGCAGACGGTCATTTTTAAAAACAATTTTATTACTTGTGCAACTGGATGTCTCAATGGAGAATCAGCAACATTAGCCTCTTCTTTCATTGTCGCACTGCCACACTGATCTTCTACCCTAGGGAGGGCAAGTGTGTGTGTGTGTGTGTGCACATGCATGTGTGAAGGATGGAAAAGAGCTCCTTGGGCTGTCTATACCTCCTTAAGGTACTTCCTTTGGCACTGTTTGACTCTGCTTCCTTGTCTGGAGGAGTCACCTATTTGTCTTCCTAAAATTTTCAGTCTTCAGCAATGTGAAGGAATTCTGAATACTGGTTTCAGATGTATGCAATACTAAGTAAATTGTCCCCTCCCCAACAACAACAAACTTTAAAGGGTAATTTGTCTTTTTCAGTTCAGTGCTGTATTGTGCCAGTTTAGGGCCTGACCCTGCAAGGCGATTTGCATGTGTGAATCTTTTCCTCTGTGTAGTGTGCCTCTGAGTTGACTTCACTGGAACTCTGCAAAGGTGCCCAGAACCCTAAATGGTGATCTATCTCCTTGTTTTACTTGTGTGAGATGATTAAGAGGGGACTTCTAAAAATCGTTGTTGTATATTAGCCATATTATGTATTATGTTTTACATAATGATTTACATAATGCTTGGCTCTGGGAGATGCTTCAATACTACTTGAATACAAGTCATCCAGTGAACACTATAGGAATGGAAATATTTCTACATCATTGTCGCTTTTGCCTTCTGACACCTAAAGAGAACTCACATTAAAACTGAAGTCTGGAAGACCCCCAACACTTCATGCAGGTGAAGTATGAAATAGATTTCAGGATAGATGCATGTATGCTTGGTTAAAAAATAACAAAGGGCTGCAGTGTCCCAGTGCTGAGCTGGAACTCCTCCAGACCATGCAGAAATGGGGACCAAGGGGTAAGTAAATTGAGTGAGGAATAGGAGCTAAATTTACTCCTGGGGACTGGTCCTCTCAGAGGCTGCTAATGAACAGAACTCTACCAATGGCTATGAGTATCCTCAAGGAGCTCTGCTGTTGGGAGATAGGAGAGATCAGTGCTTCAGTGTGAAATTACTAACTGTCCATAAGTATTAGAGAGGCTTACTGTCTGGAGTAGGTTATCTATGAAGGGCCTGATTCTACACCCACTGAAATCAGTGGCAGAGGTCCCCTTGGTTTCACTGGTTTAGAATCAAGCCCTAAACTGTTTTGAAGGAAACTGGGAAGAACTGATTAAAGACAACTAATTTGATACAACTTTAGAAATAACCATATGATGCCTCCATAATCCATTCATTGCACTAGTGGCTGTATTCTCTTATATTCCTAGTGTGCTCTCTCTAATGACTACTTATGTGAGAAAATATCTTGTACTGTGAAGACTTCTGTTAATCTGTTATAAAATAAAAATAGTAGCTAGAATCCCACTTCTATACCAGTTATAATGTGCAATTCATGTACTTTGTTTTGTTTTGAATTCAGGTATTAAGATGATTGTCTTATAAATACATCTCTAACCCGATTTAATGCTGTCCTTGGGAGCCAAAAAATCTTACTGTGTTATAGGTGAAACCACGTTATATCGAACTTGCTTTGATCCGCTGGAATGTGCAGCCCTGCTCCACCAGAATGCTGCTTTACCACTTTATATCCGAATTCATGTTAAATCAGGTCGCTTTATGTTGGGGTAGAGGTGTACCTATCTACATAGAATAATATTAATGGTAATTCAAATGGGAATATCTAGATATTGAAAAATATTTTGATTTGATTTCCTAGAATGAGACTTAGTAGATATGAATTACTGAGAATTAATATTTATTTTATAGACAACTATAACTGAATATTTTAAACTGTTACACATTCACCATTTTTTAAAACTAGAACACTCTTTTTTAGCTGTTTCTGTAAGTGGTGAATAACTTAATAATACACTGTAACAGGAATAGCATGCAAGTTTCCTTTTAGGTTGTCACAGAAAATAGATCAAAGTAAATCTGTTAGTGAAACCCACACAATGTATAAATATATTATACATGTTAACACAGGAATCATCACTAAATTCTAGATCAAGTGCTAAAGCACTACAGCTACCATGTTATATGTATTATTGACCAATTATGTTGATATCAGAAGTTACAGATTCTGTGATAAAATTAATGTACTGATAGAATGTATTATGGATAGGCTTTTGAGGAACAGATTTTTATGGATAAATGTCAGTAAACATCAATTTCACCATACATGCAGAAACTGGCAAAAATATTTCCATCAATAATCATCAAAATTTACAGTTAGGCAAAGTAAGGAAAAGTGCTGCTTGTGAACTTATTAGAGTTTGATGTAAGGATATTTACTTGCTATATTTTGATATGAAATGTAGATAGTTTGTGTTTTAAATTTAGAAAGCTTTAACTTTCTGCATCTCAACATTGACATTTACTAAATAATTATTGTCTGACCATCCCCATAATTTCCTGCAACTGTGAAATTTTAAATAGATAAAAAAGCCTAAAATCAATTATTTAGTGCAACTATGAAAATGTAAGTGATAAAAATAAAAATAAATGCTTAAAAACAAATTTGGATATTACCTGTCAAAATTATTAAAAAATAAAAATTGAATTATGCGAAGCTTAATTATAGGACAGAAGCAGCCACTCCATATTACAGTTTAATGTAGGAAGTGTGTTTCCACTATAAAATCCAATTTTGGTTTCCTCTCTAAAATCGATATTTAAAAACCAAACAACAAACAAAGCCAGAAAACAAGCAAAAAAAATCCTTAAAAATTTGTAGATTAGGGCTGAGGCCAAGAGTAGAAATTTTCCATATCTGAAATGAATTGGAGAATTGCCCTCAACTCCTGCCTCCTATGGCACACAAATCCCTGTTATTCAGTAGTTTTTGGAAGAAATGAATTTTATTCAGTGTCTCAGGTTTTTATTGTGCCAGAGAGATTTTTCAATTTACCCAGGCTACGTGTACCATGACTATCTACCCTTATCTGCACACGTCTTAAATCTGCTTAATAACGGACTTCCTCTTTGATGTGTTAAACACTATGAATGCTGAAGATGATAGAAAATAAAGAGTACAATTTAGGGAATCTCAGCTATTCGGTCATGGCTAGAAAAATTCTAAGTGAGCTGGAGTGGGAAAAATCACTTAATAAATCATTACTAAAGCAGGAGGTTACAGCTCATTGTAACTGCACTTACAAAATGGTTGAGCAACATCTGGAACAATAGAAAATCTTGTACAGCTATGTGTTAAAACACATGGAATTCTAACTCCCACTTGTAGTCCCATAAAATAAACTTTATTTATTTAATATTCTGGACTTTAGCTTTGATGATCTGTGTCAGTGGTTCCCAACCTTTCCAGACTCCTGTACACCTTGCAGGAGTCTGATTTGTCTTGTGTACCCCCAAGTTTCACCTCATTTAAAAACTACTTGCTTACAAAATCAAACGTAAAAATACAAAAGTGTCACAGCACACTATTACTGAAAAATTGCTTATGTTTTCATTTTACCATATAATTATAAAATAAATCAACTGGAATATAAATATTGTACTTACATTTCAGTGTATAGTACATAGAGCAGTATAAACAAGTATGTTTATACTTGTTTATATGCTTATTCTGTGTGAGATTTTAGTTTGTACTGACATAGAATGTTTTTTTTTGTAGCCTGTTGTAAAACTAGGCAAATATTTAGATGAGTCGATGTACCCCCGGAAGACCTCTAAGTACCCCCCAGGGTACACCTACTCCTGGTTGAGAACCACTGATCTATATTAAGGCCAAGTGCTGTCACAAATTAGATACATACATCTCTTTTTGGAATTAACATGATATTGTGGTAGTATTGACCAACATCCATTTGCTTTTATCATTAAATTAACTCTGTAGATATACATTGTTTGTTTATGCATGCTAGAAAACAGAGATGAGATTTTCAAAAGTGACTTGATTTTGGTTATCTCTCTGTCTCTGTCTCTCTAGGCGTATGTTTTAAGCACCACAGAGAAGTGGTACATATACTTTAGGTTGACTAATATTTTCCATTAGAAGACCCCAGTTCTTATAACTTATGGCAAACTTAAATATTCAGGATTAAACATTCTATGCCAGGCAGCTACTTCAGGCTGACATATTTTGGAAAACTTCAGATAAAGAAGTTTAACCATTTGCGAGAACAACATTAAAGGGAAAAATAGTTTTGCCTGTGTTAAAGAATTCTTATAACTCTATTTTTGTGAAGCTGTAGTATTTTCATTCACTGGAGCAAGGTATTGAAATTTAGCAGGGGGAGGCTGTCCTGATGTCAGGGATGTCCCTTTTGGCATTCCTATGAAAATGCACCCAAATTTAGCCAGGTAGTAAACCTCTGAACATTACAGTTTGTTTGCACATGCCCAGTAGCTGTTTGTTGAAAGCTGGAAGCAAATTTCTCTGAAGATTCCGTCTGTACTGAGCATGCTCCCTTCCCTCACAGCTCCTGTGTGTCAATCAGGCTGAGGGCATGTCTACACTACAATTTTATGTAGGTCAACGTTGAGACATAGTGGATGGTTTTGCCATGATGGGGTTCCCTAATGGCAGTGGGGCTATAGAAGGAACACATATCCCTATCTTGGCACCAGACCACCTTGCATGAGAGTACATAAACTGAAAGGGGTACTTCTCAATGGTGTTGCAAGTGCTGGTGGATCACAGGGACTGTTTCACCGATATCAACGTGGGATGGTCGGGAAAGGTGCATGGCATGCACATCTTTAGGAACTCCAGTCTGTTCAGAAAACTTCAAGCAGGGACTTCCTTTCCAGACTGAAAAATAACCACTGATGATGTTGAAATGCCAAGCGTGATCCTGGGAGACCCAGCCTACCCCGTGGCTCATGAAGCCATTCACAGGCAGCCTGGATAGTAGTAAGCAGCAGTTCAACTATAGGCTGAGCAAGTGCAGAAGGGTGGTAGAATTGCCTTTGGATGTTTAAAAGCACTCTGGCATTGTTTGCTTACTAGGTCAGACCTCAGTGAATGCAATATCCCTATTGTTATTACTGCCTGCTGTGTGCTCCATAATATCTGTGAAATGAAGGGAGAAAAGTTTCCAGCGAGGTCGGGGGTAGAGGCAGATATCCCGGCAGCCAATTTTGAGCAGCCAGACACCAGGGCTATAGGAAGAGCACACAAAGGGGCTTTGCATCTCCATGAGGCTTTGAAAAACAGCTGCAGTAATGACCCACTGTAATCCGACACTTATCTGTGTTGTACCTTACCAAGCTGTACCCTTCATTCATTTTTCCCTCTGTAAACTCCACCCCCACTAACCACAATGTACTGAATGAATAAAGAGCCTTTTCTCCTCAATCTGTTTAAGTTTTATTATGGTCACAAACACACTGAGACAGTAAAGAAAAGTAAGATAATCTGGGGCAAAGGGGCTGATAACACTGGGGGAGGGGAAGAGAAACAAGAACAGCTTGCTTGCAATTGCACAGCAATAACAATCAAAGTTGTGGGAATGAGTGCCTTATGGTCCTCGTACCCTCCCTTGGAGTTGATTGCAAGGAATGCTGGACTTCCCCCCGCATCCTAGGATGTCTGGGAGAGGAGGATGTGGAACTTGGCGATGATGGCAGCAGGTTCGGCGTAGGCTGCAGAGGGACTCTAGCATCCAGCTGCCTTAAAGCTCAGCCAGATGTCTCAACATGTCTGATTGCTTCCTCATAATCTGCAGTATCTCTTCTTGTGTGGTATGCTCTTGTTCCCTGCATGGTCTCCTGGCTTCCCTGTCCTGGTGCAGGTTGTTGGACAGTGTAATCCTCCATGCTTGCAGTCTATCTTGTCACTCTCGGAGGCGCACATTAACTCATTGAACATGTCCTCCCGAGTCGTCTTTTTCCGCCTTCTAATCTGGGAAAGTCTGTGTCCTGGTGTGGAGGATGCGCCAACAAGCAAGGTTTCAGCTGTAAGGAATACAAGGCACAAGGATATCATTGACAGTGCATATATTGTTTCTCATGCAAGGTTAATTATTTTTATAAAAGAAACACCCCTCAATACACTTCCCTGCAAGCCACAACGTAATCACAACTGCTGGCTACTGCAAGAGTCCATTTGCTGCTCAAGCCATAGTGAGTAAGGCCATGAGGCATGAGCGAGAGGTCTTATGCTGCAGCTTTTGTGAAGATATCCTTGGGATCACTGGTTGCAACTTCAGAAAAAACTCCTTGCCCCTAGCAACCTGGATGATGCTTGAGGATAAACATCAATGTAAAGCCCCCCCAGATAGTTAGATTTTTTACAAAAGCAGCACCAGGTTGGGGGGAAGGGAGACAAACAGGAAGCTGGCCTCCCAGAGGATTCAGGGGGCCTCGGGTCTTCAGTGGCAGGGGCTCCCCACTGCCGAATTGCCACCAAAGACCTGGGACTTTGGTGGCGGGTCCCGGGGAGGAAAGACCTCCCGCCACCAAATTGTCGCCAAAGACCCGGAGTGGAAGAAGCTCCGGGGTCCCGGGCCCCATGAGAGTTTTCCGGGGCCCTTGGAGCAAGTGAAGGACCCCTCTCCAGGGGCCCCGAAAATCTCTAGTGGGGGCCCCTGCGTGGCCCAGGGCCTGGGGCAAATTGCCCCACTTCCCCCCCCCCCAGGTGTCCCTGACAGGAAGCCGCCCTCCCTCCCTTTTTAAATGCTGGTTGCAATATGTGGTGATCCCTTCCAACCACAATCACTGCATGCTTGGGAAAGCGTGGTTTTGTGACCCAGAATTCACCAGACGGGGTGGATTACTTGTTGAATTGCTTGCGGTTTAAGGGATAGCATTTAAAACTTCACCCATTTTCCCCTACGTGACCATACGCAATATCACTCTCCTGAGGGTAACAGATGCAGCAAGGGAGCAGATGCTTCAGGTGTCTGGGTACAGACCTGGTCCTTATGCTGCAATGCTATGTGCTGCAATGATGCCAGCAGAGTTAATACTGGAGTGACATGGGAAAGTGTCCTACCATGGTGGACGAAATAAGGGAGCCTTTCCTGAAAACCTTCTGTAAAGGATTGCAGAGTACCTCCATGAAAGCTTCTCAGAGATCTCCATGGAGGATTCCAGAGCCAGCCTCGTGCACATAAACCGTCTTTTTTGAAGAGCACCCTTTGTGTAGATGGAGTGGCCACTGATACCCACTGCAGCTACTTTTTTGTTCAGATTCAACATTAAAAATAATACCATGTAACCCCTGTGGTTTGATTGGAAATGTGTGCTCACTAGAGGTGTCTTCCCTGGCATCATGTTCCGCCAACAATTGGTCCTGTGAGGGGATGGGCTCCAGGGTTAAAAACAGTTCTTGGCTGTTGGGGAGAATGGAACCTCTGCTTATCTGCCTTGTGTTGTCCTCCTCCTCCTCTTCCTCATCAACAATGTCCTCCTTATTGTTGCTTAAGGTCACCTGGGGCTCCTAGGAGGTATCCATGGAGTGTTTTGTGGTAGTGGTGGGATCGCCACTGAGAATCACATGCAGCTCCTCATAGAAGCAGCATGTCTGTGGTGCAGAATCAGATGACTGTTCATCTCCCTTGTCTTCTGTTACGCTTGCTAACTTCCTTTATTTTCATGCGGCGCTGCTGTGTGTCCCTGGTGTAGCCCTTCTCCTCCATGCCTGTTGCGATCTTGGCATAGATGTCAGCGTTTCTTCTGCTGGATCAGAGTTCTCCCGGCACAGACTTTTCCCTACACACTGCAATAAGATCCACCACCTCCTGTGAACTCCATGCTGGAGCGCGTTTGCGGTATTGAGCATCTGTGATCAGCTGTGCTGATGAACTTTCTGCGCTGATTAAACAGGAAATGAAAATTCAAAAGTTCCCGGGGCTTTAACAAGGGAGCAACTGTTTCCTGTGTACCTGGCTGACATGCAGTGGAGCTGAAAGCACTCTCCAGAGTGGTCACAGTGGAGCACTGTGGGACATCACCTGGAGGCCAATTCATTTGAATTACACAGTGTAATGTCTACACTATCCCCATGTCAACCTGTGGATGTTGAATCAAGTGCTATGCCTCTTGCAGAGGTGGAGTACAGAAGTTGACTTTACAGGCCACTTAGGCTGGCGGAAGGGATTAGGTAGTGTAGACGCATACATTATTAAATCGACTTAATGTGGCTTATGTTGCCCTAACTTTGTAGTGTAGATCAGACCTGAGCCTGCACATCCCAAGGCTAAGGGGGAAGGGCAAGACATATCTTGCCAGGGACTAGAACTATGAGCAGGGAGACTATCTCCCTGTGTTCCCAATGCTAGTGTCCAGGTAGCAAAGACGACCGTAGAGGAAGCTTGCCTTACCTGAATGCATAGGAGTGGGGAGCAGGAGCAGAAGGAGCCAGAGCTAGGGTTAGAATGGGAGCTGAAGGGGACAGGGTCAGGAGTTGAATTGCCCAGATAACCTTACTTGTGGCATTTCGTAGCTGCTGAGTGTCTGACTGACTTTGCAACTTTAATGCTCTTTTAGCATAATTTATTTTTAGTGCAATGTATTGATAATCTTTTGTATAGGGTACCCTTGTGATTTTTATTCATGATTTTCCTAATATATATGATAGCACTGGATTCATTTTGACAAGAATATCTTGGTCACATTGGGAGGGACACAGACAAAAACACCTCCCATGAGTTTCAGGTCTCTCTCTAGTTCAGTTACCTGTTTAAAACTGTAATGGAGAGATCAAGATTAACAGACTGAAAAAAAACCTGCTAATGAGGTTGCAGTGCAAAGTGAGAGCCCTTATCAGGACTCCAGTTGTTCCAGAATGCTCCTTGAAGGTCATTCCAGGTTGTTGTTTTTTCCTGTAATTCCAGTGCTATCTGCAGGGCTGCCTGGGGAGGGGGCAAGTGGGGCAATTTGCCCCGGGCCCCGCAGACCCCCCCACGAGAGTTTTTTGGGGCCCATGGAGCGGGGTCCTTCACTCTTCCGCTCTGGGTGTTCGGCGGCAATTCAGCGGCGGGGGTTCTTCTGCTCTGGGACCCGCCGCTGAAGTGCCCCGAAGACCCGCGGCTTGGGGTCCTTCCGCCCTTCCGCCGAAGACCCCAGGCCCCCTGAATTCTCTGGGCGGCCCTGACTATCTGGTACTGGACATGTGATCTGAAACTTTTTTTTAGGACTGATTCACTGGTCCTAATTGTAATAAAAATGCACTTTCTGATTATCTCTCTATAGCCAAATCCAAAAAGGAAAAAAAAGAGCTTGTCATTGCACAATTTCCAGTTGCCTGTCTGCAAGTGTCTCCTGTATTTCTCCTGCTGTAGCTAGAAGCAAACAATGCAATGTGTTTCTTAACTTTGATATGTGCACCTTTACAACTGTTGATTCAATAGTCTTCATTTTGCATTAATGTTGCTTGAAAAGAAACTGTCTGCATTCAGGTATGCTCTTTTCAGCAGAGCAGTGAAAGTGAAGCATTCTATTGTGATCTGTAATTACTGCCTTTAGTGATATGATCTCTACAATTTTTATTTAAAAGGAAAAACTTTTAAAATCTATTTCACTTTAGCAAATGTTTTTCTTTTCTTTTCTTTTTTCACCATTTTCCTCCAACCTCTTCCTTGATATGTATGTTTGTTTCTTTGGGGAAAAGGAAAATCTCTACCTACTGTTGAAACATTGTTTGCCTAATGCTATATTTTGACTATTGCAATGGTTAGATTCGATTGACCATTTTTTTCCTGCCAGGATAAATAGACACTATTGACATGTAAGGCCCCAATTTTAGGCTGCAACTCACATGTTAGTGTTTAGGGCAAATTTAGTGCTAAAGTAAATGGTGCTGTAAATTACACATCAAGTATCAGTGAAAGAGTTGTGTAAATTGCACTAATACAGTGTTCAGTGGCCACACAAAACAAGTGTAATTTACTTTCCAAGGCAGCATCTAACAATCATCAGGCTCAATGGGTAGTGATCAATGGCTCCATGTCTAGTTGACAGCTGGTATCAAGTGGAGTGCCCCAAGAGTTGAGGCCAGAGGACAGGCGGATCACCAGCCCGCAGAGGGCGCTCCAGAGCTGAAACGAGCTAATTCCCAGGAAGACACCGCAGGGGTGAATCCGCTCATCTACATACCTGAAAGGGGGTTTCAAAAAGGATGGATTTAGACTGTTCTCAGTGGTAGCAGATGACAGAACAAGGAGTAATGGTCTCAAGTTGCAGCAGGGGACGTTTATGTTAGATATTGGGAAAAACTTTTTCATTAGGAGGGTGGTGGAATCTCCTTCCTTAGAGGTTTTTAAGGTCAGGCTTGACAAAGCCCTGGCTGGGGTGATTTAGTTGGGGATTGGTCCTGCTTTGAGCAGGGGGTTGGACTAGATGACCTCCTGAGGTCCCTTGCCACCCTTATTTTCTATGATTCTATGTGAATGTAAGATAAAGACCTTCATGATGTGTACCCATACTCACTTGGGCACTTATGCAGCGTCATCCCCAATACTTCTGAATCCAAATTCAGACCCTGCGTAAGTAAGGCATAACTGTCTATCACATCTAGCGTACAATCTCCGTGTAGGTTTAGAATGGATTTCAGTGGGAGTTGCTAAATTTGGTCCTCACAAAATACCAAATCTGTGTAAATTGCGCTCATTTTGCTCAACCACATAAAGCAAAATCAGTGGAAGCTACACTTATTTTGCACCTTATTTTCTGACCAGCTCATACCTAAATTGTAATTTATGCCAGAGTTCATTCTCACAGGGCCTGATCCACAGCCCATAGATGTCAACAGAAAGACTTCAATTGATTTACATGGACTTTGGATCAAGTTCACAGTTAGGCTAGGACCCTCCAGCCTTTCTGACATACAGTAAAACTTTGAAGAGTTTTTAAGCAGATCAATTGACAGATCTTGTGTTTAAAGGCGCATTTATCTTTAGCGATTTTCACACAGTGATTGAAAAATGTTGCATTTTGTCGACTGAAGTGTGGAGATCAGAGGCCCATAATTTGACAAATCCAGCTGCTCATGCAGTGACATACAGGACAAATGTCTTCTAGTACATTACTTTTCTATAAAACAGAAAAAGATCATATACTAACTGAGAAGATACAAATAGTTGGGATCATTGTTTCAGATAACAGAGGAAATGTGAAGCATAAAATTCTGGGCCTCCAAGAATGTATCGCAATATGTCACAGTAATGCTACAGTGACTTAGTCCAATCTTGCATCAACTGCAGTGTTTTTCCTTAACCACAGTACATGCCAGTAATAATAACTACCTCTCACTTCCAGTGTATGCTGCTACAGCTACATAATTGAGAGACAGGTATTGTACAGTATGCCAGTGTTTTATTTCTGGTCTGTCAAACGTTTTTTTTAGTGTGGTACCAATCTCTGTTTAAATCTTTCTGGATCTCCTTATGATTTGGTTTTGTATTTCAAAACTATACCATCCTCCCTAGTTACACTTATCCTAAAACAACAGCAGTAAAACAAACTAGCAGGATGTTTCTATATCCGAACAAATTTATAGCATTATACTCTGTGTGTGTGTGTGTGTGTGTACGAATTTGGATGTGTCCTTAGATACAGTCTTAGACACAAATTTTGCTCCCAGTTATGAAAGTATAAATCTGGAGTGACTCTAATAGAGTTATAATTTGAATTTACATGGGGAGGGGGGAGCAAATGGAAGCAGAATTTGACCTTTGTGCTGAGAGTTGAAGTTAGTAAGAGTTGGTTGATAAATATTGGATGAAGTTTTATTTTATTATTGGCACTGATTATTTTTTTGTGCTGTTATATATTTTAACTGCTGTGAAATCACCCAAGGCAATGGATGGGTGCTTTAAATATAAATAGAAGAATAAATTTCTGCTGGGGAAAGTTGTCGCTTATTTTTCTAAACAAAGCCTTACTCACTCTGCATCCCTGGTAAAGGCTGCCACACCCAATTCTTGGCCACTTAAATGCTGCTTCTGAGCTCCTAGAAGAAAATTATTCCTCAACATATTTTTTTCTTAGGTACCCAGCTTGGCTTTGAGATTGCTGACACTTGAAGAATGGTATTTGCTTATTTGAACGTACGTCAGTTTAGCAAAAAATCACTTCTCTGCCATGTAGGATTTATCATGAGTGATTATAAAAGGAGGATGAGGTTATGATACACGATAGTGGCATGGCAGTTTGATGCATTAGCCTTTCACCTCTGAGGACCTACAGTAGGTCCAACTGTGATTTAAGTCATAAATAAAATGGACTGTGTTAAAGGGTGTTAATCTAATCTAAAGGAGAAATGTATTCACCTCACTCAGTCACCATCCCATCTGCCACAATGAAGAATATCTATTTAGGAAAGGCAGAGTCATTGAGTAGCAGGGGTGATATGAATCAGGAGTCAAGTGTGTTGTGTGAGCCCTCACACATTCTTCTTCCTACTCTTGTCCTCAAAATATCTGGTCCTGGGCAATGCAATCCATTTCTATTTGCGTGCATATCCGTGAATGCTCTTGGAAGGTACCAGATCCTCATTCCTGGCAACTATGCTCCTCTATTTACCCACAAAACAGTGCAAGATGAACAGTGGCCATGCAAATATTCGCTTTCTAACCCACCAGGGTGCCTTCAGTTGTGAGAGTGCCATTATCTCACTGAAAGAATGACTCACGTAGGACACAGCCATTTAGTGCTTGCTAGTAAATTGTTCTGCATTACGGAATTATTTTTTCCTATTGATTTCTTTTTTTTTTATTACCTCCCCTACACAAACACATTTTAAAAAATCTAAACTGAAAGAATTTAAAGATCCTGAAATCAGCAGATGCCAAAAAGTGCTTCCCTTTGCAATGTTAACATAGTTTTTGAAGTTCAATTGAACCATTGTACAACAAATGAACTTAACATTAGAATTTTCTCATTAATTTTCTTTTGAAGATAAACCAATAGTGAACCAGCCAGAAAACTTAATGGATTCTGCATTGATTGAGCTTATGAAATACACTTAATGTTTCAAACAGAAGAATCAGTTTGCAGGCAAAAATGTACCCAGTGCTCAGAATAAACTATTTAGCAAAGGAAACCGTTGTGGTTGGCAATATTGGAAAACACTATGCATTATTTATTATGAGATAATCTGCTGCCTCAAGTGCACTTTAGCACAAGGCTGGAAGGTTAAATACTTCTGGCCTCCAGCGAGATGCAGCTATTTCTTCATTATGCACAACCTCGGCATTGGTTTATTTTTTATGAAATGGGTTTGAGTCAACAATTGGAAATGAACAGTACAGTTGAAACAGTTGAGTTCTATAGAAATAAAAATATTGGAGCGGAAAGAGAAGACAAAGCTACGCTTTTCTGTAAATTTCTGCAGTATAAGATATATTAACATTTAAAAAACATATTAACACTTCTAGTGGAATTTTGCTTTAAAATTTGCAGCTACATTTTAAACTCTTTAAAATTAAAACAGAAGGGACATAAAACAGCTCTTTGAAAAGTCATTTTCCCATAGCAGCGATCTATTAACGAATTTTAGAAATACATTAACAAAAACCAAACACTGTTCAGTTGAACCAGTGGAGCTTTTTGTTCTGCATTTTTATAGCACCTATCATGGCCTGGGATTTGGCTCCTACATGTTACCATAAAACGAATAATAACTAACACCGCTAAAGGAACTGATTCTGATATCATTTTGTTAGTCTCCAGATGGTTTGATTTAAATCAAAGCGATGTAAAAAACTTATTTAAATCAGCAAGCTGGGAACCTTGATTTTAATAATATATTGCATTTGTACTTTTTAGTTATTTCCCTAAAGAAAGGTTCATTCTCATTGGTTAGCAACTACTAAAACATTTCGATTTGCAACTAAGTATAGCCTTTGCACTGAATTTGGTGCTTCTTTTTACTAACCAGGAAGATACATTGCATTTGTACAAATTTAGTAAAGCAGTTGTGTAGCTTATTTTACATTTATTTAGATTCTTAATTTGTAAATGTATTATGTTAGAAAATGGTACATTAGGCATTTCTGATTTATTGGATTAGTTTTTACTTGTGATTTGCTCTATTTGGATGGAAATTCAAATTCAATTGAAAAAACACAAAACCAGCATTTTGATTTTTTTAGTAAATAAAACTCTCTTACGTGCGAGATACATATAAACTAAAAGTTTCTCAAAACATATTTTGCATTTAAAACTAACTGATTTATTAAACAAAGGAAGTATGATCTGTAGTTAGCAGATTGTTTGTTTTTGGTCATCCATCATATCTTTCAAGATTTTAGAACTAGTAGATCTCATCTTATATTCATTTTTTAATTCATAGGTTGGAAGAGGAAAATAACTTTCCTGCTTTTTCAACTTTCATTGGTTTCTGAACTTTGAATCAATCAGTCATTGAACTGAACTAGTTGAATAAACTGAAATGAGAAGGATATATTCTGTGCACATGCAGAAGATGCTATCGCTGTCAAAACTGGTTTAGCACTTCAGCAAACACTGGTTTCAAATGCTTAGCCAGTGTCTTCCACCAGTTCAATTTGACTTTCTTTAAAACTTGGCAGCAAACATGTACTGTTTAGTATTATTTTTTGTATTTTATTTAATAGATTATAAGAAGTTTAAAACGTAACATAAATTGTCAATTTCAAACGTAATTTTAAATAGATTAAAAAAACCCTTGCATTTAATTTAAATTTAAAAAAATGTTTTAAAAAATCGTTTTTAATTTAAATCATCTACTTTTATCCACCCTGGTTGGGCTAGATCTCTCAAAGAGAGATTTAAATGACACAGTGTTAAAAACAACTCTGGCTGCAGGAACCATGTCTTTATTAGGGCCTGGTCTACACTAGCCAATGGGAGAATCTCTCCCATGGGTATAGGTAGGAGTATCTACACTGCAGAACTACAGTGGCACAGCTCCAGCAGCAGTGCTGCTGTAGCATTTTAAGTGTAGACAAGCCCTAGGGCTCCCACTGGTGCAAACACTGGCTCAGCTAAAATAGTTCTAGTCCTACTGAGAATTTCTTGTAAAATTCCCTTGATAGATAAGGCTTAAAAGTCTTTGGGCCTGAATCTGATCTAAAACTGTGGGTACTCCATTAACTTCAATGGAATTACTATTGATTTACATTGGTGTAAATGACATTGGAATCAGACCCTTGAATTTACTCACAGAGGAAGAACCCATGTATCTGCTGAGCCAAAGGTTAAGCAGACTTTAAGGGCCCCAACTTGCAAGGTCCTGAGTGCCTCTGAAGAAGTGCTGCTCTCTCACTGGTGGGTACACTTTCTAGAGGTGTGGTGCTGGGTTATGACATTGCATCATAAATGTTTCCATGGCTGGTGTCATCATGTCATGCTGCATGAGGAAGAGGAGCTAGCTGTTTCCCTAAGCTTAGCCCAGAACAGTACTGCACCCTCAGAGTCTACCTCTAGTTTGAGGGTGAAAGGAGAGGACTAGGTGCCAAGCCATTCCAGAAGAGCCCTCCATGTCCAGGATCCCATCTCTGAAATGCAGGCTGAAGGAGAGGTTCAGAGGTACAAAACTTTTTGTCAGCTCAACCTGGCTCAAAACGTAACTTTAACAAGCATGTTCACCCCTGCTGCCTACTTTCCAAGACTACTCCTGAGAGGGAGGGAAGAAGTGGAATAGAGTATCTCCATCACTGTGGGTTAGGGAGTGCTATACCTGAAATAAGCATGAGGTGAGATCCCCAGAGGCTGCCAGAACTGTGGCTCAGCAGGCACATGAATATTAACTTAGACACACTGCTCTGTCAAGACATCACGGCACCATGTTGCAAACACCCTTATGTCATGCTGCATGAAGAGGAGGAGAGCTAGGAGCTGAGGGGGCTGCACCTTGCAGGATCTGGTCCTAAGGTGGCTCATTCAGCCATGTTCAAATTTCCCCACAAATAGTCTGTGCAGCCCTAATTGCGATACATCTGAACTGACATGTCTCCTAGGCTGCAGTCTGCAAAACAAACATTCATACAAATCTTTTGCATACTCTCTGGCTTCTCCAGTAAGATTGGATTATGCTCTCATTTTGTAGGGCTGTACCTTTCAATTCTGAAAGTCCTTTGGAGATTTGGGAACAGGTGCCAGTTCCATTCCTGTTTTCAGGGCCAAGGAAAAGTAATATCCATCACTGGAGGCAAAGAAAAAGATAAGGCATCAGCAATGTTTTTAATTTCCCCAGTACATATGTAGGTTTGAAACAGATGTTAATTACTAACAATACAGCACAAAAATGGAAACCAGCTTCATCATTGCTTCAGATGTTGTAGATTGCTTGTCAGCAATTTTGCTACTATTTCAGCATCTGAATATTAAACACATACATTCTCTCACATGCTTTTCTTATCTTCCTAGCTGTTTCTTAATGCTGATATCCCAGTATTTTGGGTCTGATTTTGCTCACACTTTACTGCTGTAAGCAAGAAGTAATTCCATTGAAGACAATGAAGCTACGCCAGTTTAAAACTAGCATAAACAAGAGGAGAATCAGGCCCTCTGTGAGTACACCAGAATAGACCCATGAGAAAACTCCACCTGCTGCCTGCTCAGTGGAATAAATTCAACTTTGGTCTAAAGAAACAGGACTTGACTTACTGAATCCTTATAATCCAGGATCTTGCCTCCAGAAGCAGCCAGTACTGAGGAAGGTGTAAACCTGTAATAGGAAATTGAGAGAATGTACCAATTGCGAAAGTGTCTTCCTAACCTCAGATAGTTAATGATGGTTTATGTCATAAAGAATGAAGTTTGATATCCTTTATAGGTGAAATCCTGGCACGATAGCAGTCAATGATAAAACCCCCACAGATTTCAAAGGGACAGGATTTAACCCTGTAAATTCTTATCCTACCAAGTGCAACAGTGAGGATATTACTGTTAGTCATAAAAATATCGAAACCTTTTTTTATTTCTTCAAAATTCTTGGCTCCTAAACTTTGTTTATATTAAAATTCCAATCCAAAACCTAATGTAACCACATGAAATTTACAGAGAAAAATGCAATTATTTTCCACCTGTAACATGTAGCTCTGCTTCTTATAAAATGCTTTAGAACACACTGTTTCTCTCTGGTTAAATCACACATCATCTCCCTATTTTGAACATTTTAGAAATGTTTTAATTTATATATTTTTCTTGTGCTTTTAAAAAAAGGAAATAAACAATTCAATCCAAAATATTTAGGATTTGGCTACTGTTATTGCAATACAGCAGAAGGTTGATCAAGTAGCAGTTTATCATCTAAAGCTCCATATAAATTCCTGCTGTTACCATGTCAGCAAAAAGTGTCTTAAAACACTTCATTAATAACTGATGTCTTTAAATTTTAGATTAGTCAGTTTCTCTTGATATAATGATTGAATTCCATTAAGTGATTATAAAGCAAGCATCAATCTTATAAGTAAAGAAAAAAAGTGATTAATTCTGCAAAAGTAATGATCCTTTAAAACAAGATATACTAAAGAGGGAAAAATACTTGGCTAAATTATGCTCTTGATACACTGCTGTGAATCTGTAGTAACTTCACTGAAGTGCATGGAGTTAGAATTGTTTAACTATGGTCTTAGGGCCACATTCTGCTGTCGAAGCCTATTTGACTTTATGGCTAGATCTGCTTACTTTTTGAGCAGAGACCTTTTTTGGATCCCCTATGGGCAGATTAGCCATATGGGTTTATACCTTGCCAGCTGTTTCTTTCAGTCTCTCTCTCTCTGCCTTCCAGCTTCTGTAGCCTTACTTCCTATGTCTGTCTCTCTTGCTAGGAGGCTTACACAAATTATGTGAACTGATGACATCAGAGAAGGGAGAAAGGTGATGTTTCCTCCTCCCCCCATGCCACCACTAGCTGATGTTCTAGGCAAAAACTTCTGGTTGCAGATACTAGTTTTCTCAGAGTGGTGAAGGGTTTCAGAACAGGTGGGAATCTTTGGGAGTGAGAAAATGGCAGGCAGAAGATTTTTTTTTAATATGAAATCCCTGTAATAACCAAATTCAAAGTGAGGAACAAGCACTGCCATACTGGATCAGCCCGGTGGTTCTAACTGTCTGGCATTCTGAATTCAGCAATGGCCAGTACCAGATACTGCAGAAGAAGGTCCAGGAAAATCTGTTATTGACAACTAAGAATATAGGAACACAGGGATTGTCTTGCTAGATCAGATCCCAAGTTCATCTAGTTGAGCAGCCTTTCTCTAACTGTGTCCAACACTAGATGTTTCAGAGGAAGGTGTAAGAAGCTTACAGTAGCAGATGTTGTATAATCTCTCCTTTACCCCCTCTCCCAATCTAGGTCACTAATAGTTAGAGATTGGTTTAAGTCCTGAAACATGAAGTTTAATATCCCTCCTCAAATTTGTTGTTAATTGTGGTAATGTTTGATATCTGTCTATCTATCTAGCTACAATCCTTTTTTGAATCTAGCTAAGTTCTTGGAGTCAATAATTTGCTGTGGCAATGAGCTCCACAACTTATTTCACAAGTTGTGTTAAAAAGCGTTGAATGTCCCCTTGTTCTTGTGAGATGAGACAGGGAGAACTGAAATTCCCAATCTATCTTCTCTAGACCATCATTTTATATACTTTTATTATATCTCCTCTTATCCATCTCCTTTCTCCCAGTCTTTTCAATCTCTCTTCAGATGAGGATTTTCCCATGTCCCTAATCATTGTTTGTGGCTCTTTTCTGAACTCCCACTTCATTTCTGCATGTTTTTTTTTTGAGATGTGGCTAGTACTGCATGCAGTATTCCAGATGAGATAGTATCATTGATTTATGTAAAGGCATTATGACTCCACATTTCACCATGCCTTATACATCCTAACACCTTGTTTGCTTTTTTTTTTTTAACTGCAGCTGCTCATTGATCAATGGTCTTCATTGAGCTGTCTATTGTGATGCCTAAGTCACTTTCTTGAGTTGATATGTACACAAGGTGACTCAACTTTTCCCTCCAATATGTGTTACTTTGCATTTACCAATATTGAATATCATTTGCCATCAGGGCCGGCTCCAGGTCCCAGTGTGCCAAGCGCATGCTTGGGGCGGCATGCCGCAGGGGGCGCTCTGCCGGTTGCTGGGAGGGTGGCAGGTGGCTCTGGTGGACCTCCCGCATGCGTCCCTGCAGAGGGTCCACTGGTCCCGCTGCTCCGGTGGACCTCCCGCAGGCGTCTCATGCTTGGGGCGGTGAAATGGCTAGAGCCGGCCCTGTTTGCCATCATGTCTCTCACTCACTTAGCTTGTTTAGGTCTCTCTGAAGTTCCTCAGAGTTCTCACAGCATGGAAGCATGTAGCACAAAACCTTGAAAACAGTTTGTCGTGTCTCTCCTATGTTCCCCTTGTTTCTAAAGTGTCACAGTTCTAATTTGTGGTACAATCCCCCCTCCCAAGGATATGGCACTTCATTGTATTATAATAGTCAGTGACTCAACTATAGTTACTTTTTCAACCAACTTGTCTGCATACTTAGTGCTAAGTCGACAGTAGCCTCTCCTCTTATGTGCTCTTAAAACTAACTGTTCCACAAAATGCTTATTAAATTGTCAAGAAATGCCTTCTCTAAACCTGAAACGTGACCAGTTTTTGTGTGGGTAGCTGAAGTCACCTATTATTACTGCATTATTAGATTTAATTGCCTCTGTTTTGTGGCATTCGACACTCAATATCATTTTCCTGATCTAGAGAGTGCTACTATAACACTGCCAGTATCTTTGTATTCTGATGACTTGAGGTTTGTAACTATATAGATCTGACTGCATAGGCCTCTCCAGTGAGAAATATTAACTGAGTTGATCCTATGGAATCTTTACAGTATTGTGCTAATACCTCACCTCTATGACAAATTTGAATTACTGTCCATTTCTGATACAGTGGCAGGCTTCCACATACTGTGCGTTATAACACAAAGCAGCTCGCAGGCTTAACCAGCCATCTTTTCTAAGAGGAAACCAGCTCAGCTTCTCAGTGCTCTACAGTATTTCCCAGCCCATAGCACAGTGGACATGGCCATGATGCCTCTATACTCCAACTATTTCTGACTGCTTAAATGGCCCCTTTGGATTGTGGGAGGCTCAGGGGCAGCTCTAGGCATTTTACTGCCCCAACCATGGCAGGTAGGCTGTCTTTGGCAGCTTGTCTGCAGAGGGTTTGCTGGTCCCACGGCTTTGGAGGACCTCCAGCAGGCGTCCCTGCGGGAGGTCCTCCAAAGCCACGGGACCAGCTGACCCTCCTCAGGCAAGCCGCCGAAGGCAGCCTGCCTGCCACCCTCGCAGCGCTGGCAGAGCACCCCCCGCGGCTTTCTACCCCAAGCACGCGCTTGGTGTGCTGGGTCCTGGAGCTGCCCCTGGGGAGGCTAGATCTAGTTTAGAATAGTCCTGAATCTGCTTTAACTTGATCTGAGGACCCAACCAATCTCCACCTGGCCCTGGAATCTAGTGATCACAAATGTGGTGTAGAACCACTTTTTGCCAACTCCCTCATGAGTTTCGTTGAACATGACTTGGATTCAGCTCAGCATCTAGGCCATTGTGAGGTGACCTTGCTGTTTGTTTTCTTTTCTCCCAAAGTTATTCAGAGGAGTTTCTCCCTTCCAAGACCTAGTGCTTTTTCATGAGAAGCCTTGGACTCTTTCTGAGTGCCAGAAGAAGTGCAGAATTTTGCTGATGGTTTGTATTTTGTACGACAACATTGAGTAAAAACCAAACAAACAAAAAAACCAACATAGTTTCAGTCTTTGCTTGATCTCATTGATTACAGCAGCAGTGCTCAAGGGGTTGGTTCCACTCTGTTTGTTGCTTGCTTTGTATGTAAAGTTTGGGTAATATTTTCAAAAGAGCCTATCACTTTTAAAAATGAGACTTAGGCTTCTAAATCACTGAGGTGATTCTGAAGATGTTATTCATTGCGACTAACTGTGTTGTTGACTTTTACTGCACTTTTCACTTCCATCTGTAGTTGTCTGTGGCTGTGAAGCTTTTATGCCTGGGTGGCTGGGTGGTTCTATTGCTATCCAATGGCATCTTGTGCATCTAGCTGCAGGTTGGTTTGGGGGTGAGATTTTACAATGTGCCCATGTGACTTAGATGCACAAGTCCACTGAAAGTCTTGGGACTTGTCCTCCTCAAATGCTTGTCTACAGGGCTTGTCTACAGGATCACTTAGGAAAAACAATCCAAATTAATTAAAGGTGTGAATTGAAGGGAATTAGTTAAACTTTATCAAACCCTTTTGTGGACACTCCTATTCTTAATAAAACAAAATCAATTTAAGTCCACTTTAATTCTGAGTAAGTGTGTCCACACATGGGTTTAATGCAGTTTAATTAATCCACTTTACATTCACACCTTTAGTTAATTTGGATTAATTTTCTTGAGTGTTCTTATGTAGATGAGCCTCTAGATCAGGGATTGGCAACTTTTGGCACACAGCCCACCAGGGTAAGCCCCCTGGCGGGCCGCCGGCCAAAGGTTGCCGATCCCTGCTCTAGGTGCTTTTGAAAATCCCACTTTTCATCTATTCTTTCCAATAGGTGGCATGTTTTCTTTTTGGATTTTGATCCAGTCAGTTTTTTTAGCTAGAATTGTTTGTCTCACGCTGTTGGATGTCAGTGCTCTTAAAATCTGAGAGCAATATCAGGTGGGAGTACAATGTGTTTGTGGTAATTCTGTTTAAGAGTCCCTCAGTGTTTTGGGATGGAGGATAATGTGTGTTGCTTAGATTGGAAGAGTGCCAGAAAAAGAATATACTTTTTGTATATTGATTAGCAGAGGGAATAGTCACTCAGATGACAAGCCTGTCACTGAGATTTAATTTTTGGTTGAGCTGGGATTTGCTTTGCATAATCACCTAATTTTTTTTTAATGCTACAGAAAGCCATCAAATCCTGTCACCAAGATAGCTTTACGGTCTTCTTTTGCCCTACATTTATGAATTTGAAAGTTAGTTATTTCAGTCAAATCTGTGCTTCTTTAGCCTGTTAGCCCTCTTGCTTCATCTTATGTATCTAGGCAGAGATCAGGTACATTTGTCTATAAGTCTTTCAAGGTGAGATGAATTGATAGTATCTTTTTAAACTTAAAATGCAGCTGGGTGTCACTTTCTCATCCAGGTTCCAAGTCATTCGGGGTTGGGCGGGGAGAGGAATTCAGAATCTACTGCACCTCTATGTTGGTATTTTACTGGGATGCTAAAAACATTTTTAGAGCTTCCCTTTGAGCTATAGTCATTTGATATGTGGCTTTTGTTTTGGATTGTGAAAAGTTGCAGGGGTCTCTGATGAATCTTTCACTGCTGAGAATTAATACAGCAATTAGCTCTTTTAAGCAGAGACATGCAAGACTGTAAATTGCAAGAGCAAAATGGGATCTCCCATGAGACAGTGATGTTCTGGGGAGGGAGAGGGAGCCACATACTGCTTGGTTGGTGGTGCTTGCCTGGTAATGCCTGGAAGTAGTTTGCTTTTGAAAGATATATTGTGCCTGCTGGCACTGGAAAGCAGCATGCTATATCGTTGAAATGGGGTAGCTAGCACTGCCCATTACACCTCTGTATTTCCAGCTGGCAAGGCCCCCCTGCCCCATATGTAACAGTAATACTCAGCTGGCCTGACCAGCTCAATGCACATCACACACTGTTGTCAAGATATTTATTTAAAAGGTGTCTGAAACCTAATAACATGCTGGTCATTAATATCACTGGGAAATACATGTAATGGCACTGTTTGTGAGATTATGGATACTCTCTCGTATTATGTTTTGGAGTTGGTAAATAGACCAAGGAGAAAAAACACATATTTTTCCAGACAAAGGAGAATGGCCAACACTTTGTGGGCTCAATCGCAAATCAAGCCAAATGTGGCTGAGAACAATGGACTCGTCATTTACATTGGGGATCGCAGCAAGATTGTTTGTGTTGTAATATCACAGAAGATTGCAAAAATTAATGTGGTGTTGGCTCTCTGGTGGACCTAGAAAGCTGAGCCCCCTAAAGGGCTTCCTGACTTTGAAAAAAAAGATAAACTTTGAGGACATAAAGAACTGAAAGACTTTGGGAGTGTCCATCCCGTAGGGGATAAAGGTGAAGCAGAACTCTTTTAGACCATGAAAAGTGGATCCTCTTGTCCCAAGAGGCAAGAGTAGCTGGAATTTAACTATAGGTGAGAGACCTGCTCAGGCATAGATTGTACCTTGCTGAAATTAAGTGTTAGTTCCTAGGAAGTGGGTTTGGTTTCTCATGCTGTATATTAAACTGAAGGTTAAAATCCTCATGCAAACCAGCAGGCTGGCATGTGTTCTGTCTCTTTGCAGGTGGCAACCATGATACCTTTTGTGTGGGCCCAGTGAGAGGGACTGGACACTGCCAGAGAGACAGTTTGGGGTAGACTTGGGACTGGAGGGTCTATTGGGGTCACCCTGCAAGGAGTAACCAGGCTGCTGGGAGCCATGGTGAAACCATTGCACTGTGAGCAGGCTGCTGGTGTCAGGGCTCTGAGCCAAAGCTACCCAGCACAGAAGCACCCAGGGTAACAGTGCAGGAGGTGACACAATCCCTTACTGATCTGAGTGAAGTCCCATAGCATCACAGAAGGGTCTAATCACACCTAAGTCCTGACCAGACATAGCTTTTCTGAGGCTTCTAACACTGCACAAAATAAATGCAGGAATGGTTTGGCTCTCCTTGCTGCCCTGCATGCAAATTCTGGCTTCCTGTGTCCTCTCCCTCTCTACTGTGCTCATGCAGGGTCAGATGTAATTTTTTTCCCTAAGGAAAATTGGATCTGTCCATCTTCAGCTATTGAGCTTCCCTGGATTTTCCTACAACAATTAGGGGCAAAACCATGTTGGATGGAGGTGGGATCATTGGGGGCAACCAGGGAACAGGGTCACAGGTGGCTTTGTAGACTTGGTGTTACCAGTGACTGCTCAGAGGGATTCTCCAGTGGCAGTTAAGGATTTTTTGTGAGGTGGGGGTAGACTGCTCATTTCTTTGTATTCTTTTTGCTTTCATTGTATTTTTTCCCCTTAGGCTGCTGAAAAGTCCCTTTTATTTTTTTATTGTTTGTTGTAGTTTAGCAATGTCTGTTTCTGTAGGTTATGGTGAGATGAATGCCTCGGTGAGAATGTGAGGTGAAGGGGCTTGGTGTAGTTGGTGATAAAGTGGAACATCCTGACAGAGTTTTCCCTGGACTAATTTGCTTTACATTTTATGTTGCATAGGCCCTTCAGGGGAAGCTTATGTTGGACGATCTAACAGTGATCCTATGAGGGAGACAGAGGTTTTTAGTATTCCAGTGTAAATGATGAATTAATTGGCAGATGAACTGTGTGGGGAAGTTTTGGATGTTCCATGAGAGAGTCTTGCATTTACTTCATAGGTTCACTGTTGTGACCATCCCAGTCAGGTCCACCAAAGGACATTTGACTTGTTCAAGCCAGTGTTACTGCTCTGGCTATGCCAGACCTATGGTCAGTAGGACTGTGCTCTTTGATTCTTGATTCTGGACTCAATAGTCATCACATAAAACTTGCTGATTGATGAAGCTTTCGATAGACAGAGATTGCACAGATGCGTCCATCGCTAGAGGTGAGTTCATCTTTACATGCATATGTGTTTGTGCCCCAGGAGCAGGGTTTTGTTGACTGGCCATCTGGACACTCAAAGAGAGTACTGTAAGTTGTTCTCTAGATGGCTGGAGAGGCTGTTTCACAAAGGATTGAAGTTGTGGGTGGCTGAAACTTCCATTTAAATATGTATATGTGAGCCCATACATTTATCATTGACAGGTGTGGGTCTGTCTCACAGGACTGAGACCTTTCTAGCTGAGGTGCTTGTTGTTGTTTTGTTGTCTATCTCAGCCTCATACGTCTCCTCAAATAATCTTTTACAGAATATCAGCAGCTAACTTAAAATGATTCATCAGGTGAATGTGAATTTGCAGTGGTGGGTGGTCCAGAGAATGTGGAATGGGCTACCAGTGAAAGTTATTTTCAAAGTTTAATCTGTATCTTATTGCATTTTAGTAGAGCTAATTTGAATGTTTGCAGCCAAAAAGTATGGTTTAATAAAAACAATTCTTTTCATGGGGAAAATGTTGACAAAAATGTCTATAGAAAATTAGAAACCAAAATATTAGTGTAATTTGAAACTGATTTTTTTGTTTTTCATAAACCAAAACATTTTTGAAATGATGAATATATCTTCCCTTCTCCTCCTACATACCTTTTGCCACACTATGCAGTATAATAAAAGATGTCTAGGTCTTCTCCCACATACCTTTTCCTTTTTCCTCTTTCACTTTTCAAAACCATTCCAACTTTGGAAAAGAGAGAATAACAAAAGGAAAAATGAAAGAGAAAAAATTTGGAGGGAAACATAGACGTTATTCTACTGCATAAGGGAGCCAGAAGGAGGAAGAAATGGGAAAAACACTAATAACTTGAAACAAAAATTTAGATTCAAATAAAAATGAAATTTTGATTCAAACTGAGATACTCCCACAAAAAATCAAAAAACTTTGATTGAAAAAAATCTTGAAAAAGTATATATTTTCAAGCAGCTCTGCACTTTTAGTTATTCAGTACTCTGAATAATTTTGTAGGAAGGCACCAATAAATGCTATTACTATTAGTAATAATAGTGAATGCCAATGAAAATGGGGCAGGATCTGAGACTAAAATAGGGAAAGGACAAATTAATTACTTGGACAACTTAGATGCCTTCAAGTAGGCAGGGTCTGATACAATACATCCTAGAATACTCAAGGAGCTGACTGAGGAGATATCAGAGCCATTAGCAATTATTAAACTCATGGAAAATTGGAGAGATTCCATAGGACTGGAAGAAGGAAAATGTCTTAATCTATAAAAAGGGGAATAAGGACAACCTCAGGAATTACAGACTAGTCAGTTTAATTTCAGAATTGGGAAAGTTAATGGAGCAAATATTCAAGCAATGAATTTGCAAACACCTAGAATATAATAAAGTGATAAATACAGTCAGCATAGATTTGTCAATAACAGATTGTGTCAGACCAACCTAATAGCTTTCTTTGGTAAGATAGCAAGTCTTGTGGATGCGAGGGAAGTGATAGATATGGTATATCTTGACTTTAGTAGGACTTTTGATGCTGTGTTGCATGACCTTCTCATAAACAACTAGGGAAATACAATCTAGATGTAGCTACTAGATGGCGGGTGCATAACTGGTTGGAAAACTGTTCCAAGAGAGTAGTTAGCAGTGGTTCACAGTCAAGCTGGAAGGGCATATTGAGTAGGGTCCCAAAGGGATACGTTCTGGGTTTGGTTCCATTCAATATCTTCATCAGTGATTCAGATGATGGCATAGAGAGTAAACTTAAAAAGTTTGAAGATGATGCCAAGCTGGGAGGGGCTGCCCGTGCTTTGGAGGATAGAATTAAAATTCAAAGTGATCTGGACAAACTGGGAGAAATGGTCTGAAGTAAATAGAAAGAAATCCAATAAGGGCAAATGCAAAATACTCCATTTAGGAAGGAACAATCAGGTGCACACATGCAAAATGGGAAATGACTGCCTAGAAAGGAGTACTGCAAATAGGGACATGGGTGTCATAGTGGATCACAAGCTAAATGAGAGTCAACAGTGTAACACTGTTGCAAAAAATGTGAACATAATTCTGGGATGTATTAGCCGGAGTCTTGTATGCAAGACACAAGTAATTTTTCCATTCTACTGATAAAGCCTCAGCTAGAATATTGTGTCCAATTCTTGGTGCCACATTCCAGGAAAGATGTGGAAAAGCTGGAAAAAATCCAGAGGAGAGCAACAAAAATGCTTAACAGTGAAGAAAACATGACCTATGAGGAAAGCTTGAAAAAACTGAAGAGAAGACCGAGAAAGTACATGATAAGTTTTCAAGTACATAAAGGTTGTTTCAGGGAGCAGGGAGGTAAACTGTTCTCCTTAATCTCTGAGGAAAGCAAGAAGCAATGGGCTTAAATTGCAACAGTGGAAGTTTAGGTTGGATATTAGGAAAACTTCCTAACTGTCTGGGTACTTAAGCACTGGAACAAATTGCCTAGGGAGGATGTGGAATCTCCATCATTGGAGGTTTTTAAGAACAGGTTAGACATACACCTGCCAGGTAGTCCTTCCTTGAGTGCGGAGGATTGGACTAGATTACCGCTCGAGGTCCCTTCCAGTCCTACGATTCTGATTCTATTAACAAATACCTTACTATCTGCATATGCTCTGGTGTTCATAATTATGTATACAGTATGGTGTAGGATACAGTATGTAATGTGTCATGGTATCCAGTGTGTTGTCTCAAGACATTGTGCTGCTGGAGGTGTTTTGTGGGTGACATGTAAACAAAAATTCTGACCACCTCTGGTTTTTCTTGTGGCACTTTCAACAAAATGAGTCCCAAGGTCCTGGCCATGTTACAGCTTGAGTATTTACGTTCAGCTCCCTGAAATTTCTCATGGAAATTCTTCACTTTCTGTTCTAAATTAATGTGCAATACTGCTGTTATACAACTGCCACATTTCTTCTCTTATTTGGCAAGGTCGGTGTAATGAGCCCAAATATCTTGTAACCTTTGCAAAATACTTTGGGGACCTTTCAGAAACCAAGGCAGTACATAAATGTAATTCAGTGTTAATCATAATTACAATTTAATTTTATGACACTTTTATGCATCTGATTGAAGTAGTTAATAGTATCTTGCATAATGAGAACCCATATACAACAGCACAAAAAATTCCTTTTTCCTGGGAGCATGTGTGTATAATAAGTGCATGCACATTCTCTCTCTTAGGTATTGCCCCTATTATTGGTAGAAAGAAGTTTTTAGTTAGTTAGCCTATTACAAAATTAAGAGGTTTTCTCAAGAGTGTTCTTAGTGTATGAAAATCATGAGTCAGGGCCCTTCCTTCCCACATCCCCCTCCTCAAAACAAAGAAGAAGAGGAGTTATTTAAAAATCATGAGATTCTTTTAAAAAGTATTTTTTTATTCTTTTTATTTGTCTGCTAGTTTTTGAGCCTTTAGACTTCATATTTTCAGGTTATTTTCTGCAATTAGGAGGGCTATAAACTTATGGTTTGGGTTTTTTTTTTTTTTAACGAAAGCTGAGATTCTCACATAGGTACATGACTTACCATTTACTATTAATGAAAACACCAAATCTCTTTGTCTGTAATAAAATTATGAATTAGTAACTCTGTGTTTCATACAAATCAGTGGTATTCAGCCTTTTCAACCCGAGGATCAATGTTTTATTGCCAAAAGAACAAGTAGTCCTGTTATGACCTCTGGGCTTTATCCTGCTCCCCTTCAAGTCAGTGGTGCAAGATCATACCATGTATTTGCTGCTCCTTTCCATTCTTATGTAGAATGCAGCTTGGCTAGATTTGGGGATCTGGCCCCTTTGAAGCTTGAAAAAGTTTATTTTTCATTCTAGCAAGCCTGAGTAAGCATGAATTCTCAAAGATGTAAATATGACCAAAGGATTCGTTTTCCTTCTGAGAGCTGAATCCAAGATATCTACAGCAAGTGCTTTAAAAGGTTGGTGTACAAAACATCATTTGTCAGTAAAAGAAACAAATTCATCCTCAATCAGCTACAGTGTATGTCATAGCTCCGATGTGGGAATGCTTTATATCAGCTCTCGTGAAATTTGTCTTGAAAGAATCCTTAGCATACAATCTAGTAGGTTCCTCCCTCCACTCATTGACAATGTGTTTGATGATATAACTGTGTATGTACACAATATATGTGCCAAATTATGGCCCATCCTGAGTGGGTTTCCCAGTGGAGAGAAAGGCACAAAGATTCACAGAACTTCTGACCCAGCAGCATATCCCAAGCAGGCAAATATTATTTTGCTGCAAGCACTGGCGAGAAAAAGCACTTGTAGAGAGAAATTTGTTCAATATCCCAGATTCTATCTCACATAACTGGATGCAGTCTGGCTAGATGTAGATGGTACCAAGAATCCCATTAAACGCCAATATTTGCCAATAATTAGTGCAGCAGTCTTGTTTTGTATTCCACGTATAAGTAAAACGGTAGTATTTAAAGGCCATACTCTGCCATTCATACCCACATTGAGTAGTACCAAGCTTTATGAGTAGTTCCATTGGAATCAATGGGTCTACTTCAGAAAAAGGTACTACTGAATCTTAGTTGGTAGAACCAATCATAATATACTTTTATGTGATAACTGGTGGCAAATGCTTACTTTTAAATTGAAGACTCTGCTAACCTCAGAACTAAATGAGATACTTAATCCAGTTCATATAGAGATCATAGAACTGGAAGGAACTTCAAGAGGTCATCCAGTCCAGTACCCTGCCCTCTTTGCAGGACTAAGTATTATCTAGATCAACCATAACAGGTGTTTGTCTAACCAGCTCTTAAAAACCTCCAATGATGCAGATTCCACGACCTCCCTAGGCAATTTTTTCCAATGTTTAACCACCCTGATAGTTAGGAAGTTTTTCCTAATGTCCAACCTAAACTGCCTTTGCTTCAATTTAAGCCTATTGCTTCTTGTTCTATTTTCAGAGGTTAAAGAGAACAGTTTTTCCCATCCTCCTAGTAACAACTTTTTATGCACTTGAAAACTGTTATCGTGTCCTCTCACTCTTCTCTTCTCCAGGTTAAACAAACCCATTTTTTTCATTCTTCTTCATAAGCCATGTTTTCTAGGCCTTTAATCATTTTTGTTGCTCTCCTTGGACTTTCACCAATTTGTCCACATCTTTCCTGAAATGTGCACCCAGAACTGGACACAATACTCCAGATGAGGCCTAATCAGTGCAGAGTACAGCAGAAGAATTACTTCTTGTGTCTTACTTACAACGCTCCTGCTAATACATCCCAGAATGATGTTTGCTTTTTTTGCAACAGCGTTACACTGTTGACTCATATTTAGCTTGTGATCCACTCTGACCCACGCATCCCTATCTGCAGTACTTCTTCCTAGCAGTCATTTCCCATTGTGTATGTGTGCAACTAATTGATCCTTCCTAAGTGGAGTACTTTGCATCTGTCCTTATTGAATTTCATCCTGTGTACTTCAGACCATTCTTCCAGTTTGTCCAGATCATTTTGAATTTTAATCCTATCCCCCAAGCACTTGCAACGCCTCCCACATTGGTATTGTCTGCAAACTTTATAAGTGTACTCTCTATGCCATTATCTAAATCATTGATAAAGATATTGAATGGAACCAGACCCAGAATGTATCCCTTCAGGACCTCCCTCAATATGCCCTTCCAGCTTGACTGTAAACCACTGATAATTACTCTCTTGGAACGGTTTTCAATCCATTATGCACCCACCTTATAGCAGCTCCATTTATGTTGTATTTTCCTAGTTTGTTTATGAGAAAGTCATGGGAGACAGTATCAAAAGCCTTACTAAAGTCAAGATATACCACATCTACCACTTTCCCCCAACCAGAAGGCTGCTTATCCTCTCAAAGAGAGCTATTAGCTTGGTTTGACATGATTTGTTCTTGACAAATCCATGCTGACTGTTACTTATCACCTTATTATCAATTTGTAAATTGATTGCTTTATTACTTGCTCCATTATCTTTCTGGGTTCTGAAGTTAAGCTGACTGGTCTGTAATTCTCTGGGTTACCCTTATTTCCCTTTTTATAGATTGGCACTATATTTGCCCTTTTCCAGTCCTTTAGAATCTCTCCGATTTTCCATGAGTTTTCGAACATAATCACTAATGGCTCAGATACCTCCTCAGTCAGCTCTTTGAGTATTCTAGGATGTATTTCATCAGGCCCTGCCTACTTGAAGACATCTAACTTGTCTAAGTCATTTTGAACTTGTTCTCTCCCTATTTTAGTCTGATCTTACCTCATTTTCACTGGCATTCACTATGTTAAATGTCTAATCACTACTAACCGTTTTAGTGAAAACTGAAACAAAAATGTCATTTAGCACTTCTGCCATTTCCACTTTTTCTGTTATTGTTCACTCCCCTACCCCATTGAATAACGAGCCTACCCTGTCTTGATCTTCCTCTTGCTTCTAATGTATATGTAGAATGTTTTCTCATTACCTTTTATGTCTGTAGCTCAGAGGTTGGCAACCTATTGCACACATGCCAAAGATGGCACGTGAGTCGGTTTTTAATGGAACGCAGCTGCCTGCTGGGGTCCCAGCTGCCGAACCCAGGCCCAGCTGCTAGGACCCTGGCAGGCAGCTGTGTGCCATTAAAAATCCTACCTGGCCCAGCCTGCTCTTCTCCGTCCCTCGCTCTCTCCTGCGGGGGCAGAAACTTGGTTCTGCAGCTGCAGGGCAGCCTCTACTGGAAGCCAAGCTCCCTCCTCCCCGCCTCTTACCCCAGCGTGCTGGGTTCTTGTCCCTCCTCCTCTCCCTCCCTGCAGACAAACAGTTGATGGCCTTGGAGATGGAGGGGGAGAAGCAGAGCCGGAACAGCAGATGCAGCATGCTCACTGATCCAGAGAAGAGGCGGGGCCGGGGCCTTAGGGAAGGAGGGTGGAATCAGGGCAATATCCCCTCCAGCCCCCTGCCGTGAGCTGCTCAAGGCCGGGGCCTGAGAGCATCTCCATGATTCCAGCCCACACCCGTAGCCCCCTGCTCTGACTCCTGAAGCCCCCAAACCTCCCCAGCCCTCTGCCTTGACTCCTGCACCCCCCACACATACCCAGCCCCCTCCACATCCCTCTCCCAACCCCGAGCACCAAAAAGAAGCTCCTACGCTCCCCTCCTCATTCCCATCTGCACCCCTCACACCAAATGGGAGCTGCCTAGGTAAGCACTCCACACCCAAACCTCCTGCCCCAGCCCTGAGCCCCCTCCCTCATTCTAGCTCCTGGCCAGACCCTACACCTCAACCCCCAGCCTGCTCCTTCACTCCCAGCCCTGTGCTCAGTGCACTCCCACCCTCAGCTCAGTGCAGGGAGAAAGAGAATGGGCTAAAACTAGGGATAAGGTAGGTACCCACTCTATATGGGCAGGGCTGGGACCCCAGACTAGCAATGGGCTGAATGGGGCTGGCAGCTGGGACCCTGGCTGGCAGGAGCCAGTGAATGAAACCCCAGATTGGCAGCGGGCTGAGTGGTGGTGGGCTGGGCTGCCCAGCCCACTATTAGTCTGGGGTTCTGGCCGCAGGCCCTGTTCAGCCCGCTGCTGGCCTAGGTGAATGGAACCCCAGCCTGGTGGAGGGCTGAGCGGGCTGGTGACATAAGATCAGCATTTTAATTTAATTTTAAATGAAGCTTCTTAAACATTTTGAAAATCTTGTTTACTTTATATACGAAAATAGTTTAGTTATATAATATATAGACCTATAGAGAGAGACCTTCTAAAAAACTTTAAAATGTATTACTGGCACGCAAAACCTTAAATTAGAGTGAATAAATGAAGACTCGGCACACCACTTCTGAAAGGTTGCCGACCCTTTCTCTAGCTGGTTTAATCTTGTTTTGTGACTTAGTCTTTCTAATTTTGTCCCTACATACTTGTGTTATTTGTTTATATTCATCCTTTGCAATTTGACCTGGATTCCAGTTTTTTAGGACTTGTTTTTGAGTTTCAGATCACTGGTTAAGCCAAGGTGGTCTCTTGGCTGTACCTCCTGTGTGTCAGAAGAATATAAATAATACCATCTCAGAGTGATGATCTTTAAAGAAAAAAACAACAACAAAAAACAAAAAAAACCCACAGACAACATTTATTTTCTACTGTTTTCTTCTAGTTATAGACCAAATTTCCCAAGCTTTGGGTTAAAGTCAAACCATTGGCCAATGTCCTGCATAAAAATGAAGAAAAGGTCTTTACTTCACTGTTTCCAAATGCCAACACTTGCTGCTTGTTTTCACATAGTCAAACAATTTCTCATTACATATGAAGCCCTTTGGGATGCAGTGAACTTTGCAACTGTAAATTGAAAAGGTTTCAGATATGCATAGGGCATCTTACAAATAGTTATGCATTCTAAAAGTGTTTGGAGACTAAAGAAGCAGGAAAAGGCATTTGCATTACTGAAGTTCAGATAAACTGGAACTGAATTTCTTTGTCGCCTTACTGAACTCATTTAGTATTGGAGGAAAGAGAGTGCATGCTTTAGTGTGCATGTACTACTTATAAAATGGACATCTTGAATAGAAGTAACACAATTTTAAGTGATTTTTCTACACATGTTGCAGTGGATGTCACTCATACGTTACATTTCATATAGCCATAAATGGCAGGGGGTAGTGGGGAGACCTACAGGGAGATGAAAAATGATTCAGTGGCACTATGAGTAATGTGGTTACCTCCAGGAGGACTATCGTGTAAGACCTTATGAGTAGTCTCATTCATATACACCAGTGTACATACTCAGGTAATGAAAGTAAGCATCCGTCTGATACAGACTGATAACTTGACATAACAAGCAGCCTGGATTTGAAATTTAATGTCCATCCCATCTGTATTATGTGCCCTGGGTGACAAACTTAACGTGTTTTCAGTGCTGACTCTGCAAGGTGCCGAGCCCTCTCTTTGAGGGCATACTGCACCTTGCTAGGTCTGGCTTTTAATGGATAGATTGTCAGGAGAATTTAAATGTTTCCTTAACGAGAGATGAACCCAGATATCCTGGTGCCAGGTATTTTAAATCCTTCTAAGAATAATAATATGGGGCCATGTTTGTGGATATTCAGTGAGGACAAAGTTCCACACTTGAACGTTTCTGCCTAACTCCCAGGACTGCAGTGAATGTTGCATAGAATTCTATGTTACAGAGCAGAGAATTCGTCTCGAGTGAACATCAGTGGTACACCAAAGACCTTTAAATAAAGCAGCAGTTTTCTGTTGTTAATGTGTCTGTGAGTTGTCAAGGTAGCCCAGTCTAAGAAGAATAACACTTGTCACTCGGATATTGAATAACAAAAAAAGAGGAGTTGCTGCTGCCTCAACACATATAACTTCATGCTGCCTTATATTTATACTGAAATAGAAAGGAAAATAGCAACAAGCACCTCTACCAGAAGAGGAACATTAGCCATTTTAAATCAGTCTATGTCTGTAAACTGCATTTATATTTGAAGATCAATTTACTGTCTCATCCTTTCCAATGAAGATTTTTTAATAAAATAATGTGGCTGATTTGGTTTTATAGGGAATATGTGTAATATACTCACTGTATATTGCCTGAAAATGTGTTTAAATGATTCTTTTATAGTTTCTCTGTTTAGAGATGTCACAATTTTCATAACTGGATACCTAAATTTAAGTTCCTAAATTAATATTCAGGCCTCAAAACATGATTTTCAAAGCTCTCATTGATTTCAGTGAAGTTTACGGGTTTCTCAGGAGCTCTGACTATCAGTCCACTTCTAATTTAGATATCTAAATATACATCTCTACCTCGATATAACGCTGTCCTCAGTAGCCAAAAAATCTTATCGCATTATGGGTGAAACCGCATTATATTGAACTTGCTTTGATCCACTGAAGCCCACAGCCCCGCCCTCCTGGAGCACTGCTTTACTGCGTTATATCTGAATTCATATTATACTAGGTCACGTTATATCGAGGTAGAAGTGTAGTTTTAGGAGCTTAAACATAGATATCCAAGTGTGAAATATTAGCCAAAACTACATGGAAATTGACTGCTGTTTTACTGTTTATCAGTCATGTTAAATGACAGCAAAACAATCTTTGACATTTTTCTTCTAAGTAATTTATATGTACGTTTGACAACTGAATCTTTTGTTTAAGGAGGGTAAATAATGCACAATCCTTCCATTCACAGCTAAAGAAAATTCATTCATTTTCTTGCTTTAAAAAAAAATTAAGTTGAGAGAAACCCAGATGTTGAGACACACAAGTTTGATTTCAGGAAAAAAGAAATTTGAATTCTCTCTCTTGCTCTCTTTCCCTGATTGCTCTGTTATAGTCCAACACGGGTGGGACAATCTCTTAAAAATACATTCTTTATACTCAATTATATGATTGGGCTGACTATATCTTGGGGAATTTCTCCTTAGAGCACAGGCTTGTCAGAGGGGGTTAGGCTGTTGGAAGTTGTGCCCTCTGGAAGGAAATGGCTGGCATGAATTTAGAAAACACTAATCCTCTTGCTTTCCTTTCCTTCATAGTACAACTACAGTCAATGCTGATAATTTCAGTTTTCACAAGACATGGTTCTTGGCAGCTCTGAAACATACAAACGAAGTTTTACTTGGTATGTTCAGTGTACGAAGTTCAAGTGTCCAAGGGAATTCATAAAAATGGATAAAAGCCAATTAAACAATAGAAAACAGAGGAGGTATGTTCAACTGGCAGGAATTACTAAGTGAGAGTTCCATGGAGGTCAGTACATTGACCTCTGCTATTTCCAATCTATCTGAATGACCTAGATGTGGGGAATAAGCTAATTGAATTTGCTGATGCCACAAAATTGCAAAATTGAGGTCACTACTGAGCAGCAAGTAAAATTCAAACAGGATTTAGATCTGCTGTTTAAGTGGTCTCAGGGAGAGCAAATGAAATTTTATGTCTACAAGTGTAAAGTAATACACATTTGGCTTCAAAATAAATTCATGGATACGAATGAATAGGATTGAAGTAGAGTAGGAGAAAATTGAAAGGGACCTTGAAGTAATAGCACACATATACTTCTTTGAGAACATGCAACAATGTGGAGGTGCATTTTAGAATGTCAATAAGAACCCCTTAGAATTCTCTGGTATTAAGAAGAGCTCCCTTTGAAGAGATCTCAATGGTGCAGAGGTGGATATGATGTTACAAAGGCTTTCAGATATCATTGTGATGGGGTGGTATAAGTACCTGAAAGGGACAGAAACATATTTTACTGAAAAAAATGCCTACTGAGAGTTACACTGAAGAATATTTCCTTTTGAGTGAGTGAATACAGTGTCAGAGGGATTTGTGACAAATAGTATGGTATCCTGGACCAAATTGCCCCTTAAGAACACTTATAAGCCCATCTGAGTAGTTCCCCAATGACGATAGTGAATGAAGAAGAGAATCTTTATTTATCTTAGTGGTGGAACTGTTTTGGATCACTATAAATTCACTAGAAAACTGCTGTTTGCTGCTTTATGCATCTCTTAAAAAGAGGCACCATTTCCTTGCAATGTAGATACTTTAATGTACCTGCATTTGTACTCTTTGTGCCTTTTAGCCTGTAGTTTGCTGTAAAGAAGATGTCAAAGTGTAGAACTCTGAGATAAGCAAGAAACAAGAAAAAGCAATTTTATTAATTCAATTTATTTTTGCTGCACTCTGATAGCAACCTGGTTCTGTTAGAAATGACTCGTCATGGACACCTCCCACTGTTTCTGAGCCTCACCTCAAATGCTACAAACTACAGCTGTCAATTTCATTTAAATCAGGTAGCAACTTCTATCTATGGTACCTCTATGGTGCCCATTACCATAGTATCTGAATGCCTCATAATATTTAACGTATTAACCTCATAATATCCTGGTGAGGTAGGGAAGGTTATCTCCATTTTACACATGGGGGAACAGGGGCACAGATAGATGCAAGTGACATGCCAAAGGTAATACAGGAAATCTGTGACTGAGCAGAAAATTGAACCTGGGTTTTCCAAGTCTCGAGGCTAGTGTCCTAACCAGAAAGACTATCCCTCCTCTCTGTTTGCATTTTTGAGAAAATTTTTGTGTAAGTCAAAATTGCATACTGTCTTCTGTCATTGTATGCAGTGAAACCTGCAAATGAAATTCAAACAATGTGAGTCTTAAAAAGGCAAAATATGGAAAGCTGTTATTCCTGAATATTGGTTGCTATGGCAGAAGACAGTATGCAACCTCCCATATTGATTTGACTAGAGCTACTAGCCTCCCAGCCCTTCTGTTGGACATAGGGGACAACACACCCTCTGGATTGGACATCTCCAAGGTTCAATCCCTGGAACTTTGATTCAGTGCAGAGAAATTCAATCTAACATCCACTCAATGTGTTGACTTCATCAGAGCCATCCTGGACTCTACAAACAGCAAGGTGTACGTATCCAGAGATGGGTCTGACACAAAATGTTCACTCTTATCGCTACTCTGCATCAGAGCCCTCAGACCACAGTGTCATCTTGCCTGCAACTCCAAGTTCATATGGCAGTCTGCACATTTGCAATGCCCCATGCCACACTACATTCCCGATGCCTCCAAACCTGTCTCAAAAACATCTTTATTCCCAACAAGCACAACCAGAGAGTCCTTGACTCTGTCAACTGGTAGAAGGACTCCCACAGAGTTTGTGTTGGGACCCCATTTTCATGTCCACCTCCCACAAAGATAACCACCACAGATGCATTCATATTCAGTTGGGAAGCTCCCCTCCTGTACTCCAAAGTACAAGGGAAACAGACCCCCTAGGAGTCGTTGCTTAACAACATCATTTTCAAGCTCAAGGCGGTTCGATGCACATGTCAACGTCATACCGGGGTCACTCCATAAAGCTCATGACATATTACAGAATATAATGTACATAATGTATTACATCAACTACCAAATAGGAGCAGGATCCCAATCCTTATGTACACAGGCAAACTCTGGAATTGGTGTCTACTCCACCAAATCAACATTTTAGATGTCTACCTACTAGGTGTGCGGAAAACCTTAGCAGACACCCTGAGCAGGCATTTCTGCCAGGATCATGAGTGGGAACTGAGCATTTCTATCTTCTGGAAGATCTGCCTCAGTTGGGGTTGTGACAGTGTACCCCATAAGGCTTTATGGGGCAGGGGTGCTCGTAAATGTATGTATGCTATAACTGGAATAGGGTTTTGCTACATGTGAAGGTTATGATCTACTGGTTATGTTCATCCTAGTTGTATGCATGCACCATTTGTGTGTTCAGAGTTATGAACATTGGCTGTATAATTGTTTGATTTCTAAGTAGCCCTTTTGGTCACTTCTTGAGAAAGGAATGTGCAAATTAAGTGCTCAGTCCAGAAGCACTTAACAGACAAAAGAGCTTGGAAGACTCCAATCCACATAAGAAGTCTACCTGAGGACATTCAAGGTAGCATGTGGGTAATGACTGCTGCCTGCAGGTCCTGAGTCATGCATTGGCATGTGACTTGCCCATGTGATTCCAAATCTCCATTTTGTGACTGGATTCTACACAGGGTGAGAAGGTGGTCTCCACCCACTAGAGAAAGTATATTTAAACTCCTGGGAGACCCCTCCATTTTGTCTTCAGCTGGCTAAAGAAGGAGCCTCTCTACCACCCCAGGATACTTAAAGGAAACTGAAACAAAGAACAGTAACTGCAGGAGATGTGAGTGATTGCTGGACCCAGGCTAAAAGGAGATTAGCCTGTAAAAGGGAGCATTCTGGAACTAGTGAGGATCTTATCTGTATTTAGTTTGATTAGACATAGATTTGCGCATTTTATTTTATTTTGCTTGGTGACTTGCTTTGTTCTGTCTGTTACTACTTGGAACCACTTAAATCCTACTCTCTGTATTTAATAAAATCACTTTTTACTTATTAGTTAACTCAGAGTATGTATTAATACCTGGGGGAGCAAACTGCTGTGCATCTCTCTCTATCAGTGTTATAGAGGGCGAACAATTTATGAGTTTACCCTGCACAAGCTTTATACAGGGTAAAACGTATTTATTTGGGTTTAGACCCTGTTGGGAGTTGGGCATCTGGGTGCTAAAGACAAGCACACTTCTGTGAGCTGTTTTCAGGTAAACTTGCAGCTTTGGGGCAGGTAATTGAAACTCTGGGTCTTTGTTGAAGTAGACAAGAGTGTCTGGCTCAGCAAGACAGGGTGCTGAAGTCCTAAGCTGGCAGGGAAAACAGGGATAGAAGTAGTCTTGGCACATCGGTTGGCAGCTCCCAAGGGGGTTTCTGTGATCCAACCCATCACAGAGGCTCTGCAGAAATAGACCTCTTCGTGATACAAAATGTCATCACTTCTGCTGGTGAGGAGGATTCAGTCACAACTCTCTGGGTGATGCCTTCCTCACTCATGGCCTGGGGTTCTGCGATATGCCTATCCTCCAACATAATTTCTCCTCAGAGTCCTCAACAAACTGAAAGATGAGAAAACAGTAATTATCCTCATAGCACCAACATGGCTGAGATAGGTATGGTTACTGGACTAAATTCACTTCCCTCTTGAGCCACCTCTTTTCTTCCCTCTGGAGACAGACCTCCTGACCCATGAGTCCAGCACCGTAACACATCCAGCCTCTCCTCATTACACCACCAAGCATGGCTCCTTGATGGCTCATGGGACTAGAATGGGATTGTTCTTTTGAGGTGCAATCTGTGCTGCTGTAATATGGGAAACCCACCACAAGAAAAAACTTACATGTGAAAGTGGAAACATTTCCACCTTTGATAATCCCAGCAGTCAGTGTCTCCATCTATGAGTCTCATTTCTCCAGTGTACTGGACTATCTGTTAAAATTTAAACCTTTATATTTACCATTCAGCTCTATGAATGTCCACCTAGCTGCTACTACAGCCTTCCACCAACCAGTTAAAGGATTTTCAGTTTTTGCACATTTTTGCGCATTCTGCCACTACAAGATTCCTGAAAAAATTGACCAGTCTCTTTTCTCACATAAGGCAGCCCACTCTGCATTGGGACATAATTTAGTTCTCAGTGTTTTGGAGAAAATCCCCTTTGAACACCTGGGGAGTTGTTTTCTTCTATATGTTTGCTTGAAAATCATGTTCGTTAGAGCCATTACTTCAGGACAGGTGAACTGGGAGGACTTAAAAGCTGATCAACCATACACAGCATTCTAATGAGACAAGGTCATTTTGTGCTCTTCCTCCTTGTTTCTTGCCAAAAGCTTCATCTGACTTCCACATCAACCAAGTCATTTAGTTACCAGTTTTTTACCCCAAACCACATGCTTGAAGGGAGAAAGCCTTCTGGGGTGCACCCTCCACCTAGTTTGGATAGCCCTTTCCATCAAGTTCTTCTGTCCTACTTTGAAGCATACCTATCACAGACATTTTGCAAAGCTGTCACCTGATCATCTGTGCACACCATTTCCCAGCATTACATCAGCATTCACACACCCAGATCAGATGCAGTGTTTGGTAAGACCATTGTCTGAAATGTTCCATACTCATCTCCTCAACATCCTCTTCTGTAATCGAAATGCTGCTCGGGAATCATCTCCTTTTCCATAGTTTTGATACTGTCACTGAATCAGTCTAGATTTGCTCAAAAGGCTCAAGTGCCATCAGTGAACGTTTGATGAATGGGAACTGAGTCTGAAGTTCATAATAAAACCCTGAGCTAGGTCAAGCTCTGTGTGACCTTCCACTGCAAAATTTTCATGTTGTTCTGCTTCAAACTCTTTATGGCCCTGCTTGCCATGCACAACAAAAAGAGCCATATTCTGCTGCTGTTTAAGTTGATAGGTATTTTGTATTTAATGGGAGCACGGGGTTCAACACTGATTTCAATAAGGCTAGGATTGGGCCTATATTTTAGTGCTGTCCATAGATTTAAACTGCGCTATAAAGCTAGCAACTGTACCAAGGCATAGGTGATCTGCATAAACTCTTTAAAATATATTAATATGTATGACTTTGGCAGTTAGTTACCTACAGATACGCTATCCCTGTACAGAATCAACATTAAATTAGCTTTTTTTTTTTTTTTTTTTTTTTTGGTAATAGAAAGGACTCTTGAAGTTAGTAACGAGTAGCATAACGTCTGTATGGGTGTGGCAGGGTCCTATCAGTTGTAGACCGGTATTCTAATGATAGAATTTCGGCAGCATTGAATCACTTCAGCACCAGATGACTTCCAAGCAAACAGTAATGATAAGAATTAATTTTTGACTGCCTGTGTGCACAGGTCATGCTTTATGATTTTAAGCTGTAATGTAGATTGCTTCTTATTAGCATTCAAAATGTCCATTATTTCCAGAGACAATTGCTACTGTGGCACATCAGAAGGTATCTGAAAACATCTAATTTCAACCAGAGGATAAATGAGAATAGACATCACACCTAATTAAAAAATAAAAGAAAAGTATGTGGGTTAGAGGCTCTTCATCTTTTTATGAAATTTTTCCTGATTAGAAATTAGGATACCTTTTCGTTTCTAGGTACCCAAGACTGATAGAAAAATTGCTGAAGGAAGAGGAATGGTCTTATACTGATGGAGTATGATAATACTAGTCCTTAATATTGAAAAATACAAATTGTTCTGATCCTCAGATGCTGAGCTCAGGGAAGCTGCAAGTATTCAGCTCCTCTCAGAATCAGGTTCTAAGTTAGGAAGGAAGAATTTGTAGAAAATACCGCATTTATTTCCCCATAATCATTATTATTACCCTCTTCATGTTACCATATAATAGTATCCCCTGTCTTTCTGTTTAGTCATTTTTTTCCATCCACTTCCCCCGTCCCTTTCTTTTTAAGAACACATTCTTATATTAATGCTAATGCTCATGAAAGGTGGCAGATTGAGTGCCCTGGGAACTGAATTTCTGAAGTTGTCTACCCACACTAAAGTTACCATGCAAGTTGCTGGTTGCTGCCTCACCAGTACACTACAAGGAGTGATACTCCAACTAATTCTGCCTGGACATTGCATTTTTTAGCCTCTCTGTTGAGGTTCCAACAATATGCCAGTTGTGTTGGTCGGTTTGTAGCGCAGACGTCTGCCTGCAGGATCTTGGCTGAGACAATATTCATTTTGCAGAGGCCTTCAGAGACCAATACTTCTAGACTGAAATAGATGAAGATTTCAGAGGCTCAGTTTTAGTCACATTAGAACAACAGACATTTTCAAATACCTGGTGGTGAGACAGAGATAATCAAATTTTATGGCAAATTTACTCCCACATTTATGAATCTGAAATATCTCCAAAGCACCACTGCGACTGTTATGAGGTATTTAAAGAGCTATTGAAGTCTCATGGAAAACTCTGAAAAACGTTTTATTTAGAGACAGTGCTGCATCTCTATCAAGCCATTTCTGCTTTCCCTTATTCCCTTTTTTAGCGACTAGAGACATTTACATAAGAACAGGCTCTTTGTTGCTTGGAAGTTCATCTGCTCCTGCCATTGAGTTTCCACTTGAAGTGACAGGTCCCAATCCATCAGTCAGGAAACACTCCCAGTGAATGTCAGATGTCCCAGATCAGGCCCTTAATCTTCAGTTTTTCATATTTAAGTATTTTCTGCTGTAGGTCTGTGGCTTAAAGTGCGGAAATTGGAAGCATGGAAAGATGAACTCCTAAGCAGTTAAGAGCCTGTTCTCATAGATAAAAATAAGGGGGAAATTTAACAAAATTTGTTACAAACAGTTAAGAGCGTTTCAGTGGAGTACAGATCATGAAAACATGATATTGACTTTCCATACAGAAAAACTGCCTCTTAAAAAAAGTCAAACCTTAAAAATTCTGGAATGGAACAGTTGAGAGTTTAGGGTGACCAAATAGCAAGTGTGAAAAAACAGGACACTTTTTTTGTGGGGATGTGGTGGGGGCATAGTTGCATGTATAAGACAAAGCCCCTAACATTGTGATAGTCCTAATATTGGGACATCTGGTCACCCTATGAGGGCTTCATACAGTTCCCCACCTACCCCATCACTCACTTTCAGCCCATCTGACTTTCTCTGTATCCACGTGAAAACAGCTGTGTGGCCCTAATTTGCAAGCTATCCTGTCCCCTCACTGCCAGCAACTCTGGTTAGCTCCTTCCAGGTGCTGCACCCTCCTTTTCTGGTCTCTTCATCCATCCTGTCTCATTCTGTGGCTGCTCTCATTCCAGGAGCTGCAGCTTCCTCTTCATGACTTGGTCCTCTGGTCAGGCCATTATGCTCCTCCCTTGCAGGGTATCGAAGTCTTCTAGGGCAAGCTGTCCCAGGCAGTCCACTCTCTACTGCCTGATCTGCACCACTTTCCCAGTGGCTGTGATAGGAATCCCACCCTCTGCTCTGGTTCCAGTTTAGGAACCCTCTAGTCAGTAACCATGGCCTGTTCCATCCTGGACCTTACTGCCTTTCCCCTGAGCCTTTCCTACCTTTTGGGTCTCCTCCCCTCTCTGAGTTTACCCAGTCGCACACCTCCCTCCTCTAGAGAGTGACTGCAGACTACTTCCCTGCAGCCACCTTCTGCTGTTAGCTCTTGAGCTTTCTACAGACTCTGCCTGTTACTGTCCAACTGAGCCTCATCTAATCAATCCTTGCTTACAGGTGCAGTGTGGGCAGTTAATTGGCCCACCTAGACACCTTAACCCCTTCAGGTCTTGTGTGGGGTGGACACCTCACCACCATATTTCTATTCTGCAGAGTGCTGAAGCACTGGGGCCTATGGAATAACTGAAAATAAGGACAGGCAACCAACAGCCCACCCCCAAGGGAAAAACTATTGCACCCAGTCTCTAAGGCAGAGATGTCTCAGTGCAAAGCACTTTTCTGCTCTTGCTCAGTGAACCGGGGAGTTGGATCTGAGGCTTGCTTGCTTTCTTCAGCCTGGTCTCCTCTGCCCTCCCCAGCAGTGTTGGGTGCAAATATAGCACAGGCTGTTTGCTTATCAGTTTGATGCTGATTTGTGGTGTCCTTACAAGAAGGATGTTACTGCGGACTTGGGCTTTTTCAACATAGATGAGTGTTTTAAATGTAAAAATTCTTAGTGGAAAAAATTTCTATAGCAAAATTCTACTAATAATTAAGAAGCTAATTAAAAATATGAGAACAAAACATCCACTTTAGCAGGTAAAAACTAAAATAGGAAACAAGTAGAGAATTAGCAATATGTAAATGCAATCTGAATTAATAATAAAAATGATACCAAGCTCTTACATAATGCTTTTTTCAGTAGATTTCAAATCATTTTACAAAGAAAGTCAGTATCATTATCCACATTTAAATTATATATTACAAATATTTTTTTAAAAAAATCGTATCAACCATGCATGTGACCTACCTTGAAACTTGAGCAAGGTCTTCAAAGGTGAAAAACTAGTTCAGTAAGCAAATTTTCTATCAGTCTCTTAACAGAGCAGTTAGATATTCCTTTGTCTTCGGCATGTGCTAGCCTTTATTTTTACAGAGATTATATAGAACATGGTGCAATAGCAGATACAATTTTCTGTTTCCTGGGATCATTTGGCTATCACAGATATACAAGAATCAGAAGAGAATGTGTTAGCACACTTTTTAATTAATATGCATCAAAAATATAATTCCAAAATACTTAAACTAGAAAATTGCAAAGGGTCAACTTCCTTGTTTGGCAGGATAACTATGTAAAGTTAACTAACAAGAATAAAAATCAACCATTCAGAACAATATACTGGAATGTGCATTTGGGCTGAAATTCACCCCAGTGCAGTGGGTCAGTGTTAGACCTTCTGTGAAACTTTTAATTCAATGGATTTGCCATGGGCAGATGAGCTTATACTCCTTGTCTATTATGCAGCAGTGACTTTGTATTGACTCCAGACAGACCTGTGCAAGAGGTGGAATTTGGGCCAAGGCTACTGGATCTGCTGGATGTATAGCCAATGATGCGAAATCCTTGCACAGGAGGCCAGTGGTAATTATTCTAGCCTACACACTGGCCCAGTAGCTACAGAGGGGCTGTGCTACAGCTCTGCAACTTGCCCAGAGATTGGAGCTGTTCCCCAGCTTGGCAGGATTCTCCATACTCATCCCATTTTCTTGAGTGGTAATAAATATATATGCATTTTTTGCATAGTTTTTCTGAAGGGAGATTATTGTTCTTCCTTACGATAGTCAAATGCATCTGGGGAAACCAACTGCACCAGTTGTTATCATTCTGTGCACCACCTAATAAATCATCTCCATGAATGTGAAGTCTAGCACTAGATGAAATGCTGAAGAAAATGGAATGTCAGGCTGTTTTTTGAGTTTGTCTTGACTTCCTGCAGAAGCCAGAGGGCAGAGTGGCTTAATGGACAAATATTTCAGCTCTGGAGGCCTGGCTCGAATTCTTAGTGAAATCACAAATGAAAATTAAGTTGTTGATTTCCTTCTGGTACCCTTTTGTGCACATCAAGAGACTCTTCCACCATTTAGAATGATCAGCAGTTTTTGCTCAAGAGTTGCATGCTAGCATTATATGCTGTCATCCTTCTACTGCAATGTAGCTGAGATCCAGGCCTTGGAATCCACTTCCCAGTGGAGGAGAAATCAATTGTGTGGAGGCTGGACATATTCTTAGTACAACTTGTTCTATGTACTCACAAGTTGGAACATAGGGGTCCTAATCAGCATACAGAAAACCCCCTTGGCCAAAATACCAGTGCCCAGGATGCAACTCTGCTCTCTGCCTTAATTTCTATAACTAGTCAATTTTAGGGTAAACTCTTAAGCTCAGGCAGAACCAGTCAAGGGCCTGACCTCCTTTCCTGGAACTCCCAGAGCCTAGCAGGAATGCGAGCAGTAGGGCAGGAGCTACTCTGCTTCTTTGCAATGAAGCAACCAGCCAGAAGAGGAGTTGCTGAGCAGGTGCAGCAGGGAAAGGAAAGCTGCTGCTCAGAGCACACCTGCCTTACAGCAGAGTTGTTTCTGAGGCCACAGTGGGGGAGAGAATCCCCCTGTCTTGTCCCTGTCATTACAGGGATGATTCACACTTCAGGTTAATAGCCGTAGGACAGGGTTCAGGGTACACATTTTCAATTCATAATAAAATAAAGCTTCATTTTTTTTCTGCTACTGACATAATCACCAATTAATGGGTGTGAAGTATTAGCCAAAATATTACTGGACATTTTTTCACTTTCATTATGAATTTGAAAACAAACCCATTCAGCCAATGCATATATGCTATGCTTTGGGATTTTTTTTTCAAGGAGAAGCCAGTTTTTCAGTGAAATATCTCTTATTTTCAAGCAGAAGATGTTACTCTATTTGTGCATTTCTAGTGACCGTTAATAAAGATTTTGTAATTAGTTTGTTTGATTCTTTTATTGCTGGTGCATGAGACAGAATAGAATCCAACTGCTTTTTCCATTGTCTTTTTGCTCTGCAGTGCTAACAGTATACTATAGACTTGTTTAAGTAGGTAACTTAGATATGATCCAAGATGAATAAATATCAGATACTGTGGGTTTGATTTTCAGTACTGCACACATGACATGTAAACACATATACAAATCAGACATGGCCAGTTAGATTACTAACTAGCATTTGCAGGGGCAAGAACCTAAATTACTCACACAATCCCTGTCTTTGCCTATGCATATTAGGTACAGAAAGCCATACAGACAGTAGTGAAAATCAGGGTCCCAGTGTTTAGAAATAGCTGTTTTATCCTGGAACACATTTTAATGTCAGCCATAAACTAATTTTGAATGTGATTCAGGAACATTCTGATTCAGGAAGGGCACTTAACTTTAAGCAAGTAGTTAACTCTCATTGAAGTCAATAGGATTTAAGCACATGATTAATTTTTTAAGGCATAGGCTAAATGCTTTTCTGAATCAGGATGATTAATCCTATCTATTTTTGGTTGGAGGGTGGTGAGGATTCACTGGGCTGTAATATATAATTTCAATGGAATGTAAGTTTTTAAACTAAATGTGACTAGAGTGCTTGTGAAAGATGCAGATTTCCCCATAATGCCTTTTCAATGTGTCAGTTCTGACCTTGGAGAAACAAAATTCAGGATTAAGACTATGTTTGTCTCCATGTCTATTCAGTCCTTGTATGTGTACCTGGGAGCTAACAACAAAGGAGACAATCGTGGTGTTGGTTTTGTAGGATAGTTATACCCTGACCCTGCAATCTGTTCCATTTGGGTTGCATGCCTGTTGCCGGCCAGGAGCCCCACTGAAGTCAACTGGATTTTGGGTGACCAGACAGCAAGTGTAAAAAATCGGGACGGGGTGGGGGGTAATAGGAGCCTATATAAGAAAAAGCCCCAAATATCGGCACTGTCGCTGTAAAATTGGGACATCTGGTCATCCTAACTGGATTCAAAGAGCGCGTTGTATTTTAGTCTATGCTATTTTTGCATTAACTGACACTTATTTAATATAGAATGCTACCACCGGCTGCAATTTGATTGTGACCTGGGATAAGGTGTCCACCCCACCCAAGGAAGAGCAGGTTAAATTAGCCTGATAGGCTGCACCCTGGGGGAGAGTCAGGGCTTGAAAGGCTGATTTATGAGGGAGCCCAGCAGAGAAGGAACAAACGGGGGCTGGTATAAAGCCAGGAAGTTGGCAGAAGTCCACAATCACTCCCTCATTGGATGAAGGTGAGATTGAGACAATGGGCTGCGTGGCTGCAGGAAGGGGTGCTTGGCCAGTGGCACTCTCATCCCCCAGATGAGCCACAAAGAGGCATACTAGCAGTGAGTAGTGAACCCTGTTACTGGATCCCAGTATCTTTTTATATGACAGAAAATGATGACTGTTGTATATCCCAACAGCCTTATGAGCTGTGCTTGGTACTGATGTGTAAATATTCATCTGAGCATATGGTTTTGTTCTCAATCTGGTTTTCTGAAAGAACTCAGTATTCACAGCTCCAGTATAGACTATAATAATATATGCACTGGATATAATAGAATAGAAAATGGAAGTACTTCAGCACCTCAACCCACTTTTACTTTTTAGTCTAATCTGAAAGTTGAAACAGTAGGTTTCCCTATTGCAAACAATGTTTGCTTTGCAGTCATAAAAAGCATTGGTGCAGAACACTTTCAATTCTATAGCTCTATAAAAATGATGAAAGGGGACAAGAGGAGAATTTCTATTTAAACTGGCATTGTATTAATAAAACTAACATGAATCTTAATACTCTTGGGTTATTTTATTGGTAGTGATTCTATTTGACATGTTACTAGATGTTGCAATCTCTTAACTATGTTTAGATAGATGTGAAAATCTTTTCAGATAAAAGTAAAGTGTTAAAGGTTACTTCCAAGTATTTCCTTTTTTAGGAACTCACTCTTCGTTAGTTATAATACTTTTACAGAAGCTTGAATATAAAATTGCTTTCCTGGTCTGTCTGATCTCTACCTATTTGGCAGGGGATAATGGAAGCAACACTGTAGATCAAACTCAAACTAAGTGAAGAACAGTCATGCTTAATTCTCTGCATGAGTGCATGTGGACAACTCCTCTGTCTCTGTCACTGTGAAATAATTATGAGTGGTTGTTCTAAAGTGTCGATTTTATTTTAACTGCTAGCTGATTCTAGCAGATACATGCTAAAAGAGTAGCCTTGCAGTTTTTCTTCAATGTAGAGATTTGGTTTGGCTGATTATCTGAGGCTTATCTAAACAGCTGCAAACTTTTCAATAGACGGGAAACATCTTTTCTGTAGCAGACTAGCTAGACAAACTGGGAGTGCCTTAAACTAGCATCTAATGTGGGGAGTTGCCAAGGGGATAAACACTGTCAAAATGATCAAGTCTATAACTCAAACTCAAGGTAAACATTAATGAAAAGGCATCAAGGGATGTGAAGGGAAAGCATTCAGTTGCCTATATTTCCTTGGGAAATAATTATACTACCTAGTTCTTTTATCAGTGGATCTCAAAGTGCTTTATAAAAAGCAGTCAGTGTCACTGTCCCCATTTAACAGATGGGGAAACTGAGGCACAGAGGCACTGTCTAGCCCAAAATCATATATCAGGCCAGTGGCAGAGCTGGGAATAGAATCCAGGTTTCTTGAGAGAGAGTCCATTGCTCTATCCACTATGCCCAATAACAAGAACTAGAAATGCTTATTTGTTAAGATACCTGATATAGTTGGTATTACTGAAACCTGGTGGGGTGAGTCACGTAACTAGCATGTTAAAATACACTCTATTTAAGAAATATGGCATGGGACTTTAGATCAAAAGCCTCATTATATTTTAGAGTTACCAACAATTCAGAAAGTCAGAACCTGGAATGCTTATGGAGCAGTACAGATAAATCACTACATGGGGTACTGACAGGTGTCCGCTAGAGACCGTCAAATCAGAGTAGGGAATAGGATGTGCAGTTCTCTTTAAACATATATCCATATAATGTGTAAAAAGAAAAATTACATCATTGTGAGGAGCTGTCAATCTGGGGGACATGCTGGAGGTCTCATCTGCCACTAGTAAAACATACTAAAAATGATGATAACTATCTAACACAAAGCATGAGAACCAAGTCAAGATTGTTCTACATTTGACCTCATTATGATGGATTAAAAATGTATCAATTTATAAAGAAACACAAGAATGAGAAGCCGGCAAAATGGATAGGGTAAAATAAGGCCTGACCCAAGCCTCACTCAGTTTTCAAAGCATAGTTGACCAAACTGTAAACAAAGATGAACTGATCACTGAACTAAAAATTGATGGTTGCCTTGGTGCAAACAATCACAACCTAATTTTCTTTTTTATTTGCAAACAGAATTTAGTCTCAACCAGAAATACACACACACGATGCTTTAAAAAGGCCAATTTCCCAAAAGTGAAAACAATCATGAGCAAAATTGAGTGGTGTAGCCCATAGGATTACTTTGCTAGCTATTATGTCCTACTAATCCAGCCAGCTGTATCAAATAATATGTTTCTCTTTCTGAATTAACCCATTTTATTCTTATATTTTATCAGTATTAATTCCTATGAATTTAGGATGTGTTGAGACATATGATATATGTTTCCTAATAATTATACATAAAATAAGTTTTGCTGAAATGCAAGAAGCCTACCGGCCTGTATCTGGTTAGATCCGCTAAATAGATAGAAGTATAATCAGTTAAGAGTAAGTCAGCATAAAAGCTAGTAACCTTTGGCATAGATAGAAATGGTCCCTGAACTTTGGGGAACCAAAAGGAGGAACTATACACAACACTGAACAGGCCTCTGCAACAGGTTGGTAACCTCAGGGTATACCACAAACCTGGAAGTTGCCAAGAGAGCCTGGGTTGGCAGTTTTTGGAGTGAGATAATCTTCATTAATATATAGAGAATATGTGTCATAATCCACTAAACTATAGGATAAGGGTACCCATAAATTTCTTAGGGTATGGAAATAAGATTTGGGCCTGAATTACATAAGAACATAAGAACGGCCGTACCGGGTCAGACCAAAGGTCCATCTAGCCTAGTATCCTGTCTACCAACAGTGGCCAATGCCAGGTGCCCCAGAGGGAGTGAACCTAACAGGCAATGATCAAGTGATCTCTTTCCTGCCATCCATCTCCATCCTCTGACGAACAGAGGCTAGGGACACCATTCCTTACCCATCCTGGCTAATAACCATTAATGGACTTAACCACCATGAATTTATACAGTTCTCTTTTAAACGCTGTTATAATCCTAGCCTTCACAACCTCCTCAGGTAAGGAGTTCCACAAGTTGACTGTGCTCTGGGTGAAGAAGAACTTCCTTTTATTTGTTTTAAACCTGCTGCCTATTAATTTCATTTGGTGACCCCTAGCTCTTGTATTATGGGAATAAGTAAATAACTTTTCCATATCCACTTTCTCCACATCACTCATGATTTTATATACCTCTATCATGTCCCCCCTTAGTCTCCTCTTTTTCAAGCTGAAGAGTCCTAGTCTCTTTAATCTCTCCTAATAAGGGACCCGTTCCAAACCCCTAATAATTTTATTTGCCCTTTTCTGAACCTTTTCTAGTGCTTGTATTTCTTTTTTGAGATGAGGAGACCACATCTGTACACAGTATTTGAGATGTGAGCGTACCATGGATTTATATAAGGGCAATAATATATTCTCAGTCTTATTCTCTATCTCCTATTATGTGGTCCTCAAGAAAGGGTGTGAGTATGTTAAGTTAAGGTACTTACAGTAGGAATGTTACTACCAGGAGTTTTGGAATTTTTACTGTTTTGCAGTTATACGTTTCATAGCATTTATTATTCTTTTGTTAATCTCAATAAAGTTTTTATCAATTGGTATTGTCCTCAGTGTAAGTGTTTTTGCCAAGCACCCTGAGAGTTCTCTCCTGCTATAGAACTCTCTGAGTTCTCAGATCATGCAGTCTGAATTGGACAAGAACCTATAAATCTTCTGGTCAGATGCAATCAGTGGTGAGCCATAACAACTAATCCATAAAATTCAGGTAAAAAAATGTAAACATTAAAAAAGTTAATGATAATTTGGAATTGTTTAAGAATGTTGAGTTAGATAAAAACAATCAAACAAAAAAAACCCACCCTATTCTGCGATTGTGAAAGCAAGTAAATATTACAAAGATAAACCTATCAATGAAAAAAAATCTATAGCCTGTAGAGTTAAGGATACTCAGAAGGAATTTTTTAAATACCAATATATAAGAAGCAAAAAAAATTCCAGCAATAGAATAGGTTCAATACTAGATAAGGACGATAAAGTTATCAATATGGATGCAGAAAAGGCAGCAGTATTCAATACATGATTTTGTTCTATATTAGGAAAGAAGGATGTTGTGCTTGTATCTTACAGTGACCGTGAAATACTTTCTATTCAGTCAGTAACTATGGAGAATGTTAAACAGTGACTATTAAAATCAAACATTTTAAAATTTGCAAAACAAGAACTTGCACCTTAGAGTATTAAAAGAATTGGCTGAGACAGTCTCTGAACAATTAATATTGAGAGTTTTTGTTTGTTTACAAATCTTGGGATACTGTGCTCACATTTAAAGGGGTAAATGGCTAAACCCAGGAAAATATTGAGTATCTAGCCTGACATTGATCTTGGGCAAAATCATAGAAAGGTTGATATGGGACTTAACCTGTAAAGAATTAAAAGATGGCAGCATAATTAATGCCCATCAACATGGTTTTATGAAAAATAGGTCTTGTCAAACTTGCTATCCTTTCTTTGTATACTTATCTTTCTGGAAGGACTTGACTTAGTTCTGTGTGACATTCTGATTTTTTTAAAGCACTATACAATATCAGTGTAGCCCATATTAAATGGATTAAAACTTGATATCTGATAATCTCAAAGTAATTTTAAATGGGGAATCTGCCACTCGTGGTGGTGATGATTTTAGTGGGATCCCACTAAAAGCATCTATTCTTGGCACAATGCTACCAAATATCTTATTGGTGATCTGCAGGAAAATATAAAATTATTGCTGGTAAAACTTGCAGATGACACACAACTGGTAGAGTGGTAAATGATGATACAGACAGGTGAGCTCATAGAATAATAGAATATCAGGGTTGGAAGGGTCCTCAGGAGGTCATATAGGGTTATACAGACCAATCTGGTTTGATTGGGAATATGGGCTTATTTCCACAAGCAATGAGTAAAGCTAAACTTATGTTTGGAAGTCAACTCTTGAACAGCTACAGACATGCGTAGCTTGTTCAGTGAAACATGGTTTATGTTCTTCACAGTTGTGATTTTTATTGCTTGGTATTAAAAATGTAATTAACTTTGAAAAGTAAGAGTGTAACCCATGAACCTTGCTTTGTGTCTTCCAAAGGTAATAGTGGCTAAAAGGTCTCAGTCTACTGAATAGTCTTTCCTAGCCATGAAATTGCTGATTCCTGTGTAGATTTCACTCAAGATCTTTCTTAAAGGGGAAGTTCACATGTTTGTGACTTATGTGAATTTTAGGGTCTCTGACCCTCACAAATTTAAAGCTGGGCACTTGCATATTTAAATGTAGCCTAGATGTGATATTATACATTACAAAAAATCACCTACTGGACCTACTGTCTATTGGAGTTTCAGGATGCTGACTGAACAACACAGAGGACATTAAGTTAATTGATTCCAGCAATGGCCAAACCTCATGGAGTGTCAGGCTCTGCAAATCTCACAAACTATTTTTGTGAACTCAAAGAACTCAAAGTAGGTGGGGTTTTTGTTTTGTTTTTGTTTTGTTTTTAATTCCTGTCTCTTTTCTAGCTGTAAAGAACCTCTTGTTGAGGATAGATGAAACTCTCTAAAGTAAGGTTGGCCCAAGTGCACATAAGATAGGTGGAATGGACCATATCCAAAGCCATTTCTCCAATGGTGCCAAGGGGACATAAAGCTGCTCTAAGTAGGCCACTGAGGATTCTCACAGCATGAGGAACCCACAGCTCAATGTCATCTTTCCTCCCAGCACTGAGCTACTGGGAACACACTGCACTCTTAAGATTTATGCTAGCAAAACAACCCCTCAGAGTCATTACAAGCTGGCACAACCTAAAGCAGTGCTGTTCAGCACACCTGAAGATTCAGCTTGTTGTGTTTATTTTCCTCCCCTGCCACTGTCTTTTTCTTTTTCAGAACCTGACTCCAAACAGTGTTCCAGTTGATTTTTTTTATTTCTTTAATACATGCAGTTCAAATGTAGGTCAAGCGAGTTCATCTGCTCCCAGTGAGGACAATCAGTGAGAATCATAGCAGAGGGAATTGCGTCTATCTAAGCCTCTTCATTTTATTAGGCAGCAGAGTCCACTTAATTGGCACTCTAATAAACAGCATGTCTGTTTAATTTGGACAATTTCTAGAGAGAAAATCCAGACCAAAGCATTCCAGTGACTCCAAACTAGATAAAGGCACCATTTAAGAGAAATGCCTTGTGTTGTCTGTGAGCTCATTCAGAGCAGTTTACAGAAGCGATGTGGTGTCTGCCAGCATACATTTTCCACCTGAAGCTCTTTATTCACTTTGGGCTTCTTTTCTGCTGCTGAGCATAGAGGTCTCATACCTTTATTGTATATGTTTAATCAAATGGGAAATGGGCTGAAACATTTTATGCAAAAGGTTGGACAAGTTACATGTCAGATATAAGCTAGTCAGAAAAGATGCACACATGCCAAGTTATGGATTTATTTACAGACATTTCTATGGAGCTCATCAACATAGTACTTTGCAAACATGAATGAATGCATTCTCAGTATCTCCTGTGACGAAAGTGAATATCCCTATTTTACAGATGGAGAAACTGAGGCAGAATGCCTTTGCCACAGTTTTCCTGTGTAACTTTGAACAAGATGGGAATGCAACTGAGTGCTCAATTCCCAGCCCATTCCTTAAACACAGAACCACTTCTGTGACTTGCACTGGTTTGGGATTTTTGCATTTTGCAATTGTGCAAGAGCCTAACTCCACCTGGGGTTTGGATGAGGTGTTTGTAGTTAGTTAAAAAAAAAGACTAACTGATTTCAATGAGACTACTCAAATTCTTAACCACAGGTTTAAGTGTTTTCTGTATCAGGGTGTTTTTCAATAAACCACAAGAAAATTTCTGGTTGCTTGTGGTGCAAGATTGTAGGAAGTTACTTAAATGATTTTGCAGGTATGATCTTGTTCTTGCTCTGAAAGGGTTCTCTTCCCCTCTGAATTTTATTGACTCAGTTAACACTGACTTATATCTTGTTTTTGTGAACCTGAATACGTTGTCCTGCCATTCTAAAGTGCTTCTTGGAGGAGCTGGTTTACTGATGTTATCAGTGGCTGTGGTCTTGGCTGTGGTCTTTTCTTTTTTTTTTTTTTATGCACAGGAGAAACTCACCCGTACAAACTTTCCTATGTGACCCTGCCGGTGTTTTAGGATATTCTTCTGCCCATTCGGGTCCTAACTCAGCAAAACGCATACATGTTTAAGTCCCATTGACTTCAGTGGGACTTTATCACATGCTTAAGTACTTTGGTGAATCAGGGCTTAAGTCATTGGCTTGTCTGCTGAGAATGCCAAGAAAGGGGCTGGTTAATGCTCTCATAGACTTTAGGGTCAGAAGGGACCAATGTGATCATCTAGTCTGACCTCCTGCACAAAGCAGGCCACAGAACCCTACCCATCCACTTCTATAACAAACCCCTAACCTATGTCTGAGTTATTGAAGTCTTCAAATTGTGGTTTGAAGACCTCAAGCTGCAAAGAATCCACCAGCAAGTGACCCATGCCCCATGCTGCAGAGTAAGGCGAAAAACCTCCAGGGCCTCTGCCAATCTGCCTTGGAGGAAAATTCCTTCCTGACCCCAAATATGGCGATCAGCTAAACCCTGAGCATGTGGGCAAGACTCACCAGCTAGCACTCAGGAAAGAATTCTCTGCAGTAACTCAGATCCCATCCCATCACCGACCACTGGACATACTTATCTGATGATAATCAAAGATCAATTGCCAAAATTAAGCTATCCCATCATACCATCCTTCCATAAACTTATCAAGCTTAGTCTTAAAGCCAGATATGTCTTTTGCCCCCACTACTCCCCTTGGAAGGCTGTTCCAGAACTTCACTCCTCTAATTGTTAGAAACCTTTGTCTAATTTCAAGTCTAAACTTCCTAGTGTCCAGTTTATACCTATTTGTTCTTGTGTCTACATTGGTACTAAGCTTAAATAATTCCTCTCCCTCCCTAATATCAATCCCTTTGATATATTTATAAAGAGCAAGCATATCCCCCCTCAGCCTTCTTTTGGCTAGACTAAACAAGCCAAGCTCTTTGAGTCTCCTTTCATATGATAGGTTTTCCATTCCTCAGATCATCCTAGTAGCCCGTCTCTGAACCTGTTCCAGTTTGAATTAATCCTTCTTAAACATGAGAGACCAGAACTGCACACACTATTCCAGGTGAGGTCTCACCAGTGCCTTATATAACGGTACTAACACCTCCTTATCTTTGCTGGAAATACCTCTCCTGATGCATCCTAAAACCGCATTAGCTTTTTTCACAGCCATATCACATTGGCGGCTCATAGTCATCCTGTGATCAACCAATACTCCAAGGTCCTTCTCCTCCTCTGTTGCTTCCAACTGATGTGTCCCCAATGTATATCTAAAATTCTTATTATTAATCCCTAAAGTGCATGACCTTGCACTTTTCACTATTAAATTTCATCCTATTAATATTACTCCAGTTTACAAGGTCATCCAGATCTTCCTGTATGATATCCCGGTCCTTCTTTGTGTTAGCAATACCCCCCAGCTTTGTGTCATCCGCAAACTTTATTAGCACATTCCCACTTTTTGTGCCAAGGTCAGTAATGAGAAGGTTAAATAAGACTGCTCCCAAAACTGATCCTTGAGGAACTCCACTAGTAACCTCCTTCCAGCCTGACAGTTCACCCTTCAGTACGACCCGTTGAAGTCTTCCTTTAACCAGTTCCTTATCCACCTTTCAATTTTCCTATTGATCCCCATCTTTTCCAATTTAACTAATAATTCCCCATGTGGAACCGTGTCAAATGCCTTACTGAAATCGAGGTAAATTAGGTCTACTGCATTTCCTTTGTCTAAATAATCTGTCACCTTCTCAAAGAAGGAGATCAGGTTGGTTTGGCACGATCTACCTTTAGTAAAACCATGTTGTAATTTGTCCCAATTACCATTGACCTCAATGTCCTTAACTACTTTCTCCTTCAAAATTTTTTCCAAGACCTTACATACTACAGATGTCAAACTAATAGGCCTATAGTTACTCGGATCACTTTTTTTCCCTTTCTTAAAGATAGGAACTATGTTAGCAATTCTCCAGTCGTACGGTACAACCCCTGAGTTTACTGATTCATTAAAAATTCTCGCTAATGGGCTTGCAATTTCATGAGCCAGTTCCTTTAATATTCTTGGATGAAGATTGTCTGGGCCCTCCGATTTTGTCCCATTAAGCTGTTCAAGTTTGGTTATCCACCTCCATATCCTCATTCCCATTTGTCATCCTTCCATTATCCCTAAGCTCCTCATTAGCCTTATTAAAGACTGAGGCAAAGTACTTATTTAGATATTGGGCCATGCCTAGGTTATCCTTAACCTCCTTTCCATCCTCAGTGTTTAGCGGTCCCACTTCTTCTTTCTTTGTTTTCTTCTTATTTATATGGCTATAGAACCTTTTACTATTGGTTTTAATTCCCTTTGCAAGGTTCAACTCTACTTGGCTTTTAGCCTTTCTCACTTTATCCCTACATGTTCTGACCTCACTAAGGTAGCTTTCCTTGCTAATCCCACCCTTCTTCCACTCCTTGTAGGCTTTCTGCTTTTTCTTAATCACCTCTCTCAGATGCTTGCTCATCCAGCTTGGTATACAACTCCTGCCTATGGTTTTTTCCCCCTTTCTTGGGATGCAGGCTTCTGATAGTTTCTGCAGCTGCGACTTAAAGTAATTCCAGGCCTCCTCCGCATTTAGATCCACAAGTTCTTCAGTCCAATCCACTTCCCTAACTAATTTCCTTTATTCTTTAAAGTTATCCCTTGAGAAGTCAAAAACCCTAGTCCCAGATCTATTTTTGTTTATCCTTCCATCTAGTTTGAACTGAATTAGCTCATGATCACTCGAACCAAGGTTGTCCCCTACAACCATTTCTTCTATGAGGTCCTCACTACTCACCAAAACCAAATCTAAAATGGCATCCCCTCTTGTTGGTTCTTCAACTACTAGGTGAAGAAATCCATCAGCTATCACATCGAGAAAAATCTGAGCCCTATTATTCTTGCTAGCACTTGTCCTCCAGTCTATATCTCTGTTACAGACCATATCCAGTGAGCAAAATAAAGGGAAAGCCCATATTGGAAACATCTGAGGTTCAGTCCTGCAAACACTTAGTTGCTGGAGGCCAATGATACTATGGACTTTAATCACTTTTTTATATTTCAGATAAATAAAGAAGAGGGAGACTACAAACAATTGCTTACACCTTAAAATACACACAATAAAGCTATAAAAATATTTGTAGCTGGGGGAACATGTTAACCATTACTGACTTGTGATTGTTCTTCAATAAAAGAATTAATATAGTAATTTACTATGTAAACACTTTACATAAATGTATACTCATGCATCCTATTATATAATGAATAAATATATAAATTTCAAACCACTTTAAGTCTACCCATTTCACTGCCTTCAGACATGGCTAAATGTGGCTTGCATATCACTGCCTACATAGCCAAAGAAATTTTAAATAAGTCCTCGTCTAGGAGGCACTTGTCACTAACTTTTAATCTGAAGATTTCTTAAATCTGCAGAAACGAGCAGTTTGGAAATTGATTTGGATGAACCAGCTCTGATAGTATAGGTCAGAAATATTTATTTATTAGTTCAGGCATTTTGCCATCCTTGGCAACTTCATTTCCTATTCAATCTTGCAGTATTCCAGTTGCCTGCTTCGCCAGTTCAGCCACTATTGAAGCATTCAGAGAACTGTGGGGGTGGTAGTTATTGGCATTTCAGATTGTATCCTTTTAATATTTTTTCTCCTAATATTCATTCCAATGTTCTGTACTACTGTTTGAGAACTACAGCAAATGTGTGTGTTATCATTTCTCCCCTTTCCATGATTATCTATAATCACAGGTTACATTTTCATTTAAGATGATCATATAAAATACCTTGTTTCAAACAGTATATTTCTGATCCACTTTTATCATCTGGAGAATTATAGCATTTTCAGTTAGAAAAGTGTGCACGTAAGTACGTACATACACTATATATACCATGCAATATATCTGTATACAGTTAACAATATTTGCTATTTTTAATGACGTTGTCATTTATATTTAAATTTTAGAATTTCAGTTACTCATGATATTCAACAAAACTTTAATTTATAAATGTTTACGTTTACATATTGTGGTGGGCAAGTATTAATCCTATTTTATAAGTAAGGGAGTTGGCACTAAGAGATTGGGGGAAGAAAAAACTGGAATGCTTAGATCCATAGTTAAATATCCAAATAAGCAGTATACATTTTTTTCTGAGCTGTTGTGCACTCATGCCAACTCAAAAGTCGAACAGCTTATCCAGGTGCCTAAATATGGGTTGGTACCAAACTTGAATTACTCAACTTTGAAAAAGGGACAATAAATTGTTCAATATCATAGAATTCTGTAGCACAGCCAGGAATAGAATTTACACCTGACTCCCAACCCTGTATTCTTAACTACAAGACAAGTTTTTCTATGTTCATGTTAAAGCATTATTTTAAAAACAAATCTCAGGACTGCCAAACACATTCAATCAGCTGAACATATACATCCAGTTACAGGGATACAGAAGAAATTTCAAACTCCATATTATATCTCTACAGACCAGCCATCCACAATAGAGTACATTGCTTAAATCATTTAAACAGTATACTATTGTACTTTAAATGCTCTTTAACTTGCAATAAGGGATTTGTCTGATTTCTATTTTTAGATTACAGTGTAGTAGGGATTATTAGTTACATCAGTAAAGAGATACTTCGTTAGGAAAGCATACTGCCAAGTCAGTCACTTTATCAGAAATTTATATCCGTGTCCTTCAAGTGTTTCCTCACCTACCTTGGAGACCCATACCCCAGGAAGAGCAGATTAAGTGGGTGATAGGCAGATTATTTTAAGAGCACTCAAAGCCTAAACTTTTGGGTAACATAGGTATAGAAGAAAACTCTCACAACATTTCATCAATTCTTTTTTGCTTTTAATAGCCTGAAGCACATTGGGTAACGTGAGCTCATTACTAACTTTTATTGATTTATTTTCTTCAAGGAGATAACTCTAACAGCTAGTGTGTTCTAGCTTTGCATATTTCTTTTGATAATATTGTGGGAATGTAGACTACAGTTCTGACTAACATGGGGACCAGATTTCATCCAGAGTTCTTTCTGAATGACCTTACATAAAAAAAAAATTAGAGCAATGTTGCATATTTTATGAAAAATTCTTTAAATGAAACTTATTTAATTTTACCAGCCTGTTAAAGTAATTTGGTATCTGCTTTTGTAGCTAACAGTGTTTAAGATAATTATGTTAATAATCCAAGTAAGTTTACACTTACACCTGTGGATCAAATCCAGCTTGATTCTACTCTAACTCCAAGGGACAAAGCCCAGTAGCTGCATGTTTCAGTAATGCAAACATCTCCTCCTTTGAAGATTTTTCTCTCATAACTAGGAGGCACTAACTAGGTCATGGGCCTGGTTAGAATGGTTGTAGGGTACAATGAATCATATCCCCTGAGCAGCCTCCACTAGTAGTGCTGTTATAGAGCAGAGATTAAATTTACTATCACCTGGAAGAACCCCAGAGGTATGTTTCTTCCCCCAGCCATTGATAACTATACCTTTTTGTTTTGTACTCTCCCCAGCAACCATCGGATACATCTCTGTAGACTCTCCTTTTTAATGAGATGGAATTGGGTACCATGCTAATTGTAACTTATGCTTTTCCTTTTATTATTCACATGGAAGCTGCTTTCAGTCAAATAAGTGACCGGTGCCCTAGGGGAATGTCCTTTCTAAAGCATTTTTTCCTGTTGAGTAGTGTAATTACATCTGTCTTCATGATCAGATTTAATGAGTTCCATGTAGAGCTTCAAAATGAGCCCTAGAATTCATCATCACCTTTTAAATCTCTGTATGCGGTCTGTTGAAGCCTACCATTATTTCACAAGAGTTTGATATACTTTAATTTGTATAACTTTTTTTTTTAAAGTAGTCTCTATTGAAAGTACTCTGTAATATTTCCTGGTTCTTCATTTTAATTAGCTACTCTACTCTATGAAGGCCTACTGTTCCCCATTCTTAAAAAAATATGGAATCATTATCTCCTAGGGGAAGATTGTATAGTATCTAGTTCCTCTGAGAGGAAAAGGGGCAGGGCTGGCTCTCATTTTGTCCCAGATTTTTAAACTAAAGGAAAGTGCTAGAAGAGAGAATCCTTTTGAGCAGCTGTCAAATGTTTTGGTAAGAATTATTGAACTTAAGGAGTAATGAGTTTCCTGAACCACCTTTATTTATTGTAACTGCTGGTACCATTCAGATTGGAGAGCCTGTAGTTGTGCTGGCCAATAATAGTGCCTAAGATCTGTCCCTGCTGTTTGGTTCTCCAGGGTGGAAGGGGAAAGCAAAGTAAGTCAACACCTGTCTACACTATGAAATTAGGTTGATTTTATGCAAGTCGATCTTTAGAAAGCAATTTTATACAGTCGATTGTGTCCCCACTAAGCGCATTTAAGTCAGTTGGGTGTGTCCTCTATAGCATGGCTAGCATCGACTCGGAGCAGTGCACTGTGGGTAGCTATCCCACAGTTCCCTCGGCCTCCTCTGCCCATTGGAATTCTGAGTTAAGCTCCCAATGCCTGGTGGGGCAAAAACATTGTCACTGGTGGGTTTGGGTTCATATTGTCAGTCTCCCCTCCCTCTGTGAAAGCAATGGCAGACAATCATTTCGTGCTTTTTTCCTGGGTTACCCTTGCAGACGTCATAGCACGGCTAGCATTTTGAATAGTGTTGCAGGTATGTGATGATTCCCAGTGGCTGCGAAACTTTTGCATGCAATTGCTTTCCTGGAACTTTGTGAGTTGCTTTCCCCCATCCTGAAGGGCAGGAATACCAAGATGAGAGCTGCCCTGACAGTTGAGAAGCAAGCGGTGTTAGCTCTGTGGAAGCTTGCAATGTCTGACTGCTACCGGTCAGTCAGGAATCAATTTGGAGTGGGCAAATCTACTGTGGGAACTGCTGTGATCCAAGTAGCCAAGGCAATCACTAACCTTCTGCTAGCAAGGGTAGTGACTCTGGGAAATGTGCAGGTCATACTGGATGGCTTTGCTGCAATGGGGTTCTCTAACTGCGGTGGGGCGATAGACGGAACCCATATCCCTATCTTGGCACTGGACCACCTTCCCAACCAGTATGTAAACCACAAGGGGTACTTAACAATGGTGCTGCAAGCACTGGTGTATCACAAGGAACATGACGCTTGCATCTGTTTGAACAGCTGCAAGAAAAGACGTACTTCCCAAACCAGAAAATTACTGTTGGGGATGTTGAAATGCCAATAGTTGTCCTTGGAGACCCAGCCTACCACTTTCTCCCATGAAGCCATACACAGGCAGCCTGGACAGTAGTGGGGAGCAGTTCAGCTATAGGCTGAGCAAGTGCAGAATGGTGGTAGAATGTGCCTTTGGACATTTAAAAGCTCACTGGTGCTGTTTGCTGACTAGGTTAGACCTCAGCGAAACCAATATTCCCATTGTTATTGCTGCTTGCTGTGTGTTCCATAATATCTGCGAGAGTAAAGGAGAGACATTTATGGTGGGTGGGAGGTTGAGGAGAATCTTCTGGAGGCCGATTTTGAGTAGCCAGACACCAGGGCGATTAGAAGAGTACAACTAGGCATGCTCCACATCACAGAGGCTTTGAAAACGAGTTTCATGACTAGCCAGGCTATGGTGTGACAATTGTGTGTGTTTCTCCTTGATGCAAATCTGCCCCCTTTGTTGATTTTAATTCGCTGTAAGCCAACCACCGTCCCCCCTTTGATCACAACTGGCAAAGGAAATAAAGTCACTATTGTTTCAAAACCATGCATTCTTTATTAATTAAAAAAAAAGTGAGATAACTGACAAGGTAGCCTTGGTGGGGTGCGGGAGGAGGGAGAGACAAGTCCACATTGCTTATTGTAGCCACACTACAAATCAAAATTGTTTGAAAGACAGCCTTCTGTTGCTTGAGCCATCCTCTGGCTGGGTGCCTATAGCCTCCATTTGCCTCCTTTGTCTTTTGGTAGGCTTGCCTGAGCTCCTTAACTTTCACATGGCACTCCTGTGTCCCTCTTGTAGTCTTTCTCCACCATGCCCTGTGGCATATATATTAGCATTTCTTCTTTTCGATCGGAGTTCGGCCTGCATGGATTCTTCTCCCCATACAGCAATCAGATCCAGTGTCTCCTGTTCGGTCTATGCTGGAGCTCGTTTGCGATTCTGGAAGTGCATGGTCACGTGTATTGCTGAGCTCACCACACTGACCAAACAGGAAATGAAATTCAAAATTTCCTAGGGCTTTTCCTGTGTACCTGGCTAGTGCATTGGATTTGAAAGTGCTGTCCAGAGCAGTCACATTGGAGCACTCTGGGATGGCTCCTGGAGGCCTATACAGTTGAATTGCGTCTGCACTACCCCAATTTGACCCAGCAAAGTTGATTTTAGTGCTACTCTCCTCTTTGGGGGGGAGAACAGCAGTTGATTTTAGAAGCCCTTTAGGACAATGGAACGGGATGGGTTGTGTAGATGAGTTGCTTATAAAATCAACCTAATGCGGCTAAATTCGACCTAACTGCATAGTATAGACCAGGGCCATGTGCCATCTGGACTACTAACAGCTCTGGTTTGATGACTTTGTGTGGTGGAAATTTGTCTGTCTTCTTCTTCCCCAAACTGCAGCTTGATGTTGCTGTGTAAATGGCCTTATTGACTGCAATTCCAAAGTAGCTCAAAATGTATATAGTACAATAAGCCATGAAAAGGCAGCTGTGCTTTGCAGAATTGAACTAGTAACTAATACACATTTTGGCATTTAGCATTGTATTATAATCCAGTGCCCACCATTTTCTGATGAAAGCAGCTATTTAGATATGGGAAGTAATAAACGAAATTCTAAACTGACTGACTGTATTTTTATATATTGATTGCTAGACATACGAAAAGGGCAGGAACCTTTGCAGAGCACACTTTAATTCAAATCTAGGTTCAGGTGGGAGGATGAGAGTGGAGATGCATTATTGGTAGAGTGGCAAACCAGCACATGGCTTTTTAGACCAGCACAGATATTTCCTCTGTTATCTGGGAACATCTTGTCTTGTTCCCTTTCTGTTAATTTTGTTTCCTTCTGTGAGCAGCAACTAACTCATATCTATCCTCTTCCTGCAAGTGGCCTTCTGGAAGATGATTGCATTGCCCCTATCTTGCAAAGGAACAAAGTGTTTTATGTTTCTTGTACCACAGACACTACATGCGATCTTCTTCCCATTTCTTCTCCAATCTTATTACCTATTTACAAGCATCCTTCTGCACAGCTATCAGTCAGAGAAAATGATGGAATTGAGGACTTATTTATTAAGATCCTGCTAAACAACTGGTTGTAGCTTGCATGTGTCTAATAGATTGTATACGATACCACTTTTTTGTATTCTACTGTTGGTTCAGTGAGGGTGGGGGAGAGAAAAAAAGCTAATATCAGAAATATTTGCCACCTATTTTTCTAATTGAACAAGTGTAGCCTCTGTCTGCCTACAGAATAGCCAGAAGATGGTTGTCTTAAATTTGTTGTTCAAAGCTGTACTTTTGCGCTTACAAAAAAAAAAAAAAGCCTGGGAATTGATTGTGAATAGCTCACTGAGCATTCTGTATTCAAACTGTTGACTATTTCTAAACGGTGATAAGTCCTATGGTATTGCACACTCATCCAATAAGGAAACAGGCATTTCTAGTAGATTCAAACTAAAGATTTATTTTAAATAACATTTGCACGGGTATCTTGGAAGTTTGCTTTCATGAATGCTATAGGGATACGGCTGAGGCCAAAACATACTGATCCTCCATAGTGAATCATTTAAAATGCTCAAATAAACTGAAAAAGCATGATATAGTATGAAATGGACACAGGTTATGGAATTGCAACCCCAGAACCGTATTTAAGGCAAAACCAACATTTGTGCCTGCAGACTATTGCTACAGCCATAGACATGATGATATAGTAATGAATGTGCAGAGTGCTGAAATGGCTGTCTGATTTACTGAAAGGGTAAGAAGGAGAAGGTAGGTAAGCCAGAAAAAAAAATCCTGGAAATGTGAAAAATCTTCCACTACTCATCCTCCGAGGGTGGGAGGGGGAAAATTCTTTTTTCCTTTTTTGTCAACCTCTGAGGGTGATAATGTTTGAAAAAACTGGTTATATTGTAGCAATGAATGACATTGAAAGATGTGTGTTATATTGAAAACTACGCCCTCATTCTCTAATAAAAGCAACGGCAATTTGAGAAAGAAGTTAAAAGTGCATTGCAAGGTGGTAAAGCAGTGCAGCACCAAAACAACTGGCCACCCTGATTCCTGTTTCCTGGGAGCTATTTCCTCCTTTGGTCAAAGACAAACAGATAATAGACATAAAAGTATAACACCAAAATAGCAAGCTCAGTTTTCTTATCCTGATCCCAGGCAGTTATCTGTGCTAGACTTACATATGCAATATTCCCATTGTGGAATCTGGAAGTAGAATGTAGAACAAAATTACAAATAACACAGATCATGTGATGCACATAATTACAGTGCAGGTGACATAAAATCTGTTGGAGTCGTGAAATAACTAAACCTTGCAAAATGAGAATGTAAGCATAAATCAAGTATAAGTAGTAGTGATAAACAATCCCTACTTCACAGGATTTTAATGAGATAAGGGTCTTCTATTTAAAGTCATTCAAACATTAAGAACAAATACATTTAGTCCCACAGGAAAAGAGGCAAAAGGGGTCTAATGGACACAGAACTAATTAAAGCAGAAAGAAATACAACAGGCTTACCAATTAAACATCTTTAAATATCTCATTATAAAATTTCAAATGGTAAACATTAAGAACTGGATTTTGCCTGTTGGACTATATTAAAAACTGTATGCTTGGCAGTTCTGGAAATGATCATCAAAAGAGCAACAGATGAGCCTGCTATATCCATCTGTTGTGCTTTTGTGGATTCTGAGTCAGATGGTGAGCAGTCATTTTGAGCCTCTTTTCTTGGAGCACCACATGGCCTGGTACACATTACTGAGAGGGAATACTTGTTCAGTGTCTTGGAACGTCTTCTGCTTTTGACAATAGTATCTCAAATGTGCTGTTTCATCTTGACTGGAAAGGAAGAAGACAAAGGTGCAGTGTGGTCGAGTGGATGGGGCAATGTGCTGGGATTGAACGAAACCTGGTGAGACCATAGGCGAGTTGCTTCCTTTTTCAGTTTCCCTTCCTCACCTCTTGTTTTTCCCCAATGTAATCGCTGAGCTACATTAAAAACACTAAGGTTGTAAAGTCAAGAACTCAAAAAATAGGCAATGTGAGAATTAAGGTTGTCTAAGTAATCTGAATTTGTTCCTTTGTGCATGTGCATTATGACCATCTTTAAATACATAGTCACATACTTCTTTTTTATTTTCTCTCCCCCCCCACACCCCGACCCCTGCCTCATTAAATGATCAGGATGGATGGTGCTCACTGAATGGGTAGCTATTCAATATTTTCATCCTCTTTGTTCAATATATAGTGCCATTTATTATTTACTGTACACCTTCTAAACTCTTTACTGAATGCAGAATTATTAATTTCCTCCTGGGCTTTTCTATGCTGCTGTCACTGTAGTGTCTTCGTTCTTTACAAACATTAATGAATTTGTTTTCACCACACCTCTGTGCGGAGAGGTGGTGGTATTATTTCCATTCTACAGATCGGGAAACGAGGCAGCCAAATTAAAGCCAAAATTGTCAACTAATTTTGGGTTCCCTGTCTTGAAAAACATAGGGACATTTTATAGGTTCAAAGTACAGCTCCCATTGACTTCAGTTACAGTTACGAGCACTCCTACTTCTAGACTCTTATTTTTGGTGTTTCAGGTTGAGTACTCAGAAATGAGTTAGTGGCAACTTGCAAAAAACTTGATTTAAATGACCTGCTCAGCATCACAGAAGAACTTTGTGGGAGAAGCAAATATAGAAACAGAAACAGATATAGAAACCCCATTCAACTTTTTTTCTTCTCCTGTAATCCCTTGCCTACTATCTCTTTGAACTTTTGCAACAAATGAGATAGGCTTCCTACAGACAACAGACTTCTTGACTATACAACCCTGATTTGGGGGGAGGGATAGCTCAGTGGTTTGTGCATTGGCCTGCTAAACCTGGGGTTGTGAGTTCAGTTCTTGAGGGGGCCACTTAGGGATCTGGGGCAAAAATCTGTCTGGGGGATTGGTCCTGCTTTGAGCAGGGAGTTGGACTAGATGACCTCCTGAGGTCCCTTCCAACTCTGACATTCTATGAGTCTATGATTTATCCCCAGAGTGGGTCCATTCTGTGCGCTGAAATAAGTTAGGATTCTGTGGGAAATATAGCATGTGATCATCTAACTTTAAAGACTGTAGCATAATGTATACACATGAGGGCTGAATTAAGATTGCACAGGCAACTTTAATTCTTGCACTTTAACTTTTGAGTGTTTGACTTTGCCAGCTAAAGATTCTTTCAGTGTCATATTTTTCAATTTAATTTAATAAATTTTTAAATGCAAACTGAACGAGAAATTCCATCAGGTGGAACCATATTGGCCCCCACATGGGGGTCATCAGGAGGACTGGGACCTTCAAATTCATGGCGCAGACCTCTAACACTTCAGCTAATGGAGTAACTGCTAGCAGTACTAGGCTGTTATTTTCTGTGGATCAACCATGAGAGAGAAAAGAGAAATACTTTTGCTAGTGGGATTCATTGCTATTTGCAAGACAGCAAGGATTGTTAAGACTCAGTTCGATTCAGGCGTGCTCTATTGGTTTTAGAGATGGTCTTTGTCTGAAAGACATTGCAATCTATTATTGCCATCCAATAGAGTGGAAAGCTGAAAAAGAGAAAGGTTAAGTGATCTGCCCAAGATCATGTAGAAAAACTAGGAATAGAAGCTAGTCCTGTGTCTTAACTACAAGATCAACCTTCTTACTGGTTCTGATTTTAGCAAATAATTAGGAAGATTTCAATGTGTGGGGTAACCTTCTGATCAGTGGATCTTCCTTTAAAAAAATAATAATCTGACTTGCACATTCTCTTTTCATGCATGTGATTGTACATACAAAACTACACATGTATATCTCGCGATTGATGTTGGCTGTAAAATTTAATCCAGTTTAGATGAAAACACATTTTCCCTCCAAATTATCAATCCATTCCTAATAATGTGTGGATCAAATTTTGACTTGAAGTAGGTACACATAGTCTAGATATGCTGAATCTGAATTTGGCTGGTGAGTAGGAAGATGTACAAAGTATAAGTATAGAAGATCTAGGAATGTTGTTTCTCAGAAAAGCAGAAGGGGCAAAATATTTTCAAATATGAGAGCTGAAGTTGTACATTTACATGGGCAGACACTAATTTTCCCAGTTACCCATTTTGTTTATGGAAATGTAGCTTCTGCGGGTATAAAAGACTTTGGCATCAGTGATTTAAAATTTGGCCCATAATGATTGATATGAAAATAGTATGCTTGGCCTTGTCAGTTTTATTAGTTATGCATATCTGTTTTTTCGATGGCAAAATGAGACAAAGCAATGGCTCATTAGTTAACTAAGCCATGCACACTCACTTGATGTTTTCTGTTTGATGCATATTATCCATGCTTTCCATGCCGGTAACTCAAAATTTTTATTTGAAGTGATTTAGTGACTTAGATTTTTTTTAAAACTAGTGGCCCTTCTTGTATATCTATAAATAACCATACCTGAAATATGAATTTTATAATATAGGGATGTTAACTAAATTTAGAACCAAAGAAGGAGTGTCATTCTATTCCAGAATGCTTTCACTCAGTAGAATTCACTACTGAAGGCCAGAGAGAGATAATGTAGCTGCATTTTAAAAAAGGGCCTGATAATATTATGATTGACACCATTTGTAGTTATGCAAGATAAAATACATTTTTTTAAAATCATATGCATGTGGATGAGCTGATAACCACAGGAGTGAAAGGAGCTGGCTGAAACTTAACCTAGACAAGCTGGTAGAGAGAAATCTCTGGAGTTATGTTACTCTTTGTAACTGTTCGCTCTGAAGTAGCAGCTCCTGGAGTGTCAGGTGTCCTCTATTTGTTTCCTTTCTGATAGGGACCTCACTAATCACTTACATACTTGACCTCCACACTTGATTGCTGTGGTATGACACTCAAACTTCAGCCACCCTAGAAAAGATTTATTAGTCACACATAGGTTTCTCCATCACGCTTCCCACCATTTGTGTGTGGGGCAAATGAGAAATGAGTTTATCCATGCAACAGCCTTGGTGGTCCCATTTTACAGATGGGGGAACTGAAGGGTAGAGACAAAAGATTTGTTTACCGTTGCATAGGGGATGTAAGTGCTTCTGCTACAGACCTTCTAAATTTCAATCCAGTGCCTTAGCAACCATAGTCTTTTTTCTTAGTGCTACCCACTGACAGAGAAACAGAACTGAGCTGATATATTCTAACAAATCATTTGACAAATTTAGCCTCTGTGCTCACAGACTATTCTCTGGCAGATGGTGATAGACTTAGATATATATTAATTATTAACTATCTATACATGTATCTATTTGTGAAGTGAGGTCTTTTTTTTTATATGCTGTATTGATCACTGACAGTTCTTGGTGATTGATAATTTGCTGCATTGGTAAATTGAGATTGATAGAATAAGTTATTTTTTCTGTTCCCTGATAAAATGACTATGGAAGCACTACTGGCACAAGCGCTTATACATGTGACTTTGAAACATACTTTTCAGAGACATTTGTGCCAGTAAAACACAATTTTCAAAGGGAGCTTGAGAATTGTCACTGTATCAATATTCAAATTACTATTAAATGGACACTGTTCTGCACTATTGTCCCAATGTCACTGGCTGGTATTAATGTAGAACATAGTTCTTCTGTTTGCTTTATCTTTGCTACATGCTGCACTAGCTTCCAGTTTGCTTTTAGAAAGAACTTAAGTTGACTTTGAGCTATAGATCCCTGTAGGGTTTAGATCCCAGATACCTGAGAGTCTGGCTTTTCATGCACCCTGATAGCTGAGATAAACTTGGACAATTCTGCTGTGTTATCCTAGATCAGATCCTCAGGAGACGGGAGGGTTGGGACTGTTTTATTTGAGTATGTCAGCTCTGAAACTTGTTACTCCTGTTTATTCTGAAAGACCCTGCAGCAGGAGAAATCTATTGTTCAAAACTATGAAGCATTAAAAATGGAGGATTTAAAAATATTTTCAGTGATTATGTTGCCCATTTTGGCCTGGGCATTGCTGTGATGTTGCTATTAGGAGGAAAAATTGATGATACAAATGTATTTCTTTGATGCAATTCTATTCATTTACAAAAAATGAACACACAGGCAGGCCTGTTTTCCCTGAACACAGTAGGAACAAACGGGGCAGTTTCTTGGCTCGCAGTTCCAAGCCTGCCTCTTCAGCTAGCACTCTGCCCAAAAGGAGCTCTCTTGGCTTCCCCTCAGGGCCATGCTACCGTGTTTCTCTGCCTGCATTCTGTTTACCACATACACGGACACACACCACTGTAATCCAGTCAATGCCCCAGACCCTCTGTTTGCAATCAGTTCCCAGGGAAACCCTTATTGCTGAATCTGTTTAGCATAACAAAGAAAAGGTTAAGGGGTACCTTGAAAAACCACACCCCTAAGCACTGCAAGTTTCAGCGCCGTAAAGTGGCAGTGTGGACAGTGCACCAGTGTTGGGTGGTGTGTTTTTTTTAACAGCACTGGGAAATCTGTCTCCCAGCGCTGGTACCGTGAATACACAGCCATGTTGCTAGTGAAGATGTACCTTTAGTCTATAAGTATCTACATAGGGAATAAGAATTTAGTAATGGCCTCTTCAGTCTAGCAGAGAAAGGTAAAATATGATCTAATGGCTGAAGTTGAAGCTGGACAAATTCGGACTGGAAATAAGGCATACATTTTTAATGAATAATTAACCATTGGAACAATTCACCAAGGGTTATGGTAGGTTCTCAATCACTGACAATTTTTTAAATCAAGACTGGATATCTGCTCTAAGAACTATTTTGGGGCAGTTCTGTGACCTGTTGTACAGGAGGTCAGACTTAGATGATCACAATGGTCCCTTCTGGCCTTGGAATCTGGGAATTAGTTCTTGCTCAGGCCTTCCATGTGGCTAGCAGTTTGTGTTATGGCTTCTGTTGTCTCCATCTGTTTTACTACAAAAAAGAAGTTTTATTGATTCTTCCATTTAGCCAGAAATGAAGGCTGACTAGCACGTCCATTAGCTTCAGTGAGGGTTGTGGTTACCCATAGACTAGATCCACTTGCTGGAGCCTACCAATGCCCTCCATCATAACAATAAATAGAAAATTTAAAACTATTTGTTTTTCAGGTTTGGGGTTTGCCACTCTTGCATTTGTTTCCATTTTGTCATTGAAAGTGGCAGGAACAGAGGGGAGAAAAATATCCTTTTTGGAAAGGAAATGTGTCTCTCTTTCACACACTTGAGAAAACATACTTAACTTTTTTCAGCTGACTTCTGTGGGACCTGTTTTTACTCAGATTTTCTTTCCTGAGCTGGAATAACAGCATACATTCTGTGTAGACTAGCAGATTTACTGAACTGACAATGATCTATGTGTGATATGGATAAATAATTTTTTTGCTTTGTGCATGCACTTAAAGGCACTGTGATGGGTGTGCGCTACACAGCTAAATATAGAAACAAAACATTTTTTCAATTTACACTAACACAAAGGCTTTCTAGAATTAATGAAACCAATATGTAATGTTCAACGAACAGTTCAAGTATACTAAAGTCAGACTCCCAAAAAACACCTTTTCAGTCGAGTCACTATATTTTTTTCATCACTTCATTGTGTATGTGATGGTGGGTAGACAGAAACCTTTACTTCCTAATCTTTGTAAATGGAGTAATATATAAAGATTTGGAGTCTCATTCTGACTCTAGCTCATGCTTACCTAGTAAGCACTTACTTTCTTTGGGTAAGATATCCCCTGTTAGCCATAGTAAATAAAAATAGGCAGGATTGTTTATTGTTGGCTATAGAGGTTTCTGTAAGTGCCAGGAATATCTCCTTTCTTGTTTAAAGGCTTAAAGTCAGACCGGGGAAAAGTAGTATAAAGTCATCTTGCTTCCCCACACCTCTCATTGCTCAGTGCATACAACTGCAGTTCCTGTGCTATCCTGAGTGCAGGCACTGCTTTCCTCTAGCATCCCTATGGATGCAAACCACCTCAGAGGGGCCTGGCTGAGAGGTGGTAGACCAATGCCCTTCTCGCGCTCCGGCCAGTGGAGATGGCAGAGTGCAGAGAAGAGCATGCTACATTGTTCTGGGAGCATATCTACATTGCAATCAGGTATGTGTACACCTGCTGCTATCACATCTCCCAAGTTAACTTTGCTCTTGCTAGCTCAAAGCTAGCTCCCGTAACAATAGCCACGTATCTGCAGCAGCACGGCTGGCATCATACGCTAGCTTGAGTACATACCTGGGGCCACTGCTACTCTGCTATTGTTACTTAAGCTAGCTTTGATCAAATTAGATCAAAGAAACTCAAGTACATCTACACTGCAATAAGTCCCTGTCTCCTGCGGGGCTCATACTAAGGGGCTGTTTAATTGTGGTGTAGATGTTCAGGCTGCAGCCTAGCCTCTGAGACCCTCCCACGTCACAGGGCTCCAGCTCATGCCCAAACATCTGCACCACAATTAAACAACCTTTTAACCTGATCCTTATGAACCCCAGTCAGTTGAAATGCTCCAGCCAATGGTTTTTAATCGCAGTGCACATGTATTCTGCATGTCTACAATGTCACCTCCCGATTGCAGTGCGTAATAGTGATTGCATGTCTTGGGGAGGCTTGCTCTGCACGTTCCCCAGTGAAAGACTATCTTAAAGGGCATAATTGAGCCCATAGAATGCCATGTTTCAGAATCCACTTCCTCAGCAATTTACACATAGGGTATGTCTACACTGGTTGTGACCTGCATCCTTGCTTTCATGCACATATCTGTGCATTGGTAAGCCCACCACCAAATCAACACTACCGAGCTGCACAGGAGCCATGCCCTATGTTACAGGGCTGGCTTAGCAAGTGCGGGACCCGATTCGAACAGTTTCAACGGGGCCCCAGCAGGGATGACTAAAAAAAAACAACACGTAAAAAAACACGTGGGGCTTGTACTCACCGGGCAGCGCTCCTAGTCTTCGGCAGCAGGTCCCTCACTCGCTCCGGGTCTTTGGCGGCACTGAAGGACCTGCCGCCAAGGTGCTGCCAAAGACCTGGAGTGAGTGAAGGACCCGCTGCTGACGTGCCGCCGAAGACCTGGAGCACCGCTGGGTGAGTAAAAATTAAAAAGGAGCCTCTAGCCAGGGAAGGGATTCTTGGCCACTTGCCTCCCCCCACCCCCGGCAGCCCTAACACTGGGCGTGGGGCCCGATTTGGGGGAATTGGTGGAATTGCTCTAAAGCCGGCCCTGTGCTGTGTAGCACTGTCCATGCTGATGATGTAGCTGCACACTTCACATTTTGATTTATGGGTGCATATCCCATAGACCTGAGCGTCCTCACTACCTGGAGTTGCTCTAGGAATTGGTCTGTGGTGTATTGTGGAAGAACTTGGCTGTCCTCAGATCCCTGTGTGGAATTGCTTTCTGCTGACCACATGTAAATGCCATTTTTTTTTCCTAAGGCATTTCTGGCTGGGCATGCTTCTAATTTCTGTCTGTTCCCACCCAGGGGTGAGCTGTAGAACGGTTCCATCAGCTGGCTCTGCTTGAGGGTGAATTGTTGTCTGTAGTGGAGCAGATATTCATCAAGATGCTGGATGGCATTTTAGGAGCACTTTCTGAGATGAAGAAGACAGTGGGACTAGGAGAGGGGATTCATTTGCAACAGACTGGACAGGCTTAGTGAATGCTGCAATTGGTGCTTATTTTCCATGTGTAGACTGCCATTTCTGGTGCAGGACAACTAGCACAGTGTGGTGGGACCACACTGCCTTTCACACATGGGATGACCAGCAATGGCTCCAGAACTCTTAGGTGAGGAACTAGGCCTTTTTGGAGCACTGTGTGGAGCTTGCACTGACCTCCAGCACCAGAACACTAGATTGAGGGAGGACATACTAATCGAGAAGCAGATTGCTCTGGAAGCTGGCTGCTCCTGACTGCTATACATCCATGGCTAACCTGTTTGGTATTGGAAATCTACTGTTGGGGCTATGGTAGTGATGCTTTGCCAGGCAATTGTTACTGTATCTTAACCATATGTGTTTGGCATTAGAAATGTGCCAGACATAATAGCTGGCTTTCAGAGAATGGAGTCCCTCAACTGTGCCAAGGTCATTGATGGCACACTTGTGCCGTGGATTTGCCCACCACAGGGATCAAGCAAATATGTAAACTGGAAAGGGTTCTACTCTACCATTCTGCCATCCTAGATGGACCAAAGAGGTAGCTCTATGGACAACAACATGTGTAGTACTGGCAAAGTTCACAAGGGGAAGGTTTTAAGGAGATTTGGACAGTACTTGTTGAGAGAAGCAGGGTCCTTAATTCCTCCTAAAATACTATCAATTTGGATGTTGATGACTACTGTTATCTTGGGGGACTCTGCCTCCTGGCTCCTACCACTGCTCATGTAACTATATCCTGACAACACAGGACCTGCAGGAGAAGGCTCAATTCCATGCTTTTAGTTGCAGGCCAGTGGTGGCAGATGTGTTTGGCAGGCTAAATACAAGATGGTGCTGCCTACAGAACCATTTGGATGCCAAGGACATCAATGCCATTTATATGATTTTGGGGGGGGCTTCTGTGCCCTCCATAACTTTTGTGATGCCAAAGGTGAATGTGTTCGTAGGGAGCAGATTCAAGACAATGTTGGCTTGCAGGTCCAGTACGTACAACTAGAAAATGCACCTGTTCCCAGTGCGGCTGCTTCCCTTTTAATAGGGTGATAGGAGTGAAATGTGGTGATGTAATGGTCCCTAGGACTGTTAAAATTGGATTAATTAAGGTTGCTTGTATTACCATTTTTCCATGCTTCTTATTAATTGATACATGGGCACATGAGTGTGGTGCATGCATTAAAGTACACTTATCACACATGTAGGTGGTTGGAGATTCAAGTGTCTTGGATGGGGTTGTGTTTCACATCGTTTGAGTGGGAATTTGAACCCTTGTTATAAACTGTAGTCCACCACTCAAACTCTGTGTGCTTCAAAACAAATCGTATAATAGTGAAGGGTGTAGTAAAGCATAAGTGAAAATAACTTCTAATAGTGTAAAATAACTACCAAAAAAAGGGAAAGATAAATGAAGAGTGCAGTAAAACATAAGCACAACATAACTTCCAACAGGGCAAAAAAGCCTCAAAACAAAACATACCCGTAGCTATCTAAAATGGATTTTTAAAAATAAACAAATAATCCAGTTTTCAAATTAACTTCCAACAGCTGTGATCAGTGCTAATGCTAGCAGCTGTTCCTAGTGCTGTTACTATTCTCCCTTACCCACCACAGCCTGATAGCCTTCTATGTGGCTGCACAGAGACTGAGGTTTGTATAGGGGTGGACGCTGAAGGAGAAGTCAGGGTTCTCTAATGCCTGTAGGGCTGCAGGCTGTGGAGGGGACTCAGGCACATATACAGATGTTGCAGCTGGCACAAATATTGGTGCTGGAGAGCTCATAGGAGGTGGGTAGGGTACTAGCTGAACCACCCTGCTGCCCTACATTCATCAGCTGCTGCCTAATCATTTGATCCTGTGCTGTTTATTCGCTCTTCATCCAGGAACTTCTTGAGCAGTCTTTACTCATTCAGCGTGTCCCTTTCCTCCTTGGCTCTCTTGAAGTCAAGGTCCTCTTGGCGCCTTCTTGCCACAAGCCTGAAAAGATCCTCCATTTCTCTTTTTTCTGACCTGCTGCTAACCCATTCCAGCACCTGGATCCCTAGTGCGAGGCTTGGCCCAGCAGGTGTGGAAGGGGCCGCTGCTGGTATGAAACAGACAGTATGTTAATTGTATTGCCATGGGGAATAAGAGTATCCCTCCCCCACTTCGGTTTCTGCATGTGCATAAGGCCACAGTTTGCACCATTTTGGAATGTTTATATCAGGGGTCGGCAGCCTTTCAGAAGTGATGTGCCGAGTCTTCATTTATTCACTCTAATTTAAGATTTCGTGTGCCGGTCATACATTTTAGCATTTTTAGAAGCTCTCTCTCTATAAGTCTAAACTATTGTTGTATGTAAAGTAAATAAGTTTTTAAAAATGTTTAAGAAGCTTCATTTAAAATTAAATTAAAATGCAAATCTTTTGAGTTTAGTGCAGTGGTTCTTAACCTGGGGTGCACACACCCCCTGCGGCAGGGCCGGTGCAAGGATATTTTGCCACCTAAGCGAAACTTCCACCTTGCACATCGGTTCATTGAGGGGCAAATCCCCAATGAGCCTTTATAGACCCCAGGGGCCAGCCGTGCCCAGGGGCTGCTTCCCAGACCAGGTTCCCTCCTCCCCTCCCTGAACTCCCCTGGAGGGTGCACAGTGCAAGCCCTCGCAACCCCACCCAGGTGGCTCCTGCCCTGAGTCCACTCACTGACTTTGCTGGGCTTGGGTCGCTGCAGCAGCTCGGCAGGGAGGAGCCACCTTCCAGAGGCACCAGAGAGCCAGAGTGTCCTGCTTGCGGCAGCAGCGAGCCCCAGCCATGGAGGAGCTGGCGTGGTGCAGGGGGGCAGCAGCCCTGCAAAGGCTGCGGTGGCACCGCTAGTGGGGAGCAGCTGCGCCCCCCACGCTCCTCCTGCCCAGGCTGCGGCCTGGCGTTCCCCCTGTAGGCTGCAGTGGATGTATGTGGGCGCCAGCCCCCATGCTCCCCCTGGTTCCCCCCTCGCCTAGGGTTACCATACTTTAACAATCAAAAAAGTGGGGAGAGCCCTGCCCTAGCCCCCATCCACTCCCTCCCACTTCCCACTCCGATTGCCCTGGTCAGAACCCCCAACCCTCCCTGCTCCTTGTCCCCTGACTGCCCCCTTCTGGAACTCCCCTCCTTACCTAAGCCTCCTTGCTCCTTGTCTCCTGCCTGCCTGCCCCCTCCTGAGACCCTCCCACCCTAACTGCCCCCCCAGCACCCTACCCCTTACCTGTCCCCTGACTGCCCCAACCCTTATGAACACCCCCAACCCCCAGACAGACCCCCGGGGACTCCCACGCCCCATCCAACCACTCCACAGCCCCTGACAGGACCCCCAGAACTCCAGCCCCATCCAACCCTCCCCCTGCTCCGTGACTGCCCCCTGGGACTCCCCTTACCAGGCCCATGCTGGTGAGACCCTGGCTCCACATGGAGGCAAAACTCCACGTGGAGTGTTGAGGCAGCAGGACGGGGGGAGCTGCGGGAGGGGCAGCGGAGGTGGCTCACACTTCTGGGAGCTTCAGAACCCAAGAGCGGTGAGGGGGCAGCTGGGGGGCATGTCTGCCCAGGCTGCAGCCCGGTGCCCCCCCCAGGGGGGCTCCTGCAGTGAATGCATGTGGGCGGTGGGCCTCATGCACCCACCAGCTCCCCCCTCGCCGCACTCAGGCTCTGCAGCTCCTGGGATGTGAGCGAGCATGGTGAGGGGGGATCCAGGGGGAGTGCCTGCTGCCAGTCTGGGATCCCGGCCGCCGGCCCCGCACACTGAGCGGGGCCAGTGGCTGGGACCTCGACTGGCAGCCATGTTCCAGGCAAAATCTGCTCGTATGCCAAAGGTGGCACACGTGCCGTAGGTTGCCAACCCCTGGTTTATATATTCCTTTTTGAATTCTCATGGAGAGACACTGTCTTCTAGCAATGTAGACACAGGATAGTAAATAAATAAAAAATCAGTGTAATTTTTTTTAAAAGCAGGACCTGACTGAGGCAGAGTAGGCTTAAAACAATAGCTAGGGGCCATTTACCATTACTGGCTCCGACTTATGTCAAGCAGGAGAAGCTCCCTTAGCCATTAATATTTTAGAAATACTACAATGAGTGAGGGAGGGAAGAGTAATTTTCCAGGCAAGTGGTGGAATCCCATCAACAGATGCAAAACTGATATTCAGGGGATTAGTGACTGCACAGGATACCAGTGAGGGGAGTGGATTAGAAAGCTATCATAAGGGGTCCCAGAAAATTCTCTCTACCTAGAAATCTGGAAAAAAAATCAAAAGTCAACTTCCAGGACTGAAAAGAAATTTTGGATTAGGATACAGGCTTCTGCAATTGGCAGAGTGGATTCCCACCGCTCCATTCCCCATGTGCCCCCAGCAACAGTAAGAGACAGGGAGCACAAGAATGCTTGCTGCATGACTAGTCATCTAAAATTGCTTTTCATGGAGTTAAAGAGAAACCAGGATAGAAATGGATGTACAATCACTGCTATATGGGACAATAATTTACTAGCCAAAGAATACAGCTATAGCGTTATATAATTGTTACCATTTTATCAAAAGGTAGTACTTGCAAACATATGCATTCCATGCCTGCCAGGACTGCTGACTTTTAAAACCATTAAAAGCTATAACTGAAAACAAAGTTTGGAAAAAGACAGGGTGGAGTCACTTTATATAGTGTCTAACTTTTCTTTTTCTCTGCCTGGAACCAAGCTTGTAGGGGGTACGTTTCCTAAAAGAGAATTTCTCCTGTGTATTGCACTCAAGCCAGAATTAAAACACCCCCCTAGCATGTATCATCGTCCTAGCATATAACAGTACACATCATGTAACAATACACATCATGGTGGTAATAAGCAGCATGATGGTGGATTCTTCCAGGGCTGCAAATTGGTGTCCTGGTTCTGCTCTCCCTGCAGGCTGGTCCCCAGGTTAATTTCTTAACAGGTATTCAGAAAATGGGCTCAGCACATCTGCAACCCCATTCTGATTGGTGGGCTGATTTTGAGTTTCAAGCTCCATTATGTGCTTCTGGGACTGCAAGACTGCTGTGGTCTCATCTTCTGCTGCGTCTTCCTCTCCTTCCTCTGGCCTCACAAGGAGGTCCTCACAATGAGACCTTCTGGTTGCAGGAGGATGTCATGTGAGATGGTGGGCTCCATGCTGGGGTTATTGCCAAGCATCCTATCAAGCTACTTGCAGCAGGGCCACATGCTGGGTGCATTACCAATTGGCCTTGCAGTACAGGATCTTCAGATGTTTTCTGCGCTCTCTGCACTGCCCCACTGTCCACTGGATGCTTTGCTTTATCAGCCTCCATGAGATCCAGATGTGCCCTTAAGGGCTATAAGTGTGGATGGGAAGTTGGGGCAAAAACTGCAGCTTGCATGTGGAAAGCTGGAACTGTAATCATACATCTCTGCACAGTAGCTTAGGGTATGCAATCTTGCTAACCACCACACAAGCCTTCCAACCCTCCCTTACCAGTCATTCTGACCTGATTTACTTCCCTGCTGCAGGCAACTAAATAATTGTATTTTGTTCAAACTAACTGAAGTTATCTAGAATTTAGGAAGATTAGCTAGGAACTTGATTATGCCAGTATTCAAGTTTAGTTGTGTGTGCATGTATTGGGGGTGGGTAGGAAGCCACTGCTTTAACAAGGTCTTTGAGAACAGCTGGGGAGGTTTAGTGTTTACTTTTAGTATGAACAGGTGGAGATCTTAAAGTTCTCTAGTGTTAGAATTTGCCATTTACGTATTATAAATAGTGATTTATAAGTGTCATACAGTATTTCTCCTCTGTGAGAAGCACATGCTACCCAGCTGCAAAGAAAATCCAGTAATCAGCAGCTACTTAATTTAACAAAAGACATTAACAAGAATTAGTTTACTAACTTTATCAAAGCAATTTAAATGTGGACACTTTCTAGGTGTTTGTACAGCCCTTAACGAAATGGTGTTCATCAGAGAGGAAAGGTTACATGTATGTAAAATAGTGCCAAGAACCAATATGAAATTGTTTGTTTTAACAACAAGTTTCAAGACATAGGAACTCTTACAGAAACATAAGTATGGATAGAGGGGCACCTGAATGGCTCAGAGGATTAGCATAACTGGAGAGATACCTAGTTTTCTGGTTTTCAAAAATAGCTCCAGTTGATGGCTGTTTGCTGATGTACGAGATGAGTTTGTGGCCTCCTGTCATAGTATAATGCTCAAATCTGGACCTTAGCGTCCAGGATATGGGTACTAGCATAAAATCCTCTAAGCTTAATTACCAGCTTAGATTCTGTAGCGCTGCCACCAATCAGGAATTTCTAGGGCCTGATACCCTCTGGTCCCCCAAAAACCTTCCCTGGGGACCCCAAGACCCAGATTCCTTGAGTCTCACAACAAAGAGGAATAAGCCATTTCCCTTCCCCCCTCCTTTCTTCCTCCCTGGTTACAGTAGGAGACCACCGTGATTCAAATCCTTGAATCACCACTTCCCCTCCCTTCTTTCCCAGAGAGAGATACACAGATAAACGCCGACAGCAGGTTTTTCTTCCCTCCTCCCTTTCCTTTATCCCACCAATTCCCTGGTGAGTACAGACTCCCTTCCCTGGAGTCTTACAAAAGATAACCAAAAAAAATCAATTAGATTCTAAAAAAAAAAAAGAGGAAAACTTTAATAAAGAAGGAAAAACACAAAAACTGTCTCTGTAATCAAGATGGTAAATATACAGGGTTTTTCTAGCTTCTAGACAATAGAAAGAAGCTTTCTCCAGCAGAAACACAATTTAAGCTACTTCCAGTAAGTACACATATGCAAATAAGAAAAAAACAAATTAAAAGACTATAACCGCCTTTTTTCTTACTCATAATTCTGAATAGATAAGAGACTGTAGCAGGGAGATTGGCAGAAACCTGGTTGCACCTCTAGTCCCGTCCAGGACCCAGAGAGAACAAAGCCAAACCCAAAACCCACAAACAAAGGCTTCCCTCCACACGAGATTTGAAAATATCTTGTCTCCTGATTGGTCCTCTGGTCAGGTGTTGCAGGTCACTGTTTGTTAACCCTTTACAGGTGAAAGAGACATTAACCCTTAGCTATCTGTTTATGACACCTCCATCCAGTGTCTAATGGACGTGTCCAAATATTAACTCCAACACTATTCCTGAAGGCAGTCTCCACAAGGTAGTGATTGATTGGCTACGAAGTTACCTACTCTCTCGCTGAGATGTAGTGGGGTTGAGTGATTATTTGTATTGTTGATAGTGCTCAGGAGCCTCAGTCATGGAACAGGACCCTATTGTGCTATTCACTATGTAAACACACAACAAAAAGGCCATGCCTGCTCCAAAAATCTTAGGGCCAGATTTTTAAAAGGAATTTAAGTGCTTAACCTTTGTTCTCTGAATAAAATAAATTGATTGTGAGGGCTGTGGCATCTTTGAGCTCCAAGGTGTGTGTTTATTAGATTTGACCAGAAAATGGGAATTTTCTTGCAGGGAAATAAATTTTCCTGTGGGAAAACTTGAATAACTACAGAGGTGTGGAAAAAACGACTACTTTCTCTTCGCATTCTCAGATTCTCCCTACTTTTACCAGATGGAAAAGTATCAGGAAGTTTTACTACCCTGAAAATAGATTACTAACCTTTTGTTTTACCTTGTTAAATAATTTTTTCCATTCTCTTCTGTGGAAGAAAAAAAATAGAAGTGTGGGGATATTTTTACAGAATTTCAAAATAAAAAACAAAACAAAAAAAAATCTCCCACCACAACCATTTTGTTTTGAAATTTTGAAAAATGAAAAGTTTTACTGAAATTTGACATGATTTTTTTGATGAAACCCCATTTTTGAAAAATGTCCAACCAGCTGTAGTTACTTTAAACATCTCTGTAGTTCTTCAAACAAAATGAGGTCAAGATTACCTTCCTCCCCCGTCCCCTCCTCCCCCCCCCAAAAAACCACCACAAAAACAGATGCTGAGAGTTAGGCTTCTAAAACCTAAATATCAGCACCTAAATAAAATTACCTGTGTTTTTTTTCCCCCAAAAAAAGTGCTAGGCACCCAGAAGCAGACACTATACCAGTAGCTATTGTGGGGTGATCAGCAGTTCTGAAACTCTAGCCACTTTTTAGATTGATTCAGGAGTTTAGTGTTAGGTACCCACTCTAAAATTTGGGTCTAGGTTTTCCTGCAATTTGGTCTTAAAATAAATTTTAATTTACTGTCCAAGTTGCTCTTCTCAGAGGAGTTACAAGAATCTCAAGCTTTCCCCGTCTATTTATATGATGCTATTTTAATTGCATGTCAGCAGGCTGGAAATGGGTGGGTGACAGATTGTACCCACAGGAACATTTGGCATATAATTTTTTTGGACTTTCAATTTGATGCGACTCATTCAAGACAATAAACATGACATTCCTGGAAAAGGACTGTATTACAGTCAACTTGATGTCACAATTATTAATCCCTGATCAATCACAGGACTTTCTGCGACAACCTACTATAGAAAAATACCTAGGGTACTTTCAAGAGTTGAACTGTCTGGTAAAAAAAATGAAGCCATAATTGCAGTTACAGTATTGAAGGGAGAAAATTGTATGGTGCAAAAGATGATACTTATCTGGGAAATATACTGTAGCTGGGGGTGCATAAACTGAAAAGAAAACAAGAAACCCAGGATTGAGCTGTCACTAATGAGCACTTTGAGCCAGAGGGAGTATGGCTGAGTACTCGGAACAAGGCACAGCAAATCAAGAACTCCTGGAACTTCTCAACCCTGCCATTGACTCACAGGTCTTAGGCAAGTAATTTTTAAATGATCTGATTGAAAACCTGACCCTGCTGCAGTTGTTTTGAGTTGGGTACCCCAACATAAAGCAGCCACTTGGCTGGCTACCTGGGGATTCTCCAAAACAGAAGGGTATTGCCTGGTGACATAAGTTCCACATAGTCAACTGCATGCTACTGCCTTTTGACCCAACAGAGTATAAGGGGTGTGACCACAGAAAAATTGTCCCTTGGAGATCATTACAGCTGGGTGCAAGTTAAAACAGCCCTTCCACTCTTACTTGTGCCGGGGACTGAACCTTTCTCAGGATTGGAGAGAGGGGGTATTAGGGTAGCACAGATCCAGATTTGCCCTTCTTGGGTCCTGCACCTGTAAGATGATAATATTAGAGGTTCCGCTTACCTTAAGATGATATACAATATTGAAACATTAGCATTGTACCTAATTAGCATTCATCCTCATGGACACAAGCAGGTTCAGGTAATCAAGGGAGGCATTCCTCTCCAGAGCTGAATAGGCAGTGATATGCACACCACCCTTCCCCAAAGTAGCTAGGGAACTAGATTCTAGCTAGTGCACCATAAAAATTCTGCTGGTGGCGCTTCCATGACACACATTGAATTAGTGTCTGTTTCTCTATGCCTGGCAAGGTGGGAAAAAGACTAGCCATTGTTACCTTTCTAAAGGGTGTGTGTGTGCGCGTATAAAAATATCCTCTGTCTTGGAGAGAGTGTATATGGTCATGTGAATTTTTTTTCCAGTGCAATGATTGACTAGCTGCTTCATTTTTAAACGTTGCTTTATTTCTGTAGTAAAGGCTTTTTGCAATATTTACAAATATATAAATAAAATGAAAAAAAGCAAGTGGTCTGGTATTGCTGTTACGTTGTTGCTTTCACTTTAGGAACTGTTGCTGCCAAAGAAATGAGATCTGTAAACTAAGATGTTGACCCTAACTGGGGATGTTAGAAAATGTTTAACACTTTTTATTCCCTGTCTTCTGCTTTCTATTTGTACTTCAAGGCTTTTCATGGAATTGGAAGAGCTAACGTAGCATGAGTCTCTCTGACCAAAGAGATTCAGGTAAATCATGTAAACATTACAAATTTGTTGGGGGGGGGTTCAACTGTTTTGAAGCTCTTCCATCACTGACACCAACTCCCTCACTCAGCTCATAGAGGGTGAGCAAGACAGGAGACTTCCACTGTCTGGAATGAAGTCAGTCATTTATCACAGACTTCATGGAGTTAGTTTTGGAGCATCCCCTTCTATGTAAAGAGACAAAGTCACTAGACTGCCTTAAAAACTTTGATGTGTTGATAAGGTCTTAAGCCTGTTGGTCACAGAAATATCAGCACATAGACTCATAGACTTTAAGGTCAGAAGGGACCATTGTGATCATCTAGTCTGACCTCCTGCACAATGCAGGCCACAGAATCTCACCTACCAGCTCCTGTAACAACCCCCTAACCTATGTCTGAGTTATTGAAGTCTTCATATTGTGGTTTGAAGACCTCAAGCTGCAGAGAATCCTCCAACAAGTTACCCATGCCCCATGCTGCAGAGGAAGGCAAAAAACCTCCAGGGCATCTGGCAATCTGCCTTGGAGGAAAATTCCTTCCCGACCCCAAATATGGCAATCAGTTAAACCCTGAGCATGTGGGCAAGACTCACTAGCCAGCACCCAGGAAAGAATTCTCTGTAGTAATTCAGATCCCACCCCATCTAACATCCCATCATAGACCACTGGGCATACTTACCTGCTGATAATCAAAGATCAATTGCCAAATTTATTGCCAAAATTAGGCTATCACATCATACCATCCCCTCCATAAACTTATCAAGCTTAGTCTTGAAGCCAGATATGTCTTTTGCCCCCACTACTCCCCTTGGAAAGCTGTTCCAGAACTTCACTCCTCTAATTTAAAGTCTAAACTTCCTAGTGTCCAGTTTATATCCCTTTGTTCTTGTGTCCACATTGGTACTAAGCTTAAATAATTGCTCTCTCTCCCTAATTTATATCCCTCTGATATATTTATAAAGAGCAATCATATCTCCCCTCAGCCTTCTTTGGTTAGGCTGAACAAACCAAGCTCTTTGAGTCTCCTTTCATATGACAGGTTTTCCATTCCTCGGATCATCGTAGTAGCCCTTCTCTGTATCTGTTCCAGTTTGAATTCATCCTTCTTAAACATGAAAGACCAGAACTGCACACAGTATTCCAGATGAGGTCTCATCAGTGCCTTGTATAACGGTACTAACACCTCCTTATCTTTGCTGGAAATACCTCACCTGATGCATCCTAAAACTGCATTAGCTTTTTTCACAGCCATATCACATTGGTGGCTCATAGTCATCCTGTGATCAGCCAATACCCTGAGGTCCTTCTCCTCCTCTGTTACTTCCAACTGATGTATCCCCAATTTATAACTAAAATTCTTGTTATTAATCCCTAAATGCATGACTTTTCACTATTAAATTTCATCCTATTACTATTACTCCAGTTTACAAGGTCATCCAGATCTTCCTGTATGATATCCTGGTCCTTCTTTGTGTTAGCAATACCTCCCAGCTTTGTGTCATCTGCAAACTTTATTAGCACATTCCCACTTTTTGTGCCAAGGTCAGTAATAAAAAGATTGCTCCCAAAACTGATCCCTGAAGGACTCCACTAGTAACCTCCTTCCAGGCTGACATTTCACCTTTCAGTATGACCTGTTGTAGTCTCCCCTTTAACCAGTTCCTTATCCATTTTTCAATTTTCATATTGATCCCCATCTTTTCCAATTTAACTAATAATTCTCCATGTGGAACCGTATCAAATGCCTTACTGAAATTGAGGTAAATCAGATCCACTGAATTTCCTTTGTTTAAAAGATCTGGTATCTTCTCAAAGAAGGAGATCAGGTTGGTTTGGCACGATCTTCCTTTTGTAAAACCATGTTGTATTTTGTCCCAAATATCATTGACCTCAATGTCCTAAAGTCTTTTTCCAAGACCTTGCATACTACAGATGTCAAACTAACAGGCCTATAGTTACTTGAATCACTTTTTTTCCCCTTTCTTAAAGATAGGAACAATGTTAGCAAAATTCTCCAGTCGTATGGTACAACCCCTGAGTTTACTGATTCATTAAAAATTCTTGCTAATGGGCTTGCAATTTCATGTGCCAGTTCCTTTAATATTCTTGGATGAAGATTATCTGAGCCCTCCTATTTTGTTCCATTAAGCAGTTTGAGTTTGGCTTCTACCTCGGATGTGGTAATATCTGCCTCCATATCCTCATTCCCATTTGTCATCCCACCATTATCCCTAAGCTCCTCATTAAAGACTGAGGGAAAGTATTTGTTTAGATATTGGGCCATGCCTAGATTATCCTTAACCTCCATTCCATCCTCAGTGTTTAGCGGTCCCACTTCTTCTTTCTTTGTTTTCTCCTTATTTATATGGTTATAGAACCTTTTACTATTGGTTTTAATTCCCTTTGCTCTATACCTTAGCTGTTTACTATCTCCCCTGCCTTATGGAAACAACTAGCATTAATAATAATTTCTCTACAAGTGACCCACAACAGTCAGTTTCTAAGTACAAGAAAATAAGTCAAGAGCTGTGTTCTGGTATCCGGGGGAGATGGGAAATGAACCAAATGAATATTGTTTTGTTTTCATGAAGAGTGATCTCAGGAAGGGTAATTGACCTTTCTCATTCAATTATTAAATATATGGTCCAACTCAAAACTGTTAAGCAGGAGCTAGGTTCACAAACTTCATTATTATATTGAAATGGAATTCTCTCAGCCAGTCAGAGTCCAAGGATGCTGTGCTGACCCATGACTTGACACTTAATTTTAACTTATACAAAATATTAGTTTCTGTTAAGCTCTAAAATAGTCAGGCTCAGCTCAATACAAAAGAAAATAAAAGGCAATGCCTGCCCTACAGAGCTAGACAAGACTCCTTAAGTAGACAAGATGCACTGGGGAAGCCCAGAGGCATGACAAGCTAAGATTACTAGGAGTTTTTTACAAATATCCTGTTATATTATTGTTGACTCATTTGTGAGCACTGCGGAAGAGGTTAGCCTTTAGGAGGAATTTGAATGAAGAAAGGATGATAACTTGACAGGCTGTGCTAATAAGGGCACCCTACACATAGGGGCAGCATGGAAAAGGGTACGGAGATGATTGAGAGAGAAACATCCAGTTGCATGGTTGGCAGTATAGAAGGTGCATGGAGGATGCAACAGAAATCCTGGTCAAATAGATCACTGAAGGTGAAGACAAGATTCCTGATGCTGTGGATCCTACAAATCCTTCCATATTTGCTGGCCAAAGCATTCTGATTTGTGCATTGATTTAATGGTAGCGTGGTTATTTCTCATTAACTGGTATGGTAAGCAAATCCCTACACTGTGCTTGAGGGCTAGTAGTCGTTAGAGTTTAGAAAGATGCTACTTCACCTTCAAAGGAATTGTAAGATATTCTATATTACTGTAATATATTGTAAGATATTATATTTACTGAAGTTTGATAATAAAGAGACCTCATGTTTAGTTGTAGGTATAGATGTGATGAATTTATTTCCTATTGGATCTCTCATACAATTGCAGATAAGAGCCTTTATTTTTAAAAAACTGATGAGCTATATACTACCCCGATATAACGCTGTCCCGGGGAGCCAAAAAAAATCTTTCCATGTTGTAGGTGAAACCGCGTTATATCGAACTTGCTTTGATCTGCCAGAGAGCGCAGCCCCTCCGCCCTCGGAGTGCTGCTTTACTGCGTTATATCTGAATTCATGTTATATTGGGTCAGAGGTGTATTCTGTAAAGTTAAATCATACACCAGGCAGGAAGAGAGATGGAGAATGGGCTAGATGACATAAAAGGTCTTTTCCATTTCTAACATCTAAGTAGGAGGAGCATTTCTGATAATTGGACTTTGCCACTCCCATTCATATCAGTGCAAGCAGAACAAGAGAACCTGATGGCAGAATTTCTCCTCAAGAATCTGGGGTTATATTTTGCAGCATCAAGAACCATTAATTGATTTGTAAAGGGAATCAGAAGGGAAAAGCTGCTGCAACACAAAGTTAACTAGTCTTACTCCTGCCCTTGGCAAGAGTTAAGAATTAAATTCAAACTTGACTTTCTAGTGATGAGACAGGATAATGGCAATAGTGTTTAGTCTGACATTCTGTCAAACATAGAAGATGGGTATAGTTGTAGGGAAGGGAAAGAAGATGCAAGCCAGAAACCCCCTCATCTACCTATGTGTTCTACTTTTATTATCGATTCCTTCTCAAAGTTGTGGCTCAGAGTTGACAAGTAAGTGCTACTGTGTGGCTTAAAAAAAAGAACACAAACTAGAAGAAAAGGGTCCATTGCTGTAAGTCTGCCAGGTTCTTATGTGAAGGAAATCTACTTAAATGATTACTAGCAGTTGCGATGGCACTTTGTTTATTGCTTTTGGAAATGAAAAATATGGCCTGACCTTCTTTCTAACGGCTTCCAGATATTAAGCTGTCATCCTTCCAGTGTTTATTCAGCACACGTTTTCAGAGAAGCACAGAATGTCACAACTAACTGATGATCAATTCAGAATAGCACAAATGCATAGACCGAATAAAACATTTAGTGGTAAATATGGAGGGCCTAAATCTGACCTCCCTTTAAGTGACATGATGTCAGTATAACACCATTTTCTTTCATGGGGATACATTCTCACCGGGGTGAGATCAGAATTTCACCCAGAGACTTTCTGTTCTGAATGTGCTGCTAAAACAGTCTGCTGCAACTTTTCAACACTGGGCAATTGCTACTTTGTTTCTTCTTCCCCTTTAGTTACAGTTCAGTCACTGGAGGTGTCATAAACAGATAGCTATGGGTTAATGTCTCTTTCACCTATAAAGAGTTAACAAACAGTGACCTGCAAACATCTGACCAGAGCACCAATCAGGAGACAAGATACTTTCAAATCTCGTGGAGGGAAGCCTTTGTTTGTGGGTTTTGGGTTTGGCTTTGTTCTCTCTGGGTCCTGGATGGGGCTAGAGGTGCAACCAGGTTTCTGCCAATCTCCCTGCTACAGTCTCTTATCTATTCAGAATTGTAAGTAAGAAAAGGCGGTCATAGTCTTTTAATTTGTTTTTTTTTCCATTTGCATATGTGTACTTGCTGGAAGTAGCTTAAATTGTGTTTCTGATGGAGAAAGTTTCTTTCTATTGTTTATAAGTTGAAAGATCCTGTAACTGTTTACCATCTAAATTGCAGAGAGAAACCTTTTACTTTTTTTTTCTTTTTTTATTAAAAGTTTTGCTTTTAAGACCTGTCTGATTTTTTTCTCCTAGTTGAGGCTCGAAGGACTTGAGTCTGTGTACTCACCAGGGAATTGGTGGGAGAAAGGAAAGGGAGGAGGGAAGAAAAGCCTGCTCTCTGTGTTTATCTGTGTATCTCTCTCCGGGGAAGAAGGGAGGGGAAGTGGTGATTCAAGGATTTGAATTACGGTGATCTCCTAGGGTACCCAGGGCGGGAAAGATCTGGGAGGAGGTAAAGAGGGGGAAGGGAATGGTTTATTTCCCTTTGTTGTGAGACTCAAGGAATCTGGGTCTTGGGGGTCCCCAGGGAAGGGTTTGGGGACACAGAGTCTATCAGGCGCTCTTCTTAAATCCTGATTGGTGGCAGTCTATCAGATCTAAGCTGGTAATTAAGCTTAGGGGAATTCATGCTAGTACCCATATTTTGGACGCTAAGGTCCAGATTTGGGAATTATACTATGACAGGAAGTAAATCTACTTTATGGCTGTACTAAAGAGATGATGCAATAGAGTGGCAGTAGATTTACTGTAAAGTAATGTTTTGGCCAGTCTTGGCAATAACATTGAGTAGCAAACCTGGGGAATAAAGGGAACTGTGTGTTACACTGCAGATGGTTCTGGAACCCAGTGGTTCTGAACAACTGGATACCTGACTGGACGTTGTGGTTTGCATTTTCAGAGGTGCCTGTGCCAGATGTGATTTGTATAGGCTCATATGTATGCACAGGTAGTATTGTTGCTGTTTGTTTTTTGCATTGTGGTAGTGCCTTATAGTGACAAGGAGCCTTAGTCGTGGACAAGGACCCTGCTGTGCTAGATGCTGTACAAACACAGAACAAGAGACAATCCGTGCCCCTAAGAGCTTACAATCACAAATGGCTTGTGCACGTTCATTGATACTTGAGTTTTTGCACACAATAAAGATAGTAGTGCGTGCGCAGTTCTGAATTTTGGGTGGGGCATTCGCTCAGGCATACTCTAGAAAAAATAGGAGTTGGAAAGGGTGCAACTTAGGATAGAATCTGGTCATTTGTGTATACAAGACCAAGTTCAAGTCTTCGGTAAGACTCATGATTCCCGCAGTATTCCCATACTGAATAATACAGACACTGGAAATTCTGTAGCACCTGCAGAACTTGTATATGAAAGTTAATGTACAAGGAATGTCTGCAGTAGAGTATTACTCTTCACCCTCTGCATAGTCTCTTATGTGAAGGGTGAGAGGCCAAGTAGAATCAAGAGAATATCCTTCTGTGCATTAGTAAAACTGGTGCATGGAAAGGTGAATAATTAAACCTGCCCTGCAAGTGTCAAGACTATGGCTTGGCCTTCCCTTCTGTGGAAGCAGGGCCCATAGCTGTGGGTCCTTCACTAAGAATGCTGGGTCCATGGCCCCTATAACCTGGGCTCTGTCAGCCTCCCTGTCTTAGCTGAGCACAGCTGTCATGTCTGGGTTAGAGAGAATGGTAGTCCCTGCGAGAGCCTGGCTTCAGCCTACACAGAGTTTTGTAGATTAGAAGATGAAAACTAGGCCTTTTAATTGGATTCTGAACTGGACAGAGGAGAGTAAAGCAATCCAAGAGAGGCACGTAGTTAGAGTATTGCAACTTGTGGTAAAGTATGTGCATCTCAGTCTGCTGATCTTTGAGTGTCTTCAAGATTTTCAGCATTGCTCTCTAAACCAATCCGACACAAATGTGCCCTTAAAAGACTGATGGTTGTACAAAGCTCACTGCTCTGTTATTCAAGAATCAGAGAAGCAGTTACATATAAATAGTAGCCTTATTGCTCATAATAGGTGACCTAAGGGAAACTATTGATTTTTATTAAGAACTACTAGATGTGGTTGACATCTGGCAAGAACATATTCCAGCAACTCCACACATTTAACACATTTGGTTTTCTTTTATACTTCACAACCAAAATAGTTCAAGTTTCAGGTGAACTGAACCAGTGTGGAAGTAATCACACTACTTATGAGCATGCATAAGTATCGGTTACCAACCCAAAGAGTAGGTGAGTACTGATCAAGCATCATCTGAGTAATAAAATAGCAAACTGTATATTTAAGCATTTCTTATTACTGTACAGTGATTTACAGTTTAGTGCAGGCATTAATATTCAGTTGGATCCGCATGAGTAGGCCCCATCAGTACTTCAATGGGTCTTTGCCATATGGGGTTTTGTCCATATAAACTGAGACTTTGATCTATCAGATTAGATATTCCATTGTACATATTTGATACATTCCTTTTTGGACAGAAATTACATAGAGAAATTCAGATTGGTATATAGTTTTGTGGGTAACTCGTTTCCCATTAGAGTTCTGCAGAAAGTGGGTTACAGAATCCTATAATCATGGAAAAACTCATTTGGTTCTGGACTTTGTTACAAACTCAAAATTCAGACTAAGACCTCTAAATTTCATAAACCTGGATTGGCTTCTAATTTGACATTCATATAGTATGGAATTGACATTTTTCACAGGGTTCTGATGAAACTAGTTAGTTTCAATGTTTTTCTATATTACGTTGGGGTTTGTTCAAACCCATTACTCAAAGAGTAACTTGGGGTAGTGGGCAAAGATGAAATGACATGGGTTGAAACTTATCTGTTCACATGAACCTCTGTGAAACAAAACCACACGGATACACAAGACCAATTTTGATAGCTACATATACTTACCTTGGGCTCAATCCTGTAAACTCTTCATGGGGTGGACTACAATGGGAGTTTCACACAATCATCCATGTGCTTACACCGTGGCAAGTGTTGTAGGAGGGCTGCTGACATATTGCTAGTGCATTATGTGAGTCTTCAAAAATGTTCCCTCCCTGTGTGTGAATCCTTTGTTGTAATGAATTATTCCAGAAAGCATTTTACTTACTGGTATAAATTGGCTCTGCTCTTCCCTCACTCACATACGCATGCACAACATTTTTTTCCTGCTGTTTCTTGTGACAAATCGCTTATTTGTGTGTCAGCTTGTAAATTGATAACTACAGTGTCTGGCTGAAAACAATATCCAGGGGATATTAATTTCCACTAAATACTGTAAATAAATCCTGCAGAGGGTGATTTGCCCCCTCCCCAGTACCCCAGCAGTAGAAGACATCTCTCTGATCTATAGCATGATCAGCATAGTGGTAGTCCTAGTGCTTTCCTAGTTCAATCATCATGTGCTTTTCCATTTTGATTTGATTTTACTCTATCAATTTCATGTCCCCTGTGAACATTAAACTGGAATTTCTGGAAGCAACAATCTTTAATCTGGCCTTAGATGATACTATTGGGTTGAACTGAGGTGTCTAATTGCTTATTTCAGTATGTGATTAAGTGATTGGATATTGTGGTACCTAGTACAAAAGACCTCCTGCTGCTGATAGCGCAGATGCCTTGCATCTTCAGTACCTATTAAAAACCTGATTCTTTCACTACAAGCAGCACTGCTGCAATCCTGCTTTTTTAATTAAATAAACAGAGGTGCCCCACAGCCAATACTAATTAAAATGTATACTTCTAAAAAACACAGAGGACTCAGATTTTCATGTGTTAACACTTCTATGATTCATAATGGTATCTAATTAAAAGTTACCAAAGTTCTTCAGCAACTTAACAGGAAAAAAATCAAAATGCAGAGTTTTTCTGGAATGGCAATTACACTTTTTAAAGAGGTAACTTAAAACCCATGGATCCTCTTATGGGCACACAGTTTTATGTCTGGTGCTGCTGCAGTTACAGAATCAGAGCTCAGAAGCATAACACCACAGTATTTTTATGGGACAGTCTTATACAATTTAGCAGTGATTAAGCCTATAGAGTTTAAGTCAATGAGACTTTTGCCATTGACTTCAGTGAATCCAGGATTTCACCCATTGAATTAAATAGGCTACTGAATGTTTGCGTTCTGTAGAACTCTGTTTATCTATAGAATTTACAATGATCTCTGTAGATAACTTTTATACTTCCTCACAGAAATGTATAAAGAATTATGTTTCTCCTATAGGCTAGTTTAAAAATTTTCTGTTGAATTAAATGGAGAATGATGATCTATAAGACTTTTCTAGGAGAGGGATATTGGATGCTTTTTTCCCCTCCTAAATGTTGAATTAGATAAGAAAGATCCATAGCCACTTTTTAAACATGTCCTAGTAGCCAGTGTGGGTAGAGAAAGTGGCTTTTTATGCAATTTAGGCAAAATAAGTAAATAAAGTCAAGTAAATTATTTTGCTTTAATTGACTCTAGAATTCTCAGAGTGCATGAATGTGATTGTTCAGAGAGACTGAGGATTTCATTCTGATTTAAGTGACACCACTCTAAAGTAGGAATAACTATTGAAATCAGTGGAGTTACATGCATGTAAGATATTGTAGTTAAAATGATACAAACTATTTCATTAGTGCAACTCTGAACAGAAGTTACCAACACTTGTCAGTGCCTTTTAATACTTATGGTAGATAGTAGTTACAATGTTTAGTTTCATTTGTTAGGCCTTGATCTTGAATTGGGTCCTGATAAAAGCAATTAACTAGTGCTCTGGATAAGGATTCCATTGCAGAATTGGTGCCTTAATTACGTTTGATGTTGTTCTCCGGGCCAGTGAATTGAGGGGAGACAAGGGATGGCTGGCTCCCCCAGCAGTGTGGGAGAATAGTTTGCTCAACTGTAATTCTGTTTTATAGTTATCATTTCCCTCCAAAATAAAGATGGTAGCTAATTCAAGCCAGAGTTCTTTATTAGAACACTTAAGACCTTTGCATTGTCCCTTGTACTTTAATAAATTGCCCTATAAAAACTCTAGCAAGAATTAAACCTCCTAAAGGCATAATTTATTAAATGGCCATAAACCCCACAATAAACCTGCCTCCTCCTTGGCTCATTCAATCATTCTCTATCCTCTTTTCCTAGATCTTTTGATCACAAAAAGAGATTCCAGATACGTGGGTTCTTTTCTCAGCTCTGCAATGGACATAGACCACTGGGCAAGTCACGTAGATACTTTGTGCCTAAGTTTTCATGTGGATAAACTCCCTTGGGATATTGAGGCTTAATTTAACAGGTTTTGCAAAGCACTTTGAGATCTTCAGATAGAGGACAATATAAAACGTCTAAGTACTGTTATTGAATATTCACGCTCTTTAAAACTTAAAGAATAGAATCTTATAGTGACTTTGAAAGTACTGTGGGTACTGCACACACAGGAGACTAGTTTTTTGAACTTATGTATCTGTGGAATATTACACCTTTTATCAACAATGTTTAATTCACCTTAGGGTGGCAGTGTCAAACTCCATTCCATAGAAAGGATCTAGTTACAGTTTTAATTATGGTCTGTAGGATTCGGTTATCAAGTTTAGATGATTTACTAACCGTGGTCCATTGTGGATCTCTCACCAGTGACAACAGGACATCAGCAAAAAGAGGGAGGGGAAAGCTTGACCTTTAGGTAGTAAGTACATTGTTAATGACTGAAGTACTGATGCACTAAACATCATTCAGTTTGAATGATGATTGCAGGGCACTTTTAGGATGGGCAGTATTTCTGCACTCTTTGTCCTTTGGGAATGCAATTTCCCAATAAGTATGCACAGTTATAAGTAACTGCATTGTAGTGGGTTGGTTACCTGCTTCTGCCCTGAGGGGTTAAAGCCAGCCCTGCAGAAGGCTGGGGCTATGGAAGGAAAGAGCTGGGTTGATTGAGGGAAACAGCTGTAGCTGGGCCATGCCCCAATCAGAGCCCAGTTGGCCCTATAAAGAGGCTGGGAGCCAGGAGCTTAGGACTCTCCCTCTGCTTGTAGAGGGAGGTGGGCCTGGCTGCTTAGATGCTAGAGACAAGGTACCTAGAGTGGAGCAGGGCTGGGGAAGGGCGGAGGAGCTGGGGAACTCCAGCCTGGAAAGCCCCAGGCTGTGGCCTAGCATAAGGCCAAGCGGTACTGGGGAGTTGCAGGGGGCAGCACAGGGGTAGGCAAAGGCAGCAGGTCCAAACCCCTTTGCCTATGATGATGACTGATATTGCAGTCTGCCCCAGTGAACAGTGGCTAGATGGAGACTGGGCAGTAGCCAATACTGAGGCAAAGTGGGGATAGTGCGGTGGGGGTTCCCCTGGGAGGGGGAGACCCAGTTAAAGGGGCACCGGAGTCCTGGGAGAGAAACGAGGGCCGGTAGTTGGAAGACAGATCACAGCCTGCAGAGGGCGCTCTGGACACTGGGATGAACTAATTCCCCGGATGGCCAGCAGGAGGTGCCACAGAGGTGAGTCCAGCCTGTCTCCATGCATGAACAAATTAGGTGCACAACCGTGTTCCTAAAATAATTTGAAAATCTGCCTGTCAGCATCATTAAGTTTCAGATTAAACACAGAAGCAGTGTAAATACCAGTTTCTCTTTGAACTGTTGTTTTAGAGAGTTTACGTTAGCAGGCCATCTGTTCACTTTGGGAAGGTTATTTCTGTGAGCATAAAGATTAGAAACTTTTTTTTTTTCAAACAAAAGTTTTCCATTTTTCAGAGTCTGAATCTATTATGGGGGCTGAATATATCAATCAGAGTGCCTGGGAGTTTGACATATTTGCTTTAGTGTCTACACTCTCAACATGGATATCAAGGTCAGGCTCAGCTATTGATAACTTGCAGTTTCTCTTAATTGAGCTGTTCCTGTCAAATACCTGCTAGTGAGTTCTAGCGAACTGATACACAATGAAAGTTAAATAAAATGCAAAAAAAGTTTTATTGAGCAATAACAACAAAATGTTCTTGTGTGTAGGGGAGTTTTAGATTTTTCCCTCTCCACCATGTTGCCACAGATTTTCAGTCGTTCAAATCCGCTGTCCATAACCTGGATCTAGTTTTAGGAAGAAAGGGTTGTTGCATTTTATTTCCCATAATAATATTTCCTTCCTCTTCGCCTGCCTTTTTCATTTAGACTGTAAGCTCTTCAGAGGCAATCGCTGTCTGACAATGTGACTGTACAGTACTTACCATAATGGGGATCTGTTATCCACTCAGACTTCTAGGCACTATTGCAATACAAACAATAAACACTCACAATAGATTCCAGTTACGACTGCACTCACCAGTTCAGCCAATGTGTAGATATTTTTCATTATTTCACATCATTTGTAAAGCATGCTTTGAATGCATGCAATACAGAATTCACACTCAAACAGTGGCTTTAGTTCTAATGAAACTAGTCAATACATGACCACAGATAACACCACTGCAAAACCACATGCTCTGACAAGCCACAGACCCAACACTTTTTAGCTGATAGCCATGTATGTAGTGTGAGCAAATTCCACATGCTGCAGATGTGGTCTAATCGCTTTTTGGGTTGGAAAATGCTATCTCTACTGTCTAGCTCAAATTTCATTTCTATCTTTTAAAGCATCATTTTAACATCAAAATATCCATATAGGACAGTTACTTCACATTAAAACTTACAAATCACATCATCTTTATGAAACTGATTTCAAAGTCATCTGAAAGTCTACTGTGCAAGATTTTCTAGCTCTATCAAATCCATTTTAATTAAAGCCCAGTTTCAGTTGATAGCCTCAGGCCATAAACTTTATAACTCAATTCTTCTCTGGACCATGCTGAACAGATTCCTGCTGAATTTTGAGCTTAATATAAATCTACACAGATTTTTTTGAATCAGCTTTCAGGATGTTTTTTAATGTCTTGCTTTATTAGAGCAGCGTGAAAACAGAAGATGTAATCACATGTTTTCTCTATGCCTGAAACAAATATTTTTGCCAACAAACGATTTACTATAATCTATCTGTATGTGCCCCCCATTGCTAGTATCTGAGATGCTTTCATCAAGAAAAGTACACGATCCTCTGTCACTTGGCTAAGTTATCAAATACGATTACTCATTATTTGTATTTTGATAGCAGCTAGTAGTTGTCTTAGCTGCTGTACAAACATAATAAAAAGAAGTCCCTTCTCCAAGGAGCTTACTATTTATGCTCTTAAAGTATAAATGCATGTACACCAGAAATTAACATTTTGAGGAAAGTGCAAAGAAAAGAGGAAGGTTTGACGTGACCTCCTTGAACTTGGTATCATGAAACATGATCTAAGTAAATGGCTTACTTTGAAGAAGGGTTTAAAAACCTGGACACTCTTAGCATCTCTAAATTTTGCTCAACTTTAAATTATTGTAACTGACTTTTTAGCTTCTCATAAATATTAGTTCCAGTCTTGCTGTCTTTGCGTACCCCAAATTCCCATTATGGTCTAGAGGAGGCTGGGTTGTGGAAGGACTGCAGGAACTTTCCTACTGCATGTCATCTCTGTGTGTCGAAGGAATAACACAGGATGGGGTGTGTGGTTATAGGGTGACAATATATTTTGGATATTATTAAAAGGAACTGGGCAATGGATTTGGCCCACGCTAGTCATGAGCCACAGCATATCTCACTACAACCACATGGTACAAAACTAATGTACCTGCTAACTAGCCTCTTCCATTAGCATTCCACAAGAGGACAAAAGGGAATTTAATTCAAAACGAACACTATTCATGTACGTAAAGAATAAATAGGGTGACACAGAGTTGCAGTGAACAGTTTTAAAGGCAAATCCATCTAAAATGTCAACTGAACACTGTTTTGGTCTATGACTGTATGTAGACGACTGGTTTAAAATTACAGATGAATTCACATTAATAAATTAATTAATTTGAGTTTCTCAAATTGCATAGGGGATTCTGGACACTTTATGGCACAGTTAGGAATTCAAAGAGAGCAATTTAGAATTTATCTTATACAGTTTGTATGGGAATTAACTTCTTTCTAAATGGCTCTGATCTGAAAACAAACAAACTAAGGCTGTAAAAGAAGAGAACTCCACTTCAAGCATCCAATAACTACCTTTGTAGGCTCAATAAAAAGTTATTGGACATCCATGATACTAAAGACATAAATAGAAGATACCTGCAAAACCTTATTCCTACACTACAGAGTGTGCAGAAGGCAATGAACAAGGAGAACAATTACCAAATGATTCATTCACTCCTTTCTTAAGGGATATTTCCTTATCCTCTGAACTATTTAGGGGATCTGAACTGCAAAGTTGAGAACTTAATTTTCCTAAGACACAGATTTATGCTGGTCAGAGGTTTTGTTTTTGGTTGCAAAAGTATCAGGGCTGTACTTGCCAACTGGATCATGAGGGCAGCTATTCAGTGTGGCTTCTATCTGACTGATCAGCAGTGCCACTTTGAAATGTCTGAGAATAGGTTGGGATGGGAAAAGCTGAGGGAGTGGGGAGAGGGATAGATGGATGGACTCTTCAGCAATACATGACTAAGGACTTGTCTACACAACACTTAGTTCATGGCAAGCTGGGCTGAGAAACTGCACAACTAATCTGCCATGCACTAATTGTCCATCTGGACCCTGCTGCCATGCACTAATAGTTCCTTGAATGTGCTTTAATCTAGTTCCATTTCAAAGTGAGGTGGATCAAAGAGCACCTAAATGTTCATGTATACACGCCCTTATTCTGCTAATTTAGCCTTCATCTTTCCATTATCTGAATTCTGATTTTTAACAACTTGTTCCTCAACATTAGAAGCTGGAGGCCAGATTTACAAGGACTTTTGGGCACTAAAGATTCAAGTCCATTTAAAAATCTATAGTATACTTACAGATTCTCAAACACCTGAAAAACTAACTGCTTCCGAGTTCCCAGGATGGGGAGTAGTAAAATAACCCTCTGCTTGGATGTATAATTATTGGAGTTGAGAAAATGATTTGAAACAAATATTATACTAAACAAATATAGAATTTTTTGTTCGCATTTTGTTCCATAGTTTTTTGTTGATTCCTTATTTGAAATTATGAGCTGAATACCATAACTAAGAGAGAATTGTAGGATTATTTAGGTGTGAAAGTTCACCTTTTTTTTTGGTAAAAATTAAAGATTTTGAGATTTTTCTTATCAGCCCTACAAAGTACTTTCAGTGACTAATACTACTTACTCTGTCACCTATTTATGGAGCATCAGTCATTGAATCTTTGTCTGCAGATTTTTCATGAGCAATTTGAGAGTACTCAAATCCAAGATGTGCTGGTTAGTTTGATGGATACATAGATCATATGTTTGTTTCTGTCCCCTGACTCGATGAGCAAACTTCTTAGAAACAGATTTCTGGTACAAATGTAATCCACATACATAAATATTTGCATATCAATTAAAATTTGCTCTCTACTAATATTGCCAAATATTTGCTTACAATTTGTTAACATTCCTGCCAGTTAATATTTTTTTCGTGAATATGTGTGGAAAATGAACACAAGTGACACAGCTGAAACAAATTATGCCAACTAATGTTAATGGAATATTTTTACAGTACTTGACTAATTTGTATAATTACTTTTATTTGAAAATAGCAGAGATGCTGAGCCAAGTTCATCCCTTGTGACATTCCAGTGATGGATTTTTTAATTAATATTTTTCCTGATTTTAGTTTCTGAAACAGACACCTAAGTAAAGCTTTTGCATTTGAGTCAAAATCCCTCCTTTATACCCTTCTGTGTTAGTGGAGTATGCTAAGCCAATCAGGGAACTGCAACTAATACTTGTGGTCAGTCCCAGTCAACCCAGTTTACAAGTTACATACTATCCATGTGGTCAGTCCCAGTCAACCCAGTTTACAAGTGTACCACCAAAAATGGAGTTTGAAAATTCCACATAGACATTTATGTTTTTACTTGCAAGGAATTTTCTGCAATAAAATGTTGCATTTCCACAGAAGCCCAACACACTCCCAAAAGGGCAAATATCAAGTCTGCATTTTCCCAGTGGTGTTTTTTACACTGCTCTGCATGGCAAGATGGCTACTTCATTAGCTGCAGATAACAAAGACTTGATTACATCTTGCTGGCAAACACATTTTTTCTCCCCTCTCACCTTTTATTCTTTACCCCCAATGTGATTAATATCTAGTGCCAGACAGAGAGAGAAGGTGGGGAGGTAAGTCAAATAATCTACCTCATAGGTAGGCTTCAGTCTCGGTTCAGCAGCACTAAACTATAAAGATGTTCCTTTTTGCCACAGCTAACATAGTAGCTTCCGCAGAGCATATCTGTAGCCAACCATTCTTGCAATTCACTAAGGGCCACATAATTCCAATACTTCCCTCCCCCCTTTAATGTAGCAGCTATCCTCAAAGAGCTGATGAATGCTGTAAAAGACACCACTTGAAGTGTTCTAAAAGGTTACATGTAGATTTTAGCTGTTTCTATTTCTGCTCCCTAAGCCTTCTGCCTGAGTGCTTTTGACTCTCACTTTCAAACTCTCTGCTCACAATGAGCAAGTAACATTTTCAGGTTCTTTCATTTTTATTTTTGTCCTGAGAGGCTGCCTTGGTCTGAAATTCTGCTTTTCGGCAGAATTCTAAGCAGCCACACAGGCTTTTCATTTCAGAAGTGCTTTTCTCAATAAGGGACACTTACTCTATGTATTTCTATAGGAAGTGTTTTAATGTGTTTAAATACCAATTAATGGACATTAATGGTATTTCAGCATAGCGTGATCATAAGGAAGGGAAGAAAGGTGTCATCTTGCCCTAAACATTTTTGACATCTCCCAGGCAGGAGTGATTTCTTAGGCAATTGTGATCAACAACAGAATTAATCTATTCTAGAAAGAATAGCCAAGAGTAACTTTTCCTACCAAAGTGCTGTGTAGAGTACATAATCCCGCTTCTAGCCATTGTAGTGGCTCTCAAAATGTACAGACATCTGTCAGGGCCCAATTTTACATTGTGATCTGTAACTTCTCAGCATACTTTAAAATCTACAAGACACCAAACCCATCCTCCTACCCCACAGCAGGGATTTAGAAATTCAAAGTCAGGAGATTCTGTGTGCTTTAGAAATACGTAAGCTACAGAGAATCCACCTATATGCAATGGCTAATTTGATCTCAGAAATGTATTTTTCCTTGCTCTGTAGCTCCAATAAACCCTCCTTTAGCCACAACAATACAAAAGTTGTGTGAAAGGCAGCAACACAGTATAATCTGCACACCTCCTGGGTGTGGTTCTCTGTCTCATCTAGTGCCTGTAAAACCACTTAGAGAGATTCATGAGTCTGCTCTACAGATTTAGCTCACAGCCATGTGGCTTTTGACTCTTGCACGAAGCTCCAGCGATCCCAGGTTCGATCCTGCCAGACTGGGATCTGTCAATGTTATACAATGGCAGAGATGTTTTCTACAACCATGAGGGCTAGAAACATACTTCTTTAAAATGAAAGCAGAGAGTCTCATGCAGTCTCTTGCTGTCAGCACCAGCAGCTTTCGGAAATACATTTAAAAAAAACCACAAGACTTGCAATAAAATTGCATATGTTGGCAACACTAGGGTTTGTACGGCAACTAGCACAATGGGGTTGTGATGCTGACTGGGGACTGTAGGTACCTATACAATTGCAATAATAATACTAAGCTTCTAGCATGTGCTTTTTACTCAGTATGAGAGGCACTGATGTCGACTTTTGGAAACATGATTGCCAAGATTTTTATTTTTAAACAAGAAAACTCAATGTTAGGGTCCTTTAGCTACATTTAAGTACCTATATGAGTGGCATGATTTTTTTTTAAAGCTGAGTAACCACTGGCTTCCAGTGACCTCAAAGACAACACCCAAACAGAATGAAAGTGTCGCAATTAAAAAGTCAACATTTGCTGCACACTAAAGTCTGATATTCTTACCACTTTGCCCTAAACTTACAGTAGGAGATATCTGTGGTTAGCAGTATGCTAACAGCTGTTAGGAGGGGATTTTCAAAAGCTCTGAGAGTATGTCTACACTATGGAGACTATAACATCATAGCTATGTTAGCGTAATGACATAGTGTAGAGACAGTCTAGACCAGTAGAAAGAGTTCGGTTTTTCTCCATCATTGCAGGAACACCACCTCCCTGAATAATGCTAGCTAAGTCAACAGACTGATGTGTCTATACTGGGGGTGATGCAACTATGTTGCACTAACTTCTAAGTGCAGGCCATGCTTCAATATGATTGATCTACCTCTGCTCTTGCTGTAATGCTTATGCGAGTCTTAGCACAGGAAATGGGGAGCAGAGTTCGAGTAAGAGAGCACTTTTGGAAAGCCCTCTTTCATGGCTTCACTGGCCTTTCAAAGCAGCCACAGCTGTGAGTCAGGATGCCCAGTCCCCCACAGAAGTGGTGGCATAGCAGAAACTACTGTGTGATTCCTAAAAAATAGTGTTTGTTATACCAGACACAATAACTTACTTACAATCCGGTTCATCAATGTGCCTGGTGCTGTTGGTCCTGGATGTCTTCTCCAAAGTACAATTGTCATTTTCAGTCAGGCGAACCTCTATGTGTACAGACTGGTGGTTTAACAGCATCTCTTCCCTTGCTGCTATCCCTCTAAGCATTGACAGAGGTAGCAGAGTCTGCATTATAGATGGCCCCAAACTACTCCCCTGCCAGCTTGCTTTCACAGAAAGGAGCTTAATAGGAAGGCCCCCTCTTTCAGTTGACCAAACCAGCTCCACAGCATGTCCTGAATGTATCCTCCTGTTAAGGACAAATCTGCCTGTGCCTGTGTCCAAATTTCCTTCCTCTAAAGCTCTGTGGAAAAACAGGGTTCACTCTTCTCAGGGCTAGAGCAAACAAAGGGGAAGAATACATTCAGCTTGTTTAAAGCCCTGACCTTTTTCCCCTAGTTACTAGATACAGCTTGATCTGTCACATACACAGGCCCAGAACTTAAGCATTTACACAGGGAGTTGCTTACCACCATACAGTGTTACTATGCTGTTTTGAATATGTAGCTGGTATGTTCTTTCAGTACAATGTAGGTTTGTGTGACAGAGCATAATTTCACCAATCACTGCCCTGTTCTCCACAAGTGCAAAACTATGAAGAGTGGGGCTAGAGGAGCCCAAAGATGTGCCCCCCCCAAAAAAAGAGAGCATAAAGCTCACACAAATCATTCCCTGTGCACACATTCAGCATGCATAGCCAGCACAGGCTGGAGAACAGTGGAACATATCAAACCTATGAAATGTTGTGTGGGTGATGAAACAATGGCTTTACATCATTCATTTATACTGGTGTAAGTGAAATGAGAATCACACTGTTGCTTTGGAAACCAGCCTTTTAACTGTACAATGTCTTGGGCTTGCTGCACTAGTGGAACAAGATATAATTCCCATCTCCATTATGTTAACTTGCTGCAATATGAGCGAACGTTAAGAATGACTCTTGAATTATTTCCAACATTTAATATGATAAATTAGGATCGGTGAATAACACTTCAGTGTTAATTGAAGAGATTTCTATGCATTATACACCTTTTTTGTATCAGTCTCTGGAGAATTGAAAAGTTAAATAGAGCATACAGTTAGAGAAGATTCAGTGGTCGCTATTGCTCAGTGACTGGCTAAATCCATTAAAAAATTGACCTTTAACTTTTGTGTTTATAGCGCCAAATCCAAAAGTTTGAATAATTTTTATTTAGTAATCTTTATTATGGAAGAGACAGCAAAGTTCAAAGAATTGCTGAATATGATTTATCTTCACATTTGTGGTGTTTAATGGTTTTTGTGAATTTCAATTTGTGTTAGATAATTTATATCAACATCAATTTACATCAATTTTGCTAGAGCATGGGTATCACTATGTTTAGGGAATTAATAATGTGAAATTACCACACACCCATATTAATCAGATGATTTATTATAAGGAGACTGACTTTTATTATCAGACATACAGGGCCAAAAGAAATACTAATTACCTTGCTGTAGAGCAATTATTCAGCAGTTATCTATACAATGGGAGTAAATGCAGGTCCTTTTTCTATGTGGAAACTTTCTTTGTCATTAAGGGGATACAGTAGAATCTCAGAGTTATGAACACCTTGGGAATGAAGGTTCTTTGTAACTCTGAATGCTCGTAACTCTGAACAAAACATTATGGTTGTTCTTTCAAAAATTTACAGCTGAACATTGATGTAATACAGCTTTGAAACTTTACTATGCAGAAGAAAAATGCTGCTTTTAATCATCTTAATTTAAATGAAACAAGCACAGAAACAGTTTTTTTACCTTGTCAAATCTTTTTTTTAGCTTTCCCTTTTTTTAGTATATTTTTAACACAGTATTGTGCTGTATTTCCTTTCCTTTCCTTTCCTTTCCTTTCCTTTCCTTTCCTTTCCTTTGTCTCTGCTGCTGCCTGATCGTACTTCCAGTTCCAAATAAGGCATGTGGTTGACCAGTCAGTTTAACTCTGAGGTTCTACTATAATATTCATGGGCGCAGTCCTTGTCAAAGCTTGAGTAACTCCAAATCTATCAGTACAACTAACTGGTGGTTATAGTATAATGGCAGAAATGTGGCAGCTATGGTTATACATATCGATATGCATTCATGCATGTATGGGAACAAGAATTTCTACCTGCAGTGAGCCCTGATCTATATCGTGTGCAATTAAACTGAAGCTTTTGGAACCTGGTAGGGATGTATAAAACATAGCAGAATTAAGGGTAATGTATTTGTTTAAATCTAACTCGAATTTTCTAATTCAGAGTATCAAAATGTTGTGTATTCACAAGTCCACCCTAACATATATTATGAAGAAGAAACAGGGAGGGATTAAGTATCAGAGGGGTACCTGTGTTAGTCTGGATCTGTAAAAGCAACAAAGAATCCTGTGGCACCTTATAGACTAACAGACATTTTGGAGCATGAGCTTTCCTGGGTGAATGCTCATGCATTCGACGAAGTGGGTATTCACCCACGAAAGCTCATGCTTCAAAACATCTGTTAGTCTATAAGGTGCCACAGGATTCTTTGCTGCTTTTAGGGAGGGATTAATATACTCAGCTACATCTCTCTCACACTTACAATTCCAGTACATACATGCACATTTGAAACAGAGTGAGCAGCTTCAAGATGACTCAGCACCCTATGCAAGCATTCCCAGGTGGGCCAAATTGAGGAGATAATTGATTAAGTAAGGACAGGATGATTAGCCAGTTAACAAGGTGATTCAGCTTCTCACCTGAGGATGGTTAAGAGGGAAAAGAGAAGGTGGGAATGAAGGGCAAGAGAAGTCCAGGATCTCAGGTTGTTGAAAGTCCTTGTCCTGTGCCTATGGAAAAAGTAAAAGTCTTATGCTGTGAGCGGACAAGATCTTGTAAAGCACACTGTAAATAAAGCTCTCGATGTTGCACTTGCCAATGGTCTGTGTGAGCACTGTTTGCAGAGAAGAATCCAGGGTGAGGGAAGCCTGGCCTGTGAAACTCTCTCTTTCTTTGAGGGTATGTGTACACATCCACTAGAATCACAGGACTAGAAGGGACCTTGAGAGGTCTTCTAGTTGAGTCCCATGCACTCAAGGCAGGACTAAGGCTACAGCTCACTACAGACTTAGTGACACAGCTGCATCAGTGCAGCCGCAAGATCTCTAATATAACCACTCCAAGCTAACAGGAGAGAGTTCTCATGTTGGCTTATCTACCCCAGCCCTCATGAACGGCAGTACCTAGGTTGGCATGAGAAGCTCTCCTGTTGACATAGTGCTGTCCGGTCTGGCACTTATGTCGGTATAACTTACGTTGGTTGGGGGGTGGTTACATAAGTTATGCTGACATAAACAGTAGTGTAGACATAGCCTTAGTATTATCAAGACCAGTGGTTCCCAACAGGAGTGGCGCCAGGGCTTTTGGCGTCCTAGGCAGGGGTCCTTCCGAGCTCCTGGTCTTCGGGACACTTCGGCAGCAGGTCCCGGAGCAAGTGAAGGACCCACCGAAGAATTGCTGCCGACGACCCAGAGCGCGGAAGGACCCGCCCCCCGCCACTGAATTGCCGCTGAGGGCAGCAAAATGCCGCCTTCCCAAATCCTGGCGCCCTAGGCAACTGCCTAGGTCTCCTAAATGGAAGCCCCGGCCCTGGTTCCCAAACTTGTTCCGCTGCTTGTGCAGGGAAAGCCCCTAGTGAGCTGGGCTGGTATGTGTACCTGCCGCATCTGCAGGTCCGGCCGATTGTAGCTCCCACTGGCCGCGGTTCACTGCTCCCGGCCAATGTGGCTTACACTGCTCCGGGCAGTGTGAGCTGAGAGATGTACTGGCCGCTGCTTCCAGCAACTCCCATTGGCCTGGAGCAGCGAACCGTGGCCAGTGGGAGCAGCATCAGCCGAACCTGCGGACGTGGCAGGTACACGTACCAGCCTGGCCCACCAGGTGCATTCCCTGCACAAGTGGTGGAACAAGTTTGGGAACCACTGATCTAGACCATTCCTGACAGGTGTTTGGAGGTTTTTAAGAGCAGGTTAGACAATGAGGGAGATTCCACAACCTTCCTGGGCAATTTATTCCAGTGCTTAACCACCCTGACAGTTAGGAAGTTTGTCGTAATGTCCAACCTAAACCTCCCTTGCTCCAATTTAAGGCCATTGCTTCTTGCTCTATCATCAAAGATTAACTAGAACAATTTTCCTCCTTCCTCCGTGGTAACAATTTTTAAGTACATAAAAAGTTGTTACATGTCCCCACTCAGTCGTCTCTGCTCCAAAATAAACACATCAAATTTTTTCAACTTTCCCTCCTAGGTCATGTTTTCTATACCTTTAATCATGTTTGTTGCTCTCCTCTGGGCTTTCTCTGGTTTGTCCACATCTTTCCTGAAATGTGGTGCCCACAACTGGACACAGTACTTTAGACACCTGCAGCTGACCTATGCCAGCCAACTTGGGCTGCGGGTCTGTTTCATTGCTGGGTAGACTTCAGGGCTTGGGCTGGAGCCTAGGCTCTGGGACCATCCCACCTAGTAGGGTCCCAGAGCCTGGGCTCCTACCTGAGCTCAGAAGTCTACACAGCAATGAAACAGCCATGCAGCACGAGCTCTGTGAACCTGAGTCAGCTGGCACAGGCCAGCATCAGGATTTTCATGTCTGTGTTAGTGAGGTAATATTCTTTTATTGGACCAACTTCTGTTGGTGAAAGAGACAGGCTTTTGAGCTTACACTACCTTGTCTCTTAAATATTGTGGGATGAACATGGCAACATCTCTTTCTCAGCCATGTGGGTGGAATCCTTTTAACCATATGAGGTAAAATTGGCCAATCAGGAAACACAGAATCAATACCATGTGACTGAGCAATTTCCATTAGACAACCCAGCTCTAAATGGGCCCTCCCTCCCTCCCGCCCCCCCCCCCAAAGTGAACATTTTGGAAAACTAAAATGTTTGGTCCAGAAATTGTTTTTAAAGATCGTTTGTTTTCTAAAAACTAGTCACAATTTTTTGTTTATTTTATTCAGATTTGCTAACTTTGTTTTTAGTTGTGGTATGTAGGATATAATATCCCATGTCTCTTTGTGATGCATTCTATCCCTGATTCTGATTAACAGGAGCTCGTTTTTCCTTTGGTGGAACAGACATTGCAGTAGAATTGTTTTGAATTGTAATTATTCTAATTCTTAAGTTTCAGCAAACCTTTGATTTGTTTAATTTAATGTGTCCCCCCCACCCCTTGAATTTCATTTTACATCCTGGGTTTGAATAAACCAATCTGAAAACATGAAGCAAACTCACCTGATCTACTAAGCCTTCCCTGGTTTTGTGCCCAAACCAAGCAGAACCACTGTATAAGAGGCCTATAGAAGGGGCTGTCCAAGACTTAGTTCCATGTCATTCAGAAGGTATTTGAAACTGTTTGTAAACCTAGGCCCAGTTTTTATATTCATGCCAAAAATATATTGAATGATAACTTTCCTAAAACTCCATCTTTAAAGAAGAAAAATCAGTTACAGAAAACTAGCGTTTCATACTCAAAACAGGAAACTGGTTATATTCTTTAATTTACGGCTAAAGAAAGGATTTAATTACAGTTGTCAGCTCTTAAAAGTCATTGGTTGCCAACAGTTATTACCCCATGGCCTTTGAGATACCATACTTATTCTAAGTATACAGAAATAATTTTCCTATCTCTAGTTTAGCCTTCTGTGTCTTTAATGGCTCACACCATACATCAGGGATAATGACTGGAAAAACATGACATACCTCACTGTGTTGGTTATACACTACAGAAACTTATATTAGTTGTGATTCACAAGTCTCTTGCAGTGGCTAAAAGTGAGAGGATGCACATTCAGTGCTGGTTTAGCTCTACTTTGTATTCAGGCTAATGTTGGTATCTTCCTGTGGTGATCTAGAAGCTAAGGGAACACGTACCACCTGCAGATTTTGAATAGAACAGCCAGAAACTAATAGCAAGTTGTTTGCATCTGCTTCATTGTGTACCTGATGACCGTATAAATAATGCTTAGGCCTATTCTTGGCAACTGTCAGTCCCATGCTATGTTTTACTAGGTGTCTAGGCTATAAAAGGCATCCCTTTTTCCTTCCCGCTCTCCCCCCCCCCCCGAAGATGTTCTTTAAACATTTTCGTTTGGAAGCTATTAATTGTCATACTAGGATGAGGTTTTAGAAACCTCATAATAAATGAACTTTTGCAGTCGCCCACATCAGCATCGTACTGAAAGGTTCCTGGGATCCTCACCTAAACTGAAGCTTTTGGTTTGAACAACTATTTTGTCACAAGCTGAATGAATTTCAAAATCACACAGAATGCTGCTGGTGTCAATCTAGTTCTCTTCTCTCTCCCTCCCCACCTCCTGTCTGTTAAAAATAGTAAAATGCCTGATTGGTCTAAATGAAATTCCCTTGACGTTCCATGGAGACCCACTTTTATCAAACATACACGAGTGATTTTACCCCTGAGAGCCATCCCATTGGATTTAACGGGGTCACTTGCACGAGTACAGTTACTTATGTGCATAAGTATTTGCAGGATTGGGCACTATGGAGGAGATTTTTCAAAGGTACCTAAGGGATTTAGGAGCACACATGGCATTGAACACCAGTGACAATTGTGCCCCTAAATCCCTTAGGAACTTTTGAAAATCTCCTTTGACAGGTATGAACTATGGGTTTATTCTGCTAGGTGCTAATTACTCATGCAAGAGGCTGAGATTCTTCATCTCCCACTATCTTGAGCGGGAGCTAAGGGTGTTCAGTGTCTTCCTGCAATAGTCAGCAGCTCAGAGAATCTCTGGCCCTTAAATTACTAAATTCAAGGTAACTTAGAACATGCATCTTTTATGCAAATTGTTTTTGAAACATGACTTTAAAAGTAGCTCTTGGATTCAGTCTTCTCTACTCCCCTTGTTTTTCCTTTTTCTCACTGAGGCCCTGACTCCGCAAAACTCTTGATTGGTTGCTTAATTTCAGTGGTACTTACCCTTGTTTTTTTTTTTTTTTTGTTAAAGATGGTCTCCAGCATGTGCTTTAATACTTTGCTGAACTGGGGCCTCAATCTGTCTCTTAACCTATGTATTTTGATTTTTGGCTGCATTATGAAAAATACTTACTGCCATTGAGAATAGAGATGCAGAAGTATTTGGCTTAGTACTTACTGGAGTAAATTTAAGTCAATAGGGTACATTTCAAACACTGAAGTGGATAAACATTACAGTTTTTTAACTGAGGTACTTTTCAAAAGTAATTTTATTGAAAAATAATACACTCTACCTTATGTCCAGATAGAAATCAATATAGTAAATATTTCTGGGTGCTAACAGGACTAAACTATGCTCAAAACTTTGAGTAAATGTAAACTCTACTTGCACAAGAAGTTTATCGCAATCTTATGTTCTGCTGCTATACCAGTAAGCAATTACCTCAACCTACCTTTTCAGAAGTGACAAGTGGGTTTTGGGGGCCTCAGTTTTTAGCTGACCAACTTCAGATACCTTAAAGTGGCCTGATTTTCTGTGTTTGCTGTGCCTGGTGCTTTCTGAGTGCCTCAAAGTGAGCACTCAAAATACCTTAAGTACTTTTGAAATGAGAGGTCCTTGCTGTCTTCAGAGAAAATCATAATATACAAACACTAAAGGAGAGAATTTTGGATAAGTTCATTTCATGGTGCTCATAAGCATGCTTTTAACTCTTTTCTACCCTAGAAAATTATACTGTTTTAACTATACTGTATAAGGAAAGTGGTACAAACCAGCTAGTGTGGACACAGTTATAAATACTTTCATGGCTTTATATTGGTATAACTTATTTCTGTACAGGAAGAGGAATAAGCTAAATCAGTAGAAAGCAAAGTCATACTATATTGTGCAGTACTATACTATACATAGGGCCCTACCAAATTCAGGGTTTATTTCAGTCAATTTCATTGTCATAGGATTTAAAAAATAATAAACTTCATGATTTCAACTGTTTGATCTGAAATTAGAGTGTTGTAATTGTGGGGGTTCTGACCCAGATAGGAGTTGTGTGTGGAGGAGGAGGGGGACACAAGGCTATTGTAGCAGAGGTTGTGGTAATCCTACCCTTACTTCTGTGCAGCTACTGGTGGTGGCTTTGCGTTCACAGCTGGGCAGTTGGAGAGCAGTATGGTATGGTATTGCAGAGCTGGGCCCTCGGTCAGCAGCCAGCACTCTTCGGCTGCCCAGCTCTGCAGGCTGCAACGCAGAAGTAAGGGTGGCACGGTATGGTATTGCCACCCTTTCTTCTGTATTACTGCTGGTGGGGCACTGCCTTCAGAGCTGGGCACCCAGCCAGCAGTTGCTGCTCTCCAGCTGCTGAGCTCTGAAGGCAGCAGCGCAGAAGTAAGGGTGACAATAAAATAAAGTAAAATAAACTTGTGACCTCCTGCAGCCCCGACAACTCCCTATTGGGTCAAGACCCCTAATATGAGAAATGTTGGTCTCCCTTGTGAAATCTGCATTGTAGAGTTAAAGTATAGAAAAGACCACATTTCATAGGGAGAAACCAGATATCACAGTCTGTGATGCGTTTTTCATGGCTGTGAATTCGGTATATTGTGTATTGTATAACAATATATAACAGTGGGGTGTATTGTATAACAATACATAACAGTGGGTTTGCCTGTAGGCTGGAGATCCTGGGACTAAGCCAGCCCTGATTACAAAATGAGCCCTATCTGAGAGGAATCAGGTGATTCCAAATATAAAATGTGGCAGGAAACTGCTGGGGATGGTTTGGTTGAAAGAGTAACTGGGACTGTCAGAGGTAGGAGGCTGCCTGGCAGTAAGCTGAGGCAGCCTGGGAAATAGGAAACTGTGGTTCTGGAATTGATGGAAGACTTTGTTTGTTTTGGGCTTTTTGGGGGTTCTGTTTTGGACAAGCTCTGTTGCCAGCTTGGTGAAGGGGAAATAGAAGTGGGTGGCAGCCATGGTACTACAGCATACTGCATGCTTTCTAGGGCTTATACTGTTATAAGTACTGTGGTTTAAAAAAAACAAATTCACATCTTTAAACAAAATAATTGTACCATTAAAACTTTCCAGTATCAACCAGGCCTATTGTTGAAAATAAAGGGCCAAATTATTTCTCATGGAGTATCCCTGAGAATTCTACTGAGTTCAATAAAAACCTCACATGGGTATCCAAGGGTGTGATGTGACCTTAACTTCATTAACCAGTTGTAGTTATTACAATTCCATAGAGACATAAAAAAAATAGATTTATGTAAAGTCCTTGTGAAGGAGCTGACTTTGATGAAAAGGGGGAAAAAATCCCACATCTGATTCTCCTATTCAACATATTGTATCAAAACCAAATATATTGATAAACTATTCTTATATTTTAAAACCCTCACCCCAGTTTAAATAAGCATTCCAGTGATGTATTTTCATCTGGGTCATGGGAATACTTTGCACTAACTATAAATAATAATAATAAAAAAAAAAACCCTGAGATTTTATTTTCTATTCCAAATTTATTTAAAAAGTTGCTGATGTGTTCTCCTATTAATAATTATTTTCTAAATTTAATCTCAATCCCCATCTGAAAGTCTTTTATTGGTTAGAGGACAAGAAGTGTGGTCTATCAAGCAGTGATACGTTAGTCAGTAATGCTTGAAGATAGTTTTTTCTCTGCACACTGTAAGACTATCAGCTTTTCTTTAAGTGTGGCCACACTTGCCATGCTTCAATGGACAAAATAGATTTTGCATTTAATTTAAAACTCTGCTCTAGTAATAGAAAAGGTCCCTTTATATTGCATTAGTGAGAAAGCAGTGTGCATCCAGTTCAATAAAATGGATTTTTTTTCTGCTTCTCAAACAAGATAAGAAAGTAGATAATATGTCATTTACAACTTTTGTAATATGAATAGAAAATCTAGTCTGGCAAGTGGCTGCTGCGTATTCCCTTTGTGGAATGAAATGGAAGATGTCTAGGACTTTCCATTACTTTTAAAGATCCATTTGTAAGCTTTTGCTATCCAAGTTCTTATAGGTTACTGAAATGTTCTTAAAGGTCTCTTACTTAATAAAGCATCCCAGTAGTGAGACAGATTACAGAATCAGCATGCAGCCTCAGCCAGACAGTCCCCTTCTGATGCAATGTGCTGACATGATACTGTAGTTCAGGCTATTGAGGAAAGAAGGAATGACTCAGAATATTTGTTTGCTATAACACCTGACATGTTGGACAAAGAGCCAAGTTTTGAATTTGATATGGATTTATTTATTGCCTTTTCTTTCAGTGCTACAATTAAGGGGAAAACTACATTTTTATCTTTGAGGGGTCCCGAGTCAAAACCCATAGAAGTGTTTTCATTGACTTTAGTATGAGTTGGATCAGACCCCATATGCAAAAGGTAGCTTGCCGATGAAGATTAAAACAGACAGGCATTTACTTTGGTGTCACCACTGTAGAAAGACTGAGTACCACAATCATAAATGAATCCACATTCTGGATCACAGGAAAGCCTCTCTGGAGTTCATGACTCCCTAGGCAAAATGATGATAGAGCTGATTAACTAACTTTTTAAAAACAGTTGTGTGAACAATTTGACAAAATTCTAAAATTAGTCAAATTGTGCATAATGAATAACTTTGTGCAGCTTTAATCAGTAGTGTAGCATTTCAGTAGATCTGAAGGGTTGTAAGAAGTCTGAATATGATCAAAGGAAGACTAATATAGTTTGGGTCCTCTATGGTATGATTTTGTTTATTCTTACAAACAAAGGCCCTAATCCTATAAAGGCATGCGTTGGTCCACTTACTTCTGCACTGTACAGGGTTCCATTGTCTTCAAAGAGACTGCTCACAGGATGTACTGTTGAGCAGATCTTTGCAGATCAGTGCTTCAAGAGTCCTTTTGATGCTGTCATGACTGCTTTTGCCTTACACCTTCATGGCTAAGGTAAGCTGAGGCAGTCATTTAAGAGATGAGAAAGTTCTGACCATCAGAGGAACCCACAAAGAAATCAAGTTTTCACAGATCCTATAAACAGCTTTTCCCAGCAAGTTGGAAATATATATAATCAAGCAGTTTTCTCTGAACACATTAGCTTCCCTCATACCCTCTGAATAAAATAAATTCAAACTGAAAATACCCTGGACAAACCTCATGGAATTAAGATGAACTTTACTGAATTCAGTTAAACCTTACTGAATTAATTTTAATATATTTGGGTTTCATTGTATTAAAATACAATTGTGTATGTGTTAATATAGAATTGTATGTAACTCTCTTAGAACAATAGAATTTTTTTTCATCTTTTTCAAACCTTTTTTCATTTATGGACCCCTAAAAATTTTTTGAATGGAGCTGCAGACCTCGTTGGAAATCATAGACTGCAGGTTGAAAATCACTGCTGTGCTGTTGTAATTCTCAGCCCTTTGAAGCCACTCCTGGAAAGGTTCACATATAGGTTCAAACTGGATTCTCCAGGGACTAAAAAAGAAATGTTTTTTGGATAAATAGCCTGGCTTTAAGTAGGCTCAGGGCTTTCTTTCTGATCCAGCAAATGGACAAGACGCCGGTCCACAGAAAGCCCCAGTCCTTAGGGTTGGGTTGGAAGGACTTGACCTACTGTGGCGCTATAAGGCAGTGCACTTTTTTTTAACTGAAGCTGTGACAAACTTGAAACCATGAATAGAACCCTACTGGGTAGGGGATTGAAGGACTGTTCCTCCCAGAGCCCATGTTAGGATTGGGAAGAACTCTGGTAAGATTATTAACATGCATGTAGATTATTTTATTGGTTTTTAATGTTCTCTAATGCTTTTTACCTTAAGAATGCAATAGGCTTGCTTAGAAAGAACTGTGTGGTAACACACCATTAACCGTCTCTGAAGAGAAAGCAAGCCAGTGTGTGTGGGCAGCCTGTCTTTGCTGGGAATAACACTGTGAAGGCCAGGGAACTGTGTAGCCTGGAAATACTCTGGTCCAAAGGGAGTGAGATGCATATCGAGAGGTGATGATCAGGAAAGCCTGAAGTCTAGAGTGAGTGCCTTTGCTGGCCCAGAGAAAGGAAATGCAGGTGCAGTGCTCTGAATTGTGACAGGCTTCCCCTATACTCTCAATACAAGAAGTTCATATCACCATTTTTATCCTAGAAATGTTATCTGCCTCTGTCTATTTCCCTCCCCCCACCCTCTGCAAACTTCATATTGGGCTGATTTGACTTTACTTGTCTTTATTAATAGCTGTGTCAATGTCTTTCAAATTTCAGCCTCATCTGTCTGACCTGCCTTTTAGATTTATTCCCCCCTTTTCAGTTTAAACCTCAGTCTTTGATGCATTAGTGTTACACAGCTTTTTTGGCATTAACTATTCCTTTCTCTGTAGACTCCCATAGTACAGTATATAACTCGAAAAAATTGCTCTTAAGTCTTTCTTTGTTTTAAAACAAGCCATAATATCTAAGTCACCTTCTTATCCCTATTCTCCCCACCATTGACCCAAAAATCCCTTGCCTACCCTTTGCTGAAACTTTTTGATCCTGGCCATGTCTTGTGCAATTACACTGCACTCAGTACAAGACAAACTAGGTCACAGGAGTGCATTATAAAAATGTGAGATTGATTTGTGCATTTGTACAGTACAGACACCTTCTAAGAGAGAGTTTGTGGCTGTTTCTGTTGCCCAATATCTTATTCATCCGACGTTTATTTTTCTTAGCCTGTGCTTGTGTCAGAGTGTCATGACTATCCACTATGTTGTGCTCATTTCAAGGCTACAAACCCTTAGTCTGGTTTTCATGGCCCTCTTTCATTTTGTTGTATAAAACTTAATGAGCCACTTCTCTTCTGATCTCACGTGTTACCTTCATTAGGCATAGCTCAGTACTTTTGTAGAAAGTTTAATCTGCTGCACGGTACTGTAGCCAAGCAATCTAGCATGAATACTCCTAGTCCCCCATTCAGTATGAAAGGGCAGGTAATTTAAGCAGAGCCTATGTAGCTAGTTGGCAGCAGCATTTGGCCTCTCTTGGTTAGAGGACTACTACTGGTAAAAATGGCCAAATCTTCATGAAGGTGAGGCAGAGGCCAACAGTAGGCAGATACTAATGCCATCTTACCAAATGCAGCAGTGCTATGGGTGCAGATAGATGCAAATAGTGTGAGAGAGACCATGTTGGGAGTTTAAAAAAACAGTTGCATGTACAGTTATCTTTAGTCCCTAGATACATGTAGGTACTGAGTTATGCTGGAGTGGCCAGAGGAGGATGACCACATTTGTTCATCTGTCTGCTGTCAGGCCTGCTGCTTCCATAAGGCAAATGATACCTGCTTTGTCCAATAAGTATTGGTAAATGGGGCTATCCACAGAGATTGTCCATTTTTCCTGTGTATGTGCAACAAACCCTCAATTTAATTAACCCCTGGCAATCCTATACCAAACACAATAGCAATCAAACCAACAGGATGTAAAATACTACAAGTACCCTCACATCCTTCACAGACCCAACCAGGGGTGCAGTGCGGTAGATCACAGTGACTGAAATGCACACTTTCTGTTGCTTGAGGCTAAAGTCCGGAGGCTGCAGTATCAGCATTGCTCTGTCTAGCAAATCCCGAAGTGACACAGTGTCTGATGCATGAGCGTGACTAGAACAGGTCAACATGTTTCAAACCAACCTTGTCTGTGGCCTTTTACAAAATAGAAATATTATAATTTTTTTTTGGTTTTCCTATGAAATCAGAAAAGAAAAATAGTTTCCCCCCTTTTTTCCTGTCTCCTCCCATCAACGCTCTCCCTCCCATTTTCAGTTTGGCCACAGAATGTGTGATACCCTGGAAGAAGGCGGAAGCAGAGAGGGGGGGGCTGGTTTTCATCTGCCCCCCCGGCAGATGAAATAAATATCCTCCACTTTTGAAAAGCTGAAGAGGCAAACAAAAGACACAAACCTGGAGTTTATTCATTCTATTTCATGCAGGGGGGAAAAATGAGAGGGGGGAGAAATAACAAAATTAACACACATCCCCCCAATTTTTATAACTTGTTAAACATTTTGAAAACAATTGTTCCATTTTTTGAAACTTACTAAACAAAGGTTTATGATTTTTACAGATTTTTTTTCAACTCTAGGCATGACTCCTCTCCAGTGATCAACCACTTTCCTGCTTTTCCAGCCAACAATGCCTTCTGTATCTGCAGCCCTGTGCTGAATATTGAGTTGCAGTGGCATAAAATGTATTCAGAATCAGTGCAGGCTAGCAATGCCTGAGGGATTTGCAGATCTGTGTTCTTGTATACCTGTGTGCCTTTGTAGAGAATGGATAAACTTAATACCTTTCCCCCAAATCACCCAGAGCTTTGTGGTTCTGATAAAAATTGCTGTGGTGAGAACCACCTCTGGTCTTGTTTTATTTTTTTAAAAAGCTAAATAGGCATTTTGCAAAGACAAAGGCCAAGAATATGACCTTATTAGCCTCTTTCTACACATCAAAATGTGGCATTTTGTTTAGGAGTATGTTCACTGCCATGAAACGTTCCCTATATTCTTTTTTGGGGTGGGGGGGCAGGGGAATAATGATAGGTCTGAATTCTTATACTGCTGGTTTAGAATAAATAACTAATTTTCACAGATCAAATGCAATAATTTTTAAGAGTAAAATGAATGCTCTGGCATTTCCTTGACTCTAGTTGAAGCATAAGAGAACAAACTGAGTGCCCTATATGCAAATGATCGAAAATGTAGATCCAGTATTAATAGAATCCAATATTAATCATCTTTAGAGTGAGATCCTCTATCAGCTCCCTATCTTTCCAACAGTACAAGTGCTAGTCGTGACAGATCAGTCCCCAGACTTCCTCAGATGCATTCTTTATATTGTTCAGTCATGTCTCAGGAATCACATAAGTAAGTTATGCTCTCTTTACTTTCATGTGCACTTCAAAAAGTATTGTATCTGCTCCTCTCACCTGCTTATACAGTGAAATTATACCTAGTGCGGTTTACCTGGTAGGGCAGTGGATGGTGCTGATGAGGAGACCTGGGTTCTACTTCCAGCTGTGCTGTGGGGCAGGTCACTTCTCTCTGTGCCTGTTTCCCTACTAACACTCCTTGCCTTCTCTAGTTAGACTGTGAGCTGTTTGGGAAAGGGACTGTCTGTGTTTGTACAACATCTGGCACAATGGAGCCCTGTTCTCAGGGGGTGTCTCTAAGTACTACTGTAATAAATGCCCTCTTTTCTAGGAGGACAAGGTGCACCACCTAGGCCTCTGTAAAGGTTTGGGAGCCTATAGCGATGGTCTATTTCCCCCTTCCCCTCTGCCCTAAAGGTGCCCCATCTGGCAGCTATGTGCAAGGGCCAGCAAGAGACTCGATTAAGATTCCTACTTGCATTGTCTCAGGTCAGCCACATGAGAGAGTGCAGTTCTGAGGTCATGCTAGGAGAGTGTCTTCAGGGAATGTCTTCACTGCTGAGTTAGTTTGAGCTAGAAGTTGAGTGTTGCTCCTAACCCAAGTCCTGTTCAGGTACAAAATCACTTAACTTGAGTGTGTGCTTTTAACTTGAGGTGGCTGGCCTGCCGGGGATATAGGCTACAGCTCGAGTTAGCACAACTCGTCAGCTGCCAACACAACCTCTCTATAGCGTGAACTCAGGCCAGCTCCATGTGAGTGTGTCTAGTCCTCTGGTGCCATCCCATAATTCCCTCATATGCCCCAAAACGACAAACAAGTTCTCCCACAATTTTCTGGACAAGTAGTCATAGGCTATGTCTATACTTAAGGTATAATTTACCCTACATGGCTCCCTACACACCCAAGCACTGCCCCTCACATCTACACTGCTATTTTTTAGCAATGTAGAGTCCTGGAGCCTTTCACTGCTATGCCTTGCTCCATGCTGCAGAGACAAGTGTGGATGTCACTTGCCTCACTGCAGTGTGTAGCTACCTGTGTAGTGCCTGTACTGCACGAGCCATCATAAGTGTAGACTTAGCCACAGTGTAGCTCAATTTACTCAGTGCTATGCAACCAGAAATCTTAATTTCACATGCAAGGCAGGGCAGCACCAGTGTGGACACAGCAGCTCAAGTGTTAGTTCACAGCATGGCCACTCTCACTTGAGCTAGGCTAACTCAAGTATACATAATTTGAGTGAACTCTGCTGTGAAGACCCATCTTTAGTTAGGTGGTCTGCAGAGTACCGCTGCTAAGTGTAACAGCACAGATGCTGGCCTGTGGCTTTCATGATAGTTGGCCACAAGTTACAAGTAGTCCATGGGAAATGAGTAACAATGTTTTGTATTAAAAAAAAAGCAAATGGGCAAATGGTTCTCACACTATGGTCTGTGGACTGCTAGTGGCCCATGCAGCTATTTTTTTGTAGCCACCAGACTACTTATAGACAAAAAAATATGGAGGAGATTGGGAGACTAACTCTTGTGAAGTGGCCACCCCCATCTCCCCAATAGAAGAGAAATTCTCCTCTGTGAAGTCACTTATCTTCAACCACTCAGTCTTTGCATGAAAGCAGATCATGTAAACCTTCTGATCCGAAGCCACTGAAGAGTGCATATTTAAGTCGTCTTCTAAAACAGCAAAAACATCTCACCAATTTCAACCTAAGTGTAATAGGAAAAAATAATATTTTCAGCAATTAGAGATATAGGAGAGTTGATTTCAGATTTATGTCTTTTTATTTCACAAAATTGAAAGCCCTGAGCAAGCAGGCTGGGAATTATAAAGAGAAATGAGCCATCAGAAATAAGGTCGACATAGTGGGCCAGATATACAGCTGATGTAAATTTGCACTAGATGCCCTGACTTTGCCAGCGGAGGATCTGGTCTGCTATATTCAAATTATAGTAAACGTGCATTAGAGGTTTCATTTTTTAAAAAAGTGCTCAAAACCATGATTCCATTTTCTAAGATTTCAGGCCCGTCAGCACTTTCCTGGTTTATGTATTTTATGCACTTTTTGTTTCAGAATTACCTTTCCTGTGGCTTTTTAACACACATTTGGGGGCTGTGGAAGAAGAAGACAGCTGTCTTTACAAAGTATTTTAAAACTCTGAACAGCTGTAATACTTTGCAGCACTGTAAATAGCTGCAAAAACATCCCTACTGTATAACTCTAAGACACAGACCCCAGAAATATTCTGATATTTTCTAATACTGGGACAAATTCTGTTGGCTAAATCTGTGCAAACTGCATAAAATCAGTCCCTGTTTTGCAAAGGCATGACTGAGGGTAGAATTAAGACTGCTACCTTTCTCATTTTTTAAACTGTCAGTCTAAATGCAAAAGGCCAAATTCTGCTGTTACTTTGGAGTAAACCTGAAATAACTATTCTTCAGGGTGGTGTAAAGGTTTGGGTCACAATTTTCAAACATGAGTGCCTAAATGTAAGTACTTAAATTCATATTTTGGCACCTAAATCAATGTATGACTTATCTTCAGAAATGCTGACCACTTATAGTGACCTGCATAATTCATTTGTGGTTGTCCAATTCATGAGTAAAGCAGACATCTCTGAACACGTGCCAACCAAATCTCCCATACCATAATGGAGAATTATAATAAAAAAATATCTCAGAAAGGCAATCAGGAGACATTGTGGAAGATCACAAAGGCAAGGAGTGTGTGTTTGTATTTGTGTATGTGGAGGAGTGTTTCTCCCAATCACATGAACCATAAACTGCCCTGGATTCTCCAAGGTCTCACTTCAGGGACCAGGATATGTTAGCATGGCAGATATTTCTTCCCCAGGGTGTACATGTCTTTCTTCTATATTCATTTATGCATAATTCATATGTAATTTAATAATTTAACGTTAATTTGCAAAGCTTAAAATATTAAAATCCACTAATTGCGATATACATTTTAATAGATTGATAGTGTCCCTTGCCTCAGTATATGTTCATATTTAAGAACTGATGATCAGGGATATTTATTTAAAAACAAGGGAGAAATTGTTGCAAAATAAAATGAACATATGGGGTATTATAATAATTGAAATTATGACCACCACGATCATGGTGGTTTCTTCTAGGATCTCTGTGGGATCTGCCATTTTTGTGATTTCTCTGAAGGAAAATTCTGAGAAAGAAGTGTTTGAATTTCCATAGACCCTGGGGCAGGTGAGTCATACGTGAATGGGTGGATCCACTAATTCTGGTATATGCTTCACAATTTGAGCAGGTAAGTCACCCTTACTTCACATCCAGTGCATGTATTTCACTTCCAGTTTGGACCATGCTCCTTGGCAGTGAGCAGCACTATGTTGAATACAGAGTTGACACAACATAATATCATGCAAGTACTATTACTGTCATAGATAACTCTAGATTAGAATTTCTTATTGGTTCAAAGAATAACTAATTCAGTTTAGAAGGCCTCTGATTGTACCTGCTTATCTAAAGTATGTTTAAGTCATCTATCCCCTTGACCTGTAAGCACCCATCTTGCTCACACTTAAGTGCCATTGTTTTTGGTAAATAGTTTTCTAAGATATTAAAAGAAATCACTAGAGTTTTCATGACCAAAATGAGACTGGGACGGCAAAGGGAAGGATAATGGGAGCACTTGCTTTTTTTTGCTTATCATATTTTAAATCATTTACACTGTATTGGGATTTTATTGAATGTTTCAAAGTTTTTGGTGTCTTGTAATTTTTCCAAAGCAAATCTGAGGTTTCTATTCTCATGCACAGCAGGGAACACTGTATTGTTAAGGTCTTCTGATAGTGGCATTTGTTATAACCATGTGAAATATATATTAATATAATTTGTGGCTTGGATTGTCTCAGCCAAGTGTTTTCTCCTCTTCACTTCTCCCCTCCTTCAAATCACTGCAGAAGTTTAGTAAAAAAATAGCTACTTTTATCAACTAGTGCCTGGTATAGATAAGACATAGTGCACAGCATAGGCATCTAGAGATGCATAAGAATTGGATCTAAAGTTGGCAAATGGTGGTGTGGATGCTGAGGCTTTCATTCTAAGATGGTACCGATTAAAAAATATGCCATGTAGCGTGCGCTTTGTGGCAGAAGTACAGTGGATAACATCTACACTACAGATAGAGCTGGGTGAATGCTCCAAAGCTCTGTTAGAGAACATTCCATTGAATTCTGAATGGGTCTTCCCTTAGACCATATTTGTGGGCTGTTTGTTTGTTTTCATGAGTATGCATACAAATGGCTGCTTGTTTGCACCAGTGTTTGGAGGACTGGCCTTTCTTCGTGCAGATACTCTATTCACTTGTGAAAAAGGGTGTTTAATGCAGAAATAAAGGTAGTGATTATTTACACCAGTAGCTGCAATGCACTGAACACATGGCACTTGATTTTTTTTCCTTCACTACATACCTTGTGCAGTCATTTGCACCAGTTCAAAGTGGGAGTCAAGGGAAACCATTCTTAGTAGCACTCCACACTCTGCATGAGTGTAAATGACTGCACAATGTGCATGGCAAGGGAGAATCAGGCCCTTCGTTTGTATTTGTTCCATAATTGCTTTTTTAAAATAGCACCATTGTTCCTCTTGTTCTATGTATCTCTCCCTTAGTTCTAGCCACTTTATCATGCCAGGAAAGCCTCAACTTGTACACAGACGTAGCAAACACATTGCTGGCTTGTTTCAAAACGTTCACTGAAAATCAGGACTATATGTGGTGGCTCTCCAATATCTTTGAAGAAGGTCATGGACCAAGCAATGCTATTGCCAGGTCCTGCCATAGCTATTAATGCTACTCTAATTAGGCCAATCAGTTTTAATTAGTATCCTGTCATGTAACAATCTAATAAAATACATTTTCTAAGAAAACTGACTTAGCTCTGATGGTAAATACTTTACGAGACTCTCTACCTTAGAATTACTTCCATCCATCCCACCTTCTTTTCTTTTTGCAAAAAGTCTTTCATAAGCCCCTTATTCACTTTTTTTCTTTCCTGTATTTTGTTTCAATGTGTCTCCCTCAATTAATTCTTCCCACAGCTCAGTCTCTGGGGTAACCTGAAAGGAACAGGGCCTTATCACTTGTCAGAAGGAGCCTTCCTTAGTTAAATTTTCCCTCTCAGGAATTTACCAGATCAGAGACCCATAATCCTAAAGACTGTCTTAGAACTAAAGCTGACAGGGTTAGAACCAGGCCAGCCCACTCTTAAATCAAAGTCATGAAGGTGAAGCTGTGGCTAGAATTAGAGATTTACAGAGACAGTAATATTAACATTACAAAGAAGTATTTTATCAGCTTTCACATGGGATTTGTTTACCACTAGTATCTGAGAGAGTGAAGTTATAAGGTTAAATAAATGAGAAAGTGAAGAACACATAAATGATATATCCCTTGCTGCTCTTTAAAACTCTTTTGAATTAGGATTAATTTGGGCTAATTGCCACATTTTAGTGAGAATACGTAGCCCTAAAGAGGCAACAGTAGTAGTGAGCACTGGGTGTGCAAATTCCAAAGTTACATCAGTTTACAGACTCATTCAGCTCTCATTTATGCAGGCATATCGAGGAGTCTTTTACACAAGATTAATAGTTGGGGGAGGGAGCAGAGATGCTTGCCATGCCTTCATATTTAAGGTTTGTGTTTGTATTTTTTTTTTTCAAAATGTGTAATGGCTAAATGCTAAAAAAAAGAAGGAAACATGAAATCAGTATATACAGTGGGGAAGATCTGGATCAAAATAAGAAGGAAGTTTGATAATTTTTGGAGTGGTGATGGAGTGGGGTGAAAAACTGAGAGAAATGGCTGTATATTTTCAAGCCAAAGCATATTTAGCTGACATGACTGTTGGATCTACCATTTATCTAATCTGTCTAATCTATTATTTTAGGTTTTCTGCCATGATATCTAAGTGCCAACCAAGCGGTGGCTAGGCAGTAGAGTGTAATTAAACTTAGCAAATTCCTCCATCCCCTGACTAGACTCTGTGTGTCGTTCTAGCATCTTAGAATTAAACAGGACCATGAATATTAGACACTAAAGGTGAGGAGCACTGTAAAAATGCCTAAATAAATAGATGGATCTTCCAGGTGAACTAATTGAAAGCTTCCCCCATCCATAAGTAGTTGATGTGCTGAGTTTGTCTCAGTTGAAAATCTGTCTTTGAATATTGTGCCATCAGTGCTTGTGAAGGTAACTACTCTAATCTTGTCCACACTAATCTAGTATATTGCTAGATGGATGAACCAATCCTGGAAAATGTCTCCACTGCTTTAGGCAGAACAAGGGATTCATGTCATTTGACTAGCTAGCCAAATGTCTGCTTGTCGATTGTTGCAAAGCTGCTTCGTGATACTTTAAAGTCTCAAGCATATCTTTGTTTATGGGAAAGAAGCAGGAGAAGACTGTTTAGTTATTGTGTGATCAGATATCTTCCATTTTTGTTTACGATAAAAAGTGGTCATGCTCAAATGAAATAAAAATCTAAAGTCAGATGTATTTTATGGCAGGTAGGCATGTCAGAAATGAGTGAGAGGCATGTTACATCCGATAAAATTCATCAAGTAAGGGGGGAAAAAATCTATTTCTTTACCTGTATTTCTGATAGCACCTTTGCTCATTAAAAGAGAAGGAATTTTAAAAGTTCACCTCTTTTTTCACCATAGTTTTGGTTAGGACCCTTGTTTACAATCAGCATCTAACTGGTTTGGTTAGCTGGTTCTTGTACATTAGTAGAATGTTGTATTGTTAGATTTGCAAATGATGCATGAGATTATTTCTTTAAAAAATATTTTCATTGCCATTTGAAAGAAAGTAATAGGATTGTTTGAGTTTTGTTCAAATCAGCTTTTACAAAGCCTGTGAACAGTTTGCAGTCTGGTGGTATCTATCTCTTTATAATTTACCCTCTGATCATCATCTCTTAGAGCCAGGCTGCTGTAATTTGACCCAAGCCCCAAAGTAGAGCAAAATGTCAGGAGCAATTAGTACTAACAAGATCTGATTCCTCCAGTATCTTGACTGCTCCTGCATGGGGAGACTCTCAGGTGTAATTATCGATTCCCAACCCTTTCCTCCCCTGGAGGTTCACCTAGTTTTAAGAGATTTGCTGAAAAACCTGTGATTGGTGTCAGCTTGCAAAATACAAGAAATGGCCAAGAAAGTTTTAAAAAATGAGGCACAATCTTCCATGTGTGGAAAAAGGTTGTAGAGGGCCAGGAAATGCTGCTTGTTTCCTATGGTTCATTTTAACAGGTGATCAGGGTTTTCCCCACCTGGTGGGACTAGTAAGGAGTTTTAAACCTTCTAACCTGTAAATACTCTTGTTCATGGAGAAATAATATAGTAATTGAGTTGCCCGAAGAAGATGGGAACACTTGTGCAGTAGCCTAGTTCCTCCATGCTACTCCTTGAACTATAAGTCCTGACCACATGCGTCTAATGAAGTGGGTATTCACCCACAAAAGCGTATGCTCCAATACGTCTGTTAGTCTATAAGACTCTTAGTTGCTTTTTACAGATCCAGAGTAACACAGCTACCCCTCTGATACAAGTCCTTTGTGGCTCTCTTCAGAAGTAATGTTGGTATAGCTCCTTCTCAACTATAGCATCCCAAAATGTCTAAAAACACCTTATAGAAGAATAGATGTTTTTAAACTGTGCACCTAGTAATGCAAAATATACTTCAGATGTAAACTATTTTGCTTAGTATCAGAGGGGTAGCCATGTTAGTCTGGATCTGTAAAAGCAGCAAAGAGTCCTGTGGCACCTTATAGACTAACAGACATTTTGGAGCATGAGCTTTTGTGGGTGAATACTCACTTCCTCAGATGCATGTAGTGGAAATTTCCAGGGGCAGGTATATATATATGTGCAGGCAAGCTAGAGATAATGAAGTTAGTTCAATCAGAGAGGATGAGGCCCTGTTCTAGCAGTTGAGGTGTGAAAACGAAGGGAGGAGAAACTGGTTTTGTAGTTGGCAAGCCATTCACAGTCTTTGTTTAATCCTGAGCTGATGGTGTCAAATTTGCAGATGAACTGAAGCTCAGCAGTTTCTCTTTGAAGTCTAGTCCTGAAGTTTTTTTGCTGCAGGATGGTCACCTTAAGGTCTACTATCGTGTGGCCAGGGAGGTTGAAGTGTTCTCCTACAGGTTTTTGTATATTGCCATTCCTAATATCTGATTTGTGTCCGTTTATCCTTTTCCATAGCGACTGTCCAGTTTAGCCGATGTACATAGCAGAGGGGCATTGCTGGCATATGATGGCATATATTACATTGGTGGATGTGCAGGTGAATGAACCGGTGATGGTGTGGCTGACCTGGTTAGGTCCTGTGATGGTGTCGCTGGTGTAGATATGTGGGCAGAATTGGCATCGAGGTTTGTTGCATGGATTGGTTCCTGAGCTAGAGTTCCTATGGTGCGGTGTGCAGTTACTGGTGAGAATATGTTTCATGTTGGCAGGTTGCCTGTGGGTGAGGACTGGCCTGCTACCCAAGGCCTGTGAAAGTGTGGGATCGTTGTCCAGGATGGGTTGTAGATCCCTGATGATGAGTTGGAAGGATTTTTGCTGGGGACTGTATGTGATGGCCAGTGGAGTCCTGCTGGTTTCTTTCTTGGGTTTGTCTTGCAGTAGGAGGCTTCTGGGTACACGTTTGGCTCTGTTGATCTGTTTCCTTATTTCCTCGTGTGGGTATTGTAGTTTTGAGAATGCTTGGTGGAGATTTTCTAGGTGTTGGTCTCTGTCTGAGGGGTTAGAGCAGATGCGGCTGTACCTCAGTGCTTGGCTGTAGACAACGGATTGTGTGATGTGCCCGGGATGGAAGCTGGAGGCATGAAGGTAGGCATAGCGGTCAGTAGGTTTTTGGTATAGGGTGGTGTTAATGTGACCATCACTTATTTGCACCGTGGTGTCTAGGAAGTGGACCTCCCTTGTAGATTGGTCCAGGCTGAGGTTGATGGTGGGGTGGAAGCTGTTGAAATCGTGGTGGAATTTTTCCAGAGTCTCCTTCCCATGGGTCCAGATGATGAAGATGTCATCAATGTAGCGTAGGTAGAGAAGGGGCGTGAGTGGACAAGAGCCGAGGAAGCGTTGTTCCAGGTCGGCCATAAAAATATTGGCTTATTTGGGGCCATGCGGGTGCCCATAGCGGTGCCACTGATCTGGAGATCTATTTCAAATTTGATGACAATATATTTGTGTGTGAGGATAAAGGCACAGAGCTCAGCAGCCAGTTGTGCTGTGGCATCATCAGCGATAGTGTTCCTGACAGCTTGTGTTCCATCTGTGTGTGGGATGTTCGTGTAGAGAGCCTCTACGTCCATGGTGGCTAGGATGGTGTTTTCTGGAAGGTCACCAAAGCATTGTAGTTTCCTCAGGAAATCAGTGGTGTCACGGAGATAGCTGGGAGTGCTGATGGCATCAGGTCTGAGTAGAGATTCCACATATCCAGACAGTCCTTCAGTGAGAGTGCCAATGCCCGAGATGGTGGGGCGTCCAGGATTTCCGGGTTTGTGGATCTTGAGTAGTAGATAGAATAACCCTGGTCAGGGCTCTAAGGGTATGTTGATTTGTTCCGGTGTTAGTGTAGGGAGTGTCCTGAGTAGATGGTGCAGTTTCTTAGTGTATTCCTCAGTGGGATCTGAGGGAAGTAGCCTGTAGAATTTGTGAATCTGTGAATGGCTTGCCAACTACAAAACCAGTTTCTCCTCCCTTGGTTTTCACACCTCAACTGCTAGAACAGGGCCTTATCCTCCCTGATTGAACTAACTTCATTATCTCTAGCTTGCCTGCATATATATACCTGCCCCTGGAAATTTCCACTAAATGCATCTGACAAAGTGGGTATTCACCCACGAAAGCTCATGCTCCAAAACTTCTGTTAGTCTATAAGGTGCCACAGGACTCTTTGCTATTTTGCTTAGGGAGTTGCTGTTTCTAAGATACATATTTGAACATGGTCAACCTTGTGTACTTTTTGCTGATATTGTGGTATGTCCCTTGTCCCACTTTTTTCACTTTCCTATTCCCTGAATTTCTTCATGTAAGTCTGCATATTCACACTCATGCATATAAACTTAAATGAAGGACAGAGCCTATAAATACCATTGTAAATCCCACAGAGCGAATATATCTTTCATTTCATTTTTGTGGTCACAGGAGAGTTCATAAAAAATCTAGTATGTAATGACCTCCAAATTCAAATTTTAAACCATGCTGTATTTTTGTGTTAAACTAATTATCAGTCCATTAATGTCTTTAATAATTTTCTATTTGTGTTTAAATGTGATGTTGGCTAATCAAAGGCAGTTACTTCATCTAGTCATTTTTTTGAATAAAATGTAAAATTAAGGGCTTAATACCTGTAAGTGGCCAAAGATCCCAGACACTATTTCTAACAAAGAGGGACCAACTCGGGTAATTGCATTCTGTCTACCTAAAATTCCCAACACATTTCTAAATAACTAAGGACACTTCCTTTTCTAAGCTGTTGTGTTTTATACTGTTTCTGTTCACTGTCAAACGGGTGACATGTTCCATCTCAGAGGTGACTGTTTTTCTTTATAAATGGGAAAAAGAAACTAGGGAAAAAGTGTTCTGTACTTTTGAAAATGTATTCTGATATGTCTGAATTTTAAAAGGCTTAGAACCTCTTGAGTTTCTCAGTAACTGAATATTCCAGTTGTCATAAACAGATGGTTAAGGGTTAATGTCTCTTTTACCTATAAAGGGTTAAGAAGCTCAATGAACCTGGCTGACACCTGACCAGAGGACCAATGGGGGGACAAGATACTTTCAAATCTTGGTGGAGGGAAGTCTGTTTGTGCTGCTTGTTTTGTTCATTGTTCGCTCTTGGGACTAAGAGGGACCAGACATGCAACCCAGGTTTCTCCAATCTTTCTGAAACAGTCTTTCATGTTCAAAATAGTAAGTACTAGCTAGAAAAGACGGATTAGTCTTATGTTTTTCTTAACTTGTGAATGTGTATTTTGCTGGAAGGATTTTTTTACCTCTGTTTGCTGTAACTTGAAACTCAGGCTGGGGGTGGGGGAGAAGTCCCTCTAGTCTATATGAGCTGAATAACTATAAACATTTTCCATCCTAATTTTACAGAGATAATTTTTACTTTTTCTTTCTTTAATTAAAAGCTTTCTTTTTTAAGAACCTGACTGATTTTTTTCCCCCTTTGTTTAAGTCCCAAGAAGATTGGGTCTGAACTCACCAGGGACTGGTGGGGGAAAGGAGGGGGGAAGGTTAATTCCTCTCTGTTTTAAGATCCAAGGAGTTTGGATCAGTGTAGTCTCTCAGGATAGCCCAGGGAGGGGAAAGTCTGGGAGGGGAAAAGGAGAGGGGATGGTTTATTTCTCCTTGTTTTAAGACCCAACGGGTTTGGGTCTTGGGTTCCCCAGGGAAGATTTTGGGGGACAGAAATTGTGCCAAACACTATATTTTGGCTGGTGGCAGTGCTATCAAATCTAAGCTAGGAATTAAGCTTAGAAGGGTACATACATGTCCCTACTTTTTGGACGCTAAAGTTCAAAGTGGGAAAAATACCTTGACACTAGTTCAGATATCAGATGGATTTTCCCCAACTATGACTTGAAAATGCATAGACTATTAGCAAAATACAGCTGCCTTAGGGTTTTTTTAAGGTCTCTAAGACCTGTTTCAATTAGGCATGACTTCATGATGAAGTGAAATGGAGATTTTATTGATCTAACGAATGTTTGCTCAGAACAGATCAGGTGAGAAAACCTAGGCTAATATACAACAGTTCTGTTGTTCTAACATAGATACAGTGAATTTCTCGATATAGATATTAGTTTCAGGACAATGCTACATTCTGTTACTACTTATTTTCAAGCTATCATGTGCCTGAAGCTCTCTTTAGTTCCAGACTTGACTACTGATAGATATTGGAGCGTGTATAGAAATGCTATCTAAGCTTTCTATTTCGTAGGTAAAATCCACTGCTAGCAAGGAAAAATTCACACCTCCTGGCTGGAATGTTGCATTCGGTGTTGTGAATGTGACAGAGCTGTGACTTATGATTTTATTAAAATGTTAAAAATCTTGTGGTGAATTTTAATCAATAAGACATCAATATGTAAGTGAATCTGCAAACTGTGAGATGACTGGCTCGGGTCATCTCTGATCTCATCGTTCTGCCACTCAGTGAAATATTTGTAGCTGTTGAGTTCAAACAGGCAGCCTGAGTAGAGAATTCAGATTCCCATTTGGGCACTCATTTTGATTCCTGTGCATGTAAATACTCATTTTATATTCCTTGGCACCAGTTTTAATACCAAGGGCACATTTGAGCTGTCAGTGAAGTCAGCTGGGGAGTCCTCCATTGAATGCATTGGGATTTGGACACCTATTTCATACAAGAAAGAAGAACAGAACATTGGTTTTAAAACATTGCTTGAGCAAATGGGAATAAAATGATTGCATAATTTTGTCGAGGAGAACTGGGTTACTATTCTTCAAAACACCAAAAACACAGGGGATGAATGTTTAGCATGGAGGACAGTGTTTAAGGAAAAGGGAAGATTGGGATTGAATTGGTGCTATGGGGCATGGGAAATGTTTGCATCATTATTGCAGCAGGGAGGCCAGGAAGAAAACACATTTTGCTGCTAATGGTGGGTTGTTTTTTGTCTGTCTCCAGTAAGGAGGAATTCTTGTTAAGAGCAGTACTGGTCGCGGATCTTCATGGCATATAAGAGACCTGAGTTTGTTTCTAGCTTCTTTCAGTATTGTTTAGAGATAATTCAGGTTAGAGACAGTCCTGATAGGAGATCTTGGGTGGTAGTGGGGGGGAAAAACTGAAAATCATTGAGGAAGTTTAAATCCAGATTTGGATCTGAGGCCCAGAGCTTGGGCCTAGCTGCATAAGTCCTCAAATGGAATTCTAAAGCTTTGGGGAAGCAAGGATCTGAGTACAGATCCAGATTCCACAGCTCCAGACATCTCTGATATCAATGAGATAGTCCTCTAAACTCTGCATAGTCCTCTAAAGAGGAAAAGTTTATATTAAGTAAATATGGACAATTAATGATTTGTCAGTAGGGAGAATCTAAAATGACCTCTTGTGGCCAGTGAACAAAACCTAGCAGGTGAGTAGCATAAATTAATACAAGCAGTTGTCTTGCTGCAGTAGGATTATCTTTCAAATATTGGAATATCAAACAAAATGGTTTAAAGAACTTGACAGTAATTGGGCCCTCTGCACTACACTGGTAACCTGTGGAGAGGGATCGCCACATGTCTGACATTCTGTAACATTTATACACTTTCAAAAGTAAAATATAGGCCTTTGCCGTCGTTAAAAAAGCAGCAAGTCTCTGACATTTCTTGTGCCTGTGCCTCCTATCTCTTAGCTTGTTGGGATCAAAAGAAATCTCATCTGTAGGGTGCAGTACAAATTTTGACTTTGCTTATGGAGTAAGTTTCTTCTCAACGTTTACTCTGGGTATGGCTACACTTACAGTTCTGCAGTGCTGGTAGTTACAGCTGTGTTCATACAGCTGTGTAGGGCCAGCACTGCAGGTTGGCCACACTGACAGCTACCAGCGCTGCAGTGTGGCCACATTTGCAGCACTTGCAGCGCTGTTGGGAGTGGTGCATTGTGGGCAGCTATCCCAGCATTCAAGTGGCTGCAACGTGCTTTTCAAAAGAGGGGGGTGGGGTGGAATGTGACAGGGAGCGTGGAGGAGACAGACAGAATGGATTTTTGGAGTTGACACTGTTCTCAGCTCCCTGCCTCACCAGCGCTGCAACTCTCTAGTGTAGCCAAGCCCTCTAGCTCTCTCCAAGATTCTTTCTACATTACCAAAAAGACCATGTGAGAACTACTTAGACCCCAATTTAACAAAGCATCCTTATTCAGGAGAGCATTTGGACATGTTCTTAACTTTAAGCATGTGCTAAGTCTTGGACTTAAGTACATTCTTAAAGTTAAGCAAGCACTTAAGTGCTGTTCTGAGTATGGATGGATTTAGGTTTGAATGCTTCTGATTAGGCTTTGTATTTTCTCATTGTTTGTCAACTATTCTATTTGTTTTGAATAATACAAACTTACAGAATTTGAACACTAGTAGATAACTATTTAGATTTCAAGTGCCTGCAGACAGACAAACTTATCTCCTCACCAAGGTTGCAAAAGAAATGCACTTGATTGGAATAGAAAATAAAACTAGAATAACTTGCTGTCTGCATTAGTTTAACAACTGAACTATTTGATGCAATCAATTTGAAAAAATTAAGAATAGTCTCAACTCACATGATATTTTCCCTTCTGTGGACAGGGCATAATGCAATTTCAATAGTTTTTGGACACACTTTCCAAGACTAGCCAGTAATTGAACACTGGGCCTGGTTCAGCAAAGCACGTGTTAAGAATGTGTTTTAATTTTTTTGCAGAATTGAGGTCTATAGTACCAGCTTTGGCCAAAGCCCAGGTGTCAGCTGAGAACTGACAAACTCACAGCTGGAAGTCAGGTCAATTCATTTGTATATTAGTACAGATCAAAGTGATTGTTAAATGTATAAAAAATGCATTTGATGTTTAAACTTCATGAAAACTAATAGCATGTTGCGTGCATGTTTTTCACTTTTCTGTACCTGTTATAATGTAATAGCAAACATTAATATTTTTATATGCCTGTAATTACATAACCCATCAGATGAGAAAGAAGTCTTGTGTGATGCATATGAAAATTTTAACAGGTGAGTGCTAATTTCAAAGCAAATGGTCATTGTTTGTGATGATCAGAGATGAAAGACTCTAAATGCATTCCCCTCTCTCTTTCCATCAGAGAGCCCACCTGTGTAGTGACCCTGTCAGCTTGTTCTCTTTGTGAAGAAGCTAACTATGAACAGAAGGAAAAATTCTTCATTTCTGGACTGTTGGGACTCTAACAGCTTTGCAAAGTTTCATGAATGCTTCATTCATTTAATATAGGGAAAATCTAATAAATTTATTGCCATAGCTTGGTATATCTCTGTCCAACATTGTTTTTTCACTGTACATTCAGAATGTTATATTGGCCTCTAATAAGACAAAGAAAGTGACGACAGCAGCAGTGCAAGTAGGCTAGTTTGCTGTACCAGCAAGCGATTTATAGCTGGTACAGCGTATCAGAAAGATAGACACAGGAGGAGCCGGCGGCGGCCCCACACTGCCTCTGTCACGGCTGTACTGCCCCAAGCCCTGTCCTTCCACAGAACTGCCTCTCTTCCAGCTCCATCTGTAGAGCAGCAGCCCTGAGGGAGGACTGAGCTGGGAGGCGGGGGAGTAGGGGGAGAGTACAGCTGCTGGAGGCGCTGCCAGCATTCTGCTTCTTTCCCCATTGACCCTCTCAGCAAAAAAGGAGAAGAACCTCCAGCCCTGCTCTCAGTCTACTGAAGTCTCCGGTGCAGCAGGAGGAGGACAGAGCTCTCCCTGGAAAGGGAGGTGGACCATGGGATGGGGACAGGGAGAGCATGGGGGCCCCTGGGTGGGAGGAGACATATAGAGGGTCATATGAACCCTCCCTTAGCTGATGCCCTCCCCCTCCCCCGTACTGGTAAGAAATGTATTTTACTTGCACCACTGGATGAGAGTGGCAGTTTTTTCCACACTTGTATATTTTACTGCCACTGAAAATGCTCCTTTCATGTTCATAACTCCATCTTTGTTTCCATACTGGATTTCTTCAGTTCAATCCTTTTATTTAACTCCATCCAATCCTTTTATTTCATCAGGTACAGTAATCCTTGGAGACTTTTCTTTGATACCAAGATTACTGCAAAGGCAGGTTAAACTCCACTGCATTTGGAATTTGTAGTTGCTGTTGCACTTAAAGTTGTATAATCAGATATAACTTTAATTGTCGCTTTAGCAATTTTAGATAGGAGATAGAAGCATAAATTGGATTAATTGGATTCCTGTATATGTTATCATTTAAGTTGTATTATCAGATATAACTTTAATTGTCGCTTTAGACATTTTAGATAGGAGATAGAAGCATAAATTGGATTAATTGGATTAATTGGATTCCTGTATATGTTATCATTTTCTTTAGAGAAGAAATAATGGAGATTCCATATTCCTTGCAACTTTTCCCAAAATAAGCCTGCTGATGAGTTAAAATGTTTATTTAGGCCATCTGATTGCCAATTGTCCAGAAAATGATAAATACCCATGGAATGGTGGCATTAAAATGACAAAATTTACCAAGGACATCATGTTTATGTAAATATATGCTTGTAAGAGTTTAATAACCTACATCATCATCATAATTACTGGAAAAGTGATTCTATTACATTGAAATCATAGTTTTCTTTTAATATCCAAGGCACAATCCAACTTTTTTGTTTCTTAAGACAAGACATTAAAAACAATTTTATTATCAAAAACCAAAGATATTTCTTGCCAATTTACATTTTCAACTGATAGTATGCAAGAAGATGCAGAGATACAAAACTGTAAATTTTCTATTAAGGCTTGCTCCAAAGCAGAAGCAGATTTACCATGAAACTGTGCGGTGGCAGGGGGCCCCCAAAATGCAGGAAAAATATCTGATAACCTGCCGATGTGCAGCAGGGCTAAGGCAGGCAGGCTGCCTGAATGCTGTGGCTTGCAGCCCCACGCCACTCCCAGAAGCTGGCACATCTCTGCGCTCCCCTGGCAGGGTGGGAGGTGGCTCCACATGCTGTCCCTGCCCCAGACAGCCCACAGAGACCTGCCACTCCCCTCCTCCCAAGTGGCACTCAGGGACATGCCAGCAGCAGGACTAAGGCGGCTCCCTGCCCACTCTGCCTCTGGGCCGCTTCACTCCCAGAATGCTCCCAGCACGTTCCTGTGGCCCCTGTGTGTGTGTGTGTGTGTGTGTGTGTGTGTGTGTGTGTCTCCGTGCACTGCCCCTGCCCTGAGCACTGACTCTGCAGTTCCCATTGGCTGGAAACTGCGGCCAAAGGGAGCTGCGGGGGCAGTGCCTGCAGGCAGCGGTGCATAGACACCCCCTGCTGTCCCTGCCTAGGAACCACTGCCAAAGGGGCGTGTCTGCCAGTCATTTTGGGAGTCGTTCTGTCCGAGGGAAGTGCTGCTGCCTTGCCCCCCTCCCACACCCAAAATTTCTCCCAGAGCTCGCACCCCTCTTCTCCTGCGCCCAGCACCCAAACTTCCTGCCAGAGTCTTCCCCTGATACCCCCTCCTGTACCCCAAACCCCTGCTCCAATCAAGATAATTCACTTTATTTTCATTTACTTTCCATTACTGGGTCCTGGGGTGATGGGAGGGAGGGGAGCCAAAAATGAAACTGTGCCCAGCGCTCCACTAACTCTAAATCCTCCATTGCTCCAAAGCTCACTAATTCAAAAAGAGTTTCCCCGTAGATTGCACTGGATTTGGCCTTTTAACATGGTCTCTTACCTTTTCTTGGCTCCAAATTTAGGCCCTGAGTCAGCATAGCACTGGGAGGAGTAGGAGTATTAATGTGTTTTAAAATTAGGCATGTATTGAAATTGCTGAATCAGGGCCACATACTTTAAATTCCTCTTGCATGCTGTGTAAGCTCTGCAGTCCTGAAAAGCAGTAATGTGGGCAGAAGTTTCCCAAACTGAGTCTGATTCCCTTCTAAGCCCATGAAGTGGCCATGGCTCTTATCATTGAAGGGTGAAGGGGCAGTTCATGATGGGATCTGTGCCTCATCCAGCCCCGGATTCAGCAATGAGTTCAATACGGACGCACTCTGGTGCAGATTACTGCTGTCCCCATTTTCAGTGCAGTTACAGTACTGATGAACTTGGACCCTGGATTGTGCCTTTAAAAAGGTTCCTAATTATGGGAATTTTAATCAGATATCATATAAACTACCCAGGTTATCATGTCAACTCTTGCACAGATGCTTTGGACATACTTTTTGTCTGATATTTTAACATGGTTTTTGTTGTATATCCCATAGTCTTCCTTATGTGGGTGAGATCACCCATTTTTACATGTTTATTTTTGGATTTCTTTCAGCCCTCAGATTTATGAGCTACAAACTTTTCTGACTGTTCCTTAAAGGACTCTTGTCTCCTGGTGTTCACAGTAAACCACCCATTTCAGAGCACTCAGTGCATTCTCTTTTTGCGCTGAGCAGGAGTTTTTCATTTTGCCACCTCCCTTGAAACCTGCTGCAGGAATTCCAAGGATTCTGCATTCATCCACGGTACTAGAGAAATATATGTTTGGAAATGTAGGTGCTGTGGGAAGATTGCATCTGGATTTCTTTTCTATTGCACTGCATCATTAGAATAAGCTGAAAAGACATGCGGATCCTAATTCTAAAGGCTTAATTTTTAGGCCTTTTCATTACCTCCGATATATCAGAAAAAAATACATTTTGTTATGTAGAGGAATTTTGGGATGGGGCAAAAATTCTTTAGGATTATTTTACAATGTTATCTTAATTGAGTGCATATCTGTGGAGCTCTCACCACAACCATCTGTTCTAAAGTTCTTGGGGATTTAATCACCTGGTATTTTGTTGCCCATATTTAATTGTAAATATTTTCTACAGTAGTACTGGGAAGTTACTGGATGAATTGTACTGCTGACCTTCTGATGTCTTTGAGGGCACTCTCACTAGGTCTCCCTCTAGCCATCGCCTCTCGCTCAGGGTGGAATCACATGATTCTCCAGCTCTGACTGGGCCCTGAGTTGCAGTCCCTTGTGTATCAACCCTGATTTTATCTCATGTCCAGACCCTTCAGTTCTGTTTCCTCCAGGGCAATGACAGTGGTAATCAGTGACCAAACAGCCTTGCCAGCAAAGTAAAAGTTGATTTAGAACAAAGCATTTCAGAGAAAACCCATGTTTAAAACACTATGTATATCGAGCTTTGCCCCGAAGGCTCACTGTTCCCCAGATCTCGGATGGCCCAATTTCTTTAGACTCTCCCTGCAGAGTGTCTGTAAGCCTGTCCCCCTAGACAGCTTCTGACAAATGACTCCCTAACTGTTCTCAGAGGGCTTTAAAACTGTTGAGTATCCTTTGGCTCACCAAGCTCCCAGCCTGGCAAAACAAGTTTGAATCTTCCTTGGAGACAAGATGTAAGGTCCTTAAAGCTAATAGTTTTGCCCGCTGTCTCTCAAGTATGTGCTTGGGTTCTTAACTGGGAAGCCATTGTGTTGCCTAAGTTTGTTGTTCCCACAGCCCCAAGCATAAACTGGATGATTAGAATCATACAGGAAATTCATATAAAACAATATACAATTACTTCCCAGGACACATACAGCTTTCATAACACTTTCATCTCAGTATTCCTAACATTACTATATGTCAGCTTCACGAATGTGTTCTTGTGGCAGGAATCTGGATTTGTGATTTCCAGATGTAGTCCCTATATCTTCTACAGGACCATGAGGATATCTAGTCCAGCTTCCCGACAATAGTAGATTGTTCCCTAAGGTACATTGCTCCAGTACTGAGTGTTGTCTAGTCTTAAATGACTCCAGCAAAGAAGGTTTCACCATTTCCAGCAGAAAGACAAAGTGGGTGAGGAAATATCTTTTATTGGACCAATTTCTGTTTCCATTTCAGATGGCTAAATTTGATCTCTTCCATTCCTGTCTGCGCTGTAGTTGTGCATGTCTGGACTGATACAGCTACAACTGTACTGCATATAACAATGGAAGATATGGAATTTAGCATCTGAAATAGAAACAGAAGTTGGTCCACTAAAAGATATTACTTCAGCCACCTTGTCTCTTTAATATCCTGGGGCTGACACGGCTGCAACTATACACCATTTCCATTGGCAGACTTCCACATTTTACTAACAGGAGTTGACTATTACACAGCCTACATTTCTGTGTGTTTAATTTAATCTCAATTGATCCTGATTACAATCCTTTTCTTCCTGAGTATTTGTGTGAGCAGGGTAGGATGGATAGCTCAGTGGTTTGAGCATTGGCCTGCTAAACCCAGGGTTGGGCTCAATCCTTGAGGGATTTATGGATCTGGGGGGCGGGGGGAGGAAATTGGGGATTGGTTCTGCTTTGAGCAGGGGGTTGTACTAGATGATCTTCTGAGATCCCTTCCATCTCTGATATTCTGTGAAGCCACTAATAAGTTCTTTTAAGTTTCCTTCTAAACCATCTCCTCAAGCTCCCTTTAATTATTTGTTGTCCTTCCCTGTTTCCATCCAGTTTAACAACTTTCTTGAACTGAAGGGCCCAGAACTTAGCGTAACATTTTGCAAATGGTTTCATATAGGGCCTGGTTGTACAAAGTGCTGAGCATCTCCTTTGAAGTACTGAGTACTTGTGGATACAAATGAAACCTGTAGGTGCTCTGTACCCTGCTGGATTGGGTCCATAGAATGAGAGTATCTTCTCTAGAATCCGAGACACCTGCAGTTGGGAGGCTAAGATTGACTTTTTGTATTTTGGCTGCCTTACAGCTTTGCAAGCTTATATATAATTTTTTCTTTGGTATCACTCCAGACCTCTTTCAGCAAATCTGCTTTCCAGATATTCGTACCCTGTTTATTTTCTGTTTCACATTAATTTCTTTCCAAGTTCTATTCATGTTCCTTATAACTTATCCATTTAAATTGTGAGGATATTGACCTCATGTAAATTGCATGTCTTTTTAGGGTTTTTGGTTTTCATTTTGCCAAGATGGTTTCTCATTTTAACTGAAACTCTGTAGGTTCTGTGACAATCCTTTTTAGAGGCAGCAATTCATTGCAAGGTAGAACTCTTTATTATAAGCATCTAACTTTACTTACGATAAGTAAGGCTAAGATTTAGTCATGAAGGTCATGGAATCGGTAACTTCCAGCAACTCCATGACTTCAGCAGTCGGGAGCTGCAGGGTCCCCCACTCTCCGATGGGAGCTGGGAACTACAGGGTACCCATGATGCCTCTGTTGGCCCCTGAAGCTCCTGTGGCTGAAGGCAGTGGGGATATCCCTGAGCTCCTGGTGGCTGCAGGTGGTGGGGGAAACCCCTGAGCTCCCAAACCGTGCAGGCAGCAGGGAACCCCTGGAGCTGCAGGTGGCAAGTGTACCCCACAGCCCCCAGCTGCTGCAGGTAGTTCCTAGCTGTATGTAGCTGGCCCACTTCAGGTGGTGTGTGGACCTGCAGATCCTCATTATGTCCTGGATATTTTTAGTAAAAGTCACAGACAGATCACTGCTTCTGTTAATTTTTAAGTTTTTTGCCTATGACCTATTTGTGATTTTTACTAAAAATATCCATGGAAAAAATCTTAGCCTTAATGATCAGTCACAACTGGTCTCTTCAATGTTCTGTTACTACTAGCTACAAATGTGAAAACTGCCACTGCTGGGAGGCTAGTAGTATTAGAGAGATAGAGGGTGTTACATGGCAGTAACCGTTTGCTTCATTTCAAGAGGAAATCTCCAATTACTGTACTTCAAGAGATGGGTGAATGTGTTCATGCTTAATTTACAATCACACTCACTGATTTGTGAAGTACAAAGAAAAGGTATTGCATCTTTTCTGAAAGGAAAAAGTTACTTATTTGGTGGGCACACTAATACTACATTGCTGCTAAGAAGAATATGCTGAATCATTTAAAAAAAAAACCTGTTTGTACCTATGCCATAATTAGATCTTCTAGTTCTTGCAATTATACTAATGTTCATGAGATGAGTTCCCTAACCAGTTATTGCATTGTTTCCTTACATAAATGTGTCTCCCAGGTTGGCCACTACACATTTGCTTTTAATTGTCCTTTATTTAGTTTCCTCAGAATTATCATTTTAGCTTCATCAGCACTTGGAAATTTAATGGCTACAAAGTAAATTAGGTAGGATCAAAGTATTAACTGGAGAGCTTGTTACATCCCTTTTGTGGAGCATTTCTCTGTAAGTTGCAACCTTTTTGGGTGTATGTGTGTGAGAAAAATTTGTATTCCCATGTACTAAAATATAGGAGGAGGAAAATAAAGTATTTTATTTTCATTTTTCTTAGATAGTTTCAACATTGTAGATAAACTTTATAACAAGCTTTCTCTTTATTAGAATGTATCTTATTGATTAACCTAGTAGTGCAAACACTGTACTGGGTATCTTATAAAGATAGTTATAGTCCATACTCTACAACTTCAAATCTAAGGGCCCAGTTATGCAGACATTTACTACAGAAATGAAGCTTCCCAGCCATCAATCATCTCACTGGAGCCAATGGTAGCAGTCATGGTAGTAAGCACTTCAGATGATAGAAAATGTTTGCATGATCAGGACCTAAATAATCAAAGTACAGATGGGAAATGGATGAAATACAACAAATCAGTATGTTGAGCCAGTCCCATGACATGAGACTAAATATGGTTTGTTTAGTCCTGTTTTTGTTTTGATTTTTTTTTAAAAGATCATGATCCATCCTGTCTTAGTAAGGCTTTTCTAAAGGGAGGACTGAGACTTTTGTAGTGATTTTTGTTTTGGAAGGAGACCTGAAGGGAGAATTCAGTGAAGGAGTAGTGTATCCAGAGAGGTAGTTCCTGGTGTGAGTGGCCACTGGAGAAAGGGCCAGGATCTGTGAGACATAAGTGGGCAAGTTCATTGTTTTGTTTTGGCTTGAGTAGAGCAAAGTGAATAGAAAGGGAAGCAGAAAGAAAAGAGATCAGAGAGGAAGGAAGGAGCCAGGTTGTGCATGTTAGCAGTACTATTTCCCATAAAGACCTTCTATAGCGTGTATGAGTTACTGAGAATTGGGGACTGAAGCTATTCTTCTCTCCAAGTGTTTAAAAATAATTGAGAAAATGAGCAATTCTGGGCAGCAATGCTATATAGAGACAGAAAGGTAGCTGCCTGGAAAAGGTAATGCATGGGCTCTGGATGAGCTCAATACCATACGCTGCCAAGTGAGAGACAAAATTAGGTATTCTGATAGCGCTGCAGAAGAGATTTACATTGTGTATATAGAGAAAATGAAATTAACAAAGACAACAGGCGCATAGATAAGAGACAGCTGGCAAGACAATAAAAGACTGTACCCACTTGGCTGTGCAACAGAAGGTTTCTTTTGGTTGCAACTGAAAAACATATTATGACTGACGTGAAGCGTAAGTCCTTTCTGTGAAGACATTAGCATGACATTTATTGGAAAACTAAGTCTCTACTGAATGCTATCCACATGTACCAGATGCGCAGCTAAGGGACAAATGCCATCTCTTTTACATAAGGCTTGCTAGCACCCAGTCTCAATCAGTGGGGAAAATGGTATTTCTGAATGGTACTGAACAAGGTGTCACATACCCATTGAGCAAACTGAATGTTACTTGTCTAACAGACACTTGCAGGCTGCTACACATCCCAGCCATTTTGCCTTTTAGTCCATGTAAGTCTTGCATAGAGGTTCATGTCAATGGCCAAAGCTAGTACTTCACTTGTTTTTATTAATGTATCTGACTTTCAGGCCGCAGGAATACACCCATTGTGCATCTTCTAAATGGTTGCCTCTACAGTCCTGTTATAATTACAACAGCGTAGTACACAGGCACCACACACAGAGTATTTCTTAAATATTTAAATTAATTCCACTAGATCTGCTTGGAATTAGTGCTGATGCAAGCACATATAGCACTATATGACATATTGGCTGGGGTGGTTTGCAAACTTGCAGTTCATCGATAAAGCAACAAGTGAAAGAATCTAGACAAAGTAAAATAGATCTTGTAAGAAAGATTATCCCTGTTCAGGGAGTCTTCCTCATTCTGATACATTGCACCATAGCTGTGGTTCTCTCAGACTCCCAATTGCAAAGACTGCTCACAGCTAATGCCCCTATGGGTATTAGCTAACACAAAAGAGACAGAGACAGAGCCTGCTTTGTTATTATCCCGAAGGGCAGCATTGCATATGTTGAAATAAAAATCCCTGTGACTGTATCAAACTGCTTTTTTGAAAGCTAGCCAATTGATTATCCTTCAGAGCATCTCCTAGCAGGTCATGCTGCTCCCATAATTCATCTTGTTGGCAGGTCTCATTGACCTTGTTTAGCAAATGTAAATTAATTTCATCCAAACCCACTGCCAACAAAACTAGAAGCTGTACCTATCCTAGTCTGCACATAAGTTTTGTTAGGATATCTATACTAGCAAAACCCTCCTAGTTCAGAAGAAACTTACATTGGCAAAAAAAAAAAATGTTATAGCTGTTTCTTTGGCTTTTGCCTGTTTAGAAGTATTCCTCTGCCCTTCCCCCCATACACACATTTCATAGATTGTAGGGCTGGAATGGACCTCGAGAGGTCATCTAGTCCAGTCCCCTGCCCTCATGGCAGGACCAAATACTGTCTAGACCATTCCTGATAGACATTTATCTAATCTGCTCTTAAATATTTCCATATATGGAGATTCTGCAACCTCCCTAGGCAATTTGTTCCAGTGTTTAACCACCCTGACGGTTAGGAACTTTTTCCTAATGTCCAACCTAAACCTCCCTTGCTGCAGTTTAAGCCCATTGCTTCTTGTCCTATCCTTAGAATCATGACATTACTAAACAGCAGATGTTTCTAGGGTAGATATGGCCCTTGCCTTGTCTCTAAAAATATCTGAACTCTATGCAGGTGATTGTTACCAGTCTAACAGTGTGGATTGCCTTTACTATCCTTATTCTCACTGATGAAGAGAATAAAGGCAGTTTACGCTGTTAAGCTGGTAATGGACATCTGCACAGAGTTCAAACAACTTTTGGAGAAGGGGTAATGGCATAGGTAAAGCTGGTTGTTTGGTGGGCAGTACACTGTACTTTCACCAGGGATTGCCCAGTTTGAGTGAGAATGGCTTCCAGACTTTAGCCTCTGAAGATGGCAAGGGCCAGGAACCCTGTGCAAAGAGGTGCTTGTGGTCGCTCCAGAGAAGACTGGCTGTTACACACAGAGCAGCTCTTCTTTATAGCTCACTCCACTTTGCCCATTCTATTCAGAAAGAGCCTCCTGCCAAAAAAAAGGGGGGGGGTCTATTCAAATGACCTGTGACTGGCACTGAATTTTGCATATTCAAAAGACTGTAAGTAAAGTTGATTGGGGATGGCTATTATCTGTGAGTTATCACTGGTGTTTGAGCTGCAGCAAGTGGGCACTGTAATCAGTATTTGAGGCTTAGGAACATGTTGGGTGATAAAAGCAAACAGGTGCCTATGTATCCTGAGGGATGCAGTTTGCCTCATTTAGCACTGAGTTGTGTAGCATATGTTTAGCAGTGTCCTGAGATGGTCTTCCCATGGGCATTGTTAGCAATGAGGTGGGAATGGTGGGTGGCTCTTTTGGAGAAGTAAAAGTGTTTGTTACGTGCAGTTGTGTGTAAGGTGAAGGGGTGGTAAAATGTAGCACGTGTAGGGCTGATTGTGGAGTGGTTGTATGCATGGCATGTGTTGGTAGCTCTTGCGTGTAGTGGTTGTGTGTACTTATGATGTTACGGGATGCAATCCAGAGCAATCAGAGGCTGTGTCACAACTTGCCCTGAAAACTGGGGTGCCTCACAGTGCTTTGCTGCTAACCTGGGCTCCTTACAAACAGCCAGACACCATGCAGGTCACACCCTGAGTGCCTGTGCACAGCCACAGCCCTGGTCCAACCACTCTGATCCCAGTAGTAAAAGGTTCTGTAGCCATATAAATAAACAGAAAAGTAGGAAAGAAGAAGTGGGATACTAAACATTCAGGATGGGCTGGAGGTTATCTTTAATTTGGGAGTGGTTCAACACCTAGACAAATATTTTGCCTCAGTTTTTAATAAGGGTAATGAGTTTTGAGGTAATGGCAGGGTGGCTAATGGAAATGAGGATATGGTAGTAGAAATTACATCTGAGGTGGAGGTCAAATTCAAACAGTTTAATGGAACCAAATCGGGGGGCTCCAGGTAATCTCTGTCCAAGATTATTGAAGGAACTGGCACATGAAATTGCAAAACCAATAGCAAGGATTTTTAATGAATCTGTGAACTTTGACATTTTACCCTATGGCTGGAGAATTGCTTATATAATTCCTATTTTACAGAAAGGGGGGAAAAGTGATCCAGGAAACTACAGATGCGTTGGTTTGACCTTAATTGTATGCAAGGACTTGGAACAAATTTTGAAAGAGAGTAGTTAAGGACATAGAGGTTAATGGTAATTAGGATAAAATACAACATGGTTTTAGAAAATGTAGATTGTGCCAGACCAGCGTGATCTCTGTCTAAAAAATCTGTTTCCTCAAAGAAAAAGGAAATTCAACAGTTCTAATCTACCTGGATTTCTGTAGGGCATTTGATACAGTTCCACATGTGAAACTGTTAATTAAATTGCAGAAGATGGGGATCAATGTGAGTTGAAAGGCCAACAAGGAAATAGCTAAAGGGGAGATTACAATAGTTCATACTGAAAGGTGAACTGTCATGCTGGAGGGAGATTACTAATGGATCAGTCTTACTTGACATTTTCGCTAATGTCCTTGGCACAAAAAGCAGGAATATGCTAATATTTGTGGATGACACAAAGTTGGGAGCTATTGCCAATATGGAGGAGGACCGGAATATCACACAAGAAGATCTGGATAACTTTGAAAACTGGAGGAATAGAAATGGGATGAAATTCAATAATTCAAAGCATCAGGTCATCCACATAGGGACTAGCAAGAATTTTTGCTATAAGCTGAGGATGTGTCAGTTGGAAGTGACAGAGGAGGAGAAAGATTTGGATGTATTGGTTCATCACAAGCGCTGCCATTGTGATGTGGCCATGAAAAAGGCTAATTCAATGTTAAAATGCATCAGGCGAGGTATTTCCAGTAGAAACAGGGTAGTGTTGTTATTACCATTATACAAAACACTGGTAAGAGCTCATCTGTAATGCTGTGTACAATTCAGTCTCCCATGTTAAAGAAAGATGAATTCAAACTGGAACATGTGCAAAGAAGGACTACTAGGATCAGAGACGCCAACTTTACCCAGCGCTGGTGGGTGCTCGCGCCTCCCTGCCTCCGGCCCTGCCCCAACTCCACCCCTTCCCCAAATCCCCGGCCCCGCTGCCTCCCCCGGGTGCGTTGCATTTCCCCTCCTACCCCTCCCTCCCAGGCTTGCTGCAAATCAGCTGTTTCCACGGCAAGCCTGGGAGGGAGGAGGGAGAAGCGGAGCTGCAGTTCACTCGGGGGAGGTGGAGCAGAGGTGAGCTGCCGCAGGGGCGTTGCTCAGTGGGAAGCTGCTGGTGGGTGCTCTGCACCCACCAATTTTTCCCTGTGGGTGCTCCAGCTCCGGAGCACCCATGGAGTCGGCACCTATGACTAGGATGATCTTAGAAATTGAAAACCTACCTTCTGAGAGGAAACTTAAATAGCTTGGCTTGTTTAGCCTAACCAAAAGGCTAAGGGGAGATATGATTGTTCTCTATAAATACATCAGAGGGATACATATCAGGGAGGGAGGGAGTTAAGTGTCAATGTGGACACAAGAAAAAAATGGATATAAACTGGCCATTAACAAGTTTAGGCTTAAAATTAGGCAAAGATTTCTAACCATCAAAGGAGTGAAGTTCTGAAACAGCCTTCCAAGGGGAGCAGTGGGAGTTAAAAATCTAGCTGGCTTCAAGACTGAACTTGATGAGTTTATGGAGGGAAGGGTATAATGAGACTGCCTACAATGGCATGTAGCCCATCTGCGACTGCTCGCAACAAATATCTCCAATAACCAGTGATGGGCAGGGCTTTGAGCTACTACAGAGAATTCTTTCCTGGGTGTCTGGCTGTTGGGTCTTGCCCACATGCTCAGGGTCTAAGTGATCGCCATATTTGGGATCAGGAAGGAATTTCCCCCTAGGTCAGGTTGGCAGGAACCCTTGGTTTTTGGTCTTCGTCTGCAGCATAGGGCACAAGTAACTTGCAGGTTTAAATTTGTGTAAATGGTGAATGCTCTGTAACCTGAAGTCTTTAAACCATGATTTGAGGACTTCAGTAACTGAGCCAGAGGTTAGAGGCCTATTTCAGGCTTGGGTGGGTGAGGTTCTGTGATCTGGAATGTGAACTAGGTCAAAATAGATGATCATGGTGGTGTCTTCTGAGCTTAAAGTCTGAGTCTATATCTACAAAGGCCCTCTTTTTGGGTCCTGAAGACTCTGTACCACACATCACTGTCTCTGAATGGTGAGTGTGAATTCCTCTCTTTTTTTTTTTTAAAGCATGGTTATGCAATCTGTATGCATGTGGAGAAAAATGTGAGAGGAATTCTCAGCTGATTGCCCCAAATATTTGTCTTGAAAATACAAATATTAATTGGGCAGGTTATTTGGGCCAATGCGACCTCTTTTTTTCATTCTCTGAATTACAAGCTCCCTCTCATATACCACATTAATTCCTGGTTGTGGAATCAGTTCACCTTATTGTTGAATCCAACTTCATGCACCTAACGTGGGAAAAAAGGCATTGAAGGATTTCTTACTGTGACTCCCATCTGCTTTGCATCTGGTCAGTTTTGAAGTAATTCATGACTGTAGCTTGGAGAGTGGAAAATAACTTCAGTCAGAGGTAGATGATGGAGGTCAGGTAAATACATGTAATGAGGAATGATGCCTCCAGATATAAGGCAACTATTTACAGGGTAATGTGTGATAAAAGTGGATAAATGCAGAATACTGATAACATTAATGAATCTTGGTGACATCAAACCAACAAAACAAACAAAGTGAACCTGAACAGACATTGCAAAGCGTAGGCTGTAGAAATAAATAAATAACAATCTGATAGTCTTGACTAAAGATGAGATAAGCAAACAAAACCAACATCAGATCGGGTCATCGCTAAAGCAGCCTTATACATAGGCCTGGCAGAATCCATTTTTTTTCAGTGTTGATTAATACAGATTCTTATTTTGAATGTTTACAGTTGTGGGAAATTGAGGAAGGGAGAAGGGCTGGGATTAAGGGCAGTGCTGACAATGGGGCTGTAGGGTGCAGAGGGGCTCAAGACACCCAGTTGCAAGGTGCAAGGGCGGCTGTGGGTCTGAGTTAAAGTTATGGGGGAGGCTACAGTCCTGTTCCAGTGGAACAGAAACTCCTGGTCAGGGCTGCAAGGAGGAGGATAAGACCCTGGCTGTGGGTGAGGCCATCCCACTTTTGAATAGTTCCTGCCTGGTGAGTGAGTGAGGGGCTGCAGGGTGTGGGGCTCCTGGAACCAGATCACTGCAGGTGCAAGGTGGGGCGAATGCTTCGGTCCTTGCAGGGCACAGCAGAGATCCCCGGCCAGGATTGTGAGGCTGTACAAGGAGCCCTCTGTAGCTCTGTTGTCATGGCCCTGCTCCATCCTCCCATGACAATGCGGCTGCAGAGTGGTCTCTGCACTGCTGCTAGGTCAAGGACATCCAGCCCCTGTAGCTACAAGGCACAGGGGGAGACTGCAATTGTGCTGACTGTTGCTGATGGATTTTGTCGATTTTCAGCGTCTCAGCTGAAATCGCCATTTACCAAAATCTATTGATTTAAATCGAATCCCTCCATACCTACTCATATAGTAGTTGGTCCTATTAAGAGGAGGCTGCCATCTGTAGGCAATCTGAACCAGGGTTAAGGTTCCTGTCAAGTACTATGTAACGGTGACTCACTTGGATTCAGGGTCGGCTCTAGGGTTCTTGCTGCCCTAAGCAAAAAAACAAAAACAAAAAAGGCCAGAGTGCCACTGGTGAAGCAAAAAAGAAAGAAAAAGCGCTGGAGTGCTGCCCCAAGAGCTCGAATGCCGCCTCTTGAAAAGTGCCGCTCCAAGCACATGCTTGGAGCGCAGGTGCCTAGAGCCGGCCCTGCTTGGATTAACACATAAGAAGCGGGTTGGCTTTTTGCATAAAATTTTAAGTCAATAAGACAGTCATATCAAAGATCTTTATTTGCAAGAACTGGTACTAGCTGACTGTGGATGCTGTGTGTGTCTGTGAGCAGACATCTCTAGTGTAAATAAAGAGCAATTGACTTCACAATTTTCAGGATATCTTTTTCTGTGTGCTGTATTTGTTGCCTGGAAGAGCATCTAAGCAACAGCTACAATTCAATGCCATTGTAAAAGATTAGAAAACGAATCTTTGATTGCCTCTCTGGTATTCTGGAAAACAAAGGAAATAGCAATATTAAAGGAGCTGTCTGTCTCTCTTCATCTGATGTTTGTTTGCTTGTTGTATAGACTAGGAATTTACTTGTGTGTTGATATTTGGATCTGCAAAGTGCCTGCATTGTGAAACCTGAGTAAGAAAACAGTTAAATTTAAATGTATCCATTTTATTGTGTTGATAGCAATTACTGTTGCTCTAAGCAGGAATAAAATCCACCAACACAGGAAAAGCATAATCAGGCAATAGAATGCTTGCAAAATGCAGTATATTTAAAGGAGATCCACACCATTTCAACTCATACTTTTTGTTTAGAATTTTAAGATTCAGCTATGCTCACTAGACTCAGGGCTGCTTTTGGAGTGGTGTACAGCTGCACTGCCCCATTGGGAGCTGCAGGAGGTACAAGGCCTCCCTGAAATCCCAGGCTTACAGAGGGAGCATACCTGGTGCTATTTTCCCACTTAAGGAATGTAGGCTGGTGCAGACAGGTTGGGAGCTGTGACCAACTTCCTCCATGCCACATTCCATCACTTTTGGGGTAACTACTGGTTACAGTGCACCATCAGGGAGCAATCCTTGAGCTTAGAGTGCAAATGCCTTGACTAGTTGGCCCACATGCATAGACTGCAATAAGAGAGCTAGCATTTTAAATAGGTAACGTTAGTTACAATCTCAGTTAAACAAGGCAGCATGTAGTTTCAATATATTAGTTAGCTGGCTAAGGTAAGCTGTAGGAGACAGCCTAATTCAACTAGTGAACATGTTGAAACTGAGTGTCTTGTCTATGGTAGGATTTTAAGTTGTTAGTTAACACACCCCTATTCTTCCTAGTCTAAACAGGGCTCGAGGGATGCTCTGGTGTCTGTCACTAATTCATAAGATGGAGAGATGTGTGAGCATGATGTATTCAATGGGAATTCCAGTTTGGCAGTCCTAGATCAACTGGTTAGTCATAAGAACAGCCGTACTGGGTCAGACCAAAGGTCCGTGTAGCCCAGTATCTATCTACTGACAGTGGCCAATGTCAGGTGCCCCAGAAGGAGTGAAGCTAACAGGCAATGATCAAGTGATATCTCTCCTGCCATCCATCTTCATCCTCTGATGAACAGAGGCTAGGGACACCATTCTTTACCCTTCCTGGCTAATAGCCATTTATGGACTTAACCACCATGAATTTATCCAGTTCTCTTTTAAACGCTGTTATAGTCCTAGCCTTCACAACCTCCTCAGGTAAGGAGTTCCACAAGTTGACTGTGCGCTGTGTGAAGAAGAACTTCCTTTTATTTGTTTTAAACCTGCTGCCTATTAATTTCATTTGGTGACCCCTAGTTCTTGTATTATGGGAATAAGTAAATAACTTTTCCTTATCCACTTTCTCCACATCACTCATGATTTTATATACCTCTATCATATCCCCCCTTAGTCTCCTCTTTTCCAAGCTGAAGAGGCCTAGCCTCTTTAATCTTTCCTCATATGGGACCCTCTCCAAACCCCTAATCATTTTTAGTTGCCCTTTTCTGAACCTTTTCTAGTGCATAGTCAGACAATGATGTGACATGCTGTACTTGAGCCAGGTCCTTTACTGACTATATAAATCGGTGTCTTTCAAATGCTTTAAGGACCTTCTTCCCCACCCTGTACCATCTCCAGGAGGGTACAGAGAATGCAAATACTTAGTAGCTCCTAACGTGTTATCTTCTGAAATGCTTTTGAGACAACCATCCGGGATGATCATGAGCTCCAACATCTGGAAGCTGTCCTAGCTCAAAGCAGACATAGGAGTTAAGAGGGGAGATTGTGAGACACAGCAGCTGGAGGCCAGGTCAGGATGACTTAAGTAGATTTGCCTTCTAGAGCTGTGACCTTTTGCTCTTTAAGCTGAGGACATCTTATCTCATTGTGCTATGTTGTGTGTTTAGGTGAATTATGTGAGGCAAATCACTTTTTTATTTTAATCTGTATTTAACATTATTTTATAGCTTGTGGACTCCTGGTTTGGTAACTTCAGAACTGCCTGAAAGAGGGCCAAGTTATTCAGTAGCTAAGGAGAGGTACAAAAGGCATTCTGGAACTTAACACTCCACCTGCTCTTGGGCAAACAGCATGGTAAACAGAGGGCTTTTCTTTCACAGGTTGCGTTGTTAAGGCCTGTGACAGGCAGTACAGAGGGAGAAGTGGCAATATGGGGTATTGAGGCAAGAGGGAGACGTTAAGTCAATATGGGGTATGAGTAACAAGGGCAACTGGAACAGATGACAAAAATCAAACTGTCCCTCGTGTTTGGCGAAACAAACTTTCAGCATGAAGCAATTTCTTTCAGGCAGGTCTGATTGTCTCCCTTCTACTGACCAAACAATACTAGATCAGGCACTGCGCAGCTTCCTCCTGTCTGGAACAGTCTGACCATTGATTTTTAGTCACCATAAGTAGAAGTTAGGTTCTTAGGAATTTGTGAGTCGAACCTACTTACCAAAAAAATTGAAATAGAATTTTTTTTTTCATGGTAAAAGATCCATCACATTTTCTAGTCAGATTATGAAAGTATTTATTTGCAGTTACACTTCTCAGCTACTGTGTTTCTGAAAATTCACCAAAGGAGTGGTCTAAGGTAACTGCCAAAAATGGAGCTGAAATTGCTGTGGGGAAGCATGTTGCCATTTTCCCCCCCTAAGGTCTGCTGTTTAAGGAATGCTATTGTCCAGTGGTGAAATACAGAGCGAGAGTAAGTGCAGCATTTAGGTTTTATTCCTTTCTCCATGTGTACTGTCATCTTTCATCAAGCACTTCCTAAAAGTAGTTTTCTTTGTATGCTCATAGTAGGATGACCTCCGCTGCTTTGTTCTGTGATTCTACAGCACCTACCACAAAGGGAGCTTATTCCATGACTGGGCCTCCTAGGTGCACTGTAATACACATAATGCCTGCAGTTGGGAAGCTAGTGTAACAACTATTTATTATGCCAGGAGGGACCTCTTAGAACAAGATTACTGGGTCTCAGTGAGCCAAGAAAAGTATGGATGCTTTAATCAGGGAAGCATTATATAAAGCTGGGGGCCCACACTTGGTGAGGCCTTTCTCAGTCTTGCAGAGACAATTGCTAGTTAGGCAGCCAGCACTTGAGGCGAGCTCAGCTATTCCTTGATAGCTGTGCAGTGTTGAGCTAAGCAACAGAGTGGCTTTTTTTTTTGTAAAGTGAAAATTGGTCCCTTACTTCTGCTAGGTATTTTCAGAGATGTAAATAAAGCAGCAGCAATTTTAGAAGTGTTCTGACTAATCTTCACACACAGGGTGTTTTTTTTTTTAAATGACAGTTTCTCTTTTCTCCCTTTATAGGCAGTATCAGCAATTTCAGGCTGAGAGTGGTGTATGTGCAATTTGGTTGTCTCCACACAGAGACACCACACAGTGTACTGAATGCTAACCATGCTGACTTCCTACTGGGAGGAGGATGCTTTGCAACTTCTCCTGTAGTAGACTTCCTGCTCCAGAGGGCATATACCAGCAGAACTCTATATGTAATAGACATGCTCAAAACTCGGAACTTCTATTTCATGGGAAATTCTGAAAATTGTTTTCATGTTAAGTTGGAATAGAACATCAAAAATTCCTACAAATATAAAAAAAATCAACTCTTATTTTAATGTCAACTTGTTTTTTCTTAATTTATTTTTAAAAATTAAATGTTAACAATTTTATTATTACTAAACCTTCACCAGTCAAAACAAACCCTTGCTGGATTGAGTCTCTTCCTGCTATTGCTGCTGTTGACTGGGCTGACTTATATAGGATCCTCAGCTTTCCCACTCCCACCAGCCGTTGGGGGAATTATTGGTTAAATAGATTCATCTGGACCATCCCATAGTTCTACGGTTGTGGGGTAGTCCACTATCTGCAGTTGCATTTCAGAAGACCAGGGTTCTCTTTCCCCACTCAACGACAACTAACTTTAACAAATTTCAAAATGCTGTTTTTTAAATGAAATTTAAATCAATATGGTCCATTTTTCACTTTCGATAAATTGACATTTTCCAACAGAGGAATATTCCACTGGAAAATTTTCAGTCAGCTCAAATATTTGTCTTTAATAATGACCAAATTTCTTGGTTATAGTCTCAAGATTAATAGGTGACTGCCATGACACACACTGGACCACTGCCATAACCTTGGCACTAGAGTAACAGGGTGTGTGTGTGTATTTATATATACCATTGCTTATACTACAGAACCAGAACTGATCACAGGACTGGCTTCAGTTTACCCTATGATAGACATTACCTGCAAGACAAAAATAAAATTAGATGGAATTTGTACAGTGTGACGCTTTAGTCCTTTCAGTTTCCTAAGATCTGCAAGAACAAAGTTGGAGAGGAAATCCACTCCTGCTGAGCATACATCCTGCCCAGGAATTCTTCAGTTTTATTCCTGAAGAACTTTGGAGCTCAACAGTGTCTGGTGAGTATGCACCCATAAATGCCTCTTCTGAAAATCTGTACTCATGCAGTAGTGCCATGGAACTCCTTCTCATATAAGTTAGGATTAGTCATGGAAACATTCAAATTCTCTTCCTTCCCCCCACCCCAGCTCCCCCTTTTCCCCCGGTTCTATAATATATTCCTTTACATATTCACCTTTATGAACAGAAATGGCTCAAACACAACAAAAATTACAGCTTAGTTTTTGCTAGTTTGGAACCACATCTGGATTTTCCCAGACTCATACACTTTTTTAATTTTAAAGTGAACATTTGTACAAATATGTGAACATTCATGGAAAGTGCATTATTAGTTTGTAACCAACTGAAGTATAGGGTCACAGATCTAGATACAGTATATAGATACTTATTCTATGCTCCATTTAGTGACCACTATAGGGCAGTTCTGGGAGCTACTTTACACCAAGCTGATAAAAACAAGAGACTATTTTATGGACTTTCATGTATAAATTTTATAGTGGGGTATTTTAGTATCTCCACTTAAGGTAAATGATATTCTCAGAGCCGGATCTTATAAGTTCTCTGGGCACAGGTCTACTATCCCCTTCGTTGGGAGATCTGTAGTGTGGTGGGATCGCAGGATTGGACCTGCAAGTCTAGTCTCAGCAGTAGATATTAGGATCCCGATTAACTGTTTATAGTCATGCATGAGCATGCTGCTTTTGCTTTAGTATTTTGGAACATGGAGCAGGATGGTTTTCAGACTCCTTAGGAAGCCTTCCCACATAATGAAAATCAAAAGATAGACAATGAGAGGGAACATTGCTAACATGTGCGTCACTTCAGATCTGTGGCAAGAGGTTGAGAGAATTTTACAATAGTAAGTAATAACTGAAGGCTTGATAATTATAGAGATTTGTAAATCACACAGTGTAGACTCTCAGTGTCATCTTGCTGGATTTGTTACTCCCCAAACATGCATTTTGGAACAGTGGAATTGGTTTCTATTTGTGTAATGTTTATTTAATTTGTGTATATTTTCTAGCTTTCTTTGTTCTGAATTGGCTAATAACATGTATCACTTTGGCCTTAATCTTTACATAATATATTTACACTACTTGTACATTGCAATAAAAAATGACCCCCCTCCATCTGTCAAAAAAGTCCTATCCTGAAGACCTCACTCAAGCAAAATTCCCGTTGACTTCAATCAGAATATTGTATAGGGTCTGCAAGGGACAGGACCATATAGTAATACTTACAGCTATTTAACAATGCTTTTTTGGGGATTTCAGTTAAAGTGGAGTCAATATCTTTTCTTAAACAAGAAGTTGGTACAGCGTGGGACTTGGAAAAAAAGGGATGGGGGAACACAGCTGGCTCAGCAATTTTTTTTCAAAAAGCTGTATGTAAAAATGTTGAAGGGAGATTGTGATTTCTTGTTGGTTGCTTCTCTGTTATGTTAATGGCTTATATCAGGGTTGGCCAAACGTACTGATCCTCCGAGCCACATATGCCAATCTTCAGAAGTTTGAGAGTTGGGCGCAACTGCTCAGGGCTTCCATCCTGTGGCAGAGTGGTGGGGCTCAGGGCTTCAGTCCGATGGGAGGTGCCTGCCAATGCACATGGCTTCAGCAAGAGTGAGGCTAAAGCCCTGAGCCCTGGCAAGCACCTCCTGTGGGTCTGAAGCCCCTAGACCCCCTCCCCACTGGGCAGAAGCCTCTAGCCCCACAACCTTGCTGTAGGGCAGAAGCCCTGAGTTCTGCCCCCATGTCTGGTAGGTGGAGAATGGGGTGAGGGTGAGGGGCTCCATGAGCCGCACTTTAACTGTAAAAGAGCCTCATGCAGCTTGTGAACTGCGGTTTGGCCACCCCTTGCCTATATCTTTGCTTGCTGCTATCTGGTCTACGTCATTTCTAATGAAGCAACTCTCATCTCCTCTGGTGTAGTCCTCATTTGCAGTTGCTCTTGCTCCCGCTTGGAAAAATGTGGATTTGGATGTGTTTCCTGTTTTACCCTGTATTGTGTAATTAAAATATTCTGTTATAGAAAGTAATTCTTTATTAATATGTTAAAGATAAAGACTCTAAGACAAAATTGGAAAGTTATTTTGTTTTTGTTTCTAGCAGTGCGTTTAACAGTTTTCAAATAATTTTTGCATTTATTGTGTAAGTAGATGGTGAGGGCCAGATTATCAACTGGAGTAAATTGACATATTGCTGTCAGATGAGGAAAGGCCACATAGAGTTAAAGGATCTGGTTTCTAGAGTAGATAATGACTGCCACCTACATTTTTAATGGAGAAGATAGCCATGGTTGAGTTTGTATATCTTCAGCTTCCAGACTAAAAATAAGATCACATCTTTAATAATGAGAGTAATTAACCACTGGAACATTTACCCGAGGATATAGTAGATTCTCCACCACTTTAATTCTCTAAATCAAGACTGAATATCTTTCTAAAAAATAGCTACAGCTCAAACAAAAGCGATAAGCTTGAGGCAAAAATTGCTGGGTGAAATTCTATGGTCTGTGTTATGCAGGAGGTCAGAGTAGATGATCAAAATGGTCCCTTCTGGCCTTAATCTATGAATTGTGTGAGCCAAATGCGAGTCTGGAATAGCTGTGAATTTACATCTAATTTGATAGAAGCACCTGCATAAGGCCTCTTAATACCATATTAGGGCTATTGGCTCATTAGGAACTTTGAGAAAAGATGACCACCTTGTACTGAGCCACTATTGTCTGCCACTTCCTGCATTTTGTTTGGACATTTTATGTTCAAGTACTAACTGAGGGATGATCCCATCATGCTTTATTCTCAAAGATAAATCTTTGGTGGATCAGGCCCTCAGTTGTACTCTCTTGTTTCACATAGTAAACTATTCTTTGGGCAAAAAAGAGCAATGCAGAAACTGTAACAATGTTAACATTTTTATAGAAGGAGTAGAAATTATGGTACCAGCACTAACTAGGTAGGTAGATGCGCCAATCTTGTGCAGACATCCCAAACTGCTACCTCAGAGGTGTCGTGCAGACAAGGATATTTTTCTGAAAGTAGAAAACAGAAAAAAATGTACCACAACACTTGAGCTGGTTTATATAAGGAGTAATAATGCGCCAGCTGCTGTATTTGCTGTTACTCAAGAGAGCTGGCTCCTGCATCCTCACTTGTTTATATGTTCATGAAAACTAGATAACAGCTCAAAGGTCACTGCTCTCCACTCACTGAATGCCCAGAAAACAAAAGTGTAGTCCTTGAGAAATATAAGCACTAGGGGCAAAGGTCACCAAACATTATTTCAGTTCTGTGGATTGTGAATAGCTTTACAGAGGGTAATAATTCTGAGCCCAATAGTATTGCTTTTCCCAATAGCATTGCATGCCATGGAATCCACAGACTGTAAGTACTATCCTCAGCCCCAGTAGTTCACTGGGGAGGAAGGACACCACGCCTTCAACAATTGGGCATCATAAGAGTTTTAGAAGATTGCTCTCATGTAATATAAATATTGTCACTCTGCTTCAATGAAGTATTGCTTTTCATTTCAAAGCCACTGTTATAAATCCCACACCCTGTAAAAAAGCGTTAGAAGAAACAGCTACAGTGATGATGAATTCATTCTCTCAGCATTGTCAATGTCTGTCAGTGCACTTATAAATTGTGGATTGTTTTGTGGATGAAGAATTGAGGAAATACAGTGAGATGTGCACATAAATATTGATAAATTAGAAAAACAATGACAAATAAAGGCTTTGGTGTTTGATTGAAGTGAAAGTCCTCTGCTGAAGGCCAGTATAACACATGTAAGATTGCACTTGCCTTTAAGCCAGGCTAGAAAAATGCACCTGAGAAACACACTCATTTTTCCATTTAAAATGTCTGCCAACTTTGCTAGGTCAACAGGAGGCTAATAGAAGCAGGAGAGGGGTAAAAACAAGCCACAAAACCCAACAATGCTTAAAAGTACATAAGGCCAGATATTAAAGTATGTGGCAGGGTTGGGTACTTGAAAGTACAATAAAGATCCTTGTATAGTATTCAATAATGGATGAGTTTTTTGGAACTCAAAATTACTTGCTGAAAATACCTATTTGGGTTCATTTTTGTTGTAGTTGTAGTGATAGTTTTTTCTGATCACTGCTTGCTCTTCTGTTACCTCCTCCACTCATATTTCCAGATTAAAGTCTACTTTTTACCTGAAATTTCTCCCCTTTTTTCCATTTTTTTTCTACTGTCAGTATACAATGGCATGAGGCATGTAGGGCTTTTTTTTTTGTCCAGTCTTTATCGTTGCTCCCATTTTGTTCCTGCAGTTTGTAAACAAACAATTACAAGCACATGTTAGATTATTTAGATATCTGATTACACTGCTGGACATCTAGGGCACAAATGGCACCCGCAAATTGTAGCAACAAAATGAAATATTTGGTGTTGAAAATTCAGGCTATGTGCTGCTGCCAACAATTTATAGCTACAGTCTTAATTGGTGCACAGGATTTAGCACAAACCCTCAGCAAGTAAATTTCACCTAATCAATTGATCTTCTTTAAGAAGACTAAGTATTGTAAGTTAAAATGCTCTAAAATGTTTTAACTACTAGAATTATGATAGATTTTTCCATTGTTGAATAATAAAATAATTATACATAATTAACATAAAATCTCAGTTTTGAGAGGCTGTTATTGGGCTATGCAGAACTTCTAAAAGCAAATATTAAAAACTGAAAGGATCATATTAACGTAAACTGTAGAAGAACAATCATGCAGAACTTTTGATAAAAGATCAGCTTTATAGTACATTGTGACACTAGTGATATTTTCTTTCTAGATCAGCGGGGCAAACAAAGAAGCAATGTTGAAACATAGCATTATCTGTCCAGCTTTTTGGGGATTAAGAATTTACAGACCCTCATATTCCAATATACACCTAAACAGGCCATACCCTTAGCCCTGGTTGCTTCTCATTGGAAGGTGTGGGTCTAAGTTGTCTCATGAGCTTTGAAAATCAAGTCTTTTTTTCTTTCTTATGGTAGGTGCAGGGGCTGCTCAGCAGTGCGTTTGACTATGAATCACCATCAAGGGAGATCAGTGGTGGAACCACAAAGCCCCAGATGTTCTTCAGCATCTTACAGGAATATGTACTTTCCTGGCCCATACCTGCTAAGCATGAACACTGCCATCATTGCAATAGCCATGTCACACCTGCTCCAAACATACCTCTTTGTGCTGTGCACCCATGTGAAAGGGGGCACTGGTGCAGGCATAAAGTCACTGTGCTGAGCATAAAGCTTTTTGAACTGCTCTGTGCAGTTGCTGCTAATACACCTGGAGACCCATCCAATTCCCACTGAATTCTAGGGGAAGACTGTCATTGACTTCAGTGAGAAATCACGATCCTGTGCTGAGCATACATGTTCAATCCAACAGGGTCACATGTCCCATCCACACCCTTGCATGAATTACAGTATCAGGCACACTGACAGCAATGATCATGTGGTTATCTTTATTTTCCTTGAACATCTGCTGAGCATTTCTAGCACACCATGGTGGCACATAAGCAGTAAACCGAGATAATCTTGTTCTAACAATTTTGGAAATAAAGTGTTTTCTCTTCAAAGCAAACAGGTCACAGATATGTTAGCTGCTCCATCTGTGCTGGCTAACTATTCCCTGTCTAGTATATCCTGAATGGTGCTGGAAGTCTATTAGTTATTTATCATCACCAAAGATGAACCAGGTGACCTAACAGGTCATATACAGTACAGTATGTTTCTTAGTTAGAAAAATTGTACTTAGTGCTTTGAGCCAATTTCCATGATGATTATATTTTTTCATATTAGAACATTTGTTTCATAAAACACTAACTCTGACAAGTGCAGCAGTGTTTAGAATATCAAGTTTTTCCATCTTGCATTACTGACAAACTGCAATAATGCAGGGTACATCATAAAGTTTACAAACAGCTTTGACTCTGAACCACTGCTATAGCTTAAAAATAAAGGTGAAAGAAAAATCCAGAGAGAAAATTGTCAATGAAAATTGGATTGAAATTGGATATGAGCATGTGCAAATTACAGAAGTCACTCTGCCAACATTTATGGGGAAAATAATTCTAGCTGCTGTTACATGGCCAATGCTGCTGCAAAAGAAATGAACTTATGAACGTAGATTGGACATAAATGGCTACAGGCAAATCCGAGTACCAAATGGAAAGGAAACATCATTTTAAAAAAAGTATAGGTGCATACAAATGTATACAGGCCTACTCTAAGAAAGGACTGAATTGCAAAGTTTATATGCACAGAAAGATTCATGTTGTATAGAATTTTGAACCCCAGAAGAGGCCTGCTCCAGCAAGGTCCCCTGGTGCAGCACCCCCCAGTGAAATCAATGTTGAAATGGGTTCCTAGTGGGATTTCTGAGCATGAAGCACTTCCTGGATAGGGTCCAAAGTTTTGTATTGTTCAGATTCAGGTTTTTGTTCAACCTGTTTTAAAAGAGGGAGAAACCAAATCTGGCTCTGAATTTCACTAATATTTACTCCCTGCTAATGTGTTCATTCAAGATCTTAAAAAGCTGAATTTTAGAATATCTCCTACTGTTAAAAAAAAAAAAACAAACAGAAATTTCCTGGGCTACATTATGCTCTTTAACAGTGTAACTGTAGCACCATTGTGGCTAATATGGAGTCCTTTCTGCCAGCAGCTCCAGCCAAGTAAGAGCACGCAGGGGAACACAGCAGGGAAATGTCCTCCCATCACAGGGGCACTTGCTCCAATCTTCCTGGAGCTTAAACAGGTGGAAACACACTGGAATAGTACAATGAATATAGGAAATGGAAATATTTATTTACAGAAGGATGTGTGACGGGTTGTCCCCCACGCCACCGCCGGGTTGCCACCTGATGTACTACAGTCCTATGGAGCCTCCCATTCCACCATCCTGTCCTGCTGAGCCAGGTCCTCAAGCCTCCTCTAGGACACACACAGGTAGGGATTCTCCCAGCTATAGAAAGACACAGACATGGAAATCAGCTCTGCGTGGGAAGAACCAGCTAGCGGATTGCCCAGCACTCAAGTGCACACAATGTCTGGGGTGCAAACCCAAAATTGCATTGTCTTGCACTGTACAGAGGCCTGCATAAAATACATCTTAGTTATGCCATATTCATATCATAACAGCTGTATGAAGAATATGGGGTGTAGTGTCACAGGATGTATGGAGAAAAATGGGGAGAAGATGAGGGAGTGGCAAAGCAGGGTTACATCGGACACATGGACCCACGGTCTCACTGGTACCACAATATGAAAGGACAGATGCTGAGCACTTTGTCTAGACTGAGTTCAGGAATTCTGGGCAGAGATCCAGTCCAGCAGTGAGTCTTGGGTGCTCCTGGTCATCTTTGGTGCCTGTAAACTTCCACAACAAACTCTTCTGGTGCCCTCTTCCGCCGCCCTCTGCAAAACACACACAGAGAGACAATCTCCTCACTTAACTAAGTACAGCTTTCCTGATTCCTAAAGCAAAGTCACAAGCCCCAGTACTCACTGCCCCGTACAGCTCTGAGTGTCAGTGATATTGGGTCTTACTTCTCAGGCGATACCTCCCGGGCACAGTGCTCCTCCTGGCTCCTGTCCTTGGACGTCTCTCTTGGGCTGGTTCTGGGCTGTGCTGCTATGTGAGGGTCTGCTCACTGTGGACCCTCACAGAAACTTCTCTGACCAAGGCCCTTGCTCTATAGACACCCATCAGTCAGCACTGGAAAATTATATGCAACATGAATCTCTCTGTAAGGTTTCCTAGAAACCATACAACAAATATGGCATTTAAGAGTGAATATGGCTAAAGTTTATTAGACTTGAATTGTATTGTGGGTAATTGTCCAGTAATAACCTTTGCTAAATTATAAGAAGCCTTTACTTTACTTAACAGGGAACTCAGGCTCCCCAACCTCTAATATTATCATCATTCAAGATAATGAGCAACACAAACCATTCTATTACCAATCTAAAAGCAATAAATGTCAAAGTAAAGAACTATGCAATATTCTGGCCTGGAAGAACAAAGGACAAAAGTAATGATAATGCCTTTTTATATTTGCAGTCTATTATATCATGCATAACAAATGTCTCTGTAATTGTAGACAGTGTTATTTTAACAGGTTATAAAGGGAAGATGGAGGAAGAGGTGAGGGAGTTTTGATGACTGCCCTGACAAATGCTGCAGGGTTGTAAAACTAAAATACCTGATAATTTCTGAATTCCAGCCTGGGAAACGTTCTGCTTGGGTTATTCTAAAACTGCTCAAACTGTATTGTTTAATACCACCACCTGACTCCCCACAATGTGACTTCCAGCTTCAAGCTTGCCAAGTCAACGGTTTTACTAATGAAGTGGCAGTAGCCTAAGTTTTACACTGACAGTCATCAGCAAGGGCAGAACTATATTTTTAATACAGATTATTGATTTTATGGAAATTACTGAGCTGGACACTTAGAGCAGTTGGTGGTCACATGGCTTTGTACATTCATTGTGCAACGCGGGGTTCAGGTGATATATGGGAGTCCTTTCTTAGGCAGTAGCCATGCTGGAGTAGGTTGTTACTTGTGTATATATCTAAAGTGACTTTTGAATTCACTTGAGCTTCTCCATGTTTACACCAGTGTAGATAAGATCAGAATCTAGCTGCCTGTTTAATCACAGATATGAATCATGTCCAAAAGTTAAAGCACTTGATTGGAACTCAGGCCGTCTGTGTCTGTTTCGCCTCTGTAAAAAGAGGCTCTCTCTTATTATGTTTACTGGCATATCTAGCACATACCAGTGCTACCTGCTGGTGGCATGGTTAATTACAAAATAACATCTTTAAACTCTTCTATTAAATATTTAGTTAGTTAGCTTTGACACTGAGAAGACAATTAACCTTGTGGGAATCTTTATCTATCTAGATGTCATACTCCCAGATAGACTAGGCAGAGTTAGAATAACTCCACTCTCTTCAACAGAGTTATTCCTATCTACACTAGTGTACCTGAGAACAGAATGTGGCCTCAAGACATTAACAAGAATTTTCTCTCCAGACATGGACTATACTTCACAAGCTTAATTCCCCACTGTCTTGCATTTTGTGTAGTCATCTATTATACCAAAGCGTGTGTAGAGGTGTAAATGATTACACACAATGCCAGGCAGTGGAGAATCAAGCCCTATATGTTAACAACAGCAGACCAAGTTCTGCTCTAACTTGCACCCCACATTTAGTTATTAGTTGCTGTTTATATAGCATTAAGGGCTAACACTGGTTAAATTCAGCTCTAAAATGGACTCATTTGTATCATTTTTATTTTGCTGGACCTGTCGAATGCAGGGTGGGGGTTGTGTGCAGGTGAGGTGGTTCTTTTTTTTGCCACAACAGAAGCTAACTAGTAGAAGCTACTGCAGTAGAAAAAGCAGATACTCGAAAGCAAAGCTCTAAAACCAGCTGGCAATAGAAGCCTGAACTGAATTGAAATCAAAGGAGGAAGAAATATATATATATACTAAAATGTATTGTGCTTTTTTTATCCTTTTGTCTCCATTTCCATTTTTGATGTATGTCTTTCTCTCAGAGGAAACAAAAGAATAAAGTTAATCCATATTTGTGTTTTGCCTGCCAGGATTACAGCCCAAATCTACAGAATGACTAGTAGTGGTTTGAATGTGTCTGTATTAGATCATCTCTTGGAAAACATTAGAAATAGAGTTATATGGTGGTTGAGCCACACTGCATTTGTCAGTGAGGATGTGGGAAGAGCTTTTCCCAGGGGAAGTCTTTTATACAAGACTTTGTAGGTAGGTTTCTGAATGCTGAAAACAGCCCTGCTTTGTGTTCATTTGACTTGTTTGCTTCTTCCTCATTTCTTAAGAAAAACAAACTCATCTGTTTCTGTTTGCCTGTTTTTATACTGTTGCATATGTGTGTAGTAGGATTGTATTTTAACCTGGATATAGGTATGTCATGGTATAATTCCCCACTCTGAACCTTAGCGTCCAAAAGATGGGGTACCAGCATGAATTCCTCTAAGCTCAATTACCAGCTTAGTACTTGTAGCGCTGCCACCAACCAGGAATTCCAGGGCCTGGTACACTCTGGTCCCCCCAAAACCTGGCCCGGGGACCCCCAAGACCCAGTCCCTCTGGATCTTAACACAAGGAAAGTAAACCCTTTCCCTCATCATTGCCTCTCCCAGAATTCCCCTCCCTGGGTTACCCTGGAAGATCACTGTGATTCAAACTCCTTGAATCTTAAAACAGAGAGGAAAATTCACCTTCCCCCCTCCTCCTCTCTCCCCTTCCCATACTCTCCCTGAGAGAGAAAGTAATCCTAACACAGAGAGAAAATTAACCTTTCTCTCCCCCTTCCCTCCTTTCTCCCCACCAATTCCCTGGTGGATCCAGACCCAGTCCCCTGGGGTCTCACCAGAATAAAAGAACAATCAGGTTCTTAAACAAGGAAAGCTTCTAATTAAAGAAAGAAAAAACAGTAAAAAATATCTTTGTAAATTTAAGATGGAATATGTTACAGGGTCTTTCAGCTATAGACACTGGGAATACCCTCCCAGCCTAAGTATACAAGTACAAATTAAAATCCTTTCAGCAAAATACAAATTTGAACTCCTCCCAACCAAATACATATTGGCAAATAAAGAAAACAAACATAAGCCAACTCGCTTTATCACCTAGTACTTACTGTTTTGAATCTATAAGGACCTGTATCAGGGAGATTGGAGAGAAACCTGGTTGCACGTCTGGTCACTCTCAGAACCCAGAGAGAACAACAACCAAAACTAACAGCGCACACAAAAAAACTTCCCTCCCTCAAGATTTGAAAGTATCCTGTCCCCGGATTGGTCCTCTGGTCAGGTGACAGCCAGGCTCACTGAACTTGTTAATCCTTTACAGGCAAAAGAGATATGAAGTATTTCTTTTCTATTAACTCTTACGTATTTGTTTATGACAAGGTAAGACAAAAATTGGGGTTAAGAACTGTGTTCAGCTTGAGAGGTTTGTGCAATTTAACTGAAGAGCCTGTTATGGGCTTTCACAAAAAATGATCTCCAATGCTTATGGATCAATGTCCTAACAGATAAAGCACAAGATGGGATATTAGGTGGTATCTGCTACAGACCATCAAGTCAACTAGGAAACAGGTACATAAGGAGCTGGTCATCCTATCTATAATGAGTAAGGGGAAAAAAACCTCTGTGATCATGTGGAATTTCAATTTGAGTGACATGCTGGACGTCTCAGACTTCCAGTACTTAAACATCCCTGGAATGTCTAAATATTGTAGAGGACCATTTCCTAATACAAACCATGTATCCAATATGGGGGAATTCTATATTAAATCTCACCTTGGTAGATAAAGAGGAACTGATCACAGAACTAAAAATTAATGGAAGTTAGGTTCAAGTAATCATGATGACTAGATCAGATGTATAAAATGCAAACAGAAATAATTCCAAACCAGTGATTACACTTACTTACACATACCCACACTCACTCACTCACTCACTGCTTTAAAAGGGCCAGTTTTACAAAGCAGAAAACAATTATTAAACAAATGAGCTGGAAGGAAGTATTGAATTGGAAAACTATGAATGATGATTGGGAATTGTTTAAAAACACTTCACTAGATTCCCCAAAATCATACTTACAGTTGAAGAAGGCCATGTTGCTTAAACAAACAAGCAAACAAACAAACAAACAAACAACTGGTTTAATGGGGAAGTGATGGCAGCTAATAATATATACCAAATGGAAGAAAAGGGAAATAGATAGAAATGAATATAAATCACAAGCCACGAATTGTATAACATTGATAAAGGAAGCAAAAGGACAAGGAGAAATTTATGGACGGTATTGTTTAAGACAATAAGGAGTTTAAGTATATTAGGAATAAAACGAGTCCTAACAGTGGTGTTAGTCCACTACTAGATAGAAATGGTTGAATGATCAATAGTGATGTAGAAAAAGCAGACGTGTTCAATAAATATTTCTGTTCTGTATTTGGGGTGGAAAACAACTGAAGTAGTCATATCATATAAGACTCTTTCCATTCCAGTAGTATCTCAGGAGGGTGTTAAACAGCAGCTACTAAAGTAAGACATTTTTAAATCAGGAGGTCTGGATAACTTGTATCCAAGAGTTTTAAAAGAGCTGACTAAGGAGATTGCTGGTCTGTTGATGTTCATTTTCAATAAATCTTGGAACACCAAGGAAGTTCCAGAAGACTGGAAGAAAGCTAATGTGCCAATATTTAAAAAGGGTAAATGGAATTACTAAGGTAATTATAGGCCTGTCAGTATGATGTTGATCAGCATTAATTATAGTACCTATCTTTAATTCTTTACTAATCAAGTTCTCTATCAGCCACTGAATTATCTTTAAAAGGATCAATGTGAGTTTATGGGAAATAGATCCTGTCAAATTAATTTGATTTTTTTAATGATATTACAAATTTGACTGAGAAGGGTAATAGTATTGATGTAATATGCTTAGAACTCTGTGTGGCATTTGACCTGGTACTCTATGACACTTTGATTTAAAAAAAAGTCTAGAAAGACATCAAATTTAAACTGCACACATAAAATGGATTAAAAACTGGCTAAATGATAGAACTCAAAATGTCATTGTAAATGGGAAATTATTTAAAAGGTGTGCTTGTAGCAGTGTCCTGCAGGGATCGGTTCTTGGCTCTACACTATTAAACTTTTTTATTAATGACCTAGAAGAAAACATAAAATCATCACTGATAATTTCTAGATGATACAATAACTGGGCAGTGGTGAATAATGAAGAGGACAGTTCATTGATACAGTGTAATCTGGATCATATGATAAGCTGGGTGCAAACAAATAATATGCATTTTAATATGGATAAATGTAAACATATCCAGGAACAAAGAATATGCACCAAACTTACAGTATGGGGACTCCATCCTGGAAGCGGGGACTCTGAGAAAGCTTTGTGGATCATGGTGGACAATCAGCTGAACATGAGCACCCAGAGTGATGCTGGGGCCAAAAGGGCTAATGCAATCTTGGGCTGAATGAACATCTTGAATTGGAGGAGAGGGGTTATTTTATCTCTGTATTTGGCAACTTCTGCTAGAATACTGGGTCCAGTTCTCATGTCCGCTATTCAAGAAGGATGTTGATAAATTGGAGAGGGTTCAAAGAAGAGCCACAAGAATGATTAAAGGATGAGAAACCATGTCAGTTTGAGGCCCTTGTATCTATTTTGCTATGTAAAGAGGAGGTTAAGGAGTGATTTGATTACAGTCCATAAGTACAAACATGGGAAGCACATCTAATAACAGGCTTTTTAGTCTAGCAGAGAAAGTTATAACATGATCCAATGAATGTTTGGAAGTTTGAGCTAGAGAAATTTAGACTGGAAATAGAGTGTACCTTTTTAATAGTGAGAGTAATTGATCATTGGTTAGTTAACAAACCATAGGTCACGGTGGATTCTCCATCACTGACCATTTTTAAATCAAGTTTGGATGTTTTTCTAGAAGATCTGCTCTAGGAATTATTTTGTGGAGTTCTATCTCTGTGGATAGATTTGAGACTATGCTTTGCTAATCTGACTTTTGACCTACTTGATCATGTGCCAAATATGATTTATGTGTTAACAGAGAAATGAAAACTCAGTGGTTTGCTTTTCTATAGTGCTTTTCACCCAAGGATCAACACACTTACTGAATATTACTTACCCTTCACCCTCTCTGTCTGTCAGGCTAAGATTTGAAATGATTGCCATCAGAATGAGTTAAAGGTAGTATGAACAAAGCCCAGGATACCCCTATAATCCAGTCTTCTGATTTAATGCCCAAGCAACACCTCTTTGGAGGAAACTAAAAACTCATTACGTTCTTGAGTGAACTCGCACAGAAAAACAAGAGACAAGAACATCGTATTGCCCATGGGCACTTTTCACATAGCAATCATTCCATATCTGATCTTTCAATAATAGTGTGCAGGTTTCTCTTGAAGGCTATCTGCAAAAGTCAAGTTTGGGAACCTAAATTCATAACTCTGCTAGACACCAAAAGCCACGGATTTAACAGGAACATTGATTTAAGTCCTTTTACAACTATTTATAACACATCATATTGCCTGCTACCCTCACTTGCACACTTCAAACATAGCAATCTAACCCTCCAATTGCCCTCTTAAGTTCAAGTGACCCCCTTCACTACTCGTTACCCCTTCTGCTTAACAATCTGTCCCAACTTGTATTTACCTCAGACACTCTGATTTCCTTCCCCAGATCTGAAGACCTCTGTGTAGTTAGAAATCTTGTACCTTCCAGCAATAGAAGATGGTTCAATAAGATATTGCCTCGCCTACATTGTCTCTCAACTAATATTAATACATAACAATTTTTGGCCTATTGCACTGGGCTTCATATTGGCAGTGGAGAGGTAGTCACATTTCAAATAGACCTTCCATGCTTCCAGTTGTTTTTTCAGGCATCCTGCAAATATATTGATGATGCCTCAACCAACTTTCTGTTGGATGTGTCAGTAGGGTAGAGAGCCCAAAGTTTTCAGCAGTTCTCTTTATGATTAGGTTTGTACACAGACTGATGGATATTTGTGCTGAACAGAGCCCAGAAGTAAGAGTTTCCCATAACCCATAAAATCTTTTGCTAAAAAAATTATCTTCTAGCATTGATCACAAGCGGGTGCTGGAAAAAAAACAACCCACACTAGTGCCAAGGGATTTGCTTTCATCTTCAAAGAGACTAAGCAATAAAACAGTATTTTAAATATGTGGAGAAAATATTTAGTGTTTTCTCATATTCATTGTTATAAGGGAACTGTAGCTACAGCTGCCTTTTCCTATAACCATGCCAGATAAGTATTCAGTATGTTCCTTATAAAAGTAATTATAAAAAAAAGTAAATTATAAAAATAAAGCTTCTGTGCTAACTCTTTATTTATCATATTGAAGAACATTTTAATACAGAATAATTTCATCACAACAAGGTCAAACACCACCAGCTGGTATTATACATTTGACCATCTACCATCTGAGTGAAGATAATGGATCCCAAAGAATATAGTAATTGCCTTACTGGAGCAGATTAGTGCTCCATCTGGTCCAAGTTCCTATCTCCAGTAGTTACCAGTACCAGCTAGCTTCAGTAGAATATGAAAGAAAACACTGCGGAAGGCAGTTATAGAATCATCTGCTTATAAGGAGTTTTTTTCTTTAGACTATAAACCATTTTGAGAGATAATCAGCTCCTTTTGGTGTTCAAACACGGTACAGCACAGTGGGATCCCAATCCTGATTGGATACCACTGTAACTAGTACAGTAACTCCTCACTTAATGTTGTAGTTATGTTCCTGAAAAATGCAACTTTAAGTGAAACAATGTTAAACAAAGCCAATTGTCCTATAAGATTTAATGTAAATGCAAGAGGTTAGGGTCCAAGGAAACACCTGTTTGCCGGTGCTTAGAACTTTCTGGGAGGGAGGGGATGAAGCAGAGAAGCCCTTGGGAAATTCCAAGATTCTTTAGCAAGTGCTCTGATTTGAAACATGAAACCAAAAATTTGAAATTTTGCCCAACAAGAAAATTTTAACCCCCAACCTCCAAAAAACTAGGGAGTGTCAAAACATTTTAGAATTTTATATTAAAATATTAAATATGTAAGCATATAAAATATTAGTATTGTTTATTATATTTAAATATACATAAATGTCAACACAAATTAAAATGACATTGCCGAAATATGTTTCAACTTTTGCCCCTTGAAAAATTTCCAAGTGAAATTTTTTGTTGACGTACGTGCAAAACATCAATTATTACAAAATTGCATTTTTTACCTAGTCACTGGGAGGGTGGGGTTTATATTTCTTCCAATTTTTTAAAAATCTCATATTTCTAGATACTCTTATTCACAAATGTCTAACCTTTTTTTCTGGATCCTACTAAGGTCTTGGGCTGGGATTCACAAAGGAGATTTCGGTGCCTAAGTCCAACACTTAGGGTCCAACACTTAGGCACCACTGGCATTCATAAAACCCCTGTTCAGCTGCTGCATAATTCTGGACACCTAAATTTTTACTGCTGAAATCCCTAAGATGCCTAAATTTCAGCACCTGGGCATAAGCACAGCCACCAAATCCTAAGATTGCTCAGCAATTAATTCTTAAGCCCCAGAAGGATTAACAAACTAGATTTCCCCCCATCTATCTTGGGGGCACAATGTGATAGATGTGCTCTGAGCATATCTAAACCCATACAAAACAGGGGCTGGGAAGGGAGTATCTCATTTATAACCTTTAGCCAAAAGAGCAAACGAGAATCTATATCCCAGGGGGTAGGGCCCTCACCTGAGAGCTGGGAAATCCAGGTTCCAGTCCCCTTGCTCCAATGACTAATTATTGATATGTACGAAGTGGTGATGTAGCTGTGTCGATCCAAGAATATTAGACAGACAAAATGGGCGAGGTAATATCTTTCTATTGGACCAACTTCTGTTGGTGAGGGAGATAAGCTTTTGAGCTACATAGAGCTCTTCCTTAGGTCTGGGAGGAAGAATATGCAACAAAAAGTTCCTTTCTACCACAAAGAATAGTATCAACCATTTTATATTCTGGCCAAATAAAAATGTAACTATGGTGCAAATATTAACATGGAGTAGCAGAAATAAGAAGAGGTGAGTTGTGGAAGCATGAGGCGGGAAGGGACCTTGATCCAGCACCCTCTGCTGGGGCAGAACCAAGTAAACCTAGGTCATCTCTGACAGGCGTTTGTCCAACCTAGTCTTAAAAATTTCCAGTGACGTGGATTCCAAAATCTCCATTGGAAGCCTATTCCAAAACTTAGCTACTACCATTATAGTTAGAAAGATTTGCCTAATATCTAAAGTGGAAAATGTGGACCCCTTACTGAACGAAGGAGGCAACCTAGTGACAGGATGTGGAATAAGCTCATGTACTCAATGCTTTTTTTGCCTCTGTCTTCACGAACAAGGTCAGCTCCCAGACTACTGCACGGGGCACCACAGCATGGGGAGGAGGTGATCAGACCTCTGTAGAGAAAGAAGTGGTTCGGGAGTATTTATAAAAACTGGACTAGCACAAGTCCATGGGGCCAGATGTGCTGCATCTGAGAGTGCTAAAGGAGTTGGCAGATGTGATTGCAGAGCCATTGGCCATTATCTTTGAAAACACATGGTGATCAGAGGAGGTCCCAGATGACTGGAAAAAGGCTAATGTAGTGCCCATCTTTAAAAAAGGGAAGAAGGGAGATCCGGGGAACTACAGGCCAGTCAGCCTCACTTCAGTCCCTGGAAAACCATGGAGCAGATCCTCAAGGAATCAATTCTGACACACTTAGAGGCGAGGAAAGTGATCAGGAACAGTCAGCATGGATTCACCAAAGGCAAGTCATGCCTGACTAACCTAATTGCCTTCTGTGAGGAGATAACTGGCTCTGTGAATGAGGGGAAAGCAGTGGATGTGTTATTCCTTGACTTTAGCAAAGCTTTGGATAGGGTCTCCCACAGTATTCTTGCCAGCAAGTTAAAGAAGCATGGGCTGGATGAATGGACTATAAGGTGGATAGAAAGCTGGCTAGATCATCGGGCTCAACAGGTAGTGATCAACGGCTCCATGTCTAGCTGGCAGCTGGTATCAAGCGGAGTGACCCAAGGGTCAGTCCTGGGGCCGGTTTTGTTCAACATCTTCATTAATGATTTAGAGGATGGCATGGACTGCACCCTCAGCAAGTTTGCAGATGGCACTAAATTGGGAGGAGTCGTACATAAGATGGAGGGTAGGGATAGGATACAGAGGGACCCAGACAAATTAGAGGATTGGGCCAAAAGAAATCTGATTATGTTCAACAAGGACAAGTGCAGAGTCCTGCACTTAGGACGGAAGAATCCCATGCACTGCTACAGGCTGGGGACCAAATGGCTAGGCAGCAGTTCTGCAGAAAAGGACCTAGGGGTTACAATGGACAAGAAGCTGGATATGAGTCAACAGTGTGCCTTTGTTGCCAAGAAGGCATTTGGGGCTGTATAAGTGGAGGCATTACTAGCAGATCGAGGGACGTGATCATTCCCCTCTATTCAACATTGGTGAGGCCTCATCTGGAGTACTGTATCCAGTTTTGGGCCCCACACTACAAGAAGGATGTGGAAAAATTGGAAAGAGTCCAGCGGAGGGCAACAAAAATGATTAGGGGGCTGGAGCACAGGACCTATGAGGAGAGGCTGAGGGAACAGAGATTGTTTAGTCTGCAGAAGAGAAGAATGAGGGGGGATTTGATAGCTGCTTTCAACTACCTGAAAGGGGGTTTCAAAGAGGATGGATCTAGACTGTTCTCAGTGGCAGCAGATGACTGAACAAGGAGTAATGGTCTCAAGTTACAGTGGGGGAGGTCTAGGTTGGATATTAGGAAAAAAATTTTCACTAGGAGGGTGGTGAAGCACTGGAATGGGTTACCTAGGGAGGTGGTGGAATCTCCTTCCTTAGAGGTTTTTAAGTTCATTCTTGACAAAGCCCTGGCTGGGATGATTTAGTTGGGGATTGGTCCTGCTTTGAGCAGGGGATTGGACTAGATGACCTCCTGAGGTTCCTTCTAACCCTGATATTCCATGATTCTAACCTAAATCTCCACTGCTGCAGATTAATCCCATTACTCCTTGTCTTATCTTACCTTTAAAACAGCCTTTAACATATTTGAAAACTTATCAGCTTCCACTTCAGTTTTCTTTTCTCAAGACTAAACATGCCCAGGTTCTTTAATCTTTCCTCACAGTTCAGATTTTCTAAACCTTTTATTACTTTTGTTTGCTCTTCCCTGGACACTCTCCAATTTTTCCACATTTTTCTTAAAGTGTAGTGCTCAAAACTTGATACAGTACACTAGGTTAGATCTCACTAGTGCCAAGTAGCACAGGACAATTTCCTCCCACATCTTACAGACAATACTCCTGTTAATGCACCCCAGAATTATATTAGCCTTTTATGCAATTGCATCACAATCTTGACTTATATTCAATTTAAACCCCAGAGCCTATTTAGCAGTACTACCACCTAGCCAGTGATTCCTCACTTGTTGTGTATTTGATTTTTCTCTTCTTCAGTGAAGTACTTTGCACTTGTCTTTATTGAACTTCATCTTTCTGAGATCAGACCAATTCTCTAACTAGTTAAGGTCATTTTGAATTGTAATCCAGACCTCCAAAGTGCTTGTAACACCTGCTAGCTTGGTGTCATCTGCAAATTTTATAAGCATACTCTCCTCCCCATTATTCAAGTCAGTAATGAAAATATTGACTAGTATTGGATGCAGGACCTGCCCTAAGAGAACCCACTAGATACATGCGCCCAGTTTGACAGCTAACCATTGATATGACTCTTTGAGTACAGTCTTTTTCAACCAGCTGTGCACCCATTTTCTAGTTACTTTGTCTAGCCCAGGTTTCCCTAGTTTGCTTATGAGAATGTCATGTGGGATGGTGTCAAAAGCCTTACTAAAATCAAGATACATCATATCTATTGCTTCCTCCCATCCACTGGGCAAGTAATCCTGTTAAAGAAGGCAATTAGGTTGGTTCGGCCATGATCTGTTCTTGACAAATCTACATTTGATATCTTTATCACACTGTTATCCTCTAGATAGACTCATAGCCTCTAGGACTGGAAGGGACCTCGAGAGGTCATCAAGTCCAGTCCCCTGCCCTCATGGCAGGACCAAATATTGTCTAGACCATCCCTAATAGACATTTATCTAACCTACTCTTAAATATCTCCAGAGATGGAGATTCCACAACTTCCCTAGGCAATTTATTCCAGTGCTTAACCATCCTGACAGTTAGGAACTTTTTCCTAATGTCCAACCTAAATCTCCCTTGCTGCAGTTGCTTACATATTGATTGTTTAATTTGTTCAAGTATGTTTCCAGATATTGAAGATAGGCTGATTGGTGTATAATCACCCAGGTCCTCTTTGTTCCCTTTTCTAAAGACAGATACAGCTGGCTAGTATATACCAAATCTGACATCTGGGCACCCCCTGTACACAGCTGTATGTGCACCAGTGCTGCTTCATTTGCAATGCTAGCTGAAATCCAGTATCACTGAGAGGGGGCTGGCTGGATGATACACTGCAGAAAGAAAATCCATGACAGGTAAAATTACAATGGTAACTAAAAAAGATGATGCCTTCTGTCTCCTGCCAATGTCTAGGTCTCCACCACCCTCCTCTCCCTTCCATTTTCTGGTAGATCTGTTGACTGGCTCAAGTCCTGAGGTTCCTGCTCAGTCATGGCAAAGGCAAAATTCCAACTGACATACATAGAAATGTCAGGCCAAATAAGAACTGAATAAAATCTGTCGAAGGATCTCAGGGTTTGACCCCATGTTATTAAAACAATACCTGGCCTACCTCAGGGCAGTTATTGGTTTGGGTAGCAGATGGAAAAGCAAAGCTCACTAGCTTACACATGAGTGTGAGGAGGAAGGAGGGTGGTGTCTTGGGAGGAGACATAAGACTGGGGATGAAGTGTAAGATTGGGAAGCAGGAGGCAACAATGTGTAATGTAGAGGATCATAGAAATGAGAGACAGGAAAAAAATGAAATGAAGGTAAAAAGAGAGGGGAGGAGAAGGTGAGTAATTAAAAGAGTAAAGACACAGGAAAATAGGGATTGAAGAGGAAAAAGGAATATCTAACATGGCAGATAAATTAGTCTGAAGGAAGATGGAGAGATATCTGTGAAGACGGCATGAAGAAATGAAGAGTGGAGATCAGGGAAAATGATTTCTTCCCTTCTGTCCTCCGTATCCCAAAAATATTAATTTAAAATGAATTTATAGCCTGTTAAAAGCCAAAATACATTCAAACATAGGTCCTCGCTGTTTGGATTGTGTGGGCTGGTATTAGTCTACTTAAAACCTCCACTCCAGCCCTGCTCCATTACCCTCATGCCCTCCATTATGCCCATACTAATCTTCCTGCTTCTGACCCCCCAGCTCCCCCTTTCCCACTCGTGACCCAGCCCAGCACAATTCCTTTAATATCTAGGCTGGGCTTTATTTGGGGGCAATTCCCAGTTTTTTTGCCCTATTGCTTCAGTGTAGGACTTTCAGAAGTGTGTGACGAGTCCCATGGAAAGGGATCCTTGGAGACCCATTGAAATGAATCCCTTGTGAAAGTCAAGGGGACTTGTGCTTCCAACTCATTTAAACACTTCTGAAACACCTACATTAAATCCACCCCAGCTGATAGATCAGGAGCCAGCAAAAGTCTCTATGCACTGCATGTTCCTCGGAACTACTGTACAATCAGATTTTCCAGAATCCAAACAGCAATAAGTCTTGGCCATCCAGAAGACTTGGTGTGGAGTTAACGCTCTCTAAAGGGGACGGGATATTGGTAAAGGAAGAAAGGCCACAAACCTTGGTCTGCATTCAAGCAAAACTCCCACTGACCACAGACCTTGGCCCAATATGAGCACCCAAGGAGTCATGCTGTTTCAGGGATGGGGAGCCATGTGGTTAATAGGAGGGAATCTCCCAAGATTTGGGCAGATGGAGCCTGGGATTCTACAGATGTTCAAGGCCTTGGCTACTGACCCTGAATAAATTTGTAAACCCCTCCTCCCCAGGGGAGACCATAATAAGAAAATTCCAGGAGGGAAACCTCAAGGAATTTTCTAAGCATTATTGGTCTTCTAAGTACTATTCCTTATGTGCATGTTTTCTAGCAGGATGAGAGCATGTGGCCCAAAGTTCATATAATGTTAAGATATTTACAGGGGCTCACTCTGAGGAGCAAACCTTTCAAATTGGCCATGATTTGGTGTGGTGGTTACCATGAGTTTGAGGATAAGGGCTTGTGGGAGTCCCACAATTTCAAAACAATGGGACTGTCTACTCTACAAAAGGAGGGAATAAGCAGAAATGTGAGGGGTGGGCACTCTGTTGTGAAGCAGTTACCCAAAGTTGTACTGTTGCAGCTGTTCGACACAGGAATTAGATATGGTTTAATGAGAAAATAAGGTACCTGAGCAGCTGAGCTTTTAAAACCAAAAAAGAGCATTTGTTATCAAGCGACTATGATATGAAAACTGCAAAACTATTGATCATTCCAGCAGGCATGTAAACTGCACTGGGACCTCACTGCTGTGGTTTTGTTTAGACTCAGACGTTTTATTGAGCTGTTCATCAGTCAAACTTAAGAGACGATGGACATTTTTATTGGGGTAAGTGTTCTCTGCATGGACCAAACTAATTTGTCTCTTAATATCACAACTCTATCACTATATTCCCCTCCCTGCAGCCCCTGCCCAGAGCAACAGAGGAAGAAAGTAACACTCAATATAAACTATAAAGGCAAATCCTATAAATATAACCTAGTCTGTAACTGAGCCTCCTGGGAGAAAGGAGTTAATTTGCTTCAATTTCTCCAGATTTATGAAAAGATAACTAATACTGCTATTATGAATAAATAATTAATATCAGTTCCTTCAATAATTAATATCCGTTCCTTATTGTTGATTCTCCCTTCCACTCCAAAAGATGCTTTGTACACCTGCAATTGTGATTTATTGTTTTTCTGAGCACAATGCAATATTTGTAATTATGGAGTTTAAATTCACTCCATAGTGAAGATTGAATAATGTGTTCAGTAAGAGTAGGGCTGAAATCTCTTTGCTAATAAGAATGAAAACAGATGCTGATCAGAACCAGACATTATTTACTGTTAAGCCTTATCTACTCAAGGATTTTTCTCCCAAAATTTTCCACCGTTGGTACAATAATGCACCAGTGGCTACTGATATTTCTTAAGTTGTGTAGCAATTACATGCTCTGAGTAAAGCTGCTGGAGTTGCGAGGTGGGGGGGGGGTGGGCACAATCTGTTTATATAGTGGTCTTGTGTGACACATTATGTTATTTAGGTCTTAAACTATGGTTTAAGATGACCATCCCAGGTCACATAACTGCGGCAGGGTTCAGAGATACAAGGTCATTCACTAATCCTTCCACAGGCATTGTAGTAGTAGACAGGAGTGAGAGGTGACAGTAACATAGCAAAAGCTATCAGCTATTTTATGGTCATGTCATACCAAAAAAAGCACATGGTAAACCATGAAAGGCCTTGTTTAAGTATCTTTGGTCTCTTCAAAAATTTAAAATCTTCCTCTTTTAACAATGCTGACATTTATTCATTTTTAAATTTCTAGTAACTTTACTCATAGTTTTGGGCAGCCAGCATCACTTGGTGCTTGTCTTTTATTTGATTCCTTTCAAGCAGATGCAATTCTGCCTCAATCCTTATATGACCCTTCCTGTTACTGTAAAATCAGAGTGAATGACAATGAATATATCAACCCAGAAGCCCTGTGTGGTAGGCAAATACTATTATGCTCATTTCACAAATGGAGAGCTGAAGCGCAGAAAGACTAAATAACTTGCCCAAGTTCACCCCAGAAGTTAGTAACTGAGCTGGGAACTGGACCCAAATCTCCAGAGTCCCGGTGCTTTTTAACACAAGACCATTCTTCCTCAGTCCTCTGCTTCCACATACATAGTGGCCATTACTGAACTCTGAAATAGCTAGATATGGAAGTATCCATTATCATTTGCATCAACATAGTATGGAGCAACAGATACACTGTATGATATTTTCCTTGTCAGCCCCTGTCAATTACTTTAAGTATTCTGCCTCTGAACATGGTTTAAAAATGTCTACTCCTAATTAGAGCTGGATGAATTATTCATGTTTAATAATATTTACTGTGCCTCCCCCTGTTTCCTACAAAAGCATTCATTATTCATAAGTATTAACTGAATAGCAGGGTGGTGTGTTTTCAAATGTTGGATGCCCGGGCTTTGTTGCTCTTGGTGTAATTTGCACCTTGAAAAAGTCATGTCCTAAACCTTCCTTTCCTCTGCTAAAGATTGCAGGAAAAATTCTGAGGGATTGCACCTCAAATAACACAGCTGGCTCCTTCAGATGGTAGGTACAAAAGGAGGCCTGGCTTTTTGATAATGTAGCTTTTTACAGGAACAATCTTCAGCATCCTGGTTGTTGGGAACCTACTTTGTTTTGCAATTTGTTACTGCTAGTCTATGATTAGTCACTTATGTCTAATGATATTGTTTAGAGCCACTGTATTTGTTAGGCACAGTATTCATCATAATGGGGGAAGATTCCCGCTAGCCCTGACTTGCCAGTCACATGAGAATCTATTCTAGTTCTGTGTGAATTTGTTGCTGTAAGTGTTCCTTGAATAGAATGGATGGATATTTTGAGAATGAGTTGTTCACAAACAGTTGACTTTGACTAGTTGCTGTTAGTTGTATGATTGGTCCCCTAAGTAATATGGTGTGGTTCCTCCTCCTTCACTGGATAACCAATATTTTAAATGAAAACAAATGGTGTCAACTTGTTACAGTGTTGCCAACTCTTGCAATTTCATCCCAAGTCTTGCGCCACCTCCCACATTCATGATTCCACTTTCCTAAAAGAGCAAGTTTCTAACCCTCTGTAGTGTCTTTCTACACCGCAAAGCGAAGGTGTGATTGTAGCACAGGTAGGCATACCCATGTTAGCTTTCAATGAACTAACGCTGGTGGTATGGTTGTGTGGATGGCTTCAGCATGTGCTAGCAACCTTAGTAAATCCAGGTATTTCAAGGCACAGAGGCAGCATGGTTCAGCAGCTAGCACTGACCAGGGATTCAGGAGACTTGGTACAATTCTGGTTCTGCCAATGACCCACAATGTGACCTCAGGCAAGATACTCAGGGAAAACTAAGAGGAGGGATACTCAGTGGTTTGAGGATTGACCATTTAGGGATCTGGGGCAAAAATCTGTCAGGGACAGTACTTGGTCCTGCTGTGAAGACAGATGGCTGGACTTGATAACCTTTCAAGGTCCCCTCCAGTTCTATGAGATAGGTATATCTCTGTATAAAATACTTCACCCCATGCCTCTATTTCCACTTTCACCCTTTGTCTGTCTTGTCTAATTACAAAGTCTCCAGGACAGTAAACATCACTTACTAGAGGTATTGTACAGCACCTACCATAATGGGACATTGATCTGAATTGGTGCATCTAGGTGCTACTGCAATACAAATTATAATAAATATCCATAAACTATTTCTCTTCTGGCTCCAAATCATACACATCATAGATGTGTAGGACTGGAAGGGACCTTGAGAGGTCATCTAGTCCAGTCCCCTGTACTCATGGCAGGATTAAGTATTATCTAGATCATCCCTGATTGGTGCGTGTCTAACCTGCTCTTAAAAATCTCCAACAAGAGAGATTCCACAAATGCCCTAGGCAATTTATTTCAGCACTTAACTACCCTCACAGTTAGGAAGTATTTCCTAATGTTCAATCTAAATTGCCCTTGAGACAATTTAAGCCCATTGCTTCTTGCCCTATCCTCAGAGGGAAAAGAAAACAATTTTTCTCCCTCCTCCTTTATGTACTTGAAAACTGTTATTGTGTCTCCTCTTAATGCTGTTCTCCAGCCTAAACAAACCCAATTTTTTTCAATTTTCCCTCCTAGGTCATGTTTTCTAGACCTTTAATCATTTTTGTTGCTTTTCTCTGAACTTTCTCAAGTTTGTCTACATTTTTCCAATGTGGTGCTCAGAACTCGACATAATGCTTTAGACACCTGTCACTGGCCTGTGCCAGCCAAAGCGAGCTACCGGGCTGTTTCATTGCTATGTAGACAACCCATTTGATATTTCTACTTTTAAAATAAATCTTTTCTAAGATGCCAGCTCTTCCCAATCCCAACTTCACTTGTCTTTTTTCCCTTCCATGTTGCCAATCCTATTGTTCCAGCGTCTTCCCCTCTCCTAGATCTCACTTCCTCTTCCAGCTCTTCCTTTTCTCCCAAAGCACCACTTCCCTACCCTGCCCAGTGCCGGATCCTGCAAAGTACTGAACACCCTTAACTTCCACTGAAGCTAGTGACAGTTGAGTAACTTCATCAGCTCACAGTGCCCAGTCAGAGTTGACGGCTTATGCCAGCCACCGCAGAGAGAATGGACTTTTCAGCCTACCAGCAACAGGCTCCTTCATCCCTCCCACAGTCAGAGTCAGTGGACACCTTGCTGATGCCATTTGCTGCAGAAGAGTTGGAAACTCCATTGTTGATGCTTAGCAATGGGCTCCCTTGAGGGGACTGATTTTGCTAAGTGCAACAAAATTCAATAGGCCTATTAGTGTTCACATAATCAAGCCACAGGAGAAGTCCTGTAACTGCTGACAGCTACCAAAAGGTTTGTTTTACTGGAGTGATTAGAATGAGGGAGCTTATGCTTAAATATAGGTCTCTATTTGACTTTGGTGCTATATGACATGGATTTTTCATCATAAAACTGAGGACAGAGGCAGGAGTAAATACTTTGAGAGGAAATAGTCCTCTCACCTTATGTTATTTTTATCTGCATAGGGCAGGATAAAACTTTCACTGAGTCATCATTTTTTTCTAGGGGCTCTTAGAAAACTGCACAGGTCTAACTTTTGATGTGACTGAGGCCTGATCTACACCTAAAACTTAGCTCAACCTAGCTGTGAAAAATTCACATCCTGAGGAGATGTACTTAAGCCGACCTAAGCCCCAGTATAGACACTGCAAGGTGGATGGAGAGTCTTCTGTCCACTTAATAACTGCCTCTTGAAGGGGTAGATTTAGTACAGTGATGGAAAAGCCCCTTCCTTTCCTTTACTAAGGATATGACTTCACTACCGGCTGGATTGGCTGTCAGCGATCAATCTCCGAGTGCTCTCCTGTTAACTCCTGTACTCCAGCTCGGTGAGAGGCGCAGGCAGAGTCAATGGGGGAGCAGCAGCAGTCGACTCATCGTGGTGAAGACATTATTCACGTAGCTGAAGTTGCGTAACTTAGATCAATCCCCCCTTCCTCCCAATGTAGACCAGGCCTAAATAGCTACACTACAGTGTTACAGCGACAAAGCTGCAGTGCTACAGCTGTGCTATTGTAGTGCTTGTAGTACATGGCATTGGAGAGGTTTAATTTAGCATTGCCTCAAGAGATTTGGTTTAAAGTGAATTGAATTTGATGTCAGGATTTCGTTGAAACAGTTTTAGTGTCAACCAGAAAAGGTCTGATCAGGAATGAGCTATCCTGCTATAGAATCTACGTCTAGAGTGTGACAGGCTCTATCCAATACAATCAGCATTTCTTTTTATGAGCACTGAAATTTACCGTGTTGTTGAAAGGAAATCAGAGATTAGATACTTGCTTTCATTTCTAGCCCTGTGGGTAGCACTTGATCTGCATTTTGTACACGATTACTGATACTGAGCACCAATGGGAAGTAGGTAATTTTTAATTATTGACACATGATTTGTCACAGTGTCTATTTTGTAGCATATTGGTGCAAATTTCAACATCTACAATTTTTTTAAGAGAATGAGTTTATGGCTTTTACAAAATAAATAGCTATTCATATTCTCAGGTAGTGATCATTGGTAAAACAGCAAAAACAGCTTGCTTTCAGAATTAAGGACCTTTTGGAGTCTGATTGATTTTTATATCAAGCTTCGCTGGCTGAACATGGGTTCCGTCTTCCTAGATAAAGATCTTATACCCTTTCTTCATGGAGCAATGGACACTGGATGACATTTGAAAAGAAAATGACATTTTGTCTCTGTTAAAGCTGTTATGAGAGAAGCGCTAGCCTGACAGATCTGGCAGCTACAGCACAATCAGAGAAAAACATACTGCAGTGTAAGAATGAGTTAGTTTGATAATCTCACGTTTACTTTATTTAGCTGCAACTAACCTTGATTCAGTTTAGCTTTCATGTAAAAGTAAGTGCACTTGCTTTTTCCTCTGTGATAGTGTTATGTTACAGGACCGTGTCCTTTAAAGATGCTTTTAGCAGTGATCAGGCTCTCAGAGCGAGTTCTTGCATTGTACCACTCAGACAGTCATGTGGTGTAAATGTACCCTCACCCCACTTCATCTTGATATTCACAGCAGGTAATATAACAGACTAGCTATTCCATGTGAAAGATCCATGCAAGGGAAGCTGTAATAGTGTCCCTTCATACAGAGTGCATGTACATATATTCCAAATGATTGGGCCAAAGTAGGCCATGAGCAAACAACCTTGTATCTACAGCAAAGAAAGGAGTGTCCTTAACTAATGAGATGTGCTGGCTAAACTCGGAATTTCCAGTTCATGGAAAACTCCAACATCTTGGGATTTCTTGAGAGCTGTAGATTGATTTTTTTCCCTTTTGGAAACACTGTCATATGGTGTTTCTGAAACAAAAAAAAAATGCTCCCTGCACCCAGCAGCTGCTGACTGAAACTGACCTCATTCTTATCAGTTAAATAAATTTATAAGGATTCAGCCAGAGTCAAGTGGTTGATTCAGTAATAGTAGTCGTGTTGTGATACATTTGGCTATACACACTCAAATCAGAATTAGGCCTATGATGTGTGTGTTTATGTTATAACAGATTTAATCTGTTTATAAAAATAGATTCTTTTCAATCTGTGCCACAGTGGTACTTCTGTATCATGCAGCATCCAACCATGTCAATAGGGTGACCATATTTTCCCAAAGGGAAAATGGGACATTCTCAGGTTGGGCCAAATCCCCCGCTCCCTCATGCGGGGCTGGCCCAAGCCTTCCCTGCCTCCCACTAGTGCAGGGCCAGGCTGAGGTCCCACACCCCAAGTTCAGCCCTACACTTCTGCCCCACACATGGGGCCACCCAAGCTCCCCTCCCCCTGCCACCACCTTGTGTGCGGGGCGGGGGGTCCAAGACTCCAGCCGCACGCCTGCACACAGGGCTGCCTGAGGCCCCCCTCTCCACCCTGCACGTGGGGCTGGTGAGCCAGCATGAGCTGCACTCCCTCGTCCTCATTCCAGCACAGGGCTGCTGTTGCCACTCGGTCTCTCCCCTCCCACCGCACGTCCCTCTGCACTAGGGGTCCCACTCACTTTTTTGACAAAACTGGGCATCTGTCCCATTTGCTCTTGTGAACTGATGATCAGCTGGGACAAATGCCTAGTTTTGTCAAAAAAGTTGGGATGGCTGGGACAGGGCCTAAAAAAGGGACCATCCTGGTTAAAATGGGACATATGGTCATGCTACATATCAAGAGAAAACAACAATCACAGCCTTCTCATCAATAAAAGAACTGGATAAGGACTAAGGCAGATAGTAATTATTTGCAGGTAGAGCTCATTCTTGCCCTTAAATCACTGATGGAATCATTTGTTGGTCTTCTACCAGATCATTGCTCGTTCTTCAGTGGCAAAGCAGAGTTGTGCACAAATTGTGTAATAAGAAATCGTTGGCCCTGCTTTCTGTAGTTCTGTTGGCAAATTCTTTCAAATGGGGCAAATCTGATGTTTCTGGAAGGGCAGTCTTTTGTGTGATGTTTTGACTGCATGGCAGAGCAGATTCCAGAACGAAAGCTACCTTCACTAAGAAAAGCTCCTTAAATAAAGCCAGTAAAATGTTAGCTAATCATTCAATGCTTTTCTATTTCCAAACTACAGCATAGCTTGGAAGAGATAGAGGAGATGAGAAAACAGTCAGGGATTTTGCTCTGAAACAGGACTAAACAAATGAGAGGGAAAGTTTAAACCCTCCCAGACATGACCATCTGTAATACGCTGGTCCATATGCAGAAGTTCAGACATTGCCAGTTTAAAGAGAAACAAATTCAGCTTGGAATCTAGTTCTAAAAAAAGTTCTAGTTAAAGTGAACCCACCTCTAAGACTCTTCTGCTAATTTTTATTGTTAATTTTTTACAAAATGTGCTTCCATATTTGTCTCCTGTTGCTAGGAGAGAAACTCTTATGAACAAGAGAAACTAATCAAAGGCCTGATGTCAAGGTTTTTCCCCCACTTTGAACTTTAGGGTACAAAAAGTGGGGACCTGCATGAACACTTTTAAGCTTACTAGCTTAAATCTGGTACGCTGCCACCAGCCAGAATTTAGTGTCTGACACACTTTCTGTTCCCCCAGAAACCTTCCCTGGGGAACCCAGACCCAAACCCCTTGGGTCTTAAAACAAGGAGAAATTAACTATCCCCCTCCTTTTCTCCCCAGACTTTCCCCTCCCTGGGTTGCCTTGAGAGGCTTCACACCGATCCAAACTCCTTGGATCTTAAAACAAGGAGGAATTAACCATCCCCCCTTCTTCCCCCCCCCAATCACTGGTGAGTTCAGACTCAATCCCTTGGATTTTAAAACAAGGAAAAATCAATCAGCTTCTTGAAAAGAAAGCTTTTAATTAAAGAAAGAAAAAAAGTAAAAGTAATCTCTGTAAAATCAGGATGGAAAATGCTTTACAGAGTACTCAGATTCATATAGACCAGAGGGACTCCCCCCACAGCCTTAGATTTAAAGTTACAGCAAACAGAGGTAAAAATCCTTCCAGCAAAAAGACACATTTACAAGTTAAGAAAACAAACATAAGACTAATCCACCTTGCCTAGCTATTACTTACAATTTTGAAACATGAAAGAGTGATTCAGAAAGATTGGGAAAGCCTGGGTGTACGTCTGGTCCCTCTTAGCCCCAAGAGCGAACAACGAACAACACAAAAAGCACAAACAAAGACTTCTCTGCACCAAGATTTGAAGGTATCTTGTCTCCTTATTCGTCCTCTGGTCAGGTGTCAGCCAGGTTCACTGAGCTTCTTAACCCTTTACAGGTAAAAGAGGCATTAACCCTTAACCATCTGTTTATGACACCTGATCTGGCACACTGTTCATCACAGGTAGACCTTTGTGCCCACATGATACTCCAATGAAATCAGTGGAGAGCCACCCACACAAAGAAGTTTGCATGATCGGTTTAACTGACTCACATGGAGAAATCAGTCAACAGACTATACAGCAACAAATATTTTTTTCTTTCAACTCATATTAATTTTAAGTGTTACTTGTAACAATAGTAGGTAACACATTCAGGTAGCCATGATTATCCCTATAAAAATCATCTACATTTAAAAATACATATATTTTCCTCCCTCTTTCCTTAATTGTTACTTATATTACAATAACATAACATCTTAGATTAATAAAGAATTATAAAAGTAACGTGCTTTTCATTAGTTATGGTTGGTTAATTAAAATTTTCCCCAACAGAAAATTTATTTCATCTTAAAAAAAAATCAATTTTCCATCACAAGTGTAACAGAAATAGAGTGACCATGTAAAAAACACTGATCAAAATCAGCCTAAAGCCTTTGCTATGCACATATACACCCAGGGCTACATTGTCTTCTCACTGTTGTAAATTTATTGATTTCAGTGGAGTTTATCCTGATTTATGTTGTGAGGGGAGAATCAGATGCTAGGGCCTTACTTCCGCAAATAGTCGTGTTTGCTTAACTTGAAGTGCTTGAATACTCCTACTGAAGTTAATGGGACCATCCATTTGTTAAGTTAAATACATAGGTTATGTCTACCCTGCAATAAAACACTCAGAGCTGGCTTATGTAAGCTGTCTTGGGCTGCAGGGCTATATAATTGCAGTGTAGATGTTTGGGCCTGGGCTCTGGGACCCTCCTATGTCATGGGTCTCAGATCATGGGTTCTAGCCTGAACTTCTACACTGCAGACTGAGCCCTACAAGCCTGAGTTAGCTGATATGGGCCGTGTTTTATTGCAATGTAAACATATCTAGTGTGCTTAACTGTAGGACTGAGTCCCAGCCCTGTAACTGCTTCTCTACACATGGAGTTATACTTGATTAACTGATCCTGGTTAACTCAGTGGATGGACATACTCTTATTCCTGAAAAAGCTCCCATAAACATTCTAAAAGTGAATCTTTTAAAATCCCATGTTTGCTGCCTTTCTTCGAGGTGTGGGTGGGATCTCACACTGTCCTTTTAAGTTAATATCAAGTTCTTTCTGTCATTTCCTATCTGCCTAGTTATTCCCTCCTTCCCCAACTCCATAAATATCAAAACCTACAAAACCAAAACATAAACATAAAGTCTGTTTAGATGCTTCAAATACCTTTTCATTCTCATCCTCAAAATCAGCATTTCAGTGTAATGAAGAAAATAAAGTGTGTGCACCAAGAATTAGTAAGCACCATAGAAGGAGCATATAAATTGAGCCTTACGCTGCATAATATACAGCTGTGGATTCCATAATCAATAACGTTCTCTTTTCAAAGAATGTGTCTGTCCTTTGAAGTTAACAACAGATCTTATTCCTTGATAGAATGCCAAAGGATTCAACAAAATGAGGAAATAGCTTCCCAGATACTCTTTTGATATCCCACTTGGGGTTTCTGCTGAGTAATATCATCCAAATTAGACAGGAACAACAGAAATCTATCTGAACTTGATAAATGCTGAAATTATGGATTGATTTCTTCAGCGGTATTTTCACATACTGCTAAACGGCTGTGGTTGGAAAAGGCTTACCTCACAATTTCTGGTCATCTGTGATTCATGCTCTAGCATTTTTTCAGGTTTGATTGCCTCTTGTTGTCTGTAAGAATAGTTTAGATGCTTTTTTAAACCTAATGTTTAATACATCCCTGCATGACTGGATTACGCAATAAGAGGAACCTAAAGCATGAAATTCCACCTCTGCAATCATATAACCTTATGTACCTCATACACATGTGCATGCTCTGCAGATTCTTTACAAAATGATTATTGCTGCTATGCGAATATAGGATTCTTGATTTCTGAGCCTGCCTAATGTAGTTCAGATGTAGGAGCAGAAACCTGAGAAGGAGGAATGTGCATTGTCTGCCTAGGGCTAGGATCATCCCCTCACACAGAAATATGTGTAGAGGGGGGCTGGCAGTGTGGGGAGAGAGAACTCAGATTCTCCTCACTGAATTTCTCAGAAAGTCACTGAGGGTATGTCTGCACTAAGTCCAAGCTCTTTCTTAGGTTTAAGTCCCACCCCACTTCGGTCCACACACAAATTAGTCTGACTAGGGTCAGCAAGTACTGAGGACTTCAGGTCCTAGGACCCCGCTTGGGTACTGAGCCAGAGCTCAAGTCCTGCTGTAACTAAGGTCCAAGCTCTATCATTTGCAGTGTGGATGCAGCTCAGGTCACAGATCGGAGTGAGAAAGTCAGTGTAGTGCAGTTTGGACACATTAGTATTGCTGTGAGACCCAGGTCCACCAATTGTAAACCCAGGTTTACCATATAGTGTGGATGCTCAGATGCTAGCTTGGAACTACCAAATTCAAGCCTAGGTCCTACAGGCCCAGGCTTAGTATACAGTGTAGAAATAGCCACTTTTGAGCATGAGCTTACCACTCCATGCAGGGCCAGCTTTAGACCTATTCCACCAATTCTCCCGAATCAGGCCCCATGCCTAAGAGGGCCCTGCACCCAGTGAGAATCCCTTCCCTGGCTAGAGGCGCCTTTTTAATTTTTACTCATCTGGCGGCACTTTGGGTATTCAGCTGCACTTCAGCGATGGGTCCTTCACTCTCTCCGGATCTTCAACGGCACTTCAGTGACGGGTACTTCTCTTACTCTGGGTCTTCGGTGACACTTCAGCAGAGGGTCCTTCAGTGCCGCTGAAAACTTGCAGCGAGCGAAGGAACCACCGCTGAAGTGGCGCCAAAGAATCAGAGCACTGCACAGTGAATACAAGCCCCATGTGTTTTTTTACATATTTTTTTCTTTTAAGTCATCCCTGCCAAAGCCCCATCGAAACTGTTTGAATTGGGCACCGCACTTCCTAAAGCTGGCCCTGCCCTTATGAACCATAACCCTGGGGCGGAAGGCCCTACCCATAGGAAACCTAACCCTAGCTCCAAGTGACCTACCCATAGAACCATAACCCTAGCTTCAAGTGCCCTACAGAAAGGAACCCTAATGCTACGGCGGGGCGCCCTACCAATAGGAACCCTAGCCCTAGATCTAAGTGACATACCCTTAGAAACCCTAACCCTAGGGTGAGAAGCCCTACCCATAGGAACCCTAACCCTAGCTCCAAGTGCCATACCCAAAGGGACCCTAACACTAGCTCAAAGTGCCCTACCCATAGGAACCCTAAGCCTAGCTCCGACTGCTTTACCCATAGGAACTCTAACCCTAGGGTGGGGCGCACTCCCCATAGGAAAAATAAACCTAGTTCCAAGTTGTCACAGTATAATTCCCAGATCTGAACCTTAGCGTCCAAAATATGGGTACTAGCATGAATTTTCCTAAGCTTAATTACCAGCTTAAATCTGATATGCTGCCACCAATCAGGACTTAGGTAGAGCGCCTGATAGACTCTGATCTCCCCCAAAACCTTCCCTGGGGACCCCAAGACTCAGATTCCCTGAGTCTCACAACAAAGGGGAATAAACCATTTCCCTTCCCCCTCCTTTCTTCCTCCCAGCTCTTCCCATCCTGGGTACACTAGGAGAGATAGACGGATTCAAGCCCCGTGAATCTAAACAAAGGGATTCTCCCTTCACCCTTCCTCCTTCCCCTCACCCAGGGGCAATACAGATTCAAGCTCCGTGAATCTAACACAAAGAGGAAATTTATCCTTCCCTTCTCCCCACCAATCCCCTGATGAGTACAGATCCAATTCCCTTGAGCCTCAACTGGGGAAAAAATTAAACAGGTCTTAAAAAGCAAAACTTTTAATAAAAAGAAGGGGAAAAAAAGTACAAGTAATTTTTGTAATTTAGGTGGTAAATATTACAGGGTTTTTCAACTTATAGACAACAGAAAGAAAGCTTTTTCCAGCAGAAATACAATTTAAAATACTTTCATCCAAATACACATTAAAACTCTACCAGCCAGATACACACTTGCAAATACAGAAAAACAATTAAAAAGACTAAACTGTCTTTCTACATTTGTACTTACAAAATTGGAACAGACAATTAGAGAGCCTGTAGGTATGTGTGGTCACTTTTAGAGCGTAGAGAGAACAAAGCAAAACCCCAAACTACAAATAAAAGCTTCCCTACACCGAGATTTGAAAGTATCTTGTTTTCTGATTGGTCCTCTGGTCAGGTGTTTTTTTGGTTCCCTGTTTGTTAAGCCTTTACAGGTAAAAGAGACATTAACCCTTAACTATCTGTTTATGACACGCCCCCCAAATTGCAGACGGGGGGAACCTCCCTGGCGGTGATTTCTTCCGAGAACATTAGAATAAACAGATTAATACAACACATGCACTTTTACATATACTACTAAGTATGTAAACTACAAGACTTTTTACATTTTAAGGACAAATTTTACCCTGTGGATTCTGGGAAACTTTCACGAGAGAGTGCATCAGCTACTTTGTTAGAAGCTCCTGAAATGTGTTGAATTTCAAAATCAAAATTTTGGAGAGCTAAACTCCATCGAAGAAGTTTTTGTTGTTCCCCTTGGCAGTATGAAGACACTTTAGTGCAGCATGGTCGGTCTGTAGCTGGAACCGCCGTCCCCAAAAGTATGAGCGTAGCTTTTCCAGGGCGTATACAATGGTGTAGCATTCCTTTTCACTGACTGACCAGTGACTTTCCCTCTGAGACAGTTTCTTGCTGAGAAACACGACAGGATGGAATTTGTGATCCGGTCCTTCCTGCATGAGAACTGCTCCTATACCATGCTCAGATGCATCTGTGGTTACTAGGAATGGTTTGTCAAAGTCCAGGGCCCTTAGCACAGGGTCCGACATGAGCACCACCTTAAGCTGGGTAAAGGCCTTCTGACACTCATTAGTCCACTTAACTGCATTTGGCTGGGTCTTTTTGGTCAGGCTGGTCAGTGGAGCAGCGATTTGGCTGTAGTGTGGTACAAATCGCCTGTAATACCCAGCCAAGCCTAAGAAGGATTGGACCTGTTTCTTGGACTTTGGGACAGGCCACTTTTGGATAGCATCCATCTTGGCCTGTAGGGGGTTTATGGTTCCTTGACCCACCTGGTGTCCCAGGTAAGTCACTCTGTTTTGGCCTATTTGACACTTTTTGGCCTTAACAGTTAGTCCTGCCTGCCTGATGCACTCAAAGACTTTTTCCAGGTGTTCTAGGTGTTCGGGCTAGGAGTCAGAAAAAATGGCCACATCGTCGAGGTAGGGAACTGCATATTCTCCCAGTCCTGCTAGTAGACCATCTACCAGCCTCTGGAAGGTGGCGGGTGCATTTTGCAGCCCGAAAGGAAGTACATTAAATTCATTCACCCCCGCATGGGTGATGAATGCCGACCTTTCCTTGGAAGGTTCATCTAGCGGTACTTGCCAGTACCCCTTGGTTAAGTCTATTGTAGATATGAATTGGGCACGTCCCAACTTTTCCAATAGCTTATTGGTGCGTGGCATTGGATAGTTGTCTGGACGACTTACCGCATTTAGCTTACAGTAGTCCACACAAAAGCATATTTCCCCATCTGGTTTGGGTACCAGAACCACTGGAGATGCCCAGGCACTGGTAGATGAGCGCATTATACCCATCTGTAGCATGTTCTGGATTTCCCGTTCTATAGCAGCTTGGGCATGAGGAGACACTCGGTAGGGTGGGATTCTAATTGGGTGAGCATTACCTGTGTCAATGGAGTGGTAGGCCCATTCAGTCCGTCCTGGGGTGGCTGAGAACAATGGGGCGAAGCTAGTGCACAGCTCCTTGATTTGTTGCTGCTGCAGACGTTCCAGGGTGGTGGAGAGGTTCACCTCTTCCACGCCACCATCAGTTTTTCCTTCGTAGTAGACACCTTCAGGCCATTCAGCATCATCTCCTCCCTGGTCTGTAAACTGGCAAACCTGTAAGTTTCTGGAATAAAAGGGCTTGAGAGAATTAACATGGTACACTCTGGGTTTTAGGGAGGAATTGGGAAATGCTATGAGGTAGTTAACAGCTCCCAGGTGTTCTTGGACCGTGAATGGCCCTTCCCATGATGCTTCCATCTTATGGGCCTGTTGCGCCTTCAAGACCACAACCTGGTCTCCTACCTTGAAGGAACACTCTCTGGTATGTCTATCATACCAGGCCTTTTGTTTTTTTTGAGCATCCTTTAGGTTTTCTTTAGCGAGGGCTAAAGAATGTTGGAGGGTGTTTTGTAGGTTGCTTACAAAGTCCAGAATGTTAGTTCCTGGAAAGGGTGTAAACCCCTCCCATTGCTGTTTCACCAACTGTAATGGCCCCTTAACATAGTGGCCATACACAAGTTCAAACGGTGAAAACCCTAAACTGGGATGTGGTACAGCCCTGTAGGCAGAAAGCAACTGTTGTAACACTAGGTCCCAGTTATTGGAGTGTTCATCGATGAATTTATGTATCATGGCCCCCAAAGTTCCATTAAACCTTTCCACCAGGCCATTGGTTTGATGGTGGTATGGGGTGGCAACCAAGTGGTTCACCCCATGAGTTTCCCATAGTTCTTTCATGGTTCCTGCCAGGAAATTAGATCCTGAATCTGTAGGATGTCAGAGGGCCAACCTACCCAGGCAAAAATGTCTGTTAGGGCCAGGCACACAGCTTTAGCCCTGGTGTTGCCTAGAGCTACTACTTCCAGCCATCGGGTAGCAAAGTCCACGAAAGTCAGTATGTACTGCTTTGCTCTGGATGTCTTTTTTGGGAAAGGACCCAGAATATCCAGAGCTACTCGCTGAAATGGGACCTCAATTATGGGGAGTGGCTGGAGAGGGGCCTTGACCTGGCCTTGGGGCTTCCCCACTTTGCCCATCCCCTGCCAGTGGAAGGACTTCCCCAACCGGTCTTTGGTTCAGTTCACCCTAGCATGGCCACTGGGGTGATCATGGGCTAAGCTTAAGAGCTTCCCCTGGTACTTAGTTGGAACCACCAACTGTTTTTGCGGCTGCCATTCTTCCTGGTGTCCACCAGAAAGAGTTTCCTTGTATAAAAGTCCTTGTTCTATAACAAACCGGGCTCGGTTAGAAGAGCTGAGAGGCGGTGGGATGTTCCGTGCCACCGCCCAAGCTTTCTGAAGGCCGTCATCTGCTTCCTGCTCAGTCTGGAACTGTTCCCTTGAGGCTGGGGACACCAGTTCTTTCTTAGACTGGGGACTTGGGCTTGGTCTCTCAGGAAGCGATGAAGGTGATGGGGTTGTTTCCGTTGCTGGTGAACCGCTCTCCGCTGGTGCACCAGGTGGTATTTCAAGCTCTGGCTGAGCCTCTTGGGTATGGTTGGTTGCTGCTTCTGCCAGTTTAGGCTCGCTGGCGCCCTCTGGCGTTGGAGTTGAAGATGGATTTGCAAGCACTGTCGTCAGTGCTGGCAACGGTTCTGGTGCTGGTTGCTTTTCCAGTTCCTGGTCTGGGACTGGAGGCGTTGTGGCTGCTTCAGTCGTGGGCAGGGGATCCGGGTCCACTACCTCTGTCTGGGTCTCTGCTAACACAGACGGGGCCTCTGTGGATGGCTCAGGAACAGGAATGGATCTGGAAGCTTGTCTGGTTTGGCTGCGTGTAACCATTCCCACTCTCTTGGCCCGCTTTACCTGGTTGGCCAAATCTTCCCCCAGTAGCATGGGGATGGAATAATTGTCATAGACTGCAAAAGTCCACATTCCTGACCAGCCTTTGTACTGGACAGGCAGTTCAGCTGTAGTCAAGTCTACAGCTTGTGACATGAAGGGGTAAATTGTCACTTGGGCCTTTGGGTTGATGAATTTGGGGTCCACCAAGGATTGGTGAATAGCTGACACTTGTGCCCCTGTGTCTCTCCATGCGGTAACCTTCTTTCCGCCCACTCTCAGATTTTCCCTTCACTCCAAGGGTATTTGAGAGGCATCTGGGCCTGGGGATGTTTGGTGTGATGGTGGTGTAACAACTTGCACTTGGTTTGGGTTCTTTGGGCAGTTGGCCTTTATATGTCCCAGTTCATTACACTTAAAGCATCTTCCAGCTGACTGGTCACTGGGTAGAGGTGGGTTACTGGAGACTGGTGAGGTGGGAGAATAGATAGTCTGGGGCTTTCCTTGGGTTGTAGGTGGGGTCTTGGGTTGCCCTCGGTTGTAGGGTTTATTGTCAGTGTGCCCCCTGGGGTATTCGCTCCCCTTGACAGTAGATTTTTTTTTTCTTTTCTGCCACTTCCATCCATTTGGCTCCAATCTCCCCTGCCTCCGTTACCGTTTTGGGTTTCCCATCTAGGATGTACCTCTCTATTTCCTCAGGAACACCATCTAAGAACTGCTCCATTTGTATCAGGAGGTGCAGTTCGTCCATATTGTTAACCTGGGTTCCTGATATCCAGGCCTCATAATTCCTTGCAGTGTGGTAGACGTGTCAGGGGAATGACACATCTGGTTTCCATTTTAGGGCTCTGAACTGCCGACGGGCATGCTCAGGTGTTATCCCCATTCTGTATCTGGCCTTGGTTTGAAAAAGTTTATAATTGTTCATGTTCTCCTTAGGCATTTCAGCCGCCACCTCTGCTGAAGGTCCACTAAGCTGTGGTCTCAGTTCTGTCATGTACTGGTCTTCAGAGATGTTGTACCCAAGGCAGGCTCTTTCAAAATTTGTTAAGAAGGCCTCAGTGTCATCACCTGCCTTGTAGGTGGGAAATTTCTTGGGATGTGGAACCAGAATTGGAGAAGGGTTGTTAGGGTTGACTGGAGCCTGCTGCCTGGCCTGCGCCAGGTCCATTTCATGCTTTCTCTCTTTTTCCCTCTCTTCACTTTGTTTTCGTTGTTTTTCCATTTCTCGTTGGTGGGCTGCATCTTTTGCTTCTTGTTCTCTTTTGTGGGCTGCCTGTTTGATCTGTTCTTCTCTTTCTGTCAGCTCCACCTCTTTTTCTCTTATTTCCATTTCTTTCTGTTTTCTTTCCATGTCCCGTTTGTGTTCTGCATCTTTGATTTGTTCCTGTTTCAGTGCGTCCTTGGTAGTCATGGTTCCTGCTTTCTTGTGTTGGGTCGCCCTCTGGTGTTTATTGCCTGAGCTGCTGCTTCTCTGTTGCTTCCTTGGGTTGCCTAGCAACAGTGCCTTTCTAACTTTTTCTAAGTAGCCATCCCTGATAAAACTGGAACAAAAAAAACCCCTTCATTTGCATATGTGTTCTGCTGGTGTAGTTGACTCACAGCTGGAGTTCTATTGTTTAACAAAAGACTCTTGTTAAACCTTAATGGCCCTGCCTGAGGCAATCTCTATGCACAGCCAGAAAGGAGCAAGGAAAAAAAATTCTCTGGCTGTAGGTTTTTTAAAAAAAAACACCCTTTCTCTCTGCTTACAAGCAGCTAGCAGAGAAAAGAAAATTAATAATCTTACTGGCTTTTAGATTCTTATCACACCGCTTGCCACCATGTCATAGTATAATTCCCAGATCTGAACCTTAGCGTCCAAAATATGGGTACTAGCATGAATTTCCCTAAGCTTAATTACCAGCTTAGATCTGATATGCTGCCACCAATCAGGACTTAGGTAGAGTGCCTGGTCTCCCCCAAAACCTTCCCTGGGGACCCCAAGACTCAGATTCCCTGAGTCTCACAACAAAGGGGAATAAACCATTTCCCTTCCCCCTCCTTTCTTCCTCCCAGCTCTTCCCACCCTGGGTACACTAGGAGAGAGAGAGACAGATTCAAGCTCTGTGAATCTAAACAAAGGGATTCCCCCTTCACCCTTCCTCCTTCCCCTCATCCAGGGGCAATACAGATTCAAGCTCCGTGAATCTAACACAAAGAGGAAATTTATCCTTCCCTTCTCCCCACCAATTCCCTGGTGAGTACAGACTCAATTCCCTTGAGCCTCAACTGGGGGAAAAATTAAACAGGTCTTAAAAAGCAAAACTTTTAATAAAAAGAAGGAAAAAAAAAAGTACAAGTTATTTTTGTAATTTAGATGGTAAATATTACAGGGTTTTTCAACTTATAGACAACAGAAAGAAAGCTTTTTCCAGCAGAAATACAATTTAAAATACTTTCATCTAAATACACATTAAAACTTTACCAGCCAGATACACACTTGCAAATACAGAAAAACAATTAAAAAGACTAAACTGTCTTTCTACTTTTGTACTTACAAAATTGGAACAGACAATTAGAGAGCCTGTAGGTATGTGTGGTCACTTTTAGAGCGTAGAGAGAACAAAGCAATACCCAAAACTATAAACAAAGGCTTCCCTCCACCAAGATTTGAAAGTATCTTGTTTTCTGATTGGTCCTCTGGTCAGGTGTTTTTTTGGTTCCCTGTTTGTTAAGCCTTTACAGGTAAAAGAGACATTAACCCTTAATTATCTGTTTATGACAAAAGTGCCCTACCCTTACGAATCCTAACCCTACGGCGGGAAGCTCTACCCCTAGGAACCCTATCTCTAGATTCAAGTGCCCTACCCATAGGGACCCTAACCTTGCAGCGGGAAGCCCTACCCACAGGAACCCTAACCCTAGCTCGAAGTGCTCTAACCATAGGAACACTAAACCTACCTCCAAGTGCACTACGCATAAAATACTAACCCTAGCCATAGGAACCCTAACCCTAGCTCCAAGGGCGCTACCCTGTGGAATCCTAACCCTAATGCGGGAAACCCTACCCATAAGAACCCTAACACTAGCTCCAAGTGCCCTACCCTTAGGAACGGTTAGCCTAGGTAGGGGCGCCATACCCATAGGAACCCTAATCCTAGCTCCAAGTGCCCTACACATTGGAACCTTAACCCAAGATTCGAGTGCCCTCCTCTAAGAAACCTTAATCCTAGGGCGGGAAGCCCTACCCATAGGAACCCTAACCCTACCTCCAAGTGCCCTACACATAGGAACCCTAACCCTAGGACAGGATGCACTTCTCATAGGAACCATAACCCTAGGTCAGAGCTCCCTACCCATAGGAACCCAAACCTTAACTCCACATGCCCTGCCCATAGGAACCTTAACCGTAGGTCAGGGTGCCCTTTCCATAGCAATCCTAACCCTAGCTCCAAGTGCCCTACCCAAAGGAACCCTAACACTAGGGCAGGGCGCTCTCCCTATAGGAACCCTAACCCTAGCTCTAAGTGTTATAACCTTAGAAAACCGTAAACCTAGGGCGAGAAGACCTACCCATAGGAACCCTAACCCTAGCTCTAAGTACCATACTCTTAGGAACCCTAACCTTAGGGTGAGAAGCCCTACCTATAGGAACCCTAACCCTAGCTCCAAGTGCTCTACCCAAGAAACCCTAACCCTACGGTGGGAAGCCCTTCCCATAAGAACCCTAACCCTAGATCCAAGGGCCCTACCCATAGGGACGCTAACCTTCGTTCCAAGTACTTACCCATAGGAATCCTAACCCTAAGGTGGGGCGCCCTACCCATAGGAACCCTAACCCTAGCTCCAAATGCCCTACCAATAGAATCCTAACCCTAGCTCGAAATGGGCTACCCATAGGAACCCAACTCTAGAGCAGGATGCCGTACCCATAAGAACCCTGACCCTAGCTCCAAGTGCCATACCCAAAGGGACCCTAATACTAGCTCCAAGTTCCCTACCCTTAGGAATCCTAACCCTAGTGTGGGAAGCTCTACCCATAGGAACCCTAACCTGAGCTCCAAGTGCCATACCCATAGGTACCCTAACCCTAGGTCGGAGCTCCATACACACAGGAACACTAACCCTCGGTCCAAGTGCCCTACCCTTGGGAACCCTAACCTTAGGGCAATGTGCCCTACCCATAGTAACCCTAACCCTAGTTGCAAGTCCCCTATACATAGGAACCCTAACTCTAGCTCCAAGTGCCCTACCCTTAGGAACACTAACCCTAGGGTGGAAAGCCCTACCCATAGGAATCCTAACCCTAGCTCAAAGATCCCTACCATTTGGAACCCTAACAGTTCAGTGGGAATCCCTTCCTGTAGTAACCCTAACCCTAGATCCAAGTGCCCTACCCTTAGGAACCTGAACCCTATGGTGGGAAGCTCTACACATAGGAACCGTAACCCTAGATCCACGTGCCCTACCCTTAGGAAACCTAACACTAGCTCCAAGGGCCCAACCCATAGGAACCCTTACCCTAGCTTCAAGTGCCTTACTCTTAGGAACCCTAAAACTAGGGTGGGAATTTCTCCCCATAGGAACCCTAATGCTACCTCGAAGTGTCCTAGCCATTAGAACCCTAACTCTATGGCGGCAATCCCTACCCATAGGAACGCTAAGCTTAGCTCCAAGTGACCTTCCCTTAGGAACCATAACCCTAGTGCAAGAAGCCCTATCCATAGGAACCTAACCCTAGCTCCAAGTGCCCTAGCCTTACGAACCCTAACCCTTGGGCTGGAAGCCCTCACCATAGGAACCCTAATTCAAGCTCCAAGTGCCCTACCCATACGAACACTAACCCTAGCTCCAAGTGCCTAACCCAACGGAACCGTAACCGTAGGGTGGGGCGCCCTACCTATAGGAATCCTAACGCTAGCGCAGGGTCCCCTACTCATAGGAATCCTAAACCTAGCTCGACGTGCCAAACTGAAAGGAACTCTAACCCTAGATTGGGGCGTCCTACTCATAGATACCCTAACCATAGCTCCAAGAGTCCTACCCATAGAATTCTAACCCTAGCTACAAATCCGCTAACCTTGGGAACCCTAAACTTAGAGATGGGGAACCTTCCCGTAGGAACCTTAACTCTACCTCCAAGTGCACTACCCTTAGGAACCTTATCCCAGGGAGGGAAATCCTACCCATAGGAAGCCTAACAGTAGCTCCAAGTACCCTACCCATAAGAACCCTAACCCTAGCACCGAGTGCCCTGCCCATAGGAACACTAACCCTAGGTTGGGGCGCCATATCCATAGGAACACTATCCCTAGATCCAAGTGCCTTACCCTTAGGAATTCTAACCCTAGTTTCAAGTGCCCTCCTCTTAGAAACCCTAACCCTAGGGCGGGAAGCCCAACCCATGGGAATGCTCACCCTAGCTCCATGTGCCTTACCCATCCGAGCCCTAACCCTAGGTCCGAGCTCCCTACCCATAGGAACCCAAACCCTAGCTCCAAGTGCCCTACCCTTAGAAACCCTAACTCTAGAGGAGGGTGCCCTACCCATAGGAACCCTAACCCTAGCTCCAAGTGGCCTACCCTTAGGAACCGTAACTCTAGGGTGGGAAATCCTACCGATAGGAACCCTAACCATAGCTCGTAGTGCCCTACCCAAAAAACCCTAACACTACCACCGGAAGCCCTACCCACAGACACCCTAACCCTATCTCCGAGTGCACTACCCATAGGAACACTAGCCCTAACTCCAAGTGCCCTACCCATAGAATCCAAACCCTAGCTAGAAATGGGCTACCAATAGGAACCCTAACCCTAGCTCCAAGTGCCCTACTCATAGAAATCCTAACCCTGGGGCGGGAAGCCCTACCCATAGGAACCTAAACCCTAGCTCCAATTGCCCTCCCCTTAGGAACCCTAACTCTTGGTCAGGGTGCCCTTCCCATAGGAACTCTAACCCTATCTTGAAGTGTCCTATCCTTAGGAACTCTAAGCATAAGGCAAGATACCCTAACCATACGAACCCTAACCCTAGCTTCAAGTGCCCTACCCACAGAATCCTAACCCTAGCTGGAAATGGGATACCCATAGGAACCCTAACCCTAGCTCCAAGTGCCCTACCCTTAGGAAACCCAACCGTAGCTTCAAGTGCCCTCCCCTTAGAAACTCTAACCCTAGCTCGGGAAGCCCTACCTATAGGAACCCCACCCTAGCTCCAAGTGCCCTACTCAAAGGAACCCTAACCCTAGGGCAAGGCGCCCTACCTACAGGAAACCTAACCTTAGGGCAGAGTGCCCTACTCATAGGAACCCTAACCCTGGAACCATATGCCATCCGCAAAGGGACCGCAACACTAGCTCCCACTGCCCTTCCCAATGAACCCTAACACTACGGCGGGAAGCCCTACCCACAGGAACACTAGCCCTAGATCCAAGTTCCCTACTCATAGGAACCCTATCTCTAGTTCCAAGTGCCTTACCCATAGAAACTCTAACCGTAGGACCCCTAAGCCTTGCTCCAAGTGCCCTACTCATAGAATCCTAACCCTATCTTGAAATGGGCTACCCATAGGAACCCTAACCCTAGCTCCAAGTGCCCACCCAAGGGAACCCTTATCCTAGGACGAGGCGCCCTACCTACAGGAACCCTAACCCTAGGGCAGGGTGCTCTAACCATAGAAACCCTAACCCTAGCACCAAGTGCCGTCCCCAAAGGGACCCCAACACAAGCTCCAAGTGCCCTTCCCAAGGAACCCTAACACTATGGCGGGAAGCCCTACCCACAGGAACCCTAACCGTATCTCCAAGTGCCCTACCCATAGGAACACTAGCCCTAGCTCCAAGTGCCTTACCCGTAGGAACTCTAAAGGTAGGAACCCTAACTCTTGCTCCAAGTGCCCTACTCACAGAATCCTAACCCTGTCTCGAAATGGGCTACCCATAGGAACCCTAGCACTAGCTGCAAGTGCCCTACCCTTAGGAATCCTAAACCTAGGGCGGGAAGCCCTACCCATAGGAACCCTGACCCTAGCATCAAGTGCCCTACTCATAGGAACACTAACCCTAGCTCCAAGTGCCCTACCCAAAGGAACCCTAATCCTAGAGTGGGGCGCCCTACCTATAGGAAACTTAACTCTAGCTCTAAGTGCCATACCCTTTGTAACTCTCACCCTAGGACGAGAAGACCTTCCCATAGGAACCCTAACCTTAGCTCTAACTGCCATACCCTTAGGAACTCTAATCCTAGGGTGATAAGCCCTACCCATAAGAACCCTAGTCCTAGCTCCAACTGCCCTATCCTTAGGAACCCTAACCATAGGGCAGGAATCCCTACCATGGGAACCCTAACCCCAGCTCAAAGTTCCCTAACCTTAGGAACCCTAGCCCTACGGACCCCAAATGCTAGCACCAAGTGTCCTACTCATAGGAACCCAAACCCTAGTTCCAAGTGGCTTACCCATAGGAACCCTAACTCTACAGTGGGGCTCCCTACCCATAGAAACCTTAACCCTAGCTCCAAGAGGCCTATCCATAGATTTCTAACCCTAGCTCCAAATGCGCTAACCATAGGAACCCTAAACTTAGAGCTGGGTTATCTTCCCCTAGGAACCTTAACCCTAGCTCCAAGTGCTCTACCCTTACAAACCCTAACCCTAAGGTGGGAAAACCTATCCATAGGAACCCTAATACTAGCTCGAAAAGCCCTACCCAAAGAAAACCTAACCCTAGCTCCAAGTGCCCACCCATAGGAACCTTACCCCAGCTCCAAGTGCCCTACCCTTAGGAACCCTAAACCTAGCTCAGGGTGCCATTCCCATAGGAACCCTAACCCTAGCTTCAAGTGCCCTACCCTTAGGAACCCTAACCCTAGGTCAAGGTTCCATTCCCATAGGAACCCTAAACCTTGCTCCAAGTGCCCTTCCCAAAGGAACCCTAAACCTAGGGCGGGGCACTGGAGCTAAAGGAACCCAAACCATAGCTCTAAGTGCTATACTCTTAGGAACTTTTACACTAGGGCGAGAAGCCCTACCCATAGGAGCCCTAACCCTAGCTCTCAGTGCCATACCCTTAGGAACCCTAGCCCTAGGGGTAGAAGCCCTACCCATTGAATGCTAACCCTCGCTCCAAGTGCCCTACCATTAGGAAAATTAACTCTATCGCAGGGTGCCCTACACATAGGATCCCAAACCCTAACTCCAAGTGCCATACCCAAAGGGACCCTAACACTAGCTCAAAGTGCCCTACCCTTAGGAACCCTAACCCTAGGGCGAGAAGCCGTACCATTAGGAACCCTAACCATAGCTCAGTGTGCCCTAACCAAGGAACCCTAACTCTACGGCGGGAAGCCCTACCCACAGGAATGCAAATCCTAGCTCCAAGTGCTCTACCCATATGAACACTTACCGTAGATACAAGTGCCCTAACCAAAGGAACGCTCACTCTAGGGCAGGGTGCCCTACCCAAAGGAACCCTAACCCTAGTTCCAAGTGCCCTACCCATAGGAACCATACCCTAGCTCCAAGTGCCCTTCCCTTTGGAACTCTAACCCTAGGTCAGGGTGCCCTTCCCATAGGAACCCTAATCCTAGCTTCAGGTGCCCAACACATATGAACCCTAACCATAGCTCTAAGTGCTCTACCCATAGGAACCCTAACCCTAGCACCAAGTTCCCTACCCAGAACCCTAACCCTCGGTTGGGGTGCCATAACCATAGGAACACTAACCCTAGGTCCAAGTGCCCTACCCTTAGGAACCGTAACCCTAGGTCAGGGTGCCCTTCCGATAGAAACCCTAGACCTAGTTTCAAGTGCCCTACCCTTAGGAACACTAAACCTAGGGCAGGGTGCCATACCCATAGTAACCCAAATCCAGGCTAAAAATGCCCTACCCATAGGAACACTATCCCTAGGTCCAAGTGCCCTCCCTTTAGATACCCTAATCCTAGGGCTTGAAGCCGTACCCATAGAAACTCTACCCTAGCGATACGTGCTCTAACTGTATGAACACTAAAACTAGCTCCAAGTGCCTTACACAAAAGAACCCTAACCCGAGGATGGCGCGCTCTCATCATAGGAACTCTAACCCTAGCTCTAAGTCCTATACCCTTAGGAACCCTAACCCTAGGGCAAGAATCTCTACCCATAGGAACCCTAACCCTAGCTCCAAGTGCCATACTCTTAGGAACCCTAATCCTAGGGCAGGGTGCCCTTCCCATTGGAACCCTAACCCTAGCTCCAAGTGCCGTACCCTTAGGAACCCTAACCCTAGATTGGGAAGCCCTACCCATAGAAATCCAAACCATAGCTAAAAGTCCCCTATGCAAGAAACCCTAACACTACAGCGGGAAGCTCTACCCACAGGAACCCTAACCCTATTCCAAGTGCCCTACCCGTAGGAACACTAACCCTAGTTCCAAGTACCTTACCAATAGAATCTCTGACACTAGTGCGGGGTGCCATTCCTGTAGGAACCCTAACCCTAGCTCCATGTGCCCTACCCACTGAATCCTAACCCTAGCTCGAAATGGAATACCCATAGGAACCCTAACCCTAGCTCCAAGTGCTCTACCCATAGGAATCCTAAATCTAGCACCAAGTGCCCTTCCCATAGGATCCCTTAACCCAGGTCAGGGCACCATGACTATAGGAACACTATCTCTAGGTCCAAGTGTCCTACCCTTAGCAACCCTAACCCTAGCTTCAAGTGCCCTTCCCTTAGGAACCCTAAACCTAGGGCAGGTAGCTCTACCCATAGGAACCCTAACCCTAGCTCAAAGTGCCATACCCAAAGGGACCCTAACACTAGCTTCAAGTGCCCTATCCTTATGAACACTAAACCTAGCTCCAAGTGCTCTAATCAAAGGGAGCCTACCCCTCGGGTGGGGCGCCCTACCTATAGAATCTTAACCCTAGCTCCAAGTACCATACTAAAAGGGACCCTAACACTAGCTTCAAGTGCCCTACCCATAGGAACCCTAACCTTAGCTCAAAGTGCCTGACCCAAAAAACCTTAACCCTATGGCAGGAAGCCCTACCCACAGGATCCCTAACCCTGAATCCAAGTGCCCTGCCCATAGGGACACTAACCCTAGTTCCAAGTTCCCTAACCTTAGGAATCCTAACCCTAGGGTGGGAAGCCCTACCCATAGGAACACTGACCTAGGTCCAAATGCCCTTTCTGTAGGAATCCTAAACCTAGCTTCAAGTGCCCTACCTATAGGAACCTTATCCTAGCTAAAAGTACCCTAACCATATGAACAGTAATCCTAGCTCCAAATGTCCTACCCACAGGAACTCTAACCCTAGCTCCAAGTGCCATACCCAAAGGGACCCTGACACTAGCTCCAAGTGCCCTTCCTTTAGGAACCCTAACCCTAGGGTGGGAATCCTTACCGATAGGAAAGCTAACCATAACTTAAAGTGCCCTACCCTAGGAACCCTAACCCTACGGTGGCAAGCCCTACCCACAGGAACCCTAACCCTAGATCAAAGTACCCTACCCATGGGACATTAACCCTAGTTCCAAGTGCCATACCCTTAGGAACCTTAACCCTAGGGTGAGAAACCCTACCTATAGGAACCCTAACCCTGTCTCCAAGTGCTCTACCCTTCGGAACACTAACCCTAGGGCAGAGTTCCCTACCCATAGGAAGCCTCACACTACCTTCTAGTGCCATACCCAATTGGACCCTAGCGTTAGCTCCAAGTGCCCTACCCTTAGGAATCCTAACCCTAGGAAGGGAAACCCTACCGATAGGCATCCTAACCCTAGCTCCAAGTGCTCTGCACATGGGAAGAGTAACTCTAGCTCCAAGTGCCCTACCCATAGGAACCCTAACCCTAGTTCCAAATGCCTTAACCATAGGAACCCTAACTCTAGGGCGGGGCACCCTATCTATAGGAACCCTAATTCTAGCTCCAAGTGTCCTACCCATAGAATCCTAACCCTAGCTCGAAAGGGGCTTCCCATAGGAACCCTAACCCTAGCCCCAAGTGCCCTCCCCTGAGGAATCCTAACCCTAGGGCGGGAAGCCCTATCCATAGGAATCTTAACCCTAGATCCAAGTGCTCTACCCATAGAATCCTAACACTAGCTCAAAATGGGCTTCCCATAGGAACCCTAACCCTAGCCCCAAGTGCCCTCCCTTGAGGAATCCTAACCCTAGGGCGGGAAGCCCTATCCATAGGAATCTTAACCCTAGATCCAAGTGCCCTACCCATAGCAACCGTAACCCTACTGCACGAAGCCCTACCCATAGGAACAATAACTCTAACGCCAAATGCCCTACCCTTAGAAACTCTAACCCTAGGTCAGGAAGCCCTATCCATAGGAATCCTAACCCTAGCTCCAAGGGCAAGACCTTTAGGAACCGTTATCTAGCTCCAAGTGCCCTTCCCATAGGAACTCTAACCCTAGATCCATGTTCTCTACCCATAGGTATCCTAACCTAAGGGCGTGGTTCCCTATCCATAGAAATCCTATCCCTAGCTCCAAGTGCCCTACCCATAGGAACCCTAAACCTAGCTCCAAGGTCCTTCCCCATAGGTACCCTAACCCTAGGGTTTCGCGCCTTTCCGATAGGAACCCTAGCCCTAGCTTTAAGTGCCCTACCCTTACGAACTCTAACCCTAGTGCCAAAAGCCCTACCTATAGCAGCCCTAAACCTAGCTCCAAGTGCCCTACCCTTAGCAACTGTAGCCCTAGGTTGGGAAGCGCTACTCATAGGAACCCTAGCCATAGCTCCAAGTGCCATACCCAAAGAAACCTTAATCCTAGTGCAGGGCGCCCTACAATTAGGAACCATAACCCTAGCTCTAAGTGCCCTACCCGTAGCAACCGTAGCCCTAGACTGGGACACATTACCCATAGGAACCCTAACCATAGCGCCAAGTGCCCTACGCTTAGGAACACTAATCCTACGGCATGAAGTTCTATACATAGGAACCCTATTCCTTGCTCCAAGCGCCCTAGCCATAGGAACCATAACCCTAGGGCGTGAATCCCTATCCATAGCAATTGATACCCTAGCTCCAAGTGTCCTACCGATAAGAACCTTAACACTAGCTCCAAGTGACTTACCCTTAGGAAACCTTACCTATGGCGAGAACCCCTACCCATAGGAACCCTAACTCTAGCTCCAATTGCCCTAACCTTTGGAACCCTAAACATAGCTCCAAGTGCCCGACCCATAGGAACCCTAACCCTAGCTCCAAGTGCTCTACTCTTAGCAACCCTAAACTTAGGGTGGGAATCCCTACACACAGGATCCCTAACCCTAGCTCCAAATGCCCTTCCCATAGAAACCATAACCCTAGATTCAAGAACCCTTCCCATAAGAATTCTAACCCTAGGGCGAGAAGCCCTACTCATAGGAATCCTAACCCTAGCTCCAAGTGATCTTCCCATTAGAACTCTAACCCTAGTTCCAAGTGCCCTACCCTTAGGAACCCTAACCCTACCTCCAAGGACCCTACCCTTAGGAACCCTGACCCTAGTTCCAAGTACCCTACCCTTAGGAACTCTAACCCTAGAGAGGAAAGCCCTCCCCATAGGCTCCCTAACCCTAGCTCCAAGTGCCCTAACCTTAGGAACACTAGCTCTAGCTCCAAGTGACCTACCCATAGGATCCCTAACACTAGGGCGGGAAGGCCTATAAATAGGAGCCCTATCCCTAGCTACAAGTGCCCTATCCATAGGAACCCTAACCCTAATTCCAAGTGCCCTACCCTTAGTAGCCTTTACCCTATGGAGGGAAGACCTGTCCATAGGAACCCTTACCCTAGCTTCAAGTGCCCTTCCCACAGGAACCCTAACCCTATCTCCAAGTGCCCTACCCTTAAGAACCCTAACTCTAGGGCGAGGCGCTCTACTCTTAGGAGCACTAACTCTATCTGTATGTGCCCTAATATTAGGAAACATAGTCCTTGAGCGGGATGCCCTACCAATAGGAACCCTAAAACTAACTCCAAGAGCCCTACCCTTATGAACACTAACTCTAGATCCAAGTGCCCTACCCATAGAAACCCTAACCCTACGGAGGGAAGCCCTAACCATTGGAGACATAACCCTAGAACCAAGTACTCTACCCATCGGAACCCTAACCCTAGCTTCAAGTTACCTACCGATAGGATCCCTAATGATAGTTCCAAGTGCCCTACCCATAGGAACCCTAACCCTAACCCTAAGGCCGGACACCCTACCCATAGGAACCCAAACCCTAGTTCTGAGTGCCCTAATCTTAGGAACACTAACCCTAGCTCCAAGTGCCCTACCCATAGTAACTGTAACCCTACCTCCAAGTTCCCTACCCTTAGGAACCCTACCTCTAACTACAAGTGCCATACCCATAGGATCAGAAAATCTAGTTCCAAGTGCCCTACTCATAGGAACCCTAACAGTAGCTCCAAGTTCCCTACCCTTAGAAACTCTAAACCTAGCTCCGAGTGCCCTACCCTTTGGAACCCTAACCCTAGCTCCAAGTGTCCTACCCTTAGGAACCCTAATCCTAGGGCGGGAAGCCCTACACATAGCAACCCTAACCCTATCTCCAAGTGCCCTACCCATTGGAACCCTAAGCCTAGCTCCAAGTGCTTTACTCTTAGCAACCCTAACTGTAAGGCGGGAATCCCTACCTAGAGGAACCTTAACGCTTGCTCCAATTTCCCTACCCTTAGGAACCTTACCCTAGCTCTAAGTGCCCTATCGTTAGAAACTCTAACTCTAGGATGAGGATCCCTACCACTAGGAACTCTAACTCTATCTCCAAGTGCCCTACCCTTAGGAATCCTAACTCTAGCACTAGTTGCCCAACCCTTAGGAACCATAACACCAGCTCCAAGTGCCCTACCCTTAGGAACCCTAACCCTAGGGAGGCAAGACCTACCCATAGCAACACTAATCCTAGCTCCAAGTGCCCTACAATAGGAAACTTAACCCTAGGGCGGGGCGCCCTACCTATAGGAATGATAACTCTAGTTCCAAGTGCCCTACCCTTAAGAATTCTAACCCTATGACAGGAAGCCCTACCCATAGAAACCCTAACCCTAATTCCAAGTGCTCTACATTTAGGAACCCTAACACTTGGATAGGGTGCCATAGCCATAGGAACCCTAACCCTAGCTCCAAGTGCCCTATCGATAGGAACTCTGAACCTCACTCCAAGTGCACTTCCCTTAGGAACCCTAGACCTACCTCCAAGTGCCCTATCTATAGGATCCTTAACCCTAGCTCCAAGTGCCCTACCTTTAGAAACCCTAACCTTAGGGTGGGAAGCCCTATCCTTAGGAACCCAAGCCCTAATTCCAAATGCCCTTCCCTTAGAACCCTAACCCTCGCTCTAAGTGCCCTATCCTTAGGAAACTTAACCTCAGCTCCAAGTGCCCTAAGCATAATAATCCTAGCTCTAGCTCCAGTTCCCTAACAAAATAAACCCTGTCCCTAGTTCCAATACCCTACCCATAAGAACCCTAATTCTAAGGCGGAGCACCCTACCCATAGGAATACTAATCCTTGTTCCAAGTGCTCCACCCATGGGAACCCTAACCCTAGCTCTGAGTGCCCTTCCCTTAGGAACCCTAACTCTCAATCCACGTGTCCTACCCTTAGAAACCCTAACCCCAGCTCCAGATGTCCTAATCATAAGAACCCTAACCCTAGCTCCAGTTCCCTAACAAAATAAACCCTATCCCTAGCTCCAAGTGATCTACCTTTAGGAACCCTAATACTACGGTGAGAAGCCCTACCCATAGAAACCACAACCGTTGATTCAAGTGCCCTACCCTTTGGCATCCTAAACCTAGGGAGGGAAGCCCTACCAACTGGAACTCTAACCCTAGCTCCAAGTGCCCTACCGATAGGAGCCTTACCCTAGATCCAGTTGCCCTTCCCATATGAACCCTGACCCTAGCTTCAAGTGCCCTACCCTTAGGAAACCTAAACCTATTGTGGGGAGCCCTACCCATAGAAACACTAACTCTAGCTCCAAGTGCCCTACATTTAGGAAGCCTAAACCTATATACAAGTGCACTACCCTTAGGATCCCTAACCTTAGAGCAGGAAGCCATACCCCTAGGAACCTTAACCCTAGATCCAAGTGCTCTACCAATAGGAAACCTAATCCTAGGACAAGAAGCCATACCCATTGGAACACTAACCCTAGCTCCAAGCGCTCTACCCATAGGAACTTAACCCTAGCTCCAATTGCCCTACCCCTAGGAATCCTCATGTTAGCTTAAAGTCCCCTACCCTTGGCGACACTATTCCGAGGGTTGGACGTCCTACACATAGGAAACATATCCCTCGCTCCAAGTGCCCAATCCTTAGGAACCCCAATCCTACATTGGGAAGCCGTATCCATAGTAACCCTAACCCTTGCTACAAGGTCGCTACCCTTCGGAACCCTAATCCTAGGGAGGGAAGCCCTACCCATAGGAACCCTAACCCTAGTGTGGGGTTCCCTATGCATAGGAAAACAAACCCTAGTTCAAAGTGTCCTACCCATACAAACCTTAACCCTAGCTCCAAGTCTCCTACCCTTGGCAACCCTGACCCTAGGGCGAGAATCCCTACCAATAGGAACCCTATACCTAGCAACAAGTGCCCTGCCCTTGGGAATCCCAATCCTACTGTGGGAAGACCTAGCCATAGGAACTCTTACCCTAGCTTCAGGTGCCTTACCCTTTGGAACCGAACCCCTAGGGCAAAAAGCCCTACCCGTAAGAACCCTAATCCTAGGGCAGGAAGCCCTACACATAAGAACCCTAACCCTAGCTCCAAGTGCCCTACCGTTAGGAACCCTAACCTCAGCTCCAAGTTGCCTACCCATAGGAACCCTAACCCTAGCTTCAAGTGCCCTTCCCCTAGGAACCTTAAACCTAGCTTCAAGTGCCCTACTCTTAGGAACCCTAACCTTAGAATGGGGCGCCCTACCCATAGGAACCCTAACTCTACCTCCAAGTGCTCTACCCATAGGAACCCTAACTCTAGGGAGGGGAAAGTGTAGCCATAGGAATCCTAACTCTAGCTCCAACTTCCCTACCCTTATGAACCCTAACCCTAGATCAAGTATCCTACCCATAGGATCCCTAAACCTAACTCAAATTGCCCTACCTATAGGAACTGTAACCCTAACTCTAAGTGTCCTACCCTTAGGAACCCTAATCCTAGAGCGAAAAGCCCTAACCATAGGAACCCTAACTGTAGCTCGAAGTGCCCTAACCCTAGGAACCCTAACCCTAGCTCCAAGTGCCCTAACCTTAAGAACACTAACTCTAGCTCCAAGTGCCCTACTCTTAGCAACCCTAACCCTAGGGTGGGAATCCCTACATACAGGAACCCTATCACTAGCTGTAGGTGCCCTACCCTTAGGAACCCTAACCTTAGGGAGGGAAGCCCTACCCATAGGAACACCAACCCAGCTCCAAGTGATCTACCCTTAGGACCCCTAATCCTATCTCCAAGTCCCCTACCCATAAGAACCCTAACCCTAGCTCTACGTGCCCTACCTATAGGAACCTTAACCCTATCTCCAAGTGCTATACTCTTAGGAACTCTAACCTTATGGTGGGGCACCCTATCCTAAGGAACCCTAATCTTATCTCCAAGTGCCCTACCCTTAGCAACCATAGATCTGGAGCGGGAACCCCTACCCATAGGAACTCTAACCTGAGCTCCAAGTGCCCTAACCATAAGAACCCAAACCCTAGCTCCAAGTGACCTACCCATCGGAAGCCTAGCCCTAGGTCAAGAATCCATACTCATAGGAACCCTAACCCTAGCTCCAAGTGCCCTACCTGTAGGAACTTAACCCTATGCTGGTGAGCCGTACCCATAGGAACTCTAACTCTAGCTCCAAGTGCTCTACTGATAGTAACGTTAAACCTAACTCCAAGTGCCCTACCTACAGGAACCTTAAACCTAGCTCCAAGGGCCCTACTCATAGGAACCCTAACCCTAGCTTCAAGTGCCCTCCCCATGGGAACCCTCACCCTACGTCCAAGTCCCCTACCCTTAGGAACCCAGCCTTATTGTGGGAATACCTACTGATAGGAACTCTAACCCTAGCTCCAAGTGCCCTATCCTAAGGAACCCCAACCCTACGGTGGGAAGACCTATCCATTTGAACCCTAACCCTAGCGCCAAGTACCTTACCCATAGGAACCCTAATCTAGGGCGGGAAGGCCTACCCATAGGAACCCTAACCCCCTCTTCAAGTTTCCTAACCTTAGGAACCGTAATCTTAACTCCAAGTGCCCTACCCATAGGAACCCTAACCCTAACTCCAAGTGCCCTACCCTTAGGAACCCTAACCCTAGGATGGGAAGCCCTACCCATTGAAAAACTAATCCTAGCACCAAGTGCCCTACCCTTAATAACAAAAACCCTAGTGTAGTAAGCCCAACTCATAGGAACCCTAACGGTAGCTCCAAGTGCCCTACCCTTAGGAACCCTAACCCAAGGTCCAAGTACCCTACCATTTGGAACCGTAACCGTAGGGCGGGGCGCCCTATGCATAGGAAACATAAAACTGGCTCCAAGTGCCCTACCCATAGGAACCCTAACCCTGGGGCGAGAAGCCCTACCCATAGGACCCCTAAGCCAAGTTCCAAGTACTCTACCCTTAGGAGCCCTAGCACTAGGGATGGATTCCCTAGCCATATAAACCTTAACGTAGCTCCAAGTGCCATACCCATGGGAACCCTAACCCTAGGGTTGGAAGCACTACCCATAGGAACACTAACCCTAGCTCCAAGTGCCCTACCCTTAGGAACCCTAAACCTAGCTCTAAGTGCCCTACCCATTAGAATTCTAACCCTAACTCCAAGTGCCCTAACCATTGGAACCTTAGCCCTAGCTCCATGTACCGTAGCCTTAGGAACCCTAACCCTAGGGCGGTGCTCCCTACCCTTAGGAACCCAAACCCTATATCCAAGTTCCCTACCCTTAGCAACAGTAGCCCTATATTTGGAAGCCGTAACCATAGTTACCCTAACCATAGCTTCAAGTACCCTAACATTAGGAACCCTAATCTAGGTCCAAGTGCCCTACCGATAGGAACCCTAACCCTAGCTCCAAGAGCCTTACCCTTAAGAACCCTAACTCTAGGGCCAGAAGACCTATCCATCGGAAAACTAACCCTAGCTCTAGGGCCGGAAGACCTATCCATCGGAAAACTAACCCTAGTTCCAAGTGCCCTACCCTTAGAACCCCTAACCCTAGCTAAAAATGCCCTAATCATAAGAACCCTAACCCTAACTCCTAGTGTCCTACCCATAGGAACCTTAACCCTAGCTCCAAGTGCTGTACCCTTAGGAACTCTAACCCCATGGCGGGGCGCCCTACCCTTATGAACCCTAAGACTAGCTCCAACTGTCCTAACCATATGAACCCAAACCCTAGCTCCAAGTGACCTACCCATAGGAGCCCTAACCGTAGGGCAAGAAGCCCTACCCATAGGAACCCTAACCCTAACTCCAAGTGCCCTACCCTTAGAACCCCTAACCCTAGCTCCAAGTGCCCTAGCTTTAGGAACCCCAACCCTATGGCAGGAAGACCTATCCATTGGATCCCTAACCCTAACTCCAAATGCCCGACCCTTTGGAATTCTGCCCCTAGGGCAGGAAGTCCCACCCATGGGAACCCTAACCGAAGGGCTGGAATACCTACCCATAAGAACGCTAAACCTAGGGTGCAAAGCCCTACCCATAGAATCCCTAACCCTAGCTTCAAGTTCTCTACCCATAGGAAACCTAAACCCAGCTCCAAGTTCCCTTCCGTTAGGAATCCTAACGGTAGCTACAAGTGTCCTACTCTTAACAATCCTAACCCTAGGGCAGGAATCCCTAACCAAAGCAACCCTAAACCTAGCTCCAAGTGCTGCACCCTTAGGAACCCAGCACTATGGCAGGGTGCCCTACCCATGGGAACACTAACCCTAACTCCAAGTGCCCTACCAATAAGAACACTAACCCAAGCTCTAAGAGCCCTACCCTTAGAAACCCTAACACTGGGGCGGGAAGACCTACCCATAGGAAAACTTACCCTAGCACCAAATGCCCTACCCTTGGTAACCCAAAGCCTTGCTCCAAGTTCCCTACCCCTAGGAATCTTAACCCTAGCTCCAAGTGCCCTACCCTTAAGAATCCTAATCCTAGAATGGCGTGCCCTAACCTTACGAACACTAATCATAACTAAAGGAGCCCTTCCCTTAGGATCCCTAACCCTAGGGCAGGGAGCTCTACCCTTTGGAACACCAGTCCTAGCTGCAAGCGCCCTAACATTAGAAACCATACTCCTTGAGTGGGAAGCCCTATCCATTGGAACACTGACACTAGATCCAAGTACTCTATCCTTAGGAACACAAACTCTAGCTCCAAGTGCCCTACCCTTAGGAGCCCTAACCCTAGGGCAGGAACCTCTACCCATGGAAACTCTAACCAAAGCTCCAAGTGCCCTAACCTTAGGAACCCTTTCCCTAGCTCCAACTGCTCTACTCATAGGAACCCTAACCCTAGCTCTAAATGCCCTACCCTTAGGAACCTTAAGGCGGGAAACCCTACCGATAGGAAACCTAACCTTAGAACTAATTGCCCTACCCTTAGGAACCCTAACCCTAGCTCCAAGTGCTCTACCAATAGGAACCCTAATCCTAGCTCCAAGTGCCCTACACTTAGGACCCCTAACCGTAAATGCAAGTGCCCTACCCATTAGAAACCAAACCCTAGCTCCAAGTGATCTACCCATAGGAACATTAACCCTATCTCCAAATGCCGTACCCTTAGGAACCTTAACCCTAGGGCGGGGTGCCCTACCCATAGAAATGCTAACCCTAGCTCCAAGTGCCCTACCCTTAGCTGCAGTAGCCCTAGAGCGAGAAGCCCTACCCATAGAACCATAACCCTAGCTCCAAGAGCCCTTCCTTCGGGAACCCTAACCCTAGCTCCAAGTGCCCTACCCATAGGAACCCAAAACCTACCTCCAAGTGCCCTACCCATTGAAACCCTAACCCTAGCTTCAAATGCCCTACCCTTAGGATCGCTAACCCTAGAACCAAGTGCCCTACTCATTAAAACACTAACCCTAGCTCAAATTCCTTATCCATAGGAACCTTAACCCTAGTTCCATGTGCCCTACCGTTAGGAAACCTAACCCTAGGTCCAAGTGCCCTAACCATAAGTACCCTAATGCTAGGGCAGAGGACCTTATTCATAGGAACACTGTCCCTAGTCCAAAGTTCCCTACCCATCGGAACCGTAAATCTAGCTCCAAGTGTCCTACTCATAGGAACAATAATCCTAGCTCCAACTCCCCTATCATAGGAACCCTAACCCTAGCTCCAAGTGCCCTACCCTTTGGAACCCTAACCCTAGGGTGAGAAGCCCTACCCAAAGCATCCCTAACCCTAGCTGCAAATGCCCTACCCATAGGAACTCTAAACCTAGCTCAAAGTGCCTCCCCATAGGAACCATCACCCTAGCTCAAATCCCCCACCCGTAGAAACCCTAACCCCATGGTGGGAAGCCTTACCCATAGCATCCCTAACCCTAGCTCGAAGTGCCCTACCCTTAGGAACTCTAACACTGGGACCGGGCCCCCTGCCCTTATGAACCCTAACCATAACTCCAAGTGCCTTACCCTTAGCAACCATAGCTCTAGGTTGGGTAGCCCTACCTATAGGAACTGTAACTCTAGCTCCAAGTGCCCTACCCTTAGGAACTGTAACTCTAGCTCCAAGTGCCCTACTCATAGGAACCCTAATCCTTGAGTAAGGCGTCCTACCCATTGGAACACTCACCCTAGCTCCAAGTGCCCTGCCAATAGGAAACCTAACCCTAGCTCAAAGAGCCCTACCCTTAGGAACCCTGACCCTAGGGTGGGAAGCCCTACCAATAGGAAAAATAACCCTAGTGCCAAGTGCCCTAACCATAGGAACCCAGAATCTAGCTCCAAGTGTCCTACCCATAGAAACCTAATTCTATCTCCAAGTGTCCTACCCTTAGGAACACCAACCCTAGGGCAGGAATCCCTACCCATTAGAATGCTAACCCTAGGTCCAAGTGACCTATCCTTAGGAACTCTAACACTAGCTCCAACTGCCCTAATCATAGGAATCCTAACCCTAGAGCCAGTTCCCTACCCATAGAAACCCTAAGTCTAGCTCCACGAGCCCTACCCTTAGGATCCCTAACCCAAGGGCTGGTAGCCCTATCCATAGGAACCCTAACCCTAGCTCCAAGTGCCCTAGCCTTAGGAACTCCAACCCTACGGCGGGATGCCCTACATATAGGAACCCTATCTCTAGCTCTAAGTGCCCTACTCTTTGGAACCCTAACCCTAGCTCCAAGTGCCCTACCCATAGGAACCCTAACCCTAGCTCCAAGTGCCCTACCCCTAGGAAATCTAATATGAGGGCACTGTTCCCTACCCATAGGAACACTAACCCTAGCTCCAAGTGCCCTACCAATAGGAAACCTAACCCTAGCTCCAGCTGCCCTACCCTTAGGAACTTTAACCATAGCTCCAAGTGCCTTAACCATAGGAACCCTAACCCTAGCTTCAAGTGCCCTACCCATAGGAACTCTAACCCTAGGGCGTGGCATCCTACTCATAGGAACATTAACCCTAGCTTCAAGTGCCCTACCCATAGAAACCCTAACCCTAGCTCCAAATGCCCTAGCCATAGGAACACTGACCCTAGGACAGGGCGCCCTACCCAAAGGAACCCTCACCCTAGCTCCAAGTGCCCTCACCTTAGGAACCTGAACTCTAGCTCCAAGTGCCATACCCTTAAGAACCCTTACACCAGCTCCAAGTGCCCTACCCTTAGAAACCTAATGCTAGGGTGGGGCGCCCTACGCATAGGGCCCCTAAAACTAGCTCCAAGTGCCCTATCCATAGGAACTCAAAACCTAGGGAGGGAAGCCCTACCCATAGGAAATCTAACCTTAGCTCCAAGTGCCCAACCCTTAGGAACCCCAACCCTATGCCAGGATGCCCTATCTATAGGAACCCTATCCCTAGCTCTAAGTGCCCTACCCTTTGGAACCCTAACCCTAACTCCAAGTGCCTTACCCGTAGCAACCGTAGCCCTAGGTTGGGAAGCCCTATGTATAGGAACTCTAACCCTAGCTCGAAGTGCCCTACCCATAGGAACCCTAACCCTAGCTCCAAGTGCTCTACCGTTAGGAAACCTAACACTAGGGCAGGGTGCCCTACCCATAGGAACACTCACCATAGCTCCAAATGTCCTACCCTTAGGATCCCTAACCCTATGGCGGGAAGCCCTATCCATAGAAACCCTAACCCTAGTTCTAAGTGCCCTACCTTTACCAACCCTAATCCTAGGGTGGGAATTCCTACCCATAGGAACCCTAACCCTATCTCCAAGTGCCTTACCCTTAGGAACCTTAACCCTGGGGCAGGAAGCCCTACCCATTGGAACCCTACCCCTAGCTCCAAGTGCCCTACCCTTAGGAACTCTAAGCCTAGCTCCAAGTGCCCTACCCTTAGGAACCCTTACCCTAGGGCGGGAAGCTCTACCCATTGGAACCATAAACCCTAACTCCAAGTGCCTTACCCGTAGCAACCGTAGCCCTAGGTTGGGAAGCCCTATGTATAGGAACTCTAACCCTAGCTCCAAATACCCTACCCTTTCCATGCTCCTGGCCATATTCCAGCTCCACAGGACGGTCTGCCATCCACCACCAACATAAACTGTATGCAGGGTCTTTCTTTGTGACTCTGCTTCACTTTTGGGGTCCTTAGCTACTACTGCAAGAGGTCTAATAAATAATACATCAGTGGGATCTGCAGGATGCCAGAGCTGTCTGAGCTGAAGCCTTGTGCTCACCACACTGAAACTGGGTTCCTCTGGCCTCTCCCATGGCTCTGTTGTAGTTTTGCCTCCTAGGTATTCGAGCTGATGGATGTCTCCAGAACACAACTTACATTGGGGATCCCACTGCACAAAGAGGGCGTATGCAAAAGGTAATACAGCTTGGGGTTGTATTACATTGTGTGTAGATCCCCGCATTAAGATTAAGCACACACTCACTGGCATTCACAACTAGCCTTTCACCTCTAATCACAGACCAGCCGGCCTCTTGCCTTACATATGGCTCTAGTACCTCACAGAGAGTTCTCTAAAGTTCAGGGGAAACGGGTACTGTACCTTGGAGGCTTCCGGCTGTCCCGTCTGTGCAAGGAGACGACCTTTTCAGAAATATATCAGAAAGGTCTTAGTTGCATAAAAGTGTTTGCATCAACTTGATTTCCTTGAAAGGGAACTGCATGTAACAAAGTTGATTACTTCCATTTTCTCATTTTATAATGGAATGGTGAAGTGAGTGTCGTTTTTACATTTTATAGCTTACTTCCTTCAACAAAAGTCACAAATATGCACTGAGAGTGTAATTGCCATTTAAAAAAAAACAAAAAAACCTAAGGAGCATTTAGGAGCCTGGCTACTGGGATACTTTAGAGAGGAAAGGAGCTGAATTGAAACATGAACAGCTATAGATTTCATGGTTCATTCAATTTTACTTGATAGGATCCTTATGAGCAGAATAATAGTGCAGAAGAAAATGATTAAAGGAATTTGCAATACAGAAATTAATGAAAAGGCTGTGTAGGAACTACAAAGAGCTGGCAAAAAAATTGTGCAAAATTGAGTAATTAGAGGAAATTATAAAACAGTTTGTGACAGGTTGTTAAGATCTTGAAAAGAAATTCTGTATTGTGTCTATTATAAACTCTTTGCATTGTTCGGCAGAAGTGATATGCAAATACTCACAAGGCACAGCCTGCAGGGGATCAGGGGCCTCAAATACGGGTCCGTGGATCCCCAAGCAGGGCTCAACTCAAGGCCACCACCAAGCAGCTCATGAGAGACAATGGAAAAAGGGGGCCAGTGAAGCATGAAAAGGGCCCTACCTACGAAGCTCCAGACTGGGAGCAAAGTTCAGCTCTACTGATTGGCTTAAGCAGAGTGTTCCAGCCAGAAAGAAGCACAAAAAGTTGCCTGAACAACTAAACAAAAAGTTGCCGGAACAACTAAACAACCATAGTGGCTGGTTGCTACTATGGACTCCGCTTACTTGCTGAATTCCTAAGCCCTGCCATCCACCTATCCTTCTTATCCCAAAACCCCAGCTGATCCTGTCTCCTGTCTTGCTCCAGATCCCTAATGCTACCCACTACCCAGCTCTGACCTTTGGCTTGGCATCTGGCTCTGATCCTGGTTCCAGTTCCAGGCTCCCAACTCTAACTGCCCATGCCCTGGTGCCTATTCAATCTGGGTCTTCAGGTGTAGTTCCTCTCTCTTTTTGAGAGAGATTTGGGGGATGGTGAATTTCTTTGCTAGCTTTACAGGATGCTTTCAATGAATCAATCACGGAGGGGCTGAGGAGAGTATGAATTACAGTCTAGATTTAAACAGTCAACCTCAACTCAAACACCTTTGAGGTTTCATCAACTTCAGTTTATTATGTTTTAAATTATCTGTGTTGCCAAGACTGGGACATTGTTGTGCTAGATGCTGAATGCACTGTATAAGAGACCTGGCTCACAAAAGCATATGGTCTAAATGAGCAAGACAAAGGGAGTGCTATTATCTCCCTTTCTATAGAGGAGGAACTGAGTGAGGCAGAGATTAAGTGACTTGCTCAAGGACACACCAGAACTCTGGGTAGAACTCAGGTATTCTGAGTCACCATTCAATGCCTTAATCATAAGACCATCTTTCCTCTAATTGCTGTAGCTCCTGTGAGGAACTCCATGAGGGCAGATTACTTAAGTTGTGTTCTGCTGTGCGGAATTCCTTGGAGTTTTAGTTTGCTTGTTACTTTTGTATGAATCTTCTGCTGTGATTTCATACAAAAATGGTTAGACTTTGAGCCACTTAAATGACTAAACTAAACATGCCCAAGTAAGGGCTAACTTGGTTCCCCTCTTCCCCATTTCAGCTCTATCAAATATAGAAAATCTAAAGATTCATACAAAAATAACAAGCAAATTAAAGCTCCAAAGAATTCCGCACAAGCAGATCACATCTTCAAAAACACAGAATTGTGCAGAAAGCTACAGCAAGGACTGTCTCTTCTGACCAGTGGGCTACCATTGGTGATGTTGAAATGTCAATAGTTGTCCTGGGGACCCAGCCTACTGGAGCCAGCCATCTTTGGCTCATGAAGCTGTACACTAGCCATCTTAACAACACCAAATTGCAGAATGACAGCTGAATGCACTTTTAGTAGATTGAATGGACACTGATTGAAGAGCACAAGATCGGATCTCAGTGAAAAAAAAATCCCAGTGGTTGTTGCCTGCTGTGTTCTGCAAGGTATCTGTGAAGCAAAGGTGGAAACTTGCTGCCGGACCAGTGTGGGGAAGTGGAATAGCTGTCTGCTGAGTTTGAGAAGTCAGACACAAGGACTATTAGAAAAGTTAAACATGGTTCAGGGAGGCTTTGAAAGGGCACTTGAACAGTGAGCCACAGTAATGCGTTGTGGTGTATTGTGCTGTACCTGGCCCTGTTGTTTAGGAGTCTGTTAGGAATCGTGTGGTGCTTTGTGTATGACTATTATTACACTTTATTTTTTCACCGATCCGTATGAGTTGTGTCCCACTGTACAATAACTAGTAAGTGAGTGCTTTCAGTACCACTAGGCATTCTGCAGCATATATTGGGAACTAATGAAGATGAATTATTTTCCAAACAATAGAATTGTATTGAGTATCAAAAACACTGTAAAGAATTCTGTGCATGATAAAAGCAAATACATTAAAAGCTTAATAAATTTATTGATCAGAGATTAAAAAGGATTAAAAAAATCATGTCCACTTTAGCTACAAATACAGCAGCAGTGGCTCTCACAGCTCAGTGAAGCTGTGGTTATCTTTAATGTCCCCCAGTGTAGAGTAGTAGGGGTAGGGATGTGGCCCCTGATGCTGCAAGGAATCTTGAGGGCAGTGTAAGGAGGTGCTATAATGCAGTTCTCCATGGACTGCACAGAGATGTGAGCCTGTGATTATTGAACCTGTAAGTCCACATGAGTCTGCAGCTTGTGTGTTTGCTGCCAGAGAAGCCCCATTATGTGCATCTCCCCCTTTGTTTCCTAATGGGACTTCTGGGCCTTTCTCCTCTCTGCTCTTTCCTTCTTCACAGAGTTCGCAATATTCACCCTCCAGGACCTCTACTCACAGTCTGATGCAGCACTGGCTTGCATGATCTCACTGAACATGTCATCTTGAGGCATCTTCTTTCTCCTTCTTATCTGGCTCGGGCATTCCGTGAGTGCAAAGGGGGAACCACGCAAGGCTGGAATGGCAGCAGCTACAGATAGTACACCCAGAGGCACCATTGTCAGTATAGTCATGGTGAAAAGCAAAAGTTAAGATTCAGAAATCCCTTCTCACAGCACTAGCCATGGTAAGTATAGCCCATGAAGTGTGAGGGAAATGAGAAGTGAAGTGTATGAAACTGGATATATGAAAGTGGCACTGAATATGGGCACCATTTTCCACAGGCAGTAGTGGTTTTAGCTGATATCTTACTTCCGAGGGTAACAAAAGTAGAGAGAGACAATTGCTTCTGGTGTCACAAAGCCACCAGGTCCTCTGTGCCCCTAGCCCATTTACTGCAATGGTGCCTGCTTAAGTTATCACTGACAGTTGTAGAAAAGTGTCCTATCGTGGAGGAAGAAATAAGACTGCCATTCCTGGAAACCTTTGGGAGAAGATTGCAGAGTATCTCCATGAAAGTTTTATCAAGATCTCTCAGGAGGACTCAAGACTTCTCAGGAGGACACAGGGACATCCCTGTGTACATAAACAAACTGCTCCGCATGCCACCATTCCAACTGCACAGGGGAATGAAAAGCAGATAACTCTATCTCTCTTTCTTGTGCCATGACATCTTTTAGTACAGGTATATTAATGAAAAGTCAATAGCTGTGTCATGATAAGTTGGGGGCACCATCTCTGTAATGGAAAATACATTTACACATTTACCTGAGGTTCTTTCCCCTGCTTTGGGCTCACTCTTGCTCAACTGCCAGGGCCATAGGTGCTGACTCCACCGGTGCTCCAGCCCTGGAGCACCCACAGAGAAAAATTAGAGTGTGCTTAGCTCCCACTGGTAGCCAAGCTCCCTCCCCCCTCCCAGTGCCTCCTGCCCGCTGGTGGCCCCCGCAGATCAACTCCTCCTCCTCCTCCCTCCCAGTGCTTCCTGCACATCACGTAACTGCTCTTCTGCAGCATGCAGGAGGCACTGGAAGGGAAGGGGAGAAGTGGGGATGTGGCAGAAAGAGGTGGAGAAGGGGTGGGGTGGGGGTGGAGCAGGAACAGGAAGAGGCGAGGTGGGGATGGGGTCTTAGGGAAAGGGGTGGAGCCGGGGTGGAGTAGGGGCAGGAAGAGGCAAGGTGGAGCAGGGGTGGGGCCTGGAGCTGAGCGGGGGTTGAGCACCCCTGGGGAAAATTAGAAGCAGGTGTCTGTGGCACAGGCTGACTGGACTAGAGTGGAGTCTTCAATTGGTCCTGGCTTGTGCAATAGCTGGAACCTAACCCTCCTCCCCCTAGATGCATGTCCTACACCTCTTCCTCTGAGGTATTCACAGTGGTCTGCAGGATAGTAGTTTAGTCTCTGCAACATATGGCATACAACTCTTTGTAAAAGTGGCAGATCTTAACCTCAGCATTGGATCTACTGTTAGTCTCCCTGGCCTTCTGATGTGCCTGACACCATTCCTTCGCATTCACGCGGCACTGCTGCTGATCCCTGTCATTCTGCATTCCCCAAGAAATCTGCTTGTAGATGTCAATGGTTCTATGGCTGGTCTGTAGCTGTGCCTGCACAGCCTCTCCCAGGAGATCCTATATCTCCTTGTCTACTCCTGGCTGGAGCACATCAGGAATGTGTCAGCTGAGAAGTTGCACACAACAATGGAGAGGTGCTAGGTGTGCTTGCCAAGCTACAGAATCAGGAAAAGGCATTTCAAAAATGTGTGGGGTTTCAAAGTGTGCATGTGGGGGGCTTCCGTTGTCCCGTGACTCCCGGGCAGTAGAGTTCATGATTGTGACAAGAGCAATAATTGTCGGGCATTTTGGAACAGCTCCCAGAGGACTATTAGAGTCAACATAGATAAAGCAGTGTCTGCACACATGCTGTGTAGACCTCAGTACATTGACCATGGCTCAGTGCCACTTGAGGAGGTGGTGTTACTGTGTCACCATAACTGGGTTCTTACATCAGTGGGAGACAAATTTAAGTGTAGACACGGGCACCACTAGATTGACACAAAGCAGGTTATGTCAAGCTAACTTTGTAGCGTAAATGCGGCCTTAGGAGTCTCTACTGGTTCAACATGCACAATTCTTCTTTGTCTGTTAAAACAAGTTTGTAAGCATTTCTGATAATTACAAGCTTCTGTTTTCTTATCAGTCTCATTTTGAGTTCAGCATTTTTACAGCTTATGTTGCCAGTTAAGTTTTTCTCCTAGGTTTTCTCAAAGTTTTCCTATGGCTGCTAAAGCCTTTTTATTTTACTTAAACTACAAAACACGTATTTCCTTCATTAAACTAAGTTAATTTAACCCTTTTTATACCTATCTAACCCTGCACATGGGTCATCTTCAATAGATGTATGTGGAAGTGAGGCTGTCTGTAGTAAAGACAGTCACCACCTTCCATTGTTCCCAAGTGGATAGAAGCTAGACTGTTCTCACCTAGGGTGGCAGCCCCCCACCACAGACACAATGTGAAACTCAGCCTGGCAGATGTGGAGGTTAGGAGTCAGACTGTGGGGTGCAAGGAGGCAGAATGTAGAGAGGAGCAAGCAGTTGTGCAGAGCCAGAATGCTCATAATACCCTCCCACCACCATATGCCTGTCCTGTCCTCAGCACCTACCCACCCCCCATAGCGCAACCATCTGACCTGACCCTCCTCACCCTACATCACATCTGGCTGCATCATAGGGCCGCATCCGGCTGGGGCTGGGGTGGAGTGGGTTTAAGAGAACCAGACTGGTGGGAATCTCTGGTGTTTGTGTACCTTTACAATAAGGACACCACCACTAGAGTAAGGAAGAAATATTTTGGGGAAAGGCATGTGGAGAATGGGGAGACTGAGCAGCGAAGAGTAGAGTGTTCAGGGTAGACCAGGGGAAGGAAAGAGGATAAATGCTGAAGGTAGGCAGATGATGGTGGGGAGCAAAGGGGAAATAAAGGGAAACTGGGTGAGTGGGGACAGGGAGAGAGACTTATAGCAAGTGTAGGCTATGGGTAGCAGAAGGTTTTTTTGAGAGGGAGTCAGGATGATTTTATAGTGGGCAGAAAAGGAGAATACAAGGGACAGGAGCCTGAGGGAAATGGGGGAGAATACTGGACAATACTGATGGGGGCAGGATACTTAAGGTACCTGGAGAAGGAGGTATGGGGGAGGAGATTGTGAGGGGCTAAGATGGTGAGGGATGAAGGACAATAATAGCAAAGTGGGGGTGGAGAGAGGGATAGAAAAGATACTTCCCTACTCCAGAGGTTGGGAGAGGGTAAGTAAATCTCATTCTGAGCAGCAAGGTTTGGGGAAGGTCTGATTTTTTGTATGTCCACTTAAGCCTGAGTTTTCAATCTGAAATGTTATAACCACCGATTGCGGGGCAAGGGAGGGGATTCCTCCTACTTGTTTGAAACAATCAGGAGACAGACCACAACAAAGCAATATTTGTTTTAAAACCTTGTGATTCTTTAAGCCGTCTCACGATTGTTTTGGATCTTGCCCATGGTTTTTCACCTTTTGAGGACTGGCAGTAGTGGAAACAGTGAATGAGTAAAAGGTGAAGGACAGTGAGATTCAAACCAAAAGAGAAAGAAGCAGCAGAAGAGTGAAAGTCACAATAGAGTGAGCTGGGGAGATAAGATGAAAGAAAATGAAATTAAAAATACAAGCTGAACTAATGTCAGCATGTGACAACTAGCAAAATTCCATTTTTGGCATGCCTGCCGAAAAGAGACTCTTTCTCACTAACTGAGGCCAATGGGAGAGAAATGGCAGCTAGACTGAGCCAAAATGTTTTGAGAACATCTTTCAAAAATTATGATTTCAGCCAGCTTCATGCAGTAGCAAAGACACTTTGTGCTACTTTCTGGGAGGATCCTGCTTTGGTGGCTAGGGCTCCCAGCCAGAATTACTGTATATGCAAGAATTCTCACTGCCAGGGCAAGCTGAGGAGAAATCTGGCTTTTGCAGGCATGAGGAAAAAGTGAAACATTATAAAATGTTCTCAAAAAATGAAAGGCAGTATCTGCCAGTGAGGAAAAAAGTACCTTTTGCTGAAAATTATTATTATTATTAATTTTTAAAACAAAACCAATTTTTCTAGAGGAAAATGGAGAACTTTACCCTGGGTAGACAAAGTTCTGATTTTGTTGAAGGGGTCAGCCTATTTGTGTATGTGATTCACAAAATAGGGCTATCTTGCGATTAAAAAAATTAATTATGATTAATTGTGCGATTAATCACACTGTTAAGCAATAATAATATACCATTTATTTAAATATTTTTTGATGTTTTCTACATTTTCAAATATATTGATTTCAGTTACAACACAGAATACAAAGTGTACAGTGCTCATGTTTATATATATATATATATATATATATATATATATATATATATATATATATATATATATATTATTGCAAGTAGGGGACATACAATTCCCCCCAGGATGTCAGTGACAAATTTAATTAACAATTTTTTTTTAATGAGCATCATCAGCATGGAAGTATGTTATCTGGAATGGTGGCCGAAGCATGACAGGGCATATGAATGTTTAGCATATCTGGCATATAAATACCTTGGAATGCCATCTACAAAAGTGCTATGCAAATACCCATTCTCACTTTCTGGTGACACTGTAAATAAGAAGAGGGCAGTATTATAGCCCGTAAATGTAAACACACTTGTTTGTCTGAGCAATTGGCTGAACAAGAAGTAGGACTAAGTGGACTTATAGGCTCTGAAGTTTTACATTGTTTTGTTTTTGAGTGCAGTTATGTAACAAAAACAATCTACATTTGTAAGTTTCACTTTCACCATGAAGAGATTGCACTACAGTACTTGTATGAGGTGAACTGAAAAATACTATTTTTGTTTATCATTTTTATAGTACAAATATTTTTAATCAAACATAATATACACTTTGTATTCTGTGTTGTAATTGAAATCAATATATATGAAAATGTAAAGAAATTGAAAATATTTAATAAATTTAAATTAGTATGCTATTGTTTAACAGTGTGATTAAAACTGTGATTAATCATGATTAATTTTGAATTTCAATTACTTTTGTGAGTTAATCACATGAGTTAAATGCGATTCATTGACAGCCCTAAAAATTATGTTCATTATTGGAAAAGTCAGAATGTCTCTGGGCCAAATACATAAATACTTGGTGGAAGAAGGGGAATCAGTATTAGTATTTTCATAGGAAAAGTCTCTCAGAGCGAAAGAGCTAGTTTTATAGAGCTCACTTTGTTCATAAGGGCTGGTTACACAGTGTGTGCACCAATTTAACTAAATTGTTTTAGACTTAGTTGAACAATGCATGAACTATGTAGACCAGCTGTCATAACCTTAGTCCCAGATTTGGACCTTAGTGTTCAAAATATGGGGGTTAGCATGAAAACCTCCAAGCTTAGTTACCAGCTTGGACCTGGTACTTGCTGCCACCACCCAAAAAATTAGAGTGTTTTGGGGCACTCTGGTCCCCCTGAAAAACCTTCCCTGGGGACCCCAAGACCCAAATCCCTTGAGTCTCACAACAAAGGGAAATAATCCTTTTTCCCTTCCCCCCTCCAGGTGCTCCTGGAGAGATACACAGACACAAGCTCTGTGAAACTACACAGAGTGACTCCCCCTCTCTGTTCCCAGTCCTGGAAACAAAAAGTACTTTCCTATTCACCCAGAGGGAATGCAAAATCAGGCTAGCAAATCCAACGCACACAGATTTCCCCTGATTTCTTCCTCCCACCAATTCCCTGGTGAGTACAGGCTCAATTTCCCTGAAGTAAAGAAAAACTCCAACAGGTCTTAAAAGAAAGCTTTATATAAAAAGAAAGAAAAAATACATACAAATGGTCTCTCTGTATTAAGGTGACACAACACAGGGTCGATTGCTTAAAAGAATATTGAATAAACAGCCTTATTCAACAAGAATACAAATCAAAGCACTCCAGCACTTATATTCATGCAAATACCAAAGAAAAGAAACCATATAACTTACTATCTGATCTCTTTGTCCTTACACTTAGAAACAGAAGACTAGAAAGTAGAAACTACTTCTCCAAAGCTCAGAGAAAGCAGGCAGCCAGAAAACAAAGACTCAGACACAAACTTCCCTCCACCCAAAGTTGAAAAAATCCGGTTTCCTGATTGGTCCTCTGGTCAGGTGCTTCAGGTGAAAGAGACATTAACCCTTAGCTATCTGTTTATGACACCAGCCGAGAAAGAGAGAGAGAGAGAGTGTGTATGTTGGATCCTTTTAAGAATTGCTATACCAGAACACATCAACTGTAACAAAGAAGACATTGCAAAGACAAGTCAAGTGTAAAAATGCCCTTGGTTAGTATAGTAACACATGTTAACATAGCTCCATTTTCTATATGAAGTTCTGCACACAATGTCTGTGCTCCCCTCTGTACATTTACACCTCATAAACAACAAACATGCAATGATTTTAACATCTACTCAATACTCTCCAGCCATTAATTCTCTACATGACATCAGTGATCCAACCAGTCAGGTATCCCATCTCTGATCTTAGCTAATGGGAGATGTTCCTGAGAGGAACCTGAACGGTGTACCTAATTAGTGCCATATTATACCTTTCCCCCATGTTACTTTACAGGCTATAAAGCAGTTCAGTTACCTTAGCCAGAAAGAGAGAACCCTGAAGATGCCCTTCAGAGGGGAGCAGGAACTGAGACTTGAGAAGAAAAAGCACAGTGATGGTGGGGCGGGGGGTGTCAAAGTACATGATCAGGTTTTAAGACCAAACTTATTTTTATCCCTGTCAGACAGTCACAGAAAAGCTGATTTAACAATTACTTATATACAAAATACTCCCAACATTCTCTCTGAGGTGTTAGCTTCACTTGACTGTAGGAAGAATAATTTTTAAATGGACAATGGTTGCTAATTATCAAGCCATGTAATGTTTGTGAGAATACAAGTAGACTGAAATCCAGACGTAAGTGTGGTCATAATTAAAAAGTAGGCAGACAGGTAATACAGCACGGATGCATTAAGATGTATGGCGTGTTTTAGCTGTGGAGACAGCATACTGGACTGCAGGGCAGCTGAAATAGCATTACTCAAACTGATCAAAATGAGACTGGATCAAAGCTTTTTTTTTTTCTAACTTCAGAGTGGTACCTCTGAATGGAGTGGGGTTTGTTCAGAGGCCTATAGGCAGGTTGAGCAATTTACTTAAGATCCCAGAGTGTCTCTCTTTATCTGTACCCTCTCTCTCTCTCCCCCTCCCTCCATCCTCCTAGTAATACTATGCTTGATGCTGGCTAGCAATGTACTGTGTACCACTAAACTGTGCTCCTCTCATTATTGCATTAGGTAGAAAATGTCGCTCCATTTCTTTCCCTACCTAACCATCAGGCTAATAAGGACATTTTACTTGTATTCTATCATTAAAGTGGCTGCAGAAATACAGCTCTGCACATATAAGTAATAGGTACCGCTAGAAATGATGGGAGCATGATAAGGTAAGGTCACCTGTATAGTAGGGCTATTACATACCTACAGAGGGCCAAATTCTATTCAGCATAAATCTGAATTAACTGTGAGTGCAGTGAAATTACTTTGGGCTTTCTCCGGTGGTACAGGAGGACTTGATACATCCGTCTCTCAGATAACTGTAGAAATATGAATCATAGGCTTTTGTTTTATATTGTTCTCTATATACTCAATGTCCTGTCAATGGGTCCTTCTCTGTTAGAACATTGCTTTTAAAATCTGTTAAAGTTGTTTCAAATAAAGTTTTTGTTGTAAAGTTTAGAAGTTCTTCATAATTAAGAAACTCTCAATTTGTTGACAATTGCTGTAGACGAGTCCGGTTAACATGAGGGGTATGGCTTGCCCCAGCTGAGCCAGCAAAGCATTCTGCATTTTAAAACAGAGCCGGAAATAAAAGCAAGTTAAGGTAGCTAAGAAGGTTATGAGAGAGCAAAGCAAGAGGAGCCCTCCTGGAAGTTTAAGGGAAATATGTGGAGATGCTGATGCTCTTTTTTAAAAAACTGAAATGAAGGATAAAGCCTCTTAAGTTCAGAGAGGATTTAAAATAAGCAAGATCACCACTGTGTGGGAAGAAAGAAACCCACAAAGACAGAGAAATAGTAACTGCATACCAGGAGAATTTATTCAATTCAGATTCCTATTCTTCAGAGTCTAGAGAAAGGTTGTTTCTTCTGCTGAAACAGCTATGATTCTTCTACGCCCATTGTGGATGTAAGAGACATATCAGTAGGAATGCAACCTTGAGCTGTTTTGTTGGATAAATGCATATAGCATGACACATTATAAAGTTAGAGTTGCACAGGCATCAGCAGTTCTGCAAAACTGGGACTGGTAGCCATGCTACTGTATCTATAGAAAGCCTGACTGTGGGAAAGATGACAGGTAGTATTGTCTTTGGTTGCTGATAGAGTTGCATGAAGCAAATTCACACAGGTTTTAAATAGATTCAGAACAGTGTGAAAGGAGTTCTCCTATTCCTGTATTTTTGAGAAATGGATGGGAAAAGCATGTTAGTGTGCCGGAAACATATCAAAGGGAGAAAGGTGTGATTCAGAGACATGAATGATTCCTTTGAGCAAGTCCTAGTTTTGTATACCGCTGATGGATCAACCTCAAAATGCATCAGAAATTCATTTTGTGTAAAGATTACATGTTTGTTTAAAGTTTATGCAAACATTCTGCCATATTCTAAGTCATCCCTGACTCTGTGTTGTATAGAATGAAACGACTTGTTAAAGTTCTCTGTAAACCAGACCCAACAAAGCCACACTACGTATAAAGCTAGGAATGGAAGAATTATGAAAACTCGTATTAAATGTTTTGCTGAACTATTCAAAGTAACTGATAGACCCCCAAAAGCACACAGTATGTTAGCCCTAAATTTTGTGATGGGGGAACATCAAGGGTTCAGAGATCAGGAGCTTTCTCTAATCAGTCATGATCCGTGTCAATGGAGTCTCCTGTTCCCACATGCTCTCCTCCTTGTGCTGTTTGGAGTTGCCTTCTTGCAAGGGAAAAATCAGTGCTATGCAAACTCCTCTAGCATCTTTGGATAGATGGATACACTGGTTTCCCCTATGGGTTTTTGGGTGGGGGCAGGAGGAGAAAGAGGAAAGGGCATTAGCAGGATGGGCCAAGCTAAAATCCAGGTGTTTGTGGTGGGATGTGACAGGAAGCAATAATCAGACTTATTCTCCATACTAAAGCACAGAACCACTTGCTGGTGAGAGGATTTTACATGCACATGCACGTCATTAAAATATATACTAGTCATCCTGACCACATGGATGGTGCAAGCTAGCCAACTGGAGAATCAGAGCTATGTGCTTTGTGTGACCAATCACAACCAATGAACATAGCTCAAAATTTAAAAGTAATGTGTCACAATTTTGAGACATCCCACTGATAAAACACTTTGGAATTATCCTGGAGGATATTTGGGTCAAATTATTTAGTTAGGTGTTTCACCAACTTGAAAACAGGCAGTTTGTTTTGTTTTGGGGGTGGGAAAAATGAATGATACTTCATCCAGATCCACTAGATATTCTTAGCAAAGGGAAAACTGTATGAATTAGTATAAACCAGATATTTCCCATTACATTAAACAAAACAAAGATAGAACAACTCAACCTTTACAATGCTGTGATTCCATACAAAAACTATTATACTTTGAGCCAGTTAAATGGCTAAACTAAACATGACCAAGTAAGGGCTAACTTGATTCCTCTCTTTGCCACTTCAGCCCTGTCAAATGTAGGGAACCTAAAGATTCATACAAAAGTAACAAGCAGACTAAGGCTCCAAGGACTTCCACACCAGCAGACCCCTGGCAGATCACATCTTCAAGAACACAGGACTGTTAGGAAAGCTACAAGCAAGAATTGTCTTTCCTGACCAGAGGATTACCTTTGGTGATGTTGAAAAGTCAATAGTGGTCCTGGGGGATCCAGCCTACCCCTTGTTCCTCACGCTCATGAAGCCATACACTAGCCATCTAGACAACATCAAGGAAAGATTCAACTACCAGATCAGCAGATGCAGAATGACAGCTGAATGAGCTTTTAGTAGATTGAAGGGATTCTGGTGGTGTTTGAATGCAAGATTGCAGCTATTCCCTGAGTGCAAGCAACAGTCTTAAACTGGTTCTCGCCATGTCCTACAGCAATCTGTTCTCTACAAAATTGGCATGTTCCCTGCTGATCTGGAGGTTCTTGTGGCTCTGTAAATACTGAAGGATTATGTGTCCTGTGCTTGCAATGCTTATGACAATAGAGACTAGTTTTGTCCAAGATTTTGAACAGTGAGGAGGGTCACATGGGTTTGTGGGATTTTTAAAAAAGGTGAAAAATTATGGGATATAGTTGACGTTATGGGATGGGGAAAGTTGCATGCTGGGAAGTTGACACCTTGCTTCCAGTCACCCGTGTTACTCGTTTCTGCCCTACCAGGCGTTACCAAAACTTCCCAAAAGGCAGTGCGCTGGATGGTGGCATGCTGCACACTGTGATACCTACCCACGATGCACCATGTGTGCACCAACACAAGCACACCTGGTGAATACATGCAGTGCCAACACAAGGAGTCAAGTATGCATGCACATAAGTGATATACTAACTGTGGTAGCTTTTTACCAACTTGCATTGGCAAAAGTTTGTATGTGGATAGATCCTAACATACCAGTGTTATCTTGAAGAAAGGGGCCCAGTCATAAAATCTTATCTACTCAAGGCAGGAAAAGGATCAATTCCAAATTGCCTAACACTGGTTCTTAGCTAAAGATAGCAATTGGAAATGACATCACTTGTTTGTTAAAGGGTATAGAAAGGTGAACTCTTAAATAGGGCTAATTACTATTACCTGCCTGACCAAACTGGAGCCTGCCAACATGCATTTGAACACCCCTGGTCTAGTCCTTTTGTGGGTATTCTGATCAAATGCGTATAAAAATGAGTTACAATATAGGTGTAGCAATTGCTTATTATTTAGTCTTTTAGACATGTTTACCACAATTGCACAAATACCAGAACCTTAGATTTAATAAAAGTATGTATGGTTGAATTAGTGTTGTTGTAATACCCTATATTATTAATAATAATTCCAACAACATGGCTACAGTTCAAATGAGAACAATAGGAAAATATCACTGGAAGTCTAAAAATGACTGCAGAGCTATCAACTATACTTTTCTACCCTGTTCTCCTTCCTTTCCTCCTTTCCAATCCATTTCTTCTCTCACATTCTGCTCCTTCAACTCCTCTTGTTACCTTTCTGCCTCTTCCACTTTCTTATACTTTTCTGTTCATTTCCCTCTTTATTTTCCCCCCATCCTCCTTTCTCCCTTTGTCTCTCCTCTCCCATTCTTCCCTTTTGTTCCTGCCTCCTTCCATCTCATTCAGTCCATCTGTCCTCTCCCAATTTGCCTCTTTCGCTCATCCATTCTGTCCTTTTCATTTCTGCTATCAATGTAAAGCTACCAATGAATACTACCATAGATATCTGTAGACATGTCACCTATTTTTCAAAGGGAGAAGCCAATATAAGTAGGAGAACGGTCCCACTATTGTGGGGAACTTTCCTTGCTTATATACTACCAAAGTGAAGTGGTCTAGCAAAAGGATCTGAGTCCTCGCTCCCACTTCCTTTACCTAGAGTCCTGGCTACCTGACCTCCAGGGCTCCCCTTTCATTCGCCTGTGTGGCAGGGTCCTCGTAACCCCAACAAGGCTGGGTCCAGGATTCCTGGGGGACTTGACCCCCAACCTAGGTGTGGTCACTTAGGAGACAGGGTGTCCCCACTCTGGGGTGCAATCTCTGCACTCGATGCTTCCCTGACCCACTGATAATTACATACGGTTCAAAGTAAATACAATTTATTAAACAGCAATCAATTAAAAAAAGGAAAATATGGGAAAGGTTAAAGGAAAACACATCACCCCGCTCTGTGGCATGGTGACATCACAACCAGAGTCTCTGGGATGTAAGGGAAGTTCATTCTGTTCCTCACAAGTCCCAGGCCTCCTTCTGAGGCCCTGGCTGTGCTGCAGGGATGCCGCAGGACACTTGCTCTGGTGGTGGCCACATGCTCTCAGGCTCTAGGTGGCAGGACCCTTCTTCCTGGTGTTGCCACCGCCCCATCAGGGTTACGATCCCCCTCCAAGTCTGGCCTGCAGCCCATCCTGGCTGGGGGCATCTCCCTGCGCTGTGCCCACTACCCAGGGTCCCCTCGCTCTTCCCAGCTGCTTACCACACTCAGCTCCGGACTGCTCCAGCCCCAGCTCCAGCTCCACCACTCTGTCTCAGCTCCAGCTCCACCACTCTGCCTCAGCATGGCTGCTATTGCTGCTCTGCCTCCAGCTCACTGGGCTGCTTCTCTGGCCCCTCTGGCTCTGGTTGCTGCAGCTCTGCTCCCAGCACAGGTCTGCTCTGTGGGCTGCTTCTGTTACTCTGCTTCCAGCACTCACTTGCTTCCTGGGCTGCTTTTCTGGTCCTGTGGCTGGCATGGCTCTACTCCCCAGCTTAGCTTAGGCCCCTGCTTTCTCCTTAGCTCAATCCCACTCTGTCTGACTCAGGCAATTCCAGCTCACACAGAGGACTGGACCCATCCTGGCCTCCTGACTCCCTGATTAGCCTGCCTCTGCCTCCTCTCCCTACCCCCAATCAGGTTGACCTTGAGCATTGGCCTCTCCCCATTGTTCTTGGGGACTGTCAGTTTCAGGGTCCTGATTTCCCATCGACCCTTCCCCTTTCTTTTGGTCCTGGGAGCTAGCCAACCAAAACACCCCCACTGAGTTCTAGTAACAGTTCAAGACACCAAAAATTTTGATGTCTCACTAAATAGAAAATTATTAAAATCTTTAAAAAATGAGCAGATCACCGATTTAATATTTTATCTTTGCCCCATTTACTCTTGAACAGCTCCTCTTCCCATTATGAAACTATTTATTATTGTTAAGACTAGAGGAAACTGTCAAGACTTTTTCCTCCAGAGTGAGAACCTCTATCTCTCTATATGTTTAGTTGATAAATATCTGTAATTGCAACGTTGAGTTTTTGAAAAAAAAATCTTTATAAGCTTGTTAGTATGTTCCAACAGTCCTAAGATGTCGGAAAGAGAGAAAACAGCTTTCTAACCTCTTTTTAAAAAGATTTACTCTAACATAGTCAATTGTTTTATTTTTTCCAACAGCAGGATAATGTAGATTAGAGCGATAAATAAAGAATAAGGTGAGAAATCTGCTTAGAAACATGATACTAAAATGGCAAGGACATGTTGTGTATTGTATTATGGACTTCCGCACTGGGATTACAAAATACCATTTTTTACTATGGCTGTTTCTGACTTTCCTCTCATATGAGTGCTTTTAGTTGGATTAGCAAATCAATGTTCTGATCCCATCTGCTGTTTATCTCTATTGTGTACATTGCACTGACAGTTAAAACAACATCCCAGCTAGAGAAATGTGCCAAATTATATAAAAGCTTCTATATGGCAATCTGTGTTTGGCTGCTGGCCAAAGAAATGCCTGTAAAGCTCATCAACAACAGTAACACCTTGGATACATTTTTTTTAAAGTATTACAGATATAATTTAGCTTAATGCATCTTTGCAGGATGCCAGCAAATGCATAACAGTTTTTAAGATCACCACCTTGTTGGAAATGAGAAACAATAGCTAATTCACCAGTATATAAACTCAGCAACAGATAGTCTACATGAATAGAGTTAGGAAGTCCTTTAGGAAATTGCCCTGGTGCCTAACGTTAAGATAACAATGACTTTATTAAAACAGGAATATTTAACCTGTGGAATTCACTGCAACAGGAAGTAATCAAGGCATTTTTTAACAATTAATATACTTTAGGAGCATTTGTTGTATAACACTTATTTCTACCCAAGATAAGTCAATGGTAAATTAAACCTTACAGGTACACACAAATTGGCATACCACATTAGGCCAATGGTCTCTCAATCCAATATATTCTCCCCTACAAATGGCCAATATACGATGTTTCGCAAAGAAGTGTACAGCCTCCATAATTGGCAATTATAAACTAATATGCATATAGGAAAGCTTTTTTTCAACATTGAGCAGCTAGTAATTGGCTTATGTCCTGAAACTGCAAGTTTATATCCCAAGTAAGTTGTAATTTATCTAATGTGACTTGTCCCATCTATTGAATTAAGCTTCATGGCATAATCTGACATTGGGCTCAGGAAGGAATTTTCCTTCATGTGTCATGGCATTGCAGGATTGTTCATGTACATTATGAGGTGTTCTCAGCTTCCTGTGAAACATTCAGTTTAGATTACTACTCAAAACAGGACGCCACTGCTCTTACAGGGTCTGGCAAGCCTTACATGCTCAAATCTCATTAGAGTTGTTTAGTACAACTATGTAGTCTAATGCACTTGCACATATCTTCTATTCTGTATTGCTTGGCATAAGGAATTGCTAGGCAAGAAGCAGCCACTTGTCCCCAAAACACTTAAGCCTGCTTCTTGGTTCTCTTTTGTAGTACAGTACCAGGGCCTTATCTTTTTGTGTGTGGCTACATTGTACCCATAGCGCAAAACCTCTCAAACACCACACACAGATCTGCCAGAGCATCTTTGTGACCCTCAAAAGTGGGCAATTATTGTTCTAGCTATTTATCACACACCAGCCACCATATTACTTAGGAGCAGTGACCTTTTATGCCTCATCCCCAGTGAAAAACATCATTTTTCTCTGGCCTCAGTGTTGCAGAGTTTAAGGCCAGAAGAGACCATTATGATCATTTAGTCTGACTTCTGGCATAAAACAGGCTACAGGATCCCACTCAGTAATTTCTCCATCAGGCCCATACATTTTTTGAGCTATAGCATATTTTTTGAGAGATATCCAGAATTGATTTAAAGATTTCAAGTGATGGAAAGTCCACCCTCAGTATGTTATTCTAATGGTTTATTACGCTAACTTAAAATTTTTCAGCTTATTTCTAGTTTGAATTGTCTAACCTTAGCTTCCTGCCCCTGGATCTCACCTGCCTTTCTCTGATAGACGAAAGTGCGCTCTATGATCAGAAATCTTTTCTCCATGCAGGTACTCGCTGTTCTGTTATTTCAAGTTCAGCCTGTCTACTCAATACTCGGGAGTCTATGTCATCGATCTATATGATGACATCAGCCTGCTCCTATATGTGATAGAGCAGAGAGAGGCTTGAAAACCAGTCATAAATGTCAGCCTGGGGGAAGATAGCATAACTGTAGTTGAGAATACCTTTTCTTTGAAAAATTATTCATGAATACTTGTTCCCCATGTAGAGAAATCCAAAATCCAGACCCTTTCTGAATATTGGAGTTTGCTATTAAATACTTAGGTATAGCATTAAAAATCTGTAGGCTGTTAAAGAATTTTGCAAAACTTATCTTCTATAAAATGTTTATGCAGTAACAAATATTTTAAATATTCAGTACTGAACTATAAATAGTTGTTTATAAGTAAACTGTTGGCTTGTTTTAATTACTGCATCAAACAGCTCTGGGATGGAAAGTTTTATACAGAATATACGTAAGCCTGAATATGCCCTTCAGTTTAAAAGTCACTTTCTGCATGCTACTAGTTCAATAACTAGTAACCTATGCAATGTGCAGTATAAGGCTATATTTCCCCTAAGATTAATAAGCTTCGTTGCATGATTAATCAAACTGAGGGAATGGGGGAAATGAGAAAGCACATTCCTGTGTGGTTCTCAGACTTCTAATTTATGTAATGGAGCCATTTGGATAATTAAGATCAGTACAGGTAATTAAGCTAAAGTGCAAGCTACAGGACAGATTATCTGGCAATTTACTTGTTTCTCTCTTTTTTGTCTTGTTTTTCTCTTTAGTTATTTATATACACATGACTAAGTAGTTTAAAAGCTTCCATTCCAAGACAAATCACACACACAACAGGCAATATATATCCTTTATAGGATAAGGGCTGCAGGCAAACTGGCTACACATTGGGTTCTAAGACTCTTGTTTGTGAGTGGACTCAGTTCTTTCCCTGAACCAACTGGCATGAAGGATGGAGATGTGGGCTGACTCTGGGAGGGGCTACTGAATACCTGAATACACCAACACAGTGACCTCAACACTGCCCACAAGCGGCAAGGAGGAACTGTAGCTGCTATTGCAGCCCTATAGCTGGCCACAGTTGGTGTGGTGTATTTCATTTCCTCCTCTATATGATGCTCCATAAATAACAGCTGCATCTTTGTTTAATAAGAGTTTATCATTTAGTGTCAGATTCTTACATCCTTATTTACAGTGAGTATCATGAGCGATTGCCACAGATGTCAATGGCACTGCTGAAGAAGCAAGGTGCTATCCATCACAAGTATGAGTACAGTATTGGAATTTGGCCTTAATACATCTGAAATGCCAGGAGTGCCCTAGCAGCAGACAGTCCTTTTGGATATATTCTAAGTAATACAAGGCATTGTTCATTTGTCAGAGAAAATAGTATGCTATAGCACTGAATTCAGCAGAAGAAATTAATCTCATATTAATTGTGGAATGTAGAGTTGTACATTCTACATTTCTTACCAGAAGACTACGTTATGACCAACATTAATAACTTTGTAAAGCATATAGGAAACATTCTGCATTAGAAAGACTAGCTAAAGCTAGTTTAAAATGGAATGTAGATGTATGATATGTCTGTTTGCTAAAAATACAAGAGCAGCTGATAATCCAAACATTAATATCTTTTAAATGTTTGCACTGAGCTGGCTTAACACTTCAAAGAAATGGTTGAAAAGTCCCCTGCTTTCTGAAATACGGGTGCGTTTCTGCTGTAAGACTACAGATTACATTGGAGACCCAAATAATACATGGTGTTGGTATACAGTGAAATGCAAGAATAGTCATACACTGTATTACAGGTTTGATCTTACGAAGCTGAGTGCCTCTTGCAAGATGCTGAGTTCAGGGTACTAAGCATCATGCAGGGCTGAGTTATCTCTTAGCTGAAAAGGATGTACATGTTGATGCCCAAATCCTAAATAATGTACATGAACTACACTAGTTATCAGTTACCAGTTAAAAAATTCAGCACCTAGTCAAGCTACTGGCTTTAAGGATACTGGCTTCAGGCTAGCATCTGTAGTTCCACCTAGCCTAACAGTAATATTTGTAATGGTCTGCTACTAAATATATTGTACACAACTGCCTGCCTGCCTCTTGAAATGAAATGTTATTTACATTATTGTGAAAGAGGGAGAAAATTGCTTGCACAATCATTGCTGGCAAATTGTCCTTGTTATTCTCAAAACTAATACTTGTGGATATTATCCTATATCTGGCAAAACAACTGCACACATACAAAATGGGAAATGACTGCCTAGGATGGAGTACTGCAGAAAGGGATCTGGGGGTCATAGTGGACCACAAACTAAATATGAGTCAACAGTGTAACACTGTTGCGCAATGCCCTCCCCCACAAAAAAACATAATTCTGGGATGTATTAGCAGGAGTGTTGTAAGCAAGACACAAAAAGTAATTCTTCTGCTCTACTCCACGCTGATTAAGTCTTGACTGGAGTATTATGTCCAGTTCTGGGTACCACATTTCAGGAAAGATGTGGACAAATTGGAGAAACTCCAGAGGAGAGCAACAAAAATGAGTAAAGGTCTAAACAATATGACCTATGAAAGAAGATTGAAAAACTGGATTTGTTTTAGTCTGGAGAAGAAAAGACTGAGAGGGACATGATAACAGTTTTCAAGTATATAAAAGATTGTTACCAGGAGAGGGAGAAAAGTTGTTCTTGTTAACTGCTGAGGCTAGGACAAGAAGCAATGGGCTAAAATTGCAATAAGGTCGATTTGGGTTGGACATGAGGAAAAACTTCCTGTCAGGGTGCTTAACACTGGAATAACCAAGGGAGGTTGTGGAATCTTCATCTTTGGAAATTTTTTAAGAGCAGGTTAGAGAAACACCTGCCAGGGATGGTCTAGATCAGTGCTTCTCAAGCTATCTGATGTGGGAGACTGGCAATTTTTTTTTCCAATGTGCCAGGGACCAGTGCCATATTATTATCCCTTTCGACACTCTTATGAGGAAACTCGCCGCAGAATGGCAGCCGATGGCTTGTGGACTGGCACCAGTCAGCGGACCACCACTTTGAGAAGCACTGGTCTAGATAATACTTAGTCCTGCCACGACTGCAGGGGACTAGACTAGATGACCTTTCCAAGTACCACCCAGTCCTATAATTCTATGTCATTAAGTTCTTTCCCTGCTTTCATTTAATGATTTTAAGGACCTCTTCCTACAAATATTTACTATAGTGCTTACTAGTCTGAGCAGACTTCAGTGGGCATGTCTACACAGCAAATGAACACTCATGTCTGGCCTGTGCCAACCAACTTGGGCTGCGGGACTGTTTCTTGAAACTACTCATTGTAGTCAACACTATGCTGGACAGTGAGCACGTGGAGGATTAGACCTGTATATTTTAAGAATAATCAGAATAAGATGGGATACCAGGCAACTCATATATTTTCCAAACAACTGTGCATCTGATGTCTCCCTAAGAAGAGCACTAAGCTGCTTATAGCTCACATTTCAAGCACTGCAAGCACAAGGCAATATCAGAAAAATCCAGCTGGTGACTAGGGACATGCATTCAGATTGTCAAAAGAGAGAGAGAAAAATCTGGCTAGGAGCTGGGAGTGTATATTTGGAGTATGAAGCATCAGTCACAGCAGAAATAATAAAGATCTAACTGACAGCACATCTTCAACATTATGCCACATGTGCATATTTGCCTAAACTAGAACAATGCCTCAACTTGGATATTGCACCTGTGCCATTCATGCTTTGTTGTAAGGATTCAAAACCTTCCATTCAAAACCATTACATTTAGCAGTTTTTAAACTCAGCAAGACAGATTTGCTGTGAGCTTTGGAACATCCTCCCCCGCCCACACACACACACTTTAAAAAATAAAAACCCGTCTAAAAATTTTTACATGGTAGGTGTAATTCCCCATCAGCTTATATTGTCCTAAGAGTTGTATTGACTCTGGATGCTGTTTTGCATTTTGAGGTCTATACAATCTGACTTTAAAAACCATAGGTTTTACAATCTTATGTTTTTAATTTAGTTTACTGGGGCTTTTTTTTTACCAAGCAAGAGTTTAAAAAATGAAGATATGCAATATTTATAGAACAGTAGCAATGAAAACACTGTCTCACTCCATATTACACAATAGGTCTATAGCAGTGATGCTCAATTTTGAAAAGCTGGACAGTCATTTAATGGAGTGGTAAAGAACTACAAATAATCACAAGTGACAATAGAAATTGTATTATGATGTTGCACATTCAGGACTGGACATCATGATGAACACATTGCAAAGTGATGTCAGGGATAAACACCATGGATATGTCTACACCACAATCTTGAGGTGTGATTGTAATTCATGTAGACATTCTGAGCTAGTTTTGATCAAGCTAGCTTGGACAGAGGCGTAGTAAAGGCATGGCAGTGCCTGCTAGTTGCCCAAATTGCTTATACAGCCTGCAGCAAAACCTTTGCAGCCAACTTGAGAATCCGAGCTAGCTAGATTAAAGCTAACTCAGGTATGTCTATACAAACTGCAACCACACCCAGTGATTGCAGTGTGGACACACCCCATTATCTGATAGGTCTGCATCTCCTTGTGATGCAATTTTTTCCTCTCAGCATGTACTGTCAAAAGATATCTATGTTTTATTTATTAGAGGCCTAAGTGCGAGGTTCTGTGCAAACATGTAGGAAGAAATGGTCACTTGCCCACAGAGCTTACCAAGTTTGTTGTAGGTGCTATATAAACATGCTCTATTTTAAGAGAAACTTGAAGACTTTGGGTTTGCAAGAAGCATTTGGCCTGGGGGATGTTCCACTTTAAAATACTGTTATTTTAAACTTTGCTTTTTTGTTATTAAGATCTGAATGGTATTATCTATTTCATAAAGTACAGAGAAGAGTACAGCACACAAGCAATATAGGTATAATATATATTACAAGAAAGTGGATTGAGGCAAGCAAAAACTTCCAATTTCTGTCATATTCTATAATTCACTGATTAGCTGGAAAAAGACCTTCATCCTACAAGAACTGAACCAGACTAATGCTTGCCTTGCTGCAGGAAAAGTACAGTATGAGAACAGATGAATCAACAGCTGGAGTCTACATTTCCAACAATACTGCAGACTGACCAAATACTGAAACTAATTCTAAAACCTCCTAGAGAGGCTCTCGTCTCATTTTTATGTCTTCATCCTTCTCACGGCAAATATGCTGCAGTTATAGCTTTCCTTGCGCTATTTTGGCACTTACAGTTCTGAGCTTAGGTTGATCTGGGAACTGCAGGGGTGACAGAGTCAGAATAGTTAAAAAGAAATAAGCTGACTGAAAACAAACTAAATTCAGCTGGACCTGAGTGTCCATTCTTACTACACAACAATTGTGGTGCCCATTGGTATATATGCAGCATTAATAACTGCATTATTACTCTGTTGTGTGCTGTACTCTCTGCATTACTAAGAAGCCTGTGCCCAGGAGGTCCTCCACACTGAAGAGCAGTTTCAGTTCACTGCTGAAGTTAGAGTGAAACAGACAGGAAATTTAACACAGAGTGAAACTATAGAGAGAAAACTTTATACTTTGTTCTTTCCTGTTTTCCGTAATCAAATAACAGGTCATTCAGTCAAAGTATATTTCCTGTATACAAAAGAAGATGAACATACCTATCCCTTGTTATAAACTTCTAAAAGGTAATACAGATTCCACAGATAATTAGAGTTTTGAAACTTTTTCTATATATGGGTCCACTCTGCATGAATCACTAAAGGCTCAATCCCGCATCATGGAAATTTAACATTACAGTTGTGACAAAAGTGAAAAAGGAGCAAAGCCATTCACCTTATTGAAATAAAATATTGGACAGTGGATCAGATGACGTATTGGATGGAGCTACATCTGAGGCAGGATCATAAATAGGCAGTATTTCTATCACATACCGGGGGTAGGAAGTGCAGTTCTACCTGTAAGAATCTCTAAAGAGATCCCCGATTGGAAATTGGCTTTCTGATGGAGAGGGGGATGACTTCAAATGGGAGTTTAAAAGGATTTTTAAATGTGCCTTGTGGAAGTACACACACACAGACACAGCAATTTTGGGCACCTGATTTATCTTACACCTTCTAACAAGCTTCTGATGTTGCTTTTTCTGCTACAACTCCATTCTTCCACTTACCCAGTATGCAAGTTACATAAATTTACTCACTGGTGCAGATTTGACAGCATGTAAATTAAACTTAGGCTATTGACACGTCCTCATAATTGGTCCTTGACTGTCTGCCTCCACTCCTTTGTCACACAGAGAATGAAAACCTCACATTTGGTGCTCCTTCTTTCCTGATGACACAGAAGCTGTGATGATACATTGACATCTAATAACATTACTCTTTAATGACAATGGTTTTGTTTCCTATTGTGTGTTATCTGCAATATTTGTGGATATTTTCATGTATGTTTTGTATTTTTATATTATGATTATGTGGATATGAAAAGAGGTGACAGCAATCATTATGGTTTGCTAATATAGTGGTTGCTGTGACAACTAGATTGTACTTTCTCTATATGTATTGATGCAGCAATAAGAAGTTTAAAATATACTTTTCCTTTAAAGTAGGCTCAAATTTGATCAGTTTAAGAGCCTAGTATGTGATGGCAATATGTCCCAGAACTAAGGAGCATAACAGACTGAAAGTATTATGAACACAGACAAAACCATCAAGGCTGAGCCCAGGGAATGCCTCAGTAAAGAAGGAACTAGGGAATCAGACAAGTCAGATTTATGCCATATAAAGCCACAGATTTAACATCAAGATGTTAAAATCCATTCCCTGCTTTACTAGAACCCAGTAAAACCCTCTAAATAAAGGAGTAATGCAATGAAAAGTTCCATTCTCTGTCATTTAGCCACTCAATTTTGAACTCACTGAAGCAGAATACCCAGAAAAATGTGCAAGAGGAATAAAGAGAGAAAAAAGGGGAAGGGGGATGGGATGGAGGATTAGATTTACTAACCTCCTGTCTTCTCCAGTGAGATCCTGTTTGAGATTGGGTTGGGGAAGGCATTTCAGAGAACTACTGTTACAGTACTGATATATTGTACAGTTATTTTGTCATATGTCAGTGAAAGTGACTTACATCAAAGTCGCTGTGATAAAACAAGCACATTTTAAGGAAAACAGCAGTATGGACACCAGGAGGTGAGACACAAGTACAGGCATAAATAGAGCATAAACTACTGTGATGGATTCCAGTCTGTGTGCTGCACTCTTAAATGAAATGAGCTCGTCTATCTATGTGGTAGAGGGAAAGGCTGTGAAGGGATGCAGCTGGAGGGGCTTACTTAAGTCTGGGCCATTGTGCGGCGCTGTGGAGCGAAAAACACATGCATTCTTTTTCCACGAAAGCTCATGCTCCAAAACGTCTGTTAGTCTATAAGGTGCCGCAGGATTCTTTGCTGCTTTTACATATCATGAGCATTATTAAGTAAACCCACAGCACAAGTAGTGGCAAGCAAGTGTATTTAACTAAGACAAGCCAACTGGACACTTAAACTAAAGGATCTTTTGAAATCTTGAGTGTGTCTGAATGTGCTGGTGGAGTGTTTCATTACTGTTGTATGCAGGTGGCCATCCTACTGTATCTCATTTTACAGATGAGGAATCATCATCAGATTATCTTTAACTGGATGGGAACTGCATTTTATCTTTTGGATGAAGACATGCTTATCTTTTGGGGCTTCACAGGAATATAAATGTGTATCTTTTCCTAATGTTCAATCCATTTAAGGTGGAGAACATTATCCTATGCTGCTGTTGCACACATTTGTGTTCAGTACAAATAAAACTGCTGTATCTTTGGCAAAGAAGAGTTCATATGGTTATTGGGATAGAAATAAATACAAATAAGTATCTGTGTTCTACAGATGATTAGACTCCTCTGCTTTTCAGGGGCTTAACTGGAGAATTGGGTTAAGCTTTAGGGCATGAGCACAGTAGATTTTTGTATTTTTTCTGTATAATCTATTTTTTTCCCCTCTCTTCTTAATCTTTATTTACTTGCCTGGCTTTCCTGCAGGGCCTCCTTTCTGCTGCTCCATGTTGGTCTTTGCTTTCTCATGTTGCTTATTGGAGTGAAGATATGAAAGGAGAATTAAATGGATATTTTAATCAATGAACATAGCTTGATCAAAGTGCCATTCTTATTATGTTAGTGTTTTTATTTGCAATTGGACCCAGCTGGACTTTTGAATGCACACAGAACAAAGTCATATTTTCATGGAAAAGCAAACTTTGAATCTCAACTGTATTTGATCAAGACCTTGCTTTAATCATAGATCACGTCAAAGTCTAACAGATATAGCAGTGCACATTTCTGTACAACAGCTAATCTTTCTGTGTGACCTAAATGTTTAAAATGGAAGGGAATAACTTTTCTCCACTACAGAACAGGAGCATGTGTCAGCATAGCAAGTTACTCTCTGAACACAGGTTGATAGAGAACACACAATGACATTTTAAAATACTAAACATTAACATTAGTGGGGCAAAGGAGGAAGAGGAGAGGAAAACAGAGCAGGAGCTGACACTGACTGGGCAAGGTGACTGGGTCTAAGAGCCAGAAGAGTGAGTGGAAAAAGATGTGGGGGGAAGAGAGACAGATGTGATGAGGTATTGGGGTGTGGGGGAAGAACTGGGACTGACTGGACAAAGAGACTGGGACAAGGGAGCAGAGGAATACTGAGACTGTACAAGGAGTATATAAAGGAGTCTGGGACTGGGAGAGAGACAGACTAGATGGGGAGCCAGAATGGAAGGGCACTGGAACTTGCTAGGTAAGGACTGCATGAGATTCCTGAGGAGTGGAGACAGGGACTGGATAGATGTAGAGAATGTGTTTGGGATGATGAGTCACGAATGGGGAAGATCGAGGACAGGCACAGGGACAGAGGTAGGGTTTGAGCAGGATGCAGTAAGTAAGGCACATGGCTACACATTGAACAATGAGGAGAAGACAAAATATTGAAGAGAGCATTATGCATTTTGTACACTGAATGAGGCCGGGGTACTGTGGAAAAATAGTATATGATAATGTCATTAAAGACTGTCATGCTACCAAATTAAGATGGCCTTGGCAACCTTAATTCTGGAATTTCCTAACTTTTTTTGAGCCCTTAATGTTCTTTTAACATTTATATGTATATTTAATGCATACATAGAACATAAAACTAGCTCTGGATCAAACAGCACCAAAAAGAATCCCAAGTTTTGATTCTAGAATCCTAGATGTTTTTCACAGTATCCAAGACAGCATAAAACTGTTACCACTAAAATAGCCTTTCATATACCACATGGTTCAGCATTTTATTTGGATATCTTTGTCTCTCATTGTTCAAAAATTAAACTAAGCTTCCTCCTTTCAAAATCTTTGTGTTGGACCCCATAACAGAATAAGAGGCCACTCTTGGCTTGGAGTCACAGCTTCAGTATATTTGGTCCCAAAAGAGGAAACAGTTTGAGTTTCGCCAAGGGAAAAAAAGTCAGGACAGCTCCCTTCAGCCACAAATTCCCCCAAGCCTCCAGAACATACACAGGCTGATTTTCTTCAACCTAGCTTAAGAGACCACAAAGTGTTGTTTCATTTGGCCACAGATCTAAGTCTGGCAGCTCAGGTAGTCCTTAAGGGACTTTAACCTCTTCCTGGTCCACATAGGGATGGAGTATGTGCACCCTATTACAGAGCAGCTTAGCAGATAATACAGTTTGGTATCATGAACTGCTAGAGCCAAATGTACTTGCAAATGTTAAGAATTTGGATGTACAATACTTTTATGCTGTTTCATCTGAAAACATGGCAAGATTCTACTGCAGATTTAGTGTAATAGTCCACTTTTCCTCACTGCATGGAAATCAGGGATATCAATAGGGTATCCTGAATCAAGGTACCATAGGAGTGTTGTCACTTCTGGAAATATATCTAGAAGGCATCGCATCTAGGTATGCTGTCATAGTACCAAACAAATAGGACTCCTGCCCTGGGTAGCGTTTCCAGAAGTCACATGGTTAATGAACATATTTTACTCACAATTCCATTGCATGTCTAACAGTACCTGCATGCTGGAAGAAAGTTATATTTTTTTTAAGTATCATGTTAGATACCAAAACACCAGTGTGTTGGAAACTACTATAGTTAGTTTATCTAAATGTGTTCAGTCTGTGTCTAAGTGAAATCAAGATAAGCCACAAAATCATTACAAAGCATCTCATGCTTCAGGGACTAAACTGAATCAGTGCAGGGATTGAGAAGGCTATTTCTCCCTATTATTAACTAACTTCTATATTTCAGGAGTGCCCTAAATCCACAATCAGGCTGGATCCCAATGTGCTAGGCAAAAATATACGACCGTTCATGCCCCAAAGAATGTACAGCATTACACAACTGGCCAGGTCCATTATAGGGTATTTTCATCTCCCTTTTAAGCACTGGCTATTGGCCACTGCCAGAGGCCATCTCTTCCCCTGGCTGGGCCAGCAGGCCTTTTCTGTTCACATATTAGTGTTGTGTTTAAAATCAAAACAGTTTTTTCAGATAAATAAATGGAACTCAAATGTTCTTATTACTAGAGCACAAAAGGAGAGTTGAAGTATTTCTTCTGGAGCTAAGCTGAGAGATTTCCTCCTCAACCATTAAATTCTGGTTGAGGCAGCACACAGGGACAGGACAGGTAGCGCATATCTCAACACCTTCCATATTTATTAAGTGAACACAAAGTTATATGTCTGTCTCCTTTTCTTTTCTCCTGTCAGCAGAATAAGGTCTGTTATCTTAGGGCTTGTCTACACAGTCAATCTGTCGCAAGCCAGACAAGCCAGGTGGACAAACGTACAGTGCACTAGCCTGCCTTGCACCAACTGGCTGTGTGCACTCTGCTACCTGTTGGACACACAGGGGCGGCTCCAGGGACCAGCACGCCAAGCGCGTGCCTGGGGCGGCAAGCCACGGGGGGTGCTCTGCCAGTCGCCATGAGGGCGGCAGGCAGGTTGCCTTCGGCGACATGCCTGTGGAGGGTCTGCTGGTCCCACGGCTTCGGCGGACCTCCCACAGGTGTGCCACCGAATCCGCGGGACCAGGGACCTCCCGCAGGCAAGCAGTCGAAGGCAGCCTGCCTGCCGTGCTTGGGGCAGCAAAATACCTAGAGCTGCCCCTGTAGACACAGCAATGGGTCAAAGCACAGTACAGATCTTTCAGTGACCAGTAGTGGAGTTCACTCAGTTAGTATGACAGGATATGCACAGTACAGTAACACACTGTTTTGCCATGCCCTAACTGGTCATGTAGACAAGCCCATATTTCCATATACATGCACACAATTTGTGTTTGTTCTTGTGGGGGTGATATTGGAAATCTAGGCCTAGAAATGGAGTTTGCATCTTGCCCAGAAACCATTGAGGTTCATAGTTTGTTTATTTCTTCAAAGATTGAGTTCCTGATTTATGGACCATTCAGTGTGAAAGACCTGCCTCCTGCACACACAACTTTCCTAAGCGAATGCTGATCACTCATTTAAAAGAAACAGAATGTTTAATTTTGGCCTCTTGACACTGGCATTCAGATATCTGCATTTTATGTAAATATAAGCAGAAAAGAAATGTATCTGTTTTGTTTTGTACATATTTGTCCAATCTATCTTTCCCAGTGGTAATAGTTAATGAAAAATTCCCCTCTATTAATTAAACATTCAGAACAATGCAGTTTGTTGCTGGCAGCCACTTTTATGGAATAATCATATATGCATCAGAACCTTCTATCTTTGTGTTTAATTGCTTTTTAATTTCCTTACTCCAGAGCCCTTTTTAAAAATCTCTCCTGACCTTTCATGATGCTTTTGCATTTCATGCAATTTCAGTTAAGAAATGTTTAATTACTAAAATAATCACTTCTGCTTTTTAATCTGTTTATACTTTTCTAGTTGACTCTTCTTCTGCTGTGATTCCCGCTGATTGCAGTGATGCCTGTTTTAAGGTGGAATTGATCTCTCACAGATTCACGGGGTGACTTCTCCATAATTATGGGTCACTCCTGAGTCTAGCAGATACGTTCAATCAGGCACCTGCCAAGATAAAATCATGTTCTACTGGATTGTCATCAGCAGACATGCTTAGTCAGGGGCCAGAACATTTCTCACTGAAACAGGAATCGCATAAGGGGGCCAGAACTGAAACCAACAAGGATCTATGTTTTCCTGAGGTCCTTGTTCAGTGCCCAATCCTGCAACCATATTTACAAGGAGTAGTATTGACTCCTAAGGGGCGTGATCCCTGCCCGCTGAAGTGAACAGAAGTATTTTCATTGGCTTCTGTTGGTTCTGGACTAGGCTTTGAGCAGACCCATGGAGACAGACTATTTACTCCGCTACACTGGTATAAATCTGAAATAGCACTGACAAACAAAATTATTCTGGATTCGCACTGGTGTCAAATTTTACAACTAGGCTGTGCAACTCTTACACACACCTATTATCACTTACACACAGGGACAGTCTCCAGTTTGCTAAGGCAACTCTGTGCTGCAAATTCCCCTGGCACAGTGATGAGGGAGGGGGCATGGTGGGGCCAAGCTCCACTGTGCCTGATTTTCCACTCGCATATAGTCTGCCAGTCCTACTGGCTTTAACTTGTTAGGGCCCAGTAGTTTTCAAAATTACAGGGTCTTCAGCATTATACATGAGCATGTGCTGTGCATCTTTTTGCAGAAGCAACAAAAGAGACAAAATCCTCAGGACTGGTTTGTAACCCTACAAATCAGCCTGGGTAAGGGGCAGCACATAGTTGCACTGTCCTAGGAACACGGAAGGTACCAAACTGTAACTCAAGAATGATTTGGTCCCTGCTTTCTCCTTGCTCCATGGGGAAGTAAGCAATGCAGATTCTTTTGCTAGCACAATTTACCTCCCTCTGCACTGCTCAGCTCCCGTACACCTTCAGAAAAGAGGCAGCAGAAGCCTGATGGCAACTCTTTTCACCCATGTTCAGTGTCAAGTGATGCATTAACATGCCCCTATTCCCCTGCATGGGCACGCAGCAGGGCTCAGTCAGACCCCTCAGGCTTTAAGATAAATGTATTTCACAATTGCTTCTTTTTTAGATTTGGTAAGAATCATTTATGCCTTTGGTGCTGCTGCTATTTTCTGTTTGCTGTAGCTAATTTGCTCTCTTCACTTAGATTTTATTGGGAACCCAAAGTGCATGCATTCAGCCAGCCCCAACACCCTTGATTTCTGAAAGAAAAAGACTAAAACCATGTTTAAAGTGAAACTCTGAATCTGTCCAATCAGCAAAACCTGAAACACTTCCCAAACAGCACATATTTGCTGAATCAGTAGGTTTTCTGTGTCTGCAGGTGTGGAGATCTCTGCTATTCCTTGTTGTTTCTTTTTAAACAAAACAAAACAAAAAAGCAACCACCACCACTTTTTACAATGTAAGCTTTAAGGAATCATGTTGTCCTTCATTACGGTCCATGTGTTGGACCATATCAGGGAATTTCTGTATTAGAACCATAATGTGTATGTGTATAACAAGTCTGAGGCCAAGAGAGACAAGGGGTAAGATTGAATTCCTCACAGCTTAAACTCCAAGATATTGGTAACAGAACAAGCCTCTTGATTTTTCATTTTTGTGTCTTTTCTTCTTTGTGAGAAACATGCAAAGCCAAGCTGCTAATTGTGTTAACACATCCTAAGACAGAAAGTGTGTTCCAAAGAATGATAAGGCTTTGCAAAAACAACTGTAATTGTTCTTCAAAATAGACCACTGCTTCCCACTCTTCCTTGCTTTTAAGTTGTTTGCTATGTATGTTAAAGTTTAAGTAGATTTTCAACATCCTGAGAGTTGTTAGAAGTTAAGAGATAGTGAAGTAATAAGTGATAAACGTGTGTTAAAATAGAGGAGGTATGTGGATGGATGCTTGATTTAGATAAAGGATGAATGGTCAGGGAAGTGCCAGCCTAAGAGTTATAATTGTGATCTCCCATGGCCAAAGAATGCGTAGCACGGAGATAACTGGATGACCCCCAGAGGGCAAGCCAGAATCCACCCGAGTGCCCCCCCCCCCCGTGGAGGGCTGAAGACTCTGAAGAACAAGGTAACACTCAGCCATCAGGGATGTGCCACCTGCTGATTGATAATAACTTCAAACAAACATCAGCATGATGAAGCGATTCCCATAGATTCCCGCTCAGATTTTTAACGTGCTCTTACGGGCATCTTGGGAATACTTTTCAACAGGTGAAATTGATGGCAATGCTTACCAAGGTTATTTTCTCATGTTAAAAGGTTTGAAAGTATAGTTTGTTACAAAGTAAAAGAAACTGTTGGCCTTGGCCAATGCAAAACTATGCTCCCTTGTGAAGCTATTAACTTCCTATAATTTAGCTTATAGACATGCATTTTCATAAGATGTATAGTGCTACGCTCAATTTTGTGCATTTTTGTTTACCCTTGGAGGATGGTGTTTTCCCGTCTTTGAGATCACATACTCGAGCAATATGAAGATGATTATGAACTAGAAATGCCTCAGGCTGATGGCCAAAACGTTATTACTTTACTGCTATGGAGAATCATGCTGACCTCAGTTGCTCTTGTTTCCCATGAAACGAAAGCGAAGGCCCACATGCTTCATGATGAGGCCTTAATTAGAAATGCAGACTTTAAAAATTATCTAGATTACACATTAGCATTTACAGCAAACTCACAACGTGCTGGTATAAAAAGCACCTCAAAATTTATGTGCTTAGAGACACAGAAGTGGCTGTTGCTCTCTGCACGATGAGCTGGAAGGTGCTTGGTAGGCAGGCCTGCAAGAGGTTTGGGGAGCACAGGGACTATTCCTTCCTAGTTCCTCTGCACTTCATGCCCCATTTTCCTTCTGCATCAGCTTGCATAAGGGAACCAAACCCAGGAGAGTGTAAACTACATCCAATAAATACATGTTGCAGCATCCATGTCCTCATTGTTTCAGGCACAGGTCGTGTCTATGCTACAGTTTTGCTAGCACAGCTACGTCAGTCAGAGGAAAAAACAAAAAAACCACACATCCTAGACAACCCAGCTATGCTGGCAAAACCCCCAGGAGAATGCTTCTGTTAACACCATTTGGGGAGATGATGTTATTATGCTGACAGAAAAACTCCTTCCATCTGCATAAGCTACATCTACACTAGGGGGCTCTGCATCATGTAGACAAGGCCCAGCTATGTCCTCTAGGAATCCCTCAGGGTGACACAGCTCCTCCTCACACTGTTCTGAAAGGTACTTACTCTGAAGGTACAAAACCACTGACTAGATTGAGGAGAATTCACTCTTCGTGACCATTCACAGTCCTTAGTCTCTTGTTAAAACTTACTTGAGCAAGTTGTGGTAGTATTTAGTTACTCAGCTGTGGTAATATTTTTGATGTGGATGATTTTGCCTTGGAGATTGGCCAGAGCCCAATGAATTCGTTTCACGTAGGCCAATGAACAGCCATTCTTTGCTATCAACTTTCAATCACTACCTCCCTAGAGCCTATTGAATTTGTGCACACCTCTGCCTTTCCTGATTCTTCCTTGGACCAAAGATAGAAATGCTGAAAAAAGATTATGAGAAAATCTGTTTTAATAAAATTTTCATCTCATTTTTGCAGATTCCATTTGTTCTCCGGAGAAGTACCAGGAGAAATGCCTATCTTTTGAGGTTCAGACTATCTACTCCACTGTGATGCATCTGGTATCAAATAGCAGTTACTTCACAGCAAAACAATGCCCCAGAAAAACATTTCTATCCTCAGAATACACTATTTTAAGAAGTTATATAGCCCAGCTAGCAGGCACCATAGATATGTCATTTCAAACTAAATGTGCACTGAATTGCATAGGTAATGTAAGCAAATCATATGTGCTTAAATTGATAATATGTTAATTTCTCTGAATAACTGCCCAATTTACGTATGCAATTGCTACAGTTATGCACAGAAATTATATACAAAGTTGTATGCACAATTTGCAGGCCCATAAGCTCCTCATTGTGTTTAAATAAACTTGCCTTTTTGCCCGTGATGCTCTCAAATGGGGAGAGCACTTCTGTTAGAAAAGCAAAGTGAACTTTACACCTGCTGGGATTTCCCAAGCTCCTGAAAATCTAGCGCACCTAGTTTGTTAGCCAAGCAGTCCTGCTTGCTTAAACATTTAGAATGATTTATTTTCTGTGTCAGTTACAGTATCATCATTACTGGGGGATCCAATTGTGCTGAATGTTACGTTAATAAATCATCAAACCCGAAAATCGATACCTCAATGAACTGAATCAGATGAAAGCTCTTCTATTGTACAGTTCCACACATAAAGTCAAAACCTCTGCTGTCCGAGTTCATAAAACTTCTGTTGGATGGTTAGGTCACAGCCATTCTAAGCATCTCCACAGAATCAATGTCAGACAAAACATGTCAGTTGATGGATTTTTTTACATCAAACTGTCAACTTGTCTGTGGTATTACAATATGATATTAGCTTCCTCCATAGTGACTTGAATTGCAATTTTACTGTAAGGCCAAAAGATCCCAAAGGACCTGTTTACCACCCCCACTCCCAGTAGTTTCCTAACCTTTTATTCTGATATATGTCAAAAATGTAATTGTATCATTGGCCAAATACTGAATATACCATAATTTATATACCTGTAGAAACATACTAGTGATTTGTGCTAGGGCAATTATATACTCCCACTTGATTTACTGGTGTAACATTTTCTCTCTTTCTACATGTATCTGTTTAATTCTGCTATCCCAGAGTCTTGTGTCATAAACTGATGAAACTTCACTATACAAACTGGCATTAGTCTTTGCAATGATGGGGAATTTAATACGATGTGCATGCAAACGCACACTTTCAGGCACACACATCAATAAGGAGAGAGAAAATCTCTATGCAAACTTAATGATGGCTAGTCTCTCATCCAGAGGGCAATGCCAGGTCTAGCACTAAGGTTAAATGCAAACATATTATCTAAGCAAGAATAAAAGCAGATTACTTCCCTAAAATCATGATGGAGCATTTTCTTTCCTCCCATCATTATAAGCAATTTAGTTGCAGAGCCGTACAGAACGTTTTCATGTGTTATTCAAAGAATGCTTGATAATTAGCATGCTCTAAGATAAGTTAGCTGTTACATGAGTGTGTGACAACAAATAATATGAAAACATAATAAAAAATAATCCTTGCTCTGCATTTGTCTGTCTGCAGATGAAGAAATGGAACTATATGAGAGTAGTGATGAGACAGGGATCTTTTCTCCTCTACAGTAAGTTGCTTTGGGCTAGCAGTGATGGAAAGTCGATACATCTGTTGACGGCTGATGTGAAATGAGTTTGGTGGTGGTCAGGCACGTCTTCACATAAATCTTTCATGAGCATTCATGTCACAGACGCTACTACCATGATCAGCATACTTGATGGCAGTCTCAGCAGAGATGCCATGGATTTAATAGATAAGGAGAATAAATCCTACAGCTGATCGAGTGCATCCTGATCAGGGGACAGTAGGGGGATGTCTGCACTACCACTGTCAAGCCAACGCTTTCATGAGCACTAGGGCCCGTATGTGTAAATACATTTGCGGAGCTAACTCCTATTGATCTTGACCCTATATTCTTTCGAAAAGTAGTCCCACCTCCCACACACAGTCCACCACTCCCTTCCCTCCCCTAGTTATTCCTTCCCAGTAGGCCCTAAATATCCCCACACCTCTATATTTAAGTGATTTATACCTATAAACTATAGCTCCTAGGCAGAGCAGTGGATCCATACTAGAAGAAACTAAAATTACAAGTAGGAAAATTAATTTTGCCTTTTCGTGTGACTCTGAACTTTCTGATTTCAGCTGGGAGTCGTAGAGAAAATACCAAAAAGCTTTTCTTGTGGCATCTCCAACTCAAGTAATATCACTAAGTACTGGCCATCTTATTTTAAAAGCTTTGATTGGGATCTTGGTGTCATTTTGGGATATATAAGAACCATGTTTTCATTTCCTAATGACCTCTGCTGAAGTGTCTGCAAAACACTTGGCAATAGCTAGGTTGATGATATACTGCCTATTTATGATGCTAATGATGATTGTCACACTCTTACCTTGTGCCTTTATATCTCTTGTCATAGTCTTGAGATTGTATATGCTTGGCCTTTTCTCTGTGTGAGTGTACAGTGCCTGTATGTGAAGCACTTAGACATTATGTCGATGGATACTATTATAAGAATAAGAACCTCGGTAAATAGGCAGATACAGAGATGGATCAGGTATCATGCATTTGTATGGGAGTGTTGTGTATTTTATAGCACAGCCCACTGCTGATCAGTTATTTCTTGATTTTATTGACTGGAATATAAAGAGCATAAAAGCCTAATGCTATTTAAGATTTGTTCAGTAGCAAGTGTACAGCTTACAAGCTTCATAGGGACGAGGACTCCAGAGTGCTTCCAAACTGCACAGGGATAGCCATTAAGAACATAAGAACTGTCACTCCAAATACCACATTCCTATCAAATCATCATCTACCCAGGTGTATCTCACTCCTATCCAGCCACCATAAAACTCCTGCCACCTCCCATATTGGTTCCTTGCCTGCCACTTCCCCCATTTTGACTTTTGTCACCAGGCTATGCAATCATTGCAAGATCTGTCTCAGGGCTATATGGACTTGTTAAAATTCACTCTACCAGATGGCTATCAATCCTCACAACATGAATACACTACTGTGCTCCTCTGCTTGCACAGTTGACATAACTCAGCACAGAAATGAAGGTCCATGATCCTCTCTCCTATTGCAGGGTGAGCTGTGGTGACTTGCACCAGTCAATACAGCTGTTCCTAACACAGTGCAGGGCGCTTAGGGTATGTCTAGACAGCAAAAAATAAGACCTGCAGCAGCAAGTCTCAGAGCCCAATTCAGGCTCATCATACTGAGCTAAAAATAGCAGCACAGCCTTTGGGCTCAGTCTGGAGCTCAGGCTTTGATACCTGGTGAGGGGGAGAGTCTCAGTGTAAGGGACTGTGACTTAGGTGGCCTTGCCTAGCAGTCACTGCTGGGCTAGAGTCTACACATCACAGATGCTAGTCAGTGAACAGAGGTCGGAGGAATAGCTAAAGCCAGATTCAATAAGCAAGAGTTGGCATCAAAGTGAGGCCAGGGTCGGAGACCTGAGATCAGAGGCAGTACCAGGCTAGAGTCAGGAGGCAAGAATTTGGGTCAAAGTCAGGCTGGGATCAGAGGCTGGAGATCAGGAGCCGAGGTGAGGTCTGGAGTCCCAGCAGTCTCAAAGTCTGTGTTGTTACCCAGCCAAGTTCCTGGGGCATCTTCCAGGGTTAAAAAGGGTGGTTGGACAGTCAGAGGGCTGCAGGGTACTGTCACTCTGGCTCCTTTGGGCGGTACTTCCTATTGCAGCCTCATGGTGGCACTATGGGAACATCAGTCATCCCAGGTTCTGCTCCTCACACATTTATATTCAGAGTCTGAGCTCAAACATCTACACTATCATTTTGAGCCCAATGTAGTCAGCGGCAGCTCCAGGCAGGAGTGCTCCCTGCGAGGGCGGCAGTCAGGCAGCCTTCAGCGGCTTGCCTGTGGGAGATCCGCCAGTCCTGTGGATTTGGCGGGGACTCGTCGGCAGCTACGCCGAAGCCGTGGGACTGGTGGACCTCCCGCAGGCAAGCTGCTGAACGCAGCCTGCCTGCCATGCTTGGGGCAGCAAAAAGGCTATAGAGCCACCCCTGAATGTAGTTGACCCGCAGTCTGAGAATTACTGCTGCAGGGCTTTTTTTTTTTTTTTTTTGGTTTTGCAAAGTAGACATAGCCTTAGAGTGCATGCAGAAGAACGAGAGAATGCAATTCTGTGGGACACAATACCACACAAAATGGAACATTTATTTAATTATTCTTCATGACTGCTTATTATAGGGTAGCCCTGGCTGAAGCATCTTGCCCTTTGTCTCTGCGAAACTGATTTGGCCACTCCCCAATCTTGGAACATGTTTAGCAACATCAAACAGTGGAATCTTATAACTTTATATACAATGTTGCCACACATATTTTACCATGACAGCAATGTCCAGCAAATTATGAGTTTTCAAATGATACCTCACAAGGCAGTCCACTATTCCACGCTGCAACTCCCGTTGGCCAGGAACAGCGAACTGCAGCCATTGGGAGCTGCAGGCAGCCATTCAAATGTAAACAAACTGACTGGTGGTCTGCCACTGGATTACCCTGACAGGCCACATGTGGCCTGTGGGCCGCAGGTTACTCACCACTGCTTTAGGCCTTTAACACTGTGTCTTTGCCCTGATCTATACTATAGAGTTAGGTCAATGCAAGGCATTTTATGTTGACCTAACTATGTAAGTGTCTACACTAAAATTTTGCTCCCACTGACGTAACTCTCCCGCTACACCAATTTAATAACTCCACCTCCAGAAGAGGCACAGAGTCAATGTTGATGTAGTTAGATTGATGCAGTGTAAGTTTAGACACTGTTGCTTACATCAACTGTTGCTGCCTTTGAGACACTGTTCCACAATGCCCATACCGACAGTTCAATCAGTGCAAGTGGTCCTGCTGATGACATGCACCGCCAAAACAAGGAGCAAAGTGTAGACACGCACAAGTGATGCAATTACTGCTGTGGCTGTATGCTGACATAAGTTAGGTCAAATTTTGTTGTGTAGATATGCCCTTTATGCCTTCTTGATGCCAAATCATGATTCACTGTTGTTCCGCTCATCCTAGAGCTCATTTCATCCGGCCTTAGCAAATATACTTGTTTCCCCTAATGTTAATAACAACTTCAGTTTCTTCTGTAAATGATAAGACTTCACTTAAGTGGTGCTTTAGAATCATCAAGATCATATACAACTATATTCACTTAGACTTATTTCTAGGGCAACATTTTAACAAATGCATATACAAGAACAGAAAGCAATAGCTATTCAAAAGTTTCCTGTCACCATGTAGTAATTGGTGTAATCTGTGTCAAGCTATATTAATGTTGTTTTATGTTATTTCTTCTGCATCTATATTGAAAGAGCAACAATAGTTGCTTTCTAACCTTTAGCCTTCTGGTATTGAATCACAAGTGAAACTTACCTTCTCACAAATAAACACAATCTAGGCAGGATTTCAGTGTGTCAAATTCCTATTATTCTGCTAACAATGACATCTTCTACATCCATACTGCAGCTAATCCTTTATTTCATGATCACACACGATTAAGGCCAGCTGACAGGCCACTGATCTGGGAGCCACGAGAAGTCCTGGGAGTCCTTCTTGGTGAGCCATCCTCATTCCATGGACTGGTCTGGAAGTGAGTAAGGAACAGTGATTCTGCCTCCTTTCAATCTCCTTTTTTAGCATCTTGCTCCCCAACTGGACACATGGGAAATCCATCCTGATATTCAACTAGACTTTCTTTTAATTACTATAAAATGTGTATTCCTCTTCAGAACATCTTAAACAATCCCTCTTCTACCTGTTTTGCAATCTTCAGTGACATGTAAGTGATTATATTTTGTATTTGGTCAAGCTATAATATTTAGTTCTTTTAATCCTTAAAGACAGCCACTTAATCATTTCTGTTGCTCATCTCTGCAGTCCTTTCTAAATACACTGACGATGCTCAGCATTGTATGAAAAGTTCTAAGTGAACAAGTGCTCTGTGGAGAGGGACGATCGCCTCCCTGGAGTACCAGCCTTGGGGATACCACATCGGTGTATATTGATGTAACTCCACTGAAGTTAGGATAAGAATGAAATTAATGGTGCTACTCCAGTTTACACCAGCTGAAGGTCTGGACTGAGGTGTGGTCTGTCTGCATATGAAGCCCACATCCACACCAGGTTTTTTACTGTCATAGCAAAATATATCCAATTTATGATGTACTGTCATTCCTAGATTTTTTTTCTGGCTCACTGCTTCTTAGTATCTTCCTCTTATTCAACTTCTGGATTATTAGTCCCCAGATGTACCAGCTGGAATGTTTCCATGATCAATCTTATTTCCTCTCCAAATTGTAACCTATCTAGGTCTCCTCGTATTGCTGTTTGCAACATATCTCAGTTTAGACAATCTGGAAATGTAACTTCCAGCTCTTTAGTAAAGGAATTAAATAGTAGACACAACACTGATCCCTGCAACACTCCACCTTATATTATCGCTGTTCCTAGTTCGTTACTGTCATAAACAGATAGTAAAGGGTTAATGTCTCTTTCACCTGTAAAGGGTTAACAAGCAGTAAACCTGGACCACCTGACCAGAGGACCAATCAGGAGACAAGATACTTTCAAATCTCGGTGGAGGGAAGTCTTTGTTTGTGTGTTCTCTTTTTGTCTGTTGTTCTCTCTGGGTTCTGTGAGGGTAACCAGATGTACTTCCAGTCTTTTCGGGGGCGTGGGTTCAGATCCCATTTCTGCCACCATGTCATAGTATAATTCCCCAATCTGAATCTTAGAGTCCAAAAAATGGAGTACCAGCATGAATTCCTCTAAGCTTAATTATAGAGGTAGGCAACTGCATATTCTCCCAATCCTGCTAGTAGACCATCTACCAGTGCATGGGCATCTCCAGTGGTTCTGGTACCCAAACCAGATGGGGAAATATGCTTTTGCGTGGACTACCGTAAGCTAAATGCGGTAACTCATCCAGACAACTATCCAATGCCATGCACCAATGAGCTATTGAAGAAGTTGGGACGTGCCCAATTCATATCTACAATAGACTTAACCAAGGGGTACTGGCAAGTACCGCTAGATGAACCTGCCAAAGAGAGGTCAGCATTCATCACCCATGCGGGGGTGTATGAATTTAATGTGCTTCCTTTCGGGCTGCGAAATGCACCCGCCACCTTCCAAAGGCTGGTAGATGGTCTACTAGCAGGATTGGGAGAATATGCAGGTGCCTACCTCGATGATGTGGCCATTTTTTCTGATTCATGGCCTGAACACCTAGAACACCTGGAAAAAGTCTTTGAGCGCATCAGGCAGGCAGGACTAACTGTTAAGGCCAAAAAGTGTCAAATAGGCCAAAACAGAGTAACTTACCTCGGACACCAGGTGGGTCGAGGAACCATAAACCCCCTACAGGCCAAGGTGGATGCTATCTGAAATTGGCCAGTCCCAAAGTCAAAGAAACAGGTCTAATCCTTCTTAGGCTTGGCCGAGTATTACAGGTGATTTGTACCACACTACAGCCAAATCACTGCCCCATTGACCAACCTGACCAAAAAGACCCAGCCAAATGCAGTTAAGTGGACTGATAAGTGTCAAAAGGCCTTTACTCAGCTTAAAGCAACGCTCATGTCTGACCCTGTGCTAAGGGCCCCGGACTTTAACAAACTATTCCTAGTAACCACAGATGCATCTGCGCGTGGTGTAGGAGCAGTTCTCATGCAGGAAGGACCGGATCACAAATTCCATCCTGTCGTGTTTCTCAGCAAGAAACTGTCTGAGAGGGAAAGCCAGTGGTCAATCAGTGAAAAGGAATGCTATGCCATTGTGTACACCCTGGAAAAGCTACGCCCATATGTTTGGGGACAGCGGTTCCAGCTACAAACCGACCATGCTGCGCTAAAGTGGCTTCATACTGCCAAGGGGAACAACAAAAAACTGCTTCGATGGAGTTTAGCTCTCCAAGATTTTGATTTTGAAATTCAACACATTTCAGGAGCTTCTAACAAAGTAGCTGATGCACTCTCCCGTGAAAGTTTCCCAGAATCCACTGGTTAAAATTTGTGCTTGAGATGTAAAAAGTCTTGTAGTTTACTTACTTAGTAGTATATGTAAAGTGCATGTGTTCTATTAATCTGTTTATTCTAAAGTTCTAAAAAAAGGGGAAAAAATCACCACCAGTGAGGTTCCCCACTGTCTGTGATTTGAGGGGCGTGTCATAAACAGATAGTTAAGGGTTAATGTCTCTTTCACCTGTAAAGGGTTAACAAGCAGTAAACCTGGACCACCTGACCAGAAGACCAATCAGGAGACAAGATACTTTCAAATCTTGGTGGAGGAAAGTCTTTGTGTGTTCTTTTTTTGTCTGTTGTCGTCTCTGGGTTCTGAGAGGGTAACCAGATGTACTTACAGTCTCTCTCATTTTCTATTAAAATAGTAAGTAACAATAGAAGGCGGTTTAGTCTTTTTGATTGTTTTCTTTATTTACAAATGTGTATTTTGCTGGAAGTATTTTAAATTGTATTTTGCTGGAAGTATTTTAAATTGTATTTTGCCGGGGGGAGGCTTCTCTCTAGTGTCTATAAGCCGAAAGACCCTGTAATATTTACCATCTAAATTACAGAGATAACTTTTGCTTTTTTTCTTTCTTTTTATTAAAAGTTTTTCTCTTTAAGACCTGTTTGATTTTTTCCCCTTGTTGAGGCTCAAAGGAATTGAGTCTGTACTCACCAGGGAATTGGTGGGAGACAGGGAGAAAGAAGAGAGGGGGGAAAGAGTGGAATCCCTTTGTTTTAGATTCACTGAGCTTGAATCTGTCTATCTCTCCAGGATGGCCCAGGGAGGGAAAGCCTGGGAGGGAGAGAGAAAGGGGAGAAAAAACCTGATTTCTCTGTGTTGTGATTCAAGGAGTTTGAATCACAGTGATCTCCTAGTGTACCCAGGGCGGGAAAGATCTGGGAGGAAAAAGGGAGGGGGAGGGGAAATGGTTTATTCTCCTTTGTTGTGAGACTCAAGGAATTTGGGTCTTGGGGTCCTCAGGGAAGGTTTTTGGGGGGACCAGAGTGCCCCAAAACACTATATTTTTTGGTGGTGGCAGCCCATCAGATCTAAGCTGGTAATTAAGCTTAGAGGAATTCATGCTGGTACCCCATCTTTTGGACTCTAAGGTTCAGATTGGGGAATTATACTATGACAGTTACAACCAAGAGAGGAGAAACTAGTTCTGTAATTGGCAAGCCATTCACAGTCTTTGTTCACCTCAACTGCTAGAACAGGGCCTCATCCTCCCTGATTGAACTGACCTCGTTATCTCTAGCTTGCTTGCTAGCACACATATATATACCTGCCCCTGGATATTTCCATTACATGCATCTGAGGAAGTGGGTATTCACCCACGAAAGCTCATGCTCCAAAACGTCTGTTAGTCTATAAGGTGCCACAGGATTCTTTGCTGCTTTTACAGATCCAGACTAACACGGCTACCCTCTAATACTTGACAGATATATTTTATCCACTGTGCTCTTTCCCCCAACTAATCTTGTAATAGTTTTTTGCCTGGCATAACTTGTTTTTCACGGATCCATGCTCTTATTGATCATGGGTTGTTTGGGGTTTTTTCATTCTTATTGTAGACAAATGAATCTTTACACTTGATCACATCTATTGACACTTGAAATATGTGCTAGAAAAGAACCACAAAAGAAATTAGATGAAATAAGACAATAATCTCTTCCAGGTAGCTATCACTGGGGAAAAGGTTGCTTGGGGTCAGAAGAAACCAAGATGTCACTCTCCTTAACCCTCCTAGCCCTTCTTCCTCCTCCCTCCCTCCCTGCCATTCCATTCCTCTAGATTTTTGTTCTTTTGTTGTTTTTTTTTCTGTTCTCCCCTTATTTTAGGAGGGGGAAAATTAATACAAATATGAATAAAAGAGGTTGTTTGAGAAATCCATTGGGAAATCCATAAAGAAAATATGTGGCTTCATGCAGATGTAAGATATGAATGTAGATCCTGGAAGCATTCTGTGTAAAACTAAGCCGATGTCACCAGGGAAGTATATTTGTCCTAAAGGAGTTAAGGTGACATTGCACAGTAAAACATATACAATTACCATGAGAAGAGATCAAGTAACTGAGAACTTCATTCTGCTTCCACTGACAGAGCAAAAGTCTCCTGGTATTCAATGGGAGTGGGAGCAGGATCTTAGGAAATGGTTCATAGTGACCCATATCCTTCAAATTCCATCTGTCTTACAGGCAAGGAGTTTGTTTTCTGCAGGAACTCAATGTTATGCAATGGAATTCACACCAGAGAGTAGGAAGGTCCCTGCAGGGTGGAGGAATTTTGATACTCCCAAGTTGGATGGTTAACTGTTGGATGCCAATTCACAATGGTAAAAAACACCTGATACTTGTTACTTCTGAATCCAAGCTCTGCTCAAACCATAACACTGGGCATGTGGGTGCTTAAAGAAGGAACCCAAAATATAGATATATGGTAAGTATGAATCTTGTAACCATATGGACATACTGTTAAGCATGAACCTTGTAACTTTCAGAAAGAGCTGCAAGATAAACCTCTTTGCCCTGGCCTACCCACTGGTTACATCCTGGCTTCCTTACTGACTGCTAAATCTTTAGGCAGTAAGGGAGCACAGCACTTGGTCTCTGGTACTCAGATATTGAAAGTTTCATCTTAAGCTGCAGAAGGCATCTAGACACAGTGACTACGGGCACTGAATAGGGACTAATATTATTAAAAACATTAAACTATTCAGTAAATGCTTCTAATAGGGCTAGTATTTAGGCCTTTCAAAATCTATACAGATGAGACTAATCTCATTAAAAACAATAAAGAGGATTTTCCTGTTAAAAAGTCTGGAACATTTATTTAGCACAGTTTCCCCCTCTCCACAGTATATTACAATTCCAGTATTGATGAAGATTAGTGTATCTTCAAAAAGATGAATATAAGCCATGATTGGTAGCTCATGCTCAGAAGATGCATAAAAAATCAAGTTAAGTAGTAGTGAGATTCAAATCCTTGAATAATTTTTGAAACTTTTCTTTAGGTGGCTTGTGCAGGTTGACATTTATGTCTTTAAAAGCACAATTAAATTCTTTGCTTTGGCTCTTTGAAATAGTCATTTGTATGGTCTAATTTAAAAAAAATATACAGCAATGCCTTTTGTTGTTTTACAAAAAAGCCACCAATTGTCATACTAGCATTATGATGAAAACTAAATGAAGACTGTCCTTGCTATCACTGCCACTGTTTTCTGTTTTCATGCCTTTGACAGCTTCAGGTGATGCATAATACTGCAGTTGGAACTGAAGTTCAGACCAAAAAACAAAAACAAAAACACATAGCCATAGGACAGCATGTCAAAGACATTGTATTTACTGTCATTTAAGAAAGCTGTAATAATGTCTTAGGTTCTGGCTCTACAATAGTTTAGTGTTTGACTCAAGCCTCAGATTTGGGTTTAGATATAAAACTTTGGGCTGTTTTTGATTCAGAGTTTTTGTTTGGTCAGTTCTAAAGATAATGGTTGTTTAAAATTTTTAAGTCAGGAGGTAGGTAAGGATTTCGAACACTTTCAATACTGAAGGTGTTTGAATCTATGGTTTTGGTTTCGAACCCTCTCTAGAGGCACAGTACACACTCCACTTGAAGTGAAGTGGAGTTATCTCGGGAAGAAATTTCCATCCAAACCTTTAATCAGAATATCAATCATGTAACAGAATATACAATGTGCTATGTCCATTCACTAGAGGAAAATAGCAAACTCACAGAGGAATAGACAGAATGGCATCTGATGTTGGTTCCTGCTAACAGCATTTTACTTTCCTGGTTCCCATTAACACCATCACTGATATAAGGAGGCTGCATTGTCTACCCTTTGTTAAACTCTGAGACTCTTGACCCACCAGCCCAAAGCATCAGCTCCCATAACACCCATACCAGCCAGGAGAGCCGATAGCAATGTCCCATAAAAACCCAACTCAATCCCACTTCCTCTCTTCCAGATATGGGAGTCAGCCACAGCATACTTCTCCCTGCCTCTCTGTCAGAGGAGTGTGAAGGTTCATAGGAGACTAAGAGCTGGATAGGTGGGATGAGATACGTGGACAGGGAGGAGACATAGAAGAGACATAGGATGGAAATAATGGAGTGGGAACAGTGTGAAACAGCTTAGGAATCTTGAAAGGAAAGAGAAAAATCAAAGGCTTTAATAAAACAAATATTGCCTAGTAGCAGGAGCATTCATGCAGCGACATATATGAATACATATCTCCAGAGCCTTATTCTCCACTTCACTACAGTGATGTAACTCCACAGAAGACAATGGAGTTATTGGTTTATGCTAGTGTAGTAGAGTGAAGAATAAGGTCCAAGAGAGTAGAAACACATGCACACACACAGAGCGAATCCAAAGCTGCATCTCTCAAGGAATCATTTAAGAAGTTGCCAGATATAACAGAAACAGAAAGTTACACTAGAACCTTCTGCTGGGAGATAACTACATTTCATTTATTTGCCTAGTTTATTTTCACAATCCCTTTCTTGTGTATCAGTGATGTACAACCACTAAAGTGCAGCAGCTGGGGGAGAGGGGAACCCTAGTACACCATTTTAATTATATGGCATTACACAAAAGGAGAAGCAGTTCAGGTTGTGCTGTACATTTTACGAATCCCTTCCATCTTTCAGAACTCCTGCCTTTATCTTTGATAGAATTCACAGAAGTTGATGTTCAAAGGACTAGCTTTCATGAAACTTCATTGAAAAAAAGTGTATTATTTTTACTGCAGAGAAGATATAGATTTTTATCTACTGCTCACACAGGAAACTCAGCTACAATTATAAAGCAAAAGCTGTGGGTAGTTTCTAAGTCAGTGCTGTACATTCTGTAAGTTTTTGCAAGGCAAATTGTCAAAGCACACCTGATTCTTTCCTGGTAATCTATAGTAGTCCATAAGCTGGGATTCTTGCTGGCCTTTCCGTTCAGTTGATACATTTGCAATTTTTGTTTTTAGCTTGCAAAGCAAATTAAAAGAATGGGGGCGAGAGTCTGTTTCAAAGTACACTGAAATGGTACGTTCACTTCAGTGAACTTTGGATAATACAAGCATAGCCCTCTGATAATCACAACTTTCTTCTTACCAGGGCATTTGCATGCAGAGCCCACCAAAAGTGTCAAACATCATTTACATGATAGGTATTATGTTGGTTAGCTTTTTCTGCGTGTTTTCATGCATATTGATCCCGCTACTGCAAGTGATAAAGAAGCCAGGGTAGTACAAAGATAAATGGCATTTTGCCATCAATCCCCATCAGGTTTCACTTAGGAGCATGACCACTTCACCATGAGTGCTTGGCCCTAACAAATGACAGAAATGAACTATCACACGTAACAGGAACATGTTTAGCAGAGTATCTGATTTTTGGGATGGGAACAATCAGAGGGAAAGCAATGACAATCCCAAGCTGTGGCCACAATAACTTAATTATAGGGTCAAAGGGAGATTCATAATAATAGAAATGTGTTATTCCATGAAAAAGAAGAACAATGCCTGTTTCAGGAACAGCCAGAGATGGCCTGAACCACAAAGGCTAGATCCGGATCTAGGTCCAGATTTTTTTGCAGCATAAAGTATGGAGATGATTGGATACAGTAGCTTGATTCAGCTCATTATAAAGATATAAACCATTTTGCAAACATAAAATATAAATCCATATCTACAAATACACAAATCTGGTAGATTTTTGGATCCAAGATTTAAATTGTTCTCTTGTAGAAGCTAGTGGAAAAGATATTTAGCATCAGTAGGACTGGTCACCTATCCGGAAAATGAACCTGACTTGAACCTTCCTTGAAATTTTATTTTCTACGTGCTTCACATCTTGGTTCTGTCTATTATAGAAGGAAACATCAGAAATCTCATCAGAATGTTCATCCTTAATTTTCCTTAATTTCACACAAAACAGCTTTGGATAATTTGGAGAACATTTAGGTACTCATCCACACTTCTGAGTGCCTCTCTAATGAAACTAAGCCTCCAAACTCTGAGGTTTTTCCATCAAATAATTCTAATGAAGGCCGAGGAATACAAAAGATGACTTCTTTGTAAAGTCAGAATCATGAAGTTGAGTGAAAAATGTGTCAGTGCAAGATACTTTCAGCCAGATTATGGCCGGCTCGGCATGGTTATCTAACCATCAGAGGAGTGAGGTTCTGGAATAACTTTCCAAGGGGAGCAGTGAGGGCAAAACACCTGTCTTCAAGACTGAGCTTGATACATTTACGGGGCAGGGTGGGGGGGATGGTATCATGGGACTGCCTACCACAGTGTGTGGTCAAGCGATGACCGCCAGTAGCAAAAATTCCCAATGGCTGGAGATGGAATGCTAGATATGGAGGGCTCTGAGTTACTACAGAGAATTCTTTCCTAGGTATCTGTCTAGTGGGTCTTGCCCACATGCTCAGGATCTAACTGATCGTCATATTTGGGGTTGGGAGTCTAGTGCACCATTTCCTTCAGTACCAGCTAGGAGAATAGAAGGGAGAACATACTGTAGCCTTTTTAAAGGGCGCACGGGTCTATCTGAAGTATTTATATGGTCCCCATTGCCATAGTATCTGAGCACCTCACACTCTTTAGAGTATTTATCCTCTCAGCATTTCTGAGTGTAGGAAAATGGGGAGTATGTGCTTATTATCCCCACTTTACAGCTGGAGAACTGAAGTGGTCATACATGAAGTCTGGAGGGAAGGGAATTGAACCTAGGTCTCCTAAATTGGCATCCTAATCATAGGACCAGTCTTCCTCTAGTCTGGTGTCCAGAGTGAACCAGAATGTCTCTGAGATCTCCTGTTCCTCTGTGACCACTGGTCACTATACCAGCTATGATTTAAAAGCCCCAATATGGCCTTGTGGTTTTAGCTCTTTTGGGGCCTGATTCTGGTGTCAGTTGCTCCAGGTATACACCAGTGTGAGTCAGCTGACTGAAGTAAAATTACTTCCAATTTAAATGAGGTGTCAAAGTTTGCAGATGATACTAAACTGCTCATGATAGTTAAGACCAAAGCAGACTGTGAAGAACTTCAAAATGATTTCACAAAACTAAGTGATTGGGCAACAAAATAGCAAATTAAATTTAATGTGGATAAATGTAAAGGAATGCACATTGGAAAAAATAGCCCCAACTATACATACCCCCACCCCCTCATATTGTAATTTAGCTACAACGAATCAGGAAAAATATCTCAGAGTCATCGTGGATAATTCTCTGGAGAGGTCCACGCAGTGTGCAGAGGCAGTCAAAAAAGCAAACAGGATATTAGGAATCATTAAAAAGGGGATAGAGAATAAGATGGAGAATATATTATTGCCCTTATATAAATCGAGGGTACACCCACATCTTGAGTACTGCATACAGACATGGCCTTCTCATCTCAAAAAAGATATACTGGCACTAGAAAAGGTTCAGAGAAGGGTAACTAAAATGATTAGGAGTTTGGAACAGGTCCCATATGAGGAGAGATTAAAGAGACTAGGACTCTTCAGTTTGGAAAAGAGGAGACTAAGGGGGGATATGATAGAGGTATATAAAATCATGAGTGATGTGGAGAAAGTGGATAAGGAAAAGTTATTTATTTATTCCCATAATACAAGAACTAGGGGCCACCAAATGAAATTAATAGGTAGCAGGTTTAAAACAAATAAAAGGAAGTTCTTCTTCACACAGTGCACAGTCAACTTGTGGAACTCCTTACCTGAGGAGATTGTGAAGGCTAGGACTATAACAGCGTTTAAAAGAGAACTGGATAAATTAATGGAGGTTAAGTCCATTAATGGCTATTAGCCAGGATGGGTAAGGAATAGTGTCTCTAGCCTCTGCTTGTCAGATGGAGGAGATGGATGGCAGGAGAGAGATCACTTGATCATTGCCTGTTACGTTCACTCCCTCTGATGCACCTGGCATTGGTCACTGTCAGTAGACAGGATTCTGGGTTAGATGGACCTTTAGTCTGACCAAGTACAGCCGTTCTTATGTTCTTAAACCAGTGTGATATCAGAATGTAGAGGAAAACAATTTCATTACACAAAGACACACACTTAACTCAGTCTCATAGACACAGTGATTTGAAAAGTATAGGCCTGGGTCTCCACGGTCTTGCATCTCATGTAGTCATTTACACCAGTGCAAAGTCTGTGTAAACGCTGTCATTCTGATGTGGTAGCATTTGAGAAATTAACTTTGCACAGCTGTGCAAGATGTTGGAGATCCACACCCAACAGGCCTACAGCAGACCTAATAGATCAATAATACGCAGACAGGTAATATAATTGTGTTTTAATAACTTTTTAATTATGTGTTAATTATTTATTCATTACGTTGTTTACATCTCATACTTCATCAGAACTCTCAGGTGTCCCTGAATGGAAACGGCAGTTCTCTCAATATCTTGGAAAGAGTCTTGCAGTGTTACAGTAAGTAATATTAAATTTAAGCTAGTGATGATGGGAAAACGTTGGTCTGGACATTGAGCACCCTCCATTTTGTGGTTATACACACCGAAGTGTGTATAACCATGTACCATGGGCTAGGGAGCCTTATATAATTAATGATGTTCCTAGAGGACACAGTTAAGCCCTACATTTGCCAAAGTAATTTGTTTGTGTGTGGGGAGGGGGAGGACAAAATCTGCCACAGCTGGTGAAGCTGGCTCTTTGCCAGGTTTCTGACAAATCTATGAAAAGAACCACATTTATATCATAGCAAAAAACATTTTGCTGTCCCCGCAATCTTGCCTCCTCTCTTTCATCTTTGAGGTGAGTAGAAATGTTACACAAAATTTAAGAATAAGGGAAAGAAATTGAAAAGATCCTCCACACCAAAGGCGGTATTAAATCCCCTACTCCTGGGCTAATCCTGTGCCAAAAATTACAAAGTCTGCACCAAAAATTAAAAATTCTGCAAACAATATTTTAAAATGCTGAAAAAAGTTTGCATATTTTGTCAAAATAACACATTATAATCACATCAGTTTCAATTATTTTGGTAATTTATTTCAAAGTATCTGTCAGCAATTCTGTCTATAACAATATATACAAAAAAGATTTAGGTAATATTTTTTGGACAGATTCCTTACTAGGCATATTAATGCATAACTTTGAGTAATTCATTTAAATTACAATACCAAAACATATTTCACACATCCATCAGAAGCAGTTCAAAGTCCTGGGGGAGTCAGGGGTAACAGAGGAGTTGAAGAAGCCTGAGAGTTAACCTGAGGATTGTTAGGTGTGGGTGGGAGAAGTATTATAACAGTTTTTTGGGGGGCGGGATTGTTAGGGACTTGGGGAGCCCCTCCCATTGCAGACTCTGACTGACCCCAAGCCTCTTCTATTCAGTCAGGCACATCTTCCCTGTCCCTGTGTGTCCCTGCATTCCCCATCCCCATGTGTCCCTGCAGTCCCAAAACTGCTCTCCCTATGTGGCCCTGCAGCTCCCCTTCCATTCAGTCCCTGGCTCAGTGCTGTCACTCCACTAGTTCTTAAGTCCATGCCCCAATCTATCCCCCCCACTAGCCCTTCTGAACCCGAGTCTGTGACCCCTCAGCAGCCTTGTATGCCCCACTCGTCTAGATCCATGGACAAGGTGCTGTGATGAATGCAGCTGACTGCTGGCTGCTTTGGTGCCACAGTGGCTTTGGTAGGTGAAAGGTGTAACTGCAGCACTTCTCAGGCAGAATGTATTTTCTGCAGGGAAAAGAAAATCTGTGCCACACATGAATTCTGCACGTGCACAGATTTCCCCCAGCAGTAACCTCCCAAATGGTGTTCAATGTTCAGCAGTAGCACATGCAATCCACATGGACTGTTATCCTTCTTTGGAGAAGGCTTGATTCTGGGGTGAGAGCTACAGTGCTACTCTAACATTCAAGTTGTGTATGAGCACAGGAAGCAGAAGAGCACAACTTTCTCTTTCTCTCTCTTCTGTTGATGGGTGAGGGTTAGGATGGCTGGAACAAAAAGAGAGGTGTAGAGAGGAAAGATGAATGACACTTAGACAATCCAGCCTTGAAAGATTTATTCAACTGAGGAAGCTGCAAATCTAAGAATTTTAATTGCTCTTTTATGAATATGAATCATATAAAGTAACATATTTTTTAAAAGTATATTTTAATCTTAACTTATAAAAATACTCTATTTTCATCTAAAAATACTTCATAAAATTCTTTAGGGCCCTAGCCCCTCAACGTGCTCCAAAGAAAATAAGCAGACACAAACTCATCTCAATGTATGCTGGAGTAATCATAATAAATAAATAACAACACTTAGTTCTTCTGAAACAGTGCTAATCACAGGATTGTCCTGATTTACACTTGCAATTAAACCATGTGCTAAACCAGTTACTGACCCCCTGTTGTCAGCGATGGGTAATTTTTCTATTCTGGAGCAGGCCAATGCATGTTCTTGTAGTGAGACATTTCTTTTGTTCTTTCTTGTGGTGGTGTTTTCTTAATTTAAAAGTACATAGCAGCTTTTTATGTATGGAACAATATAACAGCAGTACAGTGCAGGTTACCTGAAAGTTTTTAAGACCAGGTTGGACAAACAACTGTAAGGGATGCTCTTACTTAACATTGCCTCAGCATGGGGGGGATAGATTGCTTACTTCTTGAGCCTCCCTCCCCCATGCCTACATTATTATCATTTTATGAAAATATATTGTTTTAGGTGCTGCCTGCACAAGCTACTTGCTAACATGGAGTTAACCTGGGTACTTTCATTCATACAGTGATCATATTTCTTTTATAGCTATCATATAGTCACCAGGCTACCCTATTTTTACACAGGTTATTAAAAATAATCATGAAAAGTGAGCTATAATCAAGCAACTGTCATTCTGAATTTCCCCCATTAATACCTATATACTATCCTGTGACATGTCAGGTTCAGTACAAATCAGAAATGTCACATCACATTATATTATGTAAGGTAATAATAATGCACTTGGGGTTATGAGCCATCAGCCTGAAAAAGAGAAGGCTTTTTTTGTTGTTAAAGATTTCTTTTTAAACAAGCACGTAATGCAATCAAGCCTATTAACTCTCTTGATTAATTAGCAAGTTTGCTTTTCTATTAATATAGGACAAATCAAATCAATGTTGGTGTGAATGGACAACATTCTATTGCAGCCAATGGAGCTGCACTCATCTTTTTGAGAACTTGGCCCAGGGTGTCACAGATCAAACTCAGAAAAGCCTTAGAGTTATTTATTTGCTCTCTAGTGGTACTCCTGATGTGCATATGTGCAATATTTCTCAAGATGTTCTTTATCTTCCCTTAAGTTCTTTCTGGTCAAATAGATGCACAAATGATGTTTATGTTTGTAATTTTTATAGGACCACATCTTCACCTGGTGTAAATTGGCATAGTTCTATTGAAGTTAATGAAGCTATGCCAATTTATACCAGGACCAAGGAGGCCTGATCCATCAACAGTTTCTCATATGGACAGTCCTTACTCACACAAATAGTCCCATTCAAGACAATGGACCATATTCTTATCTCTGTTCATTGAAGTAAATATGGAACAATGCCAATGAAAGCAATGGAGTCATTCTGGTCTTACCCTGATGTAACTAAAATCAGAATCTGACCTGATGGGACTATAGACGCTCCCCAACTTATGCAAGCGTTCCGTTCCGGTACGCCTTACGTAAGTCAAATTTTGCGTAAGTCAGGAACATGTACCCGACAATTACACACAAACAAACAAACAAAAAAACACCTAATGGAACTTACAGAACTTTTCCGTAAGTCTGTATTTTAATAATTTGGGTTTGCATGACCCAGGGGGCATCTGTACTCATTTGGGTCTCAGTTGCCAGGTTGGGTCCATATGAATCACTCAATACAATTGTGTAGCCTTAAACAACAAACATCATCCCCAGAAACCATGCCTTTTAGATTGTGAGTAACAGGAAAGAGCACAGGTAATTTAGTGCGCCTCCGGTAATGGACAGTTGATACCTAGTTTACTTCTAGCAGTATTTTTTTTAATCCAAATAAAACAAGTGGTAAAGGCATTCCAATTTTCTTATTTTAAAAGTATAGCAAACAAACTGTCAGCTTTTTCTCCATAAGTAATATCATTCCTGCATGTATTACTGTCACAGCATTCCCTCTCAGATCTGAACCTTAGAGTTCAGAAAATGAGATACTAGCACCTGAATCCTCTAAGCTTAATTACCAGCTTAGATCTGAGAGCACTGCCACCACCCAAAAATATAGTGTTTTGAGGCACTCTGACCTCCCCAACCTTCCCTGGGGACCCCAAGAACCCAGATCCCTTGGGTTCTTAAAACAAGGAGAAATAAACCATTCCCCCACCTTTCCCCCTCTCAGAATTTCTCTCCCTGGGCTATCCTGAGAGATACTGATCCAACCTCTTAAATCACCATACAGAGAAGCATCTCCCTTCCCTTCCACAAAGAGGCAAACAGATTCAAGGAAAACAGAGAGAGATTCTATTTCTCCCCCCTCCCGTATCCCCCATCCATCCTGGTGAGTTATCCCAATCCCCTGGAATAAAACAAGGGAAACAAGGGAAAAAAATCAATCAGGTTCTCTAAAAAGAAATCTTTTCATAAAAGAAAGGAAAAAGTAAAGAATTATCTCTGTAACTTCAGGATGTAAATATTACAGGGTCCTATAGCTTACAGACACCAGAAAGAGACTTCCCCCCCAGTACCAATACAAATCAAAATATTCCCAGCAACTACACATATAAAAGTTAACCAGCCAGATCCACAATTGCAAATAGAGTAAAACAATCAAAAAGCCTAAACCGCCTGTTTTTACTTATGTCATAACTCAGATCTGAACCTTAGAGTTCAGAACATGAGAAGCTAGCATGAAACCTCCAAACTTAGTTACCAGCTTGGATCTGATATCGCTGCCACCAGCCAGAAAATTCCAGTGTCTGGCTCACTCTGGTCTCCCCAAAACCTTCCCTGTAGGACCCCAAGACTCAGATGCCCTGAGTCTCACTACAAAGGGAAATAACCCACCTCCCTTCCCCCTCTTTACCTCCTCCCAGATTTCCCCACCCTGGGTACTCTAGGATATTCCCAGCTTCAAGTCCTTGAAACACAAGTACCGAGAGATCAAATCTCTCTCTCCCCTCACCCAGAGAGTATGCAAAGTCAGGCTTAGTAAATCTAACACAAAGAGATTTTCCCCCTCCCTTCGTTCCTTAGCCTTAACCAGTGAAAAAACTCAAACAGGTCTTAAAAAGAAAGCTTTATATAAAAAGAAAGAAAAAGACATAAAAATGGTCTCTGTATCAAGGTGACAATATACAGGGTCAATTGCTTAAAAGAAAAAATGAATAAACAGCCTTATCCAAAAAGAATACAATTTAACACATTCCAGCAACTACACACATGTAAATACAAAAAAACCAATATAAACCTATTGTCTTACTATCCTTGTACTTACAACTTGGAAACAGAAGATTAGAAAGCCTGGAGATAGAGAGATCACTCTCAGAGCCGAGAGGGCCACCGAACCAAGACAAAGAACACCCACCCAAAAACTTCCCTCCCTTGACATTTGAAAAATCTTGTTTTCTGATTGGTCCTCTGATCAGATGTTTGGTTCCCTTTGTTCATCCTTTACAGGTAAAAGAACATTAACCCTTAGCTATCTGTTTATGACAACTTACTATTTGAAAAGAAACTTAGAGAGCCTGTAGTAATGTCTGGTCTCTCTCAGACCCTCCGAGAGAAGAACACACAACGGACAAAGAACACACACAAAAGCTTCCCTCCACCCAAATTTAAAAGTATCTTGTCTTCTGATTGGTCTTCTGGTCAGGTGTCCAGTTCCCTGCTTGTAACCCCTTACAGGTAGAAGAGACATTAACCCTTAACAATCTGTTTATGACAATTACTTGTCAAGGCCATCAATCAATAATGTCATTAAACTCATGATTGCTTTTCATGTATGCATAAAATATGAATTATTTACCAAAGTGCACTTGTCAAGCACTTTAAAATCTGTAGACATTCATATAAACAAAAGTAGGAAAAATGTACAGACCTAAAACCTTGCCATAAAAATCTATTTAATTGAAATGTTAAGTTATATGAAAAGCCACTTGAAAATAGTTGAGATTAATAGATTTTAGAGATAGAATGAACCACTATGATCATCTAGTTTGATTATCTGTATAATACAGTAGCAAGAACTTCACTGGGTAATTCCTCCAGTGGATTACTCTGGCTGTTAAAAAGGTGTGTCTCATTTCTAATATCTTCTGCAGTTTGTTGATGATATAATAAAAGGGTAAATGAAGAAAACCATATCCACATGTCAAATAAAAGTTTGTACTAATAATCCTATTTTATCTATTTCATTGCAATGGACCATTTCATGATGTGTAAGGCTGTGTATATTAGACTTCCTTACACAAACTCAGACTTCCTTCCAGATTCTCTTAAACCTACTCATGCCTACTCTACCCATGTGAAACAGCTTCTAAGGTAGTATGGCTTACATGTCAAGGAGCTGGAAGAAAGTATGCAAGAGTAGCCTCACCCAACTTTAAGTTGCACATTCTTCTAGATGCTCAGCATGTAAATTACATTTCCTTACACATGAGTAGAGTGGGTATAGGTTGGTCTGGGGAGACTACAATGTATAAGGCAGGGGTTGGCAACCTTTCAGAAGTGGTGTGCTGAGTCTTCTATTCACTCTAATTTAAGGTTTTGCATGCCCGTAATACATTTTAACATTTTTAGAAGGTCTCTTTCTATAAGTCTATAATATGTAACTAAACTATTGTTGTATGTAAAGTAAATAAGGTTTTTAAAGTGTTTAAGAAGCTTCATTTAAAATTAAATTAAAATGCAGAGCCCCCCGGACTGGTGGCCAGGACCTGGGCAGTGTGAATGCCACTGAAAATCAGCTTGTGTGCTGCCTTTGGCACGCATGCCATAGGTTGCTTACACCTGATATAAGGGATTCTAACTGAGTGTAATTAAGCAAGACCAAATTAGTTTTAGGGGAAGGAACTTACATTGCCTTATATATCACCAGTGAATCTGGTCTACTGTTTTACAGTAACATGAATAAAAGTATCTTAACGGCCATGTCCCATGAAGCACTGAACATCCTGAACTCCTATTGACATTAAGGATGTTTGTTCTGCCACAGGAGCAGGCACTAAGAAAGATTCACAAACAGTTCTACTGCAGACATATAAATGCTCCTGCTTATGAGTCAAACCCTAAAATATCCGGACTCTTTGGGTACGTCTACACTACGAGATAATTCCAATTTTACATAAACCAGTTTTATAAAACAGATTGTATAAAGTCGAGTGCACGTGGCCACACTAAGCACATTAATTCAGCGGTGTGCATCCATGGTCCGAGGCTAGTGTCGATTTCCAGAGCGTTGCACTGTGGGTAGCTATTCTGTAGCTATCCCATAGTTCCCGTAGTCTCCCCTGCCCCTTAGAATTCTGGGTTGAGAGCCCAGTGGCTGATGGGGCAAAAATCATTGTCGCGGGTGGTTCTGGGTAAATGTTGTCAGTCATTCCTTCCTCCGGGAAAGCAAAGGCAGACAATCATTTCGCACCCTTTTTCCCTGGATTGTCCTGGCAGACGCCAAAGCATGGCAACCATGGAGCCCGTTCAGCTTTTTTTTTTTACAGTCACCGTATGTGTAATGGATGCCACGGACAGAGGCACTACTCCAGCTCTACACAGCAGCATTCATTTGCTTTTGCATGATAGCAGAGATGGTTACCAGTTGTTCTGTACTGTCTGCTGCCAGGGTAATTTAGCAATGAGATGATGGTTATCTGTCCTTCTGTGCTGTCTGCTGCTATCATAGGTGCCCCTGGCTGAGGTCAGCCAGGGGCGCCAAGGCAAAACTAGGAATGACTCCCCAAGTCAATCTCTCCTTTATGGTTTCTAAAAATAGAGTCAGTCCTGCCTAGAATTTGGGGCAAGTGTACTAGAGAAGCAGTGTATCAGAGAGTACAGCTGCTCTGTGTCAGATCCCACAGAAATGATGAGCTACATGCCATTCACAGTGACTTGTTAGTGAGATAAAATAAGGGGGAGGCAGCCTCCCCGTGCTATGACAGTCCAGGCAGGACATTAAGCAGTGCGGAGTAGAGGAGCCCAGCATCCCGCTGCTATGATAGTCCAGGCAGGACAGAATCTTTTCTTTACACAGGAAAGGGAGGGGGCTGATGGAGCTCAGCCCCCAGTTGCTATGATGAGGATGGTTACCAGCCGTTCTGTCCCATCTCCTGGGAATGACCAAGAATCATTCCTATTTTTACCCAGGCGCCCCCAGCCGACCTCACCTGAGGCAAGCCAAGAGCACTCATGGGCTGATGGTGACGACAGATATCAGTCATATTGTACCATCTACCACCAGGGAGGGGAGAGGAGCAGATACTGCTCTTCACTGCTGCAGCATCGCGTCTACCAGCAGCATTCAGTAGACATAGGGTGACATTGAAAAAAGTCAAGAAAATATTTCTTTCTCTTTTCTTTCACGTGGATGGGGGAGTAAATTGACAAGCTATTCCCTGAACCACGCCAGACAATGTGTTTGACCCTACAGGCATTGGGAGCTCAGCCAAGAATGCAAATACTTTTCGGAGACTGCTGTGGACTGTGGGATAGCTGGAGCCCTCAGTATCCCCTCCCTCCATGAGTAGCCGTTTGAGTCTCTGGCTTCCTGTTACGCTTATTACACAGCACTGTGTAGCCTGAAGATTTTTTTTTCAAACGCTTTGGCATTTCGTCTTCTGTAATGGAGCTCTGATAGAACAGATTTGTTTCCCCATACAGCGATCAGATCCAGGATCTCCTGTACGGTCCATGCTGGAGCTCTTTTTGGATTTGGTACTGCATTGCCACCCGTGCTTATCAGAGCTCCACACTGGGCAAACAGGAAATGAAAATCAAAATTTCTTGGGGCTTTTCCTGTTTACTTGGCCACTGCATCCGAGCTGAGATTGCTGTCCAGAGTGGTCACAGTGGTGCACTGTGGGATACTGCCCGGAGGCCAATACCGTCGATTTGCAGCCACACTAACCCTAATCCGATATGGTAATCCCGATTTTAGGGCTACTCCTCTCGTCAGGGAGGAGTACAGAAACCGATATAAAGAGCCCTTTATATCGATATAAAGGGCCTCGTAGTGTGGACAGGTACAGCGTTAAATCGGTTTAATGCTGCTAAAATCGGTTTAAACGTGCAGTGTAGACCAGGCCTTTGTGTCTGAAGAGGCCACAAGCCACACCAGTACCAGCCAAAGCTCCTTGAAATGAGAACTGGTTGGAATTTTTTGAAAATTCAATTAAAAAAAAAACAGAGGAGGTAGAGGAATGGCAAAAGATTTAATCAACTCTAGCAAGTATGGATAAAGGAAGTAGAGAAAATGGCATCATCTCCCTTCCAGCAAAAGCCATGGAAGTTCCTCCTTTTGATTTGTAGCTCTATAGTTTGCAGAGTAACACTGGAGAAGATGACACACTCTGCAGGACCTACTGTTGTGACAACTGTGAGAACTTGCTGCAAAGGATACTATTGACTGAGTGCCCAACTTAATTCCATTTTAGGAAAGTTACAATTGACTTCCAAAGGAAGCTGATAAGGCCCAATGTTGGTATTTTCTTGTGAAGAAACCCTCTCTGAGCTGAGAAAGCCAACTCGGAGAAGTGTCAGAGACCGAACTGATGGGATTTCCAGGAGAGCAGTATTCTCATGGGAATGCTTTTGAGGAATTCCTATTACTGAAATAGGGATGGAAAACAAGCAGTGTGCACTCATATTAGCTATCACAAGCACAACAGACATTGTTTCATCCAGTTCTTTCCCTCTATAAGTTTATTCAACATTCAAAAATAAGTCTTCTTTTCATCCCAGAGCATCTTTGCAGACACAGGAAGCTGTACAGGATCACCATCCATTCCTGTTCATGGCTTGTTACTCCATTAAGGCCAGTCGAGTCATGTCCCTGCGCATAATGTTCCACCATCTAGTCTCTGGTCAGCGTCTAAGTCAGAATGAACTTGGTTGTGTTTGCATTATTTTCTTTAGCATGCCCCCAACATTACAGTCTTTTCAATTGTAGCCAATTCCTTACCCCCATTTCACAACCTATTCTCTTTCTAACATATTTGACTTAAAATCATATCAATGTATACCTGCCATCTTTTGAAGAATTCTTATCTCTATTGCTTACAGTTCTGCTCTTGGTTTCATTTAATGCAGCTGCTTCCAGACCATAGAATAGTATTTGTGAAATTTACTGTTACAGTTTCAAAAATAAAAGTATGAATAATAATTCTATTTTCAGAGGATTGTTTTTATTTTGCTAATCCAATTTCTCATTTTTGAGAAAAAAATAGTTCAACTTGTTTTAGTTACTGTAATTGTCCCTCCTGAATGAGTTTCTGTTCGATGCCAAACTGCATTGCTTTTGAAATATTAAAAGAGTTCTGCTAACTTCAAATAGATCTGTATTGCTGATGCCAACAGCTTCATTTTCTTTTCCATTATTTAAAAGATTTAAATTTACAAATGAAGTTCAATTTATACTAGGTCATTTTAGGATTTTTAATTCTGTAGGTGTAAAAATGGGTATGAAGACAAAATGAGCTTTATGCTTAAATTTTACAAAACCTGCTTTCATTGTTCCACCAAAACATTATCCTTAACTATGCACATATATGGCAATTTCAAAGTGTAAATTATTCCAGTTTCAAAGACATGGAACCGTAGTGCCCTTTACATTTCATAAAGAGAGAGAATGCATATCAATATAAGTGCAGATATACTGTGTGCAATCACGTAAATGTCAATAAAGTCTCCTTAGTAGGAAAGATTATTTCAGATAAATATCTTCATCTGTTTTGATTACAAAAAGTTTAACTAAAAGAGAGAGCAGCTTAGTTTCATCAGAACATTTATATGAATGCTGATATATGTCAGCTAAAAATAAAGAAAGAAAAATGGAAGTTATGTAATTTCAAAGAAGGTAAGATCAAAGTACAACCGTTGATTTAAAATGATTGCATAAAGTGTATACAAGGCCTTTTGTTTTTATTTTTACCATGTATTACCGAGAAATTCCTGGTTTTTTACAAAAGCTATTATTCTGATTTTACTGATTTTTCACCCAAATTTGGGCCACTCCAGTACATGAAAATAATGATCATGTTAAGAAAATCCAGTCTATTACCTTAGGTCAATGTGTTTATGCTAATAATAAATTAGGCTAAGTATATATGTGAGGCTGTCTGTTAAAGCAAGGCTATGTAATGGAAGAAACACTCAAGCATACACAAGTATGTGTGCATCAGTACTTGAATCCTACAAAACGAAGGGATGGAACTCCCAGACCCAGCTCCAGAAGGAGATTAAACTATTTTTATTTTCAATACTCTTACTATTCTCGATCTGTTGCTTTCTTTCTGTCCTCTGGTGTCTCCCTTCCCCCATATTAACCCAGAAAGTTAGTTTTTTCCACTGACTTTCACCCTTTTTTAATTTTTGTAAGAAACATCAATAAGTTCCTGGGAAATGTTAAACAAAACAAAGGTCTTGAGTCCATAGCTCAGGCTTTGTCAGCCAATAGGAAATAAAGATGACATTACTGTTAAAAAGCCGGTACAGGATTATAATAAAATCTAAATATATATACTGGAAGGGGCCTGTGGCTGTAATCCAGTCACTTCATGCATGTAAGGTCTAGGTACATAAGCAGGCTTCATGAGCTCCTTCTCTCCCTCTGAGCAAGTGAGCATGGAAGAATGGATGGAGCTTGATTCAGTGCCTATAATCAGCTAGCCAGCAGAACTTAACTGGCCATCATATTGGGGTGGGGAAGGGGAGCGAATGAAAAGTACATTGCACATAGTAAAGGGATGATGCAGTTATTCTCCACCCCTCCCCTCCAGAGCAAGTGAAAAAAAATTATGCCCTTCCTGGGCTGATGTAGTTACATGCCTTTGTATATTCAAGTTATTGAGCAAAACACAATCTAGCCCTAAATCAACCAGCTCAGATAATGCAGATTTTAAAGTATAGTATTAAAATAATTAGTAGTATACAAGCTTACTGTAGGTGTTGGCAATTATTTCTGGAAAATGAGTATGTCTCAGAAGCTTAGAGATATGTAAATGTAGTATCAAACTTCATAAAATGAAAGCAGAATGATCCTACCACTTACTATCCTGAAAGTCTAATTTCTATTAATGTTAAAATAAAAGAAGTATTAAAAACAAAAACAAACATCTGGAGGTAACAGAACCAGGAACAATCTGAATAAAAGAATAGTTCTAACCAGACAGATTCCATTTTTTTTATAGAGTTACAATTTTTTTTGAGGGAGGAAAATTAGTAGCAGATGTAATATATGGGGAGTTTAATAAAGCATTTGATACACCTTCTCTTACAGTTATTTCAATGTTACTTTGAGTACCCACATTTTCATGTGAACTGAAAATTGGCTGATGACCCATAAACAAATGACTATTATAAATGGCAAAGCACTGCTTTGGAGGACATGACTAGCAAAGTACTGTTGGGATCTGTGTTTTGTTTTGTGTTATTGACACCTAAAGCTGTGCGGAGAAAGGTAATTCAATTTTGCAAAGGATATTCATATTCTGAAATTTGGTTTAATTCTAATTAGGAACAAAAGCCCATAATTTTGAAATTTTCCACAAAAGGGAAACCCTGAGGTTCACAAATCTGGGACAGTCCACCTTGTTGAGTGCCCTTGAAGCTACAAAACTTGGAAGCCTGGGGCTCACAGACTCAGACACAGTCAGCCCCACTCGTTGCCCCAGGGCGATGTATTCTTGAAGCCTTCCTAGGGTCCCTGCGACAGTCTGCCTGGCTGGCTACCCCAGAACAGCAGAACCTGGAAACCTAAGTTCAAGTATGATGAACTGATAAATTCTTATGAAAAAAACCAAAACTGTTTTGTTGAAATTCTTCCCACTAGCTCTATTAGCACCTTCATTTAGAAAGAGAAGTAAAGAGCATAGTAGTCAGAGGTCGGCACCACCATGTTGCACAATGGACACTTGACAAAATTTCCGTACTTAGTGACAGACATGCAGGGGTGGGTGGAGGTTATGTTATTCAGTCATTCCATTTTTTTTTTTTAATTACCACGGACCTCAAAATTTTTACCACCAACACTTGTGTCCATGTACTGCTATGTTGCTGACTCCTGACAGTAATTAATTCACAGATGATGCTAACTAAACTGAGAGAAGTTGCAAGTGCCAGTGAGGAAGGAAATAATCCAAAGTATATTAAATAAATTAGAAACACTGGCAGAAAATTTCAAAATGAGACTAAATGTAAAATAATAGAAGCTAATGTGTGCGTGATGGATTGATTTAGGAGGGAAGAACAAGAGCTCAATATGTACAATTTTTCTAAGCAACAACTAAAGGTGTAAGTGATGGCCTACAAATGTTTGAAGGCTGTAAACACCAGGGAGAGCAATGACTAGGCATAATAAAAAGAGTATGACTGGCAGTAATTGGATGAAATTAAGAAAAGAGAAATTTAGACTCAATATTAGGAAAAAATGCTGTCAGTGAAATGGCTTGAGTTGCAGATTGATCTCTGAAGCACAGGGATTGAAGCCCTCTGGCTCAACACATTGAAATCTTGATTGGACAAAACACCAAAACAATAAATTTCAATACGGAACAGTCCTGCACTGGCATGAAGATAAACCAGCTGATGAAACAACAGTCTTACCTGTAGATTTTATGAGCTTCAGGTATGCCCAATCCAGCATGATACTCTCTAAGACAAACCCATTTATTTCAATACAATAATAGATGTGGAAGGTCACATGGCAGATTGATTATTTGGGGGCAACATGCTTATGCTGTGCTCAAAAGTTGAAGGAAACATATAAGTATGCAACTTTTGCTAGAATACAACAGCAGCGTTTCCAAGTGTAATGCTAGATGGAATCTTTGCTCACTCTGGTTGCTGAATTGGGCGTCTGAACATTGCCTCTCCTTTGCCCAGGATAGTCTGCAGAACTTTTATCCTACCATAGAAATCACTATACTTACGTTTGTATTTGTGGACAATGGAGAGTTTGTAAATTAAAATAGGAGTGCATTCTTAATCTCATGTGGAGAAAATAAACCTCTGTTTAGTGCCTGTGAATCTGAGATCCGGCAGAGTGGCAGAGATCAAAAGCTACACTCCAGCATGTACAGCGCGGCGTCAGGGTTTTTGGCACCTTAGGCGCAGGGCCAGCTCGCCGGTCCCACGGCTCCGGTGGACCTACCGCAGTCGTGCCTGGCTCCGGAGCCGTGGGACCAGCAGATCATCCACAGGAACGCCTGCGGCAGGTCCACCAGAGCCGCGGGACCAGTGGACTGTCCACAGGCAAGCCTGCGGGAGGTCCGCTGGAGCAGTCTGCTGCCCTCCCAAATCCTGGCGCCCTAGGCGACCACCTAGGTCGCCTAAATGGAAGTGCCGGCCCTGAGCATGTACCATGGTCAATTGTTTTAATCTTTGAAAGTGAAGTCATGCAAAAGCACAGAAGTATAGTCCTTCCATGCTTCCTGGTTTGCTTTAACTTTTAGCAGAATCATATTCACAGTAAATGATGGATAGAAAACTGTATCTAGCTGATATCTGCACATTCAGTGCTTACCATCTGAGTGATCTCCTGGTTGAGGGATGCAGTATGAGCTTTTCTTAAAAGGTCAGTAAGCAGGAGTGAAATTGTTGTCTTCACCCTGAATGTCCCTGCAGGTATGTTTAACTTAAACAAACAAACAAACAAACACTGTTTTCTTTTCTAGAAATTTTGCCAGGCAGTAGAGCACCTCAGTAGGTACAATTACAGTATTTTTTTCTTTGCAATCATTCTGTGTGCCTACACAGTCTTCTTAGCATCTGCACAGACCTAAGAGAGTTCATGGAGTAGCAGCCACTATTGCAAAATTGTTGGGATGGAACCTAATGGTTAAAGCTGGGGCCTGGGAATTGTGGCCCATGCCATACAAAGATATATGGCCTTCTAGGCCCAAACTTTGAGGGCTTGAGAAATCAATGAATAATGAAACATTAAAATGGAAGCGAGGGAAGGAAGATGATTCTTTCCTTTATTGTTTAAATAATGTGTTTTTATATAACTGTACAATATATGGTGACCAGATGTCCTGATTTTATAGGGATAGTCTCAGTTTTGGGGTCTTTTTCTTATATAGGCTTCTATTACCCCCCAAACCCAGTCCTGATTTTTCACATTTGCTGTCTGGTCACCGTAGTACAATAGCATCTTAATATAAACAACATTGGGAACTATGTAGCACCAACCACTGGGAGCCTTTTATACTGCTGAAAGCTTGTTGAGACAACTCTGGATCATTTTTAAAAAGGAACAAAATAATGTGAGATGGTTAAGGAACAAAGGATAGGAACTGCCATATTTGATCAGGTCAATTGTCCAGCTAGTCAGTTTTCTTATCTAGATACTTCATAGGAAAGTGGTAGCAAGCCTGTAATAGAAGAGGGGAAATTTCTTCCTAACACCTACCAGTTAATGTTGGCTTACGAGTGTACATGCTTTATGTGCTATCCTTTTTAAAGTAATTGTGGATTGTATAAATCACTAACCAGTTTTGAATACTATTAAGGTCTTGGCCTGAGTCTCTTGTGGCCATGAATTTTGCAGAGGAATTATGTATTTTATAGAAAGCTATCACTTAGCAAATTTAAATGTGTTCCTTTCAATTTGATTGGTTGTCCCTTATTGTTCTATAGAACTGGTTGGAAAGGGCTCAATTGACTTTGCCATGAGCCCAAAGTAAGATGCAGTCTGTTCTGTTGCCCCAGGAGCAACTTGGAAGGTAGATTGTAAGAGCCAATCTCCCTACTGGTTCTACTCCCTAACAAAACACACACCCAAACAATTCTCCAGAGAGGGAGCAAACTGCACCAGGTTTATGGTACAACCTACGTTCCCTGGTATGACTGGTTCTTACTCTTCTCTCCAGCCCACCTATGTGGACACAGAGGTTATGTGGAGTCTGTTTCCTCTCCCCCATTGCTACTTCTGATGGAGGTAGCTAGCACAGGTATGTAAGGGGATGTCATGCTAGCTGGACCACAACTTGGCCCAAGATAGACAAACACAGCGAGACTGGCTATTTTAATTTAAAAAATGTTTTGATATAAATTTCCCAGATTTAGGGATTGAGGAATGATGGCCTTAGTATGATATTGCAATTTGTAAAGTATGTGTGTTTCTGCACAAAGTGCATGCCTGTTAAGAAGGTGAGAGTCAGTGCACACACTGTGCATGAAAGAGAAATGCATTGTGTTCTTGTGGGCACTGTTGAGATGAACCTTTTTGCTATGAATGTCTCTGAGTACAGGGAATTGCAATGGGACCGAGTTAAGTAACAGCTGACCCTCAAAACAAAGGCTTCAGTATATTCTGAGAATATAGATGGAGAAACGCCTAATCCAGGAACCATAATCACCCTGCACAAGTAGAGGGTATTATTCCCTTCAAATCCATGTAAAACCTAAAAGCCCTCCACCATACTGATAAAATGATTAATCTGCTCTTTAGAGTATCTGCTGTGCCATATGGTTTTTCTAAGACACCAATCACCTATAGCATCTAAACACAGTTAATCCATAATTTTTATGTCACTTGATGGTCTCCATGGTATGGTGTATGAAGGTAAAGGTATTGCCAGACCCTCCAAATGGATCAATTCTACAGCTAGAGTACATTTCTCAGTTTCCCAGTGTTCCCACTATCCCCTACAGAGGCATCAGAACATACATATATAAGGTTTTGGTACTTAAAATTTCATGCCAGATTACAAGAAATAGCATATTTGAAAGTTAATGGTTACATTGTTGATGTTGCGTTGCCCGCACCTTTTGTTTTCTTCTCTCCAAGCTATCCATCCATTAACACAGATTCCACTCCCAGAAAGAGTTTGCTCATTGCGGAGATGTAGGAAGAAGGGGACACACATCAGGGCTTTAAATGGGACTCTGGGTGATCACTACTTCCCATCACCCAACACAGATGTAATGAGGTTAAGTGGTGTCCGTATAAAGAAATGAAAACTACTGATTATTCCTCAGGAAAGGCTTTTAATGACTTATGGCTATAAATGCAACACAGAACACAAGCACAAGTACAAGTAAACTTTTACTACTATTTTTAATACTGCAGCATTAATATAATCTGAGATCAAATTATCCTGACACTACCATTCTTAATACTATAGTGTCAGTAAAACTTGAGATCAAAACAACTTGAGCAATCCAGACTTCTTTATTCTGTTACCTTATTCTGCATGCAACCAGACTATTTTACTTTAAAACCTTACCCTGCCAAGAATATAATACTCTTTAGTAGACTTCTCTTTGCATTGGCCAGGTGCAGATAGTTGGTGCAGTTCAGGTTTCCTCAGATCAGGGTGTGCGGGTCAGACTGATCAAAGATAATAACTTCTTAGACCAAGACACACACCTACACCCACTTGAGGTTCTACACATTTAATCTCATCTGCACACTGTGTTTTAAAGCAAGTCAACCAATTAGGTTAGGCCAAATTTAGTGTTGTCGCTTTGGCTGTATAATTCATGCTTACTTATTTTCTTGTAGCCAATTATTGTTTTAGTTTTATAAGTTATGCTCAAGGAGATAGCTTATTTCTATGTAGCCCACTGTCTTGACTGTGGTTTTCCTTAGTTCTCTGTGTAACTTACCTCTAAATGGGCTATTGGCTTGATTGTGGGTAAGGTTATCTTAATGACCTATGCCTAAAGACCGAGCCCATCAAACCTACATAGGAATCAGTTTTTTGGCTGCAGCATCTCTTAACCACGAGTCCCAAAGGTGGTTTCAATAAGCCATACCCGGGGGTATGACCTATTATACCATATAAGAGTCAACATAAAATGCTGTCGGGTTGTAAGCGTCTTTTGACCACAAGTTGCAGCTTAATTTTGCAAAGCTTCTGTTGTTTTCTTTTGTTTATTTTAAATATTATTTTGCAAAGCTCACTCTATAAAGGTTCCAGAAGTTTTAGGCATAACACTGGCAATACTTTGTTCATTCTAGGCTTGACAACACTTCCTGCTCAAATTAATCACACTCATGACACTCACAATTCCAAATATTGTCTCTTCATTACACTTGTTTAACAAATTTGAAGTGTACCGTCCATCCTTTCTCAAATACTGGGGTGTCCAGTAGTGAACCTAACTGTGCTGCTTTAATTACTAGCATTTTGATGTACTATATATACACTCTATTATATGAATTATGTCTATTAATTTTGCATGTCTTTTTGCATGCATAACCAATATTTCAACAGCCAGCGGATAATGGCTTAGCAATAAATGTTCATCTCTCTCATTTGCATTGCAACTTTCATTTAGAAGGCTCTCAGAGGGCTGATATATTACTACAGAAACACATATAGGTACGCAAGCTCTACTTCACCCATCACTGAACCACATCTTCTTCTAGGATGGATTGTGGCATCTATTTAGCAGCACACAGCAACACTACTCACCTTATAAGGGCAAGAAGAATAGTGCATTCAATTTAAATAGCAAAGGGGAATTTAGCTAGGCGGAATTATCAAAAGAAAAATATGGGTAGGACAGTGATGACTACAACATGTAGAGTCTTTAAGGACGTGAAAGACTCAAGTTTCCTATGAAAGGGGCACCTACATTTACACCAAGATGGTGCACTGGTTCAATTTGTACTCAGAGGAAAGAGTGCCATTTACTGAGTCATCAACATTGCTGCCTGCAACAAGTTAGGGCATGCCTACATGGTGAATTAGTGTATGGCAAGGCAGGGTGTGAATGAACAGCACATCAGCTTGATGTGCACTGACTTTCCCTCTGGACCCTGCTACATCACAGTGAAAGTTCTGTATTGCACTTTCACCTACCACTGTTTGACACATGAGTACGTCACAGCACACTATAGAATCTTAATGGTCAAATCAGATTCATTCCAAGTATTTTTCTATTTTTATCTTTGGCTCACTTTTTCAGCAGCATCCATATATTAACAGGAATTTATATGTAGAATTTCCATAGAATATCAAATATAGAAGTCTTGCACTGTGCTTGTATACAGGCTGAAAAAAGCCTGATCTTTTGTTTTCAGTGATATGACCCAAGTTTATAGAAATAGGTAACGTTATAGGGATAAGGATGTTTGTACATGGTGATATGGACATACATACTTTTGCATAGTGTGTACATATATAGGAGAAACCATTAGTTTATTAAACAACTAGATACATTTCCTAGATATGAGATGCTTTCTCTCCTATGTCAACTGTCACCCACTACATCCACAACAGAAGGGTATGTATCCAGGAGGTCAAATTTTCAATTGCTCAGCACCCACAATTAAGGCCAGATTTTCAAAAATGTTTAGTAGTGAATATGCTACTGGGCTATTTTGAAAATCTGACCCTGACAGTAGGTGCTGAGCCCTTCAGAAAATACTGGCTTTATTGTCCAGGGATCTCCAACCCTAAACAGCTTGTGCAAAGCACAAAGATGAAGTAGGCAGAGATATTAACCAAAGGTTTATTTGATCAATTACTATTGATTGTTGAAGATTTATCTGAACAATTATCTTGTCTTAAACAATAAACAGGTCAGTAACAGCACACATTACCACATCAATTAAACACTGAGTAAGTAAGTACAGGGAAACTTTGAAGTTGTTAAAGAAACTGCTAAGGAAATTCCTGAAGGGAATGAACCACTTACCTTAAAGTAAAGAGGAACACTAACAGAAACAATCTTGTTTGTCAAATTCTGAATACCGACTAGATTTGTAATAGATTACAGAGGAAAATGCTGTCAAACTACATATTTTGGCTGAGAGGCCATCTGTTTTGCAGACCCTCCTTTCATTAACGCAGGTGAACATCTTCTGTGAACATCACAGAAAGGGGTCACCTATCTCCGTGATGTGAATAGTCCATTCCCAGAAGAGAAACACCAGGCCAGATCCTCAGCTGGTGTAAAGCAATGTAGTGCTACTGAAGTCACTGTAGTTAAAGATTTACGCCATCTGAGGAACTGCCCCCTAGAATACAATGCCATTTTTTTCAACAATTTCACTAAATCTTGATTTATTCTCATGCGAATGCTTTTGATGAAGACTATACTGAATCCAAGTTCTCAATTTTCTTTCTCCTATCATCAGGGAATGAATTCCAAAAGAGTTTCCAGCACACCTAAGGGCATCTCTCTCGAAGTTGAACCTATCAGTTGAGAAGTAAGTTTATTCTTTTCTTAGGACTTAAACCTACTATAGAGATCTTTTGTGGCAGCAGTATGTATCAGACACCAGAACAAAAAAGATCACTGTCATCTTCAGAATCTAAGCAATGAAAGAACTACAAAGCAGCCCTATCTCAAGTAGCAGACAAAGGTGGGAATATCATGCACATTATACTCACAGACTGCTGAAGAACACTCATTCCTAACCTTTAACATCTAAACCTATTAAATATTTATCCTTCCAAGAACTATACCACTTGATATATTTGGAAATCATTTTACACTGCTCAAATGAAACTTGGTGCAGATTTTCTGTCTTTTCCCAAGATGTCTGAACTTTACAAAAAAATTATAACATTAAACCCTGCCATGCTCTTCAGGCATTGGCTCAATTATTGCAATGAGTTTGCAGATTAGAAAATAGCACCTTGTATTTACAATATGCCTTCTCTTGTTAGGCACTTCTCTAATCTTATATTGACGATTAAGGAAATGCAAATATCAGAGGATGTCCTGTCAATAACATTGAATATATCACCTTCTTGCACCGTACTGATAAACTAATACTGAAAGTCATTTGGAACATTCACGAATACTGTATATAAACGAACGAAGTGCCAGATTTGCAGTCCTAGAGACCGAAGTCTTTTCCTTATCACAGATGACTGTTTGTACAGCACAGGGGCAAGCAGTTGAATACTTCCAACACAGTTATACCAGTGTCTGTGAAATGGTTGTTCTGTTTCTAGGACCAATAAGCTTTTGACCTGTCAGTTGCGACTTCCAACAAGATTGCCAAATGTAGTGGTTGTCTTATTGGGGACACCTGCTCACAAAGAACTGAATGGAGCTCACCAAACTCATTTCAGACAGGCTAAATGACCACTAGATATTAAGAATTTCCAGTGATTAAAATCTGAATAAGATCTGAATAGATGACCTAGAAAGAACGTCTTTCCCATTGTTGTTCCTCTGTGCTATCCAGTTTCCCAACCCATCCACATATTGTAACAGCCAGGGTTTGTCTAGTGATATTAAAGTAAACATGTTAAGGAAAAGTTATTTTATTCTATGCAACAAGATTTAAAGTACCTAAAATCTCTAGAAGCACAATTAGCCAAGATGGCTATAAAGAACCTCTGGGGTCAAAGCATTTAGTTAAAGATCCAGGTTGCAATAACTCTTTGCTCCCTGCTCACTCTCCCTGCCATTTACTTTTTTTGGTTAAACATCTTGGATTTTTGGAAATTAACTTATTTAAAATGAGTTGCAATGACAAAAAAGATTTATTTGCCCTTATTTCCCATCATAAACACATTTTCTTGACAGGCAGTTATTTATATTTGATTAACAAAAACATACCTCAAATTGTTCTAAAATTACAGAGTTTAATATTTACCTTCAAACGTGCAATTAGTGGTCACAAAAGTTTGTGAATATATCTCCCATAAATTGAATGTTAGACTCAATCAATGTAAAGATTAAAATTATTTAAGGGAGTACTCTAAGTCTCAGATAAATTAAGGGGAGCCTTTCTATTGATTTGGAATGAATCAGACAAAGCCTGGGCCTGATTTTAATTTACACTTTCATTGAGTTAATTCCATGTAAAATGGTTACAAATGATATCTGAATAGAACACTGCCATCAGAAAATATTTTCTGGTATTCCATTGGCTCTCCCTTTAACTCAAATACTTTAAAAATGCATTGCTGAAATGTAGAGGGATCTGATATTCCTGAAACCATATTCTACATTTTATCTTATTTAATCAGACTTGGACTGAATTCCTACTACTTTAAACAGAATTATACTATATGTTTACAATGGACTGTCAGCCTAGCTCCAAAAAGACCTAGCACGTCTAGGCCATGTCTAGCTTTCTTCCTAGTCTAATCTGTTTCTTAAAACAAAACATATTATTAAACACCAATTAGTACCAACTGCAGATGGGGATTCACACCTTTAAAAAATGTGTTAGCTGGTCATGGTCAGCCTTAGGCTTTCCCATAATTAACTATGTCTACACTAGGAGCTAAGTGATGTTTTAAAACATGTCATGTAACACACTATGTATAGAGATGTTAAACGCCCCCCATTTTCCTAGATCTGATAGCAGGATCTGGGCTTGAACATGTCTTAAAAAATCCTTCAGTGTCTTCAAAAACATCTCTACAGAAGGTGAAAAAAATCTACAGAACTCCACAGAATTGGCCCCTTGTCTGGAAGAATAGAAAAAATGAGAAGTGGGAGGCATTAATCTAAAACTCATTTTATTTGAGCTAATATACATATTTTGATCATTATTGATTATGATTCTCTATTACGTATACTTTATAGAACCAAAAGTGCTTGAATAAGCTTTGCTTGGTAAGCAAATATGCAATTAAGTAAGGGAGAACTTAGGTGGCTTGTTACAATTACAGCTTGTTAGATACACTTGCTTTTATTGAACAAATTAATCTCTAAAGTACTGTGTATTTTAATGGTATTTATAATAACTAAAATGGGGATAGAAAGTGCAGAATAAAACCTAATTTTCACCCTGTCCTGGAAAAGTTGTATGCTCTGTTTTTAAAGGTAGTTATTATCCCTTTTGTTATCTTCAGTATCTTCTTTTCCCAATATTAAAATCCAGTAAACATTAAAAGTGAACATGCTACTCACAAATCCACGTCTCTGTTCCAGGCCCCTCCCTCACTTCATCCAGACAAAAATATGTTTTGTATTTTTTTTTGACATCTCATTAATTTCCAGCCAACAGATGAAACTTAGTTTATTTGGCCAAAATAGAACTCTTGAGAAATGAGGCAGTGGCATGATTCCTCTCCACAGAAGCTTTAATATTAAAAAGCGGCTAAAGAAGGGACATAAGATTCTGTTTAGCAACCCTGTAACAAGGTTGTTTTACAGGGGCACCAGGATGCAAGAAAAGACTCAAGGTATAGCACAAAATACTCCACTGTAGATTAACTTCAAAAATAATGTTCAGGCCCAGTCCTTGAGACACAGAAGACATACTGAGTAAGTCTACACTGTAGTCTAAACCCGTGGTTAGTAGAATTCAAATTAGCACACCCTTGGTTTGTTAACCTAAGGCTTGAGCCTCTACACTTATTTGTAACCCCAGGTTAGGAATGGCTGAACCCTGGGTCTCAACCTGGGGCTCCAGCATTTTACACTGCATTAGGCAGGCCCAAGTCCAGCTACACATAGCTCAGACTTCCTAGCACTCTCCCAAAAGTGGCCTCTCTAGCCATTTGTTTGTGGTGCAGTGTGGGAAAACACAACTACCCACCAAACTTGACTGTCCAGTGAACAAAGAAAGTCAGTCCATGGGATTGTGGGATACTCTTGGCAGAATCTCAGAGCAAAAGTTGAGTGGGCCTGCGTCTACATTGCAGAGCAATAGGACTTGAACCTTGGGTCCCAGCTTGACTCAGGCTTGGATTCTCCACCCTTGTGGGGTCTGGGGATCCTGGGTCTGCACCCTGGTTTAATGCAATGTGTGTGTAGACAGAAGGGGGTTAGGCTTGAGCCTGAGTTCAAACCTCTGGCTTAAATTGCAAGGTAGACATAGCCTGGTCACTCATATAGGCACCCAAACATTAAGGAGAGCATCTTATGTTCTTTTGTGCAAATCCAGAATTTTTTCATCCAGCTGGCCAGTTACGCATCTAGAGTAACTACAGGATTCCACTGCTGCATAAATCTTTATCTTTATATAGATACTGTACACTTCATACATTATAGAGCTTAGTGAAAACAGAATTACTGTCCTACAAAAACCTCCAATAGTTTGAAGTTCATAATTTGAGATGAAAACTCAAAATAGTGAAATTTCCTGTAGAACAAGAAGTTCAGAAAAATAGATTTGGAAACAGCAAAATAGTTTGATATGTTCAAACAAAATGTTTCAACATTCTCAAAGCAAGGTTGTTGAATCAAATAAAAATGTTTCACTTTGAGGCAATTTAATATGAGACTGTATTTGTTTATGGGTACCATAGTGCCTCATGAGAGGTACTTCTCATGCCTCATGCCCTCATTCTTTCCAATGGGCCAGACTCTGTGGCTGGACTGCATCTCCCTGAAGTCATGTGACGCCCATGATGCACCACCTGGCTTCAACAGAGGGCTCTCTCACCAAGGCATGGGTGCATCAGGGAAGATATAGACCTGCCAGGGAGCCTAACACACATGGAAGAATAAGGGCATCAGACACCAGAAGTACCACCCTCACGAGGCACCACAGGACCCTTAAGTAGATACAGTTTAATGTTGAACTGGCTCTAAACAAAACATTTATTAAGGTAGTTCAACCAGAATGCATTAGGGAGGGGATGTCAAAAAAATTCCACAAAATAAAGTTTTCAGAAATGGCATTTTCTGTCAATCATTTCTACTAATATTCTCAACCAGTTCTAATGCTCTGAAAATTAGCCACTACCATAAATGTTGCTGTGAACTGACTGATATAATTGGCTACAAAGGGGGGTGTGTGTGCAGAATTTTTGGTGTGATTAGTGATTTTTAATTGCTTAACCTAAGGCATCTTAAAGGGGCCTGATTTCAGAAAGTGTTGAGAATTTGCCCTTTGAATATCAGGGCTCTTTACACTGTCAAATTGTGTAGCCAAAATTACTAGTTATTCTTGAAGATACTAGATAGATTTTTTAAGGGATATTAAACTAAATATCTTGTATTAAAACATCATTATATCTTGCTGATACAAAGCCCATACTTTCAAGAATAAGAAATTACAAAAAAAAAATCTATTCTCTCTTCAACCCCTCACCAGTCTTATGAGATGTTAACCTCATGCTGGAAATCACTAAACTTTTCTGAACAAGTTTGGTTTCTCTCACATGAACTACTTTGAAGTGTAATTCATGATGTAATGGTGAAACCTTGCCTGCCTGAGGTATAGTAAGGTTTGTTTTATTAGTTTCACAGGTACTATCATCAGAAATAATGTAAAAAATAACTTAATTGTGTTAGCTTTTATTCACTCTTTCACCTGAATAAAATCAGGCTTATTTGAAATAACCAGATTAGATTTTTCAGAAAAGCTAAATTCTATGTTATCAACCGGTCTTCAGCATAAGCTTGTGTATGTCTGGAGAGAACTCTTTAAAAGCATAGCTGAGGGAATAAGGTTGATTGGATGTGACTGAATTCCCAGTAGGGACGACATTAACCCACAGACATCAGTAGAATTTGAAGCTCAGTAACAGCATTCTAAGAAGGGTAAACAAAGAATCTGTCTTAAAGTCCCAAAGAATATGCGTCCTTCACAGAGACAAGTCTTCATAGATGCCTTGTTTCACCTTTGTTAATCAAATGCAAAGGATCAGCATTAGACAAGCAGGTAACTGATCTTTACTGGATGCAAACTGATGCCTTCAAGGTCTGGGCTGCAGTTGCCACCGTAGCAGATCCATTAAGGCTTATTCTCAGATTCCCTTTATTGGCATTTAGTTTATTGCTACTATCTGGTGTGCTACCAATTAAGGCAACCATTAACATTCTGTGTTGGTTTTGAAGGACCTTTGGATATTTTTGTACCTTGCACATTTTATACATCTGGACAACGCTAACTGCAAATAGTATTGGCACAGATGGCGAGTTCACATTTTTCTGTGTTTATTCCTCTCTTTTTTTTAGGCTTAGGATCACAATTAATGCAAATTGTGTATATGTTAACATTGTAGTACATGTTGAGCTTGGAAAAGTCTCATTGATTTAATGCGCATTGGACCAGGACCACAGTGAAGGAATGCATGCTGTTAGTTGCTGAAATGACAATCTGCAGAGTAAAAATAGGTCCTGATTCTGTGATGAGCTTTGATAAATCTCTGCCTGGGTGCAGCAGTCTGCCTGGGTGCAGCAGTCTGCCTACCCGGAGCAATTTGCTGAATTGAGACCTTTGTAAAGACATCAGGATTTGGTCCCTACTTAAGACTGTTATTAATTCCACTTTAAGCCTTGTTTGGGGGAGAGATGCGTGGTTAACTTCTAATATTTCACATTTTGTTGTACTAAAGCCAAGTGACACTGTAGTACAGGCAGGTTACTAGAACAAAGTACCAATAAACTGTACAGTGTGTAGATATGAAGGATTTATTAAATCCTACATCCTGTGAAGGCTAGTATTTGCCCTTTCAGCTTCTACACATAATACATAAAGTATGATTCTGCGAACTCATCTGTCCAGGTCTGAATTTTCTTCCTGAGAACTTTAGGATTACCAGATATACGCAGGAAAAAAAGAATATGCTACAAATACTGGCAAAATCCATGATAGGTTGCGAATTAACTGTCAGTACAGAAATTTCTGTGCTGGTTCCAAGGATTTGCTTACTAGCTAGTGCTTCTGAAGGGGACTTTACTTCTAACAACACACTTCTGCAGACTCTTCTCTGAGTACTCTTAATGGAAACAGTAAAGCCCAGACATGATACTTAATTCATTAAAGGGTTTCAAAAGTGTGCCCCCAGTGAACAATAAGCTTATAGCCTAAGAAATAAAAAAAATTAAATTAAATTAAAAAAAGTCCTGGAATCTTTGGCTAGATAAAATAGAATAAAATAAACTCTTCTCTTTACTGTACTTCCCCTGACTCCGATCTCAAACTTAGGGGAGATCTACATTTAAAATGCTGTTTTAGTGCAGCTATGCCACTGTAGCACATCAGTGAAGATTTACAAGGAAAGGTTCTCCTGTTGGCATAGTTAATTTACCTTTGTGAGATGTGGTAGCTATGTTAGTCAGAGAAGCTCTCCCATCGACATAGTGCTATCTACACTGGGGATAAGGCTGGTATAACTATGTCACTCAGGGATGTGGTTTTTCAAACCCCTGAGCATCATAGTTATAGCGATGCAAGTTTATAGTGTAGATCTGGCCTTGGGCCTTTACCTTACATCTGAATAGAGCCCCACTCCTAGTGGGACTCCTGATGGGCACAGAGGTCCAGCTGCAAGGGTGTGATTGCAGGACTGGGGCCTGTCTTTGCAAAATGAAACTCCTATTAGACACAGCAGGAATCTTTGATGCCTCTGATCAGTTAAAGAAATTAACAATAATGATGAACTCATGCATGGGAGAGAAGGGAAGTCTAGCCATTTGTTCATTAATAAAGTTACAAATCCACGTTTCATTTGACCAGCACTGGAGGTGAGATTCTCACCCAGGCTCTGGCCCCTTGACACCACTAAATAGGCTGTGTTGACATAAAGGGGCTCTTAAAGTCCTGTATCTGGCCAAAGGACAACTCCCCGTAACACAGAAAATAAAGAAGACAGCCACAGGCTGCCCTCCAGTCCCCTGAGGCCAGCCCCCAGGTTTAGGGAACATGTTTGACATGGGGCTACAGTACATAGCACCGAAGAAATTCTGGGCAGCGCTGCTGCCAGCAGAGAGGTGGAGACAAGGTGATAACATTTAGACAGAGCTGAAGGAATAGCTTAGAATCAGGAAGGTAAAAAAGTGGCCTTAACTCTGTTTCCTTGTGGGCTGTGAGTTCTGTGCCGTACCAATAACAGAGAATGCACATAGTTTTACCCTGGCTGTCTTGGATTTGTATGGGCATGGGTGACACCATACCAGTGATGTTAATAGGTTTAACAGTTTTTTTTTCTTTCATATACTTAGATGCAGAGAAAGCTAGCATATCTTACCCATAAACATTTGCTAGTAATTACAATAACTATCCCTTTCCTTAACTAGGACCCTATTTAGGAAAGTACTGAAGCACAAGCTTAACATTAAAACAAATGAGTAACTTCAGTGGGACTTAATTTCAGCAGTTTAGTACCTTGCTAATTTTCAGTGTCAGTACCTGCTGCTCGATATTGCCACAAACAAAGTGCATCTGTCCCTCCAGGTAACTTGTTTCCCCATGAAAATTATTTTGTTTATATCAATAAATCATGCTTCTCTGGTTACCTCTAGGATATGCTGCTTAGAACATTTTTGGTATGTAAATAAGAATCCACCTGTTGCTAAGGAGGAAAAGGGGTCTTATAATCTGTACACAAGTATGATTTATATCATAATGTGGGAGCTGCATTTTATTACAGGAAATAAATTACAATCCACTAATAAAACCTACTAATCACTGAGAGCAAGAAAACCGCAATACGAAGGCATATGTTCTGACAGCTGTACAGGCTGCAGTGCAAAGTACATGAGAAGTAGGGGGAGAGGTTCACTGAAAATTGGCTTGCCATTTAATCCAAGGTCAGTTGAGAAATCAAATGGATAACAAGTTTAGTATTATGTTACTTTGCTCTGTGAAACCCTAATGGAAAGACTGCAATGGTCTTAATCATGGTTACTATGAAGAACCTGGAGATTGATGAGGCTCTTAACTTTCTTGCAATTGTCTGTTACAGCTATCCCCCTATTCCATTTTGTTTCTTACAGCTGTCCCCATACTCCATTTTGTTTTTGTTCTCCTCCTGTGGCCGCCCTTCCCTGGCTGTTAAGTTGTTTACCAGGGCCACTGCCCTTCTCAAAGGGAGGGCCCCTTAAGTTGTTTAGCAAGAGCCATTGCCCTTCTCAAAGGGATGGCCACTTGTGCTGCGTGCTAAATGGGACCACTGCCCTGTTCAAAGGGTTAATCCTGTTATCACCTTGTTGAACCTGGGCTTGGTGTAGGGTAGGCAATGTCCAGAGCTGCAAGACCTATTGTGTTTTTAAGATCCTGGGCATGAGTCATAGGCCTCATGTGCTTTTGAGTCACCCATTGCATAGGACTCTGCCCAGGCATGTCTCTGTGCTCACCTGCAGTCTTTCCCTGTGCCTCCTCCCCTGTGACAGAGGGAGCCTATCAGGATCACTGGCGGGAAACTGCCTAAGTTTGCCTTTAAAAACAGAAATTTTGAAACAAACATCAGAAAGGTTCCTGCATTGCTGCCTGGACTGATCGGCCAGGGGTTTGGGGGGGGTCCTTTCTCTGCTCTCGTTTTATTTTTGAGCGTACCCCCGGTTTTTAACCCCCCCCTCACGAAGAACGAATTGCTGCCTGAGAAATCTCCTGATTATCAAGACCGTACCAGTCCTCCTTGCTTCTTCTGATGTTACTGCTGCTTCTGCCTTTGCTGCTGCCTTGGGGACTGGTAAGAATCCTCTGTAAAACTTTCCCTACTTTTGTTTTATTACTTTAGCTCCTGGCTCTGTTTCCCTAGCACGCAGACTCAAGCTAAACCTTGGTCTGTGTCTTAAAACCTCTCTTAAACTCTGCGAGGCTTTGCTGCTAAAAATAAGCTTGTGCCGCTGCTAAGCTCTGCTCCCTGCTTTCAGCTGTATCCACTGCTGCAGCCACCATCCCTTGGCTTCCTTGGGGGCTGCTTTAGGAGCTGTATCCTGGGCACATACCACTCTGCCCTCTGTGACTTCCCCATAGCATAAGGTGCACCGTAGGTTTTGCTTTTTAGTTTAATAAGTCATAGTTTGCTAAGATTGTAGAGCTTGTAAGTTTCACCTGCCTTGTTATAGTTTGCTGTTTTGTTGCTCTGTATAGTTGCTTGTTATAGTTTGCTTAAAATTGTGATATTTGTTGTTTTGCCTAGTTGTTGATTAAGATAGATTTTAAAAAGCCATTGCCTGGTTGTATTCTGTACCTGTTTTATTGCTTTGTATAAGCTGCTTGTAATTTATATAAGTTTAATTAAGTTAGAGGATAGATAAGGTTTTTACTGCTTGAATTCGTCTTCCCGCTGTCTCAATCTCTCCCTGAACTTTCCCATGTCTGTTTTTCCCCCCCTCCAATCTCCCCCTCTGTGTACTTCTCCGTGTCTCCCTGTTGTAACCCCTTGCTGCTTCCCCACCGCCCCTGTGTAACTTCTGCTCCCAGACTCCCCTTAAGTGCGCTCCAGCTGCTCTTGTCTCCTGTACCTCCAGCCTGCAGGCTCCTGAAGACTGCTGCTCTGGGCCTCACCCCACAGGGCTTCAGAGTCTCTCGCTGCTTGCAGCTGCACTCTCCTCTCGTTAGTTACCACTAATCACTCACTCCCCTCCCCCCTCCCGCTTCTTGACCCAGCTTTTAGGCACACTCTTGCTATCACAGCCTCACAAATTCAGTAATTTTCTACATTGCATAATTTTACTTATCACCCATATTGTATTATTGCACTGTGACTCACATTTTACTTGTGGTTATAACACCCCATTAGTTGCCTCCATTTTTCTAATATACTTTGTATACCATTTTTATATAGAAGCTACCATTTTATTTTGCACTCCACACTGTATCTAGAGTTGTTCCTATATAAAGTTGAGTTGCTTATTGACTGTACTGTATCCCATTGTGCTGAACCCCAATTACTGTACCCCACTGTAACAACTCCCTACACTGTTCAATAAGAACCCCCCCATCATTGTCTATTGTAAACACCTTATACACCCCATCCCATTGCATTTCATTGTTAAATTCCCACCACTTCCTTTTTCCTTTAATAAAGAAATTAATTGGCACCCCACCTGTGTGATAATTGCTCCCCAAGATCCCATACACCTGCAGGCAGGGACAGCAATGGTCTTTGAATTGGCTAACAAGATATTTGCCTGTTTTCCCAGTATGGGTATTTTAAGAACATATAGTAATGTATCAGAGGGGTAGCCGTGTTAGTCTGGATCTGTAAAAGCAGCAAAGAGTCCTGTGGCACCTTATAGACTAACAGACGTTTTGGAGCATGAGCTTTCGTGGGTGAATACCCACTTCCTCAGATGCATGTAGTGGAAATTTCCAGGGGCAGGTATATATATGCAGGCAAGCTAGAGATAATGAGGTAGTTCAATCAGGGAGGATGAGGCCCTGTTCTAGCAGTTGAGGTGTGAAAACCAAGGGAGGAGAAACTGGTTTTGTAATTGGCAAGCCATTCTCAGTCTTTGTTTAATCCTGAGCTGATGGTGTCAAATTTGCAGATGAACTGAAGCTCAGCAGTTTCTCTTTGAAGTCTGGTCCTGAATTTTTTTTGCTGCAGGATGGCCACCATAAGGTCTGCTATAGTGTGGCCAGGGAGGTTGAAGTGTTCTCCTACAGGTTTTTTTATATTGCCATTCCTAATATCTGATTTGTGTCCATTTATCCTTTTCCGTAGCGACTGTCCGGTTTGGCCGATGTACATAGCAGAGGGGCATTGCTGGCATATGATGGTGTATATTACATTGGTGGATGTGCAGGTGAATGAACCGGTGATGGTGTGGCTGATCTGGTTAGGTCCTGTGATGATGTCGCTGGTGTAGATATGTGGGCAGAGTTGGCATCGAGATTTGTTGCATGGATTGGTTCCTGAGCTAGAGTTACTATGGTGCGGTGTGCAGTTACTGGTTAGAATATGTTTCAGGTTGGCAGGTTGCCTGTGGGCGAGGACTGGCCTGCCACCCAAGACCTGTGAAAGTGTGGGATCATTATCCAGGATGGGTTGTAGGTCCCTGATGATGCGTTGGAGAGGTTTTAGCTGGGGACTGTATGTGATGGCCAGTGGAGTCCTGTTGGTTTCTCTCTTGGGTTTGTCTTGCAGTAGGAGGCTTCTGGGTACACGTTACAGTTTATGGTGGGCACATACATTCCATGATGCAGAAAGAGCCAAGAGAAATGAGGGGCTTGAGTCTCCTCTTACAGTCTTGCAAATCACAGGAAATTGTTGACCTCAGTGCACTTAAAACAATTTAAAACTTCTGTAAATGAGAAGAATAAAACCCAGGATGTCTGTCCTGAGAGTGTTTCATTTAAAAGAAGAACAGGGTATGTTTTAGCAATTGGTACCTAACTGATTGGAAGACTTAAAAAACATAGGGGGATCCCAGACAGATAAAAACTCATGTCATCTGCCATTTATACTCTTGGGGTAGAAGGAACTCCTAGAATGGGATCTATGAAAGAAGCTTTGATGTTAGGATCCCTTTATGAAACAAGGAACTTGGCAGTGATTTCTCAAAGAAAGGTATTAGTATGAAGTCCAACACATTAGCTAAAATCAAGTATCTCATACTACGGATGTTTCATTAGACAACTGAATGTGATTTACAAAGATAGCTAGCCAACTCCCACCTATTCAAAGGAGCCTGTTTTGAGTCCCCACAATTACTCAAGGAAGTGTTTTTCCATAGTTATTTTTAGGGATGTCACATTTTCACAGAGAAATTGTTCTTTGTTGGAGCCTCAGAAGTAAAATCATCTTTCACTGACCATGAAATGAAAACTTCTTAAAAGTTTCACATGGCAGGAGCGGATTGGAAGCAAATTTTCACTCAGTAGGAGTGTAGTGAAAAAACGTCGTTAAACAACTACTTTCCAAAAGGAAAGATGTTTATGTGATGCATTGTTCATGAAAGGTTGACAAATTTCCCTGGAAGATGTGACAACTATGTCAGAGTCATCAATTCAACTTAGAGGACCTGATTAACCACTGCATTACTCCAGTTGTATCTGGTGTAACTTTCATAGAGTTACACTGGTATAAAACTGGGGTTGTAAGCAAGAGCCAAAGTACATAGATGTCAGATGCATTCATAAGAAAGGATTGAATATCTTGTTTTTTTAGCTAATCAAAGACACAATAGAAAAGGTGAAGGACATCCAACAATCAAGTTAATTATTTTCTTGTGGTTGAAGTGAAAAGCATTATATCAGCATACAAGTTTATCAAAATGGTTTTAAGTAGAACTGGTCAGAAACTTTCCATCAGAGATTTTTCAGTGGAAAATGCAATTTTTGATTTTGCCAACATTTTCTATTTTTCACTGTGAAAATTGAAACAAATAATTTTGTTGAAAGTTGGTTAGACCCAAATTGAAATATTTTGGTTTGCCGAAGTGAAGCATTTCATTCTGACTCAGTTCAACATTAAACTCCACCTGCCTATACTGACCCATGGCAGCTGTAGTTCAGGTGCCTCCCTTTCTCCCCTATGGGTCAGGCTCCTGGCTAGGCTATGATGCACCACAGCTTCCTCTCTGATCAAGATACATGATGCATCATGGGAGTAACATGCCTGTGACTGCATTCTGGGAGATGTAGTTCAGCCAGGTACCATATAATACAATTTTGACTTGAAGGCTTCTCTGGCAGTGTTTGAACTACACAACAGGAGAATTTTTTTTTCTAAGCCAGAAGAAAAATTGTTCTGTTACTGAGTGATCCAAAATATTTGTCTAGGAAAGACACATACCCGTTAAAGAATTTTCTATTCCAGTACTATACATATATGGCCTAATTCAGACTTTGGAGGAATCTCAGCAGAGTAAGGGTATGTCTACACTAAAAGTGCTACAAAGCACAGCTTTGCTACTGTAGTGATGTACTGTAAACTCATGCTACAGTGATGGAAGAGTTTTTTTCTGTTGCTGTAGTAAATTCACCCACCTGAGAGGCAGTAGCAGCAGGCAGCAGTACGGATATATATATATATATGTATAGTATGGGTCTTAGGTCAGTGTAATTCTGTCTCTCAGGGGTGTGGATTTTTCACATCCCTGAATGATATAGTAAATTGACCTAAATTTTAGGTGTAGAGCAGACCTAAGTGAGAGCAGCTCCAAGCCCACAGTAGGTGAATTACAAAGCCTGCTTAGGCTAAACCTCCATTATCCTTTTCCCTGTGTCAACATATTCTATGCTGCTGCATCAACTGTCTTTTATATGGTGTGTGTATGACCCGGTTAAAATAAATCTGACACCTGTATGTACATGGAAGAACATCTGCATAAGCCTTTCTTGAATTATCCAATCCCAGTCTGCCAGGACTCCAATCTTTTCTGTAATCTTTATATGCTTTACCAGTCATGTGAAGAATGCATTCACTCTCCTTCCTAGCTGCTAATTCTTGCCCTGCAGTGAGCTGCAGATTGAAATAGCTTCACCTGTGCTTCTATGTTGACTGGCCTTGGGCTTTGCTCTCCTGCTTAAGGAGAAATGGTAAAGGATACAGACTAGAAATTCTGAAAAATGGTGCACAGGAACTCTAGAAAAATATTCAATTACTGTGTTGCTCTTGCAAATCTGTCTAGGAAATTAAAGACTTAAATATCTGCTATAAAATCCAATCATTTCAGGAATATAGAGCAGTAGAAATGGGTGAATAAAAATTAAAAAAATTACTTGATATTGCCTCTGTTTGTAAACTGACTGCAAGCAGCTGCAATATGCTTGAATTAATTTGTTCAGAATTATTCATCAAATAATGAATCACAAATAAGTGGCCAGATTATCAGTTGGTTTAAATTGCTGTAGCTCCACTGACTCTTGATTTATGGTGGCTGAAAGTATGGCATCTGAGCTGTAGCTCATTTGTAAGCTGTTTATGTGTATTCAATATTTTAAATTCAAGCTTGCTTTGATATATAGGCCACATAGTATGTATCTATTCCCTAACTGGATGAGTAGCTCTTAGAATAAGGCTTATGGTGTGAAAATTTTAAACACACACTGTCATAAACAGATAGTTAAGGGTTAATGTCTCTTTTACCTGTAAAGGGTTAACAGGCTTAGTGAACCTGGCTAACACCTGACCCAAGGACCAATCAGGGGACAAGATACTTTCAAATCTTGGTGGAGGGAAGTCTTTCTTTGTGCTTTTTGGATTGTTTTTTGTTCTCTTGGGATTAAGAGGAGCCAGACATGCAACCAGGTTTCTCCAATCTTTCTGATACAGTCTCTCATGGTCAAAATAGAAAGTACTAGATAGAAGGTGATTTAGCCTTTATGTTTGTTTTCTTTATTTGCAAATGTGTATTTTGCTGTAACTTGTATCTTATGCTAGGCGGGAGGGAGTCCCTCTGGTCTGTGTAAGCTGAGACCCTGTAAACCTTTTCCATCTTGATTTTACAGAGATAATTTTTACTTTTTCTTTCTTTAATTAAAAGCTTTTCTTTTTAAGAACCTGATTGATTTTTTTTTTCTTGTGTAAGACCCAAGGGGACTGGGTCTGAACTCACCAGGGATTGGTGGGGGAAAGGAGGAGGGGGGGAAAGGGAATTCCTCTCTGTTGTAAGATTCAAGGAGCTTGAATCACACAATTTCTCAGGGTAACCCAGGGAGGGGAAAATCTGGGAAGGAAAAAGAGAGGGAATGCTTTATTCCTCTTTGTTTTAAGACCCAAGGGATTTGGCTCTTGAGTCCCCTAGGGAAGGTTTTTGGGGGACAGAGTGTACCAAACATTACATTTTGGTTGGTGGCAGCATTATCAGATCTAAGCTAGGAATTAAGTTTAGAGGGGTACATGCAGGTCCCCACTTTCTGGATGCTAAAGTTCAAAGTGGGAATTAGATCCTGACACACACGCATGTGTGTAAGTGAGATCAAGGCTGTTACAATACTCTTTTCTCTGGCCATTCTTATTCCTGGCTAGATTGCTAAGGATATTTTTTCACTCTGCCTGTGACTACAACTACTAGAGATGGTCCACTCTGACATTAAGTAACTGACGTATCCATCAAACAACTGACACATTAAAATAGCGTAGGACTATTTGAATGAGCTAGCTGACACTTATTTGAGAGCTGATCCAAACCTATGACAAAATACAGCTGACGACTTGACAAGACAGCCAGAATCTATGGTCATAGTTGGTGTAAATACTATTACAAAATGTAATTAGTATTAGATACATATTCAGCTAACTTGTATTACATTCATTTGCATAATTGATCACACTGACCCCATCCAAATGACTGTCTAATTGCAAAAATTGCTTCCAACTCCTGTGTGTGGTGTAGGGGTGGCATAGGGATGGATAATTAGTGCTCCTGGAGGCATTGTGCCTGAATTAGCTGTTTTTTTCAAATGTATTTTCTCATACAAAGGGTCCCTGACATTTGCCATTCCTATTACTGTCCTATAGTAATAGTATTGTTGGAAGCAACATTGTCTGTCACTCACTGACACAACAGTCCTCCTGAAAAGAGCAAATCCAAGAAGAAAGGTGAAGTATATACTGTCCATGCGGAGGAGCATGGATGTCTGCTGATGTCCATGTCAGGTATCTGATATCACTGTAGATAAAAGGCTGCAGTGTTAACCACTAGTTAATTAGCTCATTGGATAATAATTAGATAATAGTCTTTTCAACCTACCTCACAATGTAACAGCTGAGTGGAGCATGAATACTTGATGTTTTCTGTAATGTACAATGATGTAATGTTGCTGGATAGGAAACTCATATGGATGCAGTAATGTGAACTATTAAAAAGTCTAGTTTCAAAGCTGAGGGTAAGAAAACAGTGGAAAGAAACTCCGCTCCCAGCATGATATTTGGAAGTTAATGCACATGTGAATAGCAGTGTCACCATGCAATGGCTATCAATATGCTTACATTTCTCTCTGCAGGCTGTAGTTTCTGATTACTATGCAAAAAAGAAACTTCAGAGTGTATGCAACTAAAGGTGCTGCAGTCAGAGATGTTCTAGAGAAAAAAAGTTCTACTAGAAAGTAGTAATCTTTTAACAAAACATCTTAAGGAAAAAGAGGCTTTTCTGAATAAAGGTCAATCCATAGTTTGCATTTATATAGTGCTTTTCTTTCTAAAGGATTCCCAAAGGCTTTTCAAATATCAGTGGAGTATTTGTGACTTAATCATGACTTGTGGCTGTAGTCATCATGACCCAGTGAGCTGTAATCTTTCATCTCATCGCTTCTTGCACCACTGAATCCTAGTTTTCATCCGTGGAAATCTGGGCCACTTCTTAGACACAGAACAGTGCTGAGCTTATGAGAATGAGTTGTCTGGTCAGAACTCTGTTTAAAACTATCTGATAGTAACAGATTTCTTAGAAAATAATCAATAGTTAGTCACACACACTTCAGATTAGAGTGGAAGGATGTCTGAGAAAATAGCCAGACGTATGCTTTAGATCCAGGTCACAGTCAGAAGTGCCAGAACTCTATGGGCTAATAATACAACCCACATTTATTAACATGAAAAATAAGTGTCACTCTAACAAAAGTAGAATGCACTCTTGGACACATGTGCTACCATTGAATGTAACTTTATTTTAAAGGATTAATGAATCCATGTAACAATAGTCAATTGCAAGCAAACACTCCGCTGCGTGGAAGGTTAAAGATCACCATGTGTGTAAGCAACAGACAGGTGATCTTAACGCAAAGATAAAGTACCTGATGGTAAAGTAAGAGCAGTGGTAAGAAGAAAGGAAGACAGAGGAAAATTGAAAAGAAGTGGATAAATAGTAGTACATTGGTACAGGGATGGAGAAGAGGGTATGTGATGTATATATGCAATTGTGATGCCAAAGGGCCAGATGACATGTTTTTGCAAGGTGGAGGGGAAGTGAGAGAATTCATCTAAGGTCTTTCTTGAGGGGAGTAGTAATTTCCTTGGAGTGTTGGGAATCTCCTGTTTTCTTTCACTTAATGTAAAACAGCATAGCTTCATTGACGACAATGGAAGTACACTGATTTACATGAGCTGAGGAACTGGTCCAGAATATCTTGGTCTTTCGTGGGACGTAGGAAACTTCTTTTTAAAGGGTCATTATTATTAAGGCTTCTTCTATAAGATAGTCTGGAATTAAGGTAATCATCATCTAGACTTAGTAGGAATAAATTGGCCAAAGGATATAATGTGAAAATCTAAGGAAGGTAGAAGGTGGAGGGATGGCTCAGGGGACAGGTAATGGGTGACTCTTTACCCTGTAGTTCACTCATCTGAAGCATATCTAGCAGCTCATGTAACATTAGTCAGTGATTTCATTTATGCGCCCAGGTGCAGGAGTGCACACTATGAAGTCCATCATCATTACTGAATAACTGGCCTCCTCAGTGGAAACTTTAAACTGAGATTGGCTGAATAAGCATGGAGACTGAACTCTCACAGCTCCAGAGACAATTCAGCTTGGCCAGGTTTGAGGCTTTATGGAAGGGTAGTATAGAGAAAGTTGCACTGATTCATCTTATCTAGATATTTATAGCATTCTGATAAGCATGGTATCTGAACACCTTACACGTTCTAAATTTAAACATCATAAAAGGTATCCTACATATACTGAGGATCTGGCCCAAATTAAGGTAAGAAGAAAAGAGTTTTGCATATGTGTGGTTGCTGAGCATGAATGCTACCTATGATGTGAACAAACAAAAGGGCTGTAAGTCCACCACATTTCACAAGCCTTAAACTTGCTGAAATATTTAAAAGGATACCAGTATATGGGACTGATGCAGAAAAGTTGTAGCTCAAAAAACGCTGAAAGTGGATTTCTGTAATTTCATTTGTGGTAGATGTCTTGTCACGTGGTAACAAACAAAATGAACTTTCATAGGTGTAAGGAGATTAACATGCCAGTTGCTTACATCATTAACAGCATGGGTTTTTTACACATGCTCATTGAATGTGTGTATGATCTATATTATGGCCTATTGACTTAAAGCATGATGGTTAAACTGAACTATTATTACAGTGAACAGTTATCATGTTCCTTAACAAAACAAGTGAACAGATCTTATAATTTCTCTGTCTCTCTCTGCCTCTGTCTCACTCTCACATGCGCGCGCGCGCACACACACACACACACACACACACACACACACACACACACACACACACACACACACACACCTATGTAAAAAAGAACATTACTAAGGTTGCAAAGTCAAGTTAGGAAATGCCAGAATTAAGTTTGCCTGTACAACCTTAATTCAGCCCTCTTGTCTATATGCATTATGATACGGTCTTTAATTAGGCGATACATACTATTTTTCCAACGGGATCCTTTCTCATTCCTGCTCTGGGAATGAATCAGGGTTGTGTAGTGAAGGAGGTTTGTCTACAGCTTCATTAGATGCAGAAGCTGAAATGTATGTGGCGTATAAAGATGTGCTTGATTAGGTCTTGCTCTGTACCTCCCTGTCTTCACTCACCATCCAAAATTCCCAGGGATGGCTGACATGATACTCCAGTGCAAAATTTTGAATCTGCCAAATTTTGAAGCCCTGGTAGTCAGAGCTAGAAGTAAGCTTCACAAGCTGAAGAAAGAATTTGGGCCCTCAAAATGCACAAATGTCAAACTAAGTGAAACAAGTTTAGTGATTTCCAGCCCCTAGTGATTTCATTCAGCCCTGCTAGTAGGAAACCTAGGTCCCCCTTTTACAGGCCATTGAGAATTGACAGCACTGATGAATCACGTTCAGCTAATGTGGGAAAGGACAACCTCAAGTAATTCTTCAATAACCCTTTAAGGAGCTGTATTTCCTTTAGAACTAGTTGGAAATTTTCCATCAGTGCTTTTTGACAGGAACTGTGGTTTGTGCAAAATGGGAACTTTTTGCAGGATTTTTCCCTAATTATTTTCCATTGAGAAAATCTAAAGAAAACACATAATATGTGCATCTGCCTGAGCCACAAGTGTGCCTTCCTGGGAATTCCATGGTGTATCACAAGATATACAGTCTGGCCAGGGAGCCCAGCTCATAGGGACGAATTCAGGCAGACAAAGTACAATGCTCATCAAGGCTAAAATGGATTCAGATTAATGTCAAATCATCTTGTTGTTTTGATCAAAAATATCAGTGTTACACCTTTTGACACTTACAATCAGTTTTTTGGAGGGGAATGTTTTGTTCCCCAAAATGTTGATATTTTGACTCCATTTGAGACAAACAAATATCAGAATTTCCTGCAGGTCAAAATCAATATTCTGATCAGCTTTAATTTCCTTATTACCACGGTCATGGTCTAATACTATGTTCTACAGTAGTGCTGGTGTCTAAAATGGAAATACTATAGATATAAATCCTAATTTTATTTGTCTTTGGGGTAAAATTACAGCACAAAAAGGGGCTGGTGGACCAAGTGACTTGGAATTATGCTTTTCTAGACATCTTTTAGATATTATAATTGATACTACTTACTTTCCAATAGGGTTTATATATTTGACCCCATGAGTTCCCCAAGTGCAAAGCATTTAGACACTACTTTTCTGTGTATTTTTTTAATTATTAATTACTGTTGCAGTTCCCCTATTTTGAGGCTTTAAGTGGATTTCATTGGCTCTGTGTTGGCCCTCTGCACATGGGGGCAAATTTCACCTTATTAAAAAGGTATGAAAGCTAGCCCTTAATACTTGAAAATCTGGGGATTTAAGGGTAATCCATAGCTTGCATATATAAATATTATAGCAGTGACCAGTTCAGATTGAAGTGTTGACAGGTGAAAATTCATATTTTCCTTGACTAGCTGGTTTGTGATATAATGATTGTTTCTTTCACAAGTTTCTTTTAATACAAAAGTACATATAAAACTAAATACTGACACTGTTGTTATATTGATTTTTCAGCTATGCTGTAGGACATAAGCAGAATAGGGAAGAAAAATACATGTTTATATAGTGGAACTGCAGAGTTATGAACTGATCAGTCAGCCACACGCCTCATTTGAAACCGGAAGTATGCAATCAGACAGCATCAGAGACACAAAAAATACACCCCAAAATACAGTACAGTACTGTGTTAAAGGTGCTTCTTTCATTTAAATTAAGATGGTTAAAAGCAGCATTTTTCTTCTGCATAGTAAAGTTTCAAAGCTGTATTAAGTCAGTGTTCAGTTCTAAACTTTTGAAAGAACAATCACGCTTTGTTCAGAGTTACGAACAACCTCCATTCCCGAGGTGTTCGTAACTCTGAGGTTTTACTGTACATATTAAATATGTGGTGGTTTTACATTCTAGGTGTTTACATAAGAAATAAATTACCAAGGGTATTATGCAGTCTTTTGAAAGGTTACAGGTTTCAGAGGGGTAGCCGTGTTCGTCTGTATCAGCAAAAACAATGAGGAGTCCTTGTGGCACCTTAGAGACTAACACATTTATTTGTTAATAAATGTGTTAGTCTCTAAGGTGCCACAAGGACTCCTCTTTTTTTTTTTGAGAGAGAGAGAGGTTAGTGTTCAAACTATGCAAGCAGAGAAGTTACTAGTCTTTGTTAGGGCTCCATCAAGACTCTTTCTAATAATAAAGATGCTGCATGAGTTCAATCGCAAGGGACATATCTGGTCCCCATCTGGTGGTGTATGTATGCATGCATGAAGGGGAGGGCAGGGGAAGAGGGAGCTGATGGTAAGGATTAGGAAGGAAATAGTGCAGTTAAAACTGTAAACAAAAATCCGTTTGTCTCATAATTAACCTCTATGTTATGGTGTATTTGGGAGATGGAGGAGGTGCTTTATGCAACATCATCCTTTCTGTATCCACTGGAATTACTACTAGGGAAAAACTGATGAAGTTCATGCTGCATCTAACTTCTCCTTCCCTTCATCAAAGCCCCTCAGAGGGGGCTACAATTTAGATGAGGCTAAGCAGCCAATGGCAGTACAATTCCATGTTCCAAAAGGGATGGGGACAAGAAGTTGCCTGGACATTCCCTTGTAGATGTATTGGAGATCCTCAGGGAGCAAAGCAGAGGTCCCCTCAGTTCTTGGGTTGTATGAATTTAAAGGGCTATTCCCCTCCACATTGCTACAAACCCTCGCAGTACCAATTTCTACATGCCATTCAAGCTGCAGAGGTTTTTTATTATTACGGCTGGCTGAAAGTTTTCAGAATATTGATGACTTTTTTCTGCTGAAATGATAAACTTTGATGGAAATGGGAGATATTTTTGCCAATATTTGTGACTCTTTAAACCAGCTGTACCTCTTCACGAAAACCCACAGAACCAGCTGCATATGCCTGATCAAAAAAATAAGGCATCTTTGATCTTGATATGTTGGGAACACAATCACTTAAAATCATAACATATTGGGCAACAATGAATTTTTAACAGCCATTTTATTTTACTTGAACACAAAGGATAGTATACAAGTATAACATTTCATAGGTTATTTGGGGAGGGATTTGTTTTGTTTTGTTTTTTGTTTTGCCTTTTACAAAACAAATGAAATAGGAAACAGCCACAGATGCACAAAGGAGTCCAAATTACCATGTTTTCAGACTATACACTGCTGTGATGGTTTTAAAAATTGTATTTATCTTTTATTGTGCACTATGGCCCAAGGCTGATGGTATCTTAATAAAACATTGCATTAACTATCAACAATATTCAAGGCCCAGCTACTTGTACACACTGCTACCATGATTTCACTGCTCCAGTATCAGTGCTAGCTTAATTAAAAGATAGCTCAGGTATGCCTACTGAAGCTGCAATCATAACTGGTGGTTAGACACAGCCATAGGCATCACAAGAGCATCTGGGACACCTTCTGGAGTAGCTGTATCAGCCACATCTTCCAGGCTCCGTAGCGTTGTCATCAACAGATAGCTAAGGGTTAATGTCTCTTTCACCTGGAACACCTGACCAGAGAACCAATCAGGAAACCGGATTTTTTCAACTTTGGGTGGAGGGAATTGTGTGTCTGAGGGTCTTTTGTCTGTCTGCCTGCTGTCTCTGAGCTTTGGAGAAGTAGTTCTGTTTTCTAATCTTTTGTTTCTAAGTGTAAGGACCAAGAGATCAGATAGTAAGTTATATGGTTTCTTTTCTTTGGTATTTGCATGAATATAAGTGCTGGAGTGCTTTGATTTGTATTCTTGTTGAATAAACAGCCTTATTCAACAAGAATACAAATCAAAGCACTCCAGCACTTATATTCATGCAAATACCAAAGAAAAGAAACCATATAACTTACTATCTGATCTCTTGGTCCTTACACTTAGAAACAAAAGATTAGAAAACAGAACTACTTCTCCAAAGCTCAGAGACAGCAGGCAGACAGACAAAAGACCCTCAGACACACAATTCCCTCCACCCAAAGTTGAAAAAATCCGGTTTCCTGGTTATAACAAGCGTTCATACCAGTGAGTCTACAACAAGTGACCCTATGCAAAGTCACTGTCTGTGGCTGCATTGTAGGTGAAATATTTTCAATAGGCATCATTGGTGTGAAACATCTAATAGAAAATTTGTAATCTTGTGTTATACGCTAACTTTATCCAGAACCATAATACAAATCACTCGCTCAATATCTGGATAAACCTGTCAATTAATCTATTTGTGGCAGGATGGCAAGGAGCCGATGTGATAAGTTTGGTATTATTCCTTTTAACAAAAAATATAAATACTTCATATATGAATAGAGTTCAATTGTGTCTTAAAATTTGTTCAGAGCTACTGTCTATAGATATAGTCTTAACACTTCCACTGCCTGTGCTGAATTAATTGAGTTCACACAGAATACTTAAATCATTTAGAATGGGAATCTACCGCAAAAAAAAAAAAGTCCCATAAATGGTCCAGCATAAGTTATATGGATTCATTGCCATGTGGCAGCTGCTCAGTCTCAAGGATGCAACAGAGCCCATTTAGACATATCTCATATTTGCTGACAACCTTTGCATTATTCTACCATTTCCTGTATTTAAATATCAATTCCTAGCCACCACACAACTCCTGGCAAGGACTTCCATTTTTACAGTTCCCAAAATGACCTTCATGTAATTCATGGACTATGCATGACCTAAAATTATTGTTGGAATGACCACTCTGGTGCCTCACATAGGTGACATCTATACATAATTAACTGTTTCGGGGTGGTTTTTTTTTTCAAGACTAGAAAGCTACAATCAATTATTGTGTGCATCTATTCATTATAACATCAGACACATTAGCAACACTGGACTCATTTTTAGTTTCACATTGCACTATGCTGTTTGTCACTGGTTCCATTTGTGCCAGTGAACATATTGACTATCTCTGGTTCCCCTTCAGTAGCTTGACTTGCTGCTTAAAATATCTAGCATGTCAAGTATTCTGCATTCTCATATTGGTGGGCACTTTGAACAATGAGCACTCAACAGTGTCACTCATCTTAGTAACCATGCTGCTGTGATGGTCAGTACTGGTTAAAAGTTGAAACTAGAAGTTGACCTGTAACCTGATCAAATCATTTTGCATACAGCTATAGATGAAACTGACTTCCTTGATTAAACTCAAAGCTCCTCTGTCAATTTGGGCATAGTTGTGTTTTGCTGAGGTAAGAAATCTAGAAGCAAAGACCATGAGCCTTTCCTGCGATGGAAGATCATACTGAGAAATTACTGCTTCCATTCCACATGGAGAAGTGTCACAAGCTAAGTCATAGGCAAAAATACATTGTAGCATTGAGGATCCTTTCAGATGATATAAACTTCTCAAGCTCATCAAAAGACTTAATACACTGTGTAAACCAACACCATTTCGGTCTTTCTTGTTTAACAGCTCATTTAGAAGATATAACACTCTTTCTAGGTTAGGCGAAAACCTATGGCAATAACTGACCGTCTCCCAAAATGAACTTCATTCTATCACTGTGGTTGGCATGCCATAAGGGTAGCTTCAGTTTATTCTTGTGATTTATGCAAGCCATCCTTATCAATTGTATGGCCACAATAGGTAAATGAATCTTTGAAAAATGTACATTGTTTTTCTCATTTGCTCTAGGACCAGGCTAGAACATTTTCACAAATACCTGTTGGAGGTTCTCTAGTGGCTTTTCAACACTATCCCCCAGGACCAGTATATTGTCCAAGCAATACTGAGTGTCAGGAATACCTGGCCCCTGGCTCACTGCCAAATAGCAGATGCCATTCCAAACATTAATCTGTTATATGGAAATAAGCCCTGTAAATTGTGACGTACTTCTTGTTACTGTCCTTAATCTCCATTTTTAGATAAATGTGGGTTAGGCTGATCTTGGAGAAACTACCACCAGCTAATATGGCAAATATATTATCTGTTCTAGGTACAGGATACCACCTGTAGAGTAGTACCTGGAGGAGGGATAGCTCAGTGGTTTGAGCATTGGCCTGCTAAACCTAGGGTTGTGAGCTCAATCCTCGGGGAGGGGAGCCATTTAAGGGAACTGGGGTAAAATTTGTCTGGGGACTGGTCCTGCTTTGAGCAGGGGGTTAGACTAGATGACCTCCTGAGGTCCCTTCTAACCCTGATAGTCTATGGCCTGTGTGCAATGCTGAGCTAATGGTAACCTGGAAATCAGATATGGACAGCCCCATTAGTCCTCTTTCATTACTAGAACTGTATAAGAGTGGCCCCATTCATTTCAGTTAGTCTAGGATAAAAATCCCAAATCCTATCATTGCTAAATTCCACCTCTGCCTTTGGCTGTATCATGCAAATATACTGGACAAGCTGTGCAAAATGTAGGAACTGCTTCCTCTTCAAGCACAATTTGTAGTTGTTTATGTTTTAAGGTTCTAACAGTATCCTGAAACATAGTAGCTTTTCTTCAAGGCAAACTTTTGTTTTGGGCTGGAGTTCATTTTTTAAAAAACCCACAGGCATTTTATGCTTTCTTAATCTATCTGAAGCTCGCTCAGCTGTTCTCTACCAAATAATACAAGATTCCTTCACTTCACAACATAGCAGTTTAGCACATGCTGTTTAAGGTTGTTTCCTTTGCTATAACTTCCAGTGAAGTAAGAATTTCCCTATCTGTTTTTAGTAGCACTGATGTTTTCTGCAACATCATCTTTTTAAGTGGTCTCTGATAATCCTTCTATGAAATTACAGAAACAGCAGACCTTGTATCTAGTCTTAATCCTTCTATTTGTGAAAAACATCCAAACAACACTTTATTTGTCTTCTAAATTAAACAGTTGCAGATATGCTATAACTTCTCAGAGGACTTCATATCAGCTGCAAGCTGATTAAACTGAAATTTTCTGGTTTTGCCATTTTGAAGTGGCTATTGTGTTTTTTGCACTGACCTGCACATTGTCTGTGTATTGCAGTTTCTACAGGGTTTTTTCTTGAACCAATAATAATTTGCTTTGTGAGACTGTTTTCCACAATAAAAGCACACAGTCTGAATGTAGTCCCTGCTGTTTGTGCCACTTGATCCCTACTCTGTTTGTTGCACAGATTTCACAAGGCTTTTGCAGCTCCTTGGAATCTTTAGTAACTGTCTTAATTGATACAATCATTTCTAGTGCAAATTTTAAAGTGAGATCAGCCTTAGTCAATAGATATTTTGGGATTGCTTCCCTTAATGCATCATTTCAACTCTGCCTATGTTCTACTTATTTCCTTAAGTCAGCCATGTTCAGAAATTGTTACATTTTCTTTTTGATTTACTTTATAAAAGCAGAATACTTTACATCTACTGCAACTACAGGCTTTAGTGGTAGATGATTTTGTAGAAATTTAGTGGTAGATGATTTTGTAGAATTTCCACAATCTCAGCAAATGCTATGGAGATGTTAAGATGCATAGCAAGTTGTCTTAGGCTCCTCTTTGATCAGTAGACCAGCCCCTTTTATCTCATGAGTTATATCATTAATATACAGTATATCATATATACAGTTCCAGTCTCTTGCTATAGATGAGACAGTCCTCTAATGATCTATCATGTGACACCATCCCCTCTAATAGACAGATATTTAACCCTCTTTTTTCCCCCTGTATGCGGGGTTCAGTCAGTCCCGGTAGCTAGAGGCTGCCATTTCCTTTTCACTTTTAGTAGCCTTTGCAATCCCTCTATTTCACTGTGTTGCTGAATTAGGAGCCCATCCTCCCTAACATCTATAGTCTTTAGTGCTCATGCAACAAATGTAATATGAAGGAACCACTTTGGGTACAGTTGGAGTCCAAATTACAGTGTTTACTAACTATATGCACACACTTCTGTTCATGATGGCTTCCAAACAGAAGCCTGCTCAAACTACTGAAAGGCATTCTTCCCAGTTCCTACACACTACACTAGCATGTTTAACCCACTCCAGCCGGTCACTGGCAGCATGGACTGAACTTAGGATCTCTGGATCTAAATGCATAAGCCTCTGCTGCATGAGCTGAAAGACTACTTCTATAAGTCAAGGCTGTAGCAGGCTTATCAGTCTCTTCCCAAGAATTTGAAAAATGGATCCTTCCAAAGATAAGAAATTATTTTCTTTACAGCACACATAGACACTCATCCATTTAATTTCACTCTGTATGCGATTTGTAGTACACAAACACCATTTGAGAGGTGTTAAAGCCTTTACTCTAAATTTAACTGAGCATTAGAATGGCAATAACACTAATACTATGGAATTAACATTGTATAGTAGTGCAGTAGCTTCCTGAGATGCAACACAATCATAATCTTTATGGTGTAAGGTTTCAATGCTTATGAAGAGCAGTATGCACTGTACATTAGAGAAATTATGATAGTATACAAGAAGCCCCATAGAAATTAATGAGCTCTTCATTATCATTGTTATGGCTCCCTAATGTGCAATGCATGGTAGAACAAAGCTCAAACATTCTGCAAAGTACATACCACCACCCTTTCCCCTAAGGTTAATAACTCATCAGCATACACTACACAAGTTACAGAAGAGTCTAGTTCATACTAAAGTAAGCAAATTAACTAAATCTTTTTATTTTCTCCTAAAATGTCCTCAAGATTGAAATGTACTGGCTAACTCTGGGCCTGATTCTTGTCTCTCTTATAACAGTGCTAGGCTGGTAACTCCATTGAGTCCAGTGGAGTTACTACTCATTCTAACCCCTGTGAGATGACAGTCACATCCTCTGTTTTCATCATGTATTAAAGGAGAGATTCAGACCACACAGTATTACAGTCCCTCACCTTTTTCCGTGCCATACCATGGACTGCCCACCTGCCTGATTTTTATTCTTTTTTAAAACAAAGCTTTTATTAACTGAGAAACTATATTTTGTCCCCAAAAATGCACCTGTATTGCAGCCCAACTACACTGTGCAAACTGAAAAACTTCTACTGGTTGAGAAGGTGTATTTTCAAACTAGTACAATCTTTCCAATGGCAAATCTTCAAATGTGGTCACCATATTCAGACCAATGTAAATGACATTTAAACCAACTGCGTGCAATCAAGCTACTTTGTGTTGTGACCCAATCAGAGGCCACAAACTAAGCTGGGTCAGTATTTGGCTTGGAGACTTCCCAAACTATTCATACTCCTGAGGAACAATATTTATTGGTTAGGTGACACTCAACACCATGGTGAGACATCAGTTTAGTTTGAAGAATTACTATAGTGCTATAGGTTTTGTCAAACTCTTGACTATTTGTGGTCAGTTAGTCCCATGGAATTGTCACAAGTATAATTATTAAGCATATATTGTGACCAACTTCCAACTTGAATTATTACATTCTGCTTATTTATCATTTCAGTTGGTTAAATTAATCTTCCTGTTTGGTTCCTGTTCAAAATGGTTATATTTATTTGTTGAATGTTATTAATCATGGTTCTGTTTCAGTCCAGAAGAGGGCACATTTTGCTGTGAAGAGATACCTGTATAGTCTTGTGTTAGCTGTTATACAGCAGCTTTCACTCAAGGCACTTTACCAACTAAGTTTTTTCTATGAAATTTAAAATCAAAATGAGTTTTAAAAGATGGGTTATAAAACTACTGACAATTAAGGATTATGGGAGTCACTGCTAGGCTAATGAGTATGGTGTACCGTGAAATCAGGGGTCTGAGGTTAATCCCAATCTCTAGTTCAGCACAGGCCCAGATCAAGAGTGCACTCAGCTGCTGGTACTAGACATTGGTAGTGGAATTGGGATGGCAGCTTTGTATGTTATCACTTAATTCGAGTTGCCTGGACTCCTAAGTGTCATGGATTGGCATGAGATGGAGCAGCCCTCAGACCTCTAGTTAGACAGATGGATTTTTTCTAAAGGCTTTTGAGAGGAGACAGTAGTGAGGAGAAAATGATGGAGTGAAACCCTTTGGGGAATAAAAGATTTAACATGAAAACAGCAATACCACCAAGTAATCAGTGCCCTCCGACTGATTTCACCCCTTCTCCAAACACACAAGGACCTTCTCTTTTCTGCTCCATAGCCTCCTACTTCCCAAATAAAGAATTCTGAAGGAGCACTGCAAGGTTTTCTGCAGATCCAGGGCTGCAGCAGCTGGCACAGCTCCAGAATGGGGCTGAGAGAGGAACAGAGAAGCCACATAGGGCTGTCCAGATAGCTCATCTGCATGACTTCCCCCATACTTTACCATCTAACAGTGGAATGAGTACATATCTGTCTTCTACACTGTGGTCCTAAACCTGACCATTCTTGAGGCTGGTCAGCCATGCACACAGTTAGATTACACTGCCCTTACTCCCAGGGCCAGAAATCAGCCAAAACTAACACATTTTGGTATTTAATCCTCAAGCATTCAAAATTTCATGATTTTAAAAAAACATTGTGATCATCTTTTTAAGCCAAGTGTGTTGAACTTATTTACCTTCTGGCATTTCAGCTTTTAGGGTTCAAATTTTCAGGATTTTCTCAACACAAGAACTAGAAACCTTCTCTTTTTAAATGTAAGCAGAGCTTCTCACACTCATGGTACTGCAAGACCTGGGGTGGCAAGTATCATGAGATGCACAATAACATCAGAAGAGATTGCAACACTGACTAAAAATGTCAACATTCAGATAAATTTTTGTAGGGTATGTGAATCTCTCTCCAACCATACATTTATGGAGGATTTGCCTCACTTTTTTGCTTTCAAATATGCAAGTCTGAAACACTGGATCAAATTCTGCTCTCATTTACATTGAAATATATGTTTTCTTTTAGTAGGTTACAGTATTAATGTTAGAACAGGACACAAAAGACATCACTTTCCCCAAAAGATTTTAAAGCAGGATGAAGACTTAGCCATTTAAGCCCAAAGAAGCAAGATAACACCAGAGCACCTAGTGCCTGTCAAGGGGTTTTATATAAAAGTTAAGTATCAGTAATAAAGGCCCTCAACACAAAATCCTAATTTTTATCTAAGGATTTCCTAAGTGCTGCACTGAGCAAGAAGCTGCTAGGACATAATCTCCTCATAAAATAGCATGAGAAACAGAATTTAGGCTCAACTTCAGAATAGAACAAGGTCAGCGCCTACCAGAAATATTACTCCTTCTCCTATAACTAATACTATATAGATTTTTATCAGTGTCTTATAGGCTATTCGTGTCATGCCTGGCTCAATGGACCTCTAATCTTGGTTGGGGCCCCTGAATGCTATTGTAATGCAAATACATCAACATATAATTTGGTGAAAAAAAATAATCAAAAGTAGTCTAAACCAGATATTTGTTTTCAAAAGGTAAGAAAGGCATGTGGGGGAATCAAATGAAACCCACAATTGATAGTACTGGAGAATATTAAAACTAGTAAAACAAACAGAAGAGATTTGTTTTTGTTTAGAATCAAAAGATATGGTCTGGAATCTTTTATAAATCATCAGGACAGGTAATTTAACCTCATTTATGTTAAAGTTATGAACTATAACAGAATGCACCAACAGCAGAAATAAAATCCCACTCAGAGAATGGCTATCTATTTCAACCCCTAACAATTGAAAGATTCAATTTTCATATGTAGACAGAGACTCTATAAAACATTTTTGTCATCTCTCACAAGAAGGCAATCAACATTCTTTATGACACACAATCACTCAAGACTATTCATCAGAAATTAATGGCAAAGCTACATTAACCACATTATAAAATGCTGGAGATTTTGGGAAGCCATATGAACAAAATAATGACAATGCCTTTCAAAGACTCAAAAACATAAATAAATAAAAGCAATCCTTGCTTCTCACCATTATACTGAAGTTATGAAGACACTAAGTTATGAAGACATGTTAAGGTTCTGCAATAATTGTAAATTTCCTTACCTTTGTTCTGATTTGAAATTTAAAATGCCTTAGCTTTTCATTTCATGGCTGGGTATATTGCCACTCTCATTATTTAATATCACTCACCGTTTTTAGTCATCCCCCCATGTAATGCTTAACATTGTACAAAACTTTCATACCTAAACAGGAAATTAGGCAAAATCATTTGTTTTCATGTTTTGTTACAAACCCAAAACTAAGCCAACAAGCTGTCTGCTGAACCTTGGCCAAAATTCTTCCAAGGTTTGAGCCACCTCCTTCTGTCCCTACAGGAACTCCTTTTCCTAATGTTCCTGGTTACTGCACACAATGGGGTTGTACACGGTGCAACCTAGTGACCAGAACAGGAGTTAGTCCTAGTTGTCTTAGAAGAGTCAGAAAGTGGACCTGGAATTGTGGCCAGGAGACAAACCAATGGTTGGAGCTGGAAGTCAGAACAGAACCAAGTCATGGTCAGGAGAAAAGTAAATAGTTGGAGTCAGGGGGTTCAGAATAGGGTAAGGACTAGAGCTGATGTGGAAACAGTTGTGGGTTGGAGCAAGGCCCAGTAAAGGAAGTGGGTCTGGTGCAGCTGTGGATGTAAAATTTATTGAGCTGTCACTTTGCTGTTGTTGTTATAGAGCTTAAATGATGATTTTCTGGCTCTTCTGTCCAATCAAGTAGCACAGTCACTTAGTAAGAACTTATTGGCCCCAGATAAGCTCATTGGGTTGCTATGTGACCATACCCAGAGCCAGATGAGTTCCTAACAGCACCCCTTCCTTTGAAGGCACATCCCAGGAGCCCTCAGCCCTGTCTTGTCAGGATATCTTTGGTGAAATCCCTGCATGAGTTCAGGAGTGTGAACATTTTATTCTGGTTCCCAGGATCACTCTTCAGGGGCATACCACTTCCAGTCTATCAGACACTGGAGCTTCCCTCTGACCCATTGGGAATCAAGGACCTAATGGACTTCATATTCCTTCTGCTCCCTGGACTATTATTGGGTGTGGAGATTGGTCTACCAGGTCATGGAAGTGGTTGTCAACAAATGGTTTGAGGAGGAAAACATAAAAGGTGGGTGAATCCTGAGGGATTCTGGGAGCTGAAGCTTGAAGGCCAATGGGTACTGGTGATCTAGCTTGGCAGAAACACAGTCCTTTCTCATGTTCTTGGCCAAAAGCTAAACTCTATCCCCTACAAAAGATTAGGGGTGGCTTGTTGCTTTTGGTCAGTATAATGCTTATAAGGCTCTTCAGCGGTGAGTCAGTTCCCGGTGCATTTGTTGAAGGTGAAGGACCAGGTCTGTGGCTGCCAGGATAGCAGAGCCAGGTAGTTTTAGATGAAACCAGAGATGAAAACCTGAATGGAGTCTGCTGAGGTGGAGCGTGGGTCAAATTGTTTTATGCAAACTCGGCCAAACACAGAAGAGGAAGCCAATTATATTGAAGTAAATTCAGAAAGCAGTGGAGGTACTGCTCCAGAATCTGATTGACTCCATCAGTTTGGACATGAGTCTGGGGATAGCAGGCTGTAAAAATTAGGGGCTTCATGCTAAGAAGGCAGAGAAATTCCTGTCAGAACTGAGAAACGAATTGGGGACCTCAATCTGAAATAATGCATGTTGCATAATGTGATACCCAGAAGATGTGCTCCAGGAACACTAGCATGGTTTCACAGTGAGACATAACAATGAAACAAGGAATAAAATGGGCCACGAGAGTTAGGAGGTCCACCCCATTGGGAGTGCAGTAATGCCACAAAGAGGTCCATAGAGAGAATGGAGCAAGAACACAGAGGAGAGAAATTGCAGCCTAGAATGTCATAATCCCATATATCATAATTTCTCTCTGTGGGAGTTGGTTTCTGTGAGAAAAAGGCACAGGGATGAAGCAGCTGGCAAGGACCTATAAATTGTTAGAGGACTGTACCTGTCATGAAGTTCAAGGCAATATTCTTGACTATGAAGGTCTTTGTGAGGACTAGATGGGTCAAAATGGGGGATGAAGTGAATGCTTTTTTCAAGCAGTCCAAACCCACTTGTGCAACAGTTGACCAGATGGCCTTAGCCCCTTTTTTGAAAAGGTCTATTCTAGGAGTGAACATGTTGAAGAAGCCTTTGATGAATCACTGGTAAAAATTCACAAACCCAAGGAACCGCTGCACCCTGCATACATTCAAGGGTGCCTTTCACTGAGTGATAGTGATAACCTTGTGGGGTCCATGGTGAGTCCTTCTGGGGAGAAGACATGACCCAGAAATTTCATGTCATCCTTGTAAAATTTGCATTTCTCAGGTTTCATGTAAAGTTGATTTTGGCAAAGCCAATCAAGAAAGATGAGCATGAGTGTTCATGGAGCTTGTCAGAATAAAATGACAATATTGTCAAGTAGCTCACAAATTGGTTAAAATATCCCTCAAGACACCATTCATAAAACATTGGAAGGTAGTGGGGCATTACATAGGGCAAACACCATGACCTCCAACTGTTGATCAACTTGGGCACCTCTAGTAGTTTCAGTGATCAGGAGTTTGTTAAGGGGTATCAGAGCCCCATCCTATGCAAGGACTTCTTGAGGTCATCAAAGCTATCAATAGGTCACCCCTTTCTTCAGGCCCCTTCACATATCACACAGCCCCACTTGAGTCATTACACTTGGCGGTCAAAAAGAGATCTTGGAGTCTGGGATTCATATGATCACATTTTTTTTCCCCCAAGAGAAAGGCAAACAGAGTCAGGACTGCTGGGTCCTAGACCTGGATCTGCCACAGACTGTGGGTAATCTTGATCAACTACTCAGACCAGAATAATGAGGCTAAATTACTCATTGTTTGTATATCATTTATATTCAAATTTCTATTTAAATTTCAAAGTACTGTATTATAGTAATAGAGACAAAGTGGATGAGGTAATATCTTTTATTGGATCAACTTCCGTTGTTAAGAGAGACAAACTTTCGAGTAACACAGAGCTCTTCTTCAGGTCTAGGAAAGGTACTAAGAGTGTCAGAGCTAAATATAAGATTGAACAGATAGTTTAACATAAGTAAGCACATATTCTAAGAGACCATTCAAGGTTAAGTGGCACCCCTGTAGTCATAGGAAAAAAGGGGGGATAGTGGGTTACAGATTATTGTAATAAGCCATAAATTCAATGTCTTTAAGAGCATGATTTTAGTGTCTATTATAATTATATTGTACTATAGAAAACAAAAATAAAAGGTAGATAGTGCCAGACCAACCTGATCTCTTTCTTTGAGAAGATAACTGATTTGTTAGACAAAGGAAATGCAGTACATCTAATTTACCTGGATTTGAGTAAGGCATTTGATACAGTTTCACATGGGAAATTCATAATTAGATTGGAGAAGATGGGGATTAATAGGAACTGGTTAAAGGGGAGGCTACAATAGGCCATAGTGAAGGGTGAACTGTCAGGCTGGAGGGAAGTTACTAGCAGACTGCTTCAGGGAGTGGTCTCGGGACCCATCTTATTTAACATTTTATTAATGATCTTGGCACAAAAAGTTGGCGTATGCTAATAAAATTTGCAGATGACACAATGTTGAAAGGTATTGCCAATCCAGAGGTGGATTGGAATATTGTACAAGAGGATCTGGATTACCTTGAAAACTGGAGTAATAAAAATCAGATGAAATTTAATAGTGCAAAGTAGAAGATCATGTACTAAGGGCTTATCTTCACGGCGGGGGTAAATTGACCTAAGTTACGCTACTTCAGTTACATGAATAACATAGCTGGAATTGACGTAGCTTATGTTGACTTACCCCAGTGTCATCACGGCATGGAGTCAATGGGAGACGCTCTCTGGTCGAATTCCCTTACTCTTCTCAGACAGCTGGAGTACCGGAGTTGACTGGAGAGCGCGCTTCCATCGATTAATCGAATCTTCACTAGACCCACTAAATTGATTCCTGCTGCATCAATTGTAGCAGCGTCAATCTCCCCAGTAGTGGTGACCAGCCCATAGTGACTAACAACAAAAATGTTTGCTAAAAACTGGGGACCAGCTAGAAGCGACAGAGGAGGAGCAAGACCTGAGTGTATTGGTTGATCACAGGATGACTATAAGCTGCCAATGTGATGTAGCCATGAAAAAAGCTAATGCAGTTCTAGGATGTACTAGGTGAGGTATTTCCAGTAGAGATACGGAAGTGTTAATACTGTTTATACAAGGCACTTATCTGGAATACCGTGTGCAATTCTGGTCTACCATGTTTAAGAAAGATTAATTCAAACTGCAACAGGTGCAGAGAAGGGCTACTAAGGTGATCCAAAAAATGGAAAACCTCTCTTATGAGAGGAGAGTCAAAAAGCTTGGCTTGCTTAGCCAAACCAAAAGAAGGCTGAGGGGATATGTAAATAGATGACCATCTCACATATCTTCGGGCCCTGCAAAAATAACTAATGTGGCTATTCGCAACCATCTAATACCTTTTAAAACGTTTGGATAGGTGGAAGAGTACCAGTGTAATCTGATCAGCTGTTGTCTAGGGAAATGTGCCATATTTTGTCTGACATCAAATGCCATTATCTTAGCATAAAGAAAGGACACCAACAAAAGAAAAGAGGAACTTGATAATATGTGGGCTGTTTCTCTTTGGGAGATTTTTTTACTAGCTAGTGCAGATGTAGTCTAGCCTATGAAATTTTGAGACATTTGGCTTATCCAAAAATCAATAACACTGTCTTGGTTAAACCCCTTTCTAAACTAATCCATTCCAACCTAAGTTAGACAACTGACATGGATCGTGTTCCCCATAGGTTGTCCATTTATGTGCATTTGCTATGTGTATATGGTTACACCAGTTACACAAGGAGAAGCCAGATTTCTTTTGTTTGGAGGGAGAAGGAATAACAAAATAAGCCAGATCCTCTAGCCTGTTAAGTCTGATTCTTACAAGTCCCTTAACAAAATGAGGGTGTCACAGAATGAGTCCATCCACAGATTTAAAAGTAACTGGCTCCTCTAAGTCTGGTATGCGCTCCCTCCCATTTGTACTCAGCTTCTCCTCATGCAGGGCTGCTTGAATCTGATTTTTGTGTAATCTATGAAAAGATCCATTCCCAGTTGCTGCCTTTCTTTTGTCTCCAAGTAGAGGAAGTCTCATTTTAAACATGTATTTTAGGCTGCTTGGAGCTTGGACCGCCCCCTTGGTTTAGCCCCTACTGCTCCCCAGCATATTTGGGGACTCCTTGAACCAAGCCTAAAATGACAGCCTATTCTCTTCAAAGTGCTGTTTCAAACAGTGAGCAGCAGGCTTTGAATTATGTGTAGTTCATTTACACAGTCAGAGTAAAGAATATGTGTTTAAAACTTGAACTCTATTTCATAGAATTCATTTCAACAGATGAGAGTTCAAATTAATGCTGGTTACTTTCTGTACAATGGAATCAGAGCAATTTCTGAGATGCCCCCTTCCTATGCAACACATATATTTGAAGACAAAATGTTACTGAAGGGAAAGGTGGGCAGGGAGCTATATTAGACTCAAACAGTCACAAAAAATGTAGGAAGTAGCAGGCAACCTCTAATGGAAGACAGAGATCCAGGCTCAGAATAATTGAAGGAATTCACTTAAGAAACATTCTCACCATATCTAAAGCAGGGGATACCAGTGCATGTAGGTGAGGCTTTTCACAGATGATAAGGCATTCTTCTCAACTAGTCCTCAAAGTACTTCAAAGCTGAGAGCTCAAGGCCACATTATGGTAGGTATTGTATGTACACAATAAGAATGAGAACTGGTGAGCTCCAGGGTTGTCAATACCAAAGTGTGTAAATACAGATGATAATATCAAATGGAAAATTTAGAATACGCTATAGTTTGAGTGCTCACCATAATATGTTACTGCAGAAATCCCTATACTAAAGATAGTGAGCTTTTGGAGCCACATGTGTATGTACTGTACTTAGCACAGTGAGGCCTTGATCCCTAATTGGAGTTTCTTGGTTGAAAATTGCACACTATAGAATGTGGTGTTTTGCTTCATACAATGGTTAAATCATACATTGTTACAATTTATATAAAAAAAATGTGAGAAACAATTTTAAAGACTTCTAAGGGTATTACAGATAGACTTGATGTTAAGATACAGGACTGGGACTCAGTTTACCTGTTTGTTCCATGGTAGTCTAGCTATAGGTTAATCACTTTATTCTGTGATACAGTACTTTATTGTGACTAAAATTCATTCATTAGTGGTTTTTAAAGTGCTTTAAAATCCTTGGATTAAAGGAACTCTATACAGTGGTCATTCAAATACTACTACTCCTTACAAGCCCCTTTGATATGTATGGATGAAAAGTGCTATAGATGAGCAGCATATCATTATGTGTGGTAATGTTACTGCTTCATTGCCTTGTATTGATATTGCACCGAGAAGCTCCAATTAGGGATCAAGGCCTCATTTTCCATATTATTCTTTTTAAAAGCATTGCATTAGATACTGGATTCACTAAATACGTTCCTCCTATCACTAACAATGCAACCAGCACCACTAAAAATCAACTTTGAGCATGCTATGTATGTTAACTCAGACAATTTATAGCCATAGCTGTTCACATAGGACATCATGTAGTTCTCAGTATAGTAAATAGCTTTCTTAGGAAGGACAAAAAAATCAACGTAGATAACACTAGGAACAAGTTAAACATAACCTGAATAGAACCAGTAAAGTTCAAAAAGTTTTTCTCAACCTTTTGTTTTTTTAATAAACTTTTTTCCCTTGCCTTGCACCTCTTACTTCTAGCTGGGACCAGAAGCAGAAGGGTAGAAAACTGAAGTTGTGGTTTTTCTTACCCAGCTGGAAGCAACAATTCCAGGAGTCTTATGAGCCTCTTCTCACCAGACTTTCAGACCAATTTTGCAGACCTAAGAGGTTTACACAGTTCAGGTAAAGTTCAGATAAAAATCCAGAGTCTTACATTCTTAACAAAAGTGAACTGAACCTTTGAATCTTTTAAATCTCACCCATCATTACTACCTAGACACCTGTAGACCTTTCATCAGACATATTCTTCTACCAGTAAAAAGGAAGAATTAGTTTGTCTAGTGGGAGATTTCCCACTCTACTGGCATTAGAAAAGGTTAAAGCTCAACTGAACTCAGCAATTGAACTCTCTTGGTAACACTTTTTGCTACTGCTACTGTGTTTTTTTTATCAAAGTGGCTTAGTGCGTTTGTTCAGCCTGCTGTGCTTCCAGAAAAAATAGGACTAGATTCTGACAAAGTCCTTATGTAGATGTATAAGGGGGAGGGACAGGCATACTGCCAACTTCATTGCTTGCATGGCCTATGCAGGGACATCTTCCATTTGCAGTCTCTGAGCACAGGGATTTTATGTTGGTGCACATCAAAGGAGGCAAGGAGAGGGGACAAGGAGGAAGAGTATGGTTCCAACAAACTCCCCTGCCACAAAGGTGCCCAGCCACCCCTCTGGGGGATCAGGGTGCACCATCCTCTGTCCCCTGTTATGCACCAGGCCTGAAGCATGATCCCTCTGAGTTCCCTATGAGGAGGTATAGCTCCACCCAGTCTTTGGACCAGTCCATAAATGCCACTATTAGTATATTTACACTTTGAGCTGGGAGTGTAATGTCCAGCTTGGATAGATGTATGAATGCTAGCTCTGATCAAATTAGCACACTAAAAATAGCTCACACTGCCATAGCCACATTGCAAAGGGATGGACTAGCCACCCCAAGTACAATCCTGCCCAGAATCCTAGGAACTTACTCAGGGCAGCTAGCCCATAGTGCAACAACTACAAGTCTACTTTAGTACACTAGCTCGATCAAAGATAGCATGCATATGTCTTCCCAAACTAGAAATTATATCTCCAGATCAAAGAGTAGATATACCATATATGCGTTTGATTCACATAACACACCAGAAATAAAACTACATTGGCATTATACCATCACTCTCCCAAGTAATTGCTTTTTTTAAAAAAAAGCAACACACAAAGTTTCTGTATATGCAACCTTTGGGTCTCTGGTGGGGTGTTCATCCCAAATAAGCCCAAAAAAGGGTGAATGTAGGTCAGAAGGGGTTAAGTAACCTGATAACTCACACTTCAGGGAGCTAGGCTTGATGAGTAAGCACTGATTGGTGATGGAGCCTAGCTGAGCAGCCGCAGGCGGGGCTAGTATAATGCCAGGAAGTCTGCTGCAGAAAGGGAGTTACAGTTTGGAAGCCTGAAGTTGCTCTCTGGATTTAGAGGGAAAGGAGGAGACATGGGAGAGTACAAGTCCTGGGATCTTAGCTTACCCAGAAAGATGGTGAAGCAGAAGCCTGATGGGGTGGAGCAGGAAAACATTGGCATGGATTGGGATGCTGGAGACCTTAGTTGTTGATTCAAGGGTCCGTGACCTGAAACCTGGAGTAGTGGGTGGGTGGGCATGCTTTCTCCTAAAATTGGAGAACTGATGAGTACAGCTGTCCAGTAAGACTTTGATACCCTAGAAGGGGAAACTATTGTGACCTGGCCAGGGGGCCAAGCCAAAAAAGAGGGAGTAACCAACTCACAAAGAGGAGCACTGCAACTCCTAGAGCACGAGAGCAGTCACAGCATGAACAAGAGACAGACTGGGGGTGTGGGTGTCAGACTGGGCAGAGCTATTCCCTAGATACAGCCACAAGGAGGTGCTTCAGTTGTGAGTGTTGACAGTCTCTTAGTCAAGCAGATGCCTCTGATCCTCCTCCTATGCATCTCACAAGGAGTGGGGATAAGACGCTTGAGCAAAGGGGTCACCTCTGTGGTCTGATCTTGGGGACAACCTAGGATACTGTTTAGTGCAACAAAATGCCAAACAAATGCACTTAGGAAGGGTAAGAATTGTATACATTTAAAATAATTTTAATATCTTGTTTATCACTGAAATGTCCCACTAATTCTGTACTCTGAAGACGACTTGGAAGCAAAATAAACTGGTAGTGTGACTATTGGTATTTTTGGCTTTAAATTCAGTTTTTATTTTTTCCAGCAAGAGGTGCAGGTACTGAATAAGCATGTCAAAATCTTGACATTGCCAGACCTCCTAAGTAGCCAGTTCAGATGGGGGAGGGAGGTTGGGGGTGGGTGGGTGTTGAAACTAGCTTGGCAACAGGATCCCAGTGAGTAGAAAGAATATCTGCTTTTTTATCTTGTGTGTGCTGGCACAGGAACGTGTGGCTTTTTGTTATTTCTAGTCTTTCTTCTCCAGTAGATTTAAATAATCTGATTTTTCTCACAGTATTTTCAGGAACAGTTCTTTTCTCCGGTTTCAGATAGATCTACAAGCCGTGGACTCCGTTAGGAAATCACAGTACCTGTGAATTTCAGAAAACCCCAGTGTCAGGGTCCCATTCGACAACAGTCCTTCATTCCCACATCACTGCCCTAAATTTAGCAACTGGTAATTTGGCTGCATTCAGTGCATCAGGAAAGGTAAGACATGAGGAACTGCTCACCAAGCTGTCCTCCAATCTTGCATTAGGTGACCCTTGGCTAGGATGAAGGGGGAGGGGGCAATGTAGTTGGCCACTCACAACTGCCAAACAAGATAATCTTGGTCTATTTCTAGGTTGGGAGCAAAGGAAATAACCCATTCACAACTCCACTTGGCACTTCTAAAAACCAGACCCATGAAGTGTCCTACTGAGTGACTATCAGATACCCATGCTGGTAGAAATTACACTCAATGGAGCTACACTAACTCACACCAGTCAAGAATCTGGCCCTGAAAGTTTCACATCTGACTTCTGTACTGATTATCTCTATTACCAGAGGAGTGAGTCTTGCAAAAATGTGTAAAGTTTCCCAGTGTTTTCTTCCATTCATCACACGGATATTTCTGATTATTTTTTTTCCAGTAGCATCTTCCAAGCCTGCATTGCTCCTTTCATAGAAATGAACTCTGCAAGAAAGAAACACAAGCACATTGATAATGAAGGAACACAGATGTGTCTTTAAAGGACCTCTTTTTAAACTACCTTGAAGAGATATTTGATTGACTTTTACGATCCAGTCCTTAAATGTATTTTTTTTCCTTTGCTACCAAGGCATTTTGCCGTGATGCCTTTTGCTTTAAATATATACACATTGACACAGATTCATCTGAGTTTTGATTCTTCATGGATTGCTGAGCACATGGACTGATTTGTTCCAGCATATTAATCCTACTTGTCGGAGGTTGCTTTGATTTATGCCAGGGGCTAGGTAGGCCCATGTAGTGAAAGAATCTGAGCTGGCCCAGAGGTGATGTAAAGCCTCCAATGTCTCTCCACTCTGTTTCTGCACCAAGTGAAGTTGAAGTCTTATTCTTCTTTCTGTCCTATGTTTCTAGCTGTTTAACCAATAGTCACACTGATACTTGAGTTGTGCCATGCTCGCCATCCTCCTCCATAACATTCAAAATTTCACTTTAATGTTTAATTGATGATTACAAAATGTGATATCTCTATTAAGGGCCTGATCCAGTGCCCATTGACTTCAATGGACATTGGTTAGCCAGCTGTTGTTCAGGTAGGTCCTGAACAATCTACTATATAGACTGCAGATGGAATGTCCTTTGGGTTCTAGAAGAGCCTATCACAAAGCCAAGCAAGTAACTTTAATTAAAGAGAACAGAAAAAGGAGCTAGAGGGATATTAGCTCACAATAGCATAACATCACCCAGGCCTCTTCTCACATAACCATAAAGAAATATGTTTGTGCATTAGAGAGGAGCAAATATAGTGCAGAAAGTCAACAAATGAATCTACAAAATAATGTTTAGCACATATACATGTTTCTCTTTTTTATTTAGTTTTTTTTACTTAAAGGCTTATGTATGGCTCACTGTAGTATCTGAATGCCTCCCTGACATTAAATTTAATCTTCACAGCACCTGAGTGAGGTAGGGAAGTAGCATTATGCCCATATTAAACATTGGGGACTGGGGAACAAAACACATGTTTTGTCCAAGGTTACAGAGGAAGTGTGTGATAAAGGTCAGCAAAAATGCCAGTTCTCTAGAGCAGTGATCTCCAAAGTGGAGTGTGTGCACCTCAAGGGGTATGCAAGAGGATCCTTGGGGATGCGTGGCAGGAGGAGCACTTTTTTTTTTTTTTTGCTTTGTCTGTTCGGGCGGGAGTCCGAGCAGCTTTTTTTTTTTTACTTTGACAAAAATGGTAGAGCCAATGTGGCAGGGAGTGCATGCTCAATTTTTTTACTGATAGGGGTGCACGATCAAAAAAGTTTGGAGACTACTGCTCTAGAGTCACAAACCAATGTTTTAACCACACTTCCTCTCCATATCATCATGTCTCCAAAGTACTGTGTAAAAATTGACTAGTCTTTTAATTATTCCCAATTTGTAGACAGGGAAACTACAATGTGGTGAGGTAAAGTGACTAGCCCAAGGCCACAGATTGTGAGTAAGTGGTAGAATTAGGACTGGACCTCCGGAATTCCTGACTCCAAGTCCCCCATATAACACTGTTGATGTCTATGGGTTTATGTTGTCCTGAAAAGACACTTGTCAGATGAGCCTTTTCACTAGACAAACTTAGTTTGGGGTTGCCAAAACAATCACAAACACCCAATTTTCTGTAAGCCTTTTTTTTTAAAATGAGGACTGATTAGATTTTAGGAAAACAAAACTCTATTTGATTTTCATAGACTTCTCCACATTTTCTTGTAGTTTTGTAGCTGAAACAACTGACTGTACACCCAGTTGCAATATTTCCAGCTTTGTCCCATAAGTGCTAACTTCTAGTTTAAGCTTCTCAAACATTTCCATGATTAACAAAAGCTAGTCCAATTTATGAAAGGAATTTTGAAAATTAAACTGTTTCTTCAGGGAAGTTTTGTGAGTTAGTTTGGTCCCTAGATATCTACATAAAATTATTTTGGGCTTTATTCTGAAGATGGGGATTCAATTGTCAAAAGGGACTTAGTAGTTCAAGTTCCATTTGACTTTTGATGAGATGTGAGCACTAAAACATTATTTTGTTGATGCTGAGTTTGACTACAACTAACATTTTTGAGTGCTTTTTTAAAATTCTTAAAATTAAGACTCCACAACTTGATGATCTAAAATAAACAGCCCATTTTCATTTTGAGTTTGATTTGCTTTTCCAAGTACTACTGTTAACATTTTTTTCAGATTTAGGCTTCATTTAAAAAATAATAATTAATTTTGTTCCAGTACTTACATGCCTAAATGTAACCACTATCTGAATACTATAGCGAACAACAGAATGTCATTAAATACTTGACCAGTCAGAAACAGATAAAGAAAATAATTGCATTTCCTTTAGAAAACTAATGTCTTGACACTCCATAGATTATATTCACGAGGATCACTTAGGCTATGTCTACACTGCGCACCTTACAATGGGGTGGTAGCTTCATTGGCAGGAGAGCGGTTCCCACCAATGAAGCATTGTCCATACTGGCACTTTTCATCGTTAAAACTTTTGTCATCCAGGGGTGTGTTTTTTTTCACCCCCCGAGCGACAAAAGTTTTATCGATGAAAGTGCAGTGTAGACAAAGCCTTATTTTCTGTGCTTTCAGTATGGTCTCTTGAGGCTATAATCAAATGCATTTCAGGTTAATTCTATTAAGTGACTATTCTTTAGTGCTGACAAAATAAATGCAAACATGTTTGATTTCTTAGCATGGTGTGATAATAAAGACAATCTATGCTACACAATGGGAGTTATGCGTAATTGCTTTAGGTAAGTAGGGTTAGTAGTTTGCTTGCTTCCAGCCAGAGGTCTGTCCATAACAATATTGTAAAGCATATAGCTTCAAAATAGGAATGGTATATTAATAATAATAAGCAATCAAGTGAATTAAATAGTCTTTAAACTCCTGTTATTAAGGAACAATGTTAGAATATCAAAGATTATCTGAAGAAACGTGATCCAGAGATGATATTGGTAACAAGAGAAACGCTAACTTAAACTAGCTGTTGTAGGTCAAAGAGCAAAGAAAAATCTGTTTAGAAATGCTAAACTCTATACTCCTTCTCTAAGCCAAGAATCTATGTTTGTAGGAGTTAAATCAGTTTACCAGTTACCATAAGGCAAGATAATGAGTCATTTCTTCTAAATACCTAAGCAACAAAGAGATGAGTTTTGATTCTTGTTATTACAGAGTAACCTAATGGACAAAGATAACTTTTTTGCTATTTCAGAGCAGGGTGGAATCAGGAAAAACTGCAGTTTTAGATATCTAAACAGTACAACAAGCTGAGAAGCAAAAATAGATTAAACCAGGATGACTGGCAATAAAAAATGGCCATGACATGATGGGTATTAATAAACATAGTAGAATGACGAAAGGTTACTATAATACTTGGTTATAAACCAAGCTAGAAGGATAGATTAGGCTGTAGAGATGGAGGGAGTTACAACATACCTAAAAGATCCCATGCACTCAAAAAGAGACCAAATGTCTGGTGAAGATGACACAGTAGAATATATACGCTCAGAGGTCAAAGATTTCAAATGGAGGTGGCTTAATTTAGACACCAGAATAAGTGGTCTGATTTTTAAGTATTGCTGCATGCCCACAACTCCAACTCTGCATGTCTCTAATAATAAATAATCCCATCTCTGTCCTCCTTTCATTCAGCAACCTTAACTATAAAGGTAGACAAAGGAAATGCAGTAGATTTAATCTACCTGGATTTCAGTAAGGCATTTGATACAGTACCACATGGGAAATCATTAGTTAATTTCCATCTTTTCCAATTTAATATGAGAATTTAAAAGTAGATAAGGAATTAATTAAAGAGGAGAATACTGAAAGATGAACTCTCAGGCTGGAGTGGGGTTACTAATGGAGTTCCTCAGGTATCAGTCTTGGGACCAACCTTATTTAGCATTTTTATTAATGACCTTGGCACATCAAGTGGGAGTCAGGAGAACACAAAATTGGGAGGTATTGCCTATATGAAAGAGGACCAGAATATAATATATGAAGATCTGGGCAACCTTGAACATTGGAATAATAGAAATGAGATGAAAGTTAATAGTGCAAAGTTCAAGATCATGCACTTAGAGACCAATAAGAAGAATATTTGCTATAAACTGGGGACTTATCAGTTGGAAGCAATAGAGGAGCAAGACCTGGATGTATTGGCTGATCAAAGGATGACTCTGAGACATCAATGTGATGCAGCTGTGAAAAAAAGCTAGTACAATTCTCAGATGCATCAAGCGAGCTATTTCCAGTAGAGACAGGGAAATGTTAGCAGAAGCGCTGTCAATTAATCACAGTTATCTCATGTGATTAAATAAAAAAATTAATCACAATTTAAAAGATTAATCTCAGTTTTAATCAGACTGTTAAACAATGGTAGAATGCCAATTGAAATTTATTAAATATTTTTGGATATTTTTCTACATTTTCAAATATATTGATTTCAATTACAACACAGAATACAAAGTATACAGTGCTCACTTTATACTATTATTTTTATTGTAAATATTTGCACTGTAAAAATGATAAACAAAAGAAATAGTATTTTTCAATTCACCTCATACAAGTACTGTAGTGCAATCTCTTTCTTGTGAAAGTGCAATTTACAAAGGTAGATTTTTTTTTGTTACATTGTTATGTTTTTGAGTGAAGTTATGTAAAACTTTAGACTCTACAAGTCCATTCAGTCCTATTTCTTGTTCAGACAATTGCTCAGACAAACAAGTTTATTTACATTTTCAGGAGCTTATGCTACCTGCTTCTTATTTAGAATGTCACTGAAAGTGAGAACAGGCATTCACCTGGCACTTTGGTAGCTAGCGTTGCAAAGTATTTATTTGCCAGATATGCTGAACAATTGCATGCCCCTTCATGCTTCGGCCACCATTCCAGAGGACATGCTTCCATGCTGATAATTATCCACAGCACTGCAGATGATGTATGTTCATTTTCATCATCTGAGTCAGATGCCTACCACCAGAAGAAGGTTGATTTTCATTTTTGGTGGTTTGGGTTCTGTAGTGTTGCTCTCTTAAGACTTCCTATAAGTTAAACTCTGGAATAGGCGTCCAAGGGAGGTTGTAGAATCCCCATCATTGGAGGTGTCATAAACAGATAGTTAAGGGTTAATGCCTCTTTTACCTGTAAAGGGTTAAGAAGCTCAGTAAACCTGGCTGACATCTGACCAGAGGACCAATAAGGGGACAAGATACTTTCAAATCTTGATGGAGGGAAGTCTTTTGTTTGTGCTCTTTGTTTTTGGGGGTTGTTCACTCTTGAGACTAAGAGGGACCAGATGTCAATCCAGGCTCTCCAAACCTTTCTGAATCAGTCTCTCATGTTTCAAACTTGTAAGTAATAGCCAGGCAAGGCATGTTAGTCTTATTTTTGTTTTCTCAACTTGTAAATATTCCTTTTTGCTCAGAGGATTTTACCTCTGTTTGCTGTAACTTTGAACCTAAAGCTAGAGGAGGTTCCTCTGGGCTATATGAATCTGATTACCCTGTAAAGTATTTTCCATCCTGATTTTACAGAGATGATTTTTACCTTTCTTTCTTTAATTAAAAGCTTTCTTTTTAAGAACCTGATTGATTTTTACTTGTTTTAAGACCCAAGGGGATTGGATCTGGACTCACCAGGAATTGGTGGGGGAAAGGAGGGGGGGAAGGTTAAATTCTCCTTGTGTTAAGATCCAAGGGATTGGATCGGTGTTCACCAGGAACTTGGTGAAAAAGCCTCTCAAGGCTGCCCAGGGAGGGGAAGGTTTTGGGGGGACAGGAAGTGTTCCAGACATTGAAATTTCTGGATGGTGGCAGTGTTACCAGATCTAAGCTAGTAATTAAGCTTAGAAGTGTCTATGAAGGTCCCCACATCTGTACCCTAAAGTTCAGAGTGGGAGAGGAACCTTGACAGGAGGGTTTTATTATCAGGTTGGACAATCCTGTCAGGGATGGTCTAGGCTTACTTGGTCCTTCCTCAGCACAGGAGGCTGGACTGGATGACCTCTCGAGGTCCCTTCCAGACCTATATTTCGGTGTCGCTAAAGGATAAAATATATATGGGGAGATAGTTTTTCTGAAAAGATGAAATTTGGTTCTCCTCTTTCTCCTTCTAGTTAGAAAGCTTTTCCTAATATCTAACCTAAATCTCCCTGGCTTCAGATTAAACCCATTATGTCCTACCTTGAATGGATAATGGAGAGCAATTAATCATCGTTCTGTATATAACAACTCTTAACATAGTTGAGGACTGTTATTGGTTTCCTTCCTCAGTCTTCTTTTCTCAAGACTAAACACGTGAAATTTTTTAACTTTTCCTCATAGATAAGGTTTTCTTAACCTTTTATTGTTTTTGTTGCTCTCCTCTGGATTCTCTCCAATTTATCTACATCTTTTCTAAACTGTGATGTCCAGAATCGGACATAGTATTCCAGCTAAGGCCTCACCAGTGCCAAGTCAAGCTGGAGAATTACCTCCCCAATCTTGCATATGCTACTTCTGTTAATACACTCCAAAATGTTATTAGCCTTTTCTGCAACTGAATCATATTGTTGACTTGTATTCACTTTCTGATCCACAATAATCCCCGAGATCCTTTTTAGCAGTACTACCACCTAGCTAGTTATTCACATTTAGTAGCTAGATATATGATTTTTCCTTCCTAAATGAATTACTTTGTTTTCTTTAGTGAATTTCATCTTGCTGATTTCAGACTCATTCTCTAATTTGTCACGGTCATTTTGAATTCTAATCCTATCCTCCAGAATGCTTGCAACATCTCGCAGCTTGGTGCCATCCACAAATTTAATAAGCATACACTTTCTCCATTTTCCAAGTCCTTAATGAAAATATTGAATAGTACCAGACCCAGAACTGACCTCTGCACCCCACTGATACGCCCTCCCAGTTTGACAGCAAATCATTGATAACAATTCTCTGAATACAGTCTTTCAACTAGTTGTGCAGCCACCTTACAATAATTTCATCTAGACCACATTTCCCTAGTTTGTTTATGAGAATATTGTATGGGACTGTCAAAAGCCTTACTAAAATCAAGATGTATCACGTCTACTGTCTTCCTCTCTATTCACCAGGCCAGTAACCCTGTCAAAGAAGGGAATTATTATATAATGAATGAGCCACTGAAAATTCCTGCTTCATCTACAGTTTGGGTTTTCAAATTATTTTGCAACTTTTTCACAGTTTTATGCCTATGATATATTTGGTCACTTTATATGAAGGGTATTGTGGTGCGGCTCGGCCGTGGTTTGTCCCTCAGCGAGGCTGTGGGGTATCCCACCGCCTCACTACAAATAGTTTTAAGCCCGGCCCTAGATCAGGGCAGGCAACAAATGCTGAGTTAGTATGCTCAGGCCCTCAGGCAGGGCTGAGCGGCAATAGCCTTATCCCCAGCCCCAGGTCAGGGCGGGGCAGCAAACACAGAGTGAGTACGCTCAGATTTTCAGGCAGGGCTGAGCAGCTATAGCAGGTTTCAGCCTCCTCAGGCCAGGGAAAGGGGGAGTCTGCCACCCTTGGAAGGGTGGCAGGGGAGACGCAGACCCTCCCACTCCACTGCGTCCCAGCCCGGAGCCCTAGCAGTGGCAGAAAGTCGCTGCTGTCAGTGGGGATCCTGGCCGCAACACACTGACATTGGTTCTGGCAGTGCTGCAATCAGACTGGGGTCGGCTGCCCCCGGGCTACTTCCACTCTCCCTCTCGTCAGGTACCTGAGTTGTTGAGGCGTCACCAGTAGTCTCAACCACCATTGGCTCCTCTGGGTAAGCATTCTCGGGTGGGCTCAGTGGCTCCTCAGGGTAGCTCGCCAGAGGCAGGCTAGGCTCTTCTTCGGGGTAGCTGGCGCAGGGCAGGTTCGGCCAGTCCTCCTTGGGGTAGCGGGCAAGTGTCAGGCTCAGCTCCTCCTCGGGGTTGAGAACAAGTGGCAGACTCGGCCAGGCCTCCCCGGAGTAGTGAGCGAGGGGTAGACTTGGCCAGCCTGATGCAGCATCAGACCAGCCACGGCCTTCTGCTGTCTCCCCAGAGAGAGCTCGATCGCAGACGTCTGGCCTCTCTGGCGTCTGGGTCTCAACTGAGCTCTGCCAGTGAGCTTTTATACTTCCAGATCTGTGCTGTGACCTCTGAGGGGCGGGCGCAGGACTCAGTGACTCCGCCCACACTGGTGTTAGGGGAGCTTTGTCCCTCAGCGAGGCGGTGGGGTATCCCACCGCCTCGCTACGCACCCCCTCTCAAGGCTGGATCCCAGTCATCGGAGCCAGATCCGTCCAACTCTCCCAGGCGGGACAAGAAGTCCGCATTAGCATGGTCCTTACAGGCCCTATGGTGTACAGTAAAAGCATAGGGCTGTAGTGCCAGGTACCACTGTGTTAGCCACATATTATTATTTCTCATTCGGGCCAACCAGTGAAGCGCGACGTGGTCGGTGACTAGAATGAAGGGGGCCCCCAGGATGTAATAACACAAGGCGTCATAGGCCCATTTTACTGCCAAGGCCTCCTTCTCGATTACAGCATAGTGCCGTTCTTGTGGAAATAATTTCCGACTGAGGTATATAACTGGATGTTCCTCCCCATCCACCTCCTGAGACAGGACCGCCCCTAGTCCTACCTCTGAGGCGTCAGTTTGGAGGATGAACCCTAGGGTAAAGTTGGAGCTGTACAGGATGGGTTCATGGCGGAGACAGTCTTCGAGGGTCTGGAAGGCACAGTCACACTCTGGGGTCCACTCCACCTGTCTGGGACTAGTCTTGGTCAGGAGCCCCATTAAAGGGGCTGCAATGGAGGCGAAGTCTCTGATAGTAGCCTGCCAGTCCGAGGAATTGGTGGACATGATGCTTTGTAGTGGGGGTTGGGCATGCCGCTAGGGCTTGAACCTTTCCCACAAGTGGTCTTACTTGTCCCCTTCCAATAGTATACCCCAGGTAGGTGGTCTCCTGCCACCCGATACAGCATTTCTTCGGATTGGCGGTTAGTCCTGTGGCTCGTAGGGACCTCAGGACAGCCGCTACCCCCTCCATGTGGTTCTCCCAACGGTCACTATAAATGACAACATCATCCAGGTACGCGCCCACGTACCCTTGATGAGGACGAAGGAGGCGATCCATGAGCCGCTGGAACGTTGCGGGGGCACTGTGGAGACCGAAGGGCATCCGGGTGAACTGGTAGAGGCCCGTGGAAGTGGCAAATGCGGTCTTCTCCTGCGAAGCGGAGTCGAGGGGAATCTGCCAGTACTCTTTGCTTAGATCGAGGGTCGTGAGGAAGTGAGCCTTGCCTAAACGGTCCAGCAGCTCATCGACCCAAGGCATCGGGAATGCATACAAACTTTGAGATGGAGTTGACACAGCAGAAATTGATGCAAAAGCGCTGGGTACCATCTGTTTTAGGAACCAGGACTACTGGGCTGTGCCACTCGCTTTGCGATGGTTCAATAATGCCCAGTGCTAGCATCGCCTGGACTTCCTCCTCAACAACCTGCCACATATGATAGGGTAGGGGCCAAGTTGACTCTCGGATTACCACCCCTGGCTCTGTCTGAATAGTATGGTATATGAGGGTTGTATAGCCCGGCTGGGCGGTGAATGTCCGACGGAATGTGCAGGAGGCACCCGGTCTGTTTGCGTTGCTCCTCAATTAGTGACTCTCTGAGCTGCGGCATCATGGCGTCTTTGGGTGGGGTGACCCGGGGCCCTAACTCGGGCTCTGGTGGACAGAGATAATTAGGAGGCCTTCCCTTTCTTGCCAGGGCTTCAGGAGGTTGACATGATATCGCTGGGTTTGCTTCCGGTGGTCTAGTTGATTAATCTCATAGGTGACCGGCCCGACCTTCCAAATCACCTCACCACTAGGCCAATAGTTTTGACTTGCTGGAGGGTAAGAGAAGCAGAACCCGGTCACCGGGTTGGAACTCGCGAACTTGGGCATCCTGGTTGTAGGTGTGGGTCTGGGCATCCTGCACCACCTTCAAATTCTCTCAAGCGAGACTTCCGGCCTGGGTGAGACGACCTTGCAATTGGAGGACGTACTGCAGAAGGCCCTGAGTCAGTGAGGGGCTCTGCTCCCAGGTCTCCCTCATAAGGTCCAGGAGCCCTCGCGGACGACAGCCATACAATAGTTCGAAGGGGGAGAATTTGGTGGAGGCTTGGGGTACTTCAAGGACAACCAGGAGCAAAGGGGGGATCAACTGGTCCCATTGACGCAGGTACTCTGGGGAGAACTTGCTCAGCATGCCTTTCAAGGTGTGGTTGATCCGCTCCACCAGACCATCAGTTTGAAGGTGGTACATGGAGGTGCGTAGCTGCTTAATCCCAAGGAGTCGGCACACCTGCTGCAGCAATCGGGAGATAAAGTTGGTGCCCTGGTTGGTGAGGATCTCCCGAGGCAAGCCCACACGGGCAAAGACCTTGACGAGTTCATCCGCAATGGTCTTGGCGGTGATGTTCTGGAGCAGGACAGCCTCGGGGAAGCAGGTAGTGTAGTCCGCAGTGACCAGGATGTATAGAAACTCGGTGCAGCTTCTCGGGAGGGGTCCCACCAAATCCATCACCACCCGCTCAAACGGTTTCCATAATAAGCATGGGGATTAGGGGGGCCGGGACTGTCTGTGAGGCAGCGGCCAGCTGGCACTCCGGACAAAAACTAAAATAGTTCTGCACCTCCTGGTGCACCCCGGGCCAGAAAAACTGGGACAGAATCCAGGCAAGAGTCGTTTCCTGGCCCAAGTGCCCGGCCGCTGGGACGTCTTGGGCGAGCCTCATCACTGCTTGTAGGTGGCACTGAGGCACCAGCAGTTGTGTCTGGACCTCCCTGTTGCGGGAATCTCGATCCACCTGATAGAGGCGGTCGCGTCGTAGCTCGAAGTGGGGCCATACCTTTGCCCGGGCCGGATCAATCAGAGCGCCGTCTACCGCCACCAGCTGCTCATACACTCGATCCAGGGTGGGGTCCTCCCTCTGGTCTTGGCAGAAGTCCGTGTCGATTTTGGGGACATCGGCAGATGTTAGCGGGGGGTCTTCCAATGCGCCTTCCTGGCTCTCAGGCCCTACCTCTTCGGCCCCCTCTGTGGGGTCCCCATGGTGGTCCCCTTCCAATGTTGGGGTGACCTCAGGGCTCCCCTGCACATACGACCTCAGGGAGCCCGGAAACTCTGGCCAGTCATGCCCCAAGATCACGGGGTAGGCGAGTCGCGGGGCCAGGCCAACCACCATGGTTCAGATGACTCCATCCACGGTAAGTGGGACTTGGGCACTGGCGTAAGGTTGCACATCACAATGTATGCACTGCAGCTGGATGGTTCCAAGCAGGGGGTCTTCCGGGAGGCCCAGGTTTTGGCGGACTGGAGTCTGCCCACAGCCCAAGTCGACCAGGGCCAGCGTCTGACAGTCCCTGACAACTACAGGCATGGTGACTTTGGCAGCCTGCGGCGGTCGGGCACTGTTTTTTCCGGCACAAACGTGCCCAAAGCTGCAGTCCATCTTGGTGCCATCTCGTTGGAGGTGCCCATGCTTCCCACAGGAGAAACAGGGCCCAATTTTGGGTCGTCTGGGCTGGACCAAACCTCCCCTCTGGCTCGTAGGGGGACTCCACGGGGTGTGGCCAGTCCTGGGCTCGGGGCCCGTTGGGGTTTGCTGAGGGGGACCCTTGAGACGTCTATACCGGGGCTCCTGGCTCCGCAGTGACGTCCATGTTTCAACCCGGGTGCTCGCCCGTCTTTCAGGGTTGGGACGCTAGAGCCCTGGAGGGTGGCCCCACGTAAGTTGTGCGATCGGGGTCTCCGCTGCCAGAAAGCCTCCATGAGGGTGACGGCAGCCGCTACCGTTGGGGGCAGGTGACGGAGGACCCAAGCCCTTCCCCGCAACGGGAAAATGTGGAGGAACTGCTCCAAGATGATTTGCTCAGTGAGCTCATCGGGATTCAGCTTGTCGGGCTGTAGCCACTGCTGACACAGGTGTCTCAGCTCCTGAGCCACCAACCGGGGGCTTGTGCCCGCGTTGTAAGTCAGACTCCGGAACCGCTGCCGGAAGGTTTCCAGGCTGATGTCTAAGGCATCCAAAATCGCCGCCTTCACCCGGGTATAGTCCCTGGCCTCCTCCACGGACAAACCCCGGTACGCAGTTTGGGCCGTCCCTGTCAAGTATGGGGCTAGGAGGGTGGCCCACTGGTCAGGCGCCCAACCGACAACGTGTGCCACTCTTTCAAAAGTCACCAGAAAGGCTTCGGGGTCATCCAGCGGTCCCTTCTTGGTCAGCCTTACTGGTGGGGTGAGTCGGGAAGCCCCGTCGATGCCCCTCGGCTGGGGCCCTGTGGGGCGGCGTGATGACGATGCCAGCTCCTGCAAACATTGTTGCTGGAACTCCTGGTGCTGCACCGTCAGGTCCTGGATCAGCTGCTGCTGCTGGGCTCCCAGCTGCTTGACGAGCTGTTGTTGTTGCTAGCACTGGGTAGCCTGCTGCTGCTGCTGCTGTTGCAACTGGGCTGCCTGCTGTTGCTCCTGGCTCTCTGTCAGGAGGGTGAAGAGCTTCGTCAAATCCATGGCTCCTGTGCGGGATCGCTCTCCCCCAGACCCTTTCTCACAGGGGTCAAGGGCTTGTGCCCACATTATGGGCAGAGTCCCCACTTCTGGTACCACGTGTGGTGCAGCTCACCCACGGTTTGTCCCTCAGTGGGGCTCTGGGGTATCCCACCGCCTCACGAAAATAGTCTTAAGCCCGGCCCTACATCAGGGCGGGCAACAAACGCTGAGTTAGTATGCCCCTGCCCTCATGCAAGGCTGAGCAGCGATAGTCTTAAGCCCAGCCCTAGGTCAGAGCGGGGCAAAAAATACAGGATCAGTATGCTCAGGCCCTCAGGTAGGGCTGAGCGGCAATAGTCTTAAGCTCAGCCCTAGGTCGGCGCGGGGCAACAAACACTAAGTCAATATGCTCAGGCCCTCAGGCAGGGCTGAGCAACAATAGTCTTATCCCCAGCCCTAGGTCAGGGCGGGGCAGCAAGCACAGAGTTAATATGCTCAGATCTTCAGGCAAGGCTGAGCAGCGATAACAGGTTTCAGCCTCCTCAGGCCAGGGAGAGGGGGAGTCTGCCACCCTTGGAAGGGTGGCAGGGGGGACGCAGGCCCTCCCACTCCACTGCGTCCCAGCCCGGAGCCCTAGTAGCGGCAGAAACTCGCTGCTGTCAGTGGGGATGCTGGCCGCAACACACTGACATTGGTTCTGGCAGTGCTGCAGTCAGACTGGGGTCGGCTGCCCCCGGGCTACTTCCACACTTCCCCTCGTCAGGTACCTGAGTGGTCGAGGCGTCACCAGTGGTCTCAATCACCATCGGCTCCTCTGGGTAAGTGTTCACGGGTGGGCTCAGTGGCTCCTCGAGGTAGCTCGCCAGAGGCAGGCTAGGCTCTTCTTCGGGGTAGCTGGTGCAGGGCAGGTTCGGCCAGTCCTCCTCGGGGTAGCGGGCAAGCGGCAGGCTCAGCTCCTCCTCGGGGTAACGAGCTAGGGGTAGGCTCGGCCAGCCCTCCCCTGGGTAGTGAGTGAGGGGTAGGCTTGGCCGGCCTGGTGCGGCGTCAGGCCGGCCGTGGCCTTTTGCTGTCTCCCCAGAGGGAGCTTGGTCACAGACGTCTGGCCTCTCTGGCGTTTGGGTCTCAACTGAGCTCTGCTGGTGAGCTTTTATACTTCTGGGTCTGCGCCGTGACCTCTGAGGGGTTGGCGCAGGACCCAGTGACTCCGCCCACACTGGTGTTAGGTGAGGTTTGTCCCTCAGTGAGGCGGTGGGGTATCCCACTGCCTCGCTACAGGTATGGTTATAGTTTATAAAGGGTGAGTAAATGAATAATTGATATTTTAGTAAATGGTTTAATTACTAAAGAATGGTTGCGTATAACCATGCCTTATAACTACGTAACACCTTCTATTGTTTCACTTATAATCATGTATAAAATATACTCATGTCTGTAACATGCTTATAACCTATAACTTTATAGAAATATTGGTCACACTTGATATTACGGTTTTATTTCTAAAGTAACTAGTCAGGAAGAAAATATAGCTGTTGTCTCAGCAGTGCAGCACAACATATATTTTGTTCCAAGGTGGAAGAAACCTTTGATTACAGAATGTCAAACTTACAGGCTCTCCACCAAAAATTAATAGACCTTTCTGTTCAGTTTCCACTTTAATAGGTTACTTTATTTTTTAAAAAAGACAAAGTGTATAGGAAATTCCTTGGTCTGTACACATGGTATGAGAAAACGGAAGAGATGGGAAGAAATTTTGTATTCAGACAAAGAATAGCTTTCATGTATCAGAGCTTCTTGGATTCCTATTCAGCATTTTTTTTTTTTTTTAACTACAACAGAATGGAAGACTAACACTGAAGTAAACAGAAGGTGCCAATAAGAGCTGATACTCACTGAAATTCTATAAGCTCAGGAGTTTTAATGGATTTGTCAGGCAACCTCTATAATATACTCCAATGACAAATTGTAGATTCCAGAATAAAAAAAATATGTACACAGGTCAAAATTTTTCAGACTAAGGTGCCTAAGATTAGTCCCCTATGTCCATATTTAGTCCCTTTTCTGAAAGTGGCTTGATTTTTCTGAGCAGTGAGCACTGAAATCAGTAGGAGTAGCAGATGCTCACATCTTTAAAAATCAGGCCACAATCAAAACCATGATAACAGATTAGACGGACCACTGGTGTGATCCACCACAGCAATTCCTATGAAAATTATTTGTTTAGTCCCATCCACAATACTGCCCACATCGTTTTCATACGAAGGTTGAGGAAGGCCAGGGAGACCACTGGATGGCAAGTGTTGTTAATCATGGATCATTTACCTACTTAGGCAACCCGAGTTAAAAAGTGAAGAGGAAGGGTATATCAACAGAACCCACATTTTTTGGCCAGACATTCCTTTTACTTCTCTCTCATCTTTAACACACTCTAGGCCTCAGGTTTTCAAACAAACAAAAGGCTTCTAGACCACATAAAGATTGAAGCCATGGGAAGTTGTGCCAGACCGTAGCTGTGCTGAGTTTGGGAAATGCATAGTTTGTTACTGACACAGCTTCAAGAGAATTCTGTTTAACTAGATGCTTATAATGAAAACTAAACTAACAATATCCTGTTGTCTGAAATTGTTTATAGAAAGGACAATTGTCTAAAGAATTAATGCAAAGAACAAACATGATTTTACCACCAGTCATCTAGGGTTAACTATTTACTATTTTGATACAAGTAAAATAAAGATTACATAAACCCCAGAAAAAATTATGCTCAGCACAACTGTTTTGTAAATTGGTCCATGTTCCGAGTCACAACATATCAGTCCTGCTGAGTACCTTTTGGAATGACTACCCCATGTCAGCACACACACCCGTTGCGCATCATAACAAAGTTATTACATCCAAACCCAGGAGATAGCAGGGATGTGTGTGTGTGTACGTGCTAGTGGTGTAGAGAAGTCCAGATTTTCATACTGTCCAAATACAATAGTATATCCCCAACCATACTGTAGGAAATGGACAAAGAACGTTGCTTGCTTGTTGGTCATTAGTTAGTTGTCATCAAAAGCTTTCCATTTAATAATAGCCCAGAATTTGACCTGCTTGGCCTGATTCTCCACTGCCTTGCACCTTGTGTTAGTCACTTACCCCCATGCAAAGAGAAACAATACCAAATCAGAATTTGACACTTACTCACATTTTACATCCACTTTGCAGAAGCATAAACCTTCCACAAGATTCCAGGCAATGGAGTTATCAGACCAAGTGGATCAAATTCCATCTATTTCCATTTACTTCCATGGGGGATATCCAGGAGTAACAGAGCTGGATTTGACTCAGTAAGTGATTTTATCCATGTATGCACATGAGCATTCATCAGTTCTGAATACACTGGTTGATTCTGTCTGCTGTTTGCTAAAATGATCTATTTTTATATTGGAAAAGAAGGCATTAAGGATGTCTGCAGAGTTACCATAAAAACACAAGAAAATCTCAAAAATCCACCATGGCTTTTTTCCACTAGCATCTGTCACTGTAAATCTCAAGATCTGGTCTATTTCTTCTTTCTTAAGAGTTGTGCTTTCCTTCTTTAATATTATTATCACATTGCACTATCTAGTTGTGTACAGTATGTGCCATGTAGGCTCTTGATATGATTTATTTTGATAGAGAGCAAGTTGGGTCAAAAGCTATAAATGCTTTTGAACGACTTGTAGGGTTTTAAGATCCATTACACTTGAAAAACTTAGATCATTAATACCCTTCTCCAGAGCATGGGAAGTATTGATTCTTTCGCTTATTGTCACTACCTACCCGTTGCAGTATATATTAGATTTTTGGGAACTGGCAGTTCTGAACTCTTTACAGTAATGATGAATTGTGTTGAAGAGAAGGTGACACATGAATAAACAATAGCAGCACTTGTCTGTCCATCCATCCAGGTATACACTGTGCTCATCTTCATGGATTCTCTGAGCATTACAAATTCTAAAAGTTGTACACACAAAGATCCTTGTTTCTCTCTGTGTCAATAGATTTGTTTTCTTACCTCCCAAAATTGCATTGCAACCTAAAAGCAAACATATTTGCAATATGTACATAATGCCCATTGCTGCCAATGAGACAGAGATCTGTCAGTTGGCTTTTTTGTACACATTGATCACAGTTTCCTGCCCTCTCCTTTTTGCTTGCACCTGCATCATCCCACCATTGCACTGTTAAATATCAGGTATATGAGATTGTAAGAGCATGGTGTAGTGCCCCACTCCTGGATAACAGGGGTTAAAAGCAGCCAGGCTAGGCTGATTGGGGAAGCAGCCACAGCTGTGGCTAGCTCAATTAGGGCCCATCTGGCCCTGATAAGAGGGCTGTGGGCCAGAAGCTGGGGAGTCTCACTCTAGGCCTGGACTCTAACCCCTTGCCAATGATGAGTGGCCATTACAGACTGCAGTCTGCCCCAGTGAGCAGGGACTAAATGATGACTGGCAGTAGCCACTGAGGCAAGGTTGGTTTGGAGAATTGGGGGTTCCCCTGGCAGGGGAGACCCAGAGCGTGGACCCAGAGCATGGATGTACATCTAGGGGCAGAACCCTGAGGTAAAGAGGCACCAGTGTCTGGGAGGGACACGTGGCAAGCAGCAGGCAAGACACCAGCCTGCAGAGGGTGCTCCATACACTGGAAAAGATCTAATTCCTGAGACGACCAGCAGGAGGTGCCGCACTGGTGAGTCGTCGCTATGCTACACATGGCAATCTGAGTACTAGAATATTAAGTGTTCAGGACTACAATGAGAGGTACAATATAAGAAACTAGCTAAATAGATTACTGTACAATATGGGTTTTGACAGGTTTAAATGGAGGTGTAAAACAGTAAGTTCTTGGTTTTAAGTTTTTCTGTTATTTCTTAAAATTAGCTGCACTTTTTCCCATTTTTATTTATGATACACAAGAACTATTCTTTTCCAAACTTGACCCTTATTTTCAGATTAACATATGTACAGGGTGAAAATAATACCTTCATTTGTCACCTTTCCTCTACTTTCTTCTAAAGAGTAGACAATTCATGCTTTATCAAGTTCTGAACTCCTAGTGTTAACTAGCTTGCTAGTTCCAGTATCAAAAATATGTAAATATCTCTTCTTTAGACTAGTGTTCTCTCAGACTTGAATTCTATCTTTGCATCTGACACAGAGTTCCTATATCTTCCTGGACCAATCACTTACACCAATTTTTCACAAGTGGTCACCTCTTGTAATTAAAGGCTGTATCACAATACATATACACAAAAGGGCCAAATTAAGATTGCTTGAGCTACCATCACTGTTTTTTCCTAATTTGAGAGGTGCTTGATTTTGCAACCTGTTAATCCTTAACATTGTATTTCCTAAATTTTTTATGGTTCAGTTTATTGATGAGTGCAACTGTAATATTAAACAATGTTTTTTGTTTATGAATGTGTATAGGACTCTAATTTATATTACCTTATGCTGGACCTCTGAATTTGGCACATCAACTATAATTATTTTCTTTTTTTTCAGTTTAATCCCCAATAAAAGGTCAATCTTGGATGAACAAGACCATTTGGATGAGGTTGTTCAGTCCTGCTGTCTCCTAACATCTTCAGTGCTGTGACTGTGAGACCTGTTCTGTCAGAGAGAGGCCGGTCAGTAAGTCAACATCCACTTGATGGTAAACTATGTAAAGAGTAACTGAAGACAGCTGAAACCTGAAGAAATCTCTGTCTAGGTACATATATGACTTCTCTCATGAAAGTCTCTGAACACCTCTCAAACGTTAAGTTTATGCTCGCAACATCTCATCACCTATATTTTATTATACGGAAGGGGAATTAAGTGATTTGCCCAAGGTCACACAGGAAGTTTGGGAAAGAGCTGGAAAATGAACCATATCTTCTGAGTCCCATAGCAATGTCTTAAACACAAAACCACCATTCTTCCTACTCTATTATTAATTTTAATGTCAGCCAAAACATTAAATCTTCTCTTTTAGACACCAGTCAAATTTCATCAGGAACAGATTTGCAAACAGCTACTTTCAACATGTTTTATAGACACAGAAACTAATTTTGTTTCAAGAATCATGACTCAGGAAAGAGTCTTCCTTTCTTTGTTCAGTGTGTAACCTATTTCTCCCACTTTTCAGAGTTTCTGGTAGTATTTCTATATTTTTGTCCCAAAAAAATGACCACTGGGCATTCACAGTACTACACTTCCCCTCAGTTTAGTCTACGGGGGTCTGAATAGTGGCGCATACTGACTGCTGTTCTGTCTCTTACCTTGGTTGCTGTAATGTACTTTTCAGCTCTCCATAGTCTGCCCTGCCCCCAACTTTTTTTCCATAACTACTGGTTGTATACTGCTTTTACATGTACAATTATAAGTAAGGTACAGCTTATTACATTTGGTTAGTTTATGAAGAGGCGGTACACATATTTTATCAAAACATTTTCAAAACCACAAACTGTAACTTACTTGGAAATACTAAAAACATAATGTTTCTATTATAATAGCACGCAGCGGCCTTAATCCAGATCAAGACTTCACTGTACAAACACTTTAGAAAGACACTGCACCTGCCCAGAAGTTTTAAATTTTTTGGACAATTTGTTCAATTAAGGGAATGTGTGTCAAAAGTTTTGGGATTTTCACCTCACCTTGGGCAAGTGCAAACACATGTGTTCATAAAAAGGTATTTTTTCCAGCTTCCTTTATGCTTTAGTTGCCAGGATTTATTTTTTATCCTAACACCACACTACACACACACTGCATTTTCTCCAATCCAAGATCTTGAAGCACAATACTTTCATACTAACTTTGAAAGAATGTTCAGAGCTTTATTTTTAACCTTGTTATTTTGATAGTTCTTTATTCTATCAGCAATGACTAAAATAGGAATGTACTCAGGGGACAGGAAAGTATGCACCACCGTGGAGTCTGTATATTTTCCAAGCTTCCTTACTCTGAGGTTATGACTTTCTCTAAATAGACTTGTCTAACCTCACTTTCTGTCAGTCATAGAAAAGAAAAGATCTACGTTCAATCTTCATTCGGTCCCTAGGAGAAAAGAGACAAGTCATTCTAACAAAACAAATGTAGAAAACCACAGTCAGTCTTTGTGCCACTGAAAAAGATAGAAAATCCATAGCTTTCCACTGTTGTGCTGCCTTGTCAAAGAACCAGGTATACCCAGTGCAATAAGATGCACATGTCTCACTTTCCAAGATACTTATCCCTGGTGCAACTCCACTGAAGTTAATGGAGTTATACCACAAACGAATGTGGCTCACAACTGTGCATCTGTATTGATTATAGGAATAATGAGCCCTTTGAGATTTCTACAACTGTCAAAATGGTAATGGATGAGAAATAAAGGTGCATAGTCACTTTGTGATCTGCCTTGGGTAAGCCACTAGCTGTAGTGGCCAAAGAACAGATCAGGAAGGGAGAATTTTGACTCAGTCAAAATCCCTACCCTGGTTTCTCTCCTTCCTCTGGAGGGCCAGATGGGGGGAAATAACCCATGTAATATATACATCAACACATTACTTCCACTTCTGCACCACCACAGCTCTGCTGGCAGGTATCCCTGAGCAAGATGGAGCCAACTCTCTGCCCATTTCCTGCCTCCCTAACTCTCCACCCACCTGCTTGGGATAGGGAATAACATCCCTCTAGATGCTGAAGTTAGGCACAGGGCTAACAACCGTGTCACGTAAAAAACAAAATATGTTATGGATACAGTACGGAGAAAAGAACCTTTACTGTGTGTGATGGCTATCAGGAGTCAATGACCTGTATGACTGCCAATGGTGAAAGCCAAAAGGAAGCCAATGGCATGAAGACTGAAGTGTTCAACCCCAACACAAAAACCAAACTTGTTTTTTGGAACGTACATACAATGTACGAAGCAGGGAAGCTAGCTCAGGTCACAGCAGAGATGAGACGCTCCAGGTTACACATCCTGGTTGTCAGCAAGAGCAGGTAGATGGGATCAGGAAGATTAATAGCAGCCTCAGGAGAAACTTTTCTGTTTTCTGGACGGAACGATGGACAACACCATGAGGGTGTTGCCATCCTTTTGAGGAAGGAAGTGGAGCATTCCCTGTTTAAATGGAAATCCATCATCAGCAGACTTATGAGACCCATATGAAAGGGAAACATAATAATATCACCCTGATTCAGGATTATACTCCAACAAATGACAGTGATGAAGAAGTAAAGGGCAAATTCTACCTTGCACTACAGGCAAAGTTAGACAGAGTACGATGCCATGACCTAACTATTGTCATGGAAGACCTGAATACCAAGGTCTTTAAGGGCAACACAAATAACGACAGAGCAATAGGAAGACATGAGTGTGTCACTATGAATGAAAACGGAGAAAAAATTGTTTATTTCTATAATATGAATGACCTAATCATCATCATATTTGAACCTCATGAAATTCACAGGCTGACATAGTGTTCTCCAAATGGCAGAGATAAGAACCAGATTGACCATATCATAATCAATGGCAAATGTCACTACCACCTAAAGAGGAAGAAAACATCCAGGAGGCAGAAGAAGATCCTGATATCAACACAGACACCCCTGTCTGTTACAGCTTTCCCCCTATTCCATTTTGTTTCTTACAGCTGTCCCCATACTCCATTTTGTTTTTGTTCTCCTCCTGTGGCCGCCCTTCCCTGGCTGTTAAGTTGTTTAACAAGAGCCATTGCCCTTCTCAAAGGGATGGCCACTTGTGCTGCGTGCTAAATGGGACCCCTGCCCTGTTCAAAGGGTTAGTCCTGTTATCACCTCATTGAACCTGGGCTCGGTGTAGGGCAGGCAATGTCCAGAGCTGCAGGACCTATTGTGTTTTTAAGATCCTGGGCATGAGTCATAGGCCTCATGTGCTTTTGAGTCACCTATTGCACAGGACTCTGCCCAGACATGTTTCTGTGCTCACCTGCAGTCTTTTCCCTGTGCCTCCTTCCCTGTGACAGAGGGAGCCTATCAGGATTACTGGCAGGAAACTGCCTGAGTTTGCCTTTAAAAGCAGACATTTTTGAAACAAACATCAGAAAGGTTCCTGCATTGCTGCCTGGTCTGATCAGCCAGAGGTTTTGGGGGATCCTTTCTCTGCTCTCATTTTATTTTTGAGCATACCCCCGGTTTTTTAACCCCCCCCCATGAAGAATGAATTGCTACCTGAGAGATTTCCTGATTATTGAGACTGTACCCAGCCCTCCTTGCTTCTTGTGATGTTGCTGCTGCTTCTGCCTTTGCTGCTGCCTTGGGGACTGGTAAGAATCCCTCTGTGAAACTTTCCCTACTTTTGTTTTATTACTTTAGCTCCTGGCTCTGTTTCCCCAGCACACAGACTCAAGCTAAACCTTGGTCTGTGTCTTAAAACCTCTCTTAAACTCTGCAGCGCTTTGCTGCTAAAAATAAGTTTGTGCCTCTGCTAAGATCTGCTCCTGTGGGCTTTGCCTCAGGGCTCCCTGCTTTCAACTGTATCCCTTGGCTTCCTTGGGAGCTGTATCCTGGGCACATACCACTCTGCCCTCTGTGACTTCCCCATAGCATAAGGCGCACCATAGGTCTTGTTTTTTTAGTTTAATAAGTCATAGTTTGTTAAGATTGTAGAGCTTGTAAGTTCACCTGCCTTGTTATAGTTTACTGTTTTGTTGCTCCGTATAGTTGCTTGTTATAGTTTTGCTTAGAACTGTGATATTTGTTGTTTTGCCTAGTCGTTGGTTAAGATAGATAAGGTTTTTGCTGCTTGAATTCGTCTCCCCGCTGTCCCGATCTCTCCCTGAACTTTCCCGTGCCTGCTTTTCCCCCGCTCCAATCTCCCCCTCCGTGTACTTTTCTGTGTCTATAGATAAGGTTTTTGCTGCTTAAATTCATCTTCCCGCTGTGCCAATCTCTCCCTGACCTTTCCCGTGTCTGTTTTTCCCCCGCTCCAATCTCCCCCTGTGTGCTCCTCTGTGTCTCCCTGTTATAACCCTTTGCTGTTTTCCCCCGCATCTGCACTCTCTCCGAACTTCCCAACTCCTTGCTGCTCCCCCCCGTGTCTGCATCACTCTCCGAACTCCCCAAACCTCTTGCTGCTTCTCCCCTTGTGAAACTTCCCAAACCCTTTGCCGCTTTTTTTCCTTTGTTTTTGGTGTCCGCTTGTTGCTTAAACCTCTCTCTAGCCCTTCTTTACACTTCTCCGCTGCCCCTCCCCTACCGAAAATCACCATCACGCTGCTCCATAGTCCTCACCCTGCAGCGCTTCAGAGTCTCTCGCTGCTTCCAGCCTCACTCTCCTCTCATCAGTTGCCACTAATCATTCACTCCCCTCCCCCCTCCTGTTCCTTGACAGATTATCTGCTATCCTAGCCTCACAAATTAAGTCATTACTTTTCTTTTATACCGTTACATTGCATAAATTCACTTATATTCACATTTTACTTATAATTATAACACCCCATTGGTTGCTTCCACTTTTCTAATATACTTTGTATTTGCATTGATACCATTGTGTTACATTGTGTATAAGGCCACTAATCACTTAATACATTCTATCTAAGATTGTTGGCCATTTTATATAGAAGCTACCATTTTATTTTGCATTTCTTTTGATACGCTTATTGACTGTACTGTATCCCATTGTGCTGAACCCCACTTACTGTACCCCACTGTTAGAACTCCCTACACTGTTCAATAAGAAGAATCCCCTCCATCATTGTCTATTGTAAACACCCTATACACCCCATCCCATCGTATTTCATTGTTAAATTCCCACCACTTCCTTTTTCCTTTAATAAAGAAATAAATTGGCACCCCACCTGTGTGGTAATTGCTCCCCAAGACCCCATATACCTGCTGGCAGGGACAACCCCAGCTAAGGAAAAGACCATTCAAGCCATCAAATCCTTAAAAAATGGGAAAGCTCCTAGGAGAGATAACTTGAATATAGAATTGTTCAAAGAAAATCCTAAATTAGCAGCATCTATCCTGGCCGCTCCGTTTATATCAGTCTGGAAAAGGGAAAAAGTGCCTGATGAATGGACCAATGGAGTTATAGTGACGATACCAAAGAAAGGAACTCTCAGTGATTGTAAAAACTGGCATGGTACCACACTTTTATCTGTGCCAAGCAAAGTACTGTGTAATATCATAGTCCAGCATATATCAGAGGCAGTTGATAGCTTTCTCAGAAAAGAGCAAGATGGTTTTCAGACGGGTGTGAATGCACAGACCACATCTTCACTCTGTGATACATAATAGAATAGTGCTTAGAATGGAAACGACAATTCCACATAAATTTCATAGACTTTGAGAAGGTTTTTGATAGCATTCAGAGGACCAGCCTTTGGAGCATTCTGTAGGCATATGGAATCCCTGTCCATATAATCAACGTCATCAAATACTTCTATTTCAACTTTACATGCAGTGTTTATCACAGTGAGCTCAGTTTTGAAGTCAAAACAGGAGTACGTCAGGTGTGTGTCATGTCTTTATTCCTCTTCAACATTGCCATTGACTGGTAATACCATGTACAAAAGAAGACATGCCAAGAGGCATTAAATGGACACTCTTCTCATCCCTTGAAGACCTGGACTTCGCAGATGATGTCACTCTCCTATCACATACCCAACACCATATACAAGAAAAACCAACTCAACTCAACATATTCAGCCAGAAAATTGGACTGAAAATCAACCGCAGTAAGACAGATATCATGACCTTTAATATTGCCTCACCATCACCAGTACAGATAGAGGATTATGTTCTCACCAATGCAGAAACATTCACATACTTGGGCAACACCATCAGCCAGGATGGTGGAACAAGCCAGGATATCCGGAACAAAATCAATAAAGCCACGAACACCTTCAGAAGCTTAAATATAGTCTGGAAATCATCAAAATACAACATCAAAGCCAAACTCAAGATTTATCAGAGCTGCGTACTTTCAACACTACTTTATAGTTCAGAATGCTGGGGAATGAGAACATATGACATGTCCAAACTGTCTTCATTGCATACAACTTCCCTCAGAAAAATCCTCCATATCTTTTGGCCCAGAACAATCTCAAACCAAGATCTATTGACACAGTGCAACCAAGAGGATCTGAGCATCATCATTGTCAGGAGGCGCTGGAGATGGATCAGTCATGTGCTTTGGATGGAAACTGATTTCATCATCAGAGTAGCAATAAGATAAACACCTGAAGGCAGGCAAAAATGAGGTTGCCTGAAAACAACATGGTGAAGAGCTGTGGAAGCTGACCTGAAAAACCTGAGGCACAGCTAGGGAACCATTGAAAGACTTGCCAGAAACAGACAGGAGTGGAGGAGCTTCATCACTGCCCTAAACACCAGAGGTGTAATAAGAACATTATGATGATATGTTGATCTCTCTCATGGTGCATGCCATGGAGCGCACAGCGAACACAGAGGAGTAAGAAAGCACTTGGTGCTTCCTCTCTTCCTTGCACAGATGCTTAGGAAAAGCACCAGTCTTTCCCTAAATTATTTTGACACCTTGGTAGTAGGAGTCAGATTTTTCCCACCAGTTGATGTATCAGGAGCTTCCAGAAGGTGAAGTTTATTTTTTCTTATATTGTTTATATTGAAAATGCAGCAAATGAAAGGGACTATTTTGCCAGATTTGAACAAAGGATTCCTGCTACATGAGAGAGAAGAAATGTACGACTGCCCACATCACAATGCCCAACCAGCATACCTCAGCTTCAGCAGAGACCTTCAATACTTAGCCTCCTTGTCAGTCCCCACAGACCATCAGTTAGCAACACTTGTATGAATCAATAGAGAATGGTGTTTCACAGACACAGGGTCCCTGTCCCCCTCTCTCCACGTGCAAATCTCATTACACAATCAGGTCCTACACATGTGATAGGGAAAGTGACGCCCATTAAACAAATATCTTTACTCCATGCATCAAAATCAAAGTTGCAAACTTAATTAAGTAAAAATTCCATGAAGAATTGAAACTATATTTACAATAGAAAGGAAGGGCTACTGGTTCTCTGTGGGCAAAGGGCCTGAGCCAAGCCCATTTGAATTCAATAGACTCCCATGGTAGGCATTGGATTAGCCAAAAAGTCAGCTTTCTAAAAACCCCAGCTTACTGCCTGAAGCAAAAGAGATCAAAATAAAGGAAATCAGAGCTTTAAATAAATAACATGGGGGAGAAGGGCAGATGAGCAGTGGGATATGTGTGAGAGAGAACTTGCTTTTCTGGGTAAACTAGCTATTATGGTTTTTTAAAAGCCTTCATTCTCGATGGGCTCACTATTGACCAGTGTCAAGCACCACAGCATATTACTAACATCATTCTCTGTGCACTGAGCAGCTAATCCCTTTCTTTATGTGATCTCTGAATTGGCTTATAGATGCCTAAGGACACTCGGAAGTGAGCCCCAGTCAAACTGGAATGAAGCAGTTTTTCTCCTCAGCTTGGCAGAAGCTTCTCAATGGCCCATTGGAAAAACTGCTTTTCCTTATCGCCTTACTGGGGTCACATGTGTGCATCCAGTATTGATTCTGTCTCTCTCTAAGTTTCATAAGAATATCACCTCTCTTAACAAAAAATATATAAATAAGTTGCATTATTGTATACATCTAGTTATGTTGGCCCATATTTATGAGTTCATACTTTCTCATATGGAAACCTATTGAGTGAACTAGCAGGACATCCAGAAGGTGATACAGGAACTGTAAATATAGTAGTGACCCACATGTTAAGAAGAACAAGTTAAAGAGGATGGATAGACTTTCAAATAATATCCTAGCACGGGGTAGGCAACCTATGGCATGGGTGCCAAAGGCGGCCCGCAAGCTGATTTTCAGTGGCACTCATACTGCCCGTGTCCTGGCCACCAGTCCGGGGGGCTCTGCATTTTAATTTAATTTTAAATTAAGCTTCTTAAACATTTTAAAAGCCTTATTTACTTTACATACAACAATAGTTTAGTTATATATTATAGACTTTTATAGAAAGAGACCTTCTAAAAACGTTAATGTATTACTGGCATGCAAAACCTGAAATCAGAGTGAATAAATGAAGACTCGGCACACCACTTCTGAAAGGTTGCTCACCCCTGCCCTAGCACATAGGTGCTGAAACTAGGGAGCCTGGGGGTGCTGCCACACCCCCTGCCTTGAAGTGGTTTTCATCATATACAGGGTTTACAGTTCGATTGAATCATTCTCAGAACCCCCATTATACAAATTGTTCCAGCACCCCCTGACCTAGTAATCTAAATTCTTTGCTTGCCACATACATATTTTGTTATATATCTAGTTCTTTGGAACACACCTTTTAGCCTTCATATGTGTGAGTGTGTGCCACAAGTCATCGAACTGTGGAACAAATGGTCAGACTCAGACATCTATGATTTGGTGCACACTGCACCAGCAGCATCAGGTTGCAAATATAAAATCAGTTTAAGATGAAGTTCTCTCATCATGTGAATAACATGCAGAGTGCACAACTGGATTTCATTCAGGGAAAAACTATCCTTTAAACATAATGATTATGTATAAATCTTGTTTTATAATACAATAGGCAGCAAAACACCAGTATCCCAGACTTCTGCCATTTGTGGCCCTGGCTGTGTGGTGAAAGGGGTTGGGAAGAGGAGAGCCCTGCCCAGATTGGAATGATCCCTGTCCAGGTTGCCCTTGCCTACATTTAAATGACACAATTAATACTAGCTGTGCCCTCTCTATTTTATAGCTAGCAATGGCTGGAGCAGTAGCCAAACTGCTTCCTCGTGGTGCTTAGAAACTTTCAGCTCTGTGCAGAGAGAAGCTGACGAGTGAAACTGTTCCAGAGCAGGCAGATTTTATATCAGAGAAATGAGATAGAGAAGGAGAGAGGAAGTGGAAGAGATACCACTTTCACCAGAGGATTGTGGGGAGCAGAGGCAGAGGCCAGCAGCTCAGAGATTAATTTGCTCCGTCTTCAGGTCTTCCCTCCGGTGACTAATGTGTCAATCTCCTGCTCCCTCACTCCCCTCTAACCTGAAAACTCCTGTGCAGCTCAGCTTCCAGTCTCAGCAAGGGAGGGGCAGAAAGGAGGTGGGGGCTCAAAGCTGACCCTGAAAAGTTTCCTTTCCCCCTCATCTGCTAGCTAGTAGCTTGTGGCCCACAGGACACTGCCTAAGGATACAGGGAGCAGAACTGGCAAGCTGTACCGGATTCAGCATAGCACCACATATTCTTCTGAAGCTGAGAGGTTTGTTTTGGGGTAGTGGGGTTAAAAATAATCACAGTGTACTCAAAACAGAGAGCTGGGAATCTATTTTAATTCATGGTTAAGGAGCTCAGTTTGTTTTCAGGTTTTTTCTAATTAGATGTGCTAAATGTTGTTTATAATGAATGGGACACTCAGATACTATTTATTCTCACTACTATATTCCAGTGCACTTTACAAACAAACAATCCTCAGAACACTCAAGTGAGGGAAATATCTTTTCTCCTAATTTTACAGTTACACTTATTTTATTCTCAAATATTTTAATGAAAATATGTGCATGTTCCTCCCCTTATCTTTATCATACACTCACCATTTCCTTACTTTCCTTAGTGACTTGTGTTCTTCCTCATTCAAAACTTAACTGGCTCTTCATTAGTGTTGCTAATCATTGCCTTCTGTAAAAACAGCATCTCTCTAATGAACCTGAGTTATGGAGAGAAGTGACTAGTGCCAGCTGGAAAATTACATAGAGACATGGACTGATTGTAAACTTTTACTGCTGGTTTATAAGCCCTTGAGTGACAGATCAGTTTATCTTTCCAAACTGCTTTTGGTTCATATTCCAAGTTATCCACCAAGCTCTAAATCTGTTACTATCTCAAATATGTTGTGTAATTATAAGCACATGAATTGTCCTATTTTTTTCTGGATTGTGGCTCATAGGCACAAAGACTTTTTGATAATTGGACTTAGAAAGCTTAATTTGTCTCATCTTTTACCATGGATTTGTGTTTGCTGTTTCTAATCATGCTTGAATTTTAAACTACTTATTCTCAAGATTGCTATGAGCCAAACTGTGTTCAATTCATTCACACGAGCATCTGCACTGAAGTCAATATGTGTATTGGGAGCAGGTTTTGCCTCTTTATGAGATCTGTTGTCCAACAGGTGCAGACGTGAAAGTTCTCTCTAAGTAACAGAACTACTGTACTGTGATGTTTGAAGTTCAACCCAGATCAGTAAGGCATTGTGTCACCACCTGCCCTGCAACTCTAGGTACCTTAAATGCTTTCTGCTATGGCTCACAGCCCTGACACCGACAGCCAGCCTACAAGCATGCTGATGACACCCTGGGTTCCACTTCCCAGTTACTTTTTTTGCAGAATGACCCCAATGCCTTCCCTGTCCCAAATTTCCCCAAAGCCATCTAATGTGACAATCTGCTAGGGTTCCCAGAATTGTAAATTACTGTGTTACCCTGTCAACCTCTGTAAGTGAGAGTTTTGCTACTGCTAAACTGTGTGACAACTCCTTGACACACCAACGTGTCTTCCTCGCCAGCCAACTCTTCAGAACTCTGCCAGTCCAAACCTTGCCTGACAGGTAATACACAGTGATCTCCAACTCCCAGGGCCGGCGCTTCCATTTAGGCGACCCAGGAAGTCACCTAGGGCACTAGGATTTGGGAAGGCGGCATTTTGCCACCCTTGGTGGCAATTCGGTGGCAGGGGGTCCTTCACTCACTCCGGGACCCGCTGCCAAAGTGCCCCAAAGACCGGGAGCTGCAGAAGGACCCCTCTGCCACAGAATTGCCGCCAACAACCGGGAGCGCAGAAGGACGCCCGCCTAGGGCGCCAAAAACCCTGATGCGCTCCTGCCAACTCCTGAATTCCCCAGAGTTATCTTCCTGTGGTGTCCAGCCGTCTCCTGGAACATTTGCAGAAGCTCTAAAATTCATTGCTCCAGAGACAATACACTGCAATGCATTGATTTAACTAAGATTAACAATCAATCACAGCACTGAATTGATGTCTAGTAAATGTAAAACAAGTTTATTTAGCATAAGGACATAGGATTGATTGATACTAAATATAAGGTATAAAGATAGAAAGGGTTACAAGCAAACAAAAGTTTAAAAAAATGCTTCTAAGACTAAAATCTGATTAAAGAAGTGTTTCTCACCAAGTCTCTTTCCCAGCATGGCTACCCAGACTCTCTGACCAGGACCCTTCACAGAAATCAAAGTGATTGGTTCCTTTGTCTCCTCAGGTGTAGGATCTGTCTTCCTCCCCTTCCGCCCACCCCCTGAGATTACCCATATCACCCCAAAGTTAATTGTCTCTGATTCAAGAGTGAGGAAGGGTTCCTGCTGCTCTTACTATCCCCCTACTGATTAGTATGTAAATAGGGCTTCTATTGTTTTAATTCCATAATGCTTAATTTACATTGAAGACAGGTAGATAGCTATCTTCCCTTCTGTCTGGGAGAAAACCTGTTTCTCGCTGTGTTTGGCCACAGACTTTAAACCATAATATCAATGAGTATCTATAAATGCCTTAAATAATGTTAGCACATACATTTCGCAATAATATTGATCACAAGCGTGTAACAGGCTTTCATGAAAGATTTTACAAGATACACTTTTATAATACAGTGATATTGTATACAATCAGTTGATTCAATTGTTTATCATTTGAGGTTCAGACCCTCTGTCTTTATAGACCAGTAAACCTTTGAATGTATACTCCAATAAAGTTCCTTTTCTCCTGCTGGGAAGAGGCACTATGTGGTCTGGAGAAGGCTTCATGCTGGTTCCCCCAGCTTGTTAGCTTTGTTTATCTTTGGAAATGTTCCTTCATTGTCTCTGCCTGAAGACCCAGCTGGTCAGACAAGGTGATACTGGTGGTAGAATGTCTGGGCCTAATAGGGTAAAGAATGTGAGTGAAGCCAAACAACAAGAATTAAGATGTTTCTACACCAATGAGAGGAGCCTAAGTAACAAATTGGAGGAACTAGAGTTACTGGTGCAGGAAGTGAAACCGGATATTATAGGGATAACAGAAACATGGTAGAATAGTAGTCATGACTGGAGTACAGGTATTGAAGGGTATGTGCTGTTTAGGAAAGTCAGAGATAAAGGCAAAGGTGGTGGAGTAGCATTGATGAGGTAGACTATAAAGAAATAAGAAGGGATGGAATGGATAAGACAGAGTCTGTCTGGGCAAAAATCACACTGGGAAAGAAAGCTACTAGAGCCTTCCCTGAGACAGTGCTTGGGGTGTGCTATAGACAACTGGGATCTGATTTGGATATGGAAAGGGAGTTTTTTAATGTTTTTAATGAAGTAATACTAGTAGGAATTGTGTGATCATGGGAGACTTTAACTTCCCAGATATAGACTGGAGGACAAGTGCTAGTAATAATAATAGGGCTCAGATTTTCCTAGATGCAATAGCTGATGGATTCCTTCATCAAGTAGTTGCTGAACTAACGAGGTGCCATCTAAGATGCCATTTTAGATTTGGTTTTGGTTAGTACTGAGGACCTCGTAGAAGAAATGGTTGTAGGGGACAACCTTGTTTTGAGCAATCATGAGCTAATTCAGTTTAAACTAAATGGTAGGATAAACAAAAATAAATATGTGACTAGAGTTTTTGATTTCAAAAGGATTAACTTTAAAAAATTAAGAAAATTAGTTAGGGAAGTGGATTGGACTGAAGAACTTGGGAATCTAAAGGTGGAGGAGGCCTGGAATTACTTCAAGTCAAAGTTGCAGAAACTGTCAGAAGCCTGCTTCCCAAGAAAGGGGAAAAAATCATAAGCAGGAGTTGTAGACCAAGCTGGATGAGCAAGCATCTCAGAGAGGAGATTAAGAAAAAGCAGAACGCCTACAAGGAGTGGAAGATGGGAGGGATCAGCAAGGAAAGCTACCTTATTGAGGTCAGAACATGTAGGGATTGTCATAAACAGATAGTTAAGGGTTAATGTCTCTTTTACCTGTAAAGGGTTACAAGCAGTGAACCTGGACCACCTGACCAGAGGACCAATCAGAAGATAAAATACTTTCAAATCTCGGTGGAGGGAAGTCTTTGTTTTGTGTTGTTTGTTTGTCTGTTGTTCTCTCTGTGTTCTGAAAGTGACTAGACATACCTCCAGGCTCTCTCATTTTCTGTTCACATAGTAAGTACAAGTAGAAGGGTGGTTTAGTCTTTTTGATTGTTTTCTTTATTTGCAAATGTGTATTTTGCTGGAAGGATTTTAATTTGTATTTGTGCTGGGGGGAAGGCTTCTCTCTAGTGTCTATAAGCTGAAAGACCTTGTAACCTTTACCATCTTAATTACAGAAATAACGTTTACTTTTTTTCTTTCTTTTAATAAAAACTTTTCTTTTTTAAGACCTGATTGATTTTTTTGCCCTTGTTGAGGCTCAAGGGAATTAAGTCTGTACTCACCAGGGAATTGGTGGGAGACAGGGAGAAAGAAGGGAGGGGGAAAGGTGGAATCACTCTGTTTTAAGATTCAAGGAGTTTGAATCACAGTGATCTTCCAGGGTAACCCAGGGAGGGAAAGCCTGGGAGAGGCAACGGTGGGGGAAAGGGTTTACTTTCCTTGTGTAAGATCCAGGGGGTCTGGGTCTTGGGGTCCTCTGAAAAGGTTTTTGGGGGACCAGGGTTTACCAGGCACTGCAAGTCCTGGTTGGTGGCAGCACTACAAGATCTAAGCTGGTAATTAAGCTTAGGGGGATTCATGCTGGTACCCTATCTTTTGGACGCTAAGGTTCAAAGTGGGGGTTATACCATGACAGGGATAAAGTGAGAAAGGCCAAAAGCCATGTAGAGTTGGACCTTGCAAAGAGAATTAAAACCAATAGTAAAAAGTTTTCTTATTTATATGGCTATAAAACAAAGAAAGAAGTTGGACCGCTAAACACTGAGGGTGGAGCGTAGGTTAAGGATAATCTAGGCATGGCCCAATATTTAAACAAATACTTTGCCTCGGTCTTTAATTATGTTAATGAGGAGCTTAGGGATAATGGTGGGATGACAAATGGGAATGAGGATATGGAGGTGGATAGTACCACATCTGAGGTAGAAGCCAAACTCAAACACCTTAATGGGACTAAATCTGGAGGCCTAGATAATCTTCATCCAAGAATATTAAAAGAACTGGAGCATGAAATTGCAAGCCCATTAGCAATAATTTTGAATGAATCTGTAAACTCAGGGATTGTACCATATGACTAGAGAATTGCTAACATAGTGACTATCTTTAAGAAAGGGAACAAAGGTGACCGAGGCAACTACCAGCCTGTTAGTCTGACATCTGTAGTATGAACAGTCTTGGAAAAATTTTTGAAGGAGAAAGTAGTTAAAGACATTGAGGTTAATGGTAATTAGGACAAATTACAACATGGTTTTACAAAAGGTACATCATGCCAAACCAACCTGATCTCCTTCTTTGAGAAGGTAACAGATTTTTTAGACAAAGGAAATGCAGTGGATCTAATTTACCTGGATATTAGTAAGGCATTCGATACAGTTCTACATGGGGAATTATTAGCTAAATTGGAAAAGATGGGGATCATTGTGAAAGTTGGATAAGGAACTAGTTGAAGGGGAGACTACAACAGTTCGTATTGAAAGGTGAACTGTCAGGCTGGAGGGAGGTTACTAGTGGAGTTCCTCAAGGATCGGTTTTGGGACCAATCTTATTTAATCTTTTTATTACTGACCTTGGCACAAAAAGTGGGAATGTGCTAATAAAGTTTGTGGATGACACAAAGCTGGGAGGTATTGCCAATACAGAGAAAGACCGGGATATCATACAGGAAGATCTGGATGACCTCATAAACTGGAATAATAGTAATAGGATGAAATTTTAATAGTGAAAAGTGCGAGGTCATGCATTTAGGGATTAATAACAAGAATTATTGTTATAAGCTGGAGACGCATCAGTTTGAAGTAACGGAGGAGGAGAAGGACCTTGGTGTATTGGTTGATCACAGGATGACTATGAGCCGCCAATGTGATATAGTGGTGAAAAAAAGCAAATGAGGTCTTGGGATGCATCAGGCGAGGTATTTCCAGTAAAGATAAGGAGCTGTTAGTACTATTATACAAGGTACTGGTGAGACCTCATCTGGAATACTGTGTGCAGTTCTGGTCTCCCATGTTTAAGGAGGATGAATTCAAACTGGAACAGGTACAGAAAAGGGCTACTACGATGATCCGAGGAATGGAAAACCTGTCTTATGAAAGGAGACTCAAAGAGTTTGGCTTGTTTAGTCTAGCCAAAAGAAGGCTGAGGGGAGATATGATTGCTCTCTACATATATATCAGAGGAATAAATACCAGGGAGGGAGAGGAATTATTTCATCTCAGTACCAATGTGGACACAAGAACAAATAGATATAAACTGTCCATTAGGATGTTTAGACTTGAAATTAGACAAAGGTTTCTAACTATTAGAGAAGTGAAGTTCTGGAACAGCCTTCCAAGGGGAGTAGTGGGGCAAAAGACATATCTGGCTTCAAGAGTAAGCTTGATAAGTTTATGGAGGGGATGGTATGATGGGATAGTCTAATTTTGGCAGTTCATTGATCTTTGATTATTAGCAGGTAAATATGCCCAATGGTCTGTGATGGGATGTTAGAGGGGGTGAGATCTGATTTACTGCAGATAATTATTTCCTGGGTGTCTGGCTGGTGAGTCTTGCCCACATGCTCAGGGTTTAGCTGATCACCATATTTGGGCTTGGGAAGGAATTTTCCTCCAGGGAAGATTGGCAGAGGCCCTGGGGGTTTTTCGCTTTCCTCTGCAGAAGGGGGCATGGGTCACTTGCTGAAAGATTCTCTGCATCTTGAAGTCTTTAAACCATGATTTGAGGACTTCAATGGCTCAGACACAGGTTTGATACAGGAGTGAGTGGGTGAGATTCCATAGCCTGTGTTGTGCAGGAGGTCAGATTAGATGATCATCATAATGGTCTCTTCTGACCTTAAAGTTTATGAAAGCAAATACACATTCCTTTGTCTAAGGCATGCCGGGCTTCTTCACTGCTTGCCAAACATTTTAAGAACATAATTCTAGCACATAGATCACACAAAATTATTAATCATCAGTGAGCTATTTGTTTTCCAATGATGTATTATATGCCACCTTTTGAGAATACATCATAACAATATGTAAGGTTTGGTGAGTATGTCAGGCCTGACAGGAATGGCTGACACAGAGTAGTAAACCGCTAAGGGGCTTCTGTGGCACATATACACAGTATATACTTTTGCTTCTGCAGAAGTGAACTCAATCAACTTTTTGGCAACACATTAAAATGATGCTGTGAATTAGAGCATGTTTAAAAAATGTTCTGTTATTTGACACGTTATATTAACTGAAAATGTAAACATTGATTTACTCTTTTCTTTTTCAGCCATTTTTATTTCTTTTAGCTGGGACAAACAAAATAGCGTAGTTAGTTCCACTTTTGCTTGCAGTCACAGTTTCTAATTCAACTGCATTATCAAGTTCTCATGCACTCCCAGGAGGCAGTCTCAGCATGTTAAGGGTCAGGCATTCTTCCTGTATTAAAAGTAGTTTTTAGCAATGGTTTAATAATCTTTGTAAGCTCAGTTGGCTTGAAGTGGCAGAGAGAGCAACAACATGCAAATCAATGAAAAGGCATCTTCCTACCATAAATGACCTTCAAATGAGGATTGTTAAACAGGAGGCTCAGTTTAATGAGAAGAGTATGCCCTTTCTGTTCTACTTGCATAATCAATTAATAGAAGTGCTATATGATAATAACCAAATAATTATGAAAAATTAAAGTGTTTAATCCTAGCTTCAAAATTAAATGCTTTTTTTTTTCATTTGGACAGTAACATGTAATTTACCTTGGGGAAAAAGCCTTAGTAATAAAACTGAGACCTTGCAGAATGGTGATGTAGAAAAGCTCATTAAGTAGTATTAACCAGCTGACCTATTGTACTTTGTCAGAAATGAAGGTACATACTGGTCTTGATCCTACAAGTCCTTGTGTTGTGCTCAGTAGGGATTGCTTGATGGTTGCATTCCAGTGCAACTATACATATAGGAAATGTGTGGGAATACAACTTTAGCTGTACTCCTCCACATTGAATAGAATTAAGTTTCAAGCCTTACGTACTTGCTCCCTTGACTGAATGGCAACCATCCATCTTGAAAGACAACAGTGTAAGTGCCAAAGAACTTACTATGTATTGTTCTGCAGCATCACTAGAGGCTAAAAAGTCTGATTCTCAAGACCAGTCAAACAATGGCAGTAAATATCTCCAGTGGCCAATGATGGGATACTAGATGCGGAGGGTTCTGAGTTACTACAGAGACTTCTTTTGCAGGTGTCTGACTGGTGAGTCCTGCCCACATGCTCAGGATCTAACTGATCACCATATTTGGGCTGGGAAGTAATTTCCCCTCAGGTCATATTCGCAGGGACCCTGGGGAGGTTTCACCTTCCTCTTCAGCATGGAGCACAGGTCACATGCAGGCATAAACTAGTATAAATGGTGGATTCTCTATAACTTGAAGTCTTTAAACCATAATTTGAGAACTTCAGTAACTCAGCCAGAGACAAGGGATCTATTACAGGAGGTGGTGCGTGAGGTCCTGTGGCCTGCAATGTGTAGGAGACCATGATGGTCCCTTCTGGCCTTAAAGTCTGAGTTTTTGCCAGAGATAATGCAGTCATAAGGCACAGGGCCAGAAGATGAAACAGACTGAGAGTTTGAGACCTGTTGTGCTTTCCTCTTCATTTCCCCCTCTCTGTCACCTCTCCAGTTTCTTTAATTTCCTGGTGTAGCACAGCCCTCTTGTGTGGCCTATTGTTGGTGCATGTTCCCAGCTTGCTGCGGTAATGTTGAAAATTATCAAGTCCCTCTTGGAAACACCCTTTAGCTTGAGCCTAGATCAGTCAAGTAGCCTTGGGGCATCCACAAGTTCTCCATAAAGGAGATCCTTTGGAATGTCTCCATCATCCACCTGGTGCAGATGACCAAATCAACCGAGACATCTGTGTTTGAGAATAGGGATCAGATTTTGTAATTTTGCTTTCTCAAGTATTTCATTGTCAGGAACTTTGGTTTCCTATTTAGAATATGGCAAAAATAGTGAACATGGAAGGTGTTTAGTCTTTTTTCGTATCTGCTGTAGGTGGTCCAGGTCTTGCCACCATACAGCAGTATGCTTAATATGCATGCCAGATATACTGTCATTGAACACTAAGATTTGGGTCTATCTCAGTGGTGCTTGGTCTGTTAGTCAAATGTGATGGATGCCTTCTCAATGAAAGAATTAAGCTTATCATCTAGATATAAGCCATCCAATACCATTGATCCTAGGCAGTAGAACTTGTGCATAACTTCTAGTGTGGTGCCTCCATTAAAATTTATGGTGCAGTCAGCACATCTTGTATCATAATCATTGTCTTATTTAGACTGATGGTTAGAGTCCAAAATTCATCATAAAGGTAGCGCAAAGGTATTGCAAAGTTGCTGGAGCACCTCTTTGCTGTGTGAGCTGAGCACTGAACCATCAGCAAAAAGAAGTTTGCTTATCAGCAGGCGTTTGACTTTAACTTTTGTACTTAGAGGAGCAATGTTGAAGAATTTTCCATCTGATCTTATATGGAGCTTTACACCCTCAGTGCTAGATGAGAAAGCAGCAGAGACACGAATACAGCAAAGAGTGCTGGCGCAAAACCCATCCCTGTTTCACACCACTGTGGATTTCAAAGCTGCCAGATTGGTCAGCATCATATTGAACTGTCATCTTCATGCCATGATGGAAGAATCAAATCAGACTGAGGAAGATTTGGTGGCAACCAGTTCTCTCTAGCATTTGGAAAAGGCCCCTTCTACTGACCATCTCAAAAGCCTTTGTAAGATCTATGAAGGCTATGCAGAGAGGTTGTCCTTGTTCTTGAAACTTTTCTGGCAATTGCCTTATTGCCAAGACCATGTCAATATTTGATCTTTTGGCATGGAAGCTGCACTGACTCTTTGGGATATACACATTCAGCAAGAACATGCAGTTTTTTGAGAATGACCCATGTAAATATCTTACCAGAAACACTAAGGAGAGAAATTCCTCTGTTGTTGCAGTCACTTCAATCTGTTTTGTTTTTATACAGATTTATGATGTTGGCATTCTTCATGTCTTGCGGTACCCCTCCTTTTCTCCAGCAGGCACGCAAGACATTGTACAGCTATTTAAGAACAGCCTGTTCTCCTTGTTTCAGTACTTCAGCTGGAGTTCCATATTTTCCAGTAGCCTTTTCTGATGCTGGGAAAGTGATTGCCTTTTCAAGATCATTTATAGATGGTTCTATATCAAGTTCAATAATCTGGAGCCTGGGGATCATATTTAGTGCTGTTTCAGAAACAGTGGTTTCATATGAATAGAGTTTATGAGAGTATTCCATTACACTGGTCTACAATTTTTGAGAAGTCATCTGCTTCAGAGATAAAATGTGATATTTATTATGTATTTTGATGTGCTGAATTCAAATATGACAATTAGAACAACTGATTGGCTACTGTTTCTAAGATATTTAAGTTTTTACTGTTTATGTCTATGTAGATAGTAGAGTTTTAATCATAAATTGTAAACCTAGGTCTTTTCATGTGTTTATGGCTGTTTACATGATGATATTTCACTTTAAAAATGATGATGTAACACTTTAAAAATCAGCAAAAGGGTTCTATAAATAAAATTTATTATGAAACAAAAGGCAAAAAACTATTATGTACATAGTTTAGTCCTATTCAGTGTCTACTCGGCACTTCTTGGCTTGTCTCTTGTATTCATTAAATGGAGCATCTCTTGTCACTGTCCAGCAATAGTCCGCAAGCATTGATGGGCTCCATTTGCCCTGATAGCCTGCCAGGAGATTCCACTGCTGTAGTCTGGAGCCCAACAGCTCTTCCTTACTCTTGGGTAGTTCCAAATCCCTGACAAGGTCATTCAGTTCACCTTGTGTTATGAGGTGTGGTTCGGAGGAGGAGGATGGGAGAAAATGTGGGTCCTGTGACATTGATGGTTCAGGACCAGAAGTTTCATCCTCATCCTCTTCCTCTTCCTCGTCTGACTCAAGTGAGAATGATTCTGGTGCATCAGGAACCGGCAGTCCTTCTCCGTGGGGTACTGGGTGTATAGCTGATGGAATGTTTGGCTAATGCACAGTCCACTTTTTCTTCTTTGACATACCTTTCCCAACTGGAGGCACCATACAGAAGTAACAATTGCTGGTATGATCTGTTGGCTCTCTCCAAATCATTGGCACTGCAAAAGGCACAGATTTCCTTTTCCTGTTCAACCACTGGCGAAGATTTGTTGCACAAGTGTTGCAGCATATGTGTGGGGCCCACCTCTTGTCCTGATCTCCAATTTTGCAGCCAAAATAAAGGTGATAGGCTTTCTTAACCATAGTGGTTATACTGCGCTTTTGTGATGCAAAAGTCACTTCACCACAAACATAGCAGAAGTTATCTGCACTGTTCACACAAGTACGAGGCATCTCTGCTCACTTTGGCTAAACAGAAATGTGTCTCTTTGCAAAATCAAAGTGACCAAGAAGAGAGCACGACATTGTATGATTTCTAGAGCTGACATAGGGCAATTTGTTCAGCAGAGTGATGTAAGCTTCCTTATGATTGCATCATCCATGACTTCTAGGAATAACATGATGCAATTCATATCATGTATGATGCAATGCCAGCTTCAGATTGCATCATTCATTGTTTTGCCTCAAAAGCAAGTACTGTCCAAACCCAGTCATAGATTTATTCATAGATCCAGTCAAAGATGTATTTTAGTAATTTCTGGTTTAAATTGAGATCCCTTCCCTTTATAACTCACTTATCCTCCGCCATTCCCAAGTCAAGGGTCGTATATACTGACCCAATAGCATATCTTGAAAACTAGAGCCAATCAACAATTTTAAGCATCATTTCTGTTCTCAGTGACCCAGAATTAGTAAAGTTAGACTACATTTATTTCAGAAGCATTTTGGCTGTAGAGCAGTGTTATCTGTCAATGATGATGTCTCCATTAAAATATGTGAGTGTGGTAATCTTCTTGGCTGAAGGGCCTATTGCTTTCTGATTCTGTCATGAATATCTCTCATATCTCCATTCTCTAAGGACATGTATATATTCTCACATAATTTTAGCCAGTAAGGTGGAGCATATTGCCTTGCTGTTCATTACGATGCACTCTTGGCCAATCTGAGGTTAGCATGCCTCAGGAGAGGGGTTCATGTTATGGTGGTGATACACTGTGCATTTTGCTTCAATAACTGGAATTATTTCTTCAGAGTATTCTGCAGTCTTTTTCTTATATAGGCTTTTTTACCAAAATCTAAAGGTGCAGCAGTGTAGACATTCATTCTGAATGTGTTCTATTCTGCATCAACATTCAGGGAAGATGTAATCGATGACGCAGCTTCCTTGAGATTTGTAATTAATTGGAGATTCCTTCATTGGTATTTTGTGTTGTTGATATTCATGTGTAGGCAACAACATTGTTTGGTATAACAACATTGTTTGTAGTGAAAGCTTTATTTTGCAGCATAGAAGCGTATGGTCTGTGTTACAGTTTGCACTGTAAATGTTCTCTATGGGTGACAACTAAATCCAGCGTCCAGCTCTGAAGACTGTCCAGTGAGGACTGCCTTGGAAGTATGTGTTGATAATGCACAGTCCTCTATGGGTGCAGAGCTTCAGTAGTCCTTGCATACTGTCTTTCATTTTCCCTATTCTATAGTGACCAATGCACAGTAGCCACATCTTTTGACCTGAGCTGACTCTAGCATTGAAGTCTCCCAGGAGATAGTCACTCACCTGGTGGAAGCTTACTGATACCACTGTCAAGCTCTTGATTGAAGAGAAGGACTTTTTCTGAGATAAAAGAAAGTGTTCAGGCATATGTACTGATCATGCTGGCAAAGCCACATGTGGTAGATAATACTAGTGATATGATACATTTTGATGTTTCAAGGGGACATTTGACAATGGGTACTAGTGAATGTTTGACTGTAAAAGTTATCCTGAGTTTGTTGTGGTCTTGTTTGCTTTTTATCTTCCCAGAAACTGGTGTAATGCACAGAGAGAGCCTGTGTCAACTAGTCCAGTTTTAAAGATGGTGGTTATGTGAATGTCAGGCATCTCCAGCTCTTTGTCAGTGATGACAGACTTTGCATACCAAAGCACATTGTCCTTACATTCCAACAGACAAGTTTGACGAGGGTGACCATCGTACTTGAACCTTCAGCGTGTCCATCTAGGCAGGAAAAAATAAGGAGGCAGACTTGCTTTAGAACCAAAGCCCCTCTCTGACTAGACCCAAAGGCTTGGAGACCAACACATTTTGAAGCCAGCACAACTGCAGGAGTTGCAATAGGGCAGAGCTGACTTGCAATTCCAACCACTTGGAAATTTTTCCCCAGTGGATTTAGTTCAGGGTATTGTCCCCTAGTCTTTGTTCAGCCAAGACCTAGCTTTAAGGCATCAGCTCTAGATGGAATTACTCCTTTGTGGATATTGTTTTTCATTCCAATGGGTATGTGGCATGCTCCCTACCCCTCAGTGAGAGGTGTGGTTCCCAGTTTAATCACCAAGCAGCAAATTGTACTGGATTATCAGTGGTACCAGTTGCAGGCTTTCCATGCCTGATCTGACCATCTTGTAAGCTTGTTCCCTTACACTTACGTTGTACCAATTATATTAGACCAATAAAAACCAGCAGGATCTTATTAAAGGGGACAAGGCAAAGATGCCACATTTATTATGGTTACAATTTATGACTAATAACTAATATCTTAATTCTTATACACACACATTATACCTAATACCTATACACACACACACACACCCCCACATTCATCAGGTGTTCTGCAGCTGCTGCATAGTTACCAGTCCTGAAGATAGCTTAAGTTCATGGCTTGATTTTGCAGCTTGGGTTCGTAGCTTGTGGCAGCTAACTGGCCAGGAAAGCTGGGCACAAGGACAAGCTGGATCTCTGTTGGGCAGGCACTGATGTCCTTCCATGTTGGCAGCAGAATGTTACCCAGAGTCTGTCATCTCACCCTTCTTTTTTTATAGGCTTTTAGTTTGGATTCAAAGTCTATAGGTCTTGCTGTGTCACACTGCCTCTGGGTTTAGATTGATCACCCATCAATTGCAGGCGTGACTTTCAGCCTTGGACCTGGCTTTGATCTTCCTTCTGTTGTTCTGTTGTCCTTTTCTTTTTAGGGTGGATGCTTCTTACTTTGTTTAGGGCTGTTGCCTAGGTCTTCAGCCCTTGGTATTTGAACTTTATCTCATCAGGACAGGCTGGGGCTGGAGGTTGATTCCATCATTCATACATACCTCATTCACACATCTAAACTAAACTAATAAGATTACAGCAGGGTTTGCAAAAATGAAGGTTGGAGAAGCTTTTACAAAATGGAGTGAGTGTTTTAAAATGGGGTTTGAATTACAATATGGAACAGAAGTTACAGTATAGGCAAGTGTAGTGAATGGTGAACAGAAGTTACATTAATAAAGTGAACAATTGAAAACAATTTCATTTATCAGTTCTACACTTAGAAATTTAGGTTAAAATGTGTGTGTAGTATGAGCAGGGAGTGGGTATGATTGGCGATACCTAGATTTAAATGGAATATTCACTGTGCAAATGATTCACTTCACAATGCACCAGAGTAAATTAAAAAAGAGTATTTTTAAATCATTTATTTTATTTAAATTACAATAAGTTTTTTCTTTTAAAAAATAAACCTGTTTAAAATGAAATCTGAATTTAATGAAAAATATGTTAAGGTCTAAATCTACTACAATCTCTTAAAACATTTAAAGAAAAAACTATTTTGAATCCATAAACTTTAAGTTCAAGGCTGCTTTTCTATAGAAAGAAAAATGTTTCCCTCCTGCTTCTATCTTTTGAGGTCAAGCTCTATAAATACAGCACAATAGGTCATGTACCGTATTAAGGGCTTGATCCTGTTCTATTGGGTGTAAGAGACTGGCAAAGTCATCATAGGCACCAGACCCAGCCTCTGACTCTAGGAGACACCATCATGTAACTCATCATGATCATCCATTGAGCCCAGCTGTGTAGTCTCATACTCCTATTTTATAACTTCTCCCTACCTGAACTCTGATGGGCTAAATTCTCAATTTAAAGAATGTCAGCTGGTGAAAGTTACTACGTAAGTACCTGGAAGAAGAGTTCATTGAAGTGCTAAACCAGCTTTTGACAGCAGTAGTATCTTCTGCAGGAACAGAAAGAATATTTTCTTCATTTGGACTATTTGATTAAAACTTGAGAAATCAACTGGGAGTTCAGAAAGCAGGAAAATGTATCTCTCTCTTCTAGTCTATGAATAAAAATGAGGAAGGAAGAGATAAATCTGAAGGACAGCCTGGATAACTTAGGAGACAGTCTCAATTTCAAGAGACTTACCACTAATTTCCACTATACAGTTAGTTCTGCTTATGTACATGACTCAGGGCTGTGAAAAATGTCAGACCCTGTGCAACATAGTTAACACGATCTAAGCTTCAGTGTAGACACCATTAGATCAACAGAAGAATTCTTCCGTTGACCTCAGTACCCTCTCTTGGAAAGGTGGGTTTATTTTAATGATGAAAGAACCCCTTCTGTCCCTGCAGTAAGTGTCTGCACTACAGCGGTTCGGATGTGTGACTGTAGTGTTTCTAGTGAAGACATGCGCTAAGGCAAGTAGGAACTTCAGCTCCAGTCACTTTTTCACTCAACCTGGGAAGAGAAATGGTCAGATTACTTCACTGACTACAGTTAATTCCTCTGTTTAATAAATCCTTTAGGTGTAAAGGTTAAACATGCTTTGATAGGAGAAGTTTATGCATCCAAAACATTTAATACTGTTTTGTTTAATTTAAAAAATATATATATGATGTTTTGTAGGCTTAATTAAATTCCAATTACCATCGTAATGCAGCCTGAAACATATCATAAGTAAAAAAAGTTAATTATCTAGTAAATAAGCAATATATTGTCACCATTTTCCAACATATTTAAAATGTACAATTATATGAAAATGAAAATATTAAGCTATATGACTGCTAACACAAATGTATATAATTATAATGTACACTGCCTGGTGGCAAAAAAAGTGCCAAATTTGGTGTAAAGGCTCTATTTAATTGTAAATAAACAAGTTTTAATGGTTATAACAATTAATGAGAATGCTCCTGTCTTTAGAAAATAGCTGAAGTACAAATGGAAAAGTTTGATTAAAATCAGTGATTTAAATTGAAATTTTGCTTTTGGTGATTTCAATCATGATTTAAATTGCTGTGATTTAAATCAAACCATCCTGCTACACACTTTCCTCTGGCCTTACTTTTCCTTCCAGGCACTAGTAACTCAAAAGTCAGCAGTTATTAACTGTAGCAGGTTATCCTGTCTTCCTTCTTCTAGTCATGTCATACGTTCCAATTATAAAAAGCATCATTCCACATTTGCACTATTCAAGGTCAGATGCATAATGTCATCAATGAGCTTACATCATAAGTGGGCATGATGAAAAAACAGGTAAGAAACTAAGTTTAATTAGAATTTTAGGCAGAAATTCATCAAATTACCTAAGCACATGCATAAGGTTAAGTGCATGACCAGTCCCACAGAAGTCACTGGGCCTAATTTTATGCTTAAAGCTATGCATGAGGTATGTGCCTCTCTGAAACAGGACTCTGAATCCTTGTTATCAATCAGTTGGTCAAATACCACAGTGAAACAGACCTTGTAACAACTGAAGGAAAGTTTCACTAGTTTAACACAAACCCCACTAACGCAAGTTAACTTCTTCAGTCAGCAAAGCTACATTATTGTCCCCTAATCCCTCCACAAAACTCCCCGGCTATGACCCCTACAAAAAAATTGACAAGCTTTATGCTGCTGGTGTGCAGAGACCACTGCCTATCATGCTGACCAATACTGTCTCTTTGTTTACTTGTATTCCCCTGTCTGTCTAGCTGTGTAGCTCTTGTCCAGAACTAGGGCTCCTAGGTGCTATGGTAATATGCATAATAATACAAATCTATTCAAACACTTTAAAATAAAGCTCATTCTTATACTGCACACATGTATATGTACACAATTTGTAGTTTCAGTTCCTATAATTGTATCTAATCTAAGTCATTCATTTTTATTAAAGTTCATACTGTGAGAATAACAAACCTGAAGCACTGGAATCATTCTCATTACACATGGTTGGATCTGTTTACTGAAACTGCATTGTCTCAAACCCAGAAGGAAAAATAAGCCACCAAGATGCAAAATAGTCTTCTTTATTACTTCCCCTACAGTAAAAATTTAATGTAATAACATTCTAGCAAATAAGAAGGGGATTATTCCAACCAATCCTTTCCTTACTGAGTTTTAATATAAATAAATGCCTAAATAATGGAAATGAACACTGTTTTAAAGGATTATTTAACTAGGAAATATTGGAAAGTTGGACACTGCTGAAGGACAACTACATAAGGCAGCTATGGAAAGCACCAGTACAAATGAAGCTGGAGTATTCATAAGCAGGAGATAAGATGCAATAATTTTGTGTGTCATGTGGCTGTCTGTCCACCTTCTTTCAAACTGGCCCTTACACAGGCAATGTCCTTTCAGAAATCATTCACAAAGCCATTATCCACTTGTCCTTCAAATCCCCTCTCAAGATCTGCTTCTTCTGTGACATATATAAGAAAGTGGCCAACCAATAATGACTAAGTTGAGGGGGTGGCAGCTGTAGTTGATGCATTTTTAGGAACCAAAGAAAATGTGTGTATTTAGATATCTATCAGAGTATTGAAAAAGCACCTATCCTTTGATTTAGGGATCTGTGACACAAATTACAAAGAATCAAAATAAAAACTAGCAGCTTCACCCATCATAAAAACCAGGCCCTAACCCCAAAAACATCAGACTTACCTCCCCAAAAGCCCAAGGAAGTCTGTTTTGTTGAATGCACCAAGTCACCAACCTTGAGCATTTTCACTGAAAGGAGGACCAGCAGGGATGGAGCAGATACCAAGGCAGAAAGACCCTCACAGAGAACATGCGCTGCCAGCCCCCTATTTTTTTCACCAGGGTAAGAGGGCTCCAGTTCAAGTCCTTCTCTTGATCACATTTGCTGCACTATTTCATGCTGAGAGAAGTTCTCTTTCAAGTAGGTAAGTCCCTAACCAGAGGGCATGTGCCTGAATCATGTGCATATGTTTTCACATGAAGAAACTCTGGACTGGATTCTTGCTGGATGCAGCCATAAAAAGTGGAAGAACTGTTGCCCAGTCCCAGTAAGACCACTGCCATCGCTAGGCAGAAATAAGAACTCTTCTTACTCTGTTCCCTCAATGCACCTAGTCGTCCCAAGGTAATAGAATGGCAAATTATCTCTTTAGTTTGAGACCCATGATGACAGCCATCAAAATGGGCGAGCTCCCCCCCGCCATGTTGCCTGACTCTAATCACTATATATTTCTATTATGCCACAGTTAGAGTTGGTCAGAAAATAGAATAATTTATCTTTGAGAATTCAGTTAATTTTTCAGCCATTTGTAGCCACAAATGATAATGCCAGTGGAGAGCATCAATAAAGTGTTCCAGATATCTCCTCCTTAATGAGAATACACTAATCCCCACCCAGTATACTGTATATTTACAGTGTGAACTGTTATTAGATCAGCTCCTCAGCTGCTATACATCAACACAGCCTCATTGAAGTCAGTGTGGAACACCAATTCACCCCAGCAGAGAATCTGGCCCATTGCTTTTTATAAACAAATAGGGCCATTCTATGATATTTTTTATCCATTACTCATTATAACTAGGTTGACTTTATACTTTGGGACACTGTGTGTCTGTTTCCTAGTTCCCTGGACTTTGTGTTAGCTACTTCTGTTGATGGGAGACAGTCAAGTAACCACCCAAAACAGTTTTCTTATTTGAATTAAATGGCAATGTACGTATTTACTTTCTTTGGCGAGGCGTGGTGAAAACATAATTCAGAAGCCCAACTATCCTAATTACATTATACGCCTAATTAGCCTTTTGCCCTTTTTGCCTACTCAGCTACCATACTCACAGTCTCCTGATTTTTGATGAAAACCTATTGAGCTCATGCATCACTAATTCTCACTTGGGCTCGTGCATTGTAATTGTATAGTTCACTGTGCTTGTCCAAGTCAGCAGAGTATGAAATTGCAGGGTAAGGGCAAAGACCCAGTTCAGCAGAGCTCTGAAGTGTGCTTTAGCATGTGCTTAAAGCTACGTACAGGAAGAAGTCCTATTAAAATAGAGTTGCATTTTGGCAATTACAGCTGTCTGAGGGAGGAGCCTTTCAGTGAATATTTTGTATTTATTTTCTTACCTGCTCTGATTAAATCTTAGAAAAAATTTAGACAGACAAAATATTCTGGGTGCCTTTCTCCTGGCTTGGCCATCTTACAGTGTTCCCTGTGGCTGTGCTGATATAGCATATTTACACGGGCTTTGTACAGACAAGGCAGAACAGAGGGGAAGTTTGTTTTTAACAGATGACATGTAGTTTGATTTCAGAGCTGTTGTATAAACAATACATCCCACAGCAACCTAGCATATGGGATGAATAATTTCCTGTGTTCTCTTTCTCTCCATTTGAAAGAGCTGGTGGCCAATGACAGAGCTCTTAACTGAGACAAAGCTTTTGGCCATGTAGTTAAAATGGGGTTTGCTATGAAATGGTAGGAAGTGAAGACATGAAGCTGATGGCTTCTTTCACTGAACAGGAGTTTGACCTGGTCATTCATCAATTGCAGCCTAACAAGGCTCTTGGGCTGGATATAATCCACAATGAGTTTGTCCCTCACTTTGGACCAACCACTGAAAGCCGGCTGTTTTGATTTATGAATTGTTGTACCCAGGACAGTATCATCCCAAAAGCCTGCTTCAGAGCAAAGGTCATAGCTGTTCCCAAATCAGGGAAACCACTGCCAGACCCAAAGATCTGCCAGCCAATTTCTCTGCTGTGTGCTACTATAAATTGATGGAGACTGAGATATTGTCTACACTACAAGTTACTTCAGTATAACCTATGTCACTCAGGTGTGTAAATAAGCCACACCCGGGACCTATGTAAATTATACCAATCTAAGCGCTGGTGTAGACAGGGCTATGTCAGCAGGAGAGCTTCTCCTGACAACATAGCTACCACCTCTCATGGAGGCAGGAATTATTAAGCTCCTGAGAGAGCTCTCTCCCATCAGCTTAGAGCATCTCTGCCACAAGTGGTGCAGCTCTCCCCCTCGCCCCCCACATAAGTGCTGTAGTGTAGATGTAGCATAATCCTGATTCAGATTAATGAGGTAGTTGACCCTCAGCTGCCTCACATTCGGGCTAGATTCAGGAAGGAACAATGCACCCAAGATCATGTACTTCATCTGACTCAAGACACAGAAGATGAATTTGAGCAAAGAAAGAAAGTTGATGCAGTCCTTATTGATCTGATGGTGGCCTACCACACTGTGGCGCATCAGTCTGACTGCCAAGATGCTGAGAGTTATTCCCCATAGGCTGATGGCATGGTTCATCCAAGAAATGAGTAGCAACCAAAGTTTCATCTCGTAAATCAGGGAGAACTTCAGTCATCTCTCTGCAAAGGCCTTCCACAAGGAGTAGTTTTGGTTCCCCTTTTGTTCAATACAGTCTTCTTGAAAAACAGGCAGAAAAATATGTGTATGCTGAAAACACCTGTGTTGCTGACACTGCAAATGACTCCCAAAGGATTAAAGGGAATCCCCCAGCCAGAGTCCTCACCCTTCTCCCACATTGCAACCCTCAGCCCCAGCCCTGGGCCCCCTCCTGCATCCTGAATGCCTTAGCTCTGGCCCCACCCCAGATCCTGCACCCCCAGCCAGAGCTCTCACTCCCCTGCACCCCAACCCTCTGCCCCAGCCCTGAGCCACCTCCCACATTCTGAATCCCTCAGCACCACCCCCACCACACATCACCTCCATACTGGTGCACATAGCAAAATCCATTCCACACATGGATGGGAAAAATTGGAGGAAACATTGGTTGGAGCTAATGTCAGGGCTAATACAGATGTGTGAAGAACCAATGGTCTGCTCCCCAGGAGGTTCCTGATAGGTTTTTGAATCAAGGTGCTACAGGATGAGATCTTCATTTTCAGATGTTCTGGGTGAGACTGTTATGCCAGGCTACAATCGAATTTTATTCCCAGGTATGTGGCAACTGAATGGAATGGTAGAGGCTGTCCTTGGACATGGATTGAGATGGCTTGATTGGCAAGACAGTTAGTTTGGTGGAAAGTAGTTGCCACAGTCTTGGTTTCATTGAGAAATAGTCTCCATTGCTGGAAATAAGTGGTCAAAGTATTCATGCTCCAACCAATGTTTCCTCCAATTTTTCCCATCCATGTGTGGAATGGATTTTGCTATGTGCACCAGTATGGAGGTGATGTGTGGTGGGGGTGGTGCTGAGGGATTCAGAATGTGGGAGGTGGCTCAGGGCTGGGGCAGAGGGTTGGGGTGCAGGGGAGTGAGAGCTCTGGCTGGGGGTGCAGGATCTGGGGTGGGGCCAGAGCTAAGGTGTTCAGGATGCAGGAGGGGGCCCAGGGCTGGGGCTGAGGGTTGCAATGTGGGAGAAGGGTGAGGACTCTGGCTGGGGGAGATGCGCCTCTCCCCACTGCAGCTCCTGGGCTGGGGGAGTCCTCTCTCCCCGCCACAGCAGTGGAATTGGGAGGGAGGGGCATCTCTCCCCACCGCAGCTTCCGAACTGGGAAGGAGGGGCGTCTCTCCCCACCGCAGCCCCGAGGCTGGGGGAATTAAGTGTGCAGTCCTTGGTAGCCTACTGCACGGCTGTGCTGGTGCGTATCTTAAAGGTAGCTTAGGCTCCAACTGAATACTGCTCTGTGGTCTGGAAGGATGTGATGCAGGTGCCACAGTCAGCTTGTGAACATGGAGCTGAATTCAGTTGCTCGTATAGTTAGTGGCTGTTTGAACTATACATCAACCTTTGGGCTGTATGTGCTAGCACACATTGCTTTGCCAGGCCTTCAATGAGGTTCCATTACTTTTAAGACTATTTGCAGAACGGAGATACATGAAACCAACCTATTACCATCTCTATTTGACTGATGCCCCATTCTCAAACAGGGAACAATACGCTGAGTCTACTTGAAGGGCTGATTGTGTCCAGGGGAGGAGTGCCATTTCTGCGGTCTGGACTATAACACCACAGCTGATTTCTTGACTCCCCTTTTCTATGGCAGCTCATGCACTCTTGGACAAGAGCACTAATGGCCCTTTGCCACGCATGGATGATCAGGGCTGCCAGAGAGCAGAAAAGTACATCCTTGCAGGGTGGAAGCATTTGTGGGAAAGAGAGCCTAATACATAAACTTAATTCAGGAGTCCATCATCACACCTGCCTCCCTGTCCACTTGATCACAGATCTGGGGCCAGAATCAACAGGCTATTCTCTGACTCAACCATAGTTACCACAACCATGCAGCAGCTTAGCCTTGTTTCCTCCCCACTCTGACTTGAGTGCAACATCAGAGACAATAGCTTATGTGGGAGAGAAGTGCCCAACCTGGCATCTGGAGGGCAGTCTACAGTGCCTAGTCTCCCTTGATACAGAGCCTATCCTCTGGTTATAGAACGTAGATATTGAGCTCTGGTGTCTATATATGAGAGAGAGAGAATTTGAAAGGGGATTATAAAATTGCCTGGCATATGTGTAGTCAGTTAATATTTCCAGTTCTGTTGCTTACCATTCACAACCACGGGAGACATCCAGAAGTGGGTAAGAATGACTCCATGGATTAGGACCTCTTTACTCATTATGGGCTGGTTAGGAAGCACTTATTATTCACAGGCAAAGAGAACAATTTGAAATTCAAGTAAGTGGCAGCAAGTGCCTAACAAAGAACACCAGGCAGTTAGCCAGCTTTATATTCACTACTGCATTAGCCTGATGTGTCAAAGATTTTTTGCTCTGGTGCCTCCCTGCCCCCCCCCCCCCCGCCTCAACCCCCACAAAGCCACTTGATACATTTGAATTTTCTGTAGGCGGGATGTTGATAAAAATGAACTAGAATGAGGGGAGGGAATTCAATAGTGTTTTAAGAGTTTCCTACAGATTTTCTAGAATGAAGATTTTAGTACCTCATAGTGAAAGAAATTATTTAGCAAGGCATGACTTGGGAACAAAGCAAAAGCCAAGCCAGATTTTCCTTCAAACGAACAAAGGTTTAAGCTTTAGTGAATTATTTGCTTAGGCCAAATTATTACAAAAGGCTGGCACATGTGCTTGGAGTCTTTAGAACTTAATCTGCAATTTTCTCAGGTCCTCAAAGTAAGAGCAAGGTGAAATTATGTTGTATTGTACAGGGATATTTTTTAAAAATGCTGGTAATGCTGATGCTCTGTTAGAATGTTCTGCATAAAGATTTAGACCTTGGATGACAGAATAGATTTATGCTGCATTACAGAATTTTCTCTTTTGTGATCATTGATCTCAGCAGCTAGCTAGCTCTTTTATTATAATTTATGTCAGAGCTATTATCAGTATAGACATACTACACTGAAAAAGATGAGAAAGGTGCCATCTTTGTATTCTGGATATAGTGTTGAGATGGATTAATGATAAGCATTTCTGAGATTCCCTGGAGTCATATATTCTAACCCTTGCAGATTCAACTAAGCCTGTCATCATTTGAATTGGCGTAAACTGAGTGCTGCTTAAAACGGCTGTTGTTGTGTTGGTAAAAGTTGGTGCAAGTCTATGCCTATAGTTCGGCACTCATATCCAGATTTAGCCTGATTTTCATAAATGCTGAAAATCCAGCTGCAAACAGAGTCAGTTACATTTGGTAATGCTTACTACCTCTGAAAAACGGACCACTTATATATGGATGCAAAATATAGATGTGGGATCCTAACTTTAGGCTCCTAGGTTTGAAATTCCAGGGCCACCCAGAGGATTCAGGGGGCCTGTGGCAAAACAATTTTGGGGGCCCCATCCAAAAAAAAGTTGTAATACCATAGTATCATGTGTTTGGAAATGTAAAAAATAACCAGTGAAATACATTCAAAAATTAATTTTAATAATTTGAAAATACACAAAATACATTATTTAAAAACATTAAATGCTTTAATGGTATGTATACATTTGCAATTACATAATAGCTAATGGTTGGTGACAATGGGCTGTCGCCGCCTGGGGGTGGCAATGCTGTTGCCCAGGGCTGGGTGGGGAGCTGGGCTCTGTGTCAGGGGATGCCCGGTTCACAGGGGCTGGGCTCAGAGCTGTGGGAGGATGGGGTGAAGGGGTGCCCAGCTCAGAGGGGCTGTGCTCAGAGCTGGGGGTCAGGGCTGTGTGGGGATGGGATCGGGGGGAGTCTGGCTCAGAGGGGCTGTGCTCAAAGCTGGAGGTCAGGGCTGTGGGGGGATGGGGTCGGGGGGCATCCAGCTCAGTGGGGCTGGGCTCGGAGCTAGGGATCAGGTATGGGGGGATGGAGTCAAGGGGTGTCGTGCTCAGAGGGGCTGTGCTGAGAGCTGGGGGTCAGGGCTGTGGGGGGATGGGGTTGGGGGGCATCCGTCTCAGAGGGGCTGGGCTCGGAGCTAGGGGTCAGAGATGGGGGGATGGGGTTGGGGGGTGTCCTGCTCAGAGGAGCTGTGCTCAGAATTGGGGGTCAGGGCTGGAGGGGATAGGGTCGGGGGGTGTACGGCTCAGAGGGGCTGGGCTCAAAGCTGGAGGTCAGGGCTGTGGGGGGCGAGGGGCGGGGGTTGCCCGCTCAGAGAGGCTTATCATTCTGCTTGTTCTCCTGGAGCCTCAGTGTGCCACATCCAGAAGCGGCCCTGGACAGCGCTGTAGCGGCCTGGCTCCATGGGACCTGAGCTCCTGCCGGTCAGCTGCAGCTCGTAGTCCCACCCTCTGACCACACAGCTCCCAGCGGGCTGGAGCTCAGGCCCCACCCGAGTCACGCCACTTTAACTCTCTCCAGGGATGCTCCAGGGTTACCACCGCCTCTCCCCTCTCTCAGAGCCTCAGTGCACCACATCCAGGAGCTGCCCTGGTCCCTGGACAGCACTGCAGTGACCTGGCTCTGGCAGGACCGAGCTCGCAGCCCTGCCCCCTTACAATGAGGCTCTGAGCAGGTGGAGCTCAGGCCCCAGCGGAGCCACGCCACTTTAACGCTGTCCAGGGCCGCTTCTGGATGCGGCGCGCTCAAGCACCGGGGGATATGGGGAGGCAGAAGTGGGGGAAGCCTCTGACGTTCTCGTGGGGGCCCCTGTGAGGCCTGGGGCAAATTGCCCCACTTGCCTCCCTCGGGAGGTCCTGTGAAATTCTTGTCCCAAATGTCTTTGAAATGTAACTTAAACTGAAGCTTCATCTGCTCTAGGACACTAAAATTTAGGATTTCATCTAACTGTCTCTTAGATTCCAGGTTTAGATGGACCACAGAGCTGGCTTCATGATGTAGCCTATAGGACTAACCTGCTTGCTTACAAATATACATCTTTTCTTATAGTTTAAGTATCGTAATAGGTTTACAGATTTATATTAAAAATAAGTTTGGCTGTAATGCAAACAGGGCTTTGGAGCTGTGCTCCGGCTCCACTCCAGCTCCAACCTGCAGCTCCACTGCTCCAGAGCTGCTCCGGGCTTCGCTCTAAAGCCCTGAATGCACAAACCTACAGGCCAAAAGCCTGCATGTTAAGCTAAAGGAAAGTTAGCATATCTTTATCCTGTGCCCTTTTACCCAGAAAGCAAAGTTGACCTTTTATCTTGTTTTTCCTATACCCAAATAGATAAAGTACCTATGCCTATGGCCTTTTATTTAGACCAGTAGACAATGGAAAATGGCATAGGGTTTTTTTCAGTGTTGTACCCAAGGACTTAACAAGTGCACCACAAGAGACTGGTGTGCGTACTTACCTGTCATCGATATGCACATACATACTAGCCTATGGGGTAAGTGTACACTAACATTTCTGTGGGTGAGGAATGAAATTTGGGCATAAGAGGAAGGATTTCTGGCATTTTCCCTATAAAAGAAGTGACCCACCTCAACAGAGTGCTCCATTCTCACTTTACTCCATCTCCATTTCTCCCTTTATTCTTACTTACTTAATCTATTTCTACTCTACCTATCTATGATGAATGCTGCTCTTAGTAGGCTATACTTGTTCTTCTTAAACTTTAAGTTTCAAAGGAACTAGGCTAAGCTTGGTTTCCCTAAGTTTTATTCTTTGTTTATTAGGTTTTGATTTTAAGTTTAAATTAGTCAAGTAAACCCTAAGTTTGCTTTAATAGCTTGTAGCATTAGTTTCTTCTAAGCACTGCATCCCTCACTCAAGAATTGAGAAACCTGAACTGCAAGGCTGATCCTGTGTCTCTTACCATCAGGTTATCAAGGAAGGGTGTGAGTATATTAACCAAAGTTTTGTTTCATATAATACTATATTATCATATGAATCTTTGGAATAGCAGTAATGCAATTGTAACTTTATAACTCTGATTATTTTACCATTAACTTACTATTCTTGATTTTCATAAAAAAAGTCTTTAAGGGTATCCTGTCATAACCCTGAGGGTCCTTTATAAATTCTGAGGAGCCTGATTCAGGACAAGAACTTTTATCTTCTGATCAAACAGATTGACGAGCCTAAAACCCATACTATTAATATTAATTATTAATAATCATCAATATTATTAACTAATAAAATAAAACAAATTAAATTCCCATATTATCCAAATTAATATTATCAGTACACCCTAAATCAGTGACTTCTGTATTGGTAAAATACTATGAGTTTAAAATAATAGTAGGATAAATCAAATTGGGCAGATCAGAAGAGGGACAATTATAATAATGAATGCAAGCGGAGATGACATTTCAACAGAGGAGCACTATAGAGAGAAAGTGAGCCTGGAGTAAGCAATATTTTGGAATCATCCAGGTACATTGACTGTTTAGTGACCCAATTTAGGGATCCAACAAGTGCAAGGTAATCTGCAGTTGTTCAAGCCATATTCTTGTCTGCTTATCATAACCAGAGAAAATAACCATTTAAGATTAATTTGAAAACATTAAACAATTGAGATTGTGTTACAATTTGTCTGAGGAAATAAAGAAAGTGCTTCAGATATATACATTTGGTTTAGATACTCAAACATTCAGTGGGATGTCCAGAGGTGATCAAGCTGTCAGGACTTAATTTTTTGAAAATAAATGGGAACAGACTGTGTCTATCCCCTTTTGATGGGGCATCTGCCCCACATTGGTGGAGAAAGGGTTAAAAGCAGTCCCGGGGAGGCTGCACAGCTGACAGCCAATCAGAGAGAGGCTGCAAGGAGCAGCTAATAAGGGCAGAGCAGGCCCATATATAAAGAGAGCTGCAGAACAGAGGGAACATTTCCCTTTTGGGAGCCTAGGGAGAAAGATTGGGTCCCTGAAGGGCTAAGGGCACTGCCAGTACCCTGCACAGAGCAGTGCTGGGCTGGGTCAGGAGAGTGAGAGAGAGCTCCAGCCTGACTGGCTGAAAGCCTGGGTGCTAGGGCTATAGGGAAGTGGCCCAGGAAAATGGATGGTGGGGTTGAAGGAGATGCAGCATGTGGCTGCAGCCTAGAGGATCCCTGAGTTGGAACCTGGACTAGTGGGCAGGCCTCGGTCTCCCCCTACTGCCTTGCCCCTGAGGGGAGTGGCCAGGGAAGGGATGCATTGAAGCAAATGGCTAGAACCATGGGCTGCAGTTGGCCGCAGAGACAAGTGGCTGGACAGAGGACTGCTGTTCCCCCGGAAGTGGAGGAGAATGAAATGGAGCACAGCCAGAGGGCTGCCTCCTGAAGAGGACGCCATGATCCTTGAGGTGATGTGGGTCCGGAGGAGAAGTAACCATGGCGAGACACCACTGGAGGAGGGTGCCCTGCAAAAAGATAGAGCTAATTCCCAGAATGACCAACAGGAGGTGCCACAGTGGTGAGTCCCACCCCTTACACCTCTTTAGTGATGCCCTTATCCTTTCTTGCAAAAAGTACCCATTTACTGATGAATTTCAAGCTTATCTTTCACTTCCTGATAACACACTCTCTAGCTAAACACAGGAGGAAAAGAAAGCTCTCGAATACAACTAATTCATTTAGAAGGTTATGGAATATTTGTGAGTTTACCTATGGCAAAAGTAAAAAGAAAGTGACTTCTCCATCATTTGCATATATTGACACACCTCCCACATAAACACACATTTCCACTCCTTTCAGAATTCTGGTTTTGTTAATGTCCACCATATATTCAGACATCCATTTGCTATAGTTTCAGTCACTCTTTTCTCTCTCCCATGTTGTTTTCACCTAGAGTCAGATTTTACAAACACCAACTACCAAGCACAGTACTTTCTACAGAAAATAGCCTTCTTGAGAACAAAGGGACTGCTCACATAGACAGTAGCAAACTGAATAGCAAGTGACTGCCAAACTTGGGGCATTTATTTAACAGCCATCAATCAGCTACATGACTAGTGCATAATTTTTATTCTGAAGTCACTTTGATCCTCTAAAACATTTATCTAGTCCAGTGACAAGATAAAAAAGATGACTAAACACAATAAACTAAAAGCCAGTATCTGCCAAATTGATCCATATAACTGCCCCAGATCTCTCTTGTCCTAAGTAGGAGGAAATTAGTGATAATCCCACACATCACGTTGTAATTAGCGTTAGTACATGCTGAATTAATAGGGACCACTGTAGATTAAATGTGAAGTGTGAAAAGCAAAGCTGCATCCTATCCTCATTCTGTTCCATCCCCTCCCATCCACCTGCATGAAGGGGGAACTGCTCCGAGGAGCTTGCTTCCCCTCCCATGCTGCCACACTCATGATGCAGGTAGCCAACACAAGGTGTTACAGTGCATCTTGTACAACACTGCCACAGTAGTCTGGACACAATTTGTCCCACTGTTTAAAATATAGTGTGGATATCTTCATAAAAGCACAGGATCAGTTGATCCAGGGAAGCAATGAGTAAATAGACATAGCCTGCATGGTGGGAACATTAAAACAATAGGTAAGATGTCTTGCATGCTTCTACTACTGAACTGTCAAGTTCAAGGTCAGTTAAAAAACAGTTAACTTGTACCACTGTTTCCCAGGAATCCCAGTTGCTGCAGTAACTACTTATGTTGAATATTTAACCACCTGACTTACAGATCTGGATTTAGTGATGTTCTGACAAGGTCCTTTATCTCTCATCCTTTCATCACTCAAGGTGTAAGACAGGCAAGACGAAGTGTGGGAAAAGAGGCAGCCAGAATACATTAAAAGCCTACAGAAATACAAACGGCAAGAATAGTAAGGATATGTAAATAAGCATGTTTGACTCCTTAATTCTAGAGTGAAGTCCCGCATGAGAAAATCCTCTGAAGTGAATGGTGGAATAGTATTGGTTGGGTAACTGAAAGTGAAGGACTGAAAGGAGTCTCTATCTGATCTGCCTTTGTGCAAGCATCTATATTTTTTTTGTTACACAGCGTTTTTGTAACACTAGCACCTGAAAGTGCAACTAATATTACTGTGTGTGCCTGGCAATATATTGTTCATTTTAAATTCTCCAGATGCTACATGGAGTTTCTGCATATAAATTCTGCCAAGGGAAAATACTAAAAATGTGCATGCAGGTATCTTCAGACACAAAAATGCACGTAACAAACTGGCCAGGTTTAACCTACATCAAACTGCAGGTAGTATAATTTAAAATGAAGTGTGGTCCAGGGGATAAGCTGATGATCTGAGAATCTAGAAGCCCATGTTCTACCCCTGGCTTTGCTATTGACCTTGGCAAGGCACTCTATGATTCGGTTTCCCCATTTGGAAAATTGGGATAATGTTTGCCTCTTCTCAGACAAACCAATGACAAGTTGTCATAACTCTAGTCCCAGATTTGGACCTTAGCGTCCAAAATATGGGGGTTAGCATGAAAACCTCCAAGCTTAGCTACCAGCTTGGACTTGGTACTTGCTGCAACCACCCAAAAAATTAGAGTGTTTTGGGGCACTCTGGTCCCCCTGAAAAACCTTCCCTGGGGACCCCAAGACCCAAATCCCTTGAGTCTCACAACAAAGGGAAATAATCCTTTTTCCCTTCCCCCCTCCAGGTGCTCCTGGAGAAACACACAGACACAAGCTCTGTGAATCCAAACAGAGTGACTCCCCCTCTCCGTTCCCAGTCCTGGAAACAAAAGCACTTTCCTCTTCACCCAGAGGGAATGCAAAATCAGGCTAGCAAATCCAACACACACAGATCTCCCCCTGATTTCTTCCTCCCACCAATTCCCTGGTGAGTACAGACTCAATTTCCCTGAAATTTCCCGGAAAAGAAAACTCCAACAGGTCTCAGAAAGAAAGCTTTATATAAAAAGGAAGAAAAAATACATACAAATGGTCTCTCTGTATTAAGGTGACAAAATACAGGGTCGATTGCTTAAAAGAATATTGAATAAACAGCCTTATTCAAAAAGAATACAAATCAAAGCACTCCAGCACTTATATTCATGCAAATACCAAAGAAAAGAAACCATATAACTTACTATCTGATCTCTTTGTCCTTACACTTAGAAACAGAAGATTAGAAAGCAGAAACTACTTCTCCAAAGCTCAGAGAAAGCAGGCAGACAGAAAACAAAGACCTCAGACACAAAATTCCCTCCACCCAAAATTGAAAAAATCTGGTTTCCTGATTGGTCCTCTGGTCAGGTGCTTCAGGTGAAAGAGACATTAACCCTTAGCTATCTGTTTATGACACAAGTATTCATTAGGAAACATGGTTTCCTGGCTTTTTACGTTTTCAAGCCAGAATTTGGGCTGCTGTGGTTGTACAAAGGAGCCAGAAATCAGCCAGATCTCCCTAGCTGGGGATACCTTTGCATGGGGAAGCCCCCTGAGCTGGTTTAAAGTCAACAATTTGCTAGCTGCTATGCCACAGCCCCCTGCTGTGGCACTCTGGCACTCTCCAGTTGGCAGATGGCCCTTGGTAGACAGTTCCAAACCAGCATACTTCAGAACATCAATGAAGCAGCGCTCAAGAACATCCAGGCAGGAAGATCACTAGCTCTATAATCAGGTGAGTACAACTAGTTCCTTTGCAGTTCCTCCCCTGCACCCTAGCTAGCTAGTGAGCACAGCACCTCAGTGATTTTTCAGCAGCTTTCATGAAGTTGTAACATAAGGGCCATATTTATTTGTGTGACTACTTCACAGCCCATGAAGGGTGTGTTCATTGTAACATTTGTGTGAAGTGAACTTGGAGTTCCTGGGGTCCTCTGTCGATCTGCCTTGGCAGCATTTAATATGACCTGTAGCAATTTACTTTAAATTGAACCTGATAGTAATAACATTTTATTTTAGGTAATACAGTGAATGAGAGAACTGCTAACCATTACTTTAAAGTACATTAACTGAAGTATTTATAGCATAGAATTGCTCATTTTAATTTTAATAATGTTATTAGTTTTCAAATTGATTAGTAACATTTTACTAAAGAATCACAGACTTGGAAATGTTTGGTTGATTATGGAATTGGAATAATTAACAATGTCTAAACATTGATCCTACTATTCCCATCCTATTTCTTGCTTTAAGGTACTGTACAAATAATTTGATTGCATTCTTTTTTTATAGAAACTTTGTCCCTACTTTGAATAAAAACCAAATTCATCATTTGTTCCTGTGGATGGTGGTTTTTCACAAAACCAGGTCATACAGTCTTATCCCAAGCATCGTATGGTTCTAGCTGTAACCACTCAGAAAAATGGTGTGAGGGTCACTCTGGACAGCTCAGTGAAAAACATCTGCTTAATGTGCAGCAGCTGTCAAAAAAGCCAAGCAAAACATTAAGCTATATAAAGAATTGGATGGCAAATAATGCTGAAAATATGTTAACGTCATTACACAGGTAAATGGTGCACCTGCACCTGCAATACTATGTTCAGTTCTAATCACACCGTCTCTGAAAGAGCTATAGCTGTAATATTAAAGGTTTAGTATAGGGGTTTCAAACACACTCTGTAGTAAAGGCCAAATTAACCTTGGGTAAAAACGTCATTGATAAGGGGCAAACTTTACAGCCTTCTCCAACTGCACAGCTGCAGAATGTGCCCTTTTTAGTTTGCAAAATTAAATACTGCATTTAAAGATAACAGATTTTACTTCTTAATGAGGAAATCCATTTTATGCATTCTCTACTCTGTCAATTAACTTGTATGTCTGTGCATTCCCATTATGACCATCTCCTAAGATATTTATCTCAGTCACAAGTCTGAAGTCGAAGTATCTTAGTTCAACTTACCCGGTCATCCTCTTGGCGGCAAGTCTACTGCCGCGGCTCTCCCGTCGACTCCACTTACTCCTCCTGCCGAGGTGGAGTAAGGGTGTCGATTCGGGGATTGATTTATTGTGTCTCATCTAGACATGATAGATTGATCCGCGATAGATCGATTACTACCCGCCAATACCGATCCAGCTCCAGGCCCTTTTGCAAGCCAGTGAACACTCATCCCACTCACTGAAGTCAGCATGAGATGGGAACACTGTGACATGACAATCATATGGGTGCTCAAGAGCCCTCTTGCTTCCTATCATGGGTTTTTCCTTCTCCTGAAAGGCTGTTCGCATTAAATGCATTAAAGGCACTGAATTTTCACCTCTTCTTTTTAGGAAAAATTATACTACTAATGAGTTACCACCAGATTTTTTTTTAAACACACGCACTCCCTGTGGAAGTGAGGATTGATAGTTTGCTGGCTCTGCCTCAATTTTTTTAATAGACTGGAACAAAGTTCTATTGTGGGCCACAGTTCTCTCAATTTTAAAATGTGCAGTTTTCAAGAAAAGAAAAACAAACAAAAAAGTAGGACCAGATCACCAGAGAGTGTAAATCAGCATAACTCTATTGATTTTTACCAAACCAAAGCCAACTTTACAGCAGCTCAGGATCTAGCTACTATTGTTTCCATGTCCTGAGAATGGAACGAGTTTACAAAATGTTCTGAAAAGAAGGGAGTATGTATAACTAAGCCATATTATGTGTAAATTCCTTGGGCATCATCCTGAAAAAAGGTAACTGAGCTACACCAAGCACACCCGGCACCACAAAGAGAATGACATCCTGCAGCTGAAATCCTGTAGAAGGGAATAACATTTTGCTGTGCACTGGTAAGATGAGAAAACATTGACTAAAAGTCACTGAGTTTGCTGTGCCTCCCTATATGCACATCAGAGAAGTGGCATTTCTAAGGATGGGTTAAAGTAAAAGCTATTCAGTTATTAATTATGAAACTACAGAAGCGAGGGAGTGTGAGGCCAGAAGACTAACAACTTTAATGTACAGTCAACTGTCTGACATAGGATGAACTATCATTAATTTATTTTATAAAATTGATATTCTCTTTTTCTCATTCTTTAATTGATGGGATAGAAGGAAAGGGATATGAAATAAAAGTGGCTTTCCAAAAATATTCAATCCTAAGTGTAGAAGAGATCTGAAGAGGTCAGATTAACACTAAATGAACTATTTTATGGACACAGTACCAAAGGATCTCAATACAGTCTGCAAATCTTATTCCCTGTAGAAGAGTCACTTTATCAATCACTGGAATGCAGCCATCTCTAGTGGGAAGGAGAAGGTAACTGTCTCTAAATGGCAAAAAAAATACAGCAAAACAGAAAGCATGGAATTATGTGAGCAACTTCATTAGCATTTTGGAAAAGAACAATGTAATACCCAAGTAACCCATAGACAGGACATTGGCGCTGACATCTCTAATAGGGTGTAATATTGCCACTGAATTTTAAATGATTAATAGGGATCAAGGCTTTGCTTCTACATCTCAGCTGAAGGACAGCATTATCCTCTAACTCCGTGCTGTGGTTTTACTTCACTACTGCTTCAAACTGAAGCATGTCGCTAGGGCAAGGCAACGAGGGGGAAAAAACACATTTTTAATGAATAATGCACTCATGTATTCACACCCTATTGGAATAATCCTTGTACAAACTATGCCTTGTGAGGTGTGATGCTGTGTATAAGAAATTTGACCAATTTTATATGCCATGAACTGAACTACCAACACCACTTCATACAGAAGTCAGGGGTTTTCCTTGGTGGTTCCTCTATCCAGATTCATAACAGGCCAGACTCTTTCCTTAGATTATGAGAGGGCTAAGGCTGCCAAGAAGTATTATAAAAATGCTGCTTTTTCAAATACTTGATTTACTGAACATATAAAACTTCAGCAGTTTAGTTACTAACATTTTATTAAAGATAAACAGCATAAGTGAGAAACGAAAGTGAGACAGATATTTAAAAAATAAGGGAGCAGCATAGGTTATGAATTACAGTAAATATACATGGTATTATAAATGTTATATCAATGATTTTCTTTATATCAGTTCATCCCATTTGGCCAATCTTTCCTCAAATAGTTCAACAGTAATTCATTTTTATATAGTGTCCTTCATGCAGTTTCACAAAATGCTCCCCACAGAGCATTCATCATAAACTACAGAGAAAAGGAAACTTTTAAGATGTGATTTAAAGAGGGGAAATGACTCAATATTACTTGGAAGGAGAATGTTACTGATAGACTGGGATGCACAAATATAAGAGCAAATCTCCATCTGTGGAGAGTTTCCAGAGAGGAGGAATGAAGCAAATAGGAGACTACTGAATGGTTTCTTAGATTTTTTTTTGTCTTTAACAAATTAAAATTTAAGACATTTTTTGAGTTGATGAAGATGACACATTGACATTCCCTGATTCTATCAACAGGTACAAAGTAAAAATTCTTCCTATACCACAATGGCAGTATAAACTACAACTGATCTGGGGCAAAAAAAACCAACCTCTAAGGATAAATTGATAATTCAGTTTCCATTGTCAAGTAGAAAGGGACTGGATGCCAGCTAATTTTCAAAGTAAAATTACCAGAAGAAAACAGGATTTTCTGTACATGAAGGAATACCCCAAAATCAACAACTGAACTTGATTTTGAAATAAAGGAAACAATAACCAATTAAATCAGCAATGATTATGCAAATGAGTTACACCAAATAAAAAAGACAAACAAGTGATACAATGTAGTAACCATTAAAGCAACATCTTAACTAAACATGAAAGTATAAACTATACAGTAAATTAAAACAAGATTGGTTAACCATATTTAATATATCAGTTTTATAAAAGTGAATATAAACTCAAAACACTCTATGCATCAACCACCATGGTATTTATTTAAATATTTAGGATACTAATAGCATAACCGGATTGTTTACCCTAATTAAAGTAGACTAATAGCTAAGCAATATTATCATATAACCAATCAAAAATTTAATGAAGTAACTAACTTTCAACAGCTATAATTCATTATATATATATCTCTCTTAAACTAAAGAAAGAATTAGGATGAAACTAGATAGATTGGATATGACAATGTAATTGAAAGTAGTGTCACTTAAACAAAAGCTAGGAAAACCCTGACTCTACATATTTTCCTTCCGTTTTAATCTTAATGCAAATTCACAGTCATATGATCACTGCAGCCCAAGTTAAGCAATGTTTAGAGACAAGAGTCTAGCTGAAGTGTAGTACTATGACAACATGGAAGGCAAAGACAATAACACTGTGACAGTTACAATAACATTGCAGAGCGAATAAACTAACTTTGGGTTTTGCAGAAGTTTGATTAACCAAATATGTTAAAATGAATGTTGATCCAAGCAGGTTGAAGGAGCGGTTTTAGAGAGTTGATAACTAGTGTACTGTAGGGAGATACTGGTGTTTGAGTTTATTAACATAAGAGGGAGTTCTCTCGAAGATATTATTAAAGATAACAACATACAGACACCAATGGGTAAATACTGTATCATTCAAATACAGAAACAGACATATCACAAAGTACACCACTCTTGGTATTTAAATAGACAAAGGTAAAATAATTGTTATTTACATTACCACACCGAGATTGGAATGAGGCTAGCGTGGGATCTAAGGCATTAACACCCTAGAGAACCTTGGTTAAAAACATGCACCACACACCACAATTGAAGTTAGTTTAAAAGTTTTCTAACACACAGTAATAAGGATTGAAGTGATTCTGAAGTTCGAAGATAGCATTTCTTGCTCACACACTCTGTGTAATCTTACAAAGGAAAGAAATATAAGGAGGCTTTTCTCCCTGGCAGGTAATGCTCACTCACAAATGTAAAAACAACACTGTTGCAAAAGGAGTCAGTGTAAGATACATGGCAGAACAAAACAGAGATTTAACAAAGTTGTTAGTTCTCAGTAGCACTAAATGTTAGGAATCGAGGTGGAACAAGACAACAAAACAAAATTAACCATAAAACAATGAATTTCCACAAAGATATGATAACACAAGTACAGCTGAGATTGAGGTATGTATTCATCAAACCAAAGATTTAAAGGTTAGTTCTTTTAATCAGTAAGTCAAATAATTCAATAAGCTCAGTGAAATGAGCTCAGCACTATACAGGAGGTGTGAACAATTGCTGTGGCAGTTACAGATGAAAGCATGCAGTTTAAATCAGAACCAAATCAATCTTAGTTACAGAATTGTCAGATTTATTTCCTACAGTTTACTGCAGTTGTGATTCTTAGGATCATTTTCCACAATTTTAAGCTACTTTGAGTTTCTATTTCTATTTCTTTCCTACTTCTAGTACAATTTTTCTTGTATTTATTTGGAATCAGGATATCTTAACAGGATCTATTAAAGTTATTAAGTTTATTTATTTGGTCTTTTTCAATTAAGAGTTCCTACCAACCCCAAAGTCTGGTTTTATGAATAGGGCTCAACTCTAGCAGGCTCAGTGTTCTATGACAACAATAATTATGCACTCCAAGGCCAAATTCTGACTTCCTTTGAAGCACAGAAATTCGCTATGGAATTTTTAGTAAGAAACATTGATTTTCTAAATCTTTCTGCATTTTAAAGCAGACAAATTTCTCAGTTGGACAATACACATTCTTCTTCTTTGTGGTGGCACTTAGGATTCTGTCATTAGGGGAATTTTTTTTCCCCCATGCTGGTTATACTTGGGGTTATGGGGTTTAGCAACCCAGGGTCCAAGATGCTTGTCAATAAAAAACACTTCATGAAAGGAACTCATTCTGTCTTAGGGAGAGTTAAATGAACACTTCTTGCTTGGAATGGACCAGCTTTCTCTGGATCAAGCATTGATCTGCTGAACATGATATGCCAGATGTAGGTTTTGCTGCTGACCGTAGGTTTGGCTGATCACAGGTTTTGGGCTTAACAATCACTATCATCCCATTTGGTTGCATGGGGTGGGGTGGGGAGAGGACTGGCTCCATTTCATAACAATTTATTGCTTAATCAGCTTCCATTGGCCATCCAGGATTTTGGAATGTATAAAGATTCTTGTAGCAGGTTGTAATTTTATCAGTTTGACAGGTCAAGCGTCCTGCCCAATCAGCAGATGGCATTCAAACTTCAGAAAAAAACATCTTTCTAAGGTCTTCCATCCTGTTCTTGAAACTCCTTAATTTCTTCTTTAGCACTGTTAATTAAAATATACACTAAACAGAGTTTAAAAAAAACGTTTTGGCTCCATTTTCTCTTGCTAGTTCTTCTTGAACCATTAAACAACAGGATAAAAGTTTCTCATTTTTTGTTGCAACCTAGTATTTATCTTCTGGAAGCTTTATTTTTTTTTCTTCTTCTTTCTCTTAATTTTAATTTGAAGAGAATTTATCTCATTGTTCTCATAAGAGTAGGGAGAGTTTTAATCCATTCCACCTCCAAAGGCAGCAAGAAATTATCCCCAATTTGATTCTAATTTGATTCTAATTTGAAAACAACAACCAAGTTATTTAGAAATTCCATATCTTAACTCCAAATCGATAGAATAGTCTAACTTATTTTAAGCATTGCCCTAGATATTTCACAACCCAAGCAACACAGTACCTACACCAGTTGAGTGTCTTGCAATATGTTAGTTCTACCTTTGGGGAGCCAAGCCACCCTGGGGAGAGCAAAGAGGTACCCTGCCCAAGTGAAGGTGTATAAAAACACTAAGTCTCCTCAACACTTGGAGGGAAGGGAGTAAGAATTTCTCCCCCAGCATAGTCACTTTGGTGCAGAACCATGGCTCCTTCCTCAGCTCACTGGGACCACTAGTGCCATGATTAATGCTAATCACCCTACCTGTGTCTGGAGTGGTGAGAGCATGTCTTCTGTATGGAGTTAAGATAACTTTCCCTTCTAAAGTACCCACAGAACTGGAAGTTCAACTGAATCCTTATTTTCCATAAGAACTATAAATGCTACATGAGTCACGTCTTGTTTTGTGACTTGCAACATAGGGCATTTTTCATTCCTTCCTCCTGATACTGCTTGAAATATCACCTTTTAAAGAACGAAAGAACGAAAGAGTGCCTACACTTAAACTAAAGCTGATTGACACTAACATATTTCAGACAACTGACAATCAAGACAGCTTTGAACATGGGCTTCTTGCCAATTCAGAGCATTGTATTGATGATGATTGATTGGTTGATTATTATTTGTATTATCAAAGCACCTAGGAACCTTACTCTTGGACCAGGATCCTATTGTGCTACTCACTGCATGAACACAGAACAAAAAGACACCCCCGTTCCAAAGCCCTTACAACCTATAGAAGACAAGAGACAACAGATGGATAAAGACATGCTGGCGGGGGAGTACATGGAAAGAGTGAGACAAGGCAACACTTTCTGTTCCTCTTCACTTTTGATTGGTTTTTCAAACTGAAACCACTGACTGGGCTCTGGTTTTCTATGTGAGCTGTATGTAAAGTATTAAACAAAAAATGTACGATCTCAGAGGATGGAAAAACAGGGAGTCTGAAGTGCTGTTTTCATGGCTTCTATTGTAACACAAAAATGACTTTTGAAAAGAATGCCTGTAAAAAGCTGATTTTAATCAAATATTAAATAAGAGTAGCATCCACAACAAGAAAAGAACAATATTAGAGAATGTAAGAAACAATAAATAAAACATGACAATAAACGTAGTTGCATTAAAAAAATTAGGGTTTTTTTCTATTTTTTTTCATGGGGTAGTGGGGAGGGAAATGCATTTGATACTGGTAGAATGACTAAATATCACTCTTTCCCCCAAACCATTGCATATTCTCTTTCTGCTCAGGCTGCAGAAAGGGTCTGATTGTAAATGAGAATCAGTTTATAAGGAAGTTTTGCTATTGATTTCAAGGAGGCCAGGATTTCACCCATAATTCATGTTTACAAATAAAACTATAGTAAAATAATTCTCAAAAATTATGAAATGTAAAATCTGTATTAGTTAGCTAGTGACTAAGTCAGACCTGACATGTAGAAGAGAGTGGTGGAAAGCAGGTCTATCAGCCCTAGAATGGTGTAAGCTCTTTTCTCTATGAGCTGAAAAGAGGTCTGGTCAACTAGAGACACCCAAGTCCAATTAAGGGCCGCTGGTGATCTTAACCTCACTCCACCCTCTTTTCTGATGTGTGAGAGAGGGTAGAAACAAGTTGCAGCAGGGAGAAAAGGCTACACCTGGTGGAAGGCTGCTCTCCTCTGTAGAAGGGAAACACCTAAGATAACTGCTATTTGGGGAAGAACTGGTACCCAGGAGCTAGCATAAGACAATATCTTGGAAAGATATTCCTTTTTTGTGTTATGAGATTTTGTTTCTTTTGTTTGGCTTAAGAGTACTACTTGGGCCTACCCTAAGGCCCACTTCACAAATATTGAGAAATAAACCAGAATGAGGAATAAAAAAAAAACCTTTCAGAGTAGGACTGACTTACTCCACCCCCCTACTGTCAGAGGGAGAAATGCTGAGCCCAACGAGGTGAAGGAGGTGGCTCACCAGGCTATGTATAGACCCAGGGAGGCTGGAACAAATTGTATAGTTAGAGTGCTGAGAGCTATTGAACCAAAACTGTAAATGCTATATGTGATGGAAACTACTACAGGCCAGGGGCTGCACTCCTATTTCCTGCAACACTGTATAGACCTGTTTAGCCTGGGCTCACTTTCACTTATTTTGTGAGACTTCTGTGCTGCTATTACATGGCAAGAAAACTTACAGGAGCACAACTTCCCACGGAACTGTCATGACTTCAGAGTTCTTATTCTATTCCTGTTACTAGCTACATAACAGAAATGTGTGACAGACAGGATTATGGTTGTCAGCAAGGATGTTCATATACAAAACACAAAATCATTTAAGTTAAGGCATATTATATAATTTAGTTCAGATTAGTTTCAGCTTTGGAGAATGCTCTCTCCTCATTTGTAAGATGTTGTCCTTTCTACATGGCCTAAGAAATGGAGTGACTCAGTTCCACATGGTGAGTATGCAAGTAACTAACTAGTTTGGCATGTGCACAAAAATTATATTATTCAAGCTTTGGTGGAAGCTATCATGAGACATTCAACCCTGTCATTTCTGAAATCTCTCTCAAACTTCTTCTTTTAGGCTCTAAGCTACATCGTTACTAAACAAGCCAAATATTCAAAACCTCTCTACTACTGGGGCAGGGAGGAAGCTAATATTGCAAGCTACATAACTGCTATTGCCAAAACAGGTCACTAAAGGTATCAGCACTGAGTTTAATGAATATATGTGCTTTTTCTTTTTTCTTTTTTTTTCTTTTTTTTGCTACTGCTATGGGACTCTAACTGTTGGGAACTGTATATATATATATATTTTTACTCTATTAGAATCTTGGTTATGCTGATATATTACTGGTTGGATCTCATTTTTCTTAATGATATATTAATATGATATTATATTAATGATACATGATATGGAGGCTGAGTGAATGCAACAGTTAATTAATGTGATTTTAATATCTGCAACCTTTGTTATGTATATTTACGTGCAGATTACCTTGTGGTAGTTTCTCACTATATTTAAGTTTTTGAACATTTGATAATATACGCTTAGTTCTATGCTTTGAAATTCTTCACTTTTGGGTTTAATTTTACTCCCATGCAGAAGGCTAGCACAAGGCCTCTGAAATCCCACTTAGGTCCTATTCAGAGCACTTTAGGACAAGTTCATTTTAACAAAGTGGGGCTAAAGTTGCAAAGAGAGAGTTTTATCTTACTTCTACCCCATTGAATCTGCTGAAGTGTTTAACACCCAGTCTTCATTTTCCACAGTCTCTTTTTAAATCACTCTGGGCAATATTTTCACTGCAATGGAAAGCTTACTGGCAGAAACTCTGTTGGATATTTTGGAGACTAAAGTAGACTAGTTATCTGTAACAAGTCTCACTTGGAGTGAAGACAAAATTAAGCTCAATATAAGAATGAAATTCAAGAAAAACAGAATGGTGCAAACTATGGAAGAGAACACCAAGACCTACATAAAAGTGTTAGTTACAGATAACCTGCCTATCAATATGGAACATGAAGTATTAGAAAAAATGTCTAGGATCAAAATTATGAAAGTTTTGGGTTTTCCCTGAGGATTGGTGCAATTCGATGATCATTGTTAAGAGTGGTGACTTCAACCTTCCTCTGCAATTTCATATTCCCAAAAATAGTCCTACCTAAAAGTTCTCTCGTCCTTGATTGTTATATTCTACCAACCAGGAAAGGTTAATATATTGGGTATGGAAAAAGAGGTAGGTTTTTTGGTTTAGTTGTTTAGTTTTTTTAATGAATAGGTTCACTTATTTCCTGATGTATTAATGACCGAACACGCTCACAGAAAGAAGATATTGCTATTATACACAGACATTTTGACTTTAGGTTTCAAGATATCCATTTCATGTTCATTTAAAATTTGCCTTAGTAAAGGTCGTGGTGGGAAACAAGTGTTTACCTGGATGAAGCTAAGGCTTATTATGGCATGCAGTAGATTAGTAAAGATAATAACGACTTGGATACTAACAATTAGTGATTCAGCTCAATGTGTACCTCAGCGTGATTGCTTTTGACTATATTAATAATAATTTGCATATAACTGCATGTCAAGGTTCCTTCCCCACTCTGAAATTTAGGGTACAGATGTGGGGACTTGCATGGACACTTCTAAGCTTAATTACTAGCTTAGATCTGGTATCGCTGCCACCATCCAGAATTTTCAGTGTCTGGATAACTCCCTTTGCCCCCAAAACCTTCCCCTCCCTGGGTAGCCTTGAGGGACTTCACCAATTCCCTGGTGAACACAGATCCAAACCTCTTGGATCTTAAAACAAGGAGAAATTAACCATCCCCCTCCTTTCCCCCCACCAATCCCTGGTGAGTCCAGATCCAATCCCCTTGGATCTAAAAACAAGGAAAAATCAATCAGGTATTAAGAAAAAAGGCTTTTAATTAAAGAAAAGAAAGGTAAAAGAAAACCCTGTGGGAGAGATTAGCATACCAACTACTCTCACAGACAACAGATTTCAAACACAGAGAATGTTCCCCCGGGCACAAATTTAATTACACAAAAAAAATAATAATACCCAAATACCCAATTTGATTGTACCTCTAATTGCATAAGACAGGTTACAAAGAAATAAACATAAACCTATTTATTCCTTTCTATAACTTACTACTTTGATAAGAGGCTGGTTCCTTGATATTTTTCACTCTGGCTGAAACTGAAACGCTAAACAAAGGAAAAACTTCCCTCCTTCCTTTTGAAACATCTTGTTCCCCCATTGGTCCCTCTGGTCAGGTGTTAGAACTTTTTAACCCTTTACAGGTAAAAGAGGCATTAACCTTTAACCATCTGTTTATGACACTGCACAATTCTGGTTCTATACCAGCAATATACATTTGCTTAAGTTTAACTTTATTCCTTTAATTGATATTGATCATGGGTTAGCCTTTTTGATATGCTGTTTGCATTTTATGTTTGGCACTTCCATGTATGTTAAATATCAAGTTGTAGAAATATTTCTTCTTTGCTTTTTATATTCTACTTTTCTATACTCTCTAATTCAATGCCAAAAGGTTTTTTCAGGTTTTTTCTCATTGCTCATACTCTTTTTAATTTTGTTCTTATTGTTACAGAATTTGTTTTGATATATGGACTTTGTTTCAATATCTATTACTTGAAAAGTGGTATTTTTGAAATAACTAAAATGAAAAAAACCAACAAAGGTTGTGAGAAGTTGCTGGTCTCTCTCAAGCAGAAAACATTAAGGCATTACCCTTATTCCTCTTTCATATTTTAGTTTTAGTTTTGTTTTGTTTTAGTTTCTTAGTGGACTAAGGACAGATATCATAGAACAAAAGTATAAGGGATGATTCCATAAGTAAAAGAAAAGAATCATTGATTGCAACTTAACCAAGTCCACAGCTGGCTTTAGGCCTGTGGAACGTGATTACATTGGGCATAGCCATGCTCTCCCCATTCTTGTCTTATGGCCCCAACTCCATAAAGCATTTCAGCATATATTTAACTTTAAGCATGTACTTTAGTCAATCTCTTTTCAGCAAAGGGCTTAGCCTTTGGACTAGTCTTTTACATCTACTAATGTTCTGCATGCATTTTTTGTAGGATGCTAAGATGTCATGCAGCAGGGCCTTATTAAGGTCTAGATCAGTGTTTCTCAGACTGGGGCTACCGCTTGTGTAGAGAAAGCCCCTAGCGGGCCGGGCCGGTTTGTTTACCTGCCTCGTCCACAGGTCTGGCCAATCGCAGCTCCCACTGGCCACAGTTCACTGCTCCAGGCCAATGGGAGCTGCTGGAAGTAGCGTGAGCTGAGGAACATACTGGCCACTGCTTCCAGCAGCCCCCATTAGCCTGCAGCAGCTAATGGCGGCCAATGGGAGCTGCAATCGGCCGGACCTGCGGACGAGACAGGTAAACACACTGGTCTGGCCTGCTAGGGGCTTTCCCCACACAAGCAGTGACCCCAGTTTGAGAAACATTGGTCTAGATTGTGTCTATGGCTTGCAGTTTCACAAGTTTCTTCTTTGCAGGCCATATAAAAGCTACCCAGAATCACAGCCCCCATGCTCATGGAAATACAGGGGCTGCTATTAGGTTGCTCCCTCCTGAGAAGAACTCACTTGAGGCAGGGAGAAACAAGGAAGAATAGAGCAGAGCTGGTTGGACATGCAGCAAGGTGGGATAAGCTATACCTTTTCAAGAGGTCACACAAATTACTCCTCCACCCTGATGCACTCCAAGAACACAATTGGAGTGTCTTCCGTTTCTCTCCCTGGGGCTTCATGCATCTGCACCTGTCTCCAAGCAGGGCTGTGCCATAAAGGTATAATCTAGCCTTTATTGATTAAATACATAGAGAGAATAGATATATTTGCTCTCCACATTCATTCCCTTAACATTACCTTTCTTACTGCTTCCAGCCAATATATAATAAGTACCCAATTCTGCCATGCCTACTCAAGTTGTGTAGCCCTTTCTTGGCAAGCAGTCTTATTAATGTAAATGAGACCTTTTGCAGATGAAGGGCAGCTTTGTAGTGTGAATAAAGGTGGTCAACTTGGGACACTAAGAAACTGCAACATCTACTCAGGACACTCCCTACACTAACACCGGAACAAATCAACATACCTTTAGAGCCCAGACCAGGGTTATTCTATCTACTACCCAAGATCCACAAACCCGGAAATCCTGGACACCCCATCATCTCAGGCATTGGCACTCTCACTGAAGGACTGTCTGGATATGTGGACTCTCTACTCAGACCCAATGTCACCAGCACTCCCAGCTATCTCCGTGACACCACTGATTTCCTGAGGAAACTACAATGCATTGGTGACCTTCCAGAAAACACCATCCTAGCCACCATGGATGTAGAGGCTCTCTACAAAAACATCCCACACATAGATGGAATATAAGCTGTCAGGAACAGTATCCCTGATGATGCCACAGCACAACTGGCTGCTGAGCTGTGTGCCTTTATCCTCACACACAACTATTTCAAATTTGGTGACAATATATATCTCCAGATCAGTGGCACCACTATGGGCACCCGCATGGCCCCACAATATGCCAATATTTTTATGGCCGACCTGGAACAACGCTTCCTCAGCTCTCATCCACTCACGCCCCTTCTCTACCTACGCTACATTGATGACATCTTCATCATCTGGACCCGTGGGAAGGAGTCTCTGGAAAAATTCCACCACGATTTCAACAGCTTCCACCCCACCATCAGCCTCAGCCTGGACCAATGTCTATGGGAGGTCCACTTCCTAGACACCACAGTGCAAATAAGTGATAGTCACATTACCAACATCCTATACCGAAAACCTACCGACCGCTATGCCTACCTTCATGCCTCCAGCTTCCATCCCGGGCACATCACATGATCCATTGTCTACAGCCATTGTCTACTGAGGTACAACCGCATCTTCTCTAACCCCTCAGACAGAGACCAACACCTACAAAATCTCCACCAAGCATTTTCAAAACTACAATACCCGTACGAGGAAATAAGGAAACAGATCAACAGAGCCTGACATGTACCCAGAAGCCTCCTACTGCAAGACAAACCCAAGAAAGAAACCAACAGGACTCCACTGGCTATCACATACAGTCCCCAGCTAAAACCTCTCCAACTCATCATCAGGGATCTACAACCCATCCTGGACAATGATCCCACACTTTCACAGGCCTTGGGTGGCAGACCAGTCCTTGCCCACAGGCAACCTGCCAACCTGAAACATATTCTCACCAGTAACTGCACACTGCACCATAGGAACTCTAGCTCAGGAAACCAATCCATGCAACAAACCTCGATGCCAACTCTGCCCACATATCTACACCAGCGACACCATCACAGGACCTAACCAGATCAGCCATACCATCACTGGTTCATTCACCTGCACATCCACCAATGTAATATACGCCATCATATGCCAGCAATGCCCCTCTGCTATGTACATCGGCCAAACTGGACAGTCGCTACAGAAAAGGATAAATGGACACAAATCAGATATTAGGAATGGCAATATACAAAAACCTGTAGGAGAACACTTCAACCTCCCTGGCCACACTATAGCAGACCTTAAGGTGGCCATCCTGCAGCAAAAAAACTTCAGGACCAGATTTCAAAGAGAAACTACTGAGCTTCAGTTCATCTGCAAATTTGACACCATCAGCTCAGGATTAAACAAAGACTGTGAATGGCTTGCCAATTACAAAACCAGTTTCTCCTCCCTTGGTTTTCACACCTCAACTGCTAGAACAGGGCCTCATCCTCCCTGATTGAACTAACCTCATTATCTCTAGCTTGCCTGCATATATATATACCTGCCCCTGGAAATTTCCACTACATGCATCTGACGAAGTGGGTATTCACCCACGAAAGCTCATGCTCCAAAACATCTGTTAGTCTATAAGGTGCCACAGGATTCTTTGCTGCTCTTAGGACACTGGCTAGCTGATTTGCCTCATAAATATATTACATTTCTGAACTTCTAACAAGCAATGGAAAAAGGAAAAAAAATGCAGTCATGTTCAAATGTCACCACAATATGCTGGTGACCATGTATAGTGCAAGACTAAATTTCATGCTTCCCTGAACCACAAATAATTTACAGGGCTATAGGTCACGGGCTTAATTTTCCTATTAAGTTGGCAGTCATCCTGTCTAGGTATTCACCATTTAGCATGTATGAAAAATCCCTTTTGTCACAAAATTCTATTCATTTTTCACATTTAGCAAAAATAATCAACTGAAGCAAGAAAGTATCACTTTTAAATTGAAAGTTTTATTACATGCTTTACATCGGAAAACTTTTCATGATAAAACCATGCTAGCAGATACATATGTATTAGCGTTCCAGTTGTCTCCTGTTGACTAGAATTCATGTAGTTAGCTTCCTCTTTATTACAAAAAGAAACCTACACTACTATATGGTAACAGCTAAAACACTACTTTAACTGTACTGCAAACAGCAGTATTCTGCATGTTTACCATACAATGTTGTAATACTCTATTTTTTTGTTTGTGAATGGACAGAATTAATATTATGTAGCCCAATATTTTAAAACTTGAGTGCATAAAGTTAGGCACCCAACTAAATATCCTGATTTTCAGAGATGCCAAATACCCACAACCATAGGTGCTGGAACTAGAGGTGTGGGGGATGCTGCTGCAGCCCCTGGCTTGAACTGATTTCCATTATATAAAGGGTTTATATACAGGGTCCAATACCTCTCAGCACCCTCGCTATACAAATTGTTCCAACACCCCTCTTCACAACTCTGACTGAAGTAAGCAGGTGGGAGAGGGCCTGGAGAGGACAATTGCAAGAATTCTGCACCTCTGAAAATTAGGCCAATTGTTTGCGTGTCTAAGTATGATTTTTATGTGTTGATTTTTTTATCTCAAAGTTTCAAAAGTTTGGCCAAAGGACATTTTCTCTAAAGATCTAAAAACTCCTTGCAAATATAATTAGGCCCCATAAAATCCCTGTGAAGTAGGTAGGTATTTGCCCCTACCCCAAAAATCTCAGCCAGAACCAAAAAAAGAAAGAAAAAAACCTTGTAACAAATCAACCTAAAACAAAACCACAAAAATAAATAGAATTTAAAAGAGAGCCAAACAAAACAAAGAAACTAAAACCCTACCTCAGGCAGAGTTTTACCTTGAAAAGGGAGAAGAAATGCCAGAGACTTTATTAAGTCCATGAGGAACTACACTCTCAGTATCGATTTTGTATGGAAGGGATCTTCAGATACTAGGTAGTGCACACCCCTAAGATTGATAGATGTTGCAGAATGGAAATGGAAGTGCAGAGAGGTTAAGTAAAATATCTAAGGTAACATAGTAAGTCAAAGGCAGAGTGATGGATAGAATTGTAAGAGTTACAGAACTTAATCTTTTGCTCAAAAACTGCACCATAAGGCCATCATTCAGCAAAGCAGTTAAGCATGTGTTGAAGTTCCATTGATTTCCATAGAATTTAAGCATGTTCATAAGTGCTTTTCTGAATTGGGCTGACAAGGTTCATTTTAAGCAAACAGAGAATCAACCTATCCCTGGTCTTTATGTGGGTGAGAGAAGGGAAATAAGGAGCTATCCCCCTTGCACGTATAAGGGCTGGAAAGAATTGCAGTCCCTTGCTACTCCACTAGTAGCACACAGTGGCCCAAAAAGGGGATCAGAGGGGCAGAGGATAGGCAGAATTTTGCTCTGCCCCCCCCCACCCATGATAGAGGCCTGATCCAGAACCCACTAAATAGAAAGATTTCCATTGATTTCAATGGGGTTTGGATCAAGGCCCAGTGGAACTGGCTAGCTATGCAATGGAGAGTATTTTGCACCCCTTAAAGAAGTGCATCACTATGTGTCTGCACACTGCTGAGGTTCCAGGAGATATTGTACCTATAGCAAGATGCCTCCTGGTGTTGCTCCTGGGATGGTGCAACTATGCACTGCCCCAAGGCAGGGCTGGTTCTAAGTTCACTTATAGTAAATGTATAAGGTCACTAATGAAAAACAGCACCTCAGCTTAATTTCCCTTTATTTAGCAATAAGCAACAAACATCAGAGTAGTAACTGGTTTATTTTAGGTTATTGGAAAAACAATCAGCAAACATTAAACAGGTGTATAATTTCAGCCTCCCTGTAGACTTTGCCTTTTCAATATAGGCACAAGTATTGTCAGGTGTATTTGTCCCCATAGCTTTGAGATGAATTGATATTTCAATTGAAATAGAATCTCCATTCTCAAAGCTCTTAATCTTGTTCTTTCACTGAGTGTCAAATGAACTTCTACTTGCCTTAAGACATCTTTAGATCAAAGATGAGAACTTGATAAATTATAGATTTTTTTTGAGATCTGCCAAAGCCAGTATGCAAATTTCTCCTCCCCCCATTTATGTCCATAACCCTCATTGTATTTAATAGGATTTAAACAAAAAACATGTACATACAAAACCATTTTACTGGCAGTATCCATAAACAGGAGCTTTAAAAGAGATTTAGTGCATCTGCCAATAGTAAAATATCTCTCAAATGTTGATTAGATTAGTGTCCCAACTAGAAGCAGCATACATAGTTATATCTAGCTCATTCATCCTGGATGCACAGTATCTTCAGCATGTTTCTGAGCTGAAATTTGATGTGCAGTAACTTGAAAGTCACTAAATGCTCTGAACTCAATTAGGAACATATTTTACAACAGATTACATTTTCATAGGCTACAACATTGTAAGTTGTTATTCCACCATAGAACATTTAAAAGTAATGTAAATAAAGCTCAAAGAAAGTTGCCTCCTGCATATATATTGAATTATACACAGTATAGCACATATTACAATATTGGAAATAAAAGGAAAGACTTCCTGCCTGCAACAATTACATGTAGAATAAGAGAGGATGAATGCTGTTCAATTTTCATGTCAGCTACTTATAAATTCAGTGAAAACTGCCGCAGTAAGTAGTTATTATTGCCACTACACTACAGAATTAAACAGTGGTCAAGGAAAAGAGGCTTTTGACATGGAAATATTCTGCATAATACAGTCCCTCAGTGTCAGGTTTCAGTCAGATGCCTGTTCTATCCTATACAAAGGAAGATGATTTCATGAAATATAACAGAATTGGTCATTACTTGTAGGTGGGCACATAAGTACCAAGAACTGAAATCAATAACAGAGCAAGTCAAAAAATACATCTGTTTTTAGCATTTCTAATGGCTTGTCATGCTGTACTGATGGCTGTTTGTTTTTATCCCGTTCAGTATAACAATTATATTTTCAGTGGGGGAAGGTTGGGTTTCAACCTGGAGGTGCCATGTTCAGAGAATTGGGGGACTTAGGAAAGTCTGGATTGGTATATGTGGGGGTCGTCTTGGGGAGAGATTGCTCCTCCTGTGATGAGGTGTTTCCCTAAGCCCTTTCTAATGCAGTGGCACTGTGGATTGTAGCTGTAACCAGTCACTGGACACAGGGAGATGCCACCCTTGCTCCAGGGATCTCAGGATAAGGGTTTCAGGCTGGGACAGGGCTTTGCAATCATCTCCTCCCTGACAATAGGCTTTTGGTGTGCTGAGACCACTGCCTATTATGCTGACCAATATTGTCCTATTCTTTCCTTGTGTTCCTCCCCTACCCCTACCTGTCTATATTCATTTATCTCTTGTCCTACACTTAGATCATAAGCTCTTTGGGGTAGATGCCACCTGCTTGTTCTGTTTGTACCATGCCTAGTGCAATGGGATCCTGGCCCAGGGCCTAGGATTGCTAGGCACTGTGGTAATACACATAATACACTAAAATAGTAATGCATGTGGTGTGCAGGCCTGTCTTAGATTTTTGTTGTTCACTGGTATTCTCAAACACATTAGAAAAGGGTGTTGTTCATACTGCACATTTGAAATCCAATTAGAATTTCTTAGGGACCATTCTTTGAATGGAATATGAGGGCATAAGTTATATAACGTGCCTCTGAATGGCATATACCTGTCAGCACTTAGAGAGGGTTAAATATTTGCATCACCCTGTTGTACCACAGTAGAGCTTTCTGTCTAACCGAAAAGTATAAAGAAAGAGAGGGAGGATGAATCTAGGGAAGAGTGTTAATGTTAACTTGGAGGAAATGCTCTGAATTATCGTGCCCTGTAATTTATAGCCTAAATTGCTAAAAGCATGGATTGGCTCAATTTAAACAAAACTGCAATCTGAAATGAAGTCCTTGAATTGAAATAAAGGAGTTGGTTACATACTGATAGTGTCTGTAGATGAATAATGTTTGGGACTTTTCCAGTTAGATGTTTTGACTATCCCTTGAATGTACTCTCTCTTCTGGAAATATTTGTGTATTTTGTATTCTTCTAGTCTTATGGACTCATCTTCAAAATTGCTACTTCTGCAGCTTTTTAAGCAGTGTTTAGATACCACAGTGATAAGTATTATATAAAAACGTAGGTGAGGTAAAGATAGTGGGAATTGGGGAATTATGCCAAAATGAGTTGTTCCCCTGGCACAGCACGTATTTGGGCTCTTGTTGGGTATTTTATGTATTAGTATATGAATTCCATAATTTCAGACCACCTTATCTCCAGCTAAATGCATTTATAATACGGACATAGTCTATCAACATGGTGAAAGGCAGGATTTGCCTGATGGAACGGGCACCGAATTAGGAGTCTGGGAGACCTGGGTTATGTTCCCAGTTCCACTACTGGCCTGCTATGTGACCGTGGCAAGTCATTATACCTCTGCTTCCCCTCCCACTGTTTTGCCTATTTAGGCAGTAAGCACTTTGGGACATAGACTCTTCTTCATTATTTAGACATTACCTGGCATAATTAGGCCCCAACTGAGACTGAGGACTTTAGGTGCTAAAATAATACAAATAAATAATAATAAAAAGGAATTACACTTAATAATTGTTACTTAACTATCACTTTCATGGGAACACAAAATAACTAGTCAGGGTCAGAATGTTTTTGTAATAAGTATTTTGGCAATGGCTTAGAGGCACCAACAGTTTTTCACATAGAGTACTTCTCTCATGTCAGTGTAGCTATTGTGTGCCTGTTCCTCCTTCTTCAGATTCCATACTCCAAATCAGACTGATCGTCTGAGGACAGGGTAAACAGTTCTGTTCTCCTTCTGCCCTCTTAATACAAAGATGACATTTTCAAAAACTTCTAATCCTCATTAATTTAGGGGCAACATTTTCAAAAGCACCTAAGTGACTTAAGAATCTAAATTCAGCTTTGGTCTGGAAATAATATCTTCTCCTGGATCTAGATTACATTGCACATTATATAATCGTAGCTAGGCATCTAACAGGGATTAGAAAAACTCATGCTATAACATTTTAGCACTAATATAATAATTCTTGCAATTGACTCTAGTACTAATAGCTGTAGGTGAGGGCATTCACTGTGTTCTAAGTACTCAGTCACATATCTCAGAGACCTGCAGGGTACTTCATCAGCAACTAATTTAATCCTCCAGTTCATTTCATGGAGTAGAATAACTACTGAAGTCTCTCTTACTCCTTAACCCCTTCTTCTCCTAATTCTCATGTTCAGTTCCTTGTTATGGGTGGTGCCAGGTTCACTGAAGGTGAGCAAAGGGGAAGATTTTTGTTAAGATATCTTGACGCTTTAAGGTATTTCCTTTCACTTGTTTCTCTCTCTCTCTTCTGGATTTCATCTGCTCATATTTCATACAGTGTTGATATGATGTAGTAAGCAGCCCTGGGTACAAATATGGTCAAACTGTAAACAAACAAACCTAAATAGTTGAAACACATAGAAAATCCATTTTGCCTGGTCTCTTAAACAGGGGTTCCTTTCATCACTCTTTAGGCTTAAAAAAAAAGAGGAAAAAGGAATTTTGATATATATAGAGCCTATATTATTCACAGAGGTCAGCAGTCCTCACCAAGAACTCCCATTGGATGGAATCCTATTGAATCCAGTGGGAATTGGATGAGGCAGCAGCACTGCACGCTAGAAAATGCTCAAGGAGTTCTTCCCTGTATTCCTGAGTTCCAAGCTTGCAACCAACTAGCTCAGCTGGTTCCAACATGATAGTCCCCATATTGTCATGGATCTGTTTACTCTTGGGGCGGGGGCCTCCAGCTCTTTAAGACAGACATACTAGATGGAAGTTGTTTTGCTAGGATGTTTTACAAGGATGAAACCTTACCCACTGAGTCTCTCTAGTTACAATATATTCCCATGAATCACAGCTCTTAAATTAGGCACACTCAGTGGTGAGCTGGAGCCGGTTCGCAGGAACCGGTTGTTAAATATGGAAATCCTTTTAGAACCAGTTGTTCCAGGACAACCGGTTCTATAAGGGCTTGATTTAACAAAGGCTCTGGCACTTCGCCCTGGCCCTAGCTCACTTCCCCCTCCTCCCCTGAATGCTCCGCCCCCCTTCTCCTCCCCCTCCCCTGCTTCCCGCAAACATCTGATTCCTGAAACAAGCAGGGGGCAGGTAAGCTGGGCCATGTGGGGGAGGGGAGGTGTGGCTGGCTTAGCAGCTCCCTCCAGCCTGGCACCCCCTGCCCGAGTGTTCCCAGCCCCAGCTGAGTGCCCCTGGCTCCGGCCCAGCCTCCGCGGCACCAGTGCTGGTGCTAGTCCTGGCCCAGCGGCTCTAGGCAGTGCAGTAAGAGTGCAGGGAGGGGGTGTTGAAAGAGGGCAGGGGAGTTTGGGGGTCATGGGGGGGTGGATAGCGGTGGGGAAGTCAGAGGGCAGGGAACAGGGGAACTGAATGGTGGCAAGGGTCCTGGGGGGGCAGTCAGGAAGGAGCAGGGGTTGGATGGGGTGGGGGGGGCAGTCAGGGGCAGGGATTCCAGGGGCGGTCAGGGGACAGGGAGAAGGGGTGGTTGGATGGGGTAGGGGTCCCGGGGGGCAATCAGGAATGAGAGGATGGGTTGGATGAGCTGGCAGGGGGTAATCAGGGGACAGAAAAGGGAGGTGAATGGGGCAGGGGTCCCGGGGGGGCATCAAGAAACACGGGGGGTTGGATGGGGCAGCCATGACCCTCTCCTGGAGGTGAGGAGGAGGGAACCTGTTAATATGTTGGCAGCTCATCACTGGGCATACTCGTGGGCCTCTATACTGGTACACAGATTTATCTGAGTCTGGACTATATCCAAACAGTAGGCTGTATAGTCAGCTTGGCCAACATGAGCAAGAAAAGAATTAGTCAGCTATACACAGGGCATAACTATGGCTGCGCCAATGCCAGTGCAGGGTAGTGCAGTGGATGGAGGAAGGCAGTGTTAGCAACTGCAGTGTTTCTCTGCTCTATTCTCATTGTGCACCCACATGAAGCTCATGGACAACACTAAACTGTATCTGCACAAACCATGGCATGTGCAGATACACAAATGGAACATTAAAGACTCCCCAGTGTGCAACTGTGGTCACCCAGAACAGACCATGGAACATATAACAACTCAATGCCCGATTCACAAATACCAAGGAGGCATCACAATACACTCCACTACTCCAGACACAATTATCTAGCTTAACCATCTAAATGTAAATTATAGTTGTTGCTCTACATTTACACCAGCCATATGAAGAAGCAGAAGAAGATTGTGCACCCAGCTGACTGAATCAGAAGGACCACTTGCTGTACCATTTCCCCAGGGGTGATAAAGGAATGTTTCTGCTCATGTTCCCCTCATTCTAGTGGGAACAACAAGCCTTTGGAGGAATAACATAAGCCCCTGATTCAGCAAAGCATTTAAGCATGTTTAAATGGTAGACTAAATAAGGATGGACTTAAACATGTGCTTTAGTGCTTTGCTGAATTGGGACCTAAATAAACAATAATGATGATTCCTGAAGTTGCATTATTTTCTTCCTTTTCCTCAGTGATATGCTACAAGTAGCTTCTCTTATGACATTACAACATTATCTTGAAACACTTTAGAATTAATCCATAAAACTACACATTGTTAATATCACTACTGAGCTCAGTCTCAAGAAGAGATGAATCTGTGCTGGCTTTTGTATGCCATGCTCACAAAATATAAATATCGATATTTAGTACAAAAGATTTTCACCAACACTTCTCTGAACTTATTTCCCAAGGAAAAAACTCATCATTCAGTCCCAGGAAAAGAACACATTGAGCAAGATAATAAAGAATAATAATAGAAGCCTTAATATCTGTAACATACTGCAAACTATACTGAAACAAATTTGAGATTTACAAATGAAGGAATTAATGGAACTGGAATATGACTATGTTGGTTTCCCAATGTGTTTTATTTCCCTAGGGTTGAATTTGCATTCAGAGTGTGTTAGATATTTCTCTGAAAGAGATTACAATATGGAGGACAAATAACTAATTTAATAGAAATGAATCAGACTGTGAGGTTTGTCTTTAAAGATCTAGCTCTGATGAAAAAACTTCTCCATTAAGCTCTCAACTTAATTCCTAATATACAGTAGGAAGTTAATATTGGAATCAAGTATTTGACTGATTTTTTTTCTGAAATCTGAACGCATATAATTTACTTTCATGCAAACTCTGAGATAAAAATCAGTGGGTGAACAAAAATCTAGTTCAATGCTAATTGTATTTTCTGAAGAGTGCTGAAAGAGAAATGACGTGTTTTATTATTTGAGGCATGAGGGGATATACTGGTACACATACTTGTGATATTTTTTTCACCAAATCTTATATTCTAATATACTTGTAGTTGATTAAATCATAAATAAATAAAATGTTATATAAAACTAGAGTCCTTTTTAGATGGAGAGAAAATCCAAAATGATAGCAATTCTGATTTTTGTATTTCTTTGTGTGGTGTCATTTATGGATATGAACAATGATTTTCCACACTTATTCTGTTTAAAAAAAAACTGCATATATTTCAATATTCTCCACAATTAAAGAAAATATAAAACTGTAACTGTCACTCATCACTGGAAAGAAGAGCATCATCATGTGGAGTTAAAGAGGTGGAAAGTTAAGAGGGAGATAGATGGGTGAAATTCCTCCATCCACAATATATAAATAACTGGGGCACGTAGACCCAGATTTTCAGCCAGTGTAAATCAGTGTGCCTGTATTGATTTTAATGAAGCAGCATGGATTTATAGCAATTGAAGATTTGGCCCTTAGTGTCCATCCATCTTGGTAGTGAAGATAGTATTTTCCCATCTGTTTCTCTCACAAGAGCCTTCTCTTCAGCAATAAAGGAAGATCAAATGTATTTCCCTCCACAGTTCATCAATACTGCTAGGTTGGTGAGCCTCCACCCACAATGGTCAATGACGAGTTAAGAGGAGAGCTCACACCTTCCCTCCATCTCAGTGGGTGATGAGTTTGACATACTCAAGTCCAGTGAGTCTAGGGACCACGTGGCTCAAATTCTTGATATCTTGGCTGGCTGTGTATTGTATTATGCTGCTGCTAAACATGATAGTTACTTTATCAGTGCTTTGTCTATACCTAGGGCCTTTTTTTCTACCACATCATTTCTCCTTAATGTCAGTGTTTGTGTAAGTTACATAGAAAACAACCTCGACAAACCCGAAACATGATTTCTGTGATTATTTTTCAGATACCTAATACTCAATAACATGTATTACTTATTGTTCTATGGCACATTAAGGAGGTACTTCCTGATAAATGTGCAAGCTCCCAAAGGGTAAGCAACAAAATTGATTCATGCAGATGTTAGGTGCAGAAAATAAAGTTTCCTAGCAGTATTGAATGTTTTGATTGATACTTAGTGTGTGCGGCAGGTATTTCATAGTGGGTGCAATCATCCTTGTGCAGAAGCTCCCCCCAATAAACAAAAAACTTTAGCTGCCTCTTATATCTCAAAATGGTGTTCAATGGTACAATAGAATTTCACCCATTGTTTATACTTTGAGCTAAAGAGCATGACAGAGGAAATGTTTTCTGGCATAATATGCAACTTCCAGTATATTTGAACCAGCAAAATATTTTCTCTCTAACTCAAAAAGGCTATTTTTAAAGAAAAGATTCTGAACACAGAAGAACCATCTTGCTAGGAAAGCATTCATTGTTCCTGCTGTGGTAAAAGATCACAGCCAGGCAAAACTGGGATGATTGGTATGGCTTTGTGCACTCGCACTGATCTCTACAATCCAACAGAAAACCTCAGACTTAAAAATAAATATCCTTAACATTTTTTTCTTCACTGTAAAAGTCACAATAGAACAAAGGCAATAGGATATGGCTGAATGTGTACTAACTGGATTTGTCGACACATGCTACCATACTAGTATAGTGCAGGAATCTCTGCTTTTTGGCTTTGAAAGAGGGATTTGGGGGCTGGGCGGAGTGGTTTAATCTCCCATCTTAATCCTTACCTTTTCATGATGATGCTGTTGCAGTCTCTAGTGCAATTGATGTATTACTCTAGTAATTAAGGTTATTCAGTCATCCTGTCTCATTTAAAAAATAATCTTCCTGGCCAGTCTTCCCATTTTTTTTCAAAAGGTGAAAATACTTGATTGGCTGACCTAAAACCTAAACACTCATTTTCAGTGGTCATTTATAAATGCATAACTTCGGGGGGGGGATGGGGGGAAGGTTGCTAGTAATGAAATGGAGACGCTGTAAGAGTTAGCAAAGATCAAAAAATTCCATTAAAGCATATGATGATATAGAGGACACATTTATTTTCTCACCTTATGTGTTTCATCCACCGTGTATGATGACTCACTGTAGCCAGATTTATGTAGCTTTCTAAAGTGTTCTCATTCTCAGTGGCCTGTGCATATAGGCACCTGCCACTCATGGGAGTTCCATTCTCAGACACTCTTAAACTGAGGCACAAATTCAGCAAAGTCCCAACTCGTGGATTTAAATTAAGCCTCCTGAGAACATGACTTTGCATTGCTCAGTTCATCAGGATTTCTTCCCTGCATTCTAGGTATGAGGAGGTACTTGTCCTATAGCGGGGTGACCAAACTGGCTTGCGAGCCACATTCGGCTTTTACTGTTAAAATGTGGCTTATGAAGCTCCCCCCATTCTCCACCTACCAGATTAGGGAGAAGCTCAGGACCTCTGCCTTGCAGTAGTGTGGTGGGGTAGGAGCTTCTGTCTGGCAGTAGGGGTATGGAGGGAGAGGAGTGTCTTGGGACTTCAGCCCTGCAGGGCACATCCTCTGGAACTCAGGGCTTCAGCACGAGTGGGTGGCTCTTGAACTTCTGAGGATTGTCATATGTGGCTCAGAGGGCCAGTAGGTTTGGCTACCCCTACCCTTTAATTAAAATCAAAATGGCAGGAGTAAGAGCAGGAAAACCCAGGGAAGCAGCTGAATTTCCTGAACAGATGACCACTTGACAGACGAGCCCTCACATGTCTGAAGAGAGATGAAATTCATAACAATTTTTAAACTAATGGAAGAACGAAACCAACCTCCTCCCTGCTTTTCTATGAAAGTGGGATTTTTTTTACTGGTTTTACTTCCATAGTCAGAGGTGGAAATTTCATAAATTACAAGTATTACAATTTTGTAATATTGTTATGAGCTGGGTGAAATCTTGTTATGGTCTGAGTTAAAAGCTCATTCAAAATGACATGTGAATATGCCCTTCATTGAAGATAGCTGTTATAGACAGTTAAGGGACCACACCTGAAACAAGTCCTTGTAGAATCTGCCCAGAAACTAACACCATGGGCAGAGGTTTCCAATACATATTGTGCTGGGGTGTGTCTGTCTGTCTGTCTGTGCATGTGAGAGAGAGCGAGTGAGGGAGAGAACACACGCAGAAATAATAAACAAGGAGAGCCCGAGAGGCAGAGGCACAATGAAAGAAAGTCAAGCAGAAGCCTGTGAGCACATTGTGACACCGGTAAAAGCGCGCGAGAGAGATTTTGGATCTGTTGGCTAAAGAGGCTTGGGTCTGTAAGCTCAGGTATTGCTCCTTTTGTTCTTGGTTCCGCCTGCATTTGGAGAAACAGAACTTTGTAAATTCCTTGCAAATAAACAAAATTGTATTAAGTAAATTCCAGACTCCAGCAATTAAGTCTTCCAACTGGAACAGCCTGGAGTCCTGAAATTTGACTAGCCACTTGGGTCGAAATGTGTGAAATGTTCTTACAGTTATTTGTTGTGGTTATTTTAAACCTTGTATACCAGTGATTCACCATAATTCCTGATTATAGCAGAAAATATGAGAAAGATCTTTTTTTAAAAAAATTGGATATAGGAAATAGCCCCAATTCTGCAATTGGATCTGCATGGGTGAAACCCTGCCTACATGAACATAATTATAAGATTGAGGTCTATATATATTTTCAAAACCATCAATAATATCATTAATTGATAGTCCATTATGACTTTTTAAAACTGCCTGTGGGAGATTTTGTACCTTGTCAACCCCTTTGATTCAAGGTGGGGGAGGAGGTGAGGTTAACCTCGCCTCCCTGTGTCTATGTCAGTCTTACTACCTTCCCAGTATTCAGGGCTGTATGGCCCAGTGGCCAGAGTCCCTCAAATCCACCTCCCTGGGTGGGGTAGCATGGCCCAGTAGCCAGAGTCTTTATAGTGCGCTCCTAAGGTAGCATGGTCTAATGGCCAGAGTCTCTAAATTCTTCTCCCCTCAGAGGATAGCATGGCCCAGTGGGGTGAGAGAAGGGGGTCTGTGAACTGTGTCATACCCCCAAAAGGGGTGGGGGTTAGAGACTCCCAGTAGGGGAGCCCAGGCCCACCCACCTTCACTGGGTTCTGACCCAGGGCCCTTTCAGTGACAGCGTGATCCACCACGGGTCAGCGGGAGATCCTACCACAGTACGCTGCCCTCAGAGTGGTGGGAGATACCACTCCCTTCCCATCCCTGGGTCATTTCCTACCAGTCCTCCAAACATAGCAGTCTTTGTGGCATCAGGGTCTCCAGGTTCCTCAGAACCTCATGCTTCCTGGGGTCCTACAGCTACCAGTCTCTGGGCCTGCTTCCTGGCTCCTCAGCTCCCTCCTGTAAGGCTTGCAACTGCTCCTGGGCTGAAGCCTCTCCTTCCTCTGCCACCAGGCCTGACTGTTCTGCAGGCTTTTATGCTTGACTCCTGGTTGCAGCATGCCCAGCAGAGCCTCAGGAGAGTGGCTTCCTCTGCCAGCAGGGAAGGGTTAACTCTCTCAGTCCCAGTGTGGGGCCAGTCCAACCCCTCACACTGCCATACAATGACATTTTTTTTCAGGGTTTGTTTTTTTTTAAATAGGAAAAAAATAAAATAAAACAAAAATCCAAACAATGAACAACCCTTTTCTTTACAAACATTTAAATATATTCCAGTTCAAACATTTAAGGAGCCTCAATAGTTTAAAATTATTATGGTTAATGTAATCTCAATTTAAATGTACCTTTCCTAAAATATTAAATCTAGAGTAGAGTATGGTTAGAGTATATTTTTGCATTGTAAAAAACGTAGGAAGATATAAAGTACAACTAAGCCAATTCAGCAAAGCAGTTAAGCATGTGCTTAAAATTAAATATGCACTAATATGTTTTTCTAAACTGGGGCCTAAAACTACATTCCCCACTCACCACTATTTCTTGCTTAAATAACCCCAGATTTTGCAGTGCATGTTCTAAGAGTCATTGTAGCTTTAGCAATATTTCAGGTACATTAGAGTGAATTAATGTCACAGTTTCATTGAGCAATGAGATTTAAGAGACTACAGCTCAGCAAGCGAAGTCATCCTAATAATCTGTTGTTCATATATATGCAGTCATGTATACCTGTGCTACATCTTCCCTGTACATTTACCTTTACCTACATTCAGGACATAATTCTGGTCCCAATGTAGCCACTGGAGACACTGCCTTCAATGAAAGCATATGTGTTTCTCCTACAGCTATCTTCATAATTCAAATACATTTAGGAATGTTTAAGCAAAGCATATACACCTGATTACCCATAAGAGAGCAAAACTGAACAATGGTTAAAAGAAGCACAAGAGAAGACTCCTCCCTGATTGAACTAACCTTGTTATCTCTAGCCTGATTCTTGCTTGCATATTTATACCTGCCTCTGGAAATTTCCACTATGTGCATCCGACTAAGTGGGTATTCACCCACGAAAGCTCATGCTCCAATACGTCTGTTAGTCTATAAGGTGCCACAGGAGTCTTTGCTGCTTTTACAAGAGAAGACTGAGTCTTGACAATGAATAAAGGATCCAGGAATGCAGGAGGGACAAAAATGGATGGAGAATTTTAAAGATTAGCGTAGCTCAGCCGCTTTTCCATTTTTTGGGATGCAATTGGATTCAGGCAGAGAACATCCAGTTGACATTCCTGGGGAACCAGGTCCATATTTCATTAATCATCATCTTTATTACTGATTTTATTAAAGGATTAGATTTCCACTCTAATTTTTTTAAATAGCTGCAGATATTTAGTGGACTTTGGAATTCAGAGTTGTGGCTCTAGGAAGGGAGCAAACTTATACATAAAGGAATTGCTCCTGCTAATATATACATATAGTTTCAACTCTACTCACATAAGTAAATTTAAGCACTTATGTAAGGGTTTGCAGATCAGGGCCAAAATAATTGCAGTATATACAATAGTTTGGCAGAGAAGGATTTCATTATAGCACATTGATCCTTTAGTGCATTCTGAAGTGGTTGATTTTTCAGTTAGAATAAAACAGGATATTATCTGTTGCTAATTAGATGTACAGTTTATGTAATAGGGATCTCTAATATTTAATAGTTCCATACTTCATGGGTTTTTTAATTCCATTAGTGCCTATTGCAAATGCAAGAGATACAGAAGAAGAATCTTCCTTTACAGTAGCAGAGACACTTGGGTTCATTTTTACATTAGGTGGCACTAATTCCCTATTAACTGATATTAACATAATATGCAGTTTCATAAAGTTATAATTTAGTGCTGTTACACTTTCAAAGCACAAAATACAGTGCCAACCACAGGCTTCTCTCTAATCATAGACAAGTTGTGGTGACCTTCAGATGTTGTTTAATAGAAAGTCAGATTGTGTGTTTTAAGTTCACAGACACTTCCAGAAGCTTAAAATTTATTCAGCTACACAGGCTTGGCAGAATTCAATTATTATTTTTTTACAGTTTAGATGGATAATATTGATGTTTATTTTAAGCATTTTAAAATTTGTATTCATTTACATTTTCACAGTTGTAGGAAATTATGGTGGATAAGACAATGTGAGGGTCAGACAATAATTAGGTAATGACCATAGACACTGAGATTTATAAGTTAAATCTTTATAACATTTAGAACACAAATTGTCATCACATGCCAACATAAACTAAATACATTAAACTCAGTACAGTCTCAAGAACATTTTTCTTCAACTGTCTATAAATTTCAGTTATCATCAATGGAAATATTTTTTCATTGGTTGTGTGTGTTCAGTGAAATTTAAATTTACCAACATTTAGCTATAAAAATCTAATCCGTCCAAGCCTAAATATACAGTACATATTCCTATTACACTAATTCCTAATGTCAATAGTTATTATTGCACAGGATTTCCATTATTCAGGTACCTGAATAAATCCAAATAACTGCATACAGCAACTATTACTTTTTGTTATATACAATAGGAGTTTCTTGCTGCAACTTCATAAATATTGCAATATAATCGTTACTTTAAGAAGTGAAGTTACATACTAAACAAAGTATTTCAAAGCTACTAAGCTCTGGTCCAATGTGTCATAAAGTTCATTGTTTTCCAGTATCCCATTAATTATTTGCATGGCTCAGATAGTCTGTCTGGTACAGGCACAGGACCTGATTCTCCACTCAGTTTCACCAGTTTTATGCCAGGGTAACTTCACTGATTTAAATGGAGTTGTAAAAAAAATTAAATATTAATTATAGCAGCAATTTGATCCTGGATTTCTCACATCCCACATGAATGATCTAACCACTAGATTACAGAGTCAGGCTTTTGCTCCCTGGTCCAATGAATCTTTAATTACTTATAAAAAGGGGACCTGCTCTAAGAGGAAAACTTTCCACCTTGGAGATTACATTACATTACTTGTTGAGATATAGAAGAGTGAAGTTCAAGTCACTGCACCAAATCAATCAGAGCAAGGATTTGAACCCAGGTCCCCTTCATCCCAAATTCTCTAACTACTGGATGACTAGGTATAAAGGAATAGTTACTAGCCCCTCTCTTTTTTGTGAGAAAGGGCTGACATAGGATTGCTGCCTAAAAGGATTTGTGGCTGTGAAATCCAAGTGGAGATATGCAACTAAGTTCCTTTGAGGGATGGGGCTTAGGACACAGATTGAAGGCTATGGATTCCACTGAGTGGCAGGGTGTATAAATTTAGGCATTGCACAACTCAGGCTAAGCCCCCTTGTGGAACCTAGTCCCTTGGCTTTTCTCAGGTGGGTTGATTTCTCTCTCTCATTCCCATCTCCAATCCCTGCATCCCCAGAACAAAGTAGTTCTATCCTGATGCAGAATGGGAAACAACTCTGACTTTCATGGGATGGGAAAACCTTTTCCCACTCTGCTCTAGAGATGATTTCTCTGGGAGAGAAAACTGCAATGAAAGCTAAAGCACAATGTTAAGGCATATATAAAATAGAGCAGAGCATGTTAGTTATTCTTATTTATTTTTGTTTGTTGTTGATATTTCCATAATCCCCACTTCACTCACTGAAAAGTTTAAATGTATTTTAAGAATAAGGCCAATCATACTAAATCACTCTGGTGTTTTAAATTAACCACCTTCTCTTTTACTTTTAAAATAGACATGAGAGTTTTTTTAAAAAAGTACTGTTCAGGGGCTTGGAACACAGCAGGGAAAAGCATTCTGAATACTTTACTTGTGTATGTCACCTGCCAAAGAGTCAAAGAAATCAGATGGGGTAAACCATTTTATAATTATGTTTTCCCCTTAGCTAATACTGTGCAGTACGTTACCTTATGGCTTTAATTCAATAGCAATTTTTTTATGATGTGAGTGTATGGTGTTTGCAGTTGATACCTGTCAAGTTAATTGCTTAAGAGAGCCAGGAGTCCTATCCAGCACTAACACTGGAAAGTAATTGACATATTTGTTGGGGGTTCTTTTTTAATGGATTCAGGCTGGTGGGCTGAACTGATGATATAAAGGGGTGTGATCAGTGTCCCCCTCTGTTCCTTTGTATTTCTAAAACTGACACAACTGGGGAAATGGGAGGGTAGCAGAATGTATATGTGCACAATACATCTCAAACAAGGGGGGTGGGATAGCTCAGTGGTTTGAGCATTGGCCTGCTTAAACTCAGAGTTCTGAGTTCAATTATTGAGAGGGCCAGTTAGGTATCTGGAGCAAAATCAGTACTTGATTCTCCTAGTGAAAGCTGGGCTCAATGACCTTTCAAAGTCCATTCTAGGAAATAGGATATCTCCACTTATTTTTTAAAAATATTTACTGTAAAGGTAAGTACTTATTTTTCTCTTTCAAATGATTGCACACATATACATTCCACTCTAGGTGACTCATCAGCAGTTTCTTACAGATGGTAGGACTTCAGAATACTTGAAGAGAGACTGGCTGAAGTCAGCATCATCCTGGGAATCTGTAGTTATAAAGTAGTGTCTGGAGAAAGTATTAAAAATGATCCTTAGTTTGGGCCAGGATTGAAGCAGGGGGTGGAGGGAATAAAGGTGGTTTTATGTCCACAGAGGGTCTCTTCAGTCCCACCACAAATTAGAGAAGCCTCAGGACTATCCTAATTTGCGCTTGAGTTCCCCCGGCTTTAAGGGGCCAACATGGCATCGAGATGCATCGGAAGAACAGTGGTTCTCTGGCTATGCACACTCCGCTAGGCTATGCTGCCAAGGTCACTCCCTGCAGTAGGGTAATACTTCTGCCTACATTAGCTCTACACCACATGGGGAATTTATAGCATTGGGGGAACTTCAGCTCACCAGATTTACAGCCAGAGTATAAAACTCAGCTCTGAATGATTGGGGAACTAGTTATGAGGGAGAACTTGCTAAAGCCTCAGGCCAAACCTAACCCCTGCTTTTAACCTTACTAAAGTCAAGTAGTCAAATACAGGTCCCCTCTCTTGTGTTTCAATATATATGGCTTGTGGAGTGATGCAGTCCTCTGAACTGCACTCCTCTGGTCTGCTGTGAATGAGCCAAAGAGAAGGTACTCTAGTTTGAGAGGATATGGTCAGCACATTGAAACTCGTGTGATCTGTGATTTGAGGGTTCCATACCTTGCACAGATTACTTCTGCTGATGGCCAAAATAATCTGTGCAGGGAGCTCTCCCTGATTGGGTCAGAATATACCCCAATAGAAATTCTGCTTTCACAGCCTTAAAGAATATCCATTTTCCCTTCACAAAAGGCTGGCAACTAAATCTGGAGCATGCTCAGAAGACAATATTTCAAAATTCAGTCCTGTGCAATTGTGACCCAGAGAAACTATGGACTGCAAAAGATTTGATGCCCACTTCCAGCCCAAGTCCAGCAGAGACTACTTTAGACTTTCTGGCACCCTGCAATTGAAATATAGACAAAGGTGAAGGGCTTGAAGGGAGTGTCAGAAGGAAAAGGCAGCATGATGATAGTGTTGGGGATGGAATGATTGGGGACAGAGAAAACCAGAATTCTAAATCAGGGTGAAGGAGACTAGCCATCAATTAACATCTGGATGTGGGAGGAGAAAGAGAAGGGAAATCAGTTTGGAAATAATTTGAAAAAAATAAAGATTAATTCAGGGAAAGGAAGAGAGTGCTAACTGGGCTTGGAAAATGCAGGCGAAGGCTTCATGGGCTTTTAATAAAATCCAGGGCTCATCTACACCGAACATGAGTTGAAGTTAGGTCTGAGCCCAGATCTGAATTCTGGGGTTCTGTGAAATCCAACCTCCAACCATAATTTCACAATGAGCCTCTATAATTCACAGTAGACAAAACCATAATCTCATATACAAACATCTGCCCAGTCTTAAAGTACCCAGAATTTGGATCTGAAATTTTGCAGCTTGAGCCTTCTCTCTTCTTTGAAGAATCTTTTGAGGTTTGCTTTCCACAAGTGCAAAGGAGATCAAAGTAAATGGTTAGAAAATTCCAGACCCCGCTTTTCTCCAGCCTGTGTAAGATCTCCATGTGCACTGATGTCGAAGAGTGATTGTTTTCTCAGTACAGATGCTACATTTGTGAGAAAGAGAAAGAAAACCCTTGCTATACTGTTTGAATAACATTCTTCATTGCCCTGCTTCTTGTGCAGCCAGTTTACGCCACTGTAGAATGAAGGTGACATACTGCCAAATCAGAATGGTAGTGAGCTGCACTTCTTTGTACTGATATATGTGAAAACACAACATTGGTGAGACTGAACTAAAATATTGAGTCCAGGGCTGGTGTCTACCTTTTAAAAAGAATGCAGGAAAATAAATTATGTTGCAAAGAAGAACCAGAAAATAATTTGAAGGCCAGAGAAATTGCCTTACAGTAGAAGACTGAGTTCAATGTGTATGGTATCAAAGAGATGATTGAGAAGCAATTGTATTGCAGTATATAAATATGTTCATGGTGAGACAATACCAGGTACTAAAATGCAGCTTGATCTAATACTGAAAGGGACAAAATGAACCAATGGCTGGAAGCTGAAGCCAGACAAATTCAGATCAAATACAGCACTTTTTATTATTAATTATTATTATTATTATTATTATTATTAACAGGGAGGGTAGTTAGCCACTGGAACAAACTATCAAGGGAAGTGAGGGATTCTCCATCTCTTGATGTCTGCAGAGCAAGACTGGATGCCTTTCTGGTAGATATGGTTTAGCTGAGCACAAAATATTGGGCTCAATGTAATGGCCTATGATATATAGGCAAGTCAATTAGATGATGTAATGGTCCTTTTCTACAAGGCCCCACAAGTCCTTGAACCCACAGTCTATAAAGTTGCTAAGTAGATAGCACCTCCATGCCACCATCTAGCAGTATGTGCCTTGTGTTCCATTGCCCATGACTCACTGAGGACACATATTATGGGCGTTCCACCTCAATTGGTCTGATAGGCAGCAGCTTTATGGCTTCTGATTGACTCCCCTCCTATATAAACCCAAGGGGTGTTCCCAGAAACATCCAGGTAAAGAGATCTCCTGTAGCTGCCATCCCTGTGCTGACCTTGACTTGACATCCATGATTTGGCCCCTGAAACCTGGCTCGTACTGATTCTAGTCTAGAATCTTACTACGAACTCCTCTGCTACTCCCAGCCTCAGGTTTGCCTTTGATCCTGACACTTCTGAGTTTAAAATCTACGATGATGTAAGGCAATGAAGAAACAGGTCCTTTGTTTTTTCAAGAGCACGTTTTGTGGTGATCAAAATGTTTTATTGAGGAGAATTAGTTGACAGTTAAGAGAAGCCATGCTGCATCCATGAAAACATATATAGTGGATGTCAAACAGTACAAAGGCTGTCAGTAATTATTGCATATGGTGCTTGAATATAGTGATATGCCCTGAAAGGAAAAGCCACAGGAAACAAAAACCCACATTCATGTGCTTTAAGACATATATTGAGGAAAAAAATAGACCAAATATCTTTTGCAGCATTCAGTCTGCCTAGTCTTTGGTATGTCACTTATTTCAAGTGTGTGTCTTACGCATTGTTTGGAAAAAAGCCCCCAAACCATCCATTTACATAGCAGCAGGTATGTTTACTAATTAGTTCATTTCTTTAAAATGATGTATAAATCATGCAAGATGCTACTTGGTCTATCTAATCTACCCAAGTATTTATGCTGCGCTCATCACTGTAGTATCTGAGTTCTTATGAGTCATACCGCGACAGGAGATGCTACATGTATACAAGTAAGGCTTTGACAAGATTTGTGCTACCCTCAGGAAAAGCCTCCTCAGGTGGTCTGTTGTGCCATGCAAATGAGTCTGTTCAAAGAATTATATGAATAAGGTGAATTATAAAGTGCTCAGGAACATTAAGCCACTTAAGTTTCTCAGCTTGCTGAACATTTCTGTCCTTATAATTTTGAATACATCGGTTTGAAAAGACATGGGTGCATTATGTACAGTTTTGTATAACATTTGATACGTGATGGCAGGCAAAAAGAATACGGAGTCATTGGGAACTCATTTCAACAGTTACATTCAGAAGAGTTTACAAGAAGCATTGCATCATTAGAGAAGTGAAGAAAAAAATGTATGTGGGTCAAGAAACAAAACACTTTCAAATTTATTTGGACTCCCTTTTGGTGTAAAGCAGAAAACCAAGGTAACTGGGTTATTAAGACACTAGTCAATCTGCCCACACCACCACCTGAGATATCTTGTTTTCAGTTATGGTAAAGGCCATACTTTGATACTGTAGAGGGGTCATAATATGGATGTAAGTGTAACTGTCATGTCAATGTAATGCTGGAGTAGCATAAAGGGTAAATTAGAGTACCTGAGAATTCAGTCTGAAACACCTGAATAATGGCTGTATTTGAATGATGTAGACTAATGTGAAATGTATTAAAAGCCAACCTACAGACACGGGACCTGATTTGCCACAGCTTTGCATATGTCAGTTATTTACACCTGTGCAAAGTGGGTATAAAATGCCATCAAAAGAACGACAGCATTTTATAGTCCCTTTACACAGGTTGTATATGACTCCATTAGGTGCAAGGCAATATAGGATCAGGTCTCTCAAATGTTTTGGAATACTGCTTGTCTTGATTTCTTCCGATCTTCAAAATTATGTGAGCAAACAGTAGATCCTGTGCTCTGGTTACTTAATTTTTACTCTGTAGCCCCCATCTTAGTCTTTAAGAATTGTGTGTGTGTGTGATTAACACACTAAATGTGTCAATCCTGTGATTAGTGCTATATAAATCACCATGATAAATTCAATAGATAGTATTCCCATTCAAACAAAGCCTTTTATTTATACTATAAAGGGTAAGCAGAGAATGAGACAAGGATGAAAGTTAAGATTGTACTAGAAACCTCAGTAAAAAGTAGAAATGGTCCCAAATCAGAACTTTGCATCTGAATACACACACAAAAAATCCATATGGATCCAAATGTTGTGACTCATTCTCATTCTTTTATGGGGAAGTTTGGATGTGAATACTCTTCCAAAGCTGCACTTCATTACAGCTGGCCAGTTTCTAATCAAAGGCAGGTTTTTTTTAATACGAGAAAAAGATTGTTCAATTTTACAGATGCTCTAAGATTGTGTATTGAATTGATATGATCGCAGTGGCTGGCTGTCACAGTAAAACTCAATATCCAAACTCCCTCTGGCATTTGACCAGTGTCTGAAGTTTACTCAAAAATAAAACTTGAACACTTCAATGATTTTCTGTTGGAGTCCAAAGACTTTCCTGAAGCACTGGCGCAAACAGTGTAGTACTTGCATACCCCACTGTGTAGATGTTAAGACCTAACTGGGCAAAACAATTCATTTGTCAACTTATCCTCTTGTGGAGCTTTCCGGCAAGAGGGTATTGATGCAGTGCTGCTGTCTGGAACTGAATGTTACTGGCACGTATACCTTTTTCTTGATACTATTAGACTCCCTATAAATGCAGACAATCATGCCTGTGGATCTAGTTTAGTGGCACTGTCACAGGGACACCTTGAACAGTGCCTCTGGCTTTCCTAAAACAAAAGTCACAGAAGTTTCTCTCTCTCTCAAGAATGAAATATGAAGAGTTTATTTGTCCTCCACTGAGCTGGGGAAGAACGTGTACCAAAATCTCTCTCTCTCTCTCTCTCTCTAACGAGATCATAGAGTTGAAGGCCAGAAGGGACTACCAGATCATCTAGACTGACATCTTCCAACACCACCCAGCACCCACATACTAAACACAACAACCAAAATTAGACCAAAGTATTACAACCCACAGGAGATTAGACTATTCTGTGCCACAGGTAGACAGTAGTGAAGGGATCAACATGTACCAGTGCCCAAGGCAGGGTCCTGCAGGGACGTGATTAAGTGAGATATACCCAAATAATCTTTGCAAGTGAACCACGCCCACATGCTGCAGAGGAAGCGGAGTGTGTGTGGGGGGGGAAAACAAAGTCACTGCCTATCTGACCGGGGGGGAAATTCCTTCTCATCATCACATATGGGGATCAGTTAGATCCTGTGCATGTGAGTAAGAATTAGCCAGCCAACCACCTGAGAAAGAGAATGCTTGGTACCACAAATGGAGCTCTGTCTTCAAGACCAGCACTGCAAACTGCTTTTCAAACTTTGTCAGAAGGAATCACTTAACTCACCACATGAATGCATCTACAGCTGGAGTGAAGATTTGTATGAGAGCACAGACACACTACACAACAATCTAGGACATACAGTTTTTAAAAGATTTCCAAATAACTGAAACTTCACAAGGAAAGTAATTATCTATTCTGGAGGTTCACCAGGGCATCCCTGATTAATACCCCACTCTCGCTGAAAAATGCAATGGAATCTTTAAAAACTGTTAGTGGTCAGGATCTCATTATTACATCACACTCCAACAACAGAACTCACTAGCAGAATACTGTGGTAATAGTTCAGCGTTGACCCAAGGGGAATTAGAGTCCTGAATGACTAATACCAACTCCTAAAAGCATGCTGAGTTTCCCTTAGCGTGTGTCTCATACAGCTACTAACAAGACGAAGCTCTGCTTAGCTTGAAAGAACTGATGAAATCATTACTCAAGGTGGTATGACCGTAGGCATCTTTTATGTTACTTTTATACCATTATGGCCATTAATGTAGCCTATGCCTATTGCTGCTGGAACAATTTGTTTTTGTTTGGGGATAATGAAACAATGTCTGTTTACAGTTTTTTCATTATCCTACTGTGCTTTAGAGATTTGTTGCTGCTTAATTACAGCTAACCCTTTAGGACACATAAGTAGTCTTTAAATCACACATCAAATGAGCATTTTGAGCACTTCCCAAACCCATTAATAAAATCAAGAATTCCCCCCTCCCCTCTACTTTCTGCTGAATTGCAGCACATAAGATGTAAAACCACAACAGGGCGTCTCAGACTTGTTGGCATCATCAAAATTTATGGTCACTTCCTTCTGTGAATATTTGTCTCCTCTGTTGAAGGGAAAGGAAAAGCAGATATTTGTCCATTTCTAATAAGCACGTATAAAATGGAAACCAGTGGAGTTGGGTTTTGTTGGCTTTTTCTAGGTATACATTTTCTGTGTGTGAACCTGTTTTTTGGGGACCAACAAAACCAAAGTAGTAGACGAGGGCACTCTCATCGGGGCCAGACCCAGACCCAGACACAAATGCCTTATTTTCTATAGCTGAGGAGCCTTCAAAATAGGCTGCCTTGAAGGAATAGTGCAGTTTCCCTGAGTGTGATCCAAAAGCAGCTCTACATCCTGCAGGAGGGGAACCTTAAAAAAAAATGAAAGGACTTCTGTGTGACATCACTATATGTGGGAGCTAAACCAGGGGCAAATGTGAGCAAGAGAGAGAAGCTAGGATATTAGAGATACTTTTGTGTGGTTCTTGTCCAGCTGTTTGGTCTGAAGCAATCCCAGTCCTGGGTCAAGTACAGTAGTATTTAGTCAGATATGTCAATATAGAGGCAACTGCCTGAAGCCAAGAGATACTGGCATAAATTGTGGCTTTTGCCTGCCAGAAATTCATCTCACAGAATGTCCAGTGAAACTTTCCACAGAAACGCAGGCCTACTTTCTGGTTTATCTACTCACAGAGTGGCATGTGCACTGAAGTTAACAGAGGCAGCTCTCCTCAGTTTGAGGGACAAGCAACAAAAATTTTCATTGTTACTGTGTCAAATGTTTTCAAGACTGTTACCGTGAGCTGGCAAGTGTCAGACTAGTTGTCCGCTGTGGTAGGATAAGTAGTTTTAATGCCACAAATGAATAAACACTGATACCCAGATCCTCTCAGGTATTTAGGAACCTAACTCCCATTGAGTATCCAGAAACAAGTTGGTGCCCCACACATGTCCCTGACAAGGTGACATATCTATTTGGTGTTTTAGGGAAAAATTCTTGGTACCAGATGCACCAAGAACTACTTTGCGTGCTATGAGCCGGCTTCATTCCAACTTTGTCCCTTGAATAAGTTCTATACTGAATTTTACGTGCAGATTTCCTTTCAGTCTGAAAGTTCAACACACCAGAAGCTGAGCAGCCAGCATAAAACTACCACCATAATAACATCACACATTTCATATATATTTCACATAGCCCATTGTTTAGACTTCTATACAGACAGGCCCATCTTCAGAATTTGGCACAGTGCAATTAATCCTTGAGAGAAGGAAAAATTAGGTAGCAGAAGAAACAAGTTTAGAAGTTCTACAGTTTCAAATGTTGTAATTAAGCTCTCAGCCAGACAAGTTTCACCTGTCTTGCAGTTTAAATTAGCATTTTACACAGTCCAGACATTAGCATCAACATAATGAATAATGGTATTTTTTCCTCTATATTGTGCTTTATACACATCCACAGTCCAGTGGTAAATTTTATAGCCAGAGGAAATAGAGTGAGAAATGCCTTCTCTATTGTTTTTGACATTATAAACAATTTCAGGAAGGAGTTCAGGACAGAAGGCAACATAGCTTTTTTCAAATAGATTTATTTGTAAGAAAAGAAAAATCTGTTAGCAATGGGAGGGCGAGACTGTAATCAGGTAATTGAATGACCCATTACCCAACCCACTGGCCTGGCACCAGACAAATTCTGATCTGGTATGCCATATGTTATATAACCTCATTGCTGTAAAACTCCAACCAGACTTGTATAATCAATGAGATTCATCCACAGTCAATTCCTGAGGTGATAGCACAATGAGGAACAAAACAGATTCCGAAGGAGAAAATATCAAAAGACAGCAGTGAAGTAAAAAAACAAAAAACTTTGCAACAAACATTGCTTTGGACTACCTACTCTTTTTTTAATGCATTGTAACCAAAAACTATCACATTCCATGAATTGGTAGAGGGAACAGACTATGGAAATGGCATGCCAGGATCAAGCAGGTGTTGGTTCAGCTATATATATATATATAGTTGAGAGTATATACCAGTAACCTAAGGGTAAAATACGTTACTGCGCTGTTATATTAATACCACAACTAAGCATTAAAAACCCAGGAGATTCAGAGTCAAATAAAACTTAAAAGAAAATCAAACATATTCAGCTAATTAAATGCACACTTTGGGCACCCAAACGACCTTAATTCTACCCTGAAGAGATGTCATTCAATAAACCATAAAATCATACTTAATGCATCATAAAGTTTGTCATTTCAGATTGAATTAAATTTATTTTAAAAGACACCATAGTTCTAATTTATTCCCTCAATTCATTATTATTTATTTGTTTTTGTGCTAGCACCTTACCCCAGTGACAATCCAAGACCACATACTTTAGGCATTATATAAACACCGAACAAAGAGACAATCCCTGCCCAGGTAGTTTACAAGCTCTGAACACTACTCCAGGGCAGAGTTAAGGTTATTTAGGTGTCTGAACTGTGCATTTTCAAAGCTTAACATAAGCTAGAATTGCTGGAACAGTTGTTATGGGTGACAGTGATACTGTGGTTTAGTATATACCCACTATGATAAGACCTGTAGTAACAGTAACAAACTTCAGAGAAGTAACAGTAGAATATTTCTTTCATTGCGTATGTACACATTTAAAAGCAAAGTACATTTGGCTTAAAAAATAATACATAATAATACCTTTAAGCAGCACCAGCAAAAGCAACAGGAAGCAATCATCTTCTCTTTTCAGCGTGTCTGTATACCTGAATAGTGGCCATTGAGGAGGGTGAGGGGAATTACCAAAATAGTTACATTGTAAACTAACTTGCTTTTCTCTCAAACATAACAGACGGGCTGCAGGGTCAGGAGCAGAGACCACCTTTGCCTTACTGCATTCTCCACCAATATGAGGGAGCATATGGGACATGGCTCTGCTCATCAAGATCTGGCAACAATTAGAACTACAGCTCACCTAAAACAAATAAGGTTACATATAACAGGAATGATAATTAACTTCATTGCCAGCACCAGACAGGTTTCTGCCTCCAGATGGTAGCAACGGCATTTCTGATGTAAGGTAGTTCTTTTCTGACTCTCACTCTTCCTACTTCTTTCTTTAGTTTCTTTATATATATTTGTTTCAGATACCTAGAAGAAAGGATCAACCAAGTATACAGTATTATTTCATACATCACGGCTGCTGCTGACTACAAAGCAACTGGTCTTTTTTTGAAGGCAAGCAATTATTACTGAATCAGTGAGAGCAGTTTTTATGAAGAATGGTAGTATTTGACCCTTCTTAATTCATTTATACCAAGAGCTCCAGAAAGATCTCTTATCTTTCCATAGTCCCTCAGAATGTCTCCATTTATACTCAGATTCCATTTTTCCAACTCACCTGTCACTCTCAGTATGTGCAGTGCATGCTTCCTAAACTCTATCAGTATGTTCAAACAATTGGTAGGAAAATATATTCTAAATATATATACACAGAATTTGCTTCTACTGAACACCTGTTCTAGGTTTCCCTCATCTGTATGATATCTTTGTTGGATTATTAACATTTATATTGGGTATTCAATTTAAAAACATGTGGCAGGGGCAGTATGTCCTTGTGTAGTGGTGATGGCTGGGGAAGAATCATAATGGGCAATGAAATAAGCAGAAACAAGGATCTTTTATTTATTTATTTATTTATTTATTTATTTAAAGAAGTTATATGTTCTTAGGCAAAGTAGAAAAATCTTAGTATATATCCTGTCATCTCATTATGTATGTATCTTTGTAAGTGTGCACTACTGTGGTATCTGAGCACCGTTCATGAGAAACAACACTATTTTCTCTTCCAGCTGGAACACTTTTAGGGTATGTCTTCACTACCGGCCAGATCAGCAGGCAGTGATCGATCCAGTGGGGATTGATCTATCATGTCTAGTCTAGACGTGATAAATCAATCCCCGAGTGCTCTCCTGTCGACTCCTGTACTCCAACTTGGTGAGAGGCGCAGACACAGTCGACAGGGGAGTGGCAGCAATCAACTCACCATAGTGAAGACACCACGATAAGTAGATCTAAGTATGTCGACTTTAGCTACGTTATTCACATTAGTGTCTGTGGATAATTATGTGTTTGAATGAGTCATTACAGGAAAGCTAACTTGAAGCACAGTGGCTAGTATGGAAGTTGTGAATGTGACGAGGGTGGTGGACGTTCATATTTCATCTGGCAAGGTGTTGCATAGTGTTAGTCCAGCTCCTGTGAAAGTTCTGTTTCTTGAAGAACAGAGTCTCCCCCTATTTCCCCACAGTCTGTTTTCTTTGGTGGAATGAAGGTGTCATGTTAGGTCACTATTGTGGAAAGGATATATAATCTCAAGTAACTGGGGCCAATGCTATCCCAGGGATTTGAGGGGGAGGGAACATTGGCACAGTGAACAGATCCCATACCAAGGTCAATGAGAAGCAAGGATTGGCAAAAGAGAAAGATGTATTCCCAGTAACCCATGGTAATGACAAGGTAAGTAGCAACATCCCGCGTTTCCTGAGTTTAACTCCCACTGCAGTAAATGGGAGTTTTACATGCTAGAAGGCCTTGTCTTCACCTGAGAAGTTACGATTTCTTTACCTATGAAAAAAAATGCTTCTTCATAACCTGTTATAGAATTCCTTCACTCCAAAAGCAATTTTAGTAAGGACCATATTGAACTATAATTAAAGATTTATGATTCTATTAAAAGGTAATGTTGTAGTTAATCCTTAATAATAAAACACTTCATAAAAGTTCAGTGTTGCACACAAAGCTGACTGCAATTGACAAGTTCTGCAAAATATGTGTTGTAATTCAAAGTGTCAGCAAAGATTGTACTGTTACAGTTCCCTTTCAAATAATAATCCATAGAACTGTAGATTAATTTAAGCAATTTTGAGATATATATTTTATATAATCGATATCTATACAGATATCTAAGAGTGCAATGCTTCAACTTTCATGTTGAATAAACCTATGTGAAGGTAATCCCATTTTCCTCACATGGGCACAGCATGAGTTATGGTGGCAAGGTCTGGCCTAATTTTCTTTACTAGGCCGTGATACCATTACACATGTTGAATAGTACCATATCATGAGTAATACCTTTGAAGTCAATGGGACTACTTGTGGAATAAGGTTCTATTCAATGTAAAGGTGAGACAATTTGGCCCATAATAAATATTGTTAATGAATTAGAAAAATGGCATGAGATACATGTCTCAGCATGTCCATTATGCCTGGTGTGCTCCTTTTCACAGTTGGATATTCTTTCACAAGATCTTTTCTCTGTCAAATTAACAACTAAGTCTGTTAAAAATATTGTGGTTCTGGAGAAGGAATATTTCTGGTAGGTAATCTTAACAGACCTACCAGCAAACACTGCTGGAGTTCAGAGTCTGTGATGAAATATAAAGTCAAGTTTCATTGTGAACAACTACAAAAAAAAAACTGGTAAAAAAAAAACTATGTAAGTGTCATCTGATCAATGACAGCTACAAAGCTTTGACGTAGAACTTCCCAATGTTTAGCAGTTTTATAGCAGTTTTCATCGTCAAGGCTGCTTCTAAGAATTACATAATCTATAGAACATTTCTCCCTATCCCCCCTTCCAGTTTTGCCCTTGCAAAAGAAATGTGATAGGATTTTTCCCACCCATTTATGGTTTGTTTTGGGTTCCTTTTTCTACTCTATCATGGCTTCTACTCAAAGGAGTCATAAAAATATTAAGTTTCTTAAGCCTACTACTGCTTTTTGAAGTCATAGAGTCTGATTCATTATGACTGGCCAGGTTGGGAGGTGTAATTACATCTCTTTGTAACAACTAATATCTCTGTATCCCAGAAAGATTCACCGCCTAGGAAGGGTATGTGCCATTACATCTCTGGCAATGCCTTTTCCTGGTCAATATCTTCCATCCCCTAAAGGTTCCAGAAGGTACGGCTGCTTTCTTTCATCACAACTCCAGCCTCCTCTAATGGACTTTCTGCAACTAAAGTCTAGCATCAGAGTCAGAAGCTGGCATGCTCACTACTGAATCTAATCTATAATTGACATTTGCCTCTACTAAGAGTTATGTCAGAAATCCTGAAACTGGATCCATGTAGGTTCTGGTTTTGTGAGTGTTAGAATAGGCTCTATGCTTACATTGTCTGTGTGTGTGTGTCTATAATCCAGCAAAATGTGCTGCTCAGTTTGTTTTTCCTCTGTGACTCATTGAGCAAGAAGTCTCCCATTTTTGCCTTAAGGTATGAGAAAGGAATGATTATTTCCTAACAGTTTTTATCTGACATACTAGGACACAGAGTCCGAGGGTGTCAGATAAAAAGAAATGGACTCTGCTGCTGACATACCACAAGTGCAATATAAATAAGGTGTCTGCCTAGCAATTTAAATGGTTCTTCAACTTATAATCATTATTTGTTGTCCCTTCAGAGCACGTGAGGCTGAAATGATATCTTAACAGCTGTTCAAAAGAAGCCATTTGAGTAGTGAAGAATGTAGCTGACAATCTCAGTGTGATATTTCCTTTACTCTGTCTCTAGAATGTGATTTTGAAAGAGATGAAATGTTACTTTGAGGCAAGAGGAGATATAGTAGCTTACTGTTTGTGCCTACATGAGTAAGCTCTTTTACCTGCTATGTTAGAATGGGAGTGCTCTTTTAACCACAAAAAAGTCACTTTAGTGGCAAATATTGAGGAAACATGAAATTATTGAATATGTATTACAAAGCAAAGTATCTATTGTATGGACAAGTAAACACCTATTTCTGCTGCAGCAACATGTAGCTACTATTCTGAAGAATTAGTCAATATTTCTATCATCTTGATCTTCTGAGCAAGTGTATTTATTTTCTTATCTGCACTGTAGTGCCCTTTCAGTCATGTTTAGCTTTTTTCCCCCTCCTCAGCCTCTAAGCAGTGTGCTTTTGTATGATTTTTCAAGCTTTAAATTGATGAGTGATGTTCAGCCAGGTCCCAATTAGCATCTCACACCAGTTTATATGTGGACATGATCTTTGGATAGCCTAGTAGTGTTAATTATTTGTCTGATCACCACTAGGTCCCATTTTTCTTTATATCACTGTTTCATCAATGAGGCAAAAACTAAAAACATAAAGACCAGCCATTATAGATCATTTACCAGTCAAGCCAAGATCCTTTCCTCATTCCACAGCATAGCTTTCCCTGATGAAGCTTTGCCAGAATTATACAACTGTAAGCAAGATCCCAATCTAGACCTCAATGTCTAGCAAATAAAGATCTCATTAAAAAGCTTCATAGGAACAGAGGAATTGCACTGCTGGATCAGACCCACAGTTGATTTAGTACAGTATCATGTCTCTAACCATGGCCCATAACATGCTTCATAGGGAGGTGCAAGAAACCTTATAGTTAATGTATATGGCCCCATTACCATAGGATCAGAGCATCTCACAATTTCTAATGCATTTAGCCTCATGACACACCTATGAGGAACTGAATAATCCCTCCATAGAAATTGGTTTATGCCCTGAAGCCTGAAGGTTTATATTCCTTCCATGCATTTGGATTTTTTGTTATCTTTACAAATGTCATTTGTTTCTCTGATACAAGGTAGAGCCTTAGCTGGTGTAAATCAGCATAGCTCAGAGCTATACTGAGTGGTTGGTGATAGTGATAACTGTCTGAGGTCATGTTTACACTGTACAGTTTGGTTGACGATCATCTACCACTGTAATTAAACTGCTTTTGCATGTCCACACAGTTGATGCTCTTGCATCAACAGACAGAGAGCAGTGAATTGTGGGTAGCTATCCCACTATGCAGCTCACCACCATCTGCCGCTGGGAGTTCTGAGAAGGATCACAGTTGCTTATGGGGCAGGCTCACTGTCCCATGATTCAGTTTTCTCTGTCTCATCATTTCATGGACTTCTAACTATGTTTTGTGCCACTTTTCAACAGCCACCCATAAACTGTGTGCCCACAATCTCTGCCTGAAAGCATGGATCCTGCACTGCTCTCCAGTTTTGTGATGAGAGTTATGAACACAAGTGGCTGATCCTACAGTATTTCATGAACTATGAATCTGATCATGACAACGTGGTTCTGCCCTGCTATGTGCCATGGACAGAAACAATTCCAAATTGCTGTTGACATTCATGAAGCAGCTTTACATGGTGGACCATCAGTCCTGGGCTCAGGAAACAAGCACTGAGTGGTGGAATTTCATCATGATGTGGTATGGGATGATGAACAGTGACGGCAGAACATTTGGATGCACAAAGCTACCTTCCTGGAACTGTGTTCTGAGCTTGCCCCCGCCCTCTGGTGCAAGGACACGAAACTGAGAGCTATCCTGATGGTGGAGAAATGAGTGGAGACCATTGTGTGGAAGCTGGTAATGCTTGACTGCTAGCAATCAGTTGTGAATCAGTTTGGACTTGGGAAGTTCACTGTGGGGGTTGCAGTCATACAAGTGTGCAGGCCCATTAATCACTTCCTACTATGAAAGATTGTGACTCTGGGCAATGTGCGGGAAATAATGGATGGCTTTGCAGCAATGGGATTCCCTAATTGTAGCAGGGAGATAGATGGCATGCATATCCTTATTTTGGCCCTAAATAACCTTGCGATAGAGTACCTCAGCAGAAATGGCTACTTTTCTATGGTATTGCAAGTACTGGTGGATAACCATGGTTGTTTCATCGACATCAACACAGGATGGTCAGGGAAGGTGCCTAATGCATGCATCTTCAGGAACATTGGCCTGTGTAGAAAGCTGCAATGTGTCTTTCTGTAATCTATCAAGCAGGAAGTGGAATTTCAAAAATTCCTGGGCCTTTAAAGGGGGAGGGGCACATGCCCATGCACCTGGCTGCAAGGCAGGGAGTTTAAACTGCTGACCAGAGCAGTCATGATGGGCATTGTGGGATACCTTCTAGAGGCTTCCAAGGGCAATATAAGCAACACAATGTCTACTTAGGCACTGCATTGCCAAAAAAAAAGACCACCAGGAGAGTTAAATCGACAGGAGGAGCATTACAGTGTGTACACCTCCACTTTTTTGTTGATGAAAACTGACATGGCCTAAGTCTATTTTTTTAATCCCATCATGCTCCCAACCACAACAATACCGTGTGGCAAAGAGATCCACATATTAACTGTGCACAGTGTAAAAATATTTTCTTTGGTCAGCTTTAAATTACCTGCCTTTCAATTTAATTGAACATGCTCTTCTTGTATTATGGATACAGCAGGAATAGAAATGCCAGTTTTACTTTCTCTGTGCCATTCACTATTCTGGGGCTTCTATCATGTCTCCTCTTCCTGATGTTTTCTATAAAATAAACAGTCTATATGTTTTCAATCTCTTCACAGGGTGGTCATATCATGCTTATAATCTAAATTCCCCTTCACTTCTGCCTTGTTCTTTCTGAGATAAAGGCATGAGAACAGAAGAATAATATGCCTTCAGCTAATTTTTTAGGTAAAGGCATACTATTGATTTATATAACAGTATTGTAATATTTTCAGTGTTCTTTTAAACCTCATTCTTTATGAATCCTAACATGTTTATTCTATTTTTAGGATGGGGTTGCCACCATACACTGAACAATGCTTTTCTCAGGAAAAAAATATTGGCATAACTGAGTTCATTTAGAATCCAGTAAGATGTGTGAACAGAGCTGTGCAAATTACTGTTTGTTTGTTTTTTTGTTTGGTTGGGTTTTTTTTGGTTCACTGGCCAAATCAAAAAATCTTTTTTTTTTTTCAGATTTACCTGAAAAAAATCACCTGAAAAAATCTTTTTTTTTTGTGGGGCGGGGGGGGGAAGGGAGAGGGAGGAATTCTTCAAAAAAGAACCAAAAAAATCAATTTGTTTAACCTCAGTGAAAACATTTTGTTTTGATTTGGGGGCTTTTAAAAACACTTTTTTTAATATTAAAAGAAAAATTTGAAACCCTGATTATTAAAATTTCTCCGGTTAAAGCTGTTCCATTCTGTATAAATAAATGTATGTATCCATTGGGTCAGGGATTGGAACCAGGATGTCTCCCCTCAACTACCAATCTATAGAATTGTTTGTTTGTGCTTTCAATCTCTCTCTCTCTCCAATGAATATTTAAGTAGTTATACAAAATAGAACCGATTCAATAGGAGAGATTGAGAGACCCACTGCAGAAGATTATGACTTGGGCTTGTGGGATTTGGGCAACAGAGGTCTTTCATTGCTATGTATACTTCTGGGCTCAGGTTAGAGCCCAACTCTGGGATCCTGCTACACCTCAGGATCCAGCCTGAGCCTGGAAGTCTACACTAGGGTTTCTCAAACAGAGGCCACTGCTTGTGTAGGAAAAAACCCTGGCAGGCCGGGCCGGTTTGTTTACCTGCCCCATCGCAGGTCCGGCTGATCATGGCTCCCAGTGGCCTTGGATTGCTGCTCCGGGCCAATGGGGGCTGCTGTCTGGTTCCCTGCACAAGCAGCGACCCCTATTTGAGAAATCCTGGTCTACACCGTAATGAAACAGAACTGTAGCTCAAGTCAGCTGGAACAATCTATTTCCCACAGCCCCAGGTGAGTGCTCTAACCTCTGGACTATGGGGTATAAAGGGAAGGCAGCATTGGTACCTCCTCATTCGCTTCCAGTTTTGTGAATTTAGTCCCATACTCCCCCCACAAAAATGGGGAGACAAATTGATGTTGACTTTGTAAATACTTTCAGTTGACCCCCAAGCTGTATTTTTTGGGGGAAAATTATTGGTGCTAAAAATTTTGGCCAGCTGATTAGTTCAAGTTATACTTGCCAATATGCATTACCTTCCATTTGTCAACACAATTTAATTTGCAGTTATGCTAGCCATTCATATATCTGTTCAATTCCTTAGAAATTCCTCACAGTCTTCGATTTTGCTCACCTTCATATTTTGTACCCCAAATGTTCACTACTTGTTGCAGATAATATATTTACCAGCAAACGTAGTATATTGCCTTGTGAATATTAAGTTTTGCCACAAGGAAAATAATTATTTGTTTCCACTCATATTCATTTCTATCCCTCGTAGTTTATCTTCTAGGCTTGAGATGAAAAGGTGATTTTCAGGCTCCTGCAGCAACTCCAGACTTGAAGAATTCACACTGCTGCAAGTGAAGAAACGATCAGAGCTAAAGTATTTCCACACTACTGAAAAAAAGAAGATAATGAACATTTCAGAATGAGATTTCTGTGTCATGACCTTAAATCTGAAGATGATTTTCTTTTGCTGTGTAAGTGGCAAAGAGATGACAAAATGGGGTACTGTGCCTTAAAATGATAGTAGTTGTTTCATTTCATAGGGAGCAGAGGTTTTATAAATCAACAAAATCATTTCTAAAGCTCTAGTCAAGTTTTATTGGTTCCTGAAAAAATCATTTAAGCTATTTTCCTTCCATCAAGTCAGAAAAGCAGAAAGATTACCTAATGTTAATAAGAATCTCAGTTTTACTGTTTTGGTGGTAGATGGGGAAAAATGTTCGTTCTTCATTAATTAGAGATGAAATGTAGACAATTTGGAAGTTCACCTCATAGATTCAACCAGTCATTTGGATTCTTATGATATCTCTGAAGCTTGATGAAACTGAACTGAATCTCTCTTTTGCAGAAACTAGATTGGCCTTTCCAGGAGAACAGGTGTCATGGTATAAACCCCCACTCTGAACCTTAGCGTTCAAAAGATGGGGTACCAGCATGAATTCCTCTAAGCTCAATTACCAGCTTAGTATTTGTAGCGCTGCCACCAAACAGGAATTTCAGTGCCTGGTACACCCTGGTCCCCACAAAACCTTGCCCAGGGACCCCCAAGACCCAGTCCGTCTGGATCTTAACACAAGGAAAGTAAATCCTTTCCCTCACCATTGCCTCTCCCAGGCTTCCCTCCCTGGGTTACCCTGGAAGATTACTGTGATTCAAACTCCTTGAATCTCAAAACAGAGAGGAAAATTCACCTTCCCCTCTCCTTCTCTCTCCCCCTCCCAGACTCTCCCTGAGAGAGAAAGTAATCCTAACACAGAGAGAAATTAACCTTTCTCTCCCCCTTCCCTCCTTTCTCCCCACCAGTTCTCTGGTGAATCCACACCCCGTCCCCTGGGGTCTCACACCAGAAAAAAAAAAACAATCAGGTTCTCAAACAAGAAAAGCTTGTAATTAAAGAAAGAAAAAACAGTAAAAATTATCTTTGTAAATTTAAAATGGAATAGGTACAGGGTCTTTTAGCTATAGACACTGGGAATACCCTCCCAGCCTAAGTATACAAGTACAAATTAAAATCCTTTCAGCAAAATACAAATTTGAACTCCTTCCAGCCAAATACACATTTGAACTCCTCCCAGCCAAATACACATTTGCAAATAAAGAAAACAAACATAAGCCTAACTCGCCTTATCACCTAGTACTTACTATTTTGAATCTATAAGAATCTGTATCAGGGAGATTGGAGAGAAACCTGGTTGCACAACTGGTCACTCAGAACCCAGATAGAACAACAACCAAAATCTAACAGCTCGCATAAAAACTTCCCTGCCTCAAGATTTGAAAGTATCCTGTCCCCTGATTGGTCTTCTGGTCAAGTGACAGCCAGGCTCACTGATCTTGTTAACCTTTTCCAGGCAAAAGAGATATGAAGTACTTCTGTTCTATTAGCTCTTACTTATCTGTTTATGACAACAGGTTTCTCATGAGTTTTCTATTGTTTCTCATTTTCTTCTTTTGGACAAATCAGAAATATTGTGGTAATTGTCTCTCTTGTCATTTTGTAGCTTCTACAACTAAGTCTAACAACTAAAGAAGTGCAGAGATGAAAGAAAATGAGTCTAAATTCTAAGTACAGAGAGATCTAGTTTTGTTTACTATACTTCAGCAAAAATATTAATAAAATAGTTAACAAAAACAAGTATAATGTTTCTTGTGTCCATTTTTCCTGCAATATTAATGGTGTCATAAATAATAAACGATAGAATCATAGAAATGTCAGACTGGAAGAGACCTCAATAGTCCATCTAGTCCACTTCTCTGTACTGAGGCAGGACTAAGTATTTTCCAAACCATCCCTGACAAGTGTTTGTCCAAAGATGAGATTCCAACATCGCCCTAGATAATTTTGTTCTATTGCTTAACTACTCTTACAGTTAGAAAGATTTTCCTAATATCAACTAAATCTTCCTTGCTGCAGTTTAAGCCCATTACTTCTTGTCCTGGTCCTCAGTAGTTATGGAGAATCATTTCTCACCTTTCTCTTTAAAAAATCTTTTACATACTTGAAGACTATCATCATGTCCTCCATCAGTCTTCTCTTCTCCAGACTAAACAACCCATTTTTTCAATCTTTCCTTGTAGGTCATGTTTCATCATCACCATCATCATGTTCCCATTGTGCCTCTAGCATTTCGGGTACCAGTGAAGCTCCTCCGCTCCTGTTTCCAGCAAGTCTTTCAATGGTTCCCCAGCTGTGCCCTACATTTTTCAGCTCAGCTTCCACAGCTCTTCACCATGTTGTTTTCAGGCAGTCTTGTTTTTGCTTGCCTTCAGGTACAAATCTTATTACTATTCTGGTGATGGAATCAGTTCCCATCCGTAGGTCATATTTGCTAGACCTTTAATCATTTTTGTTGCTCTCCTCTGGACTCTTTCCAATTTGCCCACATCTTTCCTGAAATGAGGTACCTAGAATGGGACACAATACTCTAGTGCTGAGTAGAGTGGAAGAATTACTTCTCATGTCTTGCTTACAACACTTCTGCTAATATATCCCAGAATAACGTTTGCTCCTGCAGTACTCCATCCTAGAGAGTCATTTCCAATTTTCTATTTTAATCATATTTAATTGAGACTATTTCTCCAGTTTATCAATATCATTTTAAATTCTAATCCTCTCCTTCAATGTGCATGCAACCCTTCCCACCATGGTATCATCTGCAAACATTATAAGTGTATTCTCTATGCCATTAACCAAATCATTTATAAAGATTTTGAATAGAAGCAGACCACTTGATTTTCCCTTCCAGCTTGATTTAAAACCATTGATAACTACTATCTGAGTACAATTTTCCAGGCAGTTGTGCACCCACCTTATAGTAGGTTCATCTAGGCTATATGTCTCTAGTTTGTTTCTGAGAAGGTCATGTGAAGTTTCAAAGGCCTTACTAAAGTTGAGATAAATAACATCTACTGCTTTCCCAAAATCCATAAGGCTTGTTTCGCTGTCAAACATGGTTCGACATGATTTGTTCTTGACAAATCCACGTTGACTGTTATTTATTACCTTATTTTCTTCTAGGTGCTTACAGACTGATTGTTTGATTATTTGCTCCATTATCTTTCCAAGTACCAAAGTTAAGCTGGCTGGTCTGCAATTCCCTGGGTTGTCCTTATTCTCTTTTTTATAGATAGGTACTATATTTACCCTTTTCCAGTCCTCTGGTATATCTCCTATCATCCACAAGTTCTCAAAGATAATAGCTAATGGCTCAGAAATCTCCTCCACTAGTCCCTTAAGTACTCTAGAATGTATTTCATCAGGCCCTGCCACCATGAAGACTTCTAACTTGTCTAAGTAATTCTTAACTTGTTCTTTTCCTTTTTTAGCCTCAGATCCTACCCCATTTACACTGATGTTAACTATGTTAGTCATCTAATCACTGCTAACTTTTCTGGTGACAAATGAAACAAAAAAGGCATTTAATGCTTTGGCAGTTGCTGTATCTTCTAACAATAACAACTACTAACTAACAATAATAATGTTAGTTTACAGCCTCAGTTGTCTACTAATACTGAACATTATTTAACATGAATTCCAATAGGGCCTAGGGCCTGACTCATTGACCCATTGCTAGACACTGTACAAGCATGTAACAAAATGACAGTCTTTGCCCTAAAGAGCTTATTCTGTAGGAGAAGATACAACAGGTATATACAGACAGAAAGGGGGGAGCATGAGGAATTAAGACAATACTGATCAGCAAGATAAAGCAGTGGTCATAGCACACCAGCTGCCTTTTTGTAAATAGGCCTTCTCAGGAGTTCTTGCTTTCCACATTTGTTCGGAAAAAATCTTGTTAAATCTTGACTGTGTTAGCATATGCCCTATTATAGCAGATATCACAACTCCTGCTTGATATGAAAAGTTACATTTCAGTCACCAGACTGGAATTTCCATTATCTCTTCCTACAATGATACAATAAAGCAACTAGTACTGCCACATAATCTCCAGTACTGAAAGTATGCATATAGCCTTCAAGAAATGGTTTCCATACATTTACTGAGACTATTTGAAAGCATCCTTTCCAACATTTTAATTTTTATTTCCAGAGGCGGAAGCGTGTGATTGGCTTAATCATTAATTCTTGTGACTACGTATTTAATATTGAACATTAGAATGGCCATACTGGGTCAGACCAATGGTTTATCTAGCCCATTACCCTGTATTTCAACAGTGGTAGATGCCCAGATGCTTCAGAAGGAATGAACAGAACATAATAATTCATTACGTGATCCATTCCCTGTTAGCTAGTCCCAGCTTCTGCCACTCAGAGGTTTAAGGACACCTAGAGAATGGGCTTGCATCCCTGACTATTTTGGTTGATGGTCATTGATGGAGCTCTCCAAGAACATACTAATTCCTTTTTAATCCAGTTATATTTTTGACTTTCACCACATCCCCTGGGAACAGGTTCCACAGGTTGACAGTGTGTTGTGTGAAGAAGTGCTTCCCTATGTTTATTTTAAACCTACTGCCTATTAATTTCAGTGGGTGTCCTCTGATTTTTGTCTTATGTGAAGAGCTACAAAACACTTCTTTATTGATGTTTTCCACACCATTCTTGATTTTGTAATCCTCTATCACATCCCTCCTTATTTATCTCTTTTGTAAACTGAACAGTCCCAGTCTTTTAAATTTCTCCTCATCTGGAATCTGTTCCATACCCCTAGTAATGTTTGTTCACCTCCTCTGTATTTTTTCCTATTCTAATATATGTTTTTTGAGATGAGGCAACCAGAAATGCACACATTATTCAAGATGTGGGTGTAACACAGATTTATGTAGTAACATTATGATATTTTCTGTCTTATTATCTAACCCTTTCCTAATGGTGCCTAACATTCTGTTAGCTTTTTTGACTGCTTCTGCACACTGAGCAAATGTTTTCAGAGAACTATCCACAATGACTCCAAGTTCTCTTTCTTGAATGGTAGCAGCTAATTTAGATCCCATCATTTTGTACATACAGTTGGGATTATGTTTTCCTGTGTTTATTACTTTGCATATATCAACATTTAATTTCATCTGCCATTTTGTCATCCAGTCACACAGTTTAGTGAGATCCCTTTAGAACGCTTTGCAGTCAGCTGGACTGGACTTAACTTTCTTGAGCAATTATGTATCATCTGCAAATTTTACCACTCACTGTTTACCCTTTTCCCAGATCATTTATGAATATGTTGAACAGCACTGGTACCAGTACAAATCCGTGGGGGATCCTGCTATTTTAGCTCTTTCTGCTGTGAAAACTGACCATCTATTCCTACTCTTTGTTTCCTATCCTTTCACCAGTTACTGATCTATGAGAGGACTTTCCCTCGTATCCCATGACTGCTTATTTGCTGAAAAGCCTTTGGTGAGGGACCTTGTCAAAGGCTTACTGAAAGTCCAAGTACAGTATATTGACTGGATCATCCTTGTCCATGTTTGTTCATCCCTCACAGAATTGTAATAGATTGGTGAGGAATGATTTCCCTTTACAAAAGCTGTGCTGACTCTTCCCCAACATATCGTATTCATCTATGTATCTGATACTTCCATTGTTCACTGTAGTTTCAACCCATTTGCCTGGTACTGAAGTTAGGCCTATTGGCTTGTAATTGTCAGGATCACCTCTGGAGACTTTTTTAAAAAATCAGTGTTAAATTAGCTATCCTTCTGCAATCTGGTAGAGGCTGATTTCAGTGATAAGTTACATACCATAGTTAGCTGTGCTACAATTTCATATCTGAGTTCCTTCAGAACTCTTGGGTGAACACCATCTGGTCCTGGTGACTTATTACTGTTTAATTTATCAATTTATTCCAAAACTTCTTCTATTGACACCTCAGTCTGGAACTGTTCCTCAATTCTGTCACCTTAAAAGAATGGCTCAGATCTGGGAAACTCCTTCACATCCTCTGCAGTAAAAAGCAATGCAAAGAATTCATTTAGCTTCTTCTCTATGGTCTTGTCTTCCTTGAGTGCTCTGTTAGCACCTGAGTCATCCAGTAGCCCCATAGATTGTTTGGCAAACTTCCTGCATGTGATGTACTCAAAAAATTGTTGTTATTTTTTGTGCACTTTTTCTATTTTTTTTTCAAATTTTTTTTTGTACTGCCTTATTATAGTTTTATATAAGACTTCCCAGAATTTATATTCCTTTCTCTTTCCTTCAGTAGGTTTGACTTCAAATTTTTAGATGTTTTTGGTCTCTAACCACCTCTTTTACTCTGTTTAGCCACAAAGGCATTTTTTTTGGTCCCCTTACTTTTTATTTTTTTTATTTTGGGCATATATTTAGTTTCAGACTCTATTATGGTGTTTTTAAAAAGTCTCTATGCAGCATACAGCCATTTCAGTCTTGTGACTTTCCTTTTAATTTCTGTTAAACTAGCCTCCTTATTTTTGTGCAGTTCCCCCTTTTCAAGTTAAATGCCACTGTGGTGGGCTTCTTTAGTATTTTCCCCACAGCAAAGATGTTATATTTAATTATGTTATGGTTGCTATTATTGAGTGGTTCAGCTATATTCACCTTTTGGCCAGATTCTGTGTTCCATGTAGGACTAACTCAAGAATTGCCTCTGCCCTTGAGGGTTTGAGGATTAGCTACTTCAACAAGCAGTTATTAATGTTGTTTAGAAATTTCATCTTTGCATCCCAACCGGAGGTGACATGTTCCCAATCAATAGGGGGATACTGAAATCAGCCATTATTATTGGGCTTTCTGTTTTTGTAACCTCTCTAATCTCCCTGAGCATTTCACAATCACCATACTATCCTGGTCACATGGTTGGAAGTGTGACAGAGGTTCGAGTGAGGAGCTGACTTAGTACCCTGTTAAAGCCTCACCGATATAGGTTAATAAGATTTAAATAGAGGATCGATTAACAAGTGCAGCCATAGCTGAAGGGCTAATTAGAGGAGGAAGCAACCGTGATAGCTGGGAGCAGATAAATGGAAAAGAAGCAAGCAAGCCCTAGAAAGAGGGGAGCAGAGAACCTGAAGAAAGGCAGAACTTGCCCCTCTTACCCTGCCCCTTTAGAAGCAAAAAGGGGAAGCTAACTGGGATTTGTAAGTATGTAAATAGCACTATAGATAATGGCCTATAACAAGCCAATAAAGCACAGTGATAGTGAAAGAGGCCTGGAGTGAGTGTGGTCTGTGCTTAAGGCAAGAAAATACTCATAAAACACCCTGTGACAGGTAGTATATTCCTAGTGCTATAACATTATTATTCAAGCATGGAATTTATATCCATAGAGATTCTATGGTACTGTTTGATTCATTTATGATTTTTTACTATATTTGCCTATACTTGTACATCTAGTGCTGCTCTCCCACCAGTGTGACCTATTCTGTCATTCTGATATATATTGTACCTTGGTATTAGAGTCCTATTGATTATAATCATTCCACCATGTGTCTAGGGTACTTATATCAGTAGTTTCATGTAATACCAGGCACTAGCTCTAAAACCAATATTATTTGCAATATTATACACTCTAAACATAACTCATGATCTGCCAACCCAAAAGGAAGAGACCAAGTTGTGGATTTCATAATTTGAATGCCTATTTTTTAATATACTGTAGTGAAGCAGTGTGGCTCCCCTCCATCCCAGAGGAGGAAGAGCCTAGCCGAAGGCCAGAATGGGCAGAGCTAAAGAGCTCTGAACCCACCCCTCAAAGGGTCAGGCTCCAATTCGGAACTATAAAGGCTGGCCCTCAGAGCTCAGTCAGGCCCCAGCAGCCAGAGAGACCAGACCTCCCTCAGGGAGCTCGAGACTGGGAAACTCCTGCGACCTAGGGCAGTCGCCCAGACTGGCCAGAGCGCCTGCTACCCGGAGGAGCCGCCGGAGCGCCCCCGCGCCTGCTACCCGGAGGAGTTGCTGGACCTACCACCCAGCCCCGGCCGTGATGAGCCCATGCTCCTGGACCCTGCAGAGGCCGACGTCAGGACCCAGGTAGGCCCCGAGGGGGAGTAGGAAGTAGCCCGGGGGCGGCTGACCCCAGTCTGGCTGCAGCCTTACTGGAACCTATGTCAGTGTGTTGCGGCCAGGATCCCCACTGATGGAGCAGCGGATCGCTAGCCGCTGCTAGGGCACCGGGCTGGGTTGCAGTGGAGAGGGAGGGCCTGTGTCCCCCCTGCCATTCATTCCGGGGTGGCAGACTCTCCCTCTCCCTGGCCTGAGGAGGCCGAAGCCGGTTATTGTTGCTCAGCCCTGCCCAAGGACCTGAGCTTCCTGACTCAGTGTTTGCTGCCCCGCCCTGACCTAGGGCCAGGGCCTGAACTTTCATTATTGCTCAGCCCTGCCTAAGGGCCTGAGCTTCTTGACTCAGTGATTGCTGCCCACCCTGGCCTAGGGCTGGGCCTTAACTGTGATTGTTGCTCAGCCCTGCCTAAGGGCATGAGTTTCCTGACTCAGTGTTTGCTGCCCCGCCCTGATCTAGGGCCAGGCTGATAGCAGTTATTATGGCTCAGCCCTGCCAAAGGACCTGAGCCCCTTGCCCACAGAGCAGGCGATTGCCTTGAGGATTGCCGGGCTATTTTCCCAGACCCACCGGTGTGTAGTGAGCTGGTGTGTCTCCCTTGCTCCTCCCGGAGAGGGTTGAGCCCCGGCTGCACTCGTATAGTTGAAAGTGATGAAGTGGCAATGTGGGAAACTGAAGTCTTCTCTTCACATAAGAAACTGGTCAGCATGGTCTATAGCCATTAGTTTATTTTATATATCTCCTGGAACAGTCAAGCCAAATGGTAACATGCTTTCACCTAATATAGATTGTAGATTTTAGCCCTGATATTGTAAAAAACCACACAGATAAGTAGCTTTATGTCTGTAAGTAGTCTCATTGCACTCAACAGGACCATTCAAATATCTAAAGCTGAATGCATATATTTGCAGGTTCAGTATCCTAGATTTGAATCTAGACTAAAAGTAATGGACTCTGTATCCTAATAAAAAGGGGTGGAGGGAGTCCCTTGAGCAATCCAGTTTTGTCTTTAGTACACAGCTGAATTCTGACCACTTCCATTCTTTCATCTCTCTTGAGAAATCTTTCATATGACTAAAAACAGACAAATATCTAAACTTGTTTTTACTTAATAAATCTTGGAAACAACCCACTATTTCTGAGGCCAGTGGTTATTTGATTGACAAGCACAGTGTATGTCATGGGAATTTGGTTTGAGACCTGGAGAGTGTGTGTATGAATCCATATGTGTATTAGAATATGGAGGTCTTATGTTCTAGAGCAGTGATTCTGAAACTGTGGGTTGGGACTCCAAAGTGGGCCATGACCCAATTTTAATGGGGTCACCAGGGCTGGCTTAGACTTGCAGGGGCCTGGGGCTGAATCTGTCTCACCACCTAGGGCTGAAACTGAAGCCCAAGGGCTTCAGCCATGAGTGGCAGGGATCTGGTTACAGGTTCCCAGCCTTGGGCTGAAGCCCTGGGCCTTTGGCTTTGCCACTCCTTCACTCACCCAGAGCAGTGGGGCTTGGTCTTTGCTCCTCCCATGCACACACCCAGGATGGTGGGATTCGGGTGGTCTCAGGCTTTGGTCCCCTCTTCTGGGGGCGTGTAGTAATGTTTATTGTCAGAAGGGGGTCAAACTGCAATTAAGTTTGAGAATCCACTGGTCTAGAGGATCCATGAGGCCTTGATTTTTTTTAAGCAGTTCAGTATATCTTTAAAGGCCAAGAATTACATAAGTATTTTGAACAAAATAAATATTTCCTCTAAGGTCATCACTCAACACAACAGTCTTCAGATGTCAGCTTCTAAGTTTAAAAGCTCACATTTTGGGGAAATAATTCATTAGTGGAAGAATAACATTTTTTCTTAGCAAAGTGCAGCTGGGTCTAGTATAAATAAGATCTAGTATAAATATGAAGGGCACTGAAGACCTTAAACCCCTTCATAAACTTGGACTGGGATTTCAAAGTTGTTTAAGAGATATGGATTCAGTCCTTCAAAGAGCTTTGAAACATCTGACTTGCATTGCTTTTAGACAAATAGAATAAATCCACACTGATTTAGGGCCAAATTCAGCCCTTAGGTGCATGCATGTATTTCCTTTTACCTTTGGCATGGGCATGGAATTTGAACCTTACTTTTGATATTTGATCCAAAATAATCAATGAAAAATTAGTGTTCACTCTAGTAAGTGCTAGCAAGGTAAAATCCACATGGTTTGCTTATGTAAACATTTAAAATTATAGGGTTTCTGCTTGTTTTCTTATTGACCTTCTATGGTTCCAATTTTGCTCTTAGAATTCAAGTCATTGGGGACTACTCATCTTGGTAAGTGCTACCAAGAGTGAGCAAGAGTTCCACAATCTCTTATTAAGTAAGAACTTTTGAAGTAGATTCATGTTTATCCCACCATATTTAATATCCTGCCATGTGGTATTGGTAAGGTGTACACACCTTCCGCATGCTCTGAATGCCAGGGGTTTAAGATCTAAACTGAGAGTAAGCAGGAATGCTAATGTGAAAAGAGTTTATTTTCCCAATAGGCTGCAGATATCACCGGCTGTTTACTCTCTAACTTGCTAAATCCCAAACAGTAGCCCAACAGGAACAAGGAAGGAAAGCCTTGATTATCAGCTGTGGAGCTTGAAGCCTGGCACAGCTGGGCTAAATAGTGTCTTTCCTCATTTATATTTGGAGTTTCCACTGGTGCAGCAAAATCAGTTGCGGGCTACCGATTGCTGAATTGGAGCTAATTTCAAATATAGGTTGATCTACACTGTCCAAAGTGCTTAATGATTTGGAATATCTGGTTTTTGGGCATCCACTCACCTTACACAGTCCTTATTTGTTTAGAAAATGATAAGAACTCACCCTCTCAGAATTTGGCACTTTTAAGATCTCGAGTCATCTGAAATCACCAGGCACTTCTGAAAATTTAGGCCAATGCTGCAAAAAAATCATTCAGTACAAAATATTTCCAATATATGTAAATATAAGTTCCTTTTCTATCACAAGTTCATGCACTTTTGGAAACTCCTGGGCCTCTGCAAGCAAGTTTATGTACCTGTGTGCAAACTACCCTTGTATCTTTCTTTGTTTTCACCCCTGCCCCCACAAATTATCTTCTAACGGAAGAGAATAATATTAGCAGAACAACCGATATGCTCTCATTCCCAGCTAGTTATTTACTGATATAGAAAATATTACCACTTGGTTTCTTCCATTTCTCAGAAACAGTTGTCCTTCAGAAAGTCAAGAACTATTGCAATTTCTTTGTTCTATGCTTCTGTCTTCAAAAGATGGAATTTTTTTTCAGAAGGGGACTAATGTTTAATTCATTTTGATTATACCTTGGGGTCTTACTGTGATACACTGTGTGAGGTGTGGTGATAAAATATTTGACCTAGATTTAATCATGCATTAGCAGTAAGAATTACCAGAGTTACCAATGGCAAATTTTATAGCTAAAAAATAAAATCTATAGGCAAATAGTGGTTTGGAAATAAACTTATGCAAAGTAAGGATCTGGCCCATTATTATTCTTCACTTTAAATGTAAAATATTTACATTTAACCAAACATCATGTATACTTCAATTAGGGGACAGTTCCTGTCCTGAAAATGTTGCATTCTAAGACAAAAGAAATAGTAGCCCCATTTTATAGATGGAGAATGAAGGCACAAAGGGCTAGATCAATAAAGGGGACTTAAGCTCAATATTGCAATACCTAACTTTTAGTTAGGCACCTAATAGAATCCACTTTCCTGAGTTAGGTGCCCAAACTCCCTGTATACTGCATGGGGAGAGATAGGCTCTTAAAAATGGGATTTAACAAAAACCAGCAAACTGAGGGAGGAGCTGCCTAAAACAGCTTAAATCCCACCCCTCAAAAGACTCAGGCAACTAATTCTGAGCTCGAGGGAGACTTTTCTCTCTGCTTGGGATTCTCAGCCATGGAGCCTCTCTTGAAATTAGGCACTTAAGACAGGTGAGCCCTTTCTTGCAAAAACAGGGTTGGGGGATGGGTAGGTTATGTGCATAATTCAGTGATTAGCACACTCATGAGGATATGGGAAATCTGGATTAAAGTCCCCATTCTACCTGATATGGAGTAGGTCTCATACCTCCCAACTGAATGACCTAACCTCTGGGCTATGCTAAGGTGGGTCTCACAGTGTCCTGTTGAAGCTGTTCCACTTTGTATAAAATAAGTAAATACTCCTAGAAAGAGGGACTTGAAGCTGACTCCCACATCTCAAAGCAGTAGCATAATCAGTGGACTAGAGAGTCATTTTCACTCTCTCTCTGGCTCAGTCTTCTATAAATCTGCAGATTCAACACAGCTAACATGCAAGTGTTTAAAACTTGAGCCTTGATTAATTATTGCATTACTTCATTTTATATCAGCAGAATTCCACTGCGTTTTAAACTGGAGCAACTGAGTGTTGAAGCAGGCCCTTATCACAAAAGTATGTGCACATTGAGTATGTGGATGCAATTTTTACATAGTCTCATTTCAGAGTGAACAGTGTTTTAAAAGTTGGGTGTCTGCCTGCACCAGAACATTGAAGGGTAGAAGAGGAATATAGTTGAGTTGGCCTTGCAACAAAAGAAGGTAGGAGGGGATAGCTGTCAGCTTGAACTATGACAAAACAGTGATGCCTGTGATTGGAGCTGAGCAAAGTTTCCTGTGCTCAAATTTTGTCCCCCACCCCACGCCACCCCACCACCTAAAAAAAGGGGGAGGGGAATGCAGAAACAGAAACTTTTTGTACATTTGTCAGTTTCATTGAGTTGCTTCAGTCAAACACTTACAAATCTCAAAATAAAAAAAGAGAACATAGTGTTCTGACACTTTCAAAATGAAGTACCGTATATAGTCATTCATAAGCTGAATATTTTTGGTAAAAAAGTGACGCATCAAAGAGCGGGGGTCTGCATATAAACATATCTACACCAAGATTTGATGATTTTAAACTCTATGGAATCATTGAATATCTAATACATTGTTGTTTTGTTTTACCTGGAGTGTCTGCAGGCACGGAGCCCCTCAGCTTCCTGGGGCCACGGTTTGCGTACCCAGCCAATGGACCACTTCCCACAGCTCCTATTGGCTGGGAATGGCAAACTGCAGACACTGGGACCTGAGGGGCTCCGTGCCTGTGAATGCTCCAGGTAAATGAAATGTCCAGGCCTGCTAACGGCTTACCCTAACAGGCAGGAGCCAAGATTTGCCGACCCCCTGAAATATAGGATTGGCTTATGAAACAGTCATACAGTTTTTGCTATATTTACCTTACCATCTTGGGGATCAGCTTATAAACAAATAGGCTAATGAACAATTATATACGGTAGTTCAGTTTTTCAGTTCAGAAAAAACTTCTCATTTAAAATATCCTTAATTTTATTTTTAAAATCATAAACATGCTAAAAATTTCAGTTTTGTTAAAACAAAATGTTTTGTCTCAGCCTAAATGAAAGTGTTTCTACTTTTCAGTTCACTGAAGACTTCATTTTTGGTTTGACCCCCCTCCTCCCCACATTATATATAAAGTTTACAGAAGTGCCAGCCTATATTAAAATATTCACCCATCTTTACCTGTGCTCAAGCTTGTATGATCCATCCTAACAAGGTGGACGTTTGTCTCCCTTTAGTGGCTAGATGACATATAGAGGTTTGAGCATACAATTGCCACTAAGAGAGTGAATGCAGTCCCCTAGCTCAAGCTGTGGGTACTCATGCCTTTGAGCCAGAGGTCCAAGATTCAGAACCCATAGCTTTCACATGGAGAACCAGGATCATCTATCTTCATGTAAAATAATAATGAATAAAGAATACCCTTTATATGTCAAAAGCTTTTGGTGTGAATTTTAGTTTAATACATATATTTTTAAAGGGTTCTAAGGTTTTTAAACTGAATTTTGTTCCCATTTTTTCTTTGCACTACACTTTGTTCTGAAAACTCTCTTGTTATGTAGAGAGACAATTTCCTAATACCTAGACCTAAGAAATTTTCAGTAATAGAAATCTTACCTTCAGTGCTTTCTAACTGGAGTTCTTTATTTCCTTCCAGGAGGCAATACCAAGTATTATGAGCTGGATAAAACCTTGTTATAGGTTATCTTAAAAACCCATTGAGATTGGTAGGTATGAACTCCCCCTTCAGTTAACATAACTGTAAACATAGGCGCTTATGTAAGACAAATGATATGTCAGGAGCTTTTGGATGAATATTGTTTTGGGTAGGTGAGTGTGAGAGAACACACAGATTGAGGTCAGAGACCAGAAAGCCAGAGCCAAAGAGCAGCTTCTCAACACAGTATGTCTCTGGAAAAAGCTATGGAGAGCTTTTGTGTCTGATGTTGGCTAACAAGACTTGCTGCTGCAAGCTAAGGGCAATTTACAGCCCTGCAGCTCTCTCGCTTGGGATGTGAAAAACCCCCAAAACCCTCAGCACAGCAAGTTTAGACAGTGCACCAGCGCTGGGAGTCACATTCCCAGCACTGGAAGCTATGCTCTTCGTGGAGGTAGGTGCTTTAACGTTGCTCGTGTAGACTAGCCCTAAGAAACTGAATTTTAGACTTGGCTCATTCTGTATGCAGAGACACAGGATTCCTTGTAAATAAACAAGATTGCATCAACACACTAGCTGGCTGCCACCAATTTCTGCTTCTAACTGGAACACCCACAAAGCCCTGCACTTTGATTAGCCACTCAAGTCCAAAAGGGGGAAATAATAGATAGCAAACCTCTATTCCCTGGGAATTACAGCTGCAGGAGCATCTATGGTTAGGTAACTGGTTCATAGTGCAGTACATTTAAGGGAAATATGAAAACTAAACTATGACCTCCGGCAGAGACACTGTGCCTGTGGGACAGAGTCAGAAAGGCAAGGAACAGAGATTAATCTCATGGAATTCTCCCTATTCTTTCCATAGGAGAACAGGGATTTAGGGGGAGTGTAGGAGTTAGAGTGTCACCATACAGAAAACTGGGAGCAGTTTCCCAATGCTAAGAAATCCTCAGAAACTGCAGGAAAGGGAAACCTCAGTCCATTGGATCCTCTATGCTTCTCTCCACCCCTTAATCCACTAGCACATCTCTGTTTTTTGGCACAGTCCAGGCCCTCTGCAGATGGTGCAGGCACGGAGTCCTGGTTGCTGCTGATGAGGGCAGGGAGACTGTCACAGGAATGGTATACCCTTTAAAAATCTACCAGGCACACTCTCCATGGAGCGTCTTCTGGGTCATGAGGGCGATGTTGCAGAGTCATAGTTCTACTCCTCCTCAGCCTCTCCGACGAGCTAGATCTGCCAATCTGCGTACTCTTCACTTGCAGCATCTGACCCTATTTTTTCTGTGATTAGATGAGTCTTGGAGCTACAAAAGTTTATTTAAAGACTAATTTGGTGAGCATCTAGAGAGTCATGTACACCTTTTACAAGATAAGTTGCAGGACTACTACTAGCAGGTCAGGCTTCTGTGCATGATGTGGACTGTCTACAGAGCTTCCTACCCAGAGAGATACATCAGATGTATTCACTATAAGATCCTTTAATGCACTGCCAGGAATTGCTGTGGTGAGCTTAAATAAGGTATCAGAGTGGTAGCTGTGTTAGTCTGTATCAGCAAAAACAACGAGGAGTCCTTGTAGCACCTTAGAGACTAACAAATATATTTGGGCATAAGCTTTCATGGCTAGAACCTACTTCCAGAACATACTTGCATCTGATGAAGTGGGTTCTAGCCCACAAAAGTGTATGCCCAAATACCTTTGTTAGTCTCTAAGGTGCTACAAGGACTCCTTCTTGCATTTTTTTTTAATAAGGTATGTCACACATGGCACCACCTAGTGGCTGCACCATATAATAGGGTTTTACAATGTATTAAACCCTTACATGAAATTTATTGAGAGAGAACCAACAAATCAAACCCCTAGGCCATCAAAGCCATAGTGAAGTCAACCAAACTATTCTTGGTGTTTAATTTTGTTTCCTGATAGTCTCAAAGTGGCAGGGTTACTAATACATTACATTTACCTTCTTTCTTTTGGTCTCAGAGTTGTAGAGTAGTATAGGTGTTCATATTTTCTTCAGTATTTCCAGAGTCTAATGTCTTCCTCAGATCTTTTGTCAAAAATTTTCAAGAGTCCCCATTAGTCTCAGATGCCAGACCTGAAATACCTTGTATTCTCCAGAATAAATGCTCAGATACATAAATCATTAACATTACTAAAATATTGAACTGATGATAGAATTAATTTGAAATAAGATCACAGTCAAATTAGCTTTTAACATCCATTTTGGAATGATTTAAAAACATTTTCACTATTAATTATTGAACTTGGCAATAGGATAAAAATTGCATATATTAAAGTTTATAAAGCCTGTTTAAATCAAACTTTGGCCAGGGCCCTGAGTCAAAGCCACCTGAAACCAATGAGTTTTTCCAATGGCTTCAATTCATTTTGTGCCTGACCCTTGAGAAATGGAATTTATCATTTTATAAAAGTGGTACCAGGAGCAACAATTTGTGTTTTTTGATAAATTCAAAATCTTGCTCTTCTTTTGCAAAGCTCATGGGTGAATGCATGACCACCCACAGCTTGTCTCAGCAAACAAAGGCCACATGTCATGATGATAATGTACTAAAAGTGAAGTGAGTTTATAATTCACTGAAAACCCATTATTGAAAGTGTCAAAAATTACAACATTAAATGAACATTAAAAAGCAACATCCCGTATTTTTAAAGAGCCTTGTTATTTGGTGAATATATTAAAAATGCTGTCACTTTAATTCAATTTTGTATTTTATCCTAAATCTCTTATCAACTTGAATTCTCTCTTAGCTATATACATGATTCCATCACCATATCAGAGTGAATAAGCTGTTTAAGTACTATTTTTGTACCTGTAGCTGCTAGGGTCTATAGATACTGACTCCTGCTAGTTGACAGGATTGTTACCCTTTGTCACTCTGATCCAGCTCAGGTGAAATCTAGGGAAAGGAGTCCAATTTCTTAACAACACACAGTCTCAAAGCTTTTTTATACGTTTACTCAGGAGAAGGAACACTAAAAGAAAGCAGATTCATATTTTATTTCCAAAAGGAAACATGAGTCAGACATTCCTAGTTGGTGATTGCATGTCTTAAAATAGTCTTTAAAATAATTGTGAGGGATAGTTTTGGGGTTAAAAGTTTCCTGTACAATAGGAATAGAAAGATCATGTGGAACTTTCCCAAACAAATGGGATAGTCCCAGTGATCTGGTCAGCATTCCTGATGAGCTATCAATAAAAAAAGTTTTAAATGTCCCAGTTTGTATATTACCAACTGCTGACTAGATTGGGTCAAATTTTAATCAAAGTGCTCCCATTTGGGCAAAGCAAAATTAAAGCTAAAGCTAAAGGGCTTATGAGAGCTGGAGATGAGTATTCTCCAAATGGGTTTCTCAATCTTTTTTTACATAGTAGAGATCATTTTGTGAACCACTTACCCTTCCAACCAGCCATCCCGTGGCAACTTCAGAAACTGCTTCCACAAAAGTGTAATATTAGGAACATCTTCAATGTATTTTTAACTTGTTATTGCAATTTAGCAGCTGAAATCTAAAAGAGACAGCAACATGTGAGCAGCCAGCTATCTGCACAGTACTAGTATGTGGTTCCTGGAAAAATTAGTGGAGTATGCATAAGAATTTGCAAAGGTTTGATGGTTAAATACTTTTATTCTGTGCTATCCGAGACCTAATCCACCCAGCTGTCCAGAAGGCATACACTACTTAGCAGAACAGCCCCAAAAATGATGTTAATGCTGGTTGGGAGCAAAGGGAAATATTTTTCTGTGAAACAGTTTTGAATGAAATGGGAAAAAAAAACAACTTGTGTTAGGAATATTTTAGGGAGAAGTTCAATTTTTGAGCAAAACAATTTGAAGACACAAACTCAAATATATTTTCTTCTTTTTTGCTAAATCTGAAATGGTAAAATTGTTCACCAAAATTTGCATGTCTTTTGAAAATCCATTTTTCATAGAAAAATTTTCAGGCAGCCCTAATTATCTGCTTGCATTGAAGTAACATCTGGATTTGCCAAGCAGGATCACGACCCTATAGTGTTAGGTACTGTAAGTACACGTTAAAAGAGAGAGTCCCTACCCTTAGGAGCATAAATGTTAAATAGGACAAATGAAGGACATATTAGCCCCTCTTTACTGATATTAAGTTAACTGACCAAGGTCAAAGAGGAAGTCTTTGGCAGAGCTGGGAATTGAATCTTGGTCTTCTAAGTTTTAATATTGGCTGTACCACATGACCATATTTGCCCTCCAATGTGGGCTTTGAAATAGTACTCAAGAGATTATATGGTACTATAGTGTCACAGTTACCATAAAATGGCATGTGTTGTTTTTTGGTGATGGTGTAAATAATTCATCCATGTATACTGGGAATTTTTCGTAACTTGTTCTGGCACTGTAACTTGATGTATTCAGTGAGATAACTTGCATATCAAAGTCAAGTCATTTCAAGTTATAGACTCTCATCCACTTATTCATCAGTATTGTTTTGGTGAATCAACCAATTGACAGAAGTTAATCCAGGGCTGCGACAGCACCTGTGTATATAGCTCCTAAATAAGGAGAGAGTGGTAAATACTGCAGTTTCCTTTTATTCCTGTCAAAGACTGGCTAGTGAAAGGCATGGGGTTACAGGGGTTGTTTCCAATTAACATAGAGGGTACAGCTACACAGCCTGTAGCAGTGAGCCTCCCAGCCCAGACTGACAGATTTGTGTTAGGGCTCGAATAGCTGAGTAGACATTACCTTGAAGTTGTGGCTTGAGCTCTCAAGCCTAGGGAGAGGGGTGGGAATGCAGCATGAGTTGCAACTTCAAGGCACTGTCTACACTAGGGATTGGCAACCTTTGGCATGCAGCTCACCAGGGTAAGCATCGTGCTGGTTTGTTTACCTGCCACATCTACAGGTTCAGCCGATTGTGGCTCCCCTGGCCACGGTTCACCGTGCCAGGCCAATGGGGGCGGCGGGAAGAGACAGCCACCACACCCTTCAGCCCAGGTCACTTCCCACCGCCCCCATTGGCCTGGAACAGCGAACTGCGGCCAGTGGGAGCTGCGATCGGCCAAACCTGCAGATGCAGCAGGTAAACAAACCAGCCCCGCCCGCCAGGGTGCTTACCCTGGTGATCTGCATGCTGAAGATTGCCAACCCCTGGTCTACACTGCTATTTTTAGAGAGCTAGTGACAGTCTCATGACCTGGGCTGTGAGCCTTGCTGCCATGGGCTTTGTAGATGTAGCCTGAGTTGCCTCTTTTGATAGTTTTCTCTGATACCTGCTCAGTGATTCACCTTCGTGTCTGATCAGTCTGAAAGTTCTGTGATCCAACTGTCTGACGAGCATGGCAGACAGGTTTTATCCCAGCTCATCACACATGACACAAGTAACTTGTGGCCTATTTAGTTCCATTACTGATGGAAAACATCAGGATGGATCACTGCAGTGATGGAGACAAACATTCTGGGTATTTTAGCTATTCGCTTAAAATCCTATTTCCTTTCTGTAGGACACTTCAGCATGAAGAGACCTATGGAATCTCAAAGCACTTTATGTAACTTTCATACTGTGTGATATATTTTCAAAGAATCAGTCAAAGTTTTGGTCTATCAATTTTCATAGGAGTTTTGCAGCTGAAGCCCTGCTTATAGCCACATGTTTCCATAGAGGTAAGAAACCTATTTCAATGGTCTTCTCTCAGGGGCTAATTGAACCAAAGTCTGAAAGACAGTATGATCCATCTTAGAGATTGATAGAATAGTCTAAGTAGGTCTTTATGAATGGGATTTTTTTTTAAAGTACCTAGTATTGATCTAACTCCACTCCTCTTGAAGTCCTTTGTAAAATTCCCACACACTTTAATGGGAGTAGAACTGAAACAATCTTGAGTGCTTTTTGAAAAGTCCCACCTCCACAATCTCTTGTCCTCATCCCTCCATACAAAGCCCCGAAATGCTCCCTTTCTCAGTTTCATCCTCACAGGTCACCATAGTTACAAATGATCTGCAACAGGTGAAGCAAGATGGAGGATATCTGGAGTGCTTGTGGAATAGGCTGTATGCCATCTTTGATCAACCTAAAGGGCCAGATCCTGAGCTATAGTCAAGCAATGCTCGGTACAGTATGTGTGTGGGTGGATAATAAGACACAAAGGTTGTATTAACTTAATATGTAGGTTTTCATAGTTTGCCCTAGCATACACTTTCAAATGATCCCAAGGGATAACCTGTGCAGAATTTTTCCTTTCAGTTTATTTTCACTGTTTTTGTACAAATACCTGGCAGTACTGAAATACACATTTCTGACAAATTGATGAGACAGAATACAAAATCTAATCACATGAGGGGAGTGACATCATGTGATGAATTTCTAAGGCATCTTTGGTCTCTGCCCTCTAATCCAGCCTCTACAGGAATTATTTTCATATTCCAAACTTCTGAACAGCTTCAAACTAGTCACCATTTTTCTTTTAAATCAATTTGCTACAAAGTGTTTCCTCCTTCTCCCTTAGATGTGCAATTTCTACTCCTCTTCCCCACCCCCCACAAAAAAAATCCTTCACCTGAGGCCCAGGATGTGCACAGGAAATCTGCCACTGTTCCCCAACCCTGACTTCTTCATCACAACTAGGGCTGATTTTTTGAAGAGAAATGTTCGCAGTTTTGATATTTCAAAAGTTTCAGCCAGCTCTAGTCCTGAATTTAAGTTCTGATATGTGAAGGCTCATCAGAATCAGAAATAGGAGCTTTTTGCCATGGGAAAGGAAAGAACTTAACTTTCCTCATACAGTCCTCATTTCTAGCCTTTGAAAGTCCAAATATATTGAACTTTAGATTAGAACAGCTTTATGTACTGATAAACTGTATAAAGGGCCTAAAATAGTTTTAAGCAGTTTCTTCTGAGACCTACACAATTGGACTTGTAATGACTAATTCATGTGATTTCACAAGCAAAGAAGTTTAAAACAAGGTAAAAAACCATAACAAAACCCGAAGCCATTCCTAACATAGTGTTCTTTTTATAACACAAAAGTGTATACAGGACATATGATGTCATTCGATATCAAGTTTTTAAACACCGATTTGCAATGACCTGCATAAAACTCACTCATGACTTTACTACTCCTGATTATTTCAGTATCTGTCTCAAATACATGCTCATAGAATCTTTAGACCAGGCTACACCATTACATATATACAAACTTGTCTCTTTCTCTCGTTCTCTCACACACATGCATGCAGACATACACTTAATTCACTCATGCCTGACATTCAGCTAACTCTGGGGATGGAAAGTGGCAGCTGTTTAATGGTACACAGCAAAAATTTAACTGCCCATGTAGTTTACAGAGGAGATTCCAAAATTTCAATAAAAGCTTTCCAATTTGCCTTTTCAGCACCTGTTGATGAACTATAGGAACGACGGTGTACCTCTTCTTTCTTCTGGCTGATTGCCCAGTGAATTCTACTCACTCACAGCCCTGAAGACAGCTCTTGATTGTGTTTTGATGTTTCTGCCGAGCTATTACTGTACTGACTTCATGGCAGCCAAAACAAACATTTGTGATCTCATTTCCCCCCACCGCACTCTTTCCACTCAATCAAATTTGCACACAAGCTTCTACAAAACAGAAGAATGCTTTTAAGCCATAACAGTGCTCTTGGGAACTCTCATATGAAATTTCCATCCTTTTAAGGAACATACTTCGCTGACTCTCTTTGCCACATCATTTTCCCCCCCTACTAACACCCACATTTAGATTGGCATAAAAACAAATATTGTCAAAAAATGCCTTTGTGTCAGTTACTTCCATAATATGAAGTATTTAGCGGGAGTGGTGTCTTTGGTGATGCAAAGTACTAGATTTTTAATTTGGATTTGATTGTGGGGATTGATTTCTATATATCTATAAAGGTGCAACTGTCTCGTTGAATTAGTGTCAGGGAACATTTCTTGCTGCAGACACGAAAGAGCCAAACATGCCTCTAAAGTGTTCCTCTCCCCGAAGTGCATATTCAAAATTAGACCTAAATTTACCTTGGTTCCCTTACATAGCATTATAATCCCACATTGCCTTACATTTAGCACTAGAAGATTTGAATTATGAAACTGGATTTCAGATATCTCATTTATGTCAGAGGAATTGCTTCTGCATTATATGTATAGTTTCATTCCCTCCTCCTCATTTTAGTCATTCAGTGTGTCTATGACTTTAAATACAGGAAATGTACAATGAGACATTTTAAAAGTACTTCAGTACATGCTCTTCTCTAGCAATACAGTCTCCTTTTTACATAAAGGGTCAGTTTCCCTCAGAGAGGAAGAATGGTCCTGTGGCTCAGACAGTGCACTGGAACTTTGGAAATCTGGGTCCAATTCTCAGTTCTACCACAGAATTCCTGTGTGACATAGGGAAAGTCACTAAATTTCTCTATGCCTCAGTTCCCATCTATAAAATTAAGACAGTACTTCCTTCCTCCTATCCTAAATCTGCTTTATCTAATTGGATTATAAACTTATGGGAGCAGCTACTGTATGTGCACCTACCACCATAGAGCCCTGAGCTTGATAGAGGTTACTAGCTGTAACTGTAATTCAACATACTCCTATTAGTACTAGTAGTGTGCCCACTATTTTTTTTTACACTGACTTAGTCAAGCAGGATGGAAAGCCCTTGTAAGCTAAAACACTTTGGATTCTGCAATCTCCTCGGCAGTGAACATTTATCCATGGTTCATTACTATAAAGTGGTGTCATATTTGCATACATAATACCTCTAACAGGCATTCACTTAGCATTTTATAATGGCATTTTATGACAAGAGATGGAGCTGATTGTACACTTTCATATGTTAGACATAGCTGGAGGCATAGAACATTGTGGAAAAGCACTGTCAAAGTGCTACGCTGGCATTTAATACCTCAGTACAAGTTACTTATCATCACATGAGACTGTGTCATAACATCAATGTTTAAACAGAAGTCCCCATTGAAACCAATGAATTCTGCACAAAAAATTGATGGCACAATATAGGCCATAATTTTTTAATTCAACTACCTTAAATATTAATGAATTGATACTCACCATTTAAGATGGCACAGAAAACATTGTTTTCCCTACAGCATTTGATATAAGTTGTTTTGTTAACAATTTATTAAAAACAGAAAACAGAAAGCTATTATATTTTTTAATCATTAACACACGAGCTTTTCCTATATAAAAACAAATCTTTTTCGTAATCTGCATTTATTTTACATTTTTAAAAAGATCCATTTGTCTTTTGTCAATCTTATACTTGTATTTATTTTGTTCAAACTCGAACAATGGTAATCAGATATTATAAAATCTGCTCGATCCTTCTATCAAGTGGTTTCACTTTTTCCATACTTCATTTCTCCATGTCATTCAGAGCTATCAAACATATAGCTGCTATTGGTTTTTAGACCTAGGATTATACCTAAACCTTTTGTTATGTTCATCAAGTATGCAGTGTAAAAACTTGTTTGCGTTTACATAGTGACGCTTATGAACACTTTAGAGAATAGCTAGTTTCCTTACAGTTTGTATCAACTGTTCAAAACATGAAGCAATACTTATTTCTCCCTGTGAGTCATGATTCTGGGGCATACTACAATTATTTCAACAAGAATAATTAAATCCATGCTTATTAAATTAATCAGTTGTAGAGGAAATACCCAGGAGAGAAAAAAGCTTTACACTGTTAATATTAAGTTATTGAATACAAAGGTGATAAAGGCCTTATAATTCATCTATTCTATCTATGGAAGAAGGGAAATTATTAGTTTCACAACTTTCCACTGCAGATATTTAGCACTCATGTCCCTGATTTATGCAAACCTAAGGCATGATGCTTCATGGTGTTGAGAGACAGAGTGCTCTCAATTCCTATTGACTACAGTTAGCATTCAGGGTATTCAGCTCTTTGCAGCATTGGGCCCTAAATGAGGACGCTAAAATAAATATTACATTAAAACCCCTATGTTAAAGTGACACTATGGTTGCAAAGTCAAGTTCTCAAGAGTGAGAAAACACCAGAATTAAGGTTGTCCATATAGCCTTAATTCAGCACCCTTGTATTTATGCATTATGATACAGTCTTTAATTACTTGATCACATACTATTTCCCCCCCACACACACACACACTCTTGAAGCTCTGGGCTGGCGTAAGTGCAGCTATTTTGTGGGGAGACATGCAAGTCCTGTAAACACATAGGAGCTGAAGAGATGGAACATGGTCAGTAGAGACGGAGTCTTTGGAGAACTGAATTGTCAAACTAACAAATCTATATTGGAAAAGTGTAAACTAAAATTTTTCAGAGGGTTGTAACTTGGCCAAATTTTCATGGGGAGGACGGCACATCCCTGAGACAAGGGTGAGCCCCTGCCAAATTTAAAGTTCCTGCTCCAAAGTATGTAGGTGCTAGAGCTTATCAACAAAATGGATTTGGTGGATTTTTTTTTTTAAACACAGGCAAAATAATGTATTTTCCCTTAACCTCATTCTGAGAAAATGGCTGAACTTTTTATCTGAATCTTTTCAAAACAATTCAGCCTTAGGCAGAGACTAGATGTGGATAAGTTCAGTCTGAATGGATGAAGCTCAGCAAAGTTAAAAGCAACTGAAAAAATGTCTTGTAAGGGGAAGCAGTGCATAACCCAAACGATAGACGTTGCTGCCTATACTAAAAGTTACCCTCCAGTGAAAATATGAACCAGATGTTGCAGCCAATTTTATCTAGGGAGAGCCAGAAGTAATAGGATGACCCCACGCTTGCATAGACAGGTACTATCACATGTGTGAATAAAGGTTTTAATAAGTGCTGGTTGAAAGTTTTCCATCAAAACTGATTTTCAGCAGAAGAGTGTGTCAAAAACCCAGTGAAAATCTCCACAGAAAGTGTCTCTTTTCCATAATTTTAACTTTTCTTCAGGTTTTAATTAAAAGTTGAAATTTTTAACAGGAGAAAACCCCAAACAAAAACATATTTTCCGCTGAGCTCCAGTTGTGATATCAAATTTCAGTATTAACTAAATAATCATATCTATAGTGTTCCGGTGAATATGTTTAAGTACTTGAACAGTTGGAGTTGTGTGCAGCACATCAGTTTTTTCCCCACAAACTATCAAGGTTTGAAACAGAAAACAAAAAATGTAGCTATAATAAGGTATGATAATACTCACATTTCAGTTACTAAACTAAAACCATCAGAAAGTCAGCATCTGTCCAGTGGTACTTGAGATACCCTAGTGTAAGCTGACAGAGTGACTCAGCACAAAGTAATACATTTGCAGCAAGCAAAGTTTCTCTCTCAGTGGTTACTATTTGTGGCCCTGATTCAGCAGAGCCTATCAGTGGGGCTTAAGCGCATGTTTAAGTGATTTGCTGAATTTGGGCCTAAAACAAGAAAGGGCAATAAATTAACATAAGCAGAAAGTAAACAGAATATGCCCCATGTTGCTGTTCACCTAACTCCTAAGGCCATTCATGTGGAGTCTGACCTTCTTCAGGGATGGACTCTTCTCCTAGTCTTACATGCAATTTCTTATGTTGTTTTTGCTGATCGCTTCTGCAAAGGAAGAGGCAAGCTGAGCTCAGATTAACGCTTTGCTCATTTAGGTCCACACAACATTCTTGCCCTCTGAAACATGCAACCTACAAAGTACAAGCTGAATTTTGGGCCACTAAACTTTGTTTGTGAGGTAACCAAAGGATTGGACCGCTATAATAAAGGACATTAAGAAAAGCTGTGGTCCATTGTAGTCTCTGTGCTTGACTAGTCTAACTGAAATGCAGCAAATCCAAAACCAGGTTTAATATTCTGGCTTGGGAAATGGAAGCACTTGATAGTAGAGCGTTAAGAGAATATTTTTTCTATAATAAGAAAAAGTTAGATTATAATTGGCTAGTTGGAATTACCTTTTATTTTAAATTGGACTTGTATCTCACACAGCTGCAAAACTCTGAGTCATAACACATGTGTCTGTATTATTTCCCTGTAGTACTCGGATTAGAAATAAAAAGGAAGCTTAATGATTTTCATGCAAATTAGAAGAGACTATTAAATTAAAACTAATGAATGTATGTGTTTATTCCAAACAAGATTGTAGTTAAAGTTATTTGTTGTGTACCAAGATCAGGTAAAACACAAGCATCTGGTGCTTGGAAAGAAATGCTGTTTCAGTTGAAAAATCAATGCAGAACTACTCAGACTTTCAATATTTTGGGTTCAATGTAAAAAAAATTCAAATAAATGGATAGGTTTATTTTTTTTAAATCTAACCACTTAAATTAGGATTTTTAATTTTTTTTTTGGGGGGGAACACTCAGATTCTCAACCATGTAACTCATCATCACAGCAAAATAAATATAACTAAATGGTGGTGGTAACATACAGACCTTTTTACATTTGAATTCAGTATTAAGATAAATGTTTTATACATAATCTTCAAGGTCAAGTGCACAGGTTTTAGAAGGCACAGAGCTAAGGAACAGCTGCTCTGTATATCATACTCCATAACAAAGCCCCAAGCATATGCAATAAATGACTATGTGGTCTTTATCCCACTGTGGGAAAACTCACTTTTCCCATCTCAGCCTTTCCAATTTATGAACTATTTCTAGTGATTAGTTTTTTGTAGGACCAGACAGAACTCTGTTCGGCATATACTTATGTTCTCTCACCCTTGTACAGTCAAATAATAAATGGTATAAGTATATGCCGAACAGAGTTCTGTCTGGTCCTACAAAAAACTAATCACTAGAAATAGTTTATAAATTGGAAAGGTTGAGATGGGAAAAGTGAGTTTTCCCACATTTTTTCAATATGTTGAGAATCCTTAAAACTCTGAGAAATGAAGATACATTCTAGCTATAAAGGAAGAAAAGATCCTTTCAGTTTGAAAGAGTTTCCCATTTTGCCATCTGTCTTCTTTAGACTTCTCTTGACCAGAAACGTTCAAAAGAATTCATCTAAGAAAACCTTGGGGGAAACCCTTCTTGGTGTATTTTTGGCTTTGAAGCCAGTTTCTGGGTAGGATATACTAGACTAAGTTAGCAAATGATACCTGGAGGTAAATTCTGCTCATTTTCACTGTCAGTTCTGTAAACACTGTCATAGCCTTGTTCAGTCATGTGACTTGAGTGCTTAAAGGCCCTGCAGTGACAATTTCATTGTTGCCATATGCTGTAACCATCTTGATTGATCATATGTGATGGATGTGGTTGAGCGTGGATGGAGGTGGTGCAGCATGCTTTTCAGTTAGAATTTTTGAACAGAAACCTGCCTCTTTTTTTTTCTTTAAAGTAATTTTCATGAATAGGAAAAGGAACCAAAAAACCATTAGGCTTACAGAAAGATACAGAGCACTTTGTGATCACTTTGTGGTCATATATTGGCAATAGCTACACTAAAAGCCATAAAGCTAGAAATCTACCTCTCAATGTTCACTAATATATAGGCCATGATGTTAATTAATTTCAGTTTCTCAAACTTAGTGTAACTAGCTCCTATAAAAGGTTCGATGTCACACCATGGAACAAACAAAAATACTCATGACAAATTCAATAATTTGAACATAGATTGACTGTTCACTGGCATTTCTTGGTTCACCAAAGCTAGAATTTGAGACTTTCAGGGAATGATACAAGACTTATCTCTTCTTTGAAGAAGCTTTCTGGAATTTATTCTGGAATAGATGTTTGGGAAAAGGGACAGAAGGGAAGTGTATTTTGTTTTATGGCTGTGCAAGTATTTTTAAGGAATATTCTCCATAGGTTGTAAGTGTGTTTATATCCTGCAGATGACAGTTGAGGTTACGGGATAGTTTTGATTTAAGGCTGGAAACTCCCTTTGAGAGATTTTTAGCCATGTTTTTGCCATATTTGATTTAATGAGTTCTTTAAAGTGAGCACTTAGATCTTGCTAGGTGCAATAAATCTATCGGCCAAATTCTGATACCCTTACACAGATTGAATCACATCTTATCTCGGGGAAGTTCCATTCACTTCAGTAGAACTGCTTATGGAATAATGAGTTCTGTATGAGTAAAGCCATGAAAATCTAGTCTGAATACGTATTCTGTAATATTAACAACATTAAAATCTTGATCCCCTCATTCCTTGTATGTTTAATCATGCCTTACTGAAATTTTAAGGCTATTTTCATGGTGTGCCAAACCTAACACTTAGTGTTGCACTAGCTGATTTCTTCCAGATACTTAAACAGTGATTATAAAGCTAAGATCTGAAGAAGAGCTCTGTGGATCTTGAAATCTTGTCTCATTAACAGAATCTGGTCCAGTAAAAGATATTACCTCACCCACAATGTCTCTTTCATATCCTGGGACCCACATGGCTACAACAGTGCATACAACAATTATAATGTCAATCCAGTCATTGATAGTGCAACTAGAAGAAGCATTTGTTTACAGTAGATCCAGAAGACAGAAAATTAAAAGTATTGTAATGAAGAGAGGAAAAACATGCAGATGTCAAACACAGGGACAAAGTACAGTATATTGATCTGCATGAATAATATCAAGGAACACAATCTGGTGATTTGAGTCTTGTTTGGTTCTGTGAAGCATTTGTGTAATGTCATCAGGTAATCTATTTTTTGTATTTTGTATTTGAAAATACTTGACAGTATAAGCAAAATATGACAGTCTATGGATTATTTTCAAAGCATGCAATGTTGGTATTTAAGCTATGGAATAGGACAACAATGTCACTAGTGGGATGACAATTTATATTTGGCTGAATCGTAAAGACTGGTTTCAATGTTTTTCACCTATACGAATACTAATGAACTCATATTTTAATCAAACCAAAGCACAAGTGTATATATATATTAAATATTCATGATTTTGCCTCCATACTCAGTATTCATCCAGCTCTAATATATACAAAGTACATTAATTTCATAAGGCCTCCCCTTCTATAAAGATTCAAAGATGTTCCCATTGAAGTCTATTGGAGTTTTACTACCATCTTCAACAGGCTTTGGATCAGGACCTCAAAATATTTCATACATATTTGGACATTTTGGTCAAAAGAGATAAACCTTTGATGAAAGATGCACTTAAACACCAGCTTTTGGAAAAGATTGCAGCAAAGACAAGCAAACAAAAAAATCCTGAATTTCTTTATTACTACTATTTCTACAAAAGAATCTGTTACAGATGGCCAATTTCACTATAAAGGAAAGATGAGGCATTTTAAAACAGGCAAATCCATGCTACCTCTGATTAGTGAAGATAGATCACACCTTCATGCTTGATATATCCAGTTTCTAACACTATAACCAAGAACAACTAACATATACATAAGAAATACATCTCCTTGATTTGGTAAGGAGTAACTAATAAAGTGGAGACCAAGGTGCCCTTTAAAGACTGGGTTTGGATTACCACAAGTGGCGGGAAGAGGGGACAGGGCATCCCAGAAGTAATGATGAGAGAATAGTCCCTGTATAGAAGTCATAGACTGTGACATTTCGTCCAGGCGGTACTCCAGATCACACACTCCTTTAGGAAATTGTTGACGTAATCTCATCCTGAATTCACATCTAGACTTGGTTAGCAACTTGGGTTGGAGTTGGGACAGCAGAGGGTATCGCAGGATACCTGGTCCTTTATGGCAAGCTGGACTTACCTTGGCTCATGATCTAGCAGTTACCCCTCGGCCTTGCCCCTGATCTAGTCATATAGTGGCAATTAATGATGCCAATTAATGATGCCAGCTGGGTGCAATAGACTATTTAAAGACAGCTGACGGGGATGATCCAGGAAAGTGGCAGTAGGGAGCTTGCCCGCATGCTGGCTAGGAAGGGCTTGAGGCAGGCAGACTAAGGAAGGCTTAAGGTACAGAAAATGATCCTTGTGGTAGACCTGAAAAGGGGGAAGATGCCAGGGAAAGACTGCAGAGCAGGTAGGACTCTCTTATGGAAAGAAACTCCCAAGAGGCAAAGTAGGCTCCTGTGGGAGGGAATGCTGAGATAGGGTTTGTAAGTAGTCACAGGTGTCTTCATTAGTTCAAGGGGGCAGAAGAATTCTAAAAATATGTCTGGATTTTCACTTGGACCATTCAGTTACCCTGAAAAAGCGGGAGACTTTATATGACTTGGCTGAAGGGCTGAGCCATGGAGGCAGATGGACTTCAGTAGCCAAGAATACTAGCAATATTGTGCACAGACAGAAGGGGGTGTGCCAAGGGTGAGAGTGTCCCATTGTTGGGAGATTGTGTCAGGACTTATCAGAGGGAAGTGACTTATAGAGATGTAATATTTTATTTTCCTTTCTCTGTAACTAAGGTAAGGGGAGCCTACCTCACCAGGCATTGGACAGTATTCAGCTGTGGTGTGGTGATATAAGCAAGACTGTATGAGTGTTTCATGCTGACTGCAACTAAAAGACAAGAATTCCCCTACCTTTAAGGAAAGGTGCCAAAAAGGAAGGTGTTTTTGGAGTCTAACACCTGAGCTCATTGTCTCTATCAGATGGGACATAGAGGTGTTTTCTCCCATTAAGGTGCACTGCAAAGGGCTGAGGCAGGTGAATACAGGGGAGAAGCCTAAGACCCAAGGAGGAGATTTGAACTAGCATAGATGCGGGTGACAGACTCTAATCTAAGAATAAGTTTTCAGACTAACAGGAGCTGCTGTTAATGTTAGTGCCGGCTGTTCTGGAAGGACACTGGCTGAAAGTTTAATTTACATGAAATATTTTTGTTATTCCCAAGTCATCTGTTTGGAAGAGTTATTAAAATCAGGAATGGCAGTCACTTTTTCTAACATAATCCAAGCTGGTAAATAAAAGGTATTGAATAGTTTAAATTAATTGTGTACCAAATGCAGTATATAACCCATGGGAAACAAAACGGATGAATTCTTTCCATTTGTTTGATAACTGCTTGCCTATTTAGAGAATTGAATATGTATTGTAAGATGTTATGTTTGCTAAAAAGAAATTAACTAAAGTAAACAATCCTTCATAAATATGTCATCCAATCCCTTCTGAATAGCTATTTTTAAATTCTAAGAGGGATGATAACGTGCAACACAAAATAAAGTTTGGGCAAGTTAGATATTCTGGGCTCCAGTTTAGCAGACTGCTTTTATGGTAGGCATATGCTTAAGTGCTTTGTTGAATATGGATCTGATAGAGTGGTTTGTGATAATTCACAAATCTTCTGGCAAGTAACCAGCCTATTAAAAACTTCAACAAAGCTGGCAGTTCCCCTTACAACATTAACTAGATTCAAATAACAACTGATCTTACCACTTTACATCCTTTACAGCTATAAAGGTCTTGATCCTGCAGATGCTTATGAATGTTCTAAATCAGGGTCAGGCAAAACTTTTTGGCCTGAGTGTCACATCAGATTTTGGAAATTGTATGGAGGGCCAGTTAGGGGAGGAGGTCATAGCCCGCCCCTCCCATCTGGCCCCCCAGGACTCCTGCCCCATCCACCTCCCCCGCTCCCTGTCCCCTGACTGCCTCCGGAACCCCCATCCCTGCTGCCCCATCCAACCCCTCTTCTCATTCCTGATGGCCCCCAGGGACCCCTGCCCCATCCAACCATCCCTTCTCCCTGTCCCCTGACTGTCTCCGGAACCCCTGCCAATGGCTGCCTCCCGCCCGCCACTCCATCCAATCCCTCCTCTCCTTCCTGACTGCCCCCCCAGGACCCTGCCCCCATTTAACTCTCCTGTTCTCTGCCCTCTGGCCACTCCAACCCCTATCCACACACCCCGCCCCCTGACCACCCCCATAGTCCATAGATACCCAAGAGCAGAAGAAGAAATCAAAAAGACTGGCCCTTAGGCATGATTCAAAAGCCATACGTATTGGAGTAATACATTTTACTATATCTATAGAAGAAAAGGGGAGATCTGTTCATGGTTTGGGAAACAGTGCTATTCTGTGTGTTCTGATTAAGTGCTGTCACATTTTGGATGTTTTTGGCTAAACATTCCCCCATTAGGATGTTGGCAAGTGTGCTCTACTCTTTTATATGGTTTTTATTGTTGTGGTGGTGGGTTTTTTTTTAAATCCCTTATGAAAAAGTCATTGTTGAGAAGGAGATAAGAAACCCAATCACCATACAGGTCACTGAGGTTGATTGCAGTTCTGCAACCCCATTGGTCAAAGTGCTATAAAAGGCATTTCATTGAAAAATAGGTCTGGAAGGGACCTCAAAGTCAAGTTTGGTGTCCTTTTGCTGTGACAGGAGCAAGTAAACCTGACAGGTGTTTGTCCAATTTGCTTTTAAAAGTTTCCACTGATGGGGATCTATGACCTCCCTTGGAAGCATCTTCCAGAGTTTAACTACACTTACAGTTAGAAAGATTTTGCTAATATCTAACCTAAATCTCACTAGTTGCAGATGAAGATTGCCTCTTATCTGATCCTCAATGGACATGGAGAACAATTGATCAACATCCTTTCTATAGCAGTCCTTAAAATAGTGGAAGACTCTTATCAGGTCCCCTCTCAGTCGTCTTCTCTGAAGACTAAACATGCCCAGTTTTCAGAGGTCAGCTTTTCTAAATCTTTTATCATTTTTAGATGCTCTCCTCTTAACTCTTTCCAATTTCCCTACATCTTTTCTAAATCATGGTGTCCAGAACTGGACACAATACTCCAGCCAGGGCCTCACCAGGGCTGAGTCGAGCATAACAATTACTTCCTGTGTCTTACTTACAACACTCCTGTTAATTTATCTTGGAATCATTTTAGTCTTTTTTGCAGCTGCATCACACTCTCTGTGGTCCAATGTAACCCCCAGATCCTTTTCAGCAGTACTACCACCTAGATAGTTATCCCCCATTTTATACCTCTATATTTGATTTTTTTTCCTTTCTAAGTGAAGTACTTTGAAGTACTTTTATTACGTGGGGTTCTCACTGTTTAGAAATGTATCACTTCATACTTATGATGACATAACTAGTGAAACAAACCTTCCCACAACTCTGTGGCTATATTGAAAAGAATTTTTAGGGTGCCATTGAATCTAGGCTATATAGGAAGAGGTACACATTTTCACATGCATGAAAAGAATGTATTTCAAAGTCAGCTCTGCTGGTCATGGCTTTTATATCCTGACTCTGAAAGAGGAATGCAATTTGTTGACATTCGTTTTCAGCCTTATATAACACGCCTTTTAATCTGCCCATTCATTTTGCTCATCTTAGCATTTCATTTCAAATGTGACAATATCGATCAAATATGATAGCTCTGCTGGTCTGCTTCACACCTACAAGCCCTTAGGGAAGTGTCTCATCATGCCTCACAGCTCATCTCATTCATCTGTAGCATTCTTCTTTGGTCTGATTTGCTGAAACCATAAAAGCTTTCATTGACTAAAATAGCCAGTTTATATAGAGTGGATATCACAGGAAAAGGGAAAAGTCTATTCATGAAAAATAAATCAGATGTGAAGATAATGGCTTTTATATGGGTCTTATGATTAAGACTGATATTGTCTAGATGATTTAACAGGGGTAAAAGAATCAAATATTTAGGTGAACAAGCAGTAGCATGAAAAAGATACAAGAAATGTTAAAGACAGGGTACCAAGAAAAAAGGCGGTATATCTCCCTCAACTTTTCTACTTTTATTTTCCCCCTTATCAAACTTCAGACCCTTCTGTGGAAACAAATCAAGGTCTCAGAATCATTTATACCTTTCAATAGCCACACCTGGTACCTTATTGCTAATATTTACAATACAAAGTTTTGACGTGTTTCTTAGGTCCATGAGCTGTGCTCAGCTATCACCATGATGAGCAGGATGCAAATACCTAGATAATTATTTTTTTCTTACATGAGTTAAAAATCAATGTGAGGTTTCAGCATTGTAGATTCATAACAGGATGTTAAAAGAAATAAAAATCTCTTGCCTGTTGTTTTGGCCTTGGATCTATCCTTGGGCTATTGTGGGATCTGTGTGGGTTTTTTCTCCTATCACATCTACCACAGCAGAATGAATCCTGTGGGTCTCCAGGCCTTGAAAACTGCTTCACATTCAGTAACTAGCATTTTCCTATCGTGCTTGTTTTCCATAAATACTGTATCAAGTGGAGATTTAGTCAATCATCCAAAAGTAACCCAGGTTGTCAGTGAACCACATTTGTGTTTAATTCCCAAAGTCTGTGGACAGTTCAGTTTGCTTTCATCTACCTGACATAAATGTATTCAGAATATTCCCTTTTCAATTTACAGCAATATTCTGGGAAAAAGTTCACCTTAAAAACCATCAAGGATTGTCGTATCCACCACCTACAGTTACTGTGAAGAAAAACACCCTCACACACTGGGCAATGAACTGTGAAGAACTTTCTGCATAGTGCTGTTTCCCTTCGGAGTTTCAGATCCATCTCTCACCTTCCCACTTATCATGCCTAGGTACCATGATGATGGACCTCTAGTAAATAGTTTATAATATCTTTATATTTATATTTTCCATTTCTAATGCACTATGTACCTTTTTCCAAATTAGGGACTCAGTTCCCTTTGCACTCTCATGAGAGTCATTGATAAGTGGAATTATACTGGTTAAGACTAGAGAAAGCAGGAGGAGAATCAAGGCTTAAATCATAATGTACTAGAAATAATTCCATTACAATATCCAATGTAAAACTTGACACTTGTACTAGATCACTGACCATTTCTGTGTTTCTATTGACCTAAACTCTTAACTTTCCCATCTGCCCTACTTCATAGGGACGAAACTCACCAATTTTCTGGGATTGGATTTTTAACAAACAAGGAACTGAACAGATTTGGTTTGGATTTCATGTCTTCAGGCTTGGCTTTTCTTAGGATTCTCCTTCAATAATTAAAGATCCAGAAGAGCATGAAATTGAATTGCTTACCAGACTAGTCAGGTAGGATAAAATGTTGCATTAGCACCGGAGTATCTTCACTTTTACCACTGAAACTGAACCAGGAGACTTTTTTTTTTCAAATGCTATGTGTTGAGTCAGTGCAGTAAAGTGCATCTGAGATTATAGTCTACTGTCATTAGGGAGCTAAAGAGTAAACCCATTTGCAAAGCAGTGATTTCTTTTATATCAATATTTAGGGCCCATCAGATGTTTCCAGTGGTACACTTTTAAGAGACTGCCTCATTGTACATTTTTAAGAAGGAACTTTTAAATACCTCTGTCATTATCCCCCCAGCTGTTGATTACCAATTTCATACTAAATTGTCTGTCTTCTATGCTACCACTTAATGTCATTCAAACAAGACCATAAAACTGCTCTGACTTAATGTAAACATCAAGAGCTAGGGAGAACCATACTACTGGCCCTCACTAATGGCAGTGAGAGCTCATCTTAAATACCTGACATGGGTTTACACCGTGTATACAAACCAAAACATCTACATTGCAATGATTGTTCTTGAAATGGAAGGGTGTTTATAATTTGTACTGTCTCAGCTTCATGTAGACATCAATTCTGCCAGCTGGCCTATCCCTCTAATGAGGGATGGTGAGCGTTCTGGAATAAAATATAAATCTGACTGTTTTTTAGATGCCTAGATTACAGGCACTTGAGGAACATGATGGATTAGGGGAACTAGATGAATAAGACTGGATAGATGGACTGGACTGGGATAGAGAAAGTAACTTAGGTCACTTAGGAACAGTCATGTTGTATCATTGACTTGTCTCTAGGGAACAGGAAACCAAGGATCATGGGAAGAAGATAGGGTGTGATTCCTAAATGAGAGATGGAAAAATGCCCAGGACACTTTTAGCCATTCAGCCCCAAGTGAACTATGTTCTGATAAAGTATCTATTTACCTTGGGATACAAAAATCTGCTTGTCTGAACTTTCAAACAGAGGGTCAGCTGGGGGCTTTAGGGGGGCAGATTCTCTTTGGTGTAAATCATCCAGCCTTCACTGAAATCACCAGCTGAAGATCTGGCCTGTTATCTATTGTCTCCCTTTCTTTCTTCACTACACTGGTGTTTTTGGATCCTAGCAGAGAAGCTGGCCAAAGGCAGTTCCTCCATGTCACAACAGCACCAGCCTCCTACCTTACATCACACAAGCTCCAACCACTGCATCAGCAGGCTCGACTCCCATGTTGTCCAGTCTGATATGGGCAATATACACTTTCTTGTCCTTTTTAGCTTTTTGTTCCCTGTAATACACCCAAAACTTCCCACTGTTTCTTCCCTTGATTTAATTCCACAATCCTCTGCAGCTACAGAAGCAAGTGGAATATGATGGATTACAGGCCCAATTTTTGGCCAGATTTTTTTTTAATCATGAAGTCAAGAACCAATTTCTTGCAATAATCCTAGCTAAGGCATGTTAGGTAGTGCTGGCTGTGCACTGTTAAACTGTTGTTTCACTTAAATATGGTGGTCTTTCAGTATCTAAGAAATTGTTCCTTCTTTGTTGCATCGGACGAAGTAGATATTCACCCACGAAAGCTCATGCTCCAATCCGTCTGTTAGTCTATAAGGTGCCACAGGACTCTTTGCTTTGTTTCTTCTTTACAGTTTGTTTTTTAAATTCATAAGACACTTTAGAATCTGCTGGGATACATTTTGCTATATTATAGTTATACTGGGGCTGATAACACTGCCTATTAAGGTTGCCCAGTACAACTTGTTATAATCAATTGAAATCAAGGTCTTGTATCTTTGTCAAACTTTAACTTTTTTGGGCTGAAATCTTGCATGCCAAGTGTCTACCTCAAACTGAATTATCTGGACAACTTCAGCCAAAAGTGTTCAGCCATTTGTGAGGACAAGGCTGAGGAAAAAATTCTTGAGACCTTTCCTTTGAAATGCTCTAAAACTTCCATGCTTTGGAGTAGGGACTTGAAATTTGGTAAGAGTGGACTTTGTCAGGGTGTGATGGGGTGTTCACCCCACATCAACCCGGAAAAGATTAAGAAAGCTGAGAAAGGCCACACATGAGGAGTTTAGGCTGGAGGAAAAAAAAAACATGATTGGAAGATGGAGCTTACCTGAGCAGGTGGGAGCTGGACTAGTAAAAAGCCAAGGAGCTAGCAACAGAAATGCTGGCTGTGAGGAAGTCTGCAGCCATCTTACATGCATTAGAGAAGGAAGGAGGAAACCAAAGGAAAGAGTAGGACCATGGGAGCCTGACCCTGAAAGAAAAGTGTACCCAGAAGAGAAAAGGATGGGGAAGAAAGCCTATGGGAGAAAAGTAGGAAGCAGTCTAGGGAAAGAGTAGCAAGTTAGGGGACTGATTCATAGATTCATAGACTCTAGGACTGGAAGGGACCTTGAGAGATCATCGAGTCCAGTCCCCTGCCCTCACGGTAAGACCAAATACTGTCTAGACTATCCTTGACAGACATCCATCCAACCTACTCTTAAATATCTCCAGAGATGGAGATTCCACAACCTCCCTAGGCAACTTATTCCAGTGTTTAACTACTCTGACAGTTAGGAACTTTTTCCTAATTCCAACCTAAATCTGAAGTTTGCACATGTTCAATAGAGACCAAGTTAACAGATAAAATATCTGACAATTTGTCCTTACAGAGTGTGCTTCATCCCCTTACACCTTCTAGTGTGAACCAGATTGCAAATGCATCATTTTTCGCACCGTGACTGAGCAAGCTCCAGCCCTGAGCTACAAGGGCAAAGCTGGATTTTTCCGCGTAATGGCTGCTCCCATCTGTTCTGGGTTGGGCACAGGTACCAGAACTGTGAGCAGGGAATCTGTCTCTCCCAAGCTTTCCAATGGTCCCCATACTGGCAGCAAGGCAATGTGGCAGTAGAATCCATTTGCATTTGAATGCAGAGAGAACAAAAGCCAGACCAAGGAGAAGAAAGGGGTGGACTGGGAAGTGGGACTGATTGGGCAAGGAGAATGGGAAGCAGGGAGTGAGGCAGGCTGGGGTTTATTGCATAAGGTGTTGGGAATTGGGTGCCCATGAAGGAAACGGGGGTGACTGTAGCTGTTCAGTCTTTGTCTTCCTAGTGTTCTTGTTGACCTCATTGTAGGTGGGAGATGGGAAAGGTGGACTGATGATGCCACTGTCCTTCATACTTTCAATTCATGTCCCAGGAAAGATAGAGACCCAGGCATGTCTTTGTGGGCCTTGCTGAGTCACAAAATTGAGCGACCCCATTGTGTGGTGCTTGCACAACTCTTACAGAATTGCAAATCTCTTGTTTACAATTCTGCTGCTGGTCAGTGGTGCATGATGGTCACTTAACACTCATTTTGGTGTGGATCATCTTCCTTGTTGTCCTTGGAGAGCTAGCAGTGGGCATCTCCCAGGCATATTTCCATAACAACCATATAGTAAAATCTCAGAACTTCATACACAACAATGATATGCATATTTGGACAGAATGAGTTTCAGCAGATCATGACCTTTCATATAGTATCTTACAAGGTATGCTTTGTATGAAATATCACAACTGTAAACCAACGATGAATATAGGGGTTACTGGGTCCTACTTTGAGGTACAGTGCATCACAGGGGAGGAGTAGGAAATATTTGTTCTTAGGCCATGAGTCTGAAGGGGGAAACTAGGATTGTCTGGATATGAACAATGGGATGGCAAGCCTAAGAAATGAAGCATGAGTTAGGGTAGGCAAGGAGAATGGCATAGGAACAAGGAGCCAGAGATGAGAAGGGGACAGGACTGAGACAGATATGTTGGAGGGGATGAGGCAGAAGAGTCTGTGCTTATTAGAGTGTGCTCTCCTCCAGAGCCTGAAGAAGAACCAAGATTCCTGAGTTTCACCATTCCTCTGCTCAGGGCTGGCGCTACCATTTAGGCAGCCTAGGCAATTGCCTAGGGTGCCAGGATTATTGAGGGGGCAGCATTTTGCTGAGGGGGCGGCAGGCGGCTCCGGTGGAGCTGCCGCAGTCATGCCAACGGATGGTCGGCTGCTCCCGCAGTTCCGGTGGACTTCCTGCAGGCATGCCTGTGGAAGCTCCACCAGAGCCACGGACCAGCAGACCCTCCGCAGGAATGCCTGCAGCAGCTCCACCGGAGCCGCGGGATCAGCGCAGGGGGTGGCGAAATGGCCGTGTGCCTAGGGCGCGAGAAACCCTGGCGCCAGTCCTGCCTCTGCTGCTAGCAGATAGTTGTGAAACTCACTGGTGAAGGTGATCCACACAGAGGATGACAACTTAAACTTGCTGTCAGTTACTCAGTTACCTCAAGTGTCAAAAGTCTGTGTGGTGGCTGTAAATGTCCCAACCCTGCTGATGACTCCTCAGGTGGGTGTCAATATTATGTCACATGACGGAACTAGTGTTCGTTCATTTTTTTTAACTTAGAAAATTACACAGAGACCGCAGATAAGTACGTTAAAATAACATTATTAATATTGCAAAGTAAAATGCTCGAAAGTTAAGAAATGTCAGATTTTAGGTTGCAACCTTAATTTAGCCCACTTATACATGTGTGTTATGATACAGTCTAATTACATGATGTGCTATTTCTTCCACAGGATCCATGTGCTGAGATACTCTGGGGATTAATCAGGGCTGGATAGTGAAGAGCACTGTTATCTGTAGGATCTCTGTCTCATTTCTTGCAACCTTAATTCTGACATTAGGTAACTTTTGAGTGAGTGACTTTGCAACTTCAATGTTCTTTTAACCTAGCTTTGGCATGTAATAAACATACTATCATTTTACTATTCATTACATTTAATGAAGAGGCCATGCTGTGTATGTCCACAGTCTCTATTGAATTAAGGAGCTAAAGCCAATAAAGAAAAAATCAATATTTACACATGCAAATCAGAGTTTACAATACATTGTTACTTTACAAATCCTTTTTAAAAATGAGCATAGCTCAAAGGTTCATTTGTAGATGACTTGTGCACAATATATAGCCAAAAGCATATTGAATTTTGTCATCATTCTGAGCGGGATTAGTGCATTGAGAGAAACCTCTTGCCACAAAGATTTCCCCTCAAAAACCTTAAATGCCTTATTGTAAGCAGCTTCTGGCTAATGCAAATGTGTCAATATTTATTAGTATATTCCCTTGTAAGAACACTGGTAAAGAAGTGGCATGCATCCGAGAGTATGACACACCTGAAAGTTAGTTCAAGTAAAACTGAACTGAAAAATGACTCTTACAGTTGCGAAGTACATCTTGCAAATTTAAATGTTCGCTGGGAGTGTGTAGTGCCCAAATTAAAGTAATAAGGTTATTGATGATGATATTGCAATTTAGGGTATATTAATACAAGCGTCTTGTTTGTGTCTATGAATAAAGTGGTCCATATTTGAACTAGTTACAGCAAGACAAAGCTGCAGGTGTTTTCAGTTATAATTAAAACAAACCGCAAAATTCATCCCTGGATGTCAGTAGGGTAACACCAGACAAGAATTTGGCCCACTGAGTACTGTTTTCCTGACTGTCTAGGGTTGAGGGGTGGGCACTGGTGAATCTGAATGCAGAGATTCAAAGCAGGAAGTTGCACAAAATGATTTGGTAGCTAATTTTCACTTGCTCTGGCTAAAATTAACTGACCTCAGCAGAGTCAAGCCAACAGACAATTTGGCTGCTGTTGACATATGAAGGCCTAAGTCTACGCATTTATTGTGGCTATACTAAAGAACTCCTGTAAAGCTCTGCAAAACGTAATGCTAAGAGCTCATATAAAATTACTAGCAAATAAGAGCTCAAGTGTGTGTCAAGTGGAAATATGTTTATACAGCTATAACAAAAGGTTGTGCTCTTAAGGTTGTCTTTAACATCATATGTTTTTGCAAGGTAAAATATGATCGGTTAAGCAACTTGAATAACAAGTTATAGATAATAATGAAAACCACAAGAAAGGGATAAGTAGACAAAATTAAAAAGGAAAAAAGTAAAGGCAGACATGATGGACTATAACTCATGTAAAAGTAGGTCAAAACTAATTGTAACCTTTTGTACACTGGAAATTTGGGGTATATTTGGGCATGATGAAAATATACTTGGATAAAAGGTAGAGCTGTAATGGCAACTGAACTAACTGCAAAAATTATAATATAGGATAAACAAGGGAGAAGAAATCTACATTGTGTCATAATCCACCTTGAACCAGTGCAGGCGAACAGGCCTGGTATCCCCGAATTGGCAAGTTAGCCTCTTTTTTTGTTTGTGCTGTTTGACCTTAGACACCTAGTTTCTGATGAACAAACCAAACCAGAGCTTGACTGGCTAATTTCTCAATCAATAATTATTCAAAAAAAACCATTAGTTACAGCCCTTATTGCTAATCTATAGTACTTCTGAAAATTCTTCATGATTGTCCCAGTTCTTCTAGATAACTTTAAGATTAAATCATAGATGGAGTTTGCTCAATGAACATACTTGGTGTATGGAAATGTTATTCCCTTGAGAGGTTTATTGTTAATTTATTCAGATGCCAAGAAAAGAAGATAAGGAAATAAGATTGTTAAATTGGAAATAAAATAACTAGGGGTAGAAAGAATCTTTATTGTGATTAAGGCAGCTGTGTATAGAACAAAGACACAATTATATGATTGCATGACAGAGTCAATATTGCACACAAAACAACTGTATTTAAAGAACTTTAAGGTTGCAAAGTTAGGCACGGTATGGTCAAGAAATGCCACACTTGAGGCTAATTGTGCAACCTTATTTCAGCCCCTTCCTGGGCAGTATGAGATCATGTAATTAAAAGACTGTGCCATAATGCATATCTACAAGACAGCAGTGGTGAGCTGGTGCCAGTTGTTAAATTTAGAAGCCCTGTTAGAACTGGTTGTCCTGCGAGGGACAACTGGTTCAAAAAGGGCTTTTAAATTTAACAAAAGCTCCAGCAGCTCCATGCCCATCCCCCAGCCCCAGGTCACCTCACTCCACCTCTGCCTCCTCCCTGAATGCTCCCCAGCTTCTTCTCCCCCTCCCCGGCTTCCTGCAAATCAGCTGTTCGCGCGGGAAGCCTGGGAGGGCTGAGAAGGAAGCAGTGGCTTCCTGCAGGTGAGCTGGGGCAGGGGGGCGGGGGCGCCAGCGGGAGGAGGACCAGGTGCCGCACGGCTCCAGCCCGACCCCAACCGCAGCCGGCCAGGCGGCACAGCTCCGGCCTGGTTCCGATCTCAGCTGGCCAGGAGGCACAGCTCTGGCCTGGCCCGAGTCCTGGCCAGCTGGGTGCCCGGACTCTGGCCCCAGCCGAGTACCCCGGCTCCTCCCGAGCGGCTCTGGTCCCAGGCCCGGCCCGGCCCCGGCTGAGTGGCTCCTGCCCGGCCCCCACCTCCAGGCAGCGCAATAAGGGGGCAGGAAGCAGGAAGGGGGTGTTGGATAGAGGGCAGGGGAGTTCGAGGGGTTGATTAGTGTCAGGGCGGTCAAAGGGCGGGGAACAGGGGGATTGAATGGGGGCAAGGGTCCTGGGGGAGCAGTCAGGAAGGAGCAGCAGTTGGATGGGGTGATGGGGGGGCAGTCAGGGATAGGGATTCCAGGGGCAGTCAGAGGACAGAGAGAAGGGGTGGTTGGATGGGGCAGAGGTCCTGGGGGAGCCATCGGGAATGAGAGGAGGGGTTGGATGGGGTGGCAGGGGGAATTCAGGGGACAGGGAAGGGGGGTGGATGGGGCAGGGGTCCCAGGGGTGAGGGCTGTCAAGGAACATGGGGGGTTGGATGGGGCAGGAGTCTTGGAGGGGTAGGCGGGGACATGACCCCCAAGTAGGGTGAGGAGGAGAGAACCAGTTAATATTTTGGCAGCTCATCACTGCAAGAGAGCCTAATTAAGATTGCATTGACAACCTTAGTTGGGGCATTTCCTAACTTGAGTGTTTGACTTAGATAAAATAAGGCTGCAATCTTTTAAAATAATTCTTGGATATAATTTCCTAGGTTAAAAAAATGGAAAAAACAAATTCTACTATCTGGAATCATAGTTACCTCTACATGGCGCATCAGCAGAACTGGAACCTTTAGCTCCACAGCACTGGCCGCCACCACTTGAGTTGATGGAGTAACTGAGAGCAGCACCAGGCTGTGGGCCAACAACTAGGGGCAGATGAGATACACTTACTGAAAGGGTTTCACAGCTATTTGATAGACAGCAGAAGTATGGTGAGAATCAGGACTCCGGGGTTCTATTTTAGATTCTGGAAGGGAGTGTGCTGTGCTCTCTCAATGCTTTTTTCCTTAGCTAGTGAATCTGTTATCTCTGCCTCTGCCCCCCTTGTCCTCCCACCTCAGCCTATCCATATTTCCCCTGTAGTCTGTCTTTGCCACCTCTTTATTCCTCTTCTGCCCCACCCCCACCGTGCCTCTGCCCCCCTTGCACTCCTCATCCCTCTGTATCCCAGTTGAGTGGCTATCTCCTTTTCCTGGGCACCTGCTGCGGGGGCATTGGAAGCACAGGAGAAACAGTCTCCCTGCTTTCAGTTCCTGTGTCGGGCTGCTGAGGGGAGCAAATGCTGGGGAAGTCCTGCTCAGCCCCAGCATCCCTTGTCTAGAGTATGCTCAGAGCAGACAGCGTCTTCTGAGAATTTAGCTGCCAAATCTAACAAGTATCTACAGAGCATGTGTGAACTGAGATTTAGCAGAAGTTTAGCTCCAAACTCAGCCTGGTTGACCCCTCTATGACCTGGCTGCCTCCAAATTATGCTTCATAGATCTCTGCATGAACCCTTGCCACATCCAGCCTTGCTCTCTGTGACCCCATGTGACCTCATTGCCTCCAGACACACACACACTGATTAACCCTTCCATGACCCAGGCTCCTTCCAAATTGTCCATTATTACTTTCAGACTTGCTTTCTGCCATCCACATGTGGCCCTCCACATTAGCACCCATTGACCCGTTGTGACCCTAACCCCCCCAAATTGTTCCTTATTGGCCTTTGCATAACCCCCACTATTTCCAGCCTTGTTCTCTGTAACACCATGTGACCCCTCTTCCTCCAAACTCCTTCAATGACCCCACCGTGACCCTAGCTGCATCCAAATAGTGCTTCATTGACCCCCGAATGACCCACTACTGCCAGCCTTGCTCGCTGTAACCTCACTTCCTTCAAACTCACCCTGATTGACTACTCCGTGACCCTCATTGCCTCCAAATTGTGCTTCAGGGACTCCTACATGACCCAGCAACCTCTAAATTGCTCTTCAGTGCCACTGTGACCCAAATTATTCCAGCCTTGATGTCTGTGACCCTATGTGATCCCCCACTACCTCCATACTCACCTTCATTGACACCTTTGTTACCCTGGCTGTTCCCAAATTGTTCCTCATTGACTGCTGCATGTCCTCCTCCCCCCCACACACACTACATCAGGGCTCAGGAACCTTTGGCACATGGCCCTCTAGGGTAAGCCCCCTGGCAGGTCAAGCTGGTTTGTTTACTTGCTGTGTCTGCAGGTTTGGCTGATCATGGCTCCCACTGGCTGCGGTTCGCCGCTCCAGGCCAATGAGGCTGGTGGGAAACCGTGGCCTGCACATCTCTCAGCCCGCACCACTTCCCGCAGCTCCCCATTGGCCTGGGGCGGCGAACCGTGGCCAGTGGAAGCCGTGATCGGCCAAACCTGCAGATGCAGCAAGTAAACAAACCAGCCCGGCCCGCCAGGGGGCTCACCCTAGAGGGCTGTGTGCCAAACGTTGCTGATCCCTGCTCTACATCTAGCATTGCTCAATGTGACCCCGTGTAAACCCATGCCCTCACCCCGTTGACACCTGCATGACCCCAGTTGCCTTCAAATTGCCCTTTTTTAACCCCTGCATACCACTCTTGATACAACCTTGCTCTCAGTGACCCCATATGATCTCTCTGTCTCTAGACTCTCCCTCGTTGCCAAATCAGTGACCCTGGCAGCTTCCAAATAGTTGCTCATTGAAACATTCATAATCACACTACTGCCAGCCTTGATCACTGTAGCTCCGTGTGACCTCATTGCCTCCATGGTCACTCTCTTTGACCCCCTTTGACCCTGGCTGATTCCAATTTGTTCCTTATTGACACTTGCATGATCCCCAGTACATCCAGTCTTGCACTCTGTAACCCCACGTGACCCCTTTTTCTCCAAATTAACCCTGTTTGAATCCTGCATGAACCTGGCTGCCTCCAAATTGTTCATCATTGACCCTCATTGACCCCCCTCCACTACTTCCAGCATTCCTCTCTGTAACCCCCATTTCATTACCTCTGCCTCCAAACACCCCTCATAGTCTTCTCAGTGACTCTGGTTGCCTTCATTTTATGCTTCGTTGCCCTTGCATGACCCCCAGTACTTTCAGCCTTCTTCTCTGTGACCCCCATTTGACACCACTCCCTCCATACTCACACTCAATGACCCCCTCCATGACCCTGGTTGCTCCCAAATTGTTCCTCATTGACCCCTGCATGACCCCGGCATGACTCCAGTACATCCAGCCTTGCTCCCCAAGGGTGTGTTTGCTGCTGTACGGTCACCTCCAGATTTGCTCTCTGTAACCCCATCTGCCAACCCTCATGTACCCCTCCATGACCTTGGCTGCCTCCAGATTTAGCTTCATTGGATCATGTATAACCCCCGCACTACCTGCAGACTTGCTCTCTGTGACCCAGTGTGACCTCTCTGCCTCCAGGCTAGCATTCATTGTCCCCTCTGTGACCCAGGCAGCTTCCACAGTGAACCCTGAAAAACTCTACTACATACAGCCTTGCTCTCTGTACTCACATATGACCCCCCATTTTCTACCAAACTCACCCTCGCTGATTCCTCTGTGACCCTTTCTGCTGCCAAAGTCATCTTCAATGATCCCTGAATAATCCCACTACTTCCAGCCTTACTTCCTGTGATCCCCACTGCCTCCAGATTGACTCTAATTGACCTCTCTGTGACCCTGGATGCCTCCAAATTGTTCCTCATTGACTCCTGCATGACCCCACTACCTTGAGCACTGCTTTATGTGACTCCATGTGAACCCATAACCTCACCCCTATTGACATCTGCAGGAGCCGGGCTGCCTCCAAATTGTTCTTCATTAACCCTTACATAACCCATCTTGATTCAGCCTGGCTCTCAGTGACCCTATATGATATTTCTGCCTTTAGACTCACCCTTGTTGTCCCTGCCATGACCCTGGATGCCTCCAAATTGTGCTTAATTGATCTTTTCATAACCCCACTACCTCCAGCCATACACTCTGTCACCATATGTGACCTCCTGTAACTCCAAATTTGACTCATTTCCTGCACTTGTGACAGCTCATGCAGGGTCACAGAGAGCAAGGCTGGAGGGAGTGGGGTAATGCGGTACAATTTGGAGTCAGCTGGGGCCAATGACTGCCATTGTGGAAGCAGAGTGGTCACACAGGGTTATACAGAGTAAAGCTGGATGTAGTGGGGTCATGTAGGGGTCAATGAGGAACAATTTAGAGGCAGTTAGTGTGATGGAGTGGTCAACAAGTGCCAGTCTTGGGGTAGAGGGGTCATACTGGGTAACAGAGAACAAGATTGAAGCAATTGGGGGGTCATGAAGGGGTGAATGAAGAATAATCTGATAGCAGCCAGACTCAATGAGAGGTCAGCACATGTGACTCTTGGGGCAGTGGGGTCACATGGTGTCATAGAGAGTAACTCTGGCGGGGGTGTCATGCAGGGGGATAAAGAGGAACAATTTAGAAGCATTTTGGGTCACAGAGGGTCAACGAGTGCCAGTCTGGAGGTAGAGGGGTCAGGGAGGATCCCAGGGAACAAGGCTGCATGAAATGGGATCATGCAAGGGTCAATGAAGAATAATTTGGAGGCAGCCAGGGTCACAGAAAGGTCAACAAGAGTGATGCTGGAGGGAACAGGATTGCAAGGCGGGGAGGGCAGAGAGCAAGGCTCGTGGTAGTGGGGTCAGGCAGGAGTTAATAAGGAACAATTTGGAGGGAGCCAAGGTGATGGAGAGATCAATAAGTATCAATCTGTAGGCAGGGGGTCAGGCGGGATTACAGGGAGTGCTAGTGTGGAGTAGAAGTGTCATGCAGTGTTACATAGAGCAATGTAAATTTGTCAGACAGGTGACTACAGAGGGACTGAAACTCCTGTTTCATGAGATACTCCCGAAAGGGGTCCCTTAAGGGCAAAGAGTGGAGAATAAAGCGGCTATGGATAGAGTAAATTGTAGCCACCACCTGTGAAATCCACCTGTCAGTCAATGGTGATAAGTTCCCAAGTGGATAGGAAGTGTGAGAGGTGATTTCTAAAGGGAGGGTGGAGGATGGGTTTGTGCAAGATATTCAGCGAAGGGGACTGTTCTTGGCTCTTGACCAAACTATCAAAATGATTGTTTGGAGGGAGACCAGGTAAGGAGGTTGTCATTGGGGTTGGTCCTTTCCTGTAAGGCCAAGATCTCTTTCTAGGAGGCTCTGTAGGTCTGGAATAGGCCTGGAACTGTTGATGTTGGAATGGCTGTGCTGTCTGGGATTTACTGAAACATCTTTGTTCCAGGTATGTAGATTTCAAATGACCTGAGGTAGCCATTGAATCTTGAGGGAGTGAAGTGAGGTGTCAGTATCACTGCTGAACAGCTCCTGTCCTTTGAATGGGAGGTTTTCCACTGTGTTTTGCACTTCGCAACAGTGGTGGCTAAAGAATGTGAAGCTGCATCAACAATGTTGAGAGAAGCCTGAAAAGAAGTTTTTGCTGTGAGCTAGCTCTTGGTTTAAAAGTAGCCATACTTGAACAAAAAAAGAAACAGACTTCAAATAGAAACTGCAGAACTAAAATTCATTTGCAAATTTGACACTATTAATTTGGGCTTGAATAGGGACTGGGAGTGGCTGTCTCATTACAGAAGCAACTTTTCCTCTCCTGGAATTGACACCTCCTCATCTATTACTGGGAGTGAACTAAATCCACCCTGATTGTATTGACCCTGTCAACACTGGTTCTCCACTTGTGAGGGAACTCATTCATGTGTCAGTATAACAATGTCTTCATCTGTAATTTTCACTCCATGCATCTGAAGAAGTGGGTTTTTTACCCATGAAAGCTCATGCCCAAATAAATCTGTTAGTCTTTAAGGTGCCACCAGACTCCTTGTTGTTTTTGTCTGAAGGTGTGGATCTGGATCTAGTCTGATAGTTTCTCTAAATAACCCTATCTGCAGATACTGGTAATACAGATCTCCAAGAGCAGGCAGGTGCACATCCTATGGTGGAGCACTATAGGGACATATACTCAAAGCAAAAATATATGGATTAAGGAGCCTAATTTTAGCTCCTATTTGAGAAAATCTAAGATGGGGCCTTTGCAGAGAAGTCTAAGTGTTACAAGATTCTGCTCACATGTATGGTTTCAGTAGAACAACACTTAGAGGAACTGAAGAGGAATCTAGGTATTTGCCCTATGAGTCAACTGTTCTCATGTGGATTTGGAACATAAACAGATGTATAGTACAAAAGAGGATAAACCATAAAAATATAGATGCTAAGCCTTGGGAGCTCCAACAGAGGGAAGATTGCACATTTACTTGAGGCTTGAGCAGAATGAGGCATACTTTTGCCATGTTTACAATGTACTCATTCCGTACCCTGATCTAACACAGTAATGGCTCTTGTTCCAATAGATCCTATACTATTGCATCAGTGAATCCGATGTATAACACACATCATAGCTAGTCATCTCAACCAGCACCTCCTCGATAGGCTTCATGAAGTCCTTGAGACTGATATATTTGGTGGCTCCCAACCCTTTAGCCTTCACAAATTTATCTTTGTTCATGTCCATTCCAATGACCTGGGAAGCTCCAGCTGCTTTACAACCCATGACAATGGAAAGGCCAACTCCTTCCAAACCAAAGACAGCACAGGAAGAGCCAGATTCCACCTGTGTAACCATAAACACATGGAATTCTGTTAGACTCAAAATACAAACCGTGTCCCTGTAACACCAAGGGAAGGAGTACAGGGAAGTGGGAAGGAAGGCCAGGGAGGAGACCCAGAAGAAAGGGAGTTTTGGGTGTTTTCCCTTAGACAAAAGGCTAAAAGAAGCCTGGGAGGCTTCGAGCCAGAAATAGAAGGGCCGGAGCTAGGAGGAAGCCTTGGCGACCTCACACTGAAATAAGAGCAAGAAAGAATGTTGCACAAGTTAGGCTGATCCTCAGTAAGCATCCCTAAGAAAAGAGAGTGTGGGACCTGGAAAGGAAGCCCAGGATGCTGTGAATGTCAGGAAAGGCCATTAGAGACTGGGAAAACCCTCAGTAAGGACAGTCAAAAGGCTAAAGCTACAAGGGATTGTGATTCTCCATGCAAACGACACAAAACAAGGTCCAATATGTGCCATGACAGCAGACAGGAGCGGCTCCAGGCACCAGCACGCCAAGTGCATGCCTGGGGCGGCAAGCCACAGGGGGGCGCTCTGCCGGTCGCCGCGAGGGCAGCAGGCAGGTTACCTTCGGCGGCATGCCTGCAGAGGGTCTACTGGTCCCGCGGCTTCAGCGGACCTCCCGCAGGCAAGCTGCCGAAGGCAGCCTGCCGTGCTTGGGGCAGCAAAATACCTAGAGCCGCCCCTGATAGAAGGAAAAGAGTTCTCACTGTGGCAAGTCCAAGATGGGATTTGATAAAGTGTTGGGGAGTTAAGTAGGAAAAGACATATTTGAGCTGAGTTGAGTTTTCTTTGTGTGATCTATGCTAAAGGTCCTGGGAGAAGACCCCTGAGCTTTAAGAGGAATTCTGCAGAGTCTCCCAATACCATTAAATCCTCCATTTCTCAGCCACACACTTCCTCACTTATCTTCCTATCCCATCAAGAAAATTGTAACTTTGTGCCCCTTAACCTTTACCAAAAAAATACATCCATTACATCTTACACAGTACCATTAATAGGGTTAGATGCACCAGCCTAAAAGAGCTGAATACCACTGCATGTACTTACATCTCCTGCTCTTCAACACGTTTCAGAAAGGACAGCCATATCAACAATTTCAAACCTAGTCCTAAAAATTTCCTTCATCTACCACCAAAGAGACAAAAGGTATGGAATTCTGACACAATTTACAGAGCTTTCTGAATATATCCAGTTAACACTAATACTGTCAGTAGTGTGTTTCATGTGCAGAATAAAACAGGCTAAAAGTTAAGGTTCATTGGGTAGTACACATTTGGCAGCATAAGAGGAAAGGAGGAAGGATTACATGGAAGTGAGGACCTGAAAGGAGCCCCTCATCTCATCTGTTCATTTCCAGACTTTGGAAAATTGGATTGTTGAAAAAAGGGTTGAATTTCTCATGTCCTCCATCATCCCCTTGCAGTCACCCCTTCGCCACACCATGTTACATATGACCAGGGCTTGAATTAAATAGGATGCAAACAGCATTTCACTTCAAATGGGGGGAAAAAAGCCAAGTGAAAATCATTCTAGGGACACTTGCTACAATAACAGAAATAGAATCTCAACCCTTCTTACTGAGTGATCACTCAGCCAAAGACACCAAAAGGCCCCACTATTTTAAGATTGAGGCAAAAATGACTTTAAACACCATTTACAGGACAATCTTTTTGCCTAGCTCATCAGAGTGACCTGTGGCTTAAATGGGCATGAGAAAGGTGAACCAAACCCTCTTTGAAAGGTGGACATTAAGCAAGAGTCTTTACAATGCTCCACATCTAAGAGTGGTGAAAAGGAGAGACTTCTGTTCCCTCAGCAGAAGTGGTCTCTTTGCCCAGCAAATGCTAGTGTACCAAGACAAGCTAGAAAAGGGATACCTGAACCTTTCTTACAGGGATAGGTCAATGGTGCAGGGCATTTAAAGTCTGGCTCCTAAAGAGCTGAATCCCAGGGAAAACTCAACCCTGTTTAAAGGATGGTCGCTCAGCCTTAGGTAAGTAATGGTCCCACAAATCATTTTTCATTGAAGGAGGTGGACCTTGATTCGTATTCACAGGGAAGTCTTTTTACCTGGCTCCTCACGAGGGAGTAAGCCTATGTTGACAAATATAAATCTTGAGTCCTTATTACGGGTAGGACTATGTCTGCAATATGTGTATCCTTTTTCTGTGGCTTTTTCCTCCCATCTCTCTTTCTGCATCTCTCTCTATGTTTCTGGCTTCTTGTTCATTTTGTCTTTTGAGTTGCCGGAAAGAGAGATGAGGAGAGATACGTTTAGGTATGGGTTCAGTAGATGCCATGACTGTAATGTGAATTCAAATTAAATAGACAAGGTAGTCACCTTCTTTTGAATTATCCAAACTCATGTCTTTGGGACCATTCTGTGGCAGAGAGCAGGAGACCTTGCAGCAGAAGTCGGGACCAGCTGGATGCAGAGTACACTGGATTTTGACTTGTCTGAGAGAGAGAGTTGAGCACGGAGAGAGGACAGCTAGAAGGACAAACCCTTATTCCTCACAATGGATTGGCTTCTCTAACTAGCTCTCAAATAGGAGTGTACTTTAGGGAAAGTGAGAGAACTACCAATGCCCTAGTTACACAAGGTGCAGCTCAGTTTAGACTTTGGCAGAAATAGGCCTGAAACCTGATTACAGGGAAGTCACCCTTACTTTAAAAAAATGCTATGCCTTTAAACAAGGGGGAAATATTTGGAAATGAATAGGCAAGGGGAGGCATCTTGCTGAGTCTCCCATTATCAATAAATCCTCCATCCCTCAGCCATACCCTCCACAACTTACCTTTCTACGCCACTGTTATAAACAGATAGTTAAGGGTTAATGTCTCTTTTACCTGTAAAAGGTTAAGAAGCTCAGTGAACCTGGCTGACACCTGACCAAAGGACCAATGGGGGGACAAGATACTTTCAAATCTTGGTGGAGGGAAGTCTTTGTTTGTGCTGTTTGTTTTGTTCGTTGTTCGCTCTTGGGGCTAAGAGGGACCAGACGTGCAACCAGATCTTTCTCCAATCTTTCTAAAACAGTCTCTCATGTTCAAAATAGTAAGTACTAGCTAGAAAAGGCGGATTAGTCTTTTGTTTGTTTTCTTAACTTGCAAATGTGTATTTTGCTGGAAGGATATTTTACCTCTGTTTGCTGTAACTTGTATCTTAGGCTGGGGGGAGGGAGTCCCTTTAGTCTATATAAGCTGAAGACCCTGTAAACATTTTCCATCCTAATTTTACAGAGATAATTTTTACTTTTTCTTTCTTTAATTAAAAGCTTTCTTTTTTTAAGAACCTGATTGATTTTTTCCTTGTTTAAGACCCAAGGGGATTGGGTCTAAACTCACCAGGGAGTGGTGGGAGGAAAGAAGCAGGGGGGAAGGTTAATTCCTCTCTGTTTTAAGATCCAAGGAGTTTGGATCATAGTAGTCTCTCAGGGTAACCCAAGGAGGGGAAAGTCTGGGAGGGGGAAGGAGGGGGAATGGTTTATTTCTCCTTGTTTTAAGATCCAAGGGGTTTGGGTCTTGGGTTCCCCAGGGAAGCTTTTAGGGGACAGAGAGTGTACCAGACACTGAAATTTCTGGTTGGTGGCAGCGCTATCAGATCTAAGCTAGTAATTAAGCTTAGACGGGTACATGCAGGTCCCCACATTTGTACTCTAAAGTTCAAAGTGGGAAAAATACCTTGAAGAAAATTACAACTTTGTGCCCCCCCCACAACATTTTCCAAAAATGAAATAGGTTTAGGTGCATCCACATGCAAGATCAGAATACCATAACATGCACCTGCACCTCCTGATCACCATTACATTTCCTGAAGGACAACTATATCAGTCATGTCTAACAAAGTCCAAATAATATGCTAGCAATCTATCCAAAAAGAGACAAAAGGCCTGGAATTTGGATACAATTTATGGACCTTTCCAAATCAATACAATTAACACTAATGCATCCATCAGTGTGCAGAATAAAATGAAGGGTCAAAGTTGAGGTTGGTTGGACAGTGCCAAATGGGCAGGGTAAGAAGAAATGAGGAAGGATTACATGGAAGTGAGGATCTGAAAGGAACACTCCATCTCACCTGTTCATTTGTAGACTTTGGAACATTTGGATTTTTGTGGGGGTTCTTGGCTTTTTTGAAAAAAAGGTTCGAATTGCTTGTGCTCTCCATCATCCCCTTATAGCAGTCCCCTTCACCACACCAGGTTACATCACATCCCGGCTTGAAATGAATAGGTCACAAAACAGATTTGACTTCAAATTTCAAATAATCCAAAGCATAAAACATTTTAAGGGAATTTACTATGACTAAGAGAAAGAGAATCTCAATCATTCTTAAAGGTCGGTCACTCAGCTATAGGCATGTAAAGGCCCCACTAGTTTAAGAGTGAGAGGGAGAAAACCTTACACCCTGTTTACAGGGCAGTCATTTTGCCCAGCATTTCAAAGTGACCTGTTGCCCAATAAGCATGGCACAGACAACCCACATCTTCTCCACAGGGTGTTCATTAAGCAAGTGGAATTATATTGGGCCAGAGCCAAGGATGGAGAAAAGGAGAGACCTCCATTCACTCAGGAGAGGTAGGTCTCTTTGCCCAGCAAGTGTCAGTGGCCCAAGACAAGCTAGAAAGGTGAAATCCAAACGCTTCTTACAGAGAGAGGTAAATGGCACAGGGAGTTTTAAAAACTACCTCCTAAAGAGCTGAAACCCACAAAGGACTCAACCTTTCTTAAAGGGTGGTCACGCAGCAATAGGTACCTAATGGAGCCGTAAAGCATTTTTATGGGAAGGGATGGACCTTAATCCCTGGTTAGAGGAGATAATTTTACCTGGCATCTCAAGGGGGATTAAATTTAAGTGGGTGGTCCATGGAAGGTCCGTGTGTGCAAGGTGTGTGTGTCCCTTTTCTGTGGCTTCTTCCGTTCTCTTTTCCTGTAGTTTCTTTTGCTCTTCCACCTTCTTGTCCATTTTGTCTTTTAAAAGGAGAGGATTTTACCCAGGGTTTCTCAGGATCCAAATCAGTGGTAACTGAACTGTTTCTCTCCAGGCGGTGTCAGGAATAAATCGATGGGGAGACAGCTCATACGTCTGATAAATGATTGATACAGACCAGGTTTCTCTTATCTAAAATGACTATTTATTAGATTTTAAATGCACAAACACAAACACACACACTCTCTCTCTCTCAATACATTTAGGACATCTCAGATATAGTTACTCACAGTCTGAGATGGTTTCAAGTGATCACCAGCAGGGCTTCCAGTGGCCCTCTTTACATCCAACTGATGGGGAGTTTAGATGTCAGCTCCTTGCCCGAATAAAAGCTTCCTCGGACTGGTCCAAAGCATATTCTTTCACTTAACCTTTTATAGTTGACTTCAAACAAAGCATATAACCTATAATGAGATTCCTAGAGAGTCAACAATTCTCCTAATTTCAACAAACTACTCATCTCAAAACATTCTAGTATTTCTTGTCATAAGCACAATATGTTAGGAGCATTTAAGAGCAAGGTCACTATTCACTCACTGTCTTCCATAATTTTCTGTCCCATCTTCCCATTCTGATTAACAAAGTGTAAGTATGCAGCTCTCTGACCTTACCTTAAAAGGGCCTAAGATTTTCCTAGCTATGTGATGTTTGTTTTTCAGCTGGCAGTGGTTGAACATAAAAGTGGCTGACTGCAGTACTGTCGAGTTCTGGGGTACAGGAATGTGACATTCTGGGATAACAAGGAGAGGACAGGAAAGTCAAGGTTAGGTGTGGGCTCCATAGACAACATAACAACATAAATTCAGATTAAATGGACAAGGTACTTGGCCCTCCTAGTCTTTGGTGCCAATCTGTGACAGAGCAGGCCACAGTCATGGGACAGCTAGAAGGACAAACACTTAACTCTTCAAAGAGGCTGGTTTCTATAATCAGCTTTCAAATAGGAGAATAATCTTGGTAAATTGAGGGAAAGATGCACATGCTAGTTATAGGGAGCTCACTTTGGACTTTGGCATTAAGAGGGCCACTGCAAAAGAGAAAAAGGAATCAGACCTGAACCCTTATTACAGGCCGGTCACCTTTACTTTCCAAAAATCTGCTCCTTTAAACGGGGAGGGGGAGCATCACAAATATGAAAATATCTGGAAATGAACAGGTAAGGGAGGAATCCTGCTGAGTCTTACAGGGTGGTTATTAATGAAGATTCCTATGGTGGTTTTATTGAGTAGAGAACTGTGCACCCCGATAACGCAACTGTTCCTAACTAGCCAAACAGCTATCAACCTGGACACTCTATTTACAGAGCAGTGTCAGGCTACCTTCACTAATGAAGGGAGACAACTATAGCCCAATTAGTGTGTGTGTGTGTGTGTGTGTGTGTGTGTGTTTTTCTTCCTAGCATGCAGAGAGAAAAAGTCCTGTACACCCCAGGTGGCCTTAGCTAGCCTGACTAATAGAGAAAGGCCTCCATTCCCATGTTACAAGCTAGTCTTATAGCCCTGAATTTAAGGGCAATCTGTCTTGTAAATGTTAGCTTTATCTCCAAATTGCCAGAGAAGCCTTTTCAGCCTGGGTACAGCTGGTCAGTCTCGCTAGTCTTTATATAGGTTGAGACTAGGAAACCCTGGTTACATAAACATAGTCTCCATGATTAATTTCCCAACACAGTTACAGGACAGTGGGTATAATTGTCCTTGCCCAGAGTATATTCTTTTTAGAGCTGGCACAGCCTGAAAAGGTCAGTGTAAACATGGTGGAAAAGTCATTGAAATCCCTGTTCTAAATGCAGGTAGTCTTCTGCACTCTACTTACTGGGTGGTTTAGCTGTCTAGCTAATGGAGAGAAATCAGCACAGCCTAATTAACTGGTCATGCTACTTTTCTCCTCTAAGGCAGAGATATCTGTTTACCATTAATGTGGGTGATTGCCTCATTACCTTGTTTAGGTATACAGCAGCTTCTCTCTTAGGGTGGCAGAATTAGTGAAATCTCAACAGTGGACAGTCAGGGTTGGCTTGCATACCTTATGTACTGGGCTGGCTCCTTTTTTATTTTAATGGAAGCCTAGACATTGGAACTGGAGTGGCAGATTCCTGAACCTAATCACAAGGCAGCGTTTTACTAGCCTACCAAGCAGGATGAGAATGACAACATCCTGACTCAGTGCAGGGCCACTAGGGGGCAGTTGTGTGGGTGGTGACCTACATGCCCCCAAAGTCAGGGAGACAGTCACACTCATATTCCATGAAGCAGGCAGTGGTGATGAGGAAAGAGGAGCTAGAGCTACAGAACCCAGGGTGACTGGACTGCCGTGCCTAGGCAGTGAGCCGTGAGCACTCCTTCCAGCTCTCCAGCCTCACTCACCCCTGGGAGCCCCTACAAAACAATGACACTGCCGTCCTCTGCCTATAAGTGACATCTATAACTTCTCCTCAGCAGTGACGCGCCAAGCCCGGCCTCTAATGCGAGCTCCTTCAAGAGCTGCCTGCTAATCACTGAGCCCGGCCCACTCCGCACAAGCCTCCTCAGGAACTACATGCTAAAAACCCTAGCCACACCCTTCCGTGTGTGAATGCCCCTAGCCACAGTCCTGCCAGCACAAGTCACCTGAGGAGTTGCCCACCAACTTCCTAACCTCACTCTGCTCAGCATGATCCATCACAGGAGCTGCCTGCCAACCTCCTAACCCCAAGCCTCTCAGCATGTTACACCTCAGGAGCTGCCTGCCACACCCCTAGCCCAGCCCCTGTAACACAAGCTGCCTCAAGAGCAGCCCACCAACTTCCTAGCCACGCTCCCCACGCCACACTAGCCCCCTCAGGAGCTGATTGCTAACGTGCTAACTCTGCTCTCCCCAGCACATGCCACCTCAGTAGCTGCAAACCAACCCACTAACCTTGTCTCCTCAGCATGAGCCGCCTGCCAAACCCCTAGCCCAGCCCTTGCAGCATAAGCTGCCTCAGGAGCAGCCCACCAACCCCCTATCCATGCATCCCACACACCCAAGTCAAGTCCCCTCCGGAGCTGCCTGCCAACAGCCTCGTCCTGCTCACCCTCATGTAAGCCAGCTCAAGAGCTGCCCACCAAACCCCTACTCATGCACCACACACTGCTCCTCCCCTCAGCACAAGCTCCCTCAAGAGCTGCCTGCTAACCTACTAACCCCATGCCCCCCCAGCATGAGACGCCTCAGGAGCTACCTGTCAAACCCCTACCTCAGCCCCTGCAACACGAGCTGCCTCAGGAGCTGCCTGATGATCACTAGCCCTCCTCTCCTTGTGTGAGACAATTTAGGAGCTGTCCAACAATCTCTGACCACCACTGGCCAAGGTGCACAAGCCCCCTCAAGAGCTGCCTATGAACCCCTAGTCCCACCCCCCAGATGCTGCCTGCCCCTAACCCCTAACCTCATCACCCGCCCCAAATGTGAACTCCCATCACTGAGATGTTGCCCATCTAATCCATCCCCATCCCCATCCCACCCCTAGCAGGAGCCACCTCATGTGATGGGCACCAAATACAATCCCATTTTCATGTGTGAAGCATATTTACTAGACACAGATTGTCGATGTGAGAGGTGTTAAATCATCTGGTCACAAAATAGTAGGTTCATTATTGTGCACTCAGCCATTTTAACACCTCACATTCCATCAATATGCATCCATCAGGTATTCCTTGTGCACAGATATATTATGCCTTAGTCAACTGATCCAACTTTTATTAATGCTAAAACAAAAAGAAAGTCTCAAACACACAATCAGAATGACTGCAACTCTCCAGTCCCAAGCACCAAAGTTTATTTATCAATGTCTAATCACTTTTCAAAGGGGTATTTTATCAGCCATAGAACTATTTCTCATTTTAACTGATATCTTAATAGTTTTTCCTTGTTTTTATTTCTGACTTGTAAGCACCTCAACAGCACACACAGCACCCAAATATACTATTACCAACCCATGTGAGCAGTTATATAAAATTAAGCACACAGGGAAGAATTAAAATTATACCTTTCTACCCTTAAAATGGGAGTTTTACAGCAACTCAATTTGACTAAATGGAATTAATCCAATTAACTCTAGCCCCAAAAGGTTTTTTTTTGTCTTTATATCAACAACGTGGTGCTTTCTCTTTTGAGAAACAAAAGTGCAAACTGATTGGTCCAAACCTACTCATTGTCACCTGGTAATCAAAAAGTCAATTTAGCATCGTAACATAATTGTGGTCACCTTTTGAAGCAGCTGATTAAATGTGCCAGGGAAATCAACACTAACTACCCTGCCCTATAATAGCAGGCATTGTTTTGGTCTAGAACTAGCAGTGTCTTCTCTGAATTCTCCTTTTCCTTAGGTGGGAAGACTACTGTAGTAGATAAGGAAAGTAGCTGTGTAAATACTATACCTACTGTAATGTTCACAAGACAAAAAAGAGTTGTTTTCTGGATGACCTGTTTGTTGTTTCTGAAGCTAAAAAAGCATCACAGCTAGATAGACTTCATTAAGAAGTAGCTATAGCAAGTCATAAAATGGATGTTTTCCTATTTAAAGCATCATTTAAAGTGTGTGTGTGTGTGAGAGAGAGATTTATTTTTTCAGCATGGTTCACCTTGAAATCTCCACAACCACAATGAATCTAACCTCAATAATTTACTAGTAATTTATGTCAATAACCATTTTTCTCAGGTCATCCAGTCTTTTGTGTGTTGCTGTAAAGTATTTGTGTATAGGATTGAGAACTAAAGATATTTATTAAAAGTTGAAATATTGATAGTATTTTATGTACTAAATATTTACACTAACAGCAGTGACTTTTTTTGGTCAAGATAGACTAGAGGTATAATTAGACGTACCTACATGCTATGTCATATGCATAGATCAGAAATTTGAGTTTACTAAAATACTCTGGATGAATTGGTTTAATTTTTCCAAAAATATCTTAAGACTTTTTTTTATTACTAGCATCTTTAGGTTCTGAAATAGTTTACTAAAGTTTGGCATGCACTTTTTTTTTTTTAGCAAAAAAATGGGGAGGATATTCATAGATTATTCAGGTTGGAAGGGACCTCAGAAGATCATCTAGTCCAACCCACTGCTCAAAGGAGGACTAATCCCCAAATGGCCCCCTGAAGGATTGAACTCACAACCCTGGATTTAGCAGGCCAATGCTCAAACCATTGAGCTATCCCTCCCTCCCTACCTACCATATATTGTCCTGTCTGAGTGAACTGTTTAATTAAACAGTGAATTTGTAGTACTAAAAATACTATGAAATATATTAGAACTCCATGGATTACATTTTGGAAACAGACAAAGTAATGAGTATGGTAATTGTGGAGGATCACTGACTTAGAGATTTGCATTCTGACTTCATCAGGAGACTCTAATTTTGGTTGCAGATACTCCTTATACCTTTTTTGCTTTATTTTCTACCATATTAACTGCTCCTTCACTGAACTGTGCAATACTGATACTATTTGTTGAAATGGGGAGCACGTAGCAATAAAAACTTTAACATAGCATATCTCTGTACTTCGGCTTGGTTTTTGGTTTAAATTTTCTCTCAACAAAGTGGATGCAGACTTATTTATTGAGCTCTTTGTCTTCTTATAAAATATGAATTTGAACTCATTTTATTTAAATAAATTCAAAAACACAGACCGACTCCTGTGGCACCTTGAAACGGACAGCCAGCCCCTGAATATTGAGTGGCGGTCACAGAAGATATAAGGCCAGATCTTTTCCAGCCCCAACATTTGCACAGCATAGGAGGGAAGGAGGCTGGTTGTGGCGCCTTATCTCTGAAGGCCAACAGATACCAGCCTCAGCCCTTACGTAAGTTAGAGCAGCCTAGGATTTTCTCTTACAACAGCCAGGTATGGTCTCTAAGGGCATGTCTACTCTGCAGTTAGACACCCACAGCTGGTCTGTGACTGCTGAGTCAGGCTTGGGCTATGGGGCTTTCTTTGCAGTGTAGACTTCTAGGCTCAGGTGGCAACCCAAGTTCTGGGACCCTCCCATTTCACAGGGTCCTAGAACCCAGGCTTCAGCCTGAGCCCAGAAATCTATACTGCATTAAAACTGCCCTTTAGCCCAAGCCCTGCTAGTTTGAGTCAGCCGGCATGGCCCAGCCACAAGTTTTTAATCGTAGTGGAGAGATGTCCTAAGGGTGCCTCTACGCTGCAAAAAAGATCTGCGGCAGTGAGACTAAGATCCCAGATCAACTGTCTTGGGCTCACACTAGGGGGCTAAAACTAGCACTGTAGATGTTCAGGCTTGGGCTGGAGTCCAGGCTTGGAAACTCAAGCCTCTCCCTGAGTTTCAGAGACTAGGCTCCAGTACAAACCCGAGGTCTGAAACACAGTGTGTGTAGGGTGGGGTGGTCTCATTGCTCAGTCTCCAGTCTGAGCATTGACACTGATATTTTAGCCCCCTACTGTGAGCATTGCAAGGTGGTTAACCCGGGCTCTGAGACTCCCTGCCACGGATCATTTTTACAGTGTAGACATAGCCTAAGCGGCCATACACCTGCTGAAAAATCTGTGGAAGGGGCTTGTGTTCCACCCCCTAGACATGCCCTTTAAGCTTACTTCCCCATACTCTCCCGGAAGACTTCTCACCTGGCCAGGTCCAGATTCTGGTTTTGCATCACTCAGGAGTCAGATCAGGGCAGAGTTCCAACCCTGAAACATTTTACTGGTAAATTTTTGGGTTTCAGCTTTCTGGCACTTCTCTATTTTAGCATCTTTTATCATAACCCTTGTGCATTGAAAGTGTCAAGAGTCTTTTAGAATGTCATTAAGCTGAAGGGTGTGGATGTTGCAGGCTGGTGACATGGCAAGAATCCTCTCCTTAGCATGATCTCAGGAGACTTAAAATCCCATCTACCTTGTAGGATGGGGGAGGGTCTTTTTCCTGAGGAACTCAGAGGGAATTCACTGTACAAGCCAGAGAAGGCAGAACGTCAGCTCATCTGCGCACACCATTTTCATTCACTGGATTGCTCTGACACACCTACACCTTGTCTTTCCATCTTCTGCCACACACTCCTTCCCACCTCTGCTCTCCAGTACTAATCTCAAGGTAGCTCCTCACATATAGGGTTACTCATGTTGCTGAGGGTTTCGCCATACTGTTCCTAAGCCTCCCTGCCAAGCAAACATTGAAACCTGAACGCTTTGACTTTCCACTCCCTTTTCATCAACCTGCAAGATTGACCTGTAATTTAATGGACAGCCAGGCTATATCAGAAAGGGTCTATGTCAAAGCATCAGCATGTTGTGGCATAGTGCTCCCTCTTTAACATCTCTGTCTGGATTTCAAAGGACAGGAGGATCCATCAGAGGGAACATTATTTTATCAATGTAGGACCTTTGTGAAGGGTGATGAGCTCCACTGTGGGAAAGGAATCTTTATAAGTAACAATGAGTGACAGCTTAAGAAAGTCACATCTTATGCACCACAGTTGAACTGCATCAACCTGTGACTACCATACAAGCCAGATTATGTGAATGGATTCTGCTGGCTGGTTTCATTACTATAATTCTTAGTGGAGCTATAATGTTTGCAGTGTGGCAAGAGAATATTAAGGGTCTGAAGGTTTTTGGTTTCTATAAGCTGTTTCTGAACCCAGGGGACAGGAGTCGAGCAGCTTTCACACTCTCAGTCAAGATTGATTTCCCCTTCCCCAGTGTAGTGAAATGCTAAAGTCTAGTATATTTTCTGCTACAAAGTAGTGCAGTATATAACATACCTTATTTAAAGCTTGATGGTTTAAAGACTAGCCACTCAGCTCCCAGCAAATGGAAGCAGACCCCGTTAGTTCAAGTACAACTGCTTGGTATTTAACTTCCATTTTGTTCGGATTGCTGAACTGCAAGCAGAGTAATTCTTGTCCTGCATTTGTAATGGCCATCAACAAGTCATCTGTTGCCAAGCACACTGCCACCTGGTTACAGGAGCACAGTCAGACTGGTTAATCTCTGGTGCAAAGTAAGCAAAATTTCACTTTTGCAAGAGTTCCAGAAATGAACAAGGATACCAGGAAATAGTGAAGAAGCTGGAAACACTGGATATTTACTGAACCATTGCAGGGAGCAGATTAAACAGTTTAAGAATAATTACTGGGGAACCAGGGATGAGAACCAACCCTATAGGAAATCTCAGTCATCCCATCTCTTTTACAAGGAGTTTGACCAGGTGCTGGATACTGTGCTGTGCACTGAGCCAACAGTGGTTCATGACAGCTTGGTCAGCCAGGATGGTAACCTTCTGACCCCAGAATGCAGAGGAGACAGTAGGCTTCAGATCAGCCACCAAAACTTACGCTGATGCTCAAACTGGTCCTCAAGGAGGCTTTGGCACCTGAGTAACTGCAGCATGTCCTGACTTCATACACGGGGGAACTTTATTATGATATCCTGGAAGAACAGCCTACTGTTTTTAGCCAATTAGGTCAGTTTATCATCCTTTTATCATTGTGTTATTTGATGTGATGGTCAATTTATATGCTATTTCATATATAAGAAGTGCATGCTAAATAGATTTAAGTTCTAGAATTATAGAAGTATAAAACTGAAGTATAAGACTGACAAGAATTTAGGAGTGATGAGTGTATATTAGGTATATAAATAAAGTGTGGCTGGAATGCAAGGCCTAAAGGCTGAGGCCTATACAATTTTAGCTTAGCCATACTAGGCCATAGATTTAAGAATGCTTGACATAAGTGGATTACTTAGGAATAACCCTATACCAGTAATGTCACAAGATTACTGTAAAATGTGCCGATAAGTAATGTTATGGAAAACTAGATTGAAATAAACAATAATGTATTGTCCAAGATCACGAGACACCTGATTGTAACATCATGGAATGACCTGTCCTGACTGAAGGGTATATGCTATGAGTAGATGCTAATGAAGATAAGTGGAACTAAGAAACAAGCTATAAAAAATGGGGGACCCAAATATTCATAGGGTGTGAAAGCACAGATAAGTAAAAGAGGGTTGAAACCATAATGCATGTGCATAAAGTATTAGGGGTTGGGTAAAGTAAAGGAGGTTGGGTAAAACTGGAATGACTTCATGAGAAACTCCAGCAGGAACTATCCCTCTATTAATGATAGTCTATTGCGAGGTCCATTGGACCCTAGAATATCTTTGAGGATGAGAGTATGACTGCAGTCTTAGTCACTGCCTGGGCTTTTACAGGATTTATATATGCATGGCTAATTGTAACTTTACTATTGCTTTAATAAAACTTGTAGTACAGATCAGACTTTGTACTTGTGATTATATTGGACTTCATGTGTGCCTGAAGGCTCCAGATTTGAGAAAAGCACCAGAGGTGTTTTTCACTCTGAGCTTGTCACTGGAGCAACAAGAGCTGATCTAATGGTATTTGAATACAAAATTACTATAAGTGTCTGGCTTCATGTTTCTGGCTCCATGTTTTTTGTCATTAATATGGGGTGGGGGGGGATTTATGATTTTTGACCCACTGCAAAATGTATTAAAAGCCACGGGCAGCAGTGTTTATGTACAAATGGTTTATTGCAAGCCTCAGCCTTGGTGTCACCTCCCCACACACTATGTGGACTCCAAAATGGAGAATGGAAAGCACAAAACAACAGTGAAAAAAGCATTTAAAGTTAATTGTTTAATAGAATCTTGCACATTCTCACCAAGATGTGCCAGCTGCTAAGAGAAGAACTTTATGGTGCCTTCCTTTTTGTGCACCATGCCATGCAAGGAGAGACTTGCAGTATCATTTCTGGATTGTGAAGTCAACTGAGGGAGGAAGAGTATAGCAGAAAGACCTGTTTGAGAGGCTGCTTGCACTTATGGCCACAAGAATATAGGCTCCTGCTGCACCTGAACCATATTCTAAGACCTTTTCACAATGCCATGTGCCACAGACCAGGGACAGTTCCATGGTAGGTTGCCCCTTGCAACAGGGACTAAATAACAGGTGGACAGGGCAAATGTAACCACTGTAGACTTCACCCACCTGCTAGGATGGCAAGTGTGCTCTAAATGCAGAATTAGAGTATTTATTTGTTGACACTTGTTTCAGTGGTCAATGACAAGTTTATACACTTTTATTAACGGTTTTGGTGTGCTGATGGCAGCTGGTTTAACTGGCAATGCTTTAATACTGCATGCTTTTTTTTTGTAATATCGCATGATCACAAATAAAGGCATGTATTTTGTTAATAAAGTTTATTATCATCAATGCATCAGATCACATAATGTGTATTTCAAATAATAAAGATAAACATGTGATAAGGGACAACTGGGAAGCTGTTTCCAAACACAGAGTCTCAATACACAATCAATCCAAAATGAAAATTCATAGTTCTTGCCGCACACTGCCTCCCCACCCAATTTCATAAGTAGTCATCTTATCCATACTTAAAATGCATGACAGTTAATCCCTACTCCGTTGCACTGGGTGATGTGACAGTTCTTCATTTACTGTTAACATTGCTGTATAAACACATTCACAAATCTCCTATTCTCTCTCTTCCATTGGCCCATGCAAGTCCATAATTTGGGAGCACAGAACATCCCTGACTTCTGTAGCCTAGGTGCATTCTTCTCCAGCTGTGATAGGTACACTGTCTGGTTGCATGTACCAGTTCAGAAATCCATTACAGTCATAGGTCCATTCAAGGGCAAATGGTTCACCTTCGGCTTTACAAAGATTATGAATAGCACAGCAAGCCACAATAGTAAAAATAGCATTGATGACAAATGGCTGTGTGGACACCATGAGCAGGATTTCAATCTGCCAAACACACATTTAGCAACCTACTGAGAGTGTAATTAAACCTTTTTTTTGCCAGACCCTCTCAGATCAGGATATGGTTTCATAAGCCAAGTCAAAAAGGGGATATGCAAGGACTCTCATAACAACAATGGGGACAGAAACTCCATTAATGACAATATCATTTGGTGGGAATAGTGTCCCAGCCTGTCCATGAAAGTATATAAGAACATAAGAACGGCCATACTGGGTCATACCAAAGGTCCATCTACCCAGTATCCTGTCTTCCAACAGTGGCCAATGACAGGTGTCCCAGAGAGAATAAACAGAGCAGATAGTCAACAACTAATCCATCCCCTGTCACCCATTCCCAGCTTCTGGCAAACAGAGGCTAGGGACACCATTCCTGCCCATCCTGGCTAATAGCCATTGATGGACCTATCCTCCATGAATTTATCTAGTTCTTTTTTTAACCCTGTTATAGTCTTGGATTTCACAACATCCTCTGGAAAGGAGTTCTACACGTTGACTGTGAGTTGTGTGAAAAAACTGCTTCTGTTTGTTTCTTTTAACCCTGCTGCCTATTAATTTCATTTGGTGACCCCTAGTTCTTGTGTTATGAGAAGGAGTACATAACACTTCCATATTTACTTTCTCCACACCAGTCATGATTTTATAGACCTATCATATTCCCCCCCAGTCATCTTTTTTCCAAGCTGAAAAGTCCTAGTCTTATTAATCTCTCCTCATATGGCAGACGCTCTATGACCCTCATAATTTTTGTTGCCCTTTTCTGAATCTTTTCCAAGTCCAGTATATCTTTTTAGAGATGGGATGACCACATCTGCACACAGTATTCAAGATGTGAGTGTACCATGGATTTATATAGAGGCAATCTGATATTTTCAGTTTTATTATCTACCTCTTTCTTAAAGATTGCCAAGACTCTGTTCACTTTTTTGATTGCCACAGCACATTGAGTGGATGTTTTCAGAGAACTATTCACAATAACTCCAAGATTAGGGCAAGGGAGAGGATTAGCTCAGTGGTTTGAACATTGGTGTGCTAAACCCAAGATTATGAGTTCAATCTTTGAGGGGGCCATTGCAGGATCTGAGGCAGAAAACTGGCTGGGAATTGCTCCTGCTTTGAGCAGGAAGTTAGACTAGGTGATCTTCTGAAGTCCCTTCCAACCCTGACATTATAAGATTTCCTTCTTGAGTGGTAACAGCTAATTTAGACCCCATCATTTTATATGTATAGTTGATATTATGTTTTCCAATGTGCATTACTTTGCTTTTGTCAACATTAAATTTTATCTGCCATTTTGTTGCCCAGTCATCCAGTTTTGAGAGATCCTTTTGTAGCTCTTCGCAGTCTGCCTGGGACTTATACTTGAGTATTTTTGTGTCATCTGCAAATGTTGCCACCTCACTGTTTATCTATTTTTCCAGATCATTTATGAATATATTGAATGGGACTGGGCTCAATACAGACCTCTGGGGGACAGTACTATTTACCTCACTCCATTCTGAAAACTGACCATTTATTCCTACCCTTTGTTTCCTATCTTTTAACCAGTTACCAATTCATGAAAGGACCTTCCCTCTTATCCCATGACTGCTTACTTTGTGAATGGCCTTTGGTGAGAGACCTTGTCAAAGTCTTTCTGAAAATCTAAATACACTATATCCATTTGTCTGCATGCTTGTTGACCCTCCCTCAAAGACTTCTAATAAATTGATGAGGTATGATTTTCCTTTACAAAAAAATACATTGACTATTCACCAACAAATTATGTTAATCTATGTGTTTGACAATTTTGTTCTTTACTATTGTAAAAAAATTACTAAAGTAGGCTCTTGATTGGTGGAAAACACAGGCATCATGAAATTTCTAGTGCTGCCCATGCTGGCATCCATAAATTGGACTCTGAGGCCTACAGGGGTCTGTATAACAATGAAGTAGTAGTCTTATTTACTCATGTGCTCCTTGAGGGGGGAAAACTATGGACACAAGTCCCACCAGTGGCCCTGGTACAGTCGGAAGACCCCATTCTCTCAAAGCCAGCAATTAGATAAAGGATATTATTTATGATCACCACCTTTGGGCAAATCACATGCCTGATTGAAACCTCCGCCACCATTATACATATAATTGACTTTCCAACAAACTAGTTAGCAAAGTATCTGTATCTGTATAGTGTAGGCAGCTTCTTGCTGGTGTTGGCTGCAAAAGTGTGCAGACCCAGAAGATGGCTTGGCAGGATGTATTGGTGAGCTGCAACAATTTCCTGTAATGTGCAGTGAAGATGGTCAAGTTTTCCCCCCACTGCACCATGAACAAAAGGCTAGAGTGGTTACAGCTGTTGAGGGAGCTAGGAAGGCTGGTATGACTCAGGTCTGAGGCTATGTATTATAGATGCCAGAGCACTGGTGTGAGACATGAGTTAGGAAATTCTAAATCTAGGCTAAATATGTAGTGTGGACGCTGAGGACCAGACTTGCAAACCCAGGATCTGCGGACTACAGTTTCACTAGTTGTGGGCTTACATCGTAGTGTAGACATACTTTAATTCTTCGTAACTCAGTTCTAGTTCTGTAAAATGGGTTAGTTGTTATGTATTCAGAGGTATTATGAGGACAAATACATTAAAGACTGTGAGATGATCACATACTACAGAAATGGGAGCCTAAAGGTGCCTAAACACAGACAATATAGCTGTCAGTCACTTGGGACCTGATCCAAAGCCCATTGACATCAATGAGTCTTTTTATGGATTTCATGGGGCTTTAGATTATGCCCTTACTAATATAATTAATTCAATGATAGCTCATTCATAAAAAATTTCCTACTCCAGAACTCACTCCTTTTGTTATTTTAAGGGAGCATTCCCTTACGTGTGGATTAAAGTTTTACCCTGTTGACAGATAGCAATTATAACTATTTAAATATTTTCAGAAAAAAAAGTTGAAAATGTGTGTGGTGCAGTGAAGGGGTAAGAAGGCAAGAAAACACAGGCTTTCCCAGCAAATTTCCTTTTTAACTTAGTGAAAACAAGAATTGTGCTTCCTAATTGTGGAACACTTTAAGGTCAAAGTGTGAATTCTACTTGTTGAGCCACATCCTTGCTGACTGAAATTCACCATCATCATGATTGACAGCATTCATGCTCCCAGCAGAGCATGGTACTCAGATAGAATCTTTGGGACACGGAAGCTCATATTGGTTTTCTGGGACTTTATGGAAGAGCAAATAAAATCTCTATCTTTTTTTTCAGAATTGCAGGATACAGAAATGAGCAGTTTTGCAACAGTGGAAAGAGGAGGTTTAGAAGAAAGCTGTGTCTGTTTGCTCAGCAGAGAGAATTGAATATTCACTTAGTCAAGTAACTTTTCACTACATATACATTGCAAGAAGAGTCTGAAAATAATGTCTGTAATTAGAGTGAGTGTTTAAGCACGTTCAGGAATCACTGTTTATATATTAGAATTTGTGAAGTTCACGATTCTATGCAAAAAAGTTCACATGATTTACAAATTATTCTGTATTCACTGTGGAGGGCTCAAACCAAAACCCTGAATGCAAATATCTTCAGACTATGGCAATGTTTCAGTTAATGTGAATCCCAAATCAGACACAGCCTTATCACTACAATTTATAATACTCAAGAGCCAAGTGTGGCAATTTATGATGATCTTGTGAATTTAGTTCTTAGCAAGTACTACTAACTACAGTTGAATAGTGATTCATAACAAATAGAGAATAAAAACAGATTTGTGATAGGCAGGCATTTCTCTGTGAAGCACAAAACTCATTGGAGCTTTAAAATAGATCTATATTTATCTTTTCAACCGTTTATTGAGTCTTCAGCCCCAGTGAGGAACAAGGAGTGTGCCACAGCACCCTGAATGTTCAGAGCGAAGACAGATGCATCAGACACAGCAGTGTGTGCAATAAAGACCAACACACGACCCACAGCCTGTGTAGGGTTGAGGTCTGGAAGAGAGGAATAGTGCTTACCTGGACAGCCAGTAGAAGAATGAAGCTCTATTCTGGTTTCACATTGTGGAAGCTGGGTTTTCATAAAATAGCATATGTAAATACCATTAAAAAACTTCTTTTGAAAAAGATTTCTTTTATTACACTCTGGTGCAAATGAAGAGACATTGTACAATGGAGTTTGTTTTTAAAAAAATCAAAATAGAGGTGTAGGAATGCCTAGCCAAATAGGCACTGAATAAAACATTCCCAAGAGCTTTATACATTTTAATACCTTTCACAAGTTCCACACGTTGATGATAGCTTCTCATGCAGTGAATTTAAAGAAATGGTGAATTTAAAGAATTCAAAGAAATGGCGAGACAAAGTGGGTGAGGTGATATCTTCTGGGATACAGAAGTTGCTCTAGTAAATTATATTACCTCACTCACCTTGTCTATCTAATATCCTGGGACCAACATAGCTACAACTGCATAAGAGAAATGGATATAGACAGGGCCTGCAGTCCTCACTCAGGTAAAACTCCCTTTGAAGTCTGTAGAGTTTAATATAAGGCATGCAATTTTACGCTCAGTATTGTGACATTATCCCATCTCTATGCTAATTTAAGAGCATAACTCCAATCTGAAAGGATAATACTTTAGGCTACATTTTAGTCATGGGAATTTTTAGTCAAAGTCATGGACAGGTCACAGGCAGTAAACAAAAATTCACACCCCGTGACCTGTCCATGACTTTGACTAAAATTACCCATGTCTAAAACTTGGGTGGGGGGGACACGGGTACTGGGGAGGGGGCAGTCTGGGGCACCACAGAGGGCCTGGGGGAACCTCACCAGTGGGGGGAGGGGCTGGGCCTGGACACCTGCAGTTGCTTGCAGGGCAGAAGCTGCACCATTGCGCATGGCCCGGGAACCCAGTTGGTGCTGGAGGGGAGAGGTGGCAGGGCTCCCTACCTGGCTCCACGTCCCTGCAACTCCTAGGCGATGGAGGCGGTGGGGGCTCAGCGGGCTGCTCCCACCACAAGTGCAGGCTGCTGCAGCTTCCATTGGACAAGAACCACAGCCAATGGGAGCTGCATGGGCAGGGCCTGTGGGCATGTGCAGCATGCAGCATGGAGCCCTCCCTCAGTCCCCTTGCTGCCTAGGAGCTGTAAGCTGTGAGAGCCGGGGATCCCCCGCAACCCTAGGTAAGCTCCCCCCTCCCAACTCCCTGCCCCCTCCCACACTCCCAAACTGCTGCTGCTGGGCCAGGGGCTGCTCAGCTCATGAAGCCCCTGAGCCAACACCAGGGGCTGCAGAAGTTACAGAAAGTCATGGAATCAGTAACTTCTGTGACCTCTGTGACAGACTCGCAGCCTTAATAATATGTATCCCTATATTTCCCACTCTATGCCATTTTCATCTTAAACAGATATTTGACTCTATTTCAGCTGTGTAGGATGTAATCAGTGCATACTGCAGCTGTCATTCATTAGTAGAGGGAAAGTTTGTGCAAAATGATGGGTCTCACATTATAAGTGTAGCATTTATACCTCAAAAGGTAAAACAATCAGGCTCATACTGATCAGTGACAGTGTTGCATATCCAAGGGCAATCCATCAAACCACCCTTGCATCTCTGAGCCTGAACTCCATCACCTTCCATATCTTTGTGAAATGCAACTGTCATGTTGGTTTTTTGTGGTTTTTTTTCTGAGAAAGAAACAGTTATTGAGATTCCCAAGTATGATCCAGAACCTGGAAGTGGATTTGGAATTTGATAACAGACTAGTGTCTGCAGCTATGCACTGAAATGATGTGTTCGTGTCCACTCACTTATCTAGAAGGCATGCTGCTGTATGGTGAACAAGCAGATGGAAACACCCAGAAGTGTCCTGAATTTTGTGAAACATCTACTTATTGGTGGTGGTGAAAACTTCAATTTTCTCATGAAATGTTCCTCTAAATTCAAAGTGTGTGTTGTCCAAATGCAATATGATTTACAAACAAACAAACATGTTTCTAATTAAATGAAACCTGGGATATTGCAAAGCAATATGGATTCTTATTTCATAATAATTCTTCCCCAGCTTTCAAGACTAACAGCAGAATTTAAAAGAGAATATGGCAGCCCCGAACTTGCATTTTACAAAACAGCCACAGAACTCACAGTTTAAGACAGCTTGTTTTATTTTCTACCACAAAAGTAGAATGTGATTTTTTATTACTTTATTCTGAAGAGGGCAAAATGAATTCCCATATATGGCATAAATTTGTTTGAACAATATCTGTTCTAAAATGAATACAGACATGATAGTCAACCTCATAGTCCCATTGTTTTTAAGATGAAAGCACAATGGTAAGGCTGCCAAATTAAACAAACCAGAGGAGATATTATGTATGAAAATATATAGCTTGGTTGGCTAGGTTTTAGGAAAAACCCTTAAAGATGCATTCTAGATTTATTATGGGAATGCAACATAAAACATTTGAATTGTGAGCTCTTAATCTCTGGTAAAATGCAAGCTTTAGGCAGCTACATTTTTAACTCTTCCACTAATATATATATAATTATGAGAAAGGATATTTCATACCAAAGATGCTGTTTAGCTAGTTATCGTTCCAAAACAGATGTGAATTGCCTGTATGAATGACTAGTCTCTCTGTTTTAGCAGAACAGTGAAACTAGAGAAGGCATGGGGAAATATCTGACAGTTCTTCTAAAATGACAAATTAAACTGCTAATTTTTGTTCCATTATTTGTGATTCATATTTATTTTGTATTGCCAAGCAAATAGGCAGTTCAGCTTGATAGACAGATTCCTAGTGTAATGATTATAGAATGACCTTATTATTTGAGAAACATTTGGTTCTGTTTCCCTAAGGTTCAGAATGGCTAGACAGAAGTTACTTAAGGTTGAATGCAATTGAAATGACAGTTGAGTGTGTGAGATACAAGCAGCATGTTGCTTCACAAGTCAGAAACCTCATAATCAGGCACTACCTGCTCTTTTCAGAGGCCAAATATCATTTCTTTACACTGGATATAATTTTCTTTTCCAGTAATATGAGATTTTTTTTGTAGTGTTGATTCGCAAGATACTTGGAGAAACAATGCTTCCAGAGATTCATTTTTCACCATATAATCTTGATTGAAGGGTACTATAGAATTTTCAAAGCAACCATTTGAAAGATTTATTCATTAAGGAACGTATGGAAAGGGTTTAAACTTATTAAGGGAATGATAACACGCTAATGACTTTAAACAGCAAATAATCTTAATAATCATTTCAAGCATTTTTACAGGAAATCCCAGTGCCAAGTGAGCAATCAAAGCTTTTCTTATTTGAGTTCAGTGGGTCTAAAATTTCTGGTTTCGGTATTGGTCTTTTGCCTTCACTGACATAAAGTTGTTTTTTTTAAATTAAATCCAACAAAATAAACTGGTGATAGTTAGCTTACTAAAATACTAAGTGGAGATAAAACACATATAGCTTTTACCACAAGGTGACTAGCCAAGGCCAGAAGCGACAAGCTTGGCAGTCCTCCTACTACCTAGGTCAGAATAAGGTTCCATTGAGTTTCACCTGGCACTCCAAGCTATTGCTTTTAAATCCTGAAACTTGAGTCTTATATGAAATAATATGCAAGAGGCACACAATGTGAGTCTAAACACTAAATGAAGGACTTCAAAATGGATGAATCTGGCCACTGGCTGGTAGATACAACTCTAACATCCCCAAAGTTATTTCACTGGTGGCTGAAAGGAGATTTCAACCAAGGTCTCTATCAATGAAGAATAGTTAGCTTTTAACAGAATAAACTAGTATAATTTTAATTACTTTAATATAACTGTCCAAGCTCAGTTATTGGTCTTGTTATATTCCGTTTCAGTTCCCTGGCTGGATATACATAAATCTTATCAGCAGGTTTCTGTGGCAGTACTCTTAGAAGGTGAATAGGAAATTGGCTTTATTTGAGCATGAAAGTTTAAAATGTTTTACCATGAGAATTTGTGCTTTAATACTCAATTGCATGAATGTTTACAGAAAGTTAATACAGACAGAGCATGAAAATGGCTTATGCACTTTTTTTTAAAGAAAAATTTGAACATTCACAGCTTTTGGTGAATATCTGTTCAGCTATAATCACCTTATTTATATGAGCTTTACAACATTCTCTCCAACTCACACAGGTACAAAATATTCACTCTTTCCCATTATCTTTATACCAAAGAGTAAATGAGTAAACTTCACAAGCTTAATTTTCATGACAATTTTGCAAGGCTGGTTGCCTACATCGGATTACATAAGTCATACAGTAAGTTAAACAAATACCCTTCCAAACATAATATTGTATCATACATAGGCACCCCCTATTAACAGATAACTGTGTTAATAATTAGCACAAAGTCCTGGCTTTAGCATTTCTATGCCACACTTCTGGGATCAGGAGGTAAATACTAAAATAATCTTTGCTATTTATATTACATTATATTATATTATATATATATTTACATTAATTATATTATATTACAATTGTGTCTAGAGGCTGTGCAAAAGTCTGCCTTACTTCTCCAACATCAGCTGTGTCCATGTCTCAATTTCCCTTTGTAGTCCACCCTCCTTCTGCTAGTAGGGTAGTCTCATTTAATCTTTTAGCTAAGTTAGAAAATGCCTCTCATTCAATGGTACACAAAAGTCAAAACCAAAGACAAACTTCCTCCTCTGGTGTAGCAGTTCTACACTAATTCTGCACCCCTTACAACTTCCACGAGGTGGCGGAGCTAGAGGGGTGTCTGTGCTCTTCTTCTGTAGAGGTTCCATCCCAAAGGCTCTAACTAAAGAATCAACCATGCCATCTAGTCTCAAATGTTTGCTTCACTCTTTCTTCAGGGCTATTTCTTACACAGATTGCCTTGCCTTGCCTGTCTGTAAGGCTATATCTATACTAAGAGCTAGGGATGTGATCCTCCTACTTTTGTACACACACTCACATTAGCTCTCATTGAGTTAGCATGAGTATCTGTACCCAAGCAGGGAAATCCCACTCCTACCTTGTAATGCAGACACAGCCTTAGGACTTCTTCCCCAGCGCAGCCCCAGGCTTCTGTTTTAAGGAAACAGTCTCAGATCAGCAGGTTAGCCTTCTGGCAGCGTTATAGCATACTTTTGTCCCAGGACATCCAGGATTCTATTCCCTCTCAATCCCAGGAACTGCTCAGCTCTGACCTCTCCTCAGACTGGGAAGAGGAAAGGATGCTTCCTTTGGACCAGCAACAATCTGTTCTCTTAAGGCTTGCAGACTTGCATTCATGAGCCCAGGTGGAAACACTTTCCTTAATTGGCTGCACAGCAGTTTCTAAGAGGTAGAAAATGACCTCTGCCTAGCTCCCCTTTCAGGGAATTAGGCTCAGATCCACAAAGGTACTTAGGTATCCAAGGCCCACTTTAAGGTTCCACTGTGATCCACAAAACTCCTGCTCAGCTTCCCCCCTAAGCTCACTCAGTGCCCAGGTTTTGCAGCTAAAGTTCATTAAGTGTCTGAGTCTCGGCCTCTGGGCATGAACACTGCTGCACTGCTCTAGGTACCCAGATGCCTGAGCCCCAAAGAAATCCACCAACCAGCGGAAAATAAGCACTTATCTGCCTAACTCGCATGTGGGGCTGAATCTAGTAGGTGCACTCGGAGGCTGCCTGCCGGATTGCATTCTCTTCCAAATCTGTCCAGAAGATGAGGGGGTGAGACTGGTGACCACCTTACAACTTCTAGTCCAGCACACTCACCTAGGATGTGGAAAATCCAGGTTTCCTTCTCTTCCAAGTGGCAGGGCTGGATTTGAACAGAGAATTCTCATGAGCTGTAACCACTGAGGTATGGGATATTCTGATGCATGGCTCCCTCAGTGTCTCCTGTTGAAGCTGTTTGATTCCATAAGTACTTAAAATGAGAAATATATACCAGAGTGAGAATAACTCTGTAGCTTGGTGTTTAGGGAAGCTCCTGGGGAGGTAGGAGACCCAAGATCCAGTCCTCCTGCTCCCATAACCCTATTTAAGCCAATTATAACAGCTTTAAGAGGAGAGATTGAGGAGTCCCCTGTTCAAATCCTCTCACAGTCTCTGACTGAGGGAGACATTTGAAGCTGGGACTCCCATCATTCCCATTGAATGTTCTAACCAGTAGGCTAAAAGTTAGAAGGTGGGTATCAGAGCCTCCTGTTTTGTGTGGAGTGCAGCAGGTGCCTCACTCTTTTTCACAAGAAACGGACCTAGGCACCTAAGCGGGCCTAACTTCAGGAGAGGGGTTCCTGTAGTGGATTGCAAACAGAGATAGGCCTTATCTCCATAAGAGGGGGAGGGCTTAGGAAACAACCCTCTCATCAGCATCTCCCATTGGCAGCTCCCTGACTAGGGTGCTGGCTTTTGTGAATTGCATTCTTAGGTTCCTCTCTCTCCCCATGCACTGTTTAGGGATCCCAGGCTCTGTGGATTGCAATGTTGTTCCTGTGATGTTGTAGGTGCCTAAAAATTAGGCTCTGTGATGCTCAACACCTAAGTCACTTTGTGTATCCAGGTCTTAGTCTCTTCCCTAACCAATCCCGTTTGGGATATACACACCCCATCAAAGGCTTTAAATGAGAGCAGGCCATCCAGTGTCTCCCTTGCTATTGTGCCTTCTACAAGTCCTGTCCTGAAGAGTTTACACTCTAAAACAGACAAGGCAGTCCAATGGTGGTGACAAAGATAGTACTACTATCCCAAAGTACAGATATTTAACAACTTATTCAAGGTCATACATAAAGTCTGTAGCAGGACCAGGGATTGAACCCCACCCTCATAGCGCCTAAGTTAGTAATTTGTTAACCACAAGACCATCTTTTGCCTCCAGCAGCTAAATGAAAATACTGGCTAGTCTTTTTTTTTTTTGCCAAATCTTGGTTCTTTACTGAATCTTTGACTTTAATGCGAGTTTTTCCTCAGGAAAGAATTAAGAATTTTGCCTTCTGTCAGCATGATATGTTGTGCTATTTTCATTATATTGTGAATAAGTAATTACTGGAAAAATAAAACCATAACTAAAAGGTCAGACCATTCAATAAACAGATTTATCTTCACTAACTATGTTACTGACAAGGTTTGCAACTTAAATCCAATTTTGCAAGAAGATGGCTATTTCATGTATCAGAATAAGATTTTGATTTGTAAATAATTTGGAGCTTCATGGAAAATAACAGTGCAGTATCAACATCTACAACAAACTCCTAAGTGCACTGTGTTGCACTGAGGGACTTATATCTTAGGAAGTAAAATACTTGAAAGTGTTGCTCAGCTCTATCTACTTTAAAACCTCTTTCTTAGTCACTGAATCTGAAGGGGTTGCATTTAAAGTGCCTCTTTATTTTCCTTTCCTATTTCAAGCTAGAAAAGGAATCCTATAGTATTTTTCTATCATCCATTGGTAGTGGATCATATTCACATCAAGATTATATTTTCAATAAACACCAGTCAAAAGTGATCATTTTGGCAAAGCAGCTCCATCATGCTATGCATTTGGGCAGAGTAGGTGTGTCTATGATATCAGAGAAGAGCTCATTCCTACCTTACTTACACTTCTGTGGAGTTACTTGCAATTAACAGCTCTAGAAGTGAGATTACAATCAGGCTCTGGTGTCATAATTTTCTCCATAAAACAATTTGTCATCTAAACCATATGATGCAACTATTTTATGGGAAGACATGAGGTTGATACAGTCATATTCTTCCAATTTATTTTCTGTATTTTGGTATTCTAAATAATAGTAACAACTGAAGATATACCTGTCTCCTAGAACTGGAAGGAACCTTAGAAGGTCATTGAGTCCAGACTTTTGTCTTCGCTAATAGGACCAAGTATGGATTTTTGCCCCAGATCCCTAAGTGGCCCCCTCAAGGATTGAACTCAATCCTGGGTTTAATAGACCAATGCTCAAACCACTGAACTATCCCTCCCTATCAATTCTGCCTCAGAGTGAGATGCAGGTTTGGAGCAATATGTTATATGAATATAATCCACTACTCAGTGTGTTACATGTCCCCTCCTGTACTTGCTCCACAGAGGATGAGTCTACTGCAACCCCCAGTTGCTGAGCTTGGCTCTTTAGCTAAAGCCATAAAGCCTCATTCTTTCACTTTTGACAGACTCTGATTCAGTCTGTGATGTGTTAGCCAAGATGGTGGATGTTATCCAGAACCAGGAGTTTGTCTAGATCTAGAAGTTAAACCTAGGATCCATGAAAGGGTTTGGTGAATGATGGTTAATATTTATGAACCTAGGATTATTTTTAATTGCGCTATTTTTATGCTATTAGGGTGTTTAAGACGTCTTTCCTGGGGATGAAAATATCATTGATGTATTCCAGGTATATCATTGGTTTCATGATGCATTTGTCCAACAATTCATCTTCAATGTGGGCCATGAAGAGTTTGGCTTGTTGGGGAGCCATATTAGTATTCATGGCTGTTCCCATGGTTTAGATAAAGTGTTCATTGTTGAATGTAAAATGTTATGGGTGAGAATGAAATGCATGAGTTTGGCCATGTGTTTGGGGTGGATATATGAGGATCATCCACTGTCCTGTAAATATTTGAGACAGGCAGCTATGCCATCTTTGTGAGGGATGTTGGTGTATAGATAAGTGACATCTATGGTGGCAAGCCTGGGATCTTAAATTCATTACTCTGCTAGACACTAAAAAACATGGACTGAACAGACACTCTGGATTTATGGCTTATTACAACAATCTGTAACAGGTCACTTAGAATCACTCCTTAGAATATGTACTAAATGCTTGTGCTAAACAGTCTGTTCCACCTTGCCTTTTGCTGTGATGCTGGGAGTTCCTTTTCTAAACCTGAGGAAGAGCTTAGTGTGGCTTGAAAACTTGTCTCTCTCACCAACAGAAGTTGGTTCAATAAAAGATATTGCTTCACATGCCTTGTCTCACTACTTTAGGATGCAATTCATCCAGAGAAAAGGTCCTCTACAATATCTGAAGTGATTGATGACATGGAATCTTATGCAGGTCCTCCACGTGGTTGGGAGGGGAGAAATTAACTCCCTGACCACAGTAATTACAAGGCTTAAGGCTTACATGGGACTTAAGCGGAACATACTAATTGTGAAAGTGTACTTGGTGAAACTGTGAGTTGTAACTATGTGGGTTCCAAGGGAGAAGAGAGCGAGTTAATATATTTTATTGGACCAACTTGTGAGAGTGACAGAGAAAGTGAGAGAGAAAAAAAAACTTTTGAGTTTACACAAAGCCCTTCTTTAGGATTTGTGTTAGCTTAAATATTTGTCTCTCACATGAGCAGAAGTTGGTCCAATAAGAGATATGACCTCCCCTCCCTTGTCTCTCTACTTGGTGAAACTGATATTCAATCAGTGTGCTATTTATGTCATGTACACAACAGATTTGCTTCATAATTTTCTAAGCAAAGTCTATAAAACAGTGGAAGCACACAATGCCCATAATTAATCTCATTTTGCAGCTAGTAGAGAGTTTCTGATTTTTACAAAAGTACAAATAGATCCTTCAAAATAAGCCTTAGCTTTTCAAATGTCTTTTTAATACTACAACATATATTTGCACTTCTAATAAAGGAAGAATGAACTAAATTGTGTTATAAATTATAGTAATTTAATGCAGCATACTGTAATGTTAATAAAGTGCACAGCATACAATTATGGTGATTAACTTAAATTCCAGAAAAGTTGTGTCATTAAAGAGACATCATAATACTTTATGTAATTGGTTCTTACTCTCTTATAAAAATCAGCTTTTAAAATGCACAAAATTATATTAAAATGAAAGCTCCAGTTTAGTGAATATATAAAGCTAAGTACATCTTTAATTTCCAAGTGTATTTCATGAAAGTCTAATTTCTTCAGTGGTAATCTAAAAATTGCTAAAAATTTCTGTCACTTTGCTACCATAAAATTACATTTGTGAATAGGGAAAAAAATAAGTTATTTCTTCTTCTCTAGGTATATTTTAATTGTGGTTAAAATCCTCAGCTAAACAAATTAGAATTATTTAAAAGAAAATTGAAAATAATTCTATGGCAAACAGGCTTTAGCACCTCTTACTCATATTACTTACAATCTGAGTTTTGCATGAACCACGAGAGCAGGATTTAATCCATTTTAATTACTGATGGTCCTGAAATCAAAAGCATGAATCTGAATACCTCCAATCTTTGTAGAAGTTTTGGATCCATCTTTGCAGCTAGCTTTTTCTCTGAACCAAATGAACTGAAATAAATGCCCAAAGACTTCCTTCCACCCCAAAAACTTTAGAAAAAAAATCAGATCCAGATTCAAACATATGGCTGTGTTCCACCATTAATTATGCTAGGCTTTGTAACTTGATTTCAGATTAACAGTGCTATGGATGGGCAAGTGCTGGTACCGTTGAGTCATAGACAGTGTATGAATTAGTGATGCATGTTTTATCTGATTTAATGAAGACAAGAAGCTGAACCCACTCAAAATGTCAATGTTAAATTAATGTCGATGAATTAGATTAATCCTAAACTCAAATTGGAATATCATGTTTTATAAATCAGGTGAATTATGGAATATAGATATTTCTCATCTGTTCTCCAAAGACTGTGACTTATAGGGTAAGAGAAATAAAAATTTCAATTAATGCTACATTGTTTATTGGCTTCTCCCTCATTTTGAGTTTAATGATTAGAAAAGAGCCATAATACACTGTGAGAGATAATGCTAATGGCATACCACACTTTTTGAATCGTGCCAGGGTGACTGGTTCATTTCTTCTGTGTCTGAGAAACATAATTTCTGACCAAACCTGGTGTTATTTAGCATTAATAGACTTCTCATTTCATTAAGTGTTTGTAAATTATATAATTTTTCAAAATAACTAATTTTTTGAGAATTATCCACAGATTCACCCAAAGTTTAGAGATTTTGAAGGTATTCTCAAGAATGGTTGAAATTCTCAGTCAGTGTCAATGATTTGTAGAGGAATTAGTCCATACTTTTGGCAACAGCCAACAGATTCACAGTAAAATTACCTATTTTATAAATTTTGCTCCTTCTGTGTGCGCATTAACTTCTTCAAATTGCAGTTCCTTCAAATTCATGTGTTATTCAGAATTACGTCACATGCTTTTTGTGAATTTCTTTTCACTGTAGATCAGGAACAATTCATTAAGTATTAGATACCAAGTATTCAAAATCTGAACACATAAAACAGAAGTACAGAATCTTAGAAAGCTTTAAACGTTGCTCATTCTGGGACACAAGGCATTATGCACAAAGACTACTGTAAGAACTCCTGCTGATTTCAGATTAGTATACATTGAGTTTTCTATTAATAGATTCACATACAGTAATTACACATCTATGTTTGATTTGAGCTGTGGTTATATTTACAGCAGAACAAAAATTTATGTTTTCAATCTGGTAGCTAGCCATAATTTTTTTTTAATTGTTTTGCTTTGAAATGAAACTGTCTTTCTTTTGGTTTTGCTCATCAAAATGAAAAAGTAAGACCAACCATAAAATCTTTTGTGTTCAATGAAACATTTTCAATGTCAATTTGTTTGTTTTTTGGCCAAAAATATTTGCTGAATTTGCCAATAGTTTTGGTACACCCCCCCAAAAAATGCATTTTTCAGCATATTTAATAGTCACCAAAAAAAATGCCCAGCTCTAGTAATACTCTAGTAATATCTGTCTGGTTTATTTATATCCTTCCATGTCAGGACTTTGGAAAGCAACTTTTAGAACCTTATTTCCCTCCTGTGTTAATGTCCCATTTCTAAAACACCAACTACCTTTACTTTTCCTCAGCATACAACTAAGAGAAATAGTCACAGCAGTACAGAACAGAAAAATTGGTCTTTCAAACAGAGGGGTTTATGATCTAGGCAAATGACAAGGGATCATTCTGTGTACTGGAACATGAATAGTTTAGCCATCACAATCTGGCACTTCTGTTAATGGCGAATACTGCATAGATTCTACCATTAACAATTCTTGTGATTTTATTACGGGGCTCAAAATATTTGGTATTTTTCCTAAAGTCCCTTTAGTCCTGAGATTTCAGGAGAATTTAATCTTTCATTAAAAAACAAAAAGTTTCTAACCCTCATGACAGGAGAAACAAGTTTGAAAACAGGAAACCTCAAACACTCAAAAATCAGAAAGCAAATAAAATATAGTTCAAATTTACTATTTTTAATCAAATTTCATGATTTTGTGGGGTCTGATTCATGAAGGTTTGGCAATACTGAAATGCTACAGCCAGAAGGGACAAAAACGATCTTGTCTGACTCCCTGCATATCAAACAGTGGAATTTCACCCCAAAAATGTCTGTATTTTAGCCCAAATATGTAACCCTGAAATTCCTTTTTTCCAGGCACCAGAGCAATGAAAATTCAATTTTACAGATCCAGACTAACACGGATACCCCTCTGATAATTGTTTGAATATTTGCAAAAAACATACATACAAGGGATGGCACAAACGCCACTGAAGCAAATTCATTTTTAAATGCCAGTGAATACTCACAGAAACATATTTGTACCACAGCCACCACTTACGGCAGTGGTGGTTGGGATCCTTGAAGTGTGAGAGGAGGACAGCAAAATAAATAAATAAAATCTACTAGTAATAGACCAGAGTGGTATTACAAATTGAAAAATAAAATAAAATAAAATAAAAACACTTGTCCACAGTCAAAATATTTAGCCTTTTCACAAATTTGAACCATCAGCCTATTGCTGATGAAAACTGTCATTTTAGACTATTTAATTTCAGAGAGCACAGAGGCAACAAAACTAGAGGAACATATTGAACACGGGGCTGTCGTGTTAAAGAGAACTGAGTTATGCAAGCCTCCTACAAAAGCTCTCTGCATGAGTAGGAGGCATATTGGATGCGTGTAACTTGAAAATCAAAGTACTGACTTATGCATTAGTGTAGCTGCAACACGGGTTAGGAGTGAACATAAAATATATAAAAGATATACATAAAAAGTTAAATGTGGGTAAGGGAAAATACTTATTATGACCCTCATAAGAATGAAGCCTTATTAAAGATTTTTTGGTTATAGCTCATTGACCCTGAAGTAATGAGCATTAAATATATTTAGGGAAATTGCTAATCTATGATATCTGACATGGCAAAAGAATTCATTCAAAGCTTTTAGATTCAGAACTTTCCTTTGAAAAACTGTATGATATTTAAATCTGATGGCAAGTAACCCATATACTGAAATAGATCCCAAGGGTAATGGAGCGTTGAACAGGACTTCCAACTCCATGGCAAAACCAGGCTATAAAGTCAGTCTTTGGCTATGTCTACTCTAGCACTTATGTCTGTACAACTTATGTTGCTCAGGACTGTGAAACACTCCACATCTAATGGTCACTACCATAAAACAGACAATTATCTCATACTTTAAGTAAAATTGTGATAGTGTATGTAAAACTCTTCAGTGATAATCTTTGACAAATTCAGATATATAAATTATGGTCACTGCATTTGAATGCTTTAGAATTAACAAACAAAATTAGGGTTACAGTTTGGTCCTTGGGCAAAACTTCAGGGCTAAGTAATGGTTATTTTACCCAAAACCATTCACCATTCCTAATAGTTCCCGATAAGTTAAAGAATTCGAAAGGGGGGATCAATTAAAACAATTAAAAAGCAAGGTCAGTCTGACCTGAAGACTTCATGGTGAGCCTACTCGTGTTAAAACTATAAACCCAGTCATAGACAAAAACTGAAGTAATTGTAATTGTTTGTCGCTAACAAAGAGAAGATGAATGCAACTCTGTTATCTTCTTAAGGCTTATCTCATTGCCCCATCATATTTGGAGTACTTCACTTCCATCACAGTCTTCAGGAGTTCAAGATTCATCTAGATGATGTATTTCAGATAAATGCGATCAGAAAAAAATATATAGCAACAACAACAGAAATATCTAATTTTAGGGCTTCAACTAGGTTTTCAGAAAGGCTCTCTCAAAAACTATAAAAAGTTTTTGGGAATAGGCCTGTTTCACTTTTGAGACTAGTAAACCTAAATCCTGGTCCTACTGACATCAAAAGCAAAACTCCCATTTTCTTTAATGAAACCCACATTTATTCTCAGTGTTGAAAGATGTTAAAATATCAGCAGTACCGCTTTTCCATTTTAATTCACCAGAAAACTAAGAGCAAATATGAGATTTATCAGAAACCAGAATTGTTTCCAGGTCCATACCACAGTGACTCATGGAAGTTTGAAGGTTTTATTGTTGTTTAGACTAATACATTAAATTTAAAAATGTTATTTCAAAAAAATTAAATGTTTCTGTTGGAGAAAACAATTCAGTTGATTCCATGGAGACAGACTTTTCTACATCTTCTTACTGATGTTTAATGAAGGCCTTTATCTACACTAATCTAAACTCAGATTTTCCAAAGTGACTAATGATATTTGGATGCCCAACTTTAGTCATCTTTAAGAGGCCTGATTTTCACAGGGAAATTCTGAATTCAGACCTATTTAAGATGTTACAAGTTGAACACAGAAAATCATTAGTCCCATGAATTACAGATTCTCGAGTAAGTTGGTATCAAATTACTTTTTAAAAAACTTTTGAAATTGACACAAGTAATGTTTACCTGATATTTGGACACCACTTAGATTGTAAGGTAGGGAATAATAATAAAATTTTAGATTCTTTAAATACATTGAAATACACTACAAGACAAGGGCCTGATCCTGAAAATACATATACATGTAAATAATGACACTCATGTGTGTAATCCTGTTGGCTTCACCAGGAATACTCATGTGAAAGTAAGTATTTAAGTATACTTATAGCATAAGTAGTTGCAGAAGCAGGCCACACAAATAAATTTGTATCATTGTTGTGATATTCAGGACATTTCCCCAAACCATAAAATAAGCTTTTCCACTGAGGAACAGAGAATATGTCTGTCTTCTTAAATGTAGGGTCCTGTGAACAACCATATTTCTTTTTTTATAAATAGCACTTTTCTCTGACATACTATACAGAAACACTTGAATGTTGCTGTTGATGGCTTTATGCAAAGGCCATTTAAAAAAGTTATCCATGTACCTGGTAGGATTTCTTTAGGTTTGATACCTGCAGGGCAAAGCCTTTTTGTATTAACTTTGACATCCGTACCACATCATTTTCATGTTAGGAAGTGGCAAGCTAATATAACACCATGTCATGACAATGTAATGTCACCAAGGACTTGTTTAGGGTCACCACATGTTAGTCCAGATCCTTAGAGGGTAGACATTTGCATTGTCCCATTAAAATCAATGAAGCAATTGAAATTAACCACTTGAGGAGTTGGTTTTTTGATTTTAGATGTGCAAAGTATGAACAGACTAAACTATTTTAAATTTACGGGAGGAGGTTTGCATTTTATAACACATGAAAACAGACCCATTTCCTTTAAAAATATATTGACACTTCCATGCTGGAAATTCTCATCCCTTATGGCAGTGAGGAAAAAAAAAACACAAAAACATTTCCAAGCAAAACCCGAGCCCATTCTCAGAAAATGGTGGTTTCAAAGCCACATTCCAAACTCAGACACTGGAAGTCCAAAATTGAAACTCTTCAGGCATTTCATGTGAAAATAGTTATGTTCACAGAAAAGCAAAATTTGATTAGCACAAAAACACTCAAAGTGAAATAAAATGGCAAAAACGTCTATACAAAGTGTCCCAGAAAACTTCCCAGAATGCCACTGCATCAGCCCAAGTGGCTGGGAAAGAGTGAAGCTCACCTCTTCCTACGAGTATTAGCTCTCTTTTCCCACCATTTCTCACATGCAACTAACTTGGAGGGTGTATTTGAATTGGACTTCCCCTAAAATCAGGGCATGGAAGTAAAATTGCCATGCAGCCTCTATATTTCAAGTTTATTTCTTGTCCCTCCATAGGCTTCAACCAGGCCAGCAGCAAATTAGAAGTCAGCAGATTGAAGAACTTTGAAATATATGTTTAAAACAAATTGTGTCTTCTTAAATATAACCAAATGTCATTAATGCTGCATATGTAGGTTTTATGTCTCACAGAAACAAGGAAGTATTATGTAACTTCAAGATAAGCATAAAAATGTGACTCAGGAAGGTCACTTTCCCCCACCCCAACAATAGCAGAAATGAGCCTCTATGTAATTATAGAGCAGAAAATGAATAGCACAGGAAAATCCTTTCGAGATCTGCTATAGATTTTCCAAATTCATGAGAACTACTATACCAGATCAGTACCTATATGTATTACTCACCAGGAAAATCAACAAATAAAATTACTACAGTTTACTAATTCAAAGGGTAAAATTATATATTGCCACAGCCAATCCAAAAGCACAGGACTTTTTCAGGGTCCCATCAAGATGAATAGCAATTTTGCCACTGACTGCAATGGGACCACAAAGATGATAGACAATAGCGTGCAAAATAGCTTCAAGCCACAGTTTATTAAAAACAAATCTGAGTATCCTGCATAACATTCAGAACAATATTATTTACAATCCTAGAGTCTTCTGCAGGGGATTTCTTGTTCTGGAAGTGAGTTCCATTGATTAACACTGTAAAAGTCCCCGTAAAAGTCATCAGGCAAATTTTTAAATGTAAATTCATTTAAGTGTGTCTTCATTTAAAAAGAGATCCCTACAGTTAACATGTAACTAGACAGGGTTACAAAAGTAAGAGATGGAAGGAATTAGAGCCCTGCTTTAGAGCCCTGCTCAGATAACAGCCAGCCTACGGTGAGAAAGACAGAAAACTCTCAATGTATATAAGAATAAATAGACACCACTTCAGCCCTGAACAAAATGATCCTGACCATCCAGAAAAATGCAGCAGTCATGCAAAACATCCTAAGTGCCAAGTTATCCAGTGCCTATGGAAATCCTTAGAAATCTCTCAGTCTTCAGAAGGAGTTGGGTCAGAGTATAATGGCACTATGACAAGCTAGGCAATTAGTAAGAGAGGAAGAATAGCTGAGTCGTTGGGGTCCTAATCTGGACCCAGGTTCAATTCTCTGTTTTGCCACACATTCCTTGTATAACCTTGAGCAAGTTAATCTCTTTGTGCCTCAGTTCCCCATTTGTAAGATGGAGATAACGGTACATAGATGGCTCAAGGATCAAGTCCAAGTTCTCTATCTATGTGTGATTTATATATTCAGTAAAAGTCATAGCAACCCCTGAAAACATAACAGTCCCTGCATCACTTGCAGCGGATATTAATTTTGAGTCACAGGATATTATGTTGATGCTTAGACATGACAGTTATTCTACTTTATAGGGATGTTGTAAGGATAAATACATTCAAGATTATAACGCACTAAGGTATGATTGCAATGGGGGCCATATAAGACTCTATATGCCTGCGTGTTTACACATTAATGCACCACATATCAGTTTTCCTACTACCAGCAAAGGAATGACTTAATATAAGTGTGTTACTTCCTCTGCACCTCATTTATCTTAGGTATATTCCATATACTTCACTGTTTACCTATAGTGTGCCAATCAAAAATAAATTACTAGGGTAAAATCATATTTATTTCTCTCTATAATGCTAGTCCCCTATCAGATGTTTACCAATATACACTGGGACTTTAATCTCTTCCAAAAGCAAATCTCTTGTGATGTCAGGTAGTTGTTTCCCTGTTAAAAAAGGGCATCTGGGTTCACTTTTCCTTTTAAAATTTCAGTTGTTCAACAGAAACACCACCAAGAACAGATTCATTTGAAGAAGAGAGAGAACAGATTTTAACCAGAGGAACCATGATCTATGAAGATGACATTTGTATACCATATCCTCATGTTTAACAAGGATAAAGGACAGATAATAAGGAAAGCTAAAGTGCAAATGTAGCGAGGATTATGGCAGATTATTATAATAAAGAGCTAGAATAAGAGCATTAACCATTAGGTTTAAAAGAGCTACCCCTCTGCCACCACCATTAGAAAAGACAGCATGGGCTCAGATACCTCTGGTTGGATTCAACATATCAGTGAGCAATTATGTGTTAGAACAGAGCTTAAGAATGGTTCTAAATTAATCAACTGCTGACATAATTGATACAAATTAATCAATATATCAAAAGAAAATGGAGACAACTTTTGATGTTTAATACCATCAATTCTTGAGCTATGAACTTACAAACACATGCTTTGCAAAGTCCAAATTGCCTTCATTAATTCTACCCAAGGAGTTCGTTGTTAGGCTACTAAAGAGTAAATTAAGGTGTGACTTAGACTGATCAAGTATATATATTCAAGCCAGCACATTCACTCAAGTGGAATGCATTTTCACAGAAAATTTGAAAAAAAAAAAATGGAGTGGTAGCTATGGAAATTCTGACTAAACTCTCAAAAAAGCAGCTGTCTCTACAGTCCACCTGCGCCACCACCACACAAAGAAGTGTCTAAATGTCACTCTCCGCAGCACATCTCTCAGGCGTAGGAGTTCCTGAAGTATCTTGGAGTGGTTCTGGATCATAGCTTCACATACCACCATCATTTGACAAGATCACTACCAAAATAAAGACGAGGAATAATATCACTCAAACACAAACTGAGAACAGTTGGGGAACAGATACTCACATCTTTCAGACGGCCATCTTGGCCCTCATCTTCTCAGCAACAGAATATCGTGTGCCAGTATACGGAAGTGGTATACAAATGAAAATTTGTCAGGGTATATGTCATAAACAGATAGTTAAGAGTTAATAAAACAGGAGTACTTCATGTTTCCTTTGCCTGTAAAGGGTTAACAAGTTCAGTAAGCCTGGCTGTCACCTGACCAGAGAACCAATCGGGGACAGGATACTTTCAAATCATGAGGGAGGGAAGTTTTTTGTGTGTGTTGTTAGGTTTTGGGTTGTTTTCTCTGGGTTCTGAGAGCGACCAGACGTGCAACCAGGTTTCTTGCCAATCTCTCTGATACAGGCTCTTATGTGCTCAGAATAGTAAGTACTAGATAGATAAGGTGAGTTAGACTTATGTTTGTTTTCTTTATTTGCAAATGTGTATTTGGCTGGAAGGAGTCAAATTTTGTATTTTGCTAATGGATTTTAATTTGTACTTGTATACTTAGGCTGGGAGGGTATTACCAGTGTCTATAGCTGAAAGACCCTGTAACATATTCCATCTTAAATTTACAAAGATAATTTTTTACTGTTTTTTCTTTCTTTAATTACAAGCTTTTCTTGTTTAAGAACCTGATTGGCTTTTTATTCTGGTGTGAGATCCCAGGGGACGGGGTCTGGATTCACCAGGGAATTGGTGGGGAGAAAGGAGGGAAGGGGGAGAGAAAGGTTAATTTTCTTTCTGTGTTAGGATTACTTTCTCTCTCAGGGAGAGTCTGGGAGGGGGAGAGAGAAGGAGGGAGGAAGGTGAATTTTCCTCTCTGTTTTTAAGATTCAAGGAATTTGAATCATAGTGATCTTCCAGGGTAACCCAGGGAGGGGAAGCCTGGGAGAGGCAATGGTGAGGGAAAGGGTTTACTTTCCTTGTGTTAAGATCCAGAGGAACTGGGTCTTGGGGGTCCCCGAGCAAGGTTTTGGGGGGACCAGAGTGTACCAGGCACTGGAATTCCTGGTTGGTGGCAGCACTACAAGTACTAAGCTGATAATTGAGCTTAGAGGAATTCATGCTGGTACCCCATCTTTTGGACGCTAAGGTTCAGAGTGGGGAATTATACCATGACAGTATAGTTGAATACTTCTATGAAAATTGTCATGGGAGTTTTGAAGTCAATACTGACTGCTTATTTTCCTATCCTCAGGCATCTGATCACCACCCCTCTGAAGACTGTTGGCATCCTTTCATCTGCTAGAGACAGTGGGAATTGCAGCCTATGATGGCAGATGGTTTTCAATGTCTCATGTGACTGAGTAGTCCAATCTGAGACTTGTATGATCTTTGGCAGTTATTGCAAATAGTACATTGGTTGGGAGCTGCTTGCTTCCTATAGGCTTTTTTCTCTTCAAGCTGTAGAAGATGGCTTCTGTCATGGACTTTGATACCCGATGGAGACGATGGTGCCACTTGTTCTGAAGAGAAGAAGCAATAATATGAGAATATGACTCTATGATAAAAAACCCAAACTTGTCCATCTCTGAATATCTCTGACTCTGCCTCCAAACAGCATTAGAACCTCAAACAGGTGTGGAGATTAACTACTACATACATGGAAAAATGAAGGATGACCCAATATGTGAATATGGAGAGGACATCCAAATCATGGAACATTTAGTGAACTGCTGCTTCTAATTGCACTAATATTGATACACATGCTGGAATTAGTATGCTTAAAGTCATACTAAAAGACACTAATGCTTATATAGATGGAGAGTAGTGTTTCTGACAACTAGGAAATAGCTACAACACCCTTAAATCGACAGAAAGCTATTAAATTTGTACAAAATATAGCAGAAGAGCTACTTCAGAGTTCTGCCTTAAAGACCCTAACAGTAAACCATACCCACAACCCTGTGGGAGACAAATCAATCAATTACAAATCTCTGTGTTCCATAAAGGATTGTCAGGCTTATTCAAAGTCATCCTAATTTCCCTGAAACCAAGTGGTAAGTCTTTCAGTTGCAGCAATATGCCCAAAGTCCTGGATCCCATATCCCTCTTTGGGAAGCATTTCCAAAAATAAGTCTCTGTGTAGCATGCTGGCAAGTATCTGATGACTTGTCAAGCCTTTTTGATTTGAGAAAAGCAATCTATATGGCCAATAAACCCCTGCAAAAAAGCTCCTGGATCTGAAGGGAATGAACAGTTCAAAAAGTCTTGTAATTTTTGAAAATTTAAGTTCTCAAAAAAACCTTATGATTGTGCATGACCCATTCTGCCAGTTCTTTTCTGCTTTGAAAAGCTGAGACTTACTCCAATATAGGGAGTTGACTAAAAAGTCATATAAGTATATCTATAAAGCAAATCTCTTCTGCAATAACATATTGACACCAACCATGTCTTTTCTCAATTAAGTTTCCAATCTCACTTTGTAACAGAGTTATCCATTTCCACATTTCATTTAACTCTTACAATCTAATCTGCACTTTTGTCATTGAGGGAACCCTCCAAAAAACAATGGAATTAATTTATCCTAAAAATAAATATAGGGTAGACTTTGCATGACATAATTTGTCCTGGCCTGTTGAGGCAAAATACACAGGACCATAGTAATCATTTTATGCTGTGGGTTAAACTGTCACAGCACTTTTTTCAGGTATACAAGAAACAAGGAGGACTAATGTCCCTGCCCCCTACATTCAGATTGTGACACAGGTAACAGATGGGAGAGTAGGTGCTACTTCCCTGTTGTAAGTGAGCATGGAGGGGTGATGGTGGAGAAAAGCAGGAAGTGGAAGGAGCAATGATTCTGTTTTGCCCCCACCCCTACATGCAAGTGAAAGTATCCAAATAGGCATGGGGAGGGAGGGAAAGGAGTAGACTGCGCCATTAAACGAGTAAAGTAATTTACTCCCCAGCATCCCCTCATCATCCAGAGTTAATTGGGAGCAAGGGAGGTATCATTCTCTGTTCTTCTCCTGCATGCTTCCCTGCACATAGAGTAGATTATAAACTGACCATCTAGTCCTATGTGACCTTGGACAAGTCATTTTGGCCTGATTTTCAGTGGTGCTAAGCTCCATAGTTCCTACAGACCTCAACATTACATTATCTCCATATGTCCATCTGTAAAAAGAGAGTAGTAAGGTTTACCAACCCCTATGAAGTGCTTTAAATGAAAATCTCACCATAACTGTTAAGTAGCATTATACTTATGACTAAAGCAAGCAGAATTTGGCTCAAATTAGCATGTAGGAAGTTGTTAGAGATTAGAAGCAAATCACAAGATCACTGCACAAATTCAGCTGTCTTGGCCAGAGAGTAGGGCACTGTGCAAGAGGTCAGACTATGATCATGATGGTCCCTTCTGACAAAGTCTATGAGACCTACTTCAGAGGGGAATGGAGGCAGGAAGTAGGCCCGCATCTACTTTTTCCTGCACATCAGGACCCCAAATCTTCTTTTCCAACACAGATACAGAGTAGTACAGCAGTGTGCAACCACTGCTACTCCAATTTATGGTATGAAACAATGGCCATCTCATGGCCAATTTTGCCCTTTCCATCAGCCCATGTAATTTGCATTTTTCAGGCCAATCTTGGGCTTTTAGCAGTGCACAGGACCATGTGGGACTTACACACCAGAGATTTACCCTGAAAGTATGTAAGAAAGATGAAAATCTTGTCAAACAAGTGGAGTTGCTGAATTGTCATTGCAAGCACTTGGAGCACCAAGAGACCTCTAAATTCCTAGCACAACTGCTGCTCACCTTCATATTAACTAATTAAATTCTGCACACTTCCATGGATGAATTTAACCTTTTTATTGATTTTCTTCCATTTCTTAATATGCATCTGCATAATATTTCCAGACTTAACTTTACATTTTAAATAGATTTATTACATTTAATTGAAATTATTTAAAATTGTTCTACCTCTTGCATTTGCTTCCTACTTCAAATATAAAAGCCCGGTATCTGAACATTTACTTTATATTACAATAATTACAGACTATGCCATTGTAAAATAAATTGTTTCTGATTCTGACCCAATGTGTAACTTAGTGGTGTCTTCATTGTTGCCATGTTTATGTGGGCGGGAATAAATACTTCTATTTCAGCTGGCTGAAAATACTTGCAGCCTTCAATTTAATGTAACAACAACCTCCAGAAATAGTGCTAAGTATTCAGCTCGGAAAGGTTTTATAGCTATTTCCTAAAGCTTTATTACAAGGTATGGCATTTTGATTTTTCTGCAAAACAATTTCTTGTTGTTCACAGTTGGGTTAAAATTATTTTCTAATCTTTTTCTCTCCAGAAGTACCAAAGCTGATTGGGATTTAAAGCTTAGCTTTTTAGATTATTGTTTTAATAGTATTTCCCTTTTATTACAGCTTTAGTATGGGATTTGGGATGTGCCAAACCATCACAAAAAAAAATAGTATGGAAGTTAAAAGTGGGAGGCAGCACCTTGAGACAAATGTGATGGTATATTTTACATTAAACCAACAAGCAGTATATTTCTATACCTGTTACAAGTGGATAAGAGGCATTCTCTAATACCTTATCACTCTTGAACAATAAATGAGCTCAGGGAAGCAGAGCTTAAGTACTCTAGGTGCTTGTGCATTAGACTTTCTGCTTTCGCTAGTCTTTTTCTCTCCTAACTTTTTCTTTACTTTCATTGTTGGGAACATTTGAATGGCTATGATTTGAAACATCTTGTTTAGGTAATTTTAATCAACAAATTATCCTACCATGTTTCTAATTCATTTGGTTAATTTGCATAAAAGCTGAGGAATATATTCAAGGCTTATAAATTCATATGAACCCATACAGATTTTAAGGACAGAAATTAGTGTTTAATAAAGCTTATTCTGTTATACTGCTGATACATTTTAACTGACTCTAATACAGAATGTTAAAACTTGTAAAGCAATCAATGAAGTTACAACAAATTAAAGTTCAATTGTACAATAATAAACTTATTCCAATTCTGTCATTGTGTGGTGGTAATTTTGGTACCAGTATGGAGTTATGCATCCTTAATAAAGGGCCTTTTTAATTTGCCTGACAAGCTTTAGACCAATTAGAGGTTATGGCCAACTCAGCCAAATTTAGAAATGCAAGCAGTTAACTGCTGAAATGTCAATTCAATTATAATTTGCATTACCAAGACAAATGAGAATTCAGAACAAATACAAATCAGGATACACACTCTTCCCATATTAAACTCAAGGAAATATGAAGAATGATATGGAAGTTTACTGTCTAGGGCTAGCTCCCAGCCTGCCCCTTCCACCCAAAGCCCCACCCCTTCCATGTCCCACACCCCAGCCAAAAGCCTCCCCACTGCAACCAGCCTCCCCCCCAGCCCCAGAGTGGTTGATGCTGCTCCAGCGCAACAGGAGGGGGGGTGATGCGGCCCCAGCTGCCCCAGCCCTTGAAGGCAAGGAGCACAGCAGAAGGGAGGGAAGAGTGGGGGCACTGGGGGCAAAGCATGAGCAGGGTCACGCCTGGCTGTTTGGGGAGGCAAGCCTCTCCCTATTTATGATACCTGCTGCCCATGGTGTGCTGTAACCTCATTATCTAATATTGTACAAACATGTTCCTTTGAACAATGCAGCATCTCTTCTCTGTAAAGCTCATTTTGAACATTTCTAGAGGTTATGTAAAGTGTCTCCCCATTCCTTGATGCTTTTCTAAAACTATTTGAAACAGTCCAGTTTAGAGCCATATAAAGTGACTTGAGTAATCTGCCTGCAATAGTCTTGACTTTGTTCAACATAAACAAGATGAACCACTGTATAAATATTTTATTTGTAACCTTCAGTAGTAAGAGTTTATTTTCCCTATTTATCCTGATTTGATTTATATGTTGGAATCACTTAATCATGTAATTCTAATCAAGCAATTGATCTGCACGGGCAGCTATTAAGCGCCCTAAAACTTTTAGGTTGGGTTTGCTGGGAAGATATTAATTTCAAATTCACTTTTTAGCAAATAAATATTTTGCCTGTTCTTTGGTATAGCATGAAAATTTGTGATCCCTCTCTTTAGTAGTGGTTAGGTACATTAACATTCATTTACTATTGTTTAACTTACTTGCTACTTAAAATTGACAGTAAAAGCTCATTTTTGGTTATGGCCTCATAATTTCCTCATAAGCTGACCTTTGTCTTTCAAGGGACTCTATTACCATCACCTTACTTTTCTATGGAGTTACACTAAAAGATGTGATCAATTCCTTTCTTTCCTATCAAAATTATATTTGCCTTCTCTCAGTAGGCTACTATTACATTTAAAAATATAAAGCACAATTTTCTATCTTTTTAGTATTAACATTTCAATGATCATTTAAACCAGTTCATGAAAAAGGGAAACTCCATTTTTATGAATGCACCAGGAGTCCGTAGTTTGAAAAGCTATGTCTCAGGGATACTTTAGAAACCCACTATGAAGAAAACTAGCAAAAACTGACTTCCTGTAGGTTTGCTCTGCGCAAGCCTGGGCCTATATAACAAACCTTGTTTTATGAATTATTAATGTGACCCCCAGAGCTAAAAGGCTTAAAAAATGAAATCCCCAAATATCTCTCTGCTCTCCCATAGGAGAAAAGAACAAGCTATCTCTGGCAGGCTTAGTTTACATACATTATTATTCTGCCCCAGTGCATTTCTACAGCGTTCTATCATCTTAGGAGTTTGTGTTCTGTTTTTGGAAATATTACATAGTGCATGTAAATATATTTATGGAAGAGGGAGAAACTGTGAAAGGCCTGGGCAAAATGGGTCTCCCTGACATGATCCATATCAGACTCTGGTTGGGTACAAATTCAAATTCAACAAGGCTCTAATCTGAGGTTCTAAGAGACCAGAGGCTCTAGGAAGGGGTCTTGCTTTGCTCTAGGCTTCTTACTGAGAAGTTCTGAACATTATAGAAAGCTGACTTTGCAGTACTGGACCAGCAGGTTAGAGCAGAACCAGGTACTGAACCAGAGGAGAGCCACCCCCAATATCCACTTGACTTTTTGTATTTGAGAGCGAGGGTTTAGGTGTACAGTGACTGTCTTGTGGATAGGAGTTCCAGGCCTCAGTAAGCCCAGCAATTAATATTTGGGGCGAGGAGTCGGCTATAGCCCCAATGCACTGTTTGAGTTTTGCTCATCTTTATTTTTTGTGTAAAAATAGGTATTGTGTTTTATCAAATAAAAGCTGTTTATGGTTTCATAGTTCAAAGGACATCTGTGTGCTTGCAAGTAGGGAAGAAGATACCAGTAAAGAGGACCAAGCAATGTACATTTTAAGTTCCTAAAGCCTAGGAGCAGATAAGATTTTAGGTGGGAGCTGGAGATACATGTTCTGTTTTAGAACGGATCCCTAATCATGTTGGATCTGGCCCTGATTGCTGCCAGTGGCACAAGGCAGAAGCGTTATATTAGCTAAAAATACATGACTAATACTGTCAGTCAACTAAGTCCTGTCCCATGACCCATTTGTGGGAATTTCCAGTGTTTGTGTTTTTCCTAATGGCATTTTTTAATAGAAAATAGCAACGTCCTTTGTGCAATTGTTTCCAACATAACTTTTGTATTCAAGTTAATTCTGAGACTAGGACAAATTCCTTAATTTTAAGAAATCCAGCATTACCTTGGAATGAAATAGAGGATTTTAAAATTTGCCAGCAATTTCAGATAAAGTTATCTGTATTTACAGCATTCACTATACATGTCTATAAGTACTGGAAATTCTAAGGTAATATTTAATTAATGTAAAGCAGCTGGAAAGCTTTTAACTACAAAGTCTGTACAGACATAATGGCATAAGTCAATATACACGCAAGCCACAATTTATTTGAACTTACTGCATTTTTATGAATGGTGTTGGAAAAAATATATAAATACTCGCAGTGAAAACAGATAGATAATAATGTAAATTGGAGAAACTATGTGTTTGTACTGCAGTAGTACTTTGGAGTCTGTCACCATGATAGTTGCCGTAAAAACACTTAATAAAGACTGTCCACAAAGCTTAGTTTGGACCTCAATTCTTCATGGAGAAAAAGTACTATTGGACCCTCACTGAATTCTGTGGTACTCTGGGGAAACAAAAGGGTCTGCCTTCATGGTTCTCAGTGAAGGATCGGAGTCTTAGTGAGTCTAAGATGCTATGACTCTTGTAAGTTTCAACTTCCAGAGGTTGTAACTTTGGAACAGTAAAAATCAGAACCAACAATTTACAGTGCTGTATTTTGTGTAGTTTTCACACTATTTTGAGTTCCTTAAAGTTGACTTAAGGATGTACATAAATAGGGACACAATTGCACAGGCACAAGTGCAGTTGGGTGTTACTGCTGAAAATTCAGTCATCAAAACTAAGTGCTGGTTTTGTATAACTAATTGAAATTTGTGCTTTGGCTTTATAACTTTGGGATAATAATAATTATTAACAAAGGGTTATCAATTGTTCACCCAGTACTGAATTTGAACAAGCACAGATTGTATTTAATCACCAAATTATGAAGTGAAACCCAGGCAGTGTACCCAGTAACCTTTTGATTAAGTCTGACTGTACATCCAAGTGCTTGATTTGTTGTTACTCCAGAGTAATTTCCTTGACTTCTATGAAGTTACTCCTGATTTACACTATTAAGAGCAGAACCAAGTCCACAATGTGATGTAAAGCTGATAACATAGAGAAGAGAGTTGTAAATGATCTAACTACAACAAATATGACTCTTTATTCTACTTAACTCCCATCTCAGTTCACATTTGTAAGGTCAAAACTTTACAAAAACCTAGAACAGACTGTGGCAATCTGAAACAAACCTCCTGTTAAGTGAGGACTACATTGAGGCATCATTCTGCATAAGACTCGGAGTGGGTAATTGTATGTCCTGCTTCACAAAACAGGAAACGCTTCACTTTCAAAATTTATTCACCTTTTCTCTCTCAGTTTTTGTTACATGTATGTAACATTAAAACTTTCTTAGGTGTCATTAGCTGGTTAAATTGTCTGACAGCTCTTCACACTTCTCTTGAATCATAATGTCTTTAGGACCCCTTATAAACTTCACCTAACAATAAATCAATTACAATTGAGATTTTGATTGAGAGTGCCTTTTCCAATAAAGTTTTTTAAAGCTGGAAAATATTTAGTGTTGGGTCCATCTGTAAAAAGTGAACTGATGAGACAGGATGCCCAAAGATCTGTGTTAAAGGGGTTGAGCGTGACAGTTCTCACGAAATGCATAGAGCATGTAAACTTTTAAGGCATAGTATAGTCTGGTGAGTAGAGCTCTCAGGTGACCTGGATTCTTTTCCTAGTTTTGCCACTGAACTGCTGTGGCCTTGAAAAAACCCCTTCCCCATGCAGCTGTCTGGATTATTTAAACTGTATGCTTTCCAGTGCCAGGACTGTTTCTTACTATACATTTGTACAGCAGCTAGCATGAGACCCAGCTCATGAATAGGGCCATTAAGTACTACTGTAACACAAATGATAAACAACAGTGGTATAGCTCTGCCACTAAACATTACATCTCAGAAATTTGCTGCAGGACATGACATTGTGCATTATTTTATAGGAAACTGAATTTGCCATGCGTTAAACTCTTCTATTATGGGTACAGATCATGAGATTTGTGGGACTGATGCCTGTGAACTATTCAGAAAATAAGCACAATTTGTTAAAAGTGATTTACTGTGTGGAAACAAACACCTTGTACCAATTTCCCTCTTTGATGGTGTGGTCTATAGCAAATATTCCTGGACTTAACCACCAGACAAAATTATTTGTGTGGCTTTTTGCAGCATTGAAGCTTTATAAAGATCCATATTCTGCAGCTATATCATCTTCATGTAGTTATCAGATCACACAAGGCAGCTAGGATCGGGATAGAGCATTACTGGAATGGAGACATCAAGAGAAAACTCAAGAGCACTAGGAAATGGTGCTGATTGGCATATAGTGTTATTTTCCCATCTGAGTTTGTTTTGAGTCACAGAACCAGCGGAATGCTGTGGGTCACAGTGCAACAGGGGATTATGTTTTTCAAATGAGATTTAAAACAGAGCTCCTCATTGCTTAAAGACATTTAAGTTCACAGCTCTTTGAAGGAAAGAGGGAATCTGGCAAAATTCTAAGTTGTTCCTACCTGAATTCCTTCTCTTTTTTTTAAATCTGGATATGGTATTCTTTACTTCTTGCATTAAATCTGCTGCCTGGTGTTCTGTTAGGTCACTCAAGAGAAAGCTAGTCTTTTGAAGTATCTTTGTATAGTTTATGCTTATCCACTTTGATACTGCACATGGTAGGAAACTGAATCCAGCAGTTCTGCAGCGAACGATATGGAAGAGAGGGAAGCAGTGGATCTGTAGCACTCCCCCCTCCTTTACCAAATCCTACAGGAAATCCTTCAGGAATCCACAGGTTTGAAGACTCAAGCCCAAGTCAGGAGAGAGTGGGCTGCATAACACCATCTCACTTCAGTCCTGTAGGGACTGTTAAGCATAGATTACTGCTAATATTGCTTATGCTTCTATGGGAGTAAGTCATGCTGTGAGGTGCTTTGTGGCAGCACTGTGACTCTGGATTGGATCTCTTCCATGGGCATACTGGAATCCTCACAGGTCCTGGCACACCCCATAGATTTAGAAAGCCCATTCCTATTCTGCAGGGACAAAGCCTACTCCTTTTGACAGAGTGATCAAGAGAGTTCTACAAGCTGAAACTCATGAAGTCTCCTTCCTAGGAGTCAATCCTACATAGGAGGAAGCACTTGGCTCAGAGCTGGCAAACCTTGTGGTAAATTTTATCACACACTTTGGTATTTTTCTTGATGATCTCTCGTATGAATGCAGGATCATTTAATACTTCTTTTCTTGATACACGTGTAATTCAAGTCATATCTTATTTGCTAAAGATCACTTGTGGTCAGTTAAATTGAGGGAAAGAGTGCTTACATATACTTTAAACCAAGGTTGCCAAGATTTAAATGTTGTTTTGCTATTGAAGTGGCATAAACTCCAGGAAGCTGCAATTCATTATGAGGGAAGGGAAACTAGCTTTCTTGTAATTAACAAACAATAATGCAAGTTGTATTTTTCATAACTATTGGTTGTGGGAAACAATTCAATAAAGGTGAGCACTCTAGCACTTTGATTCAATGCTTATTGGTCTTTATAGCATTCTTATGCTATTGAATGAAAGAAGGCAATACTACGGTCACATCATCTGGAGTGGCTTGTGACCATGAGTGCCTACCTTAGGACAGACTGTCAAAAACAGGGCTATGAAACTAGTGATATGTTCTATGATTAGATTTGACCAACCCAGTACCATGTGAACTCCTGGATCACTATATCTGTTTTACCTTGGAGTCATAGGCAGTTCCCTTAGGCTCTCCTTTTTATCTTGCCACCCAGGCAAGCTGGACTTAGTAATTAATGTTCACTTACACCAAAAATCACACCATATTCAGATTGCTTCTAGTCCCAAGAGATCAATAAGTTACTTACCACCGATCAGTTGGTACCCTAGATTTTGCACCAAAGAAAGCCTGTAGCCAATCCTGTAATAAACTATCTAAAGATGTATTAACTGAAGCTATGTATATATTACTGCGGTAAGTCGACCAACTCTATGCAACTCCAGCTACTTAAATAATGTAGCTGGAGTCAATATACCTTAGGTCAAGTTACCGCGGGGTCTACATCACGGGGATGGGGGCAGCAGGAGAAAATCTCCTATCTACTTACCTTACACTTTTCTCATTGGAGGTAAAGTACAGAGGTCAATTGCAAAGCAATCTACAGTCGATTTGGCGGGTCTTTACTAGACCTGCTAAATCGACCGCTGGTGGATCGATCTCAGAGAGTCAATCATGGCTGTAGTGTAGACCTGCCCTAAGAAAGAGAAATGAGAGTTATTTACAGATCAAAGCAAGTGAATATATACACGGGTTGTCATCTGTGGTTCCTAAAGGTGACAGAGATGCAATAATCTGTTAGTTCAAAGTATCTTTCAGGGTGGAGACAGGTTGACCCTGGGACTCTGCTTTAGTTCAGGGTCTCTGGTCCTGTGAGAATTCAAACAGAAAAGAGTTGAAAAATGTTCTTGTGACCCTGTTTTATCTTTTACATTGGACCTTCCAGTCCATGAGAAGAACTCCCTTGCACATAGTATTTCCAAGATGTGATAGGGCCATTCACCAATCCTTTGTATTGTGGTGTTTCTTAATGCCCCATTTAATCTTGATAGGCCTCATTAATGGGTGGGGACATGGGGACAATTCCTATACCTGGGTTCACAAGTTCTGAGCAAACAAGTTATAAAGCAAAAATCTCCAATATTTCCTTACAATATGGAATACAGACAAGTGAGATTAAGGCAGGCAGCAACTTACAAGCATTCCATACAGTCTAAACACTAAATACATTCTAATAAGACAAATACCCATTTTAAACAAAACTAACATACAGGTGAGCAGCTTTGGGTTCCAGCTATGAATTTGTCAGTTCTTAACTAATGCCTGTGGCCTTGGCCAGAGATGGCACTTGATTTACCAGCATCACAACAACTTTAAGAGCCGAACAAAACAAAATCAATCCTGCATTGTTTGCAGAGCAGTCACTTAGGACTAAACTTCTTTGGATCACATCCTCAACAAGCATAAATTAGCACAGGTCCTGTGACTTTAAGTGAACTATCCCAACTGATATTAGCTACACATTTGGCTCTTCTCTTCACCTGTCTGTGTAGAATACAGCATGAAAGAGAGTTCCCTGACGTTGCTTTGTATTTCAGTAATCACAAAGATATGATCCCAAGTAATGGTCCTTTTTCAAAGCTGATGTATCACAATTAAAAAAGGTATTGGGGTGGAACAAGTCTCCAAAAGGGAAGATTTCTTTCCCCAGTAATTCAAGGGGATTGTGTGTGGGGTTGAAATCAACATAGGAAAGATCTGGCAAATGCATTTCCCAGACAGAATAACAGTTTGAGCAATGGTGAAGATAAGCATCAAAGATAGAGAGAGGCCAAATCTGGCAATTAAGTCTCCTTGTATCCATAAGCAAGAGGGGATCATCATAGAGATAAAGTCAGTGATTTTTGAAAACGTGTGTGTCAGTTTACAAAAGGAGCAATGCAGAGCCAGATTCCTGGGCTTTAAACAGCATGAAGTGGTAGTTCTTAAGAAAGAAAAATGTAATATCTGCACAATCTTTAATAGAGCAAGGGAAGGAGAAGGAGAGTCTGTTGGGAGGGTACATCAGGAAGCCAGTGTTTTTAGAACACACACTCAGAAGTGAATGTAAGTTAGCCTAGGAAAATTCTGGAGGGAGCTGAAGGGAGTATAGCTGGTAATTATTCTGACCCCCTCAATTGTGCATTTTACATCAGCTGGAACTCTCCTTCAAGACTTCCTTCGACTCAACCATCTGCCAACATGTAACCGACACTGCGACCATTTACATATCATTTCTGAATTTGGTCAGCTGAGTCCAATGGAATCTAAAATGATTTAGCTCACAAGCCTAGGGCCTAGAAGATAGGATTGTAGTAATAGACGCAGCTAACAGAATGATCATTCAATATGTAAATTAAATCAGGCCACACACTATTTTCACCTTCAAGCAAATCTGCTCATAACTTACACCTAATTAAGACTCCCTTACATTCATTTTCCATTCAGTAACTGAGTGTTTGTTAAGTACATTAATGAAGCATATTGGAATTTGAGTTGATGTGTTTATGTATCATATTATTTCTGAAATTGGCCCCAAGTCAGAAGTGACATCAATTAATGACAAGGGAAAATGGGGCTTTCCACTTACAGGAGCTTTATGGACAGTGGGCTCTCTTAGCGGACATCAATCTTCAAGAGGTGACATGTTTCTCCCAGGCCTACCTCTTTTTTTCCCAGAGGCTAGGAAGTAGACTTGATTCCATGGTGGGGATCCATGTAGACAAAAGGGCAGGGGGAAATGGAGGGAACTACATGAAAGTAGGGATGCATGTTGATTAAGATATGGAGAGAGATTAAGTAGCACAAGCAGAGAATGAAGCCTCACGACAAGTGGAGGGTGGGTGCTTTAGAGGTAGTAGGTAAACTCAGACAGGAAGGTCAGACGGGACCATCGTGATCATCCAGTCTGACCTCCTGCATATTGCAGTCCACAGAACCTCACCCACCCCCTCTGCTAATAGACCCCTAGTCTCTGGCTTTGTTACTGAAGTCCTCAAATCATGGTTCAAAGACTTCAAGTTACAGAGAATTCACCATTTGCACTAGTCTAAACCTGTAAGTGACCTGTGCCCCATGCTGCAGAGGAAGGCAACCCCCCCCAGGGTCTCTGCCAGTTCCTTCCTGACCCCAAATATGGTGATCAGTTAGACCCTGAGCATGTGGGCAAGACTCACCAGGCAGATACCTGGGAAAGAATTTTCTGTAGTAACTTAAGTGGCAATGTAGAAAAGTTGCTGTCAGGTATGTCAGTCAGGGATGTGACCCCCTTCCCAAAATGAAGTAACTTGCATCGACTTAAGGTGGTTTCTACACCTCATTATGCTGGAAGGAGATGCTCTCTCACTGACATAGCTTCCAGTTCTCATTGGAGGTCGAGTAGTTGGGAGAGCATTCTCCCACTGATACAGTGCAACTTCACCAGACGCACTACATCACACTGCTGCCAAGAGCAAATTGAACAGCTCAAGAATGCCCCAAAAGAAAATCAAGCTAGATACTAGGTTGTCAGTCAATCTTCCATGGTTCTAGAATACATTCTCTTAATGTTCCATATGATTTCAATTTTCGGTAACTAACTTCATGTTCGGTAACTACCTTGAACAGTAATGGATACTGTCCAGCATGATATATTAGCAAGGAAGTGTGCTTAAGGTACCAGGCTGGTACCAGAGACATGGATTTAGTTCCCATTTCTGCCAGACTTTGAGCATGACCTTCATGTTTCTCTCTGCCTTAGTTCTGTAAAAAAATTCACTTCTACCCTTCTATTGTCTACCGAGATTGTAAGCAAACTCTTTGGGACCCCAACAGAGCCCTGGTCTCAGGAGGGACTTCTAAACATTATTTTATCATAATTAACAGTATTAGTACAGTAGTGAATTGGTGCAATGTTTTCATGAAACTTTCAGCCAGGTCAGTTATTCATCTACAAGTGGTAGGGTTAAAGTTTGAGTAAGTGTCTGACTTTGTGTGAACTATATTGAACCTCCACAGTTTGAGCTTCACCCATTATTGCTCTTAGGCAAGAGACTTTGTGATGGACTGAGGCAATGATAGTCCCATTGTATTAGGATTGGGTCCTGACTAAAGTCTCCCAATAGTTCTTTCACCATGTGAGTAATTCTGTCCCCAAAACAAGTGTTACCTCTGCCAGCACCCCTTTATTTTCCCACCTAAATCCTGTTGAGTTTGCATTTTGTTCAGTGAATTTTTGTAGTGCCAGAAATGATGCTTCATATATGTGGCTGCTAATTGCATGTGGAGCAGAAAGTTGAACTAACAATAAGAAGAGATCTCGACCTGAACTCCCTCTTTTCATCAACGTACCTTGTAACACTATATATATATATATATATATATATATATATATATATATATATATATATATATATATATATATATATATATATTGAGTGCAACAAAGTGGCATTGTTGCATCCTCTTATTCAAACTTGCAGCATTAATACATGGGAATTTTACTGTTCTCTTGGTTAAATAGGCCACTGTGTGGAACTGCTCTGTAATAATTTATGAATACAGTTTGTTGACCTTGTTACTGGGATGTTAACTTATGACGATATTGGTTTAGCTTAAGAGGGAGCTGTCAGGAAAAATGTGCAGGAAGTGAAAGAATGGCTCAAGATGAACTAACCCTCAGCCAACACTTGAGGTTTGTTAAGGGAGTGTTAGCTTTGAAATTTACCTCTTCCACAGCTAACCTGCAAATCTAATTTTGTCCAGCAGTGCAAAAGCCTGGGAACACAAAGAACAAAAGGAAACTTGGCAGCTGATAAAGTATCTCTGAGAAGGTATGTGGGGATTGTTCTTGGGAGAACCAGACTAAAGTGCTGGGTGAGGAATTTAAGACCTGACTAAGTTACCATCGGGCACTGCAAGACTTAGCCAAGATTGAGATGCATATAGGCTATTGCTTTTAAATCCTCTCTAAATGCTTTGTTCCTACTTTTAAAATAAAACAACTCGTTTGTTGTAAGAAGGCTGTGTTGTCCTATTCATATAGCACTAGATCATAGACTCCTGAAGGGAAGAACTGCAGGTACCAGAACTCAGACTACCTGGGTAAGAACGGACGATACATAGGCTACTGTAATACAGGGCTCAGTCTAAAAGTGAGAGAATAGTTGATTTCCACTGGCAGAGAGATAAAGGCGGGGAAGAGTTCCAGCTAGCCCAGTAAGCATGAAAGCGCCTTTCCTGTGGACACATACATAAAGTGTTTGAGTGTTCTCAGTTTCACATATATAAATACTGAAACAAGAACAGCATGAATCATCTGTCTTTGATAAAAGGACATCAAAGGGGTTTCAAAGCAACATTGGTTTGTCATATTGATATTTAGGACAGCAAGTTTTTGCATAAGGTCTTTTGCATAAAGGAGACTTAAGCTAGAAGAGCCATCCCTGTATTTCTCCATTAGTCCTTATCTATGTTTATTTCAGTTTGTTGGTGATGGGAGGTAATGGGTTTCAAACAGGCAGTAGATTCCAAGCCCTAGCCCTGTGAGCCTTTCATCATATCATTACAATGGTATTGGGTGAAACATGGGTCACAAGGGAAAAATCTTGATAAAAGAGTCACTCTATTTCATTTCTTCCTTGTTGTATTATTGAGTTATCATCCTTTGAGCTGCTATTTATGATATGCACAAAATACATAATTAATTGTCCAATTCAACAATACTAGCCCTGTGGCCTTTGACACACTTTCATTTATCTAAATTGTGCTGTTCTTTCTTTGGATTTATGGTGTTGCTTAAGAAATTAATTTGGTCAAATCCCCCCAGATGCTGAAGGCAGCAAGTCACTCTTTCATTTTCACTGAAGCCATTGTTAGTGAATGTAAAATTTTCTTTTTAAAAAAGAATTAATGTACATACATTAGCAGTTAGTAAATTCTAAAACTAGGAAGCCGGGGAAAATTCAATGTAATGTATTTCTATATTTCACAGCCTTTTTAACAAGTGCATCATGGCCACTACCTAACCCCCAATTTGTTATTCCTCCTGTCCTGCAAAGGATCTTATCAACATGTTTTCCAGTCCTTTTCACTCCAGCAGTGTTTCCAGCCTTGTCTGCTCCTTTGTCAGCCTCTCAATCACTGTGCCTTTTACCATACAGCTTTGTACGTATAGTGCAACCTCCCAGAACTCAACTGCAAGGCTCCTCCTTTCCACATTTGAGTCCCTCATAGATGCCTACACTTTAGCTGGGGGGTGTAATTCCCAGTTTGATGAGTTATACCCTCACTACTCTGAATGATCTATTATCCTAAACATAATACAGCTGGAATGGCACAAAGAGCCAGCTGTCCCAGGTATGTACCTGTCCGGGATGCCAGGTATGTACTCAGGCAGCTAGGCTCTCCTGCCGTTTGCCCCACTGAAGTTACATACTATATTAAGTACATGTGGGGAATCTCTCCTGAAGCTGGGAATCACACCCCTAGCTCAAAGTGTAGACATACTCCAGGCCTACTTGTTATGCAAGTCAACTTAATTCACTATTTGCACATAAGTACCTGTTATTCCCCTTCTTCCTATCTCTTCCTACTTGTTTGTCCATCCTTGGATAGCAAGCTCCTCAGAGCCGGGACCAGCCCTCTTGGGTATTTGGAAAGCACTTAATACATCATAGGTGTTACTGTAAACAAAATAGTAAGTAATAATAACTGATATATTAGAGGGGTTGATTTGACAAAAGTCAAAGCTGGATTTTAAGCTTTGGAAGGCAGCATAAAAGGAAAGGTGGATGAAAAGATTTTGGGTACTTAGGACTGAAAACTACTGCCCACACCATGGAAGTCTCACTAAGCTGAATGGCATTACAGTTTGTAGTACCAGACATCATACTGTGAATAGTACAGAGCAGAGAGATAGTTTTAATATATGGAACACAACACATAGAAGGATGTACTTTCCACTGATCATTCCTAGAGTGCTTGCTATCAATGGAAAGTACATCCTATGTGTTGTAACAGCTGAAATATTATGTCATATGAGGAACAGAAAATAGTATGAGATTATCTAAATTTGATTTTTGGTATTTATTCTATAAACAGCCAACATGAAGCAGTTCTTACAAATTTTGTGGCAGTAATGAAAAATGCTGCAAATATCACATTGTTAATAGCTATGTTTGCACAAGATAGGAGAGGGATCAGGGAGGTTCCTTTATAAAGAACTAGGGGGGCTTTGGCTTGTATATTCTCATGAAACCAACCCCACTCAGACTTTGAATTTCATATGTCAAATGGTTCCAAATGCTTTAGAGACCATGAACTACGTGTTGAAATATTAAATTTTGACTAATAATAAATTTTAAAAAATTGTATGCTCCTGTCGGACAGACAATAGAAAGCAGTTACTTTTGCTCCAACTGATTCTCCTGGATCTAATGAACGCCAAAGTTTCTTAACAACTGGTACTTTGTATCAGAACCAAAGTGTCGCGGATAAGTAAAGGACATATTTGCCAATAAAGGTGTTTAGAAAGTAGCAAATCTTAAGGGAAAGCGTGCGGTTACAGCTGATAGTGGGATTATAGTTAGCCAATCCAATCCAAAGGAAAAAGGAGCCTGTACCAACTGTGAGATGTCAACTTTTACTTTATTAGGCTGGGAGAGTGGCAAAGAGGTATTTCATGTGCAAATGATATGCTTGGTTTTTTTTTTCTAAGTGGCCAATTGATATTTGGACTTCAGAGACATCTACATGTGTTTTTTGTCTTGGGCAGCTACTGAAAGCTGAACAGAGTAGGTAGTTGAAAGAGATGCAACAGAAAAGCTAGAGAGAGTTCCTGAGGAGAAGGAGCACTGACTACTGCTGTGCTCACTGCAGGAACGGTTGTAGTGTGCTGACTATCTGCTAAAGGTACATTTCTCCCTGCTGTAAATCCGACCATCAGCCTTGATACAGCCAATGCAAACTGGTATTCCCCACAGGTAGTATAATATTAACTGAAGCAAACCGTACTGCCCTATTAAATGGTTCTTTGTTGTTTTGTTCTATGGCTTATATATTTAAATGGCAGTTAAAGCAGAATCCTAATATAAGAATCTGTACATATCCTTACAAGGCAGGACACAGAGTAGCACCAGTGAGGGCTCATTTCTGCTTCCACTGAAGCTAATGACAAACTAGATTCAGGAGAAACAATAGGATGTATCCCCAAAAACTTCCATATCACTACGAGTGTACCATCTACTTATCTCCCAAGGGCTTTGTAATGAGATACATGGAAGCTACCCACTGGTGAGTGTGACAACATTGAGGGAGTAATTCAACCTGTTCGGACACACTCTTCCTCTCTAGGAGCTGCTCTTGCTCTCTAGGAGTCACAGTGCTTTCTCTTTGTGGGTTGGCTCTTCCTCTTCATGATTTGGCCATCCATCAAGGCCATGTACAGTTCTCTCCTTTGGGGAAGAAAAGTCTCCCTGAACCAGCTGTCTGGGTGTCATTCCAGGCATTTTTCTTATCCAAGATTGTGCCACTTTCCTAGTGGCTATCAGGAGACTCCAGGTGTCCACTACTCTGGATTCCAGCCCAGGGACCCTACAATCAGCAGCCAAGGTCTGCACAGTCTCAATGCTGGCTCCTGTTCCCCTGGGCTTATTCCTACTCTGCCCTTTTCTGGCTGTCTTCTCCACCACCTCTCTGGGTAACCCCTTTCCCTCAGGGTCAGAATCCCAGGGCTTCTGCTCCTTCTCTGGGTTTCTTCCTTCTCCTCAGTAAACCCAGAGAAGGACTGAAGCCCCCTTCTGCTCTCCCTTTCTGGCTTTATACAAGCCCTGCCTAATCCTGCCCACATGGACTCCATCTTCAAGGCATGTGTCATAGTCTCATCTTCACTCTGAACTTTAGGGTACAGATGTGAGGACCTGCATGGACACTTCTAAGCTTAATTACCAGCTTAGATCTGGTCTTGCTGCCACCATCCAGATTTCTGAGTACCTGGAACACTCTCTTTCCCCCCAAAACCTTCCCCTCCCTGGGTAGCCTTGAGAGACTCCTCCACCAATTCCCTGGTGAGTCCAGATCCAATTCCCTTGGATCTCAAAAACATGGAAGAATTACTCCTTTCCCCTCCCTGTTTTCTCCCCACCAATCCCTGGTGAGTCCAGATCCAATTCCCTTGGATCTAAAAAACAGGGAAAAAATAAATCAGGTTCTTAAAGGGAGGCCTTTAATTAAAGAAAAGAAAGGTAAAAGAGAGAAAAAACAAAACCCCTCGGAGACAGCATACCAGCTAATCTCACAGACAATAGATAGAAAATACAGGATATTCCCCTGGGCAAAACCTTAATACACACAAGAATACCTAATCTGATAATTCCCCTAATTGCACCAAGACAAGTTACAAAAGAAAATAAACATGAACCCATTTATTCCTTTCTAAAACTTACTACTTTTATAAGAGGCTGGTTTCTTGATCTTTTTCACTCTGGCTGAAACTGAAACTGAGTAAACAAAGGAAACTTCCCTCCTTCCTTTTGAAACATCTTGTTCCCCCATTGGTTCCTCTGGTCAGGTGTCAGCTAGGCTAGGTGAACTTCTTAACCCTTTACAGGGTAAAGGTAAAAGAGGCTTTAACCCTTAACTATCTGTTTATGACAGCGTGCTTATTAGTCAAGCCTACATTTCCCTCCAGTGCAGCCTGTTAGGTTAGTTAGCCCCTTATGAGACATCTTCACCCCACACCACCCCAAACAGATTAATGCCCCATCACAGACCTGTTCTAATATTCCAGCCCTGGATACTTTTAAACAGGCACCATTAAAAAAATAAATAAATCAGCCTGCCTGAGAAATGGTTTCTCCTTTCTCCCACCCACTGCCAATTTTATCCTCAAATTGCATTTGCCTGAAGCCCAGGACAGACAAGATTCTCTCATTTCCTACATTGTACAGGAAGTGTTTTCTTCCAAAACATAAATGTGATGTTATATTCCTTTCAAATATCACTTTCTGAGCAAGCTAAAGCTTTGTGATTCTAACCTTACGTGACATCATCAGAGTGGTAGCCTTGATGTATAACTGTAACATACAATAGTTCAGAATGGTGTTAATATTATGTTGCTTTTAAAAGAGAGAATTGTGTGCAAAAAAGGAGTCCAAGAAATGGTTCTTTCACTATATTCAGTAGGGGTCAAGAGCTCTTCAACAGAAACCTAAATGGATAATTCATTCCAAATTCTGTTTCCATTTAAGTTGATGATACTTTTGACAATAAACTCAGTAGGTAAAGAGGTACTTAGCAGGAAAGTAGCTAACTTTGCAAGATGTTATGCACATTCTTCCAAAATGCTCAAGAACTTTAGCTTCTAGCAGGCAAATTTTGCAATTGATCCAATCAATAAGAGCTCTCATCAGAGTCAATGGACCTTTGTTACACTAAAGACAACAGAATTTTGGTTATCGACTTCAGTAGGAGCAGAGTTCTCATTACCTTACAGGTTTGAACAGTAAAGGTCTGATCCAAAGCCTACTGAAACATATGGGATTTTTTTCACTAACTTTAATGGACTTTGGATCAGGTCCTATGGGAGGGAAGTGATTTTTCCACAATGTATTTTATTAAAGAGTGGCACAGCTAGAGTACACTATAACCTTGCATTTCAGCCAGGCTGATAGAGGACTTTAGGATCCTCAAACTCATTTTTATTACATCCTTAATACAGAAGTGACTATCTGAAAGTAATTGCCAAATTTGTCTTGTTGATGCAAATACAAATGACAAGGACTGACTCATGCCACCTGCCATAGAAGTGGTGAAATGTTCAAAGTTTAAGTTTCATTTGCGTTATTCAGAAGCCTTTCAATATATTCACATTTCCACATTTGAATAGACCTCTGTTTACCAAAGCAATGAAATAAACATTTGGTTTAAAAATGCAGTTCTCACTTGATTTATTATATTCATTAAGTTTTGTCTGCCTCAACAACAAAGCCAGCACACATCATTATTGTTTTTCTCTGTTGGTAGAATTCAACCACTGTCAATTAATCTGAAATTGAATAGGTTTACTCAAATTGTTCTGTAAACCTGTGTAACCTTCCTATGTGATTCAGGAAGTTGTCTGCCTGGCTATGCAGAGAAGGTGGATTTTTAATGAATTATATTATTTAAAGTACTAAACCCCCTTCAGATTAAAAAGGCAAACAATGAGAAGTTCTTTGTCTTATTTAACAGTATCCTTAATGTTCACTGACGGTGAATACATGCTCTATCTGTAATGTTCTATAATGCCTAAAATATGGTAAACACAACCCAGAACATCATATTGACTGCTTTTCACATTTTCTCCCGCTTGCACATTTACATTTGGGTACCCCTCTGTTTTCAGAAGAAAACAGACAAAGTTTAAGGCTCTTTGAGGCCTGTTTTGCTGTTTTCTTGTATTTTTACTAACTTTCCTTTTTTAAACTGTGAAAGTTAGCCACCCCCAAAATACCAAAAATATAAATACCTTAAGCAGTCCATTCCCAACTTTGTGTCAAATTAATAGTCCATGAAATTAGCGTGGATGCCTCCGATTTTAAAGCAGAAGGCCCAAGAAGATTGACTTGATGTCCAGATAGTGAGATTTTCAGCTAGTAATTAATATGTCGGTGGAGTCAGACTGGCTCTAGCTGTTGGGTGAGAGTATGCAGACATGTAAGTTTGCCTTCTAATGGGTGGACTACATTGAGTATCTGATACTCTGATTGATGCAGTTACTCCTTTAGCTTATAAAGCACAGAGCTTTTGTTTGGTGTTGAAAGTCTCAGGGCCTGACACTGCTGACAACCATGATGTCCATATGCTATTTGGCCATGGATTCATTACAACAGTAGGAACCTAAGGACTAGCCATATTTATTCTGTGGAAACTGACAAGAGTGCTCGAGGAATGGACCTAAAAAGACTCAGAGATATACAACTCAAGAGACCTGAAAAGTTAGCTGTGTGCAGCAGAATATCAAAGTCCTGGGGAACAGACAAAAAGGATAGCAGAGAAACTGAGCAGACAACTGTGCACTGGAGAAACCTCTGTTGCAGAGGAGAAAATGTGAAGAGTACAAGGACTGTTCTAAATCAGAATATATTGCTGGCCAGGCCAGCAGCTAATATGCAGAAAAGAACCAAAACAAGACAGGGACTTGTGAGAGGAGAAAAGGTAGGAGAAAAATAGTTCTAAAGTATCCTTTCCATCCCAGAACTAATTTTTTCCTATAGAAGAGTGGCCAGTGGGAACAGAGAGAGACAGCCATTTTTTATTCTGTATATCCTTATATATGGAGAAACAAATATTCTTTCCTATAACAAAGTTAAACTTCTGGGAAACTGAGCTAGCAAAAAAATGAAGCAGTGCGGGATAGACCAAGTAATACTGGGGAAAAAAAGTAGACGCTAGTAAGTTTAACCTTCAGAAATCTCTATCTGGTCTATACCAGGATAGATTTTCAGCTAAAAAGTAAGTTCCTTTTTATGGTGTGGAAGCAGAATTAAAACAGAGTAAATGTTTTAGTCAATTTAAGGATAGAATGAAATGTAGGCCTAATCCTAATCCTAACAATGCCAGAGTTGTAAGAGATGTTGTTTCTCGTTTCTCTCACCTCGCTTCTCTGCCTTGCTTTTAGTTGATAAGGATGGAATGCTGATTTAAGCAAAAACCTTGAGATAAGGTAGTATCTGAAGGGAGTTTGTATAAACAAAGGAAACTGTTAGCCGTTGATGTATGTAATGGGAAGATATAAATATTTGTCTTATACTGCTTGTGGGGGTGGGGGAAGATCTGTCTAAGGTCTGCGGGAGGGGGCTGTCTGACTGCAGTCTTCCCTTGCAATTGCTCATAATAAACTGTCTCTGACTTGTTGCTAACAAGCACAGAATGAGGACTTGTTTTCTTCCACAATGTTGAAATATACTATAGAAAAACCAAGTAAGAGGATTTGGATTTTCATTTCTATTTGTCTTTCTGCCTGTCCACTATATGTAAAACATATTATTAGGTTTGGTTTTGGGAGGGAGAGGGCTCCATTTTGGATGAGTTTGAACAGCGTAGTACTTGAAGTTTGTGTTGCTAAAAGTTCTGGAGAAATTCAGCTACAAATTGGCAAATAAAAGCTGGCCTCAGATAATTAAATAAAAGTAAATGAGAACACTGGGAATTTTATAGGGTAAAAATCTGACCTTCATTAATTGTATGCTGGTGACAAACCGAAAGGTGAATAAAATGTTTGAATCAGATCTTTGTTCTAATGCCATTCGGTCATCAAAGAAAGGTTTCCCCCTGAATATTTAACAAATAAGAATAGATAAAGAATATTAAAGATGCACTACACCCTTCTTCTCTGGCAAACAAGAGACTCAAAGCTCACAAGATGGCTGCCATTTGTTCGAGACGTTCAATTTTTTATTGCAAGCATGAATGCACACATTAGACTACAGGAAAAAAAATCCTCAAAAACAATCGTAGGACCTAGCAGAGAATTCAAAACTTCACAAGCACAAAGAAATTCAACATTTAGAACAAGTCTTGTGAATCAGAACCACATATCCACACGGTGATGGATAATTCTCAGAGAGTTCAGAGTGGGGACTCAGATTCAGTATCGAAAAGTTCTGAAGAAATATGAATTATCTAGGCCTGTAGAATCTTCCAGAAAAAAAAAAACAACTATCTGGCAATGGCATAAGAAAAGGTTTTATTTCAAGTTTATGCAAGTGAGGGTTTGCAGGAGAGCTTTGATAGGGATTGCCTTCAATTAAGCCTACCGTGGGGATGAGAAGGAGGAATAATATGGGAAGTAAGGCCCTAACTCTTATGGGCCACAGCAATTAAGTATGTGCGTTAAGACACAGATCCTCAAAAGGTATTTAGACTCCTAACTTCCATTAAAAAAAATACCTGAGAGTATTTGGGCCAAAGAGCTTTTTCTCAATTGGGGCCATGGTGACTATTTGCGAGCTACATGGCAAATTGCATTTTCTAACAGCTGATACTTGTAGTGGTGTAGGAGGATTTTTGCTTATAGGGAAATAGCAGGATCTTATTTTCCATGGTTGGCAGTGCCAAGGTTACGTTTGTGGTGAATTTCATTCATGTATAAGCACCGACGAAGTGGGTATTCACCCACCAAAGTTCATGCTCCAATACATCTGTTAATCTATAAGGTGCCACAGGACTCTTTGCTGCCTCACCAAATAAAACCACTCTGCTATTTGATGGTGCTAAGTGTACTGATCACAGTGGCCCAGGTTCTTTAATTAAAAAAAAGTTATTGCTTTTGGAGTCCTGAGTTTTAGGTCCCCAGCCTGAGACACCTAGGATCCTAATTTTTTAGATGTGTTGAATACCCAACTTTAGCTGGAGTTGAGAGAGTTGGGTATTCAGCACCTCATGAAGTTGGGCACTCAAAATGAGTAGCTACTATTGAAATAGACAAAGAACAAAAATTTCAAAATTTCAGTGGAATATTGAGTCACCTGATTAAAGCATAAATTATAAAATAGCTTTAATAATTCCATATACATAAAGTAAAACAGCTTGATATTGCCTTTGAGACACACAAGCAAGTCTTCATTGGAGACCACTGTCCAGATGCCAACATACTAGTAAGTATCTAGTGAAGGTCATTGGCTAGTGACAGATGGAGATTTGGAAGATTTGATATGTTATCTCAAGGAGGGCTGATCAAAAGGTGTAATAAATAAGGGGCGGGACGGTAGCTCCCTTTTATGGACACCCAGCTAGCCAATAGCTATAAAATCCCTCTTAGTAGCTGTTCTTTAATTGCTCTACCTGTAAAGGGTTAAAAAGTCTCACTGCTATGCATAGGTAAAAGGAAGTGAGTGGGCACCTGGCCAAAAGAGCCAATGGGAAAGCTAAAACTTTAAAAAATTGAAACAGACTCCCTTTTTGTCTGTCTGTTGTGGTTCTCCAGGGGAGATGGGACAAGGCAAAAGCTATGCTGTAAGAAGTTTGGGGCCAGGTTGACAAATCCTTGGTATCATACCTAAAAACTACTAAATTGAAACCCCAGATATGTAAGTAGATCAGGAAATGTATAGAAAGACGTGATTAGGTTTAGCTCTTTTTACTTCTTTATGGTTTGTGGGCTCCTCTGGGCTAACCCCGGGTGCTTTTGTTTTGCATGTAACCTTTAAGCTGGACCTCAAGAAAGCTATTATTCATGCTTAATTCTTGTATTTTTTTAAATCTATCAATAGCCTGAGTTCCCAGATGTATTTTCTTTCTCCTTTTTTTATTAATACAATTTACCTTTTTTAAGTACAGAACTGATTTTTTTTGTGTCTTAAGAGGTTTGTGCACACAATATTTAATTAACTGGTTGCAACAGCTAATTTTCTTTTTATTTTTTTTTCTTTCTCAGCTCTTCCCTGTTGGGAGGTAGGGGGGAGGGTGAAAGGGCTTGAGGGTACCCCAGAGGAAGGAATTCCCAAGTGCGCCTTCCTGGGCTCTCAAAGGGGTTCTGCACTTGGGTGGTGGCAGCACCTACCAATCCAAGGTAAAAAAAAAAAAAAAAAAAGCTGTGACCTTGGGAGTTTAATACAAGCCTGGAGTGGCCAGTATTAATTTTTAGAATCCTTGTGGGGCCCCCACCTTCTGCACTTGAAGTGCCAGAGTGGGGAATCAGCCTTAACAAAATGGAATAAATCTCTTTAAAATTCCTGTATGCACTACTATTGTAACTATGTTGGTCCCAGAATATTAAAGACAAGGTGGATGTGGTAGTATCTTTTACTGCCCCAACCTCTGGTGGTGAGAGAGACAAGCTTTTGAGCCTACATGGAGCTCTTCTTCAGATCTGAGCTCTGTGCAAGCTTAAAAGCTTGTCTCTCTCACCACCAGAAGTTGGGCCAATAAAAGATAGTATCTCACCCACGTTGTCTCTCTGGAGAATTTTTGTATCTCTTTGTTCTGAAGTTTCTTATGCAAATTGTTTGATTTGGTTGGATAGTTACTTTTTTTTCTGTACAGCATGTCTCCCTTAGATATTTATATATGGCAATTGAGGAGAACTCAGACCCTCCCATTTTCTTTTCCATAGTAGGTACTGCAAACCATGCAACTTGTTTATTGACTTTCCCAAGGCTGGGGAGTATACAAAAGCAGTACAGCTGAAGTCAAGGGCTTGAGTAATCCTTTTTTAAAAGATGTAAGATTCAGCCATAAACACACAGCTTACTTGTAATATCTTGCTGTGATCTGTAGTCTAGCTACAGCTTGTCAACAGGCTGTACATAAGACAGAGCTCTGTATCAATTTGTGCGTGACAGCTGTGAAAAGACGATTACAAAACTTTGCTGAGCTGTCAACTCTCTTGTACGGAAAAGTTTTAAATGATGCAGTAGATAAATAAATACATAAACACTAAATGAAGATGTGTGTATCAGTCCTATTCCTTTGTCCAATTTCTGGTATAAATGGCATATGTTGCCTTGAAACTTTTCAAAGTCTTGACATTTTTATGACTTCAGGTTCCTGTCTAGATTAAGTCTAATCGCTGTCCCCTACATTTAAAGTGGGATGTAGGGATTTAGCAGCGTGCCTCCCATTAATGTCAATGGGAGTCACTAGGCTAAATCCTCACGCAAAACACTTTGACGATTTTCTCCTTGTGTGTTCAAAGCCTCTAAAGTAAATAAATGGATTTCAACCTAGTACACAGATGAATTAACACTATCCATAAGATTAAACACTTGACTATTTTTGCCAATAAACTAGATTTTCTGTGACTTGTGATGAGATTTGTGATAATTGCCTAAAAAAGATCAGTTTTTAAAAGAAACAATTCTACAGTCCCAGGACGACTTTGTTTTTTAGCAATAAACAGAACCATTTTCATAGGTGCAGTCATCAATTTAAATACACTGCAATGTTCCAACATTTAGTTAAGGATTTTTTGAGTTCCTGGGAGATCCACAAATCTAGTCAGTTAACCTGCTTCACTCTTTGGCACCCAGCCTGAAGTCTCTGGATTGTGTTTTGGGAATAATTCTCCTTCCTAGCTGCTATTCCTGCCTAATACATAGAGTAATAGATTATAAGGGGAGAAGGGACCATTGTGATCATCTAGTCTGACCCCCTGCATAATACAGGCCATTGGAATTCTCCGAATTAATTCCAATTCTAACTAGAGCATATCTTTTAGAAAAATATCCAACACTGATTTGAAAATATTCACTGATGAAGAATCCAACACAATCCTTATTTCTATTCTGACTCTGTCTAGCTTCAATTTCCACTCATTGGATCTTGTTAAGCCTTCACCTGCTAGACTGAAGAGCCCTCTACAACCAAATTTCTGTTCCCCATGTAGATAATATAGACTGTGATCAAGTACTCCAGGACCTAAAGCTAAGCTAAACAGATGGAGATCCTTTAGTCTTTCACCATAAGGCACATTTTCCAATCCTTTAGTCATTCTTGTGGCTCTTGTCCAAACCCTCTCCAATTTTTCAACATTCTTCTTGAATTGTTGATGGCATAACTGGACACAGTATTCCAGTAGCAGATGCATCAGTGCCAAATACACAAGTAATATAACATCCCTATTCCTATTTGGTATCTCTGTTTATGCATCCAAGAATCACATTAGCTCTTTTGGCTACTACATAACACTGGGAGCTTATGTTCAGCTGAATATCGACCACGATCCCTAAATCTTTTTCAGAGTCACTGCTTCCCAGGTAGTAATCCATTAAATATCATCTATGTTCTTTGTTCCTAAGACTTTACATTTGGCCATATTAAAAACATATATTGTTTGCTTGCATCCAGTTTACCAAGTGACACAGATCACTCTGCATCAGTGACCTGTTCTATTCATTATTTACCACTCTGTCAATCTATGTCTCAGGTGCAATTTTTGTCAATGATTATTTTATGTTTGCATACAGGTCATTAATGAAAGGATTAAGTACCATAGAGTCAAGAACAGATTCCTCTCGGATTCCACTTGAAATATACCCATTTTGTATTTTGAGACCTGGAAATTTGCTAGTTTTTAATCAAATTAATGTGTGCCGTTGACGTTGTATTATTCTAATTTCAAATCAAAATCAAAGTGCCGTGCAGCACCAAATTAAATGACTCAGAGAAGTCTAAATATATTATATTGCCACTATTACCTTTATCACCCAAACTTGTAATCTCATAAAAAAAACCCTCAAGTTAGTTTGCCAGGATTATTTTGCATAAACCCATGTTGTCTAGCATTTCTTATATTACCTGCCTTTAATTTAAAAAATTAATAAATAAAGTTCTGTATCAGCTGCTTCATTATTATGCCTGAGATCAATGTAAGGTTGACAGGACTATAATTACCTGGGTTGCTATTTGCACCACATCAGCTTTCTTCTAGTCTTCTGTAACTTCCTTAAATTTTCCAAGATTTATTGAAAATCAACATTAATGGTTCAGAGTACTTCTCGGCCCACTCGTTTAAAAGTCTTGGACATAAGTTATCTGGTGCTGATGATTTAGAAGTGTCTAACTTCAGTAGATGCTATTTAACATCCTACTTAGTTGCTGATGCAATGGAAATTTTCATAATCATCAGCAGACTTTTCCCAAATACAGAGCAGAAATACTATTGAGCACGTTTGCCTTTTCCACATTATTTTTGACAGTTATACCTTTTTATATCTAGTAGTACATCAATGCCATCGTTAGAATTCTTTTTGTTTCTCATATACTTTTAAAACACCCTTACTTTTATAGCGTCACTGGAATTCTCCTTGCATCCTTTTGTGTCCATTATCAATTTTATGCAATTCCTAGCTTCTGATTTATATTCATTGTCATTAACTTTCCCTTTGTTACAAATGGTTTTCCATAGCTGCTTTCATTTTCAGTCTAAGCCAGTTTTTTTTAAAAAAACAAAACAAACAAAAAAACAACAACTGTGTGGCCTTCTGTCTTGATTGCGAGATGCCACAAAGTGTTCTTAAATAGTTCCCAATAAGTATTCACATATTTCTGTTTAAATTCTCTCTCACAACAGATTTGTCTCATAGTTATTGCAAGTGTTGTGAAACCGGCCTTTTTAAAGCTATATATTTATATTACTGGCTTGGATTTTATACTGTTTGCAAGTCATGATCACTTGTACCTAAGTTAGCACTAATTTTTAATTTTGTGATTAATTCCTTTGTATCAGTCAAAACTCTAAGACAGAGTTGGCCCCAGAATTAGGGAGTTGTCTAAAGACTGCAGTAGTGTCCATCGGAAAGAAAAACTAGTGCATTTGCTCAGCAGTTGCTCTTAATCCTTTCCCTAATTTTCCCTTGCCTGACTCTCATCTCTCTGTGAGACAGCAGTCAGGAATCTGCACAGAAATGGGCCTCATTCCCTTGCAGAAGTGCATAAACAGGACACAATTGACACAGCCTTTTCAGGTCTTGCCTCTCATTTGGAAATCAGAATGGGCTTTTGTGGTAACATGCCTATTTAAATTGCAACATATTTTGTAGAACTAATTGGGTTTGATAAACTTTGACAAGCAACAGGCAGGATTCCAACAGAACCCTGATCAGTTTCCTGTGAGCTCACCTGGAGAGTTCAGGAGCCCAGTCTCCATGTCTCTGGGATGCAGCCTCATCAGGCTGAATGCCTTGGAGCCAGAACACCAGGGCTGCCAGATTCCTGGGCTAGCTGGCTCCCTGGGCTGCACAACTCCCATAGCCTGGAGATCCAGCTGCTCAGTGAGTCAGACAACCTGTGTTGAATAGAGGATTGCTGGGCTTCCAAGCTCCCTGTAACATTGCTGGGAGCCTAGACCCTAAGACATTAACTTGAGCTAGTCTTTCTAGGTTTTCCAGGCTCTCAACTCTGTGGCAGGGAGCTTGAAAGACGGGGCAGCCCTGGACTCCAAGCCCGACTGCTCAGTTGCACTGCAGCTATTCAGTGGTGGGCAGAAGTGAAACTGCCAAGAATCACATCGATTTCAGTCAACAGGTGCTGGTTCCTGGGAGTATATTTCCTTTCAGAAACATGAGTCAGTGTTTCTAAAAAGGAAAAAAAAATGTTATGAATCTCTGTTTCAGGGAAAGTTTGAAGAATTTGTCCAAAAAAATTTTTTTCCCCTGAAACAAAAATGCTGAGTTCTGGCCAACTCTAAGAACCACATCGGTTTCACTTGTTCAAAGGTCCTCTCCACCCACTGAGGAATAGGCAAGATTTGCCTCTTCTTGAGGAGGAAGATCCAGCATGAGTTTTCAGAGCCTCTAAAGCCTTTTTTCCTCTGCACAAGCATATTTAAATAGTGGGTCTGATATCCCTCTCTTGGAAGTTGGTGAAAAAAGTTTAGTGTTAATCAATGGTATCAGGACTGGGCATACTATGTACATTCGCCTTAGCAACACTGAAGCAGTGTGTTTCTCATAGGTCAGGACCCCAAAGTGGGTTGTGACCCCTTTTGAATGGAGTCACTAGGGCTGGTGTTAGACTTGCTGGGGCCTGGGGCTGAAGCCTAAGCCCCACCACCAAGGGCTGAAGCAGGGTGGTTGGGCTCAGGCTACAGGTCTCCAAATGGGGCTGAAGCCCTTGGGCCTTGGCTTTGGCTCCCCTGCCCAGGGCGGTATGCCTCAGACTTATGCTCTGGCCCTCCCACCTGGGGCTGCGGGGCTTGGGTGGGCTCAGGCTTCAGTCTCCCCTCCTGCAGTCGTGTAGTAATTTTTGTTGTCAGAAGGGGGTCATGGTGCAATGTAGTTTTAAGATGCTACAAGAGGGGTTCTCAAATTTGGCTGGGAAGAGCTAGGAAAGAGTGAGACAATATTAGTTAGCAATGATAAGCAGTGGTGTCATTGCACCATGGTCCTAGTAGTAGTCAAGGATCTACCTGTTCAAAGCCCTTGATCAAGGTAGCAGAAAACAGCAGTTTGGGGCCCAGCCTTCCAGAAGCTGAGCATTCTCTGCTGAATGCCTTCAACTTCCGTTGACTAGACCAGGCCCAGGGAAACTAATGGCCCAATTGTTTAATAAATTACTTACAATACTTCACACTTATGTCTTCCACATGACAATCTCAAGCATTAGTGTGATGAGCTTTGCACCACTTTTTATCTGAATGAATTTACCAGTATCTAATTTCTATAGATAATAGTTAATTTGAAGTGTCCTTCTAAACATGGACTAAGTTCAGTTCTGCCATCATTCCATTCACTTTCATGGAGCAACATCAGGGACACATGTGACGACAGCATTTTTAGTGATGATTCAAATTCCAATTAGAATATTCTTCAGTGCTAATATTACAGTCTGAAAGAGTTGGACCCAGTTCCTAATATGCCCAACTCTGAGAGGTTCAGAATAGAGATACAAACCATCATTCTGAGGGGAAGAGTGAAATCCAGCTCCCACAGCCTAAGTGTTGCAAGCTTTAATTCATATTAGATTGAAAGCTCTTTGGGGCAGGGAACATCTCCTTATCTGCATTGCACTGAACACTTCAGCTGTTCAGTAATAATAAATCATGTTCCTTCTTCAGAGTAACACACTCAGCAAAACAACAACAACAACCCCCCCCCTAAAAATTGAGAAATAAAACCCTTATCTTAGAAGCATCCTGGAAGTCTAGGGAAGGAAAAAAGCCCACATACAAATATGGAATAGTAAAAAGGCAATCCAGAGAGAGACTGATATATCTGATTAAGACCTCCTGAAAACCAACACAGACGGTGAGATGAATAACAAAATATTCAGAAGGAAAGAACTGAAGCAAATTATTTCTAATTATGGCAAAAGGGATGTGTTATGAGATACAAAGTCAGAAAAATCCTGGCATATGGGATGAAGCAATTAGATGCTGACAGATTTATTCTTGCCATTTACAAACAGAATGGGAATGTTACTTCTAAACCCAAATAAAGTGTGCAGTTTTTACTCCTCTCTAAATGACAGATGTTTATAAATCATATTTTAGGGTGCCACTCACTGGAGTATGACTTCAATAGGAACCAATATCCCTTAACACTTGAGAAAAAAAGAGTGAGAAATCAATGGAAATTAACTGTTATGACTCAGATCATCAGGTTGTATAACTGGCATAGCTCTATTAACTTCAATGGAGCTATGCTGATTTAGACCCTCTGAGGATTTGATCCTTATTTTCTTGCTGCCTTTGATAAAACAAGACTTTTAAAAATGCAGTATCTATGAACTCTTATCTAATGTACAAACAGACTGGCTGCTAGCAAATTAAACATGTTGTTCCTTCATCTGAAGAAAACTGGTGCAAATTGATACAGAAGTCTCTGCTCTTTGTAAATTTGTCCCTAAACCACCATTTGAACGATCATTATTTTTCAGTATTTCTTTCAAACACCTGGACAAAGGAAATATTTGAGATTACTGGTATTGGTAAATTTTTAAACTCTAACCTCTTGAATGGGAAAAAAGAACCATACTGAATTAGAAAGAAATTGGTTAAACTGAAGCTGTGGAGCCATTCTAAGTTTATTTTTCAAATAAAATCCCTTCCATTTTCTAAATAAATACCCAACTGTTTGTGAGTAGGACACACCTATTTAACCATGGCAGCCTCAGACCAGTAATTAATTACAATTATAAGGTAATGTTGAGGTGTCAACATTATTCTGCCACCTGAAAATCTAGGATTGGGAGATTGCCCAAAATCCCAACCAACAAGCCAAATTGTGCAAGTGCGGCACAGTTTCTGAAGGATTTTATTGGACAACAGAATCTGTGGTTGCTGGCACTGTCAGAACTAATATTGGGTTCTAGTGGGAACTCACTGAATAGTCATAGCCAATTATGTAAAGACCACAGGCTCAGTGCTGCTTCCACTGAAGACAATAGCTCAATTAACATTGATTTCAAGTGGTGAAGGACTAGTGGCATCTTTTAAAAGAAACACTTAAAATGAAGTCCTCTTAATGTACATAACTAAAAAGTGTTCTATAAAAATTGACATGTTTTTTAAATCATAAAAATACCTTATTTCTATTATGGTAATTTTAAATTTTAGTTCATGATATATGTACACTTGCTGCTTTTAATCCAGTCACTGCTGCTGATTAGGGAACTGTAGTTTCTTCACCCTGTACTGCTACCAAAACTATCATATAGGAAGCCTAGGGAAACTCCAGAATAAAAATTTAGCAGCACAATTCAGAAAGTCAGAGGAAGGACAATCTCATGATTAACACACAGGAATGGCACTTGGGAATTCCTGGCTCTACGACCAGCTTCCTGTGCCACATTACTTACTCGCTCCAGGACTCAGTTTCCCATCTGTAAAATGGGGATAGTAATAATTTCTCCCAGCCTTCATCCATCTTGTTGGTTTATAATGTGTGCTCTTCGGGGCAGGGGCTACCCACCTTTCAAACGTCTCTAAACAGTAATGTATAACAGTGTAGAGAGCACGATCCTGAAGAGTGCCAATTACCCCTCAAATCCCAGAGACTTCAAGGAGAGCGGAAAACACGTATTGCTTACAAGAATTTAAGAGAAGGATATTTTCAAGTAATTCTTGTACATATCTGCCATCACTAAGCAAGTTTTCTCCTTTTTATACACTGAACATCCACTTCATGACACAGCACATATAGCCCAAACTACATGCAATAATCCATACAGGTGGAGATTTGAGATCTCTTATGAAATTATAAAGTCTTAATAGCTAGAGTTATTTGAAAAATGGAATGTCATTCCTGCGGGAAATGCAAATTTCAAAGCTTGGTTTCATCCTGAATCAATCACACCAAACAACCTCAAAACTTTTTCCAAGATGAAATATTCTGAAAACTTTTCATTTCAATAAAGTCAAAAAGTCATTTAGATTTGACTTTTAGATTATACATTTTGGCTGGGAACTGTGGGGGTGGTGCCTGCTGAAAGGGCAGTGCCTGTGGATAGGACAGTGCACAGAGCCGCCTGGCCAAGACTCCACATACTACATGGGAGCCGGAGGGGGGTCGAGCCAGAGGTGGGGTCATGCTGGCTGCTTTCTGGGAGCCGTGTGGAGCAGGACAAGCCCCTGACCCTGCTCCTCATCTGGAGCGGGGAAAACCCCCAACCCTGCTCCCTGGCAGGAGCTGAGGAACAGATTAAATGGTTTGATGGGCCAGATCTGGACTGCGGGCCATAGTTTGCCCACCCCTGGTGTAAGTGAAACCATGGAAAGACAGTTTTTGATACAGTCTCCATTTCTTGCAATAGTGACCTATCACAGCCATATCACTTTTCAAATTCTCGTCAGTCTTCCAGAAAGCATGGTCCCTTCAGGCTGAGCAGATATTTTTGGTGCACATAAATCACACGGCGCTGATGTTTGATGCGTCACCATCAGACAGGAGAGAGTTCCAAGCCCTGGAGTGACATTGTTGAGCTGACTGATTTGCTGTGCCTCCTGTGGGGATTATATACCTGATCTGGGACTCACATGACCAGTCCCTGGAGTATGGATTGGCTGGAGCCTAGCACGGGACTTTTCATCTCACAGTGTGTGAAAGTCTTGTAGAAAGTGCTAATAATTTAGGCTCTGTCTACATGGGAAAGTTTTATCAATTATACTAGTATAATTACATAGGTTTAGCCCCCTGTGAGGACACTTTTGCTATAAGCATGTTTTTATTTCTGTTTACCTTAAACTTCTGTCCCAAAACCATAAGAAAATCCAAAAGTCTCTTACCAGAATAAGGAAGTCCACTGTTATATACTGATTTAAATTCACACCAGAGACAATGCCAGAAAAATAATTTCCAGTTTCAGCAAGACCTTGTAGAAGTGAAAACTTGTAACCCAGCAAAGCAAAAGGTATTGACAAGATGCAAGACTTTAAAGGTTTCCCATCCTCAGTTAGAAATGCCATTCCAGCATATGTTACAAAAAAGAAAAGACTCTTCTGGCAGTGAAGTTCTGAGTAAATCTTTGCCTCTTTCTTTCTGCTATCCCTCCCTAACAGCCATCATGTTTTCTTATCACTTGGGTATGTCTGATTTCTGACATTTCCCATGAATAGATGTTGATTTGCCATTGTGAGTCTTGAGATTGGTTCTCTTCCAGCAAGTATGCACCTTCTTTCCTAAACCAACCACACACATTTGTTCAGCTCCTGCTGCCTCTATCACTAACCTTGTTAATGACATACAATACATAAAAATGACAACATATCAATTAATTAGACAAACTAACTGACATTCTGGTTAGTTTTTTTTTTTTTTTTTATTTCTGACCTTGGCACAAAAAGTGGAAATGTGCTAATAAAGTTTGCGGATGACACAAAGATGGAAGGTATTGCCAATACAGAGAAGGATAGCGATATCCTACAGGAAGATCTGGATAACCTTGTAAACTGGAGTAATAGTAATAGGATGAATTTAATAGTGAAAAGTTCAAGGTCATGCATTTAGGGATTAATAACAAGAATTATTGTTATAAGCTGGGGACGCATCAGCTGGAAGTAACAGAGGAGGAGAAGGACCTTGGAGTATTGATTGATCACAGGATAACCATGAGCCGCCAATGTGATATAGCCATGAAAAAAGCTAATGAGGTCTTGGGATGCATCAGGCAAAGTATTTCCAGTAGAGATAAGGAGGTGTTAGTACTGTTATACAAGGCACTGGTGAGAACAGGTGAGAACAGGTACAGAGAAGGGCTACTAGGATGATATGAGGAATGGAAAACCTGTCTAATGAAAGGAGACTCAAAGAGCTTGGCTTGTTTAGCCTAACCAAAAGAAGGCTGAGGGGAGATATGATTGCTCTCTATAAATATATCAGAGAAATAAATACCCAGGAGGGAGAGGAATTATTTAAGCTCAATACCAAAGTTGACACAAGAAGAAATGGATATAAACTGGCCATCAGGAAGTGTAGGCTTGAAATTAGATGAAGATTTCTAACCATCAGAAGAGTGAAGTTCTCGAACAGCCTTTGAAGGTGAGCAATGGGGGCAAAGGACCTATCTGGCTTCAAGACTTAGCTTGAGAAATTTATGGAGGGGATGGTATGATGAGATAGCCTAATTTTGGCAATTAATTGATCTTTGACTATTAGGGATAAATATGCCCAATGGCCTATGATTGGATATTAGATGGGGTGGTATCTGAATTACTACAGAGAATTCTTTCGTAGGTGTCTGGCTGGTGAGTCTTGCCCACATGCTCAGGGTTTAGCTGATCACCATATTTGGGATCGGAAAGGAATTTTCTTCCAGGGCAGATTGGCAGAGGCCCTGGGGGGTTTTCACTTTTTTCTGCAGCATGGGGCACGGCTCACTTGCTGAAGGATTCTCTGCACCTTGAAGTCTTTAAACCATGATTTGAGGCCTTCAATAGCTCAGACATATATTAGAGATTTGATACAGGAGTGGGTGGGTGAGATTCTGTGGTCTGCATTGTGCAGGAGGTCAGACTATATGATCATAATGGTCTCTTCTGACCTTAAAGTCTATGATTCTATGATAAAGAATAGCCAGGTTGGAAACTTCTTAATTCCAGGACTGCTGGTAGAGTTTGTGTAACACCTTGTACATCTGAGAAGAAAACATGATTGAAACTGTGATGTAATTGGAAGGAGATGCCATTGTTTTTTCCTGTATTGATTCTTTAAATTAAAAAGTTATCTCCCTGTCTCCCACAGAAGCAGTGAAAGGCAGCTGCTCTTATGTGTTTCAGTTTAGATGTAGAAAGTTAGTGAATCACTGTGTTTTCTCAAGCAGAGCCTTTATATTTGTTCTTTATTTCAGATTAGGAAAACAAAAATAAAGAGCATAACCTAGGCTGAGAAATCCAATTCTATTTGTCACTCCATCACAATCACATATTCACCGATATTAAGGCTAGAAGGGATTATTAGATCATCTAGTCTGACCTGTATATCATCACAGGCCATTAAATTTCACTCAGTTACCCCATACCGAGCCCAAATAACTTGTGTTTGATTAAAGCATATCCTCCAAAAAGGCATATCACCTTGAAGACAACAAGAAATGGAGAATCCACCTAGTTTGTTCTAATGGTTTATTATCCTCACTATTAAAATTGTATGTCTGATTTCTAATTTGAATTTGTCCGGCTTCCACTTCCAGCCATAGGATCTTGTCATCACTTTCTCCATTAGATTAAAGAGCCCTTTAGTTCCTGATGTTTTCTCTTTGTGATGGTACCTATAGACACTGTAATCAAGTCACCTCACAATCTTCTTTTTGACAAACTAAACAGACTGAGCTCTTTAAGAAGATGTCTACACTAGGAGCTAGGGGTGTGATTCCCAGTTCGCATACACACACTTGTGCCAGCTCAATAATGACCTTAATGTCAGTCTTCGCTCTTGCACAATTATCACAACTCCATGAGCACTGTAAGTGGAGCCACACAGAGAATAGTAATTCTGTTTCATGGAGGATTTCAAGTGTTTGAAACCTCATTTCATTCCAATTCAGAACAGAAACAAACAAAAAAAAATTCTCTGCAAAATGAAATCATTTTCTGCCCAGCTTTACTAGGAGCCGGGGCTCTAAGGGTATGTCTATATAGCCATGAAAAACTAGTGGATGGCTCATGCCAGCTGACTCAGATTTTCTGGGACTCGGGCTGTATGGCTGTTTCATTGCTATGGAGATTTAAGGGCTTGGGTTGGAGCCTGAGCTCTGAGACCCTTCCATCTCACAAGGTCCTAGTGCCTGAGCTCCAGCCCAGGGCCAGAAGTCTACACAGCAATGAAACAGCCTTGCAGCCCAAACTCTGACAGTCCAAGTCGACTAGCACAGGCCAACTGTGTGGTTTTCTTTTCTGTGTAGACACAAACTTAGGCTTTCAGCTCCCTGTCACCCTGCAGAGTGGGCTGTCAAAGATCTGGGCAAACTAGTGGAACCCTACTTTCTGGGATTCCAGAAGAATGTTGTCAAAATTGACATGACCCCACAGAACGTTTCAATGTCACCGAATCAGCAAATTCCTACAAAAAATATTTGTCAAAATACTTCTGACCAGCTCTAAGTATCTGCATGTTTAAATTATATGCATTTTCTGTGCAATTCTAAAATTCTGGGCTTCAAAGACAGTGTTAACAAAGGAGCAATCTTAATAAAAGCATACAATTTTGCACTGAGTTTAGAGAAAATAAAAATGATTTAAGTGTAAAGACTACAAAAATGTTTTTTGAATATTTATGGATCATATTTTTGAAGTTAAAATATCATCTTGTGTCACATAGTTACTTTAATCCATGCAAATAAACAAAGAAAATACAAAAAGATGGCTTAAAAAAATCTTTTCTGAAAAGACCTGCTTGCAAGTCATCTTTACAGGAGGATATCTTTAAAACAAATGTGAAAGCTACTAATTGCTGTCATGTTTGGGGCTGATTGTCATATCTCTTCATACCATGCAAGCTGCTTTTTTCACACTTAATTACGGCTATGTTGGTTAAGAGAACAATATTTTAACACATTAAGGACAACTTCTTCAGAAACTTTACTCATTGTTTCTCATGTTTTATTAAACCACAAAGTACAATGGAGTGATTAAACTACAGGTTCCTTATACGTGAACAAATAAATTTGGGATAATTAAAAATACAGATAGCAAGAAGTCAGTATTCCTAGCAGACTGGGTCAAATTCATCACTGGAGTAAGGAGTGTAACTCTGCCTAGAAGAATTGCAGTGTGATTAAATACAGTGAAGCTTTACCCAATCATAGCACAACAGAATTTGTCCTTTCCTCTGTTTTCTAAGGCTCAAATTATTATAAAATAGAACCATCTGCAGAGATTTAAAGTAATTATATCTATGGTCTTAAAGTATTTGATTTATATTAAAACCTAAACAATTTAAGCTAATTCCCTCTCCATTTCGCTAGGGAGCGTTAGCTGTGTAATTTGGGCCTGATCCAACTCCAGTGAAATGAATTTCCATTGACTTCAGTGCCACTAGGTCAGTCCTCTTGAGATCAAGAGACACAGCATGAATTGAGAATGACAACTTGGAAAAAAAAAAAAGCTCAGCAGCTCTTCAGAATCATTAACAGTCCTCTCCCCCAACCCTTTCTTGGGGGTTGGGGGGTGTTTATATTCTGAGTGAATGAAATCATCCAGGATTGGTACTAAGAAGGAATGCTTGATATAGTCAGAAAAGAGGAAGTGGAAAATACTAAACATGGTTGAGACAGTAAAGAAAACTGAGTGCAGTTTAAGAAACTGGAAACACAGAGAACATGAGCTGTTCTCTGTCTTGATTTGACTTCAGGGACTCAATTAAGGGTTGGTTCTTTCCAGAGTCAGAGACAGGAATGGATGGACTAGTATTTTTATCAACCGAGGGAATTCATATCTGCACAAGAACTGCCATAGTCAAAGAAAATATTTTTGCTATTTAAAATTAAAGTGAAAGCAAAATGTCCAATTATACTTAGCAAATACTATTTTGGAGAATTAAGTCAGATTTAACTGGTGCACAGGGCTTGTGCTGGCCTCCTGGCCATGGATGAATTTCTCCCATTATCCATAAGAGTGCTTTAAGAGAGCTTTATTTCCCCTCCTCAAAAAAAAATTGAGAAAAGACTGAACTGTTTGGCAAAGAATTTCTGCAATCCACTCAATGAATGAAAATATGTATATGCAGCATAGTTATAGCCGTGTTGGTCCCAGGATATCAGAGAGACAAGGTGAGTGAGATATTATCTTTTATTGGACTAGCTGCTGTTGGTGAGAGACACAAGCTTTCGAGCCACACAGGGCACTTCTTCAAGTCTCAGAAAGGTTCTTAGAGCATTATTGCTGAATGCAAAGTGGGACAGATTGTCTGGCATAAATAGTTATCACATATTTTAATTTAAGGAACCATTCCAGGTAGAGTGGCCCATTCACATCTCTACAATCATAGGACAAAAAGAGGATTTAGTGACCTACAGATTGTTGTAATGAATCATAAATCTAGTACCTCTGTTCAGTCAATGATTTTTAGTGACAACTAGAGGTGCATGGTCAATACAGAAATAAAACCAGCTCTGACCACACACTCCTAGTTGTCACCTATCTCCCCACACTGAGTTTCATCAAAAAACTACAACTCATACTCTAAGGGGACTCCATCCTGAAAGAAATCTTTCTTAAACCCCACTCTGGCCTTCGAACAACACCCCAACCTTGCCAACGTCATCATCAGATGGAAGAGCCCCACAGACCAGGACACCCTCAAATCAAATTGGCACCCGAACAACAGATGCAAAACCTCAAATTGGCTTCCAGAACAACAGACGCAAAACCTCCAAATGTATCTCCATTGCTACAGTGATCAATATTCCCCCCCTTGACAACACACCTTTCAAGATTCATGGATCCCCACATACCTATCACATATGGTGTACCTCATCCAGTGCACTAAATGACCCCATAACAGCTATGTAGGTGAAACCAGACAATCACTATGCTAATGAATGAACTCACATAGGAAAAAAAGAAAAGACAAAAACATCCTATCACCTGGGGGTGAACACTTTTCACAAAGTGATCACTGTATATCTGGCCTCTCAGTCCTCAAAGGAAACCTGCACAAAACATTTGAAAGATGAGCTTGGGAACTTAAGTTCATTACTTGGCTAGATACCGAACAGCACTCTCTATACCAATTTGCTCCTCTATGTACTGACAGCATAGGGAGCTTCCATCTTCCTTGAGAGCAGCTTGCCTTTACTCCCATTGGGGAAAAATAGCGTGGTCAGAGTCTTCCCCAGGAACTGAAATTAGAGGGAGTGTTTGAATTTATGGGGGAGGGGGGAGTTGGAAAATGACTAAATTGGCAATACTGCATGTATATATTTGACCACTAGAGGGAGAATGGCGATAATTTTGGGGGGCGGGAGGGATGCTGATGTGGCCATTTTGAAAGAACAATTCTTCAAGATGTTTGTGTCAGCCACTGCTTTTCAAAAGCCATCTTTTCAGCCCACCCTACTGAACAGACAGAGGGCAGGCATGAAGGGAAATCTTGTATGGGCATGCATACAGAGCAATGTGGGGCATGCAGGAGGGAGTGGAAAAATGATGTACTCTCTAGTTGCTTTGCACAGCTTCATAGTAATCCTTTTTGATTGACGTCATTTGCTCTTCTCTCCATTCAGGTTTGTTTTTCTTTGCATTCATAAAAAAATCATTTACTCTTTGTTCTAGTTGATCCATTGCATTCTGCACCTGCACAGCTCTGGTGGTGCAAAGCGACTATAAACAACTTAATTGGCTGCTGCAGTCTGGCTCCTTTCTGCTGCTCCAGTGAGGCGAGTCAGTACCTAAAATGTTAAAACAGAGGAGGGAGGATCTTCAAGGTGGATACTACATAACCTTCGAATCATTAGAAATGTGGTAACTTTTTCTTCCAGTTTCTTGTTTAGTGTTCATGTATAAACTTAATATTTTAAAAAATCCAAATGTTCAGACTAACTACTGAGTTCAGAGTTAAGGATCTTTTTGTGCTTTAGCTGTGCATTTCCAGACTTTAACATGCTTGCATTTCTTTAAATTCAACCTTAATTCTGAATGTCCTTGGTTTATAATGCTGGTTTTGGGGAAATTACAGCTTGCCTGTAATGTGTTTTAAATGTACTCTCAATCTTAACTCTATAATGTATTTCTTTAGTTTAAGAATCAATCAAAATGTTCACGTTTTTTGGATTTAAAAACTATTTGTTCAAGATCTATTGGTGCACCTAGCAGAATTTCCTGTGTGTTTGCTCAGTGGAATGAATGTTCAGTGGGATGAACAGTCTTGTTCGGAGCAAAGAGAAAAGTTGCATTACCCTAGATACCTTCAAAAATGTTCTCAGAGTAAATGTTAACAACACTTGTTCCGTCTGTATACAGTCAAAGTGTATGTACATTATATATATATATATATATGTGCACTACATGGTGGAGCAGTTTAAGATATGGTAACTGTTTTATTCTGAATTAAGCTTGGAACACAGAAAGTAGTTGTTTATAGATTTGTTAGTTATATAACTTGATGCTCATCTATGATTAGACAACTATATTTAGCTTTATGAGAAAGAAAGGCTGAGAGTTAGATTTCTGGCTTCATTGAGTTTATGCCTGGCAAATGAAAGAAGGGAAAAGCAGTCAGGGAGTCCTGTGAAGGCCTCTTAATTCTCCCCAGCCCGTGGCCCTGGCCAATATTAGAGAAGTCTGTGGGCTGCTCTAACCTGTGCCTGTTGCCTGTGGTCTTCAAGTGACCAACCACTATCTAAGCATAACTGGAGCATAGCATAACTAGGGAGTGCAGAAAAGATAGCACAGCTGGATCATACACCATCTCTACACCTTCTGGAGACTCCCCTATGCTAGGAAATCCCCAGGTAGGGACATGTAGCCATTCTCCACTCCCACTGTGTCCCTTAAACTGTGGGAAAAAATGGAGGGACATGTGGTGTTAGTTGTGAACATTCTAGAGATTTTCTAGTGGGCATAAGATTTCATGTGCAAACTGACCACAAACCACTGGTCTCTTTTCTACATTCAAAAGAACCAAAACAAAATGTCACCTACAATACAAAGTTTTCAAAAGAGATTGATAAGATTTCAGTTCTCAGTTGCTCATGTACCTGGGAAACATTTCTTCAGAGCTGCTACGCTCCCCGGTCTCAGACTCACCATAGCAAGAACGCAGACAGGAGCAGCTGCCTCTATAATGTTTCATTGATCAAGTAGTAAGTACTGTATTTATCACAGAAAAACGTCTGCAATAACTGAAAAAAAAAACCCAGCAAGAACGGATAAATTACTGAGCCAAGTCATGACTCACTGCAAAGAAGGCTTGACAAAACAAAGAAGCCTCTATGATCTTACCATAAACCAAGGCCTGTTATTGAAGGGATCCAAGCTGCTCATCCCTACATCATTGCAACAGGAAATCTTTGACAGACTGCATGAGGTATCCCAAGGCATTACAAAATGCAGGGCAAGAGGTAAACAGTCTGTTTGGTGGCCTGGCCTGAGCAAACATCTACAGCAGAGAGTTGAGAAACATGATATTTGTGCTCACATGAGAACCAACTCACATCGACCCTTGCTACCATCTATTCTACCAACAGGCCATGGAAAAAAGTCAGGACCAACTCCCCCTGTCTGGATAATACAGCCTATCTTTTGATTGATTATTTCTCAGTTAAATCATTATTCCTCATTGACATTTCCAGGTTAATCAACACCCCATCAAGTTATACAGAAGATAAAATCATCCCCCTCCGCCTTCTGGGATTTCAGAGTAAGTTATCTTTGACAATGGAGCTCAGTTTTCATCTGAAACCTCTAAGAAGTTTGCAGATACATATGGTTTCATTCCAGCCCATAGTTTACCCAGAATAATTGTCAAGGTTCCTCCCCCACTCTGAACTTTAGGGTACAGTTGTGGGGACCTGCATGGACACTTCTAAGCTTAATTACTAACTTAGATCTGGTACCACTGCCACCACTCCCAAGGACCCCCTTTTTCCCTGGGTAGTCTTGAGGGACTTCATCAATTCCCTGGTGAACACAGATCCAAACCCCTTGGATCTTAAAACAAGGAGAAATTAACCATCCTTTCTCCTTGCCCCCCACCAATCCCTGGTGAGTCCAGATCCAATCCCTTTGGATCTAAAAAACAAGGAAAAATCAATCAGGTATTAAGAAAAAAGGCTTTTAATTAAAGAAAAGAAAGGTAAAAGAAAACCCTCTGGGAGAGATTAGCATACCAGCTACTGTCACAGACAACAGATTCAAAACACAAAGGATGTTCCCCTGGGCACAAATTTAGTTACACAAAAAAAAAATACTCAAAAACCCAATTTGATTCTACCTCAATTTGCATAAGACAGGTTACAAAGAAATAAACATAAACATATTTATTCCTTTCTAAAACTTACTACTCTGATCAGAGGCTGGTTCCTTGATCTTTTTCACTCCGGCTGAAACTGAAACTCTAAACAAAGGAAAAACTTCCATCCTTCCTTTTGAAACATCTTGTTCCCCCATTGGTTCCTCTGGTCAGGTGTCAGCTAGGCTAGGTGAACTTTTTAACCCTTTACAGGTAAAAGAGGCATTAACCCTTAACCATCTGTTTATGACAGTAATAGTGAAGAAGAACATGCAGCAAAGCATACCAGTCTGCTAGACACCCATATATAGTGAATTACAGGTAGAAATTGGGATGCAAGAGCACAAACAAAATGATGAACAGAAAAAAGGGAAATGATCATAGTCTCACATACCTCCTTGATATCATTTTAAAAGTCCCAAGCTATTTTTCTTTCATTAATTTACTTTTTAAAAAATAAATAAAAAAAGTCAGTCAAACAGTTTGTCAGAGTTATCAGTTTTAAATTATATCTTTCAAATAATGAAAAATGGGCATAACACTATTCTGGCATTTTCGCTACCTAGCACTGCCTTCCAACTTAACTGTTTTAATACCAGCAGAGACAGTGCAATTATGTTTTGTAAACAATGTAGCTGTAGACGTTAGCCCTTTCTCTTGCCTATGAAAATGCATAAACAGATCATGATATTTTATGAATTTATCCATTATTTGAAATTATTTTTGGACAAACATTTCACTTAATGATTGTTCTCAAGCCATTCACTTATCTGAGTATTTGGAATTCACTGTTTGAACTGGGTGACTAGTCACCTAGTTTATCTGTTGTCTTTTTTAATTAGCATGTTTCTGTTCTGAGCGATTGCCTAACATTTCTAGGCAAGAAGGAATGCATGAAGAAATCTTGGGACTTTGATTTTTTCCTTAGGATAAATGTGGTTTAGGGAAGGATTATTTTACAGAGAGAGAAATAGTAGGTGAGAACAGGCCTAACTAATTTTAAGACATTTAAAAATGTCATCTTCTTAGATCTGGGTGTGTATATTGGGCTAGATTTACAAAGGGACTTTTAGGTGCCTTGGTACACAGTGGAATCCACAGCCCCGAGTTAGCCATCCATGCTTCCTACACACTGCATCAGGAGAGTTAGGAACTTAGAAGTGGGACCCAGGAGACCCATCACACTGAGCAGCCTAAGCTATGCAGGAGGAAATGCCAAAGAGGAAGGGGCTTGAGAGAAGTGCCTATCTCCAGTGGGATTCACAGCCATTAATCCTCTCCTGGAGTCAGGCACCTAAGCCCTTTCTTGCACAAGACACAGGCTGAGAGAGAAGTGGAGGTGATGCTGTCCTGGCCTTATAACTTTTAGCCCAGTGGTTAGAGTAATCATGAAAGATGCTGGAGATATTGGTTCAGTTCCTTCCTCTGTCACCTGGTGAACGGATTTTAACTTGGGTTTTCCACTCCGGGAGAGTGCCTAACCACTGGGATATAAAGTATTCTGGGGCAGGTCTCTCTCAGTCTCTTCTATTGAAGCTGTTCCTCTATGTATAAATAATTAGTCATTAGAGTAGGAAGACTGAATCTAGAAGCTGGATCTCCCACCTCCCAGATGAGTAATGTAACCATTGGGGTATACAGTCCCTCACTCTTGCTCTGGCCCAATTAATATTAATACAGCCAGGGCCAGTTTTAACAAATGCTCACCTGGCGGTGCTCCAGGTCATACTCACCTGGCGGCGCTCTGGGTCTTCATCGGCACTTCGGCAGCTGGTCCTTCACTCGCTCCAGGTCTTCCATGGCACTCAAGGACCCACCACCGAAATGCTGCCAAAGACCTGGAGCAACTGAAGGGCCTGCTGCTGAAATGCCCCTGAAAACCCCCCGGAGTGTCGCTGGGTGAGTAAAAATTAAAAAGGCACTGGCGCAGGGCCCTCTTAGGCAAGGGGCCCGATTCTGGGGAATCAGGCTAATCGGCCTAAAGCCGGCCTAGAATACAGCATGGAACTACTTCAAGAGGAGAGATGAGAGACACTTGCTCCAGGATGCCTTCTATCCCAGCGGTTAGGACACTTTTGTGGGATGGAGAGACCCAAGTTCAAATCCTTTCTCCATGTTAGGCAGAAAGGGGAATTTAACCCAGGTCTCCTACTTCCTGCGTGAGAACCTGAACCACTGTTCTCACAGTGCTTCTCCCCACCTCTACTTCCTGCAACTGTTTGGTGTAGGTCTAGGCATGTTCTGATAATGCCTACTAGATTGGGGCACGGTGGTACGATAGGCAGAGAGACTCATTTTTTAGGCTTCCACTGGGGCTCAGGCATGAGGTAGGCACCAAGGTATTTAGACTGAGAAGGTTATATATATGCACAGGGCAGACTGTGAGCCACCCTAGGGAACTTTAACAGCATAAATGTAGGTGCCTAGGAACTTTAGGCTTACTGCGTTAGATGGCATCTGAGGAGGGATTTTGAGGATCTCAGTAGTGTCTAAATGTTGGATGCAAGTGGTATTGGGCACTAGCTCTTAATTTATAGACTTAAAAATACCTTGTCTCTTTACTGACTGAGGGTGAAACACATACCACATTAGTCATTTACACTGGGAATTGGACGAAACAAGGTACCATACCTGCATTTACATTTACACCTGCAGAACTATAGGTGAAAGGTCACTTTCCCTTCTCCATTTTAATGAATTGCCTGAGTTTCAGGAAAGCTCAGTGAACTACTGTTCCTTTCATGCCATATTCAATAGGCTGTATTGTATATCTGCCACATGTATTGTTTGAATCCATGGGTCTTGCACAAATAAAAGCTCCTTCTCAAACAGCCACATTAGCAAAATGGTCTACAGCAATGTTTGCAGAAGCAAAAAAAAAGAAAAAAAAAGTGCGAACTTGTCCAATGCAATTCAGAATTCAGCATGTTCTTGTCATTATTTCCATTATTCACCTACCTCCACTTAACGTATACACAGGAATTTGACAGACAGTTTATCAAGACAGCCATTAATATATGGAATACTACAGAGTATGTCTTATTTCAAGAGCAACTTGCATAGAAATTATTTTTAGTCCTTCTAAATGCTTTTTTTAAAAACCTTCCAATGTTTCCTTCACTTGATCAGCTTTTCCAACCCACAGAGGCCTGTATTTAGCAAGGTACTAAAGCACATGGCTAACTTTAAGTACATGTGTAGCCCCACTAAGTTTAATGAACATGGTTTAGTTCCTTACTGAACTGGGGTTGTAAACACACTTCTTCTTAATCACTTCAATAATCCTATCTCCAGTAAAGAGTGATAGTGACAAGCAGACTCGTCAAATTGATAATGATGTCCACACCTACAGACTGTTGATAAAGAGATATGTGAGTGGCATACACCCCCATTGACTAATAATGGCTTTTCTGTGATGTATCCCGTTTCTAGTGGTGCAAGGACTGGGATGTAAAACATTCATTTTAAACTTCTTTTTTTACCTGACAGTCATGAGCCACTACCATGCACCCAGTTATTTCAATCTATAATGTAAACATATTAAGGTCTATTTGCCCTTCCAGGCATACATATAACAGACTTATGAACATTCATGGATGGGAGAACAGATTTAGTTTATTAAAACTCATAATACAATAGAATAGAATCATCAAGTTGTATTGATATGTGCTCTATACGAGATCATAAATCTGCTGCTAGGAGCTTCCTAATGCTTTAGTTGAAAGCAGCTGAGATAACAATAGAATACCAACTGAAATTTATTATATTTGTGGATGTTTTTCTACATTTTCAAATATGTTGATTTCAATTCCAACACAGAATACAAAGTGTATAGTGCTAATCTTATTTTATTATTTTTATTACACAGATTTGCACAGTAAAAACAATAAACAAAGAAATAGAATTTTTCAGTTCACCTCACACAAGTATTTAATGCAATCGCTTTATCATGAAAGTGCAACTTATAAATGTAGATTTTTTTTGTGACATAACTATTTTGTTTTTTGAGTGCAATGTAAAACTTCAGAGCCTACAAGTCCACTCAGTCCTACTTCTTGTTCAGCCAATTGTTAAGAAAAATAAGTTCATTTACATTTACAGGACATAATGCTTCCCACTTCTTATTTACGATGTCACCTGAAAGTGAGAACAGGCATTTACATGGCACTTTTTTAGCCATCATTGCAAGGAATTTAAGTGCCAGATATGCTAAACATTCATATGCTCCTTCATGCTTTGGCCATTATTCTAAAGGACATGCTTCTATCCTTCTGACATCGTTAAAACAATAATGCATTAATTAAATTTATGACTGAACTCTTTCAGGGAGAACTATATGTCTCCTGCTCTGTTTTATCCACATTCTGCCATATATTTCATGTTATAGCAATCTCAGATGATGACCCAGCACATGTTCGTTTTAAGAACACTTTCACAGCAGATTTGACAAAACTCAAAAAAGGTACCAATGTGAGATTTCTAAACATAGCTACAGCACTCGACCCAATGTTTAAGAATCTGAAGTGCCTTCCAAAATCTGAGAGAGATGAGGTGTGGAGCACAACCCAGGAAACTACAGACCAGTTAGCTTAACTTCTGTGCCAGGGAAGATAATGGAGCAAGTAATTAAGGAAATCATCTGCAAACACTTGGAAGGTGGTAAGGTGATAGGGAATAGTCAGCATGGATTTGTAAAGAACAAATCATGTCAAACAAATCTGATAGCTTTCTTTGATAGATAACGAGTCTTGTGGATAAGGGAGAAGTGGTGGATGTGGTATACCTAGAATTTAGTAAGGCATTTGATACGTTCATGCATGATATTCTTATCAATAAACTAGGCAAATACAACTTAGATGGGGCTACGCTAAGGTGAGTGCACTGTTATTAGTAGTTATTAATGGTTCCCAATCTTGCTGGGAAGGTATAAAAAATGGGGTTCCGCAGGGGGTCTGTTTTGGGACCGGCTCTGTTCAATATCTTCGTCAATGACTTAGATATTGGCATAGAAAGTATGCTTATTAAGTTTGCAGATGATACCAAACTGGGAGGGATTGCAACTGCTTTGGAGGATAGGGTCATAATTCAAAATGATCTGGACAAATTGGAGAAATGGTCTGAGGTAAATGGGATGAAGTTTAACAAAGACAAATGCAAAGTGCTCCACTTATGAAGGAACAATCAGTTTCACACATACAGAAAGGGAAGAGACTGTCTAGGAAGGAGTACAGCAGAAAGGGATCTACCGGTTATAGTGGATCACAAGCTAAATATGAGTCAATGGTGTGATGCTGTTGCAAAAAAAAGCAAACATGATTCTGGGATGCATTAACAGGTGTGTTGTGGGCAAGACACGAGAAGTCATTCTGACGTGCTACTCCGCACTGGTTAGGCCTTAACTGGAGTACTGTATTCCGTTCTGGGCACTGCATTTCAAGAAAGATGTGGAGAAATTGGAGAGGGTCCAGAGAAGAGCAACAAGAATGATTAAAGGTCTTGAGAACATGACCTATAAAGGAAGGCTGAAAGAATTGGGTTTGTTTAGTTTGGAAAAGAGAAGACAGCGAGAGGACACAACAGCAGTTTTCAGGTATCTAAAAGGGTGTCATAAGGAGAAGGGAGAAAACTTGTTCACCTTAGCCTTTAAGGATAGAGCAAGAAGCAATGGGCTTAAACTGCAGCAAGGGAGGTTTAGGTTGGACATTAGGAAAAAGTTCCTAACTGTCAGGGTGGTGTCATTTGATTCAGATGATGAAAATGAATATGCATCGGTCTGCACTGCTTTGGATTGCTATTGAGCAAAACCCATCGCCGGCATGGACGTATGTCCTCTGGAAGGGTGGTTGAAGCATGAAGGAATGTATGAATCTTCAGTACATTTGGCATGTAAATATCTTGCGATGCCAGCTACAACAGTGCCATGCAAACACCTGTTGTCACTTTCAGGTGACACTATAAACAAGAAGCAGGTAGCATTATCTCCTGCAAATGTAAACAAACTTGTTTGTCTGAGTGATTGGCTGAACAAGAAGTGCGACTGAGTGGACTTGTAGGCTGTAAAGTTTTGCAATGTTTTATCTTTGAGTACAGTTATATTTTGGTACATAATTCTAGATTTGTAAGTTCAACTTTCATGTTAAAGAGATTGCACTATATTATTTGTATTAGATGAATTGAGAAATACCTTTTCTTTTGGTTTTTTACAGTGCAAATATTTGTAATACAAAATAATATAAAGTGAGCACTGTATCCTTTGTATTCTGTATGGTAGTGGGAATCAGTATATTGGAAAATGTAAAAAACATCCAAAGACATTTAAATAAATGGTATTCTATTATTCTTTAACAGTGTGATTAATCACAATTAATTTTTTTAATCGCTTGACATCCCTACTAATTAGATGTTCCCAAATTGTGTTCTTCCAACACAATCAAGACTGACCTATTACTTTCTCTCCTGAGGTTCTGTCTGGATTGGCTCAGAAGCAGGGGATCCTATCTACTGAGCTATCCTTGCTGCCTTCATGAGCAGTTAATCTATGATCTTTTGACCACCCCATTACTAGGTGTTCTTCTATGGCAGATATTGGCAACCTTCGGCATGTGGCCCACCAGGGTTAGCTCCCTGGTAGGCTGGGCCAGTTTGTTTACCTGCCGTGTCCGCAGGTTCGGCCAATCGTGGCTCCCACTGGCTGAGGTTCACCACTCCAGGCCAATGGGGGCTGTGGGAAGTGGCTGCCAGCACATCCCTCATCTTGCCCACTTTCCACAGCCCCCATTGGCTTGGAGCAGCGAACTGCGGCCAGTGGGAGCCGTGACTGGCCAAACCTGTGGACACGGCAGGTAAACAAACTGTCCTGGCCTGCCAGGGGGCTTAACCCTGGCAGGCTGCATGCCAAAGGTTGCCAATCCCTGTTCTATGGTGCTTATTCCTTTCCCATTTCTTGGGATGGCTGATCTTGAGCCACTGGGCTTGGCTTTAAAGCAGTTCTAATTAATACACCAGCCTAGATTTCTGGAGAATGGTGCTATTGAAATGAATAAATAGCTATAACCAACAAGACAGAGCTTCTTCTAAGCTATGACCAGAAGCGGGTGAGGGAAAATGTAACTGTCCCTGTGCTATTAAAAGCTAGGAAGATGGAGCACAGCTTTTGCCTTCCTAGCAGATAGGAGTAAATTGTAAATAGACCAAGTGAGGTTCAGAGCAGAGTCATGGTGAAAATCCCAGTATGCCACCTCCTCTTATCCTTCCATAAGGTTGTGGGGTTGATATAGGTATGCCGTGCTCCACTCTGAGACCTTCAATTGGTGTCCAGAAGCAGTGTCTATCTCAGTAGCAACCACCTGGGATAGTGGCTGTCATACATATCCCTAAATGCATGTATATTTAGTAAGCGCAAAGGGACTGGAAGAAAGGAGCGGCATCACTACTTGTCCATGGTCAGAGGACCTAGGACATCCTGTACCAGGAATCCCACCCCTGTAATTCCTACCCACTATGTAACTACTCTCTGCCCTTCTACACTACGTACAGCCCTTCTACATCCATACTGTACCCTTCTACACCCATACTGTACCCTCATTCCTATGGGATTGGAGTGAGCATGTACTCTCCATACCATTGGAATGCCAACCTTATCTGCCTGCTAGATTCTCACATAAATGCCTCCATGGCTTCTTCTGTGATATCTCATGCCTGAGATGCTTTTCCTGAACTGATTCAGAAAGCCTCTGGTCTTTCAAAGACACCTATTGCACAATATCTACAAGAAATGAACTGGTTAAGAATAGCCAGGTAGCAGGGCAGATGGGGATAATTATTATTATTTTTTATTATAAGAAAAAATCTTCAAGTGAACACACACATTGTGTTCATTTCTTTGTATCCTTGACAGACATGAAAATTATTGAGCATAGATTAATGAAGGCAAAGCTTGTTGGGGAGGACTAAGATTACTTCAGTTTTTGCCTGGCTGGAAGACAGCAACCTTAGGAATAGCCTGTGTGATGCTTTCAAACTCTGGACCAGCCAATACAGAACTTCTAAGACAATATAGTTATATTAACATGTCAATGAACTAACAATCTTAATCTAGCAGTAAAAGACATAATTAGAAACAGTGACTGGAAATTGAAACTAGACTAATTGTGACTAGAAATTAAGGCACACATTTAACAGTGAAGGCAATTAACCACTGAAACAAGTCACCGAGGGTTGTAGTGGATTCTCATACCTGAAGTCTTTAAGACAAGACTGGATATCTTTCTGAAAGACAAGCTATAGATGAAACCAAGCTCAAATGTGGGTTTGATGCAGAACTTAACTGGGTGAGGTTCTTTCTTTGTTATGCAAGAGGTCAGACTAGATGATCGTAATGGTTCCTTCGGGGCCTACAGTTTATGAATCTATGAAATGCTGACTATACATTTTAAAGGGGCTCTACAACAAAGGGAAAAAAAGCTTGCTTAAGATTTTAAATATGTATCAATATCTTAAAGGCAAACAGTTCTAGTAGATGGTTATAATAAAAATGCACCCATGTATGAAATGCAAAGTTCAAGTTACATTTAATAAAAATTTAAATACTGAAAGGTAAAGAAATGAACAGAAAAAAGTCTGTTTATAACTGGTTTAACCACTATGAAAAAGCAAGGTAAACCTGACATCCATACTGCTACAGCTACTGAGCAGATTTTGCCTCAGTAGCTTTGGCAAATGGGTGTGAACTCTTCATTGCAGTGCATTGGTTTTACCGAAGGTGCCACAGGACGGCAAATTAATTTTATCCACTTATTGGTACATCTGGAGCATTGACAATGCGTACACTGAATGCTACACTACACTGTAGTATATTGACTTACAAATGTATGCACCACCCATCAGCTAAGTTTGAGCCTCCTTGCCTGACCAACAACTGGCCTCCAAAAATCACCCTGTCCTGACAAGAGAGCACCCCTGATATCTTGCCTGTGGGAGAAGACAGGAATTTCTTGGGGTAAAACCACACAACTGGTTAATCCAACTTGTTCCTGCTATTGAGTTCCTGGGTGATGTGACCTTAACTTAAAAGAAATAATGTCATGAATTCAAACTGATTTTGTGAATGCAATTTGGGGAGATTTGAAAAAACCCTCAGCCATCTTGAAAGTCCTTTCAGGCCTTAATCATAGACCACAACTCCTCTAAGGGCTTGTCTTCAATACCTGGGTAAGTCAACCTAAGTTATGCTACTCCAGCTACATGACTAACATAGCTGGAGTCAATGTAGCTAAGGTCGACATACCCCAGTGTCTTCACCATCCTGTGTTGATGGGAGACACTCTCCAGTTGACTTCCCTTACGCTTCTTGGGGAGCTGGAGTACTGGGGTTGACCAGAGAGCTCTCTGCTGTCGATTTAGCAGGTCTTCCAGCTAAATCGATCCCTTCTGCATCAATCACAGCAGCATCCATCTCCCGGGCAGTGAAGACCAGCCCAAAGTCTCCTTCACCGCCACTGTGCTTCATTATATTCTTTCAGAAGTCTCATTTACATGTATTTATGCTCCGTAGCCAGAATCCACACTTGCCTCTGGGAAAGGGACCAGTACTAGTAGCAGCTAGTCTTGCCTATCATTGCCTCCTTCAATCTCCCTGCTCTTCCCCACACTTCCTTCCTCTCTGCTTGTAGAATCCCATCTTCTGGGGTTATTCCCCCATCAATGAGCCTTTAGCTCTAGCTCTACTAAGTTAATTGACACCCTCTGTCAGCTACCTATCTTCCAATTAGTTCCCAACAAATATATAGTGGTGGGTATCAGAATGACAAGGTGTTGAGTTAGCTCCTGACTCAGCAATTTCTATTATACACCTCTCCCTCTTTTTCCCAGCTGGGGTCTCCATTTCCCAGTACTCTATTTTCTCTTGGTTCAAGCTCTGCCCTTGTTAACCTTTCGCAGGACTCCATGTTTGGGTCTCTTTCCAGCCCCTTAATGGATGTTCTCTCTTTTCCATCCACAGAAAGAACAATCTATGGGCAGAGGTCACTCCCACAGTTTGATCTGTACCCACATATTCTCACACCAAGACATTCAGAAGGACCTTTTGTTATCTGACCCTCCCTCTTCTATCTGTCACTGCTCAGCTGCTGGTTCTGCTTTCCTTTCACCCTCCATGCCATTATATTCTGTCCCTTGTTTGTCTAAAGGCTGCCTCTCGTGGTGGTTGGTATCTGGGGCTACATAGAAGACTCTTTCTCCAGTGGCTAAATCCATACAGGCCTTGGTCACCAGCCCCTGTTTTACCTCTTTTTCCCTTTATTCTCTACCATATTTCTCTCTCTCCTGGACTCTTTTTCCTCTTGCTGATTGTCCTGGCTTGTATTTTCTTGTCTAGATTATTTTATTGTTTTCTGATCACCTCTGCATTCAGCTTCTTTTTCTATACTCCATAATTGACTCCAGGGTCTCCAGGAGTTTCCATCTTGTCTCATGAGGAAGGGTTTCCAGTTAAATCCCAACACAACCAGGTGGGGCAAAGCTTTTAACACTCCCACATGCTTCCATTTAGACACTTCCTTGACCTCAAAGGGGACTTTTGCTAATTGGCAGTGTCTCCTTTCCCTGTGTATACATTCCAACTTCAATATCCTCCAGTGGAGTTTCACAAAGCCCCCTGGACAAGGAAACACCTGGATGCCAAATCCCTTAACTTTTCACCTGCTTCCTGGCAACCTTGACCATAAGGATAGGCATTTGTTTTCCCTGGGTGTCCTAGTCCATCCACAGAATTCTGTCAACCTGCAGTCCATACATGGACAGTCTCATTTTATATGTCCTGACCACCTAAATTAGTAACAAGCCACCCCACTGCTTACAGAGTAGGACAACCCCCTTAGGCTCTTCCTATCTTTTTGTGGAGGCTCTTCCTACCTGGGCATCTACAGTCTTCTTGTCCATCTCCTGTCCCCACAAGGGATGCATTGTTCTGCCGGGTAAGTCGGCCTGTAAGAACTCTTCTGTGAGTTTCACTGCATTGTTCAAAGTCAAGGGTTTGGTGATGGCACACTGATACACTTGGCACCTTAGGGAGACTTTGCAAGAACTGTTCTAAAAAAAAATCACACCATTAATCACTTCCTCCAGCCCTGGCTTTACAGCCTCAGCCAGTGACTAGCCCAGTTTCTCAGGATCTGGACAAAAACTCTGTGCTTTATTGCCTCTGTCCATTTTGAAGCCCTACATTTCAGTCTGTGTTTTTCCAGTGACAGATCCATTCTATCTGTGACAGCTGCCTTGACTATATCATAGTCCCTAGCATGTTTTTCACTTAAGGACATGTGGGCTTATTGGGATTCGCTAATGAGAAAAGAGGCTACTTGCAAAGTCCATGATGCCTTATCCTAGTCGGAACCATCACCACCCTCTCAAAAGTTCAGAGAAAGGCCTCAGGGTCCCGGGGCTTTATGCCACCTCCGGTCACAGGACTCACCAGATTATGCAGCATTCTAGTGATGTACCACTGTCTGTTCCTTGAAAAATACTTGAGGATCTTTCTGTTGTTCTGCCTACCACATCATCCAGGCCTGTTGCTCTGCTTGCTAGGACTACTGGAAGAGCTGCATGGACTGTTGCCCCTCCAGACATTCCAGGATTTCTTCCATTTCTCCCAGATCACTAACCCTCATCCAGTTTCCCTCTTTGGCTTCCCACACAGAAGAGGAACACTGATCCCAGACAAGCACCCAAGTGGCTGGGGGTGGGTGGGAGGAGGGAATGGCTGAGAGTCCTTCCAGGCCTTAACCATAGACCCCCATCCACTCCAGGTCTCCTTCCATATATATTTACATTCCAAATAGCAGCCACTCCTACCTACCTCTGCCTCCTTCAGGATCCCTGCTTTCTCCCTAGTACTCCCTTCTTCTCTGCTTATATAATCCTAGTTGCTGGAGTTGCTTTCCTCCTCAATTAATGCTTCAGCTCTTGCTCTGCTCAGTTAATTGATACTCTCTGCCAAATACCTGTCTTCCAATTAGATCCCAATTAGTATATACTGATGGATATTAGAGTGACAGGATGTTGAGGTGACTCAGCACACCCTGTTACACACCCTAAGGCCCACCAATCTCTAATTAGAAATAGCATTAAAAAGGGTGAGAAAGTAGGTTCTTAAATCCCTTCTCCCCCAAACACAGAAAGGGGTAAGCTTTGGGGAGAATGCAGGTACCAGGATCTCCACACCTGTCAGATCAACAGTTGGGATAGGAATCTAGGTCTGCAAGATGATGCTGCCATATAGGTCTAGAACTCTCAGCATCTCTCACAGTGATGTCAAGGGGAACCAGAAGGTAAACTTGGCTTTGATCATATTGAACTTATGTAAGACATGCCATAAAAGGCAGGGAAATGTATCAAGGGCATGACCCATTTTCATAACCTATTTTTGCAGCTGAGTAGAAAGGTTTAACCATATATTTGCTAGCAAATAAGAATGTGTCTATTAGATAAAATGTGAATGGTCTTGCTACTTGAATAACAAGTTATGAAATTGCAACCAAAACCACAAGCAAGGACTAAGTAGGCAGACATGTTGTGAACTAGCAAAATTGGAGGAACTGAGGACTAACCTTCACTATAAGAAGATCAGCACAGCTGAAATCAATGCAGCAGGGGTCAATTTAGTGGGTCTAGTGAAGTTCTGCTGACTTGATGGCAGAGCGCTCCACCTCACTGAGAAGAGCAAGGGAAGTCGACCAGAGGGCATCTCCAGTTGACACAGTGCAATGAAGATACTGGAGTAAATCAATCTAATCTACGTCAACTCCAGCTATGTTATTTACCTAGCTGGAATAGTGTAACTTATGTTGACTTACCCTGGTAGGGAAGACAAGCCCTGAGTTAAGTACCAATTCTGAACCAGACTCCCATAAACACTTTCCAAGTTAAGCTAAAAAAATCTCTTGCAGATGAGTTTGGTATTGTGCATAGAATAGGAAATGTATGGGGACATAGATCTTGCAGGTAAATAGAAAATGTTAACCTCAAATGTGATGTTAACATCTGATTGGACAATGTAAGTATGTAATCAACTGCAAGATGTAATGGGAAAGTAAAATATTGTAAACTATCAGGGAATAAAAACCCAGGATCAAGAGAGAGAAAGCTGGAACAGAAACAAAGATGCAACTTGTTTCCCTAGATTGGTGATATGTTAACCCTTACCCTTCTGATTGTGCTGATCTGTCTTTGACTAATAAACACCAATTGAGGTTGGTTATCTAATGACCCTGTAACCGTGCCTTAGTGGGTCACAGCTGAGGATGCCAAATTCAGGACAAACTTCTGAGGAAAAAACCAAACACAACCCAGAACTGGTGGTTATTCTTTTATAAGATATATCAAACCAGCCACAAAAGTGAACTCCTGTTTCATCACGCTGGCTAACAAGAAAACATAAAAGCAGTTTCCTCAGGCATTCCAGTTCTTATATCAACACCAAAAACACTGGATTCAGAGATGAGTAGTCCTTTACAATGAATCTCATCAAATAATAGGTTCTTCTGATCCTAAAGGATCAGCCACACACCCAGGTCAATATATAACTTCGATGTTACCCAAAAATCATGCTGGTGCCAAAGAAAGAAAGAAAGAAAGTCAAAATTGGTTACAGGAATCAAATACAATAATTGCAGAATTCTTGGTTCAGGTTTGTAGCAGTGATGGAATAAACTGCTGGCTTAAGTAAAGTCTTTGGAATATATCCACAACTTGGATGAGTCATTCAGTCCTTTGTTCAGAGCTTCAGTTTGTAGCCAAGTTCCTCCGGAGGTAAGAAGCAGGACTGAAAACAAAATGGAGGTGTTTACAGGGCCTTTTATAGCTTTTGCCATGTGGTGGGCATCCCATTGTTCTTAATGGGGAAAATTACAGCAACAAGATGGAGTTTGGAGTCACGTGGCCAATTCCCATGTCCTTGCATTTTGTCTAGTCACAGCAGGAAATTCCGTTAAGTGTAGATAGGCATCTCCCATGGTCCATTGTCAGTTAAATGTACTTTTGATGGGCTACTCAATTTGAATAGTCCCTCTAAGATGTGAGGGCTAACTACCTTGTGGGCATTTTCCCAGAAGCAAACATTTGAAATCTAGGTACAGAGCCAATAATTAGAACTTCAAATACAAAAATGATACATGCATACAGGCAGCATAATCATAACCTTTTCATAGACACCTCATTTGACAACCTTTATACAGTATTTGCTGCAGATATAGAACAGTGGTTGCAACAATGATCAACAATGAATCCGATAACATCACAGACCCATTGAATACAAATAATGTGTAGCTTTTCTTTTAGTTTGTGGAGGAAGAGGAAGGTTCTTGGCGAGGACTGTGCAGTGAAGCAGGGTACAAGAGAGTGAATTGTTTTAGGGATCATAGTGTTTTCCTTATTCTAACGAAGTTCCTTGTTTTGTAGTTACAGAAAATGACTTTGTGGTTCTTTACCAGAGTAATAGGGCCTTCTCTTCTCTACCTAGGGTAGAAGCATTTGTCAAGAGGTCAGGCTACAGAGCAATAAGTGTCTCAGAAATAGGGAGGGCTCTAGCCTCATGCTTCTCATTGTAGCAATGTTGCTACTGTTGGCATCAGCCAAAAAAAAGCAGGAGAGACTGAATACTGGCTTCTTTGAAATGCCAGCACCAGTTCATAACAAACTCTGTCTCCTTTGAACTGCCAGCCCCAGCTTTCTCTGCCACTGATATCAATTCTAGAGTAATTTCTTCTTTGCTGGACTATTGCCAGCTTGGAAGATAATTATACAATATGATTTGTGTTGATACTGTACACGTCACTTTAAAAAGTGAATCACAATGTATTACATGTTTAAAAGATTGTAGAATAAATGGGACAATTAAAGTACCATTTCAGGTAATAACATTTTGTAAATGTTTCATTAAATTGCATGCGTAGATACATTATTCAAATGTGTTAAGGTTCTAGAAAATGTTGATGAAAGAAATAGAAATAGAAAGATTATTGTTTGAGGACAAACTAAAAGAAGACGGGGGGAGGAATGACAGAAATTAAACTAATATAGATTTGGAAGAAACTCAATTAGTAATTAGGAACATCATCTGCAAGATAAAAACAGCTACAAATGTGAGCTCAGCTGAAAGGTAGCAATGTTTTATAATTCAATTTCAATATGAAAATGTGTTAAGTAAGTGCAAAGAACAGTCCATGTTTAAACAATTGAACATTTTTAGGACTTTTCAGCCTCCTAATATTGCATTCATCTTTTAACATTCACTCATCTCCATCTAAACTTATAAGGCATTTGCATCTTTGAATGAAACATCAAGAGCACATGGCTTCTTTGCAGACAGTTAAGATGCCCTATGCTATTGTTGGAAATACTTGTAATCAGCTTAGATAAAAGAACTGAATAAATAACTTGAGATATTTGGTGATTGGTTCTGCTTTTTCTTCCCAAGCCAAAGTTTCTTTCATTTTGCATGACAATGGGAAATTATTAATTGCTATAAAAAACTGTCTGGATTTCAAAGTCCTCTAAAAAGAAAAGAGCAGCCCCAGTTTCTATAACAAATGCTGTAGGTGGATCAGATATTTACAGACACAGTGATTTCTATACCCAGAAGACAGTAACATATTGTGATGAGAAAACCTGTACCAGCATCAAATTACCACTCCCTCTTTCATGCTGGCCAGCAAAGAGATTGGGTTGAATCAAGATTCCTCCAACTCTCTGCACTTCTCCTCCTTGCCTATTGTACTGAGGAACTAGGAGTAAAACAATAAAGGGGCAATAAAATCCTCGGCAAGCAACTATGGGTAGAATAAGCCACATTCTTTCCAGTCACATGCATTATCCATGAAAATGACAGCGACATTAATATTTACATTATCGTTATTGTTCATGATGGTGGCAACCAGCAGAAAGAAAACAGTTGCATTTTCCCTTCCCACTTTGAGCAGACAGTGCATGTGTGATGGGTTGGACCACAGAAATTCCCTTTGGGACTGCCACCTGATGTGCTTTGACTACCCCTGAGCCTGTTTTCCCTGCCAGTTTAGGACTTCAGTGCCCTGTCAGGTTAGAGCCAGACACACTTGCCTGTTACAGACCCAGACCCAAGTCAGAACCACATCCCCTAAATGTTGCAGGCTTAACTGAAAACAGCTTGAGAAGTGTTCTTGTCTCCAACATTTAGATGCCCAGCTCCCAACAGGGTCCAAACCCTGAATAAAAATCAATTTTACCATGTATAAAGCTCACACAGGGTAAACTCATAAATTGTCTGCCCTCTGTAACGCTGATAGAGAGATTTGCATAGCTGTTTGCCCTCCCCATGCATACTCTGGGTTAATTAATAAGTAAAAAGTGATTTTATTAAATACAAAAAGTAGGATTTAAATGGTTTCAAGTAATAATAGACAAAACAAAGTGAATTACCAAGCAAAATAAAATAAACCATGCAAGTCTAAACCTAATACAGTAAGAAAGTGATTACAGATGAAATCGCACCCTCAGAGATGTTCCAGTAAGCTTCTTTTACAGACTAGACTCCTTCTAGTCTGAGTCCAGCAATCACTCTCACCGCTGTGGTTACTATCCTTTGTTCCAGTTTCTTTCAGGTATCCTTTGATGGTGGAGAGGCTATCTCTTGAGCCAGATGAAGACCAAATAGAGAGGTCTCCCAGGGGCTTAAATAGACTTTCTGTTGTGGGTGGAGACCTCCTCCTCTTTCTTATCCAGAATTCAGCTCCAAGATGGTTTTGGAATCACATGGGCAAGTCACATGTCCATGAATAACTGAGTTCCTTACCAGCCAGGCCACATTCCTGGGAAAGCTCAGATGTGGACTGGCATCTCCAAGTTCATTGTTAGCTTATGTGTTTCTTGACTTGGCACTTACTGAGAATAGTCATTTCTCAGGAAGCTGAGCAACTGCTTCACTGAGGCTACTTAAAATTAAACAAGTATATAGCCAATATTCATAACTTTGAATACAAAAATGATACATGCATACAAATAGGATGAATATATTCAGTAGATCATAAATTTTACAGAGATGTTACATGGCATATGTAGCATAAAACATTCAAATTATGTCATATATACATTCATAAGCATATTCCCATAAAGCATTATGGGGTGAAATGTCACAGCCTGTTAGAAGTTGATATGAAGGTCAATAATACAGATTATGCACAAAACAGCAAGATATTATTCAGTGTGATGTGACCTCAGTTTTGCAAGACTGATCTCACTCTCATCCTGTCAAGTTTGAACCAATCCCTCCATCAGCTTGCTCTCTACCTTGATCTAAGGAATCTTAATACAGGAATGTTTTTGTAGTGTACAATCGTATCATTCAGTTTGGAGACTGGGTATCAGATCTAGAATTACAGAGACGAATGCTACCAATTTGGCATACAATGAAAATTCTATGCTGATAATATGCTTTAATACCACCTCTTTCCCATCCTACAGATTACTGCTACCTGTTCTTAATTCTGCTATATATTTTTCCCCTTAAAAACTTGCCAGTTGATTCAGATAACTAATATAATAAAATTCCCTTCAGTATTTGCACTGTTCTGGATATTATTCCCTTTAATAAGTATAGGGAAGGTTTAAAACCGCAAAAACTAATATAAGCTTTTCATCTATTTATTTACCACAAAAACCAAGCCACCAATGTATTTTATGATTTTACAAAATCCTATTCATCCTGGACAAACATAGATTAAGGCAGATACAATTTACATAGAATAAGTAGTTCTACATATGCAGGATGTAAAATGTTTCATGTCTTTGGAAAGCAATAGTGAAGATATGTTCTTGGCCTAGCCACAGAGCTCTTTCACAGAAATGCAATGAGGTGAGGGTTTAAGGAGCATTCCTTCTCCCTTGTGTTGATCTTGTGTAAGACCCAAGAAAAAATGCAGCCCTTCAAGAAGGGGGAAAATAAGGGCTACTCTCTCCCTACTACCTGAAGGGGGCACCAATGTTGTAAAGGGGTGAGGGAGGAGGCAGTGCAATAGCTACCCACTAGCCAGAGCTAGCTGATCACATGGGAGGAATAAACTGCACCCTTCAAAGGGGTGTAGTAGCAAGCATGCAATCTTCTGTGCATTCGGGAGCTCTGAGAGGGCTTCCCACTCCCTAAGGCACAATACACACCATGAGCACAAGTCTTTGATTAACTGACACAATTAAAGCTTGAACTGGTTATTTGTGGCAGAGCATAATAAGTAATGAATGCCCTGGGCTATTCATCTTTCATTCTTTTAGGTCTACAGTAGCAAGGCATATTTGAGTTCATCAACTATGAGTAAAATGGTATGATGATGATGATTGAAATGTAAGACACACATTCTTCCACATTGTACTCCTTCCTTCACTTATAAATGAGCAATTATCTACCATATTCCATTTCAATTTATTACTAAAATATTATGATTTGCACAAATACATGCCATTCAAATGTTTGATAATTCTCCCACTTCCCCTCAAAGTAAGGTACACACCACAGGCAGACATGAACTGAGAGATCAAAAGAGAGGCATTGTCCTTTTTGTCCTTAAATTTTCTTGATAAGAATAGTCAAGTTGATTAAAGAGGAGTCTGTGAGATTGTTAACTAAAATTTTCTTTTCAGATGCTTAGAAAACCTGCAATTTCACGTTTACAGTGATAATCTTTTTAGTCCTTGATTAATATGACTTCACTTAGAATTACATTATGGCCAAATTACAGTTTGATTATTCTGAATCAGTATACAATGTAGCAAAACTTTCAAACTGTGGTGCCTAACTTCAGGTAACTGAATAAAGGTGACTTGACTTTCAGAAATGAGCTCCTCCAACCCCTAATGAAGTCAGTGGGTTTTGCTAGTTCTTAGTACTTGTGAATAAGTGGCTTTTTTGTTATGTTTCTAAACAAAGGTGTATAAATATGGATTTAGTTATCCAATTACAGGGACCCAAGTTGGAAAGTGCTGGCTAATGTATCAATAAACATAAGATCTGCATATCAGTAACTTTGCTAGGAGATATTGAGGACTAAATTTAAGGTCTGTGTGTGTGCACAAAGGTATTGAAGCAAATCTCTTAAGATCTTGAATAAAGCATGATTAAAAACTCTATACTCATTTAATCACTGAGAGAAACTATTTTTTGGTCTAAAATCAATTTTACATATGTCAAATCCTATTTGCATAATATTGCGCTAAAGTCTAGAAATCTGTATGGTCTGTTGGCTGTAGCAAGAGGGATATTTCTTGAAAAATTATAGCAGTAGATAATAGAATATGCAAATACAGTAGCACAACCATTTATTAAATTACTTCTTTGGGATACTAATTAAGACACAAATATTGCATAACATCACATTTTATTTCAGTATGGGCTCAGACATTCAGAATGGCAAATCTCTGTTCTTATTTTTAGTGATTATACATCTTCCATATTGCTATATCTTTCATAGAAAATTTATGCTATAAGTGTGATTAGTAGGATTGATATCAGACTAGACAACATCAGGCATTTCATAACTATGAACAAGAATTCTTGCTTTAGGAAGTAGAAGACTAGGAGTAAGAAATATGTAAAGAACATACTACATTAAAGATAACAAATCATGGAACACAACCTTAAATTAACTTTAACAAGTGGTATTTATTTCTGTATTTTATGACTTCATTCTTTTTGTATAGAAAAAAAAAACCCAAGCCATGAAATATCCATAACCTGCTTCTACAGGCTGTTTTCAGGTAATTACCTGCTTCTCAAAACTAACATTGCTTTCAGTTTGTGAAACAGTGCAAACAATATTTCCCTCATCTCACCCCTCTGAAGCAATGGCACAGATAACACTGCTCTGCAGCCAAAATGCTTCTGAAATAAATGTAGTCCAACTTTACTAATTCTGGGTCATTGAGAACAAAAATGATGCTTAAAATTGTTGATTGGCTCTAGTTTTCAAGATAGGCTATTGGGTCAGTATATATGACCCTTGACTTGGGAATGGCGGAGGATAAGTGAGTTATAAAAGGAAGGGATCTCAGTTTAAACCAGAAATGACTACAATACATCTTTGAATGGATCTATGAATAAATCTATGACTGGGTTTGGACAGTACTTGCTTTTGAGGCAAAACAATGAATGATGCAATCTGAAGCTGGTATTGCATCATACATTATAGGAATTGTATCATGTTATTCCTAGAAGTCATGGATGATGCAATCATAACGAAGCTTACATCACTCTGCTGAACAAATTGCCCTATATCAGCTCTAGAAATCATACAATGTCGTGCTCTCTTATTTGTCAGTGTTTGATTTTGCAAAGGGACACATTTCTATTTAGCCAAAGTGAGCAGAGATGCCTCGGACTTGTGTGAACAGTGCAGATAACTTCTGCTATGTTTGTGGTGATGTGACTTTTGCATTACAAAAGGGCAGTATAACCACTATCGTTAAAAAAGCCTGTCACCTTTATTTTGGCTACAAAATTGGAGATCAGAACAAGACGTGGGCCCCACACATATGCTGCAACACTTGTGCAACAAATCTTCGCCAGTGGTTGAACAGGAAAAGGAAATCTATGCCTTTTGCAGTGCCAATGATTTGGAGAGAGCCAACAGATCATACCAGCAATTGTTACTTCTGCATGGTGCCTCCAGTTGGGAAAGGTGTGTCAAAGAAGAAAAAGCAGACTGTGCATTATCCAAACATTCCATCAGCTATACGCCCAGTACCCCACGGAGAAGGACTGCCGGTTCCTGATGCACCAGAATCATTCTCACTTGAGTCAGACGAGGAAGAGGAAGAGATGAGGATGAAACTTCTGGTCCTGAACCATCAATGTCACAGGACCCACATTTTCTCCCATCCTCCTCCTCTGAACCACACCTCATAACACAAGGTGAACTGAATGACCTTGTCAGGGATTTGGAACTACCCAAGAGTAAGGCAGAGCTGTTGGGCTCCAGACTACAGCAGTGGAATCTCCTGGCAGGCTATCAGGGCAAATGGAGCCCATCAATGCTTGCAGACTATTGCTGGACAGTGACAAGAGATGCTCCATTTAATGAATACAAGAGACAAGCCAAGAAGCGCCAAGTAGACACTGAATAGGACTAAACTATGTACAGAATAGTTTTTTGCCTTTTGTTTCATAATCAATTTTATTTATAAACCCTTTTGCTGATTTTAAATTGTTACGTAAACAGGAAAGGTGAAATATTATCATGTAAAGCAACCATAAAGACACGAAAAGACCTAGGTTTACAATTTATGATTAAAACTCTACTATCTACACAATTTACATAGACATAAAATGTAAAAACTTAAATATCTTAGAAACAGTAGCCAATCAGTTGTTTTAATTGTCATATTTGAATTCAGCACATCAAAATACAAAATAAATAGCACATTTTATCTCTGAAGCAGACGACTTCTCAAAAATTGTAGACCAGTGTAATAGACACTAATTACTGTACAGTTCTAACATTAAATAGCACTATCAGAGTTACTAAATGAAATGCACCTCAGAACCCCTCTAGTCTGAGTGCCTCCTCCCCTCTGGGCCTTGCGCTGTTACCTCCCTCAAGGTGGAATAACCCAATTCTTTCACTCTCAGATTGGGGGCTGGGTTATAATCCCTGTACATCAACCATGGTAACCTCAGCAGCTCAGGCTTTGGTTTAGGCTCAAACCTTACTGTTCTATTCCCTCTGGGGCAATGACAGTAGCATCCAGTAACCAAACAGTCTTCTTAGAGAAAAGTATTCATTTAGAACAAAAAGCATTTAAGAGAAAACTTATTTTAACAATATAGAATTCAATGCCAGCTTTTCCTTAACATTTACCATTCCCTGGATCGGGGAAGGCCTAGTTCCTTTAAACTCATCCTGCGTGTTAACCTGTCACTCCAGACAGCATCTGACAAGCATCTTCACCTTCAGAGGAATCAAGACAATTTTTAACTGTTCGTAGCCCTTTAATCGGTAGGTCCCAGCATTGTAAAATGAGATTTATAATATGTTGAAGAAAAGATACAGAATCTTAGAAGTTAACAGCTGGGACCCATTGTCTCTCTGGTGTGTACCTAAATGTTTTTATCTGAAAAACCATGGTGTTATGTCCCTGTTTGTTCTTCTCACAGCTCCCATACACATTAAATCAAAGCATTCCCACAAGACAGTCTTATTCTGTATTGGGTTATAACTTCCCCTCACTGATCTGGTCACAAATAATCTTCATACCATTAGTCCATACAAATATTCATAGATTAATACATCACAATTACTGCAGTATTAATAATATACATCAGCTCCATTTGTGCCATCAGCACCTACATCAAACCTTCACAGTATGTCTCTTCACCAATTGTGCAAAGACATTTAAAATCCTGTATTTTTGCAATGTATTTTTGCTCTTGCTTTTATGCAAGTGTTGAATTTAAAAGATGCCCTGACACTTAGCCAATGAAAGGAACATGTGGATGATTATTAGCTATAGAACTTTACTGTACTTTGAGGAACAAATCCTCAGTTGGTGTAAACTTGAATAGCTCTGTTGTGCAAGGTAGCCCTCTTACACCAGCTGAGGATTTTAGCTATAACTGGCATGAAGTGTTTTGTCACAATAGTGTAAATATGCAGCACTAATTTTTTTAATATTTGCAAACCAAGGGATTCCCTTGGTTGATTGATTCTGGAACCAATAATCATGTGTTTAGTGCTAGATGCTATTCCGGTTAGTATTCCAAACCCAGCTAGTGTATGTTTTGCTTTCTGCAGGTTAAGCAGTGGCTCTGCATTTAAGAAATGATTTGTTATAAGCTCAGCTACCAAGTCTGAAGGAAAATGTGGAATCTCTTGATACTGGAGGGATAATAGGTGTGATTATTCATCAACACTGCTAATTAACAGAGTCCCCGGAGCTCTGTATTTTCAACTGGTTAAAGCTACAAAAGTACTATCTGATTTCCTTCTGATTTGCATTTCATAATGTAGCACACTAGTGCACTGCAGTGTAACAAAAGAACAAGATACTGGCACATATCATCAAAATCATTCTGCAAAGTGTTGTGGGCATTTGCTGCTTAAAGCTCCAAAAGTCTCATTCTTCGACAATGTGGAGGAAGTAAGTAATGGCTTAGATTGGAGCATAACTTCTCCAGTGGCAAGCCTAGCCAAAGGACTTGGCTGGGACCTTGCACAGACTCTTGCTGTGTGTAGCTGTTGCTGCTCTGGTTTATGTTGTATCATCATTTTAGGGGGAAATATATTTTAGTCTCATTCTCGCCTGTTTTGAGATTCTATTTTCTTACTGAAGCCCATCCTCAGAAGACTGTGCTATTCGTGGTAGATATGTCTATTAGTGGCTACATAAGGGCAGCCTACACATATTCTAGTGACTGGGCTGAATGCCACAAGCATAGAGATGAGAAGATATGGGCCAGTGGTCTCCGTTTGTCCCTTCTTCTATAGCTGGCTACCTGAGGGCCTCATGGAAAATAACGTGGAGTTAGTGCAGAGTCTGGGTCACTCTCTGCATTTATGGTATTAGTCACACCCTGGCTCATTAACTGATAAAGTGGAACCCTTCTCCAGGGCCTGATCCAAAGCTCAGTGATGTCTGTGCAAGTCTTTGCTATACTAACTTCAATGGAGTTTTGGATCAGGTCCATGGTGAACTGATATGCAAGCTGCAAATCTAGTTATAATTTTAACATAACCCTAACTGTGGTCTCACTACTGTGATAACAAAATAAATCTTGCATTATACCAATGTTTTCTAACATGCAGCAAGCCCTTCTTGGAAGGTTGGGCCTACACTAACCTACAAAGGCAGGGGCAGAGGAAGGGAATTGCAGAAGAGGCAGAAAATTGTGGGTCTGCTCAGTCCCACTCCAACCCCCCAACCCCAACAAACAAACAAAAAACCTTACAAGCAGATTCTCACAGAAAGCCTCAAGCAGCTCTTGAAAAGACACTTGCCCTTCATTTCCTGCTGCTTCTCTGGTCTCTTAATTCAGTTGGTTATGGGAGCAGCTCAGGTACAAAGGCTTTCAGTATCTGACAGAAGCCCCTCAATCCCATGTTTATCTCCTCTGCTTCTGTAGCACTCAGCTCTGGGGCAAGAGCACATGCAACCCTACATTACAGTGCCACCATGTATGCTCTGAGCAGCATGCAGCCTTACTGAATCAGAGAGAGCTGAGGAAAAGAAGCAGAACAAGAGTGAAATTTATTACTGTCAAGGTGCCTGCAGTGACTCAAGAACATGAGAACCAACCACAGGGCAGACTGTTACGGAACAGGGCACAAACTCCAACTTGGTTGTCAGTTCTATACCTAGATTTTACCAAAGTATTATCAAGTGCACACTTCTCAGAAACTATAACAGTATTAACATGGAGTCACAGACAGTCCCCAGTGGTATTCTGATCTGTCTCGTCACTCAGTGAGTGTACCTTTGTGATAGATGGTCCCTTACACCAAGAATCACAGCAACATTCAGGTTACTTCCAGTTTCAGAGAACCAATCACTTACCCCAGGTCAATTGCACTTTATAACTCACACCAAAGACAATGCTTGTAGCTGATCCTGTAATGAGCTAGCTAAAGATTTAGGTTAAAGATTTAGCTAAAGATTTAGATTTAAGTAGGAAAAGGAAACAGGAGAGTTATTTACAAGGTTAAAGCCAGTAAACATACACACACAAATGAGTCATAATCTTACATTTCAAAAGATAACAGAAGTTTCCACAACAAGCAAGCGCTATATGTCCTTTAGGGCTAACCCAGAATAAGCACTGGAGACCTCTTGCTTATGCCTAGAAAACTTTGCCCCTCAGAGTCCAAGCAGCAGAGCGATAAAGTTCCTTCTTGTTACAGGTTTTTATCCCATGTGTTTTGAGGTGCAAACTTACTTGGCTGATGGGAGTAATCCTCTTGCATGAATCATTTTCATGGGGAGGAAAAGCAGAGCTAAAAAGTATTTTGTCCTCCTAATTGTTCACAATAGTCCATCTGGTGTCAATAGACTGACCTTGTTGTTAAGGATATAACAACTTTTGTTGGAGATGAGCACATTACACTAGTTAATGTCTCTCTACTGTCCAGTGTTTTACACAGTCACAGAGGCTTACAATACAAATGCTCAAATATTACTTTACAATATGGGATTCAGATGTTATCAGCAGGGTCACACAATATGGGATTCAGGGAGCCTGGGGCAAAGCAATTTGAGGGGCACCTTCCATAAAAAAAAGTTGCAATGCTATAGAATACTATATTCTCACGGAGGCCCCTGCGGGGTGCGGGGCCCTGGGTCTGGGGCAAATTGCCCCACTTGTCCCCACCCCAGGCAGCCCTGGCTATCAGAGACATTAATGCAGGCAGCAATTCACAAGCATTCAATAAAGTCTAAACATTAAACACATTCCTATTTTAACAATACTAAATATACAGGTGAAGCAGTGATTCCAGCTATGTATTTATCATTAGTCAGCTGAGGCATGGAGACCTAGGCATGAGCTGGCACTTAGTCTGCCAAAGCCTCAATTACAAAGACGGAAACAAAAATAAGAACAATTGAAAAAAATAAGAAAAAATGGACAGACAAAGGGAGAGAGCAGCAACTGTGCCACGTATTCAGGTGAGGGACAAATGGAGATAGCAATCTGCTAATCCCTCTCAAAATGACTCCAGGAAAAAATACAGGCTGGGAACCACCATCATAATGAGGTCATTAAAAAAATTACTTAAATACAGGAGGGTCCCATTGCATACAATTACACCTTCTCCTTGCCTGATATTTTTAAAAAAATTCCCACTGAAAGGGAATGAGAAGGATAATTGCATATGGACTTAATTACACAGCATACATTGGAAAATGAGAGTATTTATCTTCACAAAGAAAATAATCATAATTACTGTATAACCTTCAGAATCTTTAATTGCCTTTGAGTCATAATCCCTTTTCTCTTTACGCTATGTTCAATTTATTTTGTGTAATAATTAGCAGAAGTAAAATGTAAAAACAAAAATACTTAATGGTCAGGTTCTCTCTTTAATTAATTTTCTTTCAAGTTTAGGAACATACGCAAAGATCTAATGTTTTCTAAGTCTATTTTCATCATTCTAATCTTGTTTTTCAATTCCTGCTTTTCATTTTCTTGTTAATACAGAATCACCTTGCTAGTTCACACTAATAACTGGGATAGCTGTTATGATTAGGTTGTGTCAAGGTTCCTTCCCCACTCTGAACTCTAGGGTACAGATGTGGGGACCTGCATAAAAGCCTCCTAAGCATATTTCTACCAGCTTAGGTTAAATTTTAATACTTTGCCACCACCAAGTGCTTTAACAGGAAACAGGGAAAGGACCACTTGCAGTTCCTCTTCCCCCAAAATATTTCCCCAAGCCCTTACACCCTTTTTCCTGGGTAGGCTTGGTAATCCCCTCACCAATTAGTCCTGGTGAACACAAATCCAAACCCTTGGATCTTAAAACACTGAAAAATCAATCAGATTCTTAAAAGAAGAATTTTATTAAAAGAAAAGGTAAATTTCATTTCTGTAAAATCAGGATGGAAAATAACTTTACAGGGTAGTCATATTCATAGAGCCCACAGGAACCCCCTCTAGCCTTAGTTTTAAAGTAACAGTAAACAGAGGTAAACCCTCTAGTAAAAGGAACATTTACAAAGTTGAGAAAACAAAGATAAAACTAACACGCCTTGCCTGGCTGTTACTTAGAAGTTTGAAATATGAGAGACGTGCTGAAAGATTTGGAGAACATGGACTGATGTCCAGTCCCTCTTAGTCCCAAGAGCGAACACACCCAAAAACAAAGAGCACAAACAAAAGCCTCCCCCTACCCCGCAAGACTTGAAAGTATCTTGTCCCCTTATTGGTCCTTTGGGTCAGGTGTCAGCCAGGTTACCTGAGCTTTTTAACCCTTTATAGGTAAAAGGATTTTGGTGTCTCTGGCCAGGAACGATTTTATAGTATTGTCTACAGGAGGGTTGTTACCTTTCCCTTTCTAGTTATGACAGGTTGATTTTGTGAATTAGTACGTTAATTAACAAAATAAAGCAGGGATTCTGCATAAATGTTTTGTTCATTTCTCATCCGGTAAATGTTCTGCAGTACAGTTTGTAAAAATAACCTTCATAAACAGGTGACTTTGCTACAGCACTCTGCTATTAAATATCAGAGGGGTAGCCGTGTTAGTCTGGATCTGTGCATCCAACGAAGTGGGTATTCACCCACAAAAGCTCATGCTCCAATATATCTGTTAGTCTATAAGGTGCCACAGGACTCTTTGCTGCTATTAAATAGTCACTGCAAAGCAAGAAGAGAAATTGCCACTCGTGAGAGACTTATGGAGTTTGTGGTTTAATGAAGTGCTGATTAACAACTTTCTCTTATGGAGTTTTTGTTTTTTTGAAAGGGATGGTTGAACACAGTGGATTTCAAAACATGAGCTTGCATTGTATGTGACCTTTCCATTTTCCACAAATTAAATGGCACTCAGTTTGCATAGAAAGTCAATTTTATAAATGTATCACAGTGTGAATTTTCATTCACCAACAGGGACAGTACCAGCAAAATGTCTCTTTCTCTTCACCGTTTCCAATTATATTACGAAGGCCTCCAAATAAAAGCTCTTTCCATCCTGGGATATGAACAGGGTCCAAAATCATAGACAAAAATTCTTAGCAGACAACATCACATTAAAATTGCTGGCATGTTGCTTGTTCTATCTATTACTGACTTTATTAAGACATTAACTTGTAATCCAGTTTCTTAGAAATCAGGAAGCTGCTGGAGATTGCCTTATAGGTTAATGTGCCACTTCTACTTTTGTGCAGAATGTGGGGAAGGGCAGTCACACCAGAATTGCTGCCCCTGTCCCTGTACCCTGCAGAAGGTTCTTTGCAAGATCCAAGAACTGGATGGAAAGAGGAAAGTGCAACAGAGAATCCTCCAAAAAGTTAAAGCAACTTGAGCCATACTCTCTCTCCACACACCCCCGTCCCTGGTGCAGTATGACAGCACTGTCTACTATTCAGGGTTTTGGCTGCCACAATCTAGCCTCTTGGGGTAACAGAACCCAGTGCCACAAGACATCACTTCATGGCAATGGAAAGAAAGGAGGTTGAAGTGAAGCCCAACCTCAGAAGCAGAGAGCAAGTAAGGGCAGTTAAGGAATTAAGTCTGTGTCTTGGCTTGCTGACACCTCTAATTCTGATTGTGGATGGGAGAAAGGAGGATGGACTTTTAACTGGTAGATTTGGCTTGGGTTGGTTTGTTGTGTGGGGCCTTTAGAAGAGCACAGCCTTATGGGCAATAAGCCAGCCTAAGGCAACCACTGGCCATGAAGTAATGCATTAGCCAAGCTATATACAGCCTTTCCTCAAAGTCAGTCATGCTATCCCTTTCAGCAGTTTTGTAAGACATCCCCACTCACAATCTGACCCAGGATGAGGTAATGTCTTATGACACCAGCAGGTATTTCGTATGTTGAGTTGTTGGGTCACAGAGTCAATTTGCTCTTTGTCTGTGTTTGGTAGAACATAAACTCAGAAAAGTTCAAATCTGTAGGCTAGCAGAAATTGTGTAGCTATGGTCGCAAACCACAATTTGCTCATTCTAGGGCTTTTTATGATTCATATTTCCCTCTTAGTACAGGATGAACACACATCCACAGAAATCTGCCAAAAATGTTCATATTGCAGAAAAGCCACATCTTCAAATTAATAATTTAGCCCATAGTTAAGGCTGTTTTCTGAGGATCTGGGGGAGGTAGAAGCTGGAAAGCATTCTCCTTGTGAGTGAAAAAGAAGTCACACTATGGTTGCTACTACAGCTTTAGGATCGATGTAGTCTTTATTGTTGCTGTTCTCCACTTCAGGGGGGAGCATAGCTAGTGTACCAATAGAGTTGTGACTCCAGTAGCATCACCTTTACCCCTCTCGCCAAAATTCCATCATTGTTTCACCACAGGGAGTTCCAAAGTGCAAAGCTTCACAGGGAGTTCAGACTATATGTGCGGGGTCCCCAAGTCCTGCTCTATTTTCTCCAGTAGAAATACACTGGTTCTTCTATGCCAGTTTTTTTCACAGCATAGGACCATGGCAACAGTGCATGTCTGGTAAAGAAGTATTTATCTGGAATTCTGTCAAAGGGTTGGTGCAGAGATTGTTCTGGCTGATCTGATTTCAACAATACCCACATCTCAATCCAGTGGTCACATTTGGAGTTCTTGGGAAAGAAACATCCAGTGAAAATGGAAAGTTAGATTTATGGTCTGTGCAATATGCACTGTAATGTAACCAAGAATGTTTAGTAGTTTTATTAGACCTTGCTTAGACTGATTAATTGGGTCAATATTAAACACTTTGTGTTTTTTCCTCTGATCACACCATTTACATATATATATATATATATATATATATATATATATATATATATATATATATATATATATATATATATATATATATATATATATATATATATATATAGTCTTATTCCGTCTACTGTGTGTATGTGTATACACACACATGAGTGAATAAGACCTATTGGATGAAGTATTGATATTACTGCAGGGGGAATTACACATGACTTTGTTCTGAAATAAGGTGAAAAGGCAAGGAGGACAAAAATCTGGTGAATAGTTGCTCTTAAACTCAGAGGACACACCATCACAGAGTACAATGCCCATAGAAAGTATGCGGGCAGAGTCTAAAGCTATGGTGAAAGGGATAGATAGTTAAAACTGATTAGCTAAATTGAAAGATTTTTCTAGTGGGTTCAGCAGGCAGCTAGGAACTGGAGAGTTGCAATCATGATTCCTGCAAATGACTCCTTCCAGGGTCTTGTCTAAGGCACTTAGTCTCTTTCTGCTACACTTTCCCACCCCATCTGTAATATGGGGATAACAATTACTACATCAGAATGTTGTTATGATTAATTCACATGTAGATAAGACTTTGAAAACCAAAAATACTTTAACAAAATCAAGCCATCTTCTTCAAATTTATGCTCACACAAAACTTTAAAGGTAACCTATTAAGGCAGGATAGCTACCCAACATATAGAATATGACAGTTAGCTGCAAGAGTGTTTAAGGCTGCCACTGAAGTTTTGTGTGAAAGCATGAGTTTGATGAGGTTATGGTACATTTTGCTTTTTGTTATCTGTCAGAGCCTTATAAAGTATTGAAGTGAACTAACAATCACAGTTACAGCATAAGAAGGTGGCCAGGAATTCAGGAGACATTTCTCTTATTTCCAGACTTTTAAAGTCTTGGTTGTTGGGATGATCTTGATGCCTCCTTAAATGTCACTAAACAAGTTCAGTTTGTCTTAATAAAATGTAGATCATCTGCTCTAAACAAACAAAACTTACCACTTCAACTAAAGGAGAATGTCCACACTGCTCGTGGAGTGAAGTAGTTCTGATTTCACCCAACAGACATGTGATATACATGTGATGTGCACACTATCCAAGTCATTAGTGCTATATCAGTTATGAATCTAAAATAACACAATTACTGCTCATATCTTTAACAGTGAAAGCAGAGATAAGTAGCTGCATTTGAATGATGCTCCTTAATAAGCACAGTAAATGATCTGCAAAGTTAAATATCATAATTTAATTCTACTTTTATTAATTCAAGAATCAAAAATGCTTCACTGATTTATGTTCTAAATAGCAATGAATTTCAGCTGAATTCTGTTCATGCCAGTGTACTTATCTGAATCTCCATTAAAATATTTAAAATAAACTAATAAGCTTCTAGCAGTGCACAAAATTGAAATACAATTGGGAAAAGAAGTGAGTGTGCTGACAATCTCATGTTCTTTGTCTGAATTTAATTCCAAATAATTTACCATTCTCAGATTTTGATTCTAGCCAAATAAAGAATGTCAGTATCAAGCAATTCCTTTTTTCATTCCACGAAAAAGCATGGCTGTACTTCACAGCAGATGGTATTATAATGGATTGCTTAATTATCTCTGCAAATAATACAATATATGGAATATAAAATGGCCTCAAAAGGCAGAAGAGGATACCATTCTAGAGCGTGGAGGGAGGGGGAAGATGTTCTTGAGTAAATGTATGCAATATCTTTTAAACATTAATTAAGTCATTGAAATGTTTAACTTAATTACTTCAAAATAAGAGAAACAATTAAATATAGTCTAATCATCCATAGTGTCAAACACTGATAATTTAAGAGAGATCTTACCACCTGTTAGCAGCCATTTTACCTTATGCTGTACTCTTCTCAGAGCTCATAAGTAAATAGGGTGATCAGATGGCCCGATCTGATAGGGACAGTCCTTACATCTGGGGCTTTTTCTTATATAGCTCCTATTACCCCCCATTCCCTGTCCCGATTCTTCACACTTGCTCTCTGGTCACCCTATAAGTAAAGCTGGGTTGAAAATGTGTTTTTTTTCCATCCTGCAGAATTTTTTTAATATCAGAAAGTTTCCCATTCCATTGTAACAAACCTGAGAGCTTTTGAAATTTTTTGAGGGGGTGGGGAGAGCGGGGGAGAGAGGGAGAAACCCATCCTAGTAGAGTAGCCAACAGTCTAATCATTATGACACTCCCCTGGGTGGAAACCAATGTTCAAATTCCTGTTCTACCTGATTCAAAGCAGCGGGGATTCAACTACAGCAGGGTCTCCCAACATCCTAGGTGAACGCCCTAACAATCAGGGTATTCTATTGGCTATTGTGGAGTGGGTCTCTCTGACTAGAAATTCTACCCTGTATCAGAGAAACCCCTCCCAACTATAGTTTTGTCAAAATTGACCCTCTCTTACAAAAGATTTCAGTTTCAATGAATCACAATTTTTCAACAAAAAACTGGAATTAAAAAAGGACACTGTCTCTTACTATGTATATACAGTGCCTAGCCCAATGGGCTTCCGATCTGATTTGGGGCCTCCACACTGGGGAAAATACCTGCAGCACCATGTCTACAGACTTGGTCTTGTGCTATGGTGCTAAAAATAGCCATGTAGACATTCTCACTGGGGCTGGAGCTTGGGATCTGAAATACACATCTCTGAAGCCCAAGCAGGAATGTCTGTGCAGCTATTTTTAGCACCGTAGTGCAAGCCTGGGTCTATAGACCTGGACTCTGAGATTCACTACCCCAAGTGTTTTTTCGGAGTGTGAACGTGTACTAGGTGCAACTGTAATACAAATAATAATTATAGAAAGGGGCTCAATCAGGCTGTCGGTGCAAGGTATCCTTTTGCCTTGTACCTGACATCTTAAAGACTGGCGATAACCCAAGTGTAAAAAAATAATGTGGCATTATTCTTTGATGTATAATAGTATAACCAAGGTGGAAGGGAAATTAATCTTGATCTAGTACCTCCCTGAATATTTTAAAAAATCACTTCAAATATCTGTAAAATGTATGCAGGTAATGGAGATACCTATGAAAAGAAATTGTCAGAGTCTTTTGGGAAGTCGCACAAATATAAATGAAAGTCAAGGAACCAAATTCTGAATTTTTAATTCTTTTATTAAGAAAGGGGTCACTGATGGTCTGCTGTAGAATCAGTGATGGATGTAAGGTCCATGATCCAAACAGCTTTGCACCAGCAAGAAGAATCTTAGAGATGTGATAAATGATGATCACATTAAGAGGGGAGATGAGCTGAACAGAAAAGAAAGTGAAAGCAGCCTGTAAGACAGTGCTTCACTTATTTGTCATAGATGATGTGTGTGGGATCAGCAAAAGTTACGTGCAAAATATATCTAGCTGCTTTTAGCGTTATTTTTTTCTCACTCATACACACAATTACATTTAAAGCAACATGCAAAGAAGTTGAGAAAAAGAAAGAAGAGGCTTGAGCTGCCTTCCAAACTTTATACTGCTACTTTTTGCATATTTGAAAGTAGTTGAATAACTACATCCTCTTAAATTTTATGTAGGCCTCACTAATTTGGTCAGGTTCAGAAGTGGAAGTGCTGAAGTGTACCGGGAATATGATATCCTTGAGGTTAATGTATTTTGATACCGCCAAAAGCTGGATGTGTCTGACACCAAGCTTGTTTCAGAGATTTTTTTATCCTCTTTTTGAGCTGCATTTTTTCTGAAGTCTGAGCTTCTTGGTGTGAAATTCACAATATTGAAAGATGCTGGGGACAACTTTCTTGTATGCATACGGGTCCATTTTGCAATATAGATATGGCCTAAATATGTTTTACATAAATTACTGAGTCATGCCCCAGATTGATAACCAATAATAATCCCCCATGCTTGGGACAACTGTGTTCTATCCAGTTCCTCTGACAGTTTGATTTGTAATGCACATTCATTGGCCCATATAAGGCAGGTGCTTCCAGCATATCTACCACTCCTCCCAGTTTCGGGTAATCTGCAAACTTGTTGAAGGTGCAATCCACGCCATCCTCCAGATCATCAATGAAGATATTGAACAAAAACATCCCCAGGACTGACCCTTGGGGCACTCTGCTTGATACTGGCTTCCAACTAGACTTGGAGCCATTGGTTGCTACCTGTTCAGCCCAATGATCAAGCCAACTTTCTATCTACCTTATATTCCATTCATCCAGCCCATACTTCCTTAACTTGCTGGCAAGAATACTGTGGGAGACCGTATCAAAAGTTTTGCTTAAGTCAAGTAATAATGCATCCACTGCTTTCCCCTCATCCACAGAGCTAGTTATCATAGAATATCAGAGTTGGAAGGGACCTCAGGAGATCATCCAGTCCAATTCTATGCTCAAAGCAGGACCAATCCCCAGAAAGATTCTTGCCCCAAATCCCTAAACGGCTGCCTCAAGGATTTAACTCACAACCCTGGGTTTAGCAGGCCAATGCTCAAACCACTAAGCTATCCCTTCCCCCCTTATTACCTTGTTATAGAAGGCAATTAAGTTAGTCATGACTTGCCCTTGGTGAATCCATGCTGACTGTTCCTGATCACTTTCCTCTCTTCTAAGTGCTTCAGAACTGATTCCTTGAGGATCTGATCCATGATTTTTCTAGGGACTGAGGTGAGGCTGACTGGCCTGTAGTTCCCTGGATTCTCCTTCTTCCTTTTTTAAAGATGGGTACTACATTAGCCTTTCTCCAGTCATCTGGGACCTCCTTGACTGTCATGAGTTTTCAAACATAATGGGCAATGTCTCTGCAATCACATCTGCCAACTTTTTTAGCACCCTGGGATGCAGTGCATCCGGCCCCATGACTTGTGCTTGTCCAGCTTTTCTAAATGTTCCCTAACCACTTCTTTCTCCACAGAGGGCTGGTCACCTCCTCCCCATGTTGTGCTGCCCAGTGCAGTAGTTTGGGAGCTAACCTTGTTCGTGAAGACACGCAAAAAAGGCATTGAGTACATTAGCTTTTTTCACATCCTCTGTCACTACGTTGCCTCACTCATTCAGTAAGGGGCCACACTTTCCTTGACTTTCTTCTTGTTGCTAACATACCTGAAGAAATCACTGAGGGAGCAAAGTCTCTTCTCTTTGCTGGAGGCATGAGGATTCAGGAAGAACACAGGTACATTGATAGTCTGGTTTATGTGAAACCATGTTGGGCATGAATTTTGGATGTAGTCATAGTGAGACCTTGGCTTTCCAAAATATTGTTGAAGGAGGGTCTGCCATTACGGCCCCCCAGTTCACCTACCCCTCTAGCTGAGGTAATAGGAACAATGAGGTCAAACTTCATGGACAGAGGAAGCACTGAACAAGTCACCAGAGGTTTAAACATGACTTAGTAATGGTTAAATAAGTACTAAATTAAGATCCCATTGAGGAATTGATCTTATTACTGGTGGGAAAATTCTAAGTAATCCCTTTAAGAAGCTGGAGGTAATAGGATGAGTAAATACAGACTAGCTTTCTGCTGGAGGCTGATATGCTGATTGCCACCAGGTGACCCCATCCTGAGAGAAGACAGAGACCCATCATCTTGAGGTAAACCAAAATATCAGGAATACTGCTCTGACTGAGTTGAAGGTCGCTCCTTTGAAATATAGAGTCTGGGTTGGTGTCAGGGAAGACTTTTGCATGTTCACAGAGATTTCCAGGGATGCTAAGAGATGGAGCAGTGACGAGATCGAAGCTATGACTTTTGGATGTGTCCTGCCTACAAGAAGCCAGTTGTCTAGATAAAGGAAGATGGAGGATGAACTGCTCTATCTGAGTTGCACTTCTACTATGGAAATCACCTTCGTGAAAATGTTGGGTGCAGTTGCTAGACCAAACTGGCCTACACTGTATTGATAGGTTGGGACCTACCACAGATCTGAGGAATCTTCTGTGACAAGGGTGAATATCTATGTGAAAGTATGTGTCTTTCATATTAAGAACTGTGAGTTATGTCTTTTTCTAGGCATGGTATTATCGATGCCTGTGTAACCATGTGCAATCTTAGCTTGTGTATAAATACGTTGAGTGACCACATGTTGAGGATGGATCTCCAACTTCTTTCTTTTGGGGGACTAGACAATATTTGGAATAAATCCCCTTTTCTTGATGTTGAAGAGGTACTTGCTCTATTGGTCCTTATTGTAAGAGGGATTTTATTTCCTGAAGGAGCATCTCCTTGTGAGATTGGGCCATGAAGAGGGATAAGGAAGGGGCTTGGAGGGGTTGAGGGAAATAAACTTTAAAGTATAGCTGGAATGGATGATATCAAGAACTCATATGTCCATTGCTATTGCTCTCCAGATGTGGGAAAATTGTAGTACATTTCCACTAAATGGATCTTGGAATTGGATGCAGATGGCATCAATATTGGTTTGCAGCTCCACCATCTGCCAATAAAAGTATCTTGTACCCAGTGCATAAAGCTGAGTAATTGCAGTAGAGTTGGACAGGGCAGGGCATCTCGATTTCTGCACCTTCTGCTGTTGGCAAGGTTGGTGGTAAGAGCACTGGTGGTAGAATCTCTGTGGTCAGGGCCTTTGCTTGTAAGGTTGCTTATGGTACATTCTCTTCAGGGCTTGTGTATAAATATGCAGGGAATGGAGGGTCACTCTGGAGTATTTTAGTGAATGCAAAGATATTTGTATTCTCATTAACAAGATTGATATCATTGAAAGGCAAGTCTGGTACCTCCCCGGTGAACCCTGAAGAGTGTAGCCAAGATTCCGATTGCACTCCTGTAGCAGTCACTGTGGATCTCAATGCAGTATCCAGACAGTCGACTGCAGCTTGTATCAGGGTTCTTGCAACTAATCTGCCCTGGTCAATAAGGGTTTGAAACTGAGCCCGATCCTCCAGGAGTAACTTCACTTTATCATCCAGGGACTTAGAATAGTTCAAATAAACAAACAAAGCAAAAAAAAATACCATTAACCTCCCCCCACCCAACAACCTATACCAGGCTATCCTAGATAAATGTAATTAGACATTATAAATTGGAGGTTGGTGGAAGTAAACATCTTTCTCCCCATGAGGTCCAAATACTTGGCTTCCATATGTGCAGAGATGGCTCTTGCATGATGTTTTCTGGATCTTTCTGTGGCATATTGGACAACCAAGGCATGTGCGGTAGGATGGGAGAACAAAATCTGTGCTCCCTTAGCCATGAAAAAGTACCGCTTTTCTGCCTTTTTTGGGAAGGAGCACAGGTAGATGGCTTATGTCATACAGTTGTTGTCAGTTCCAGCATGGTCTTGTTTATTGAGAGTGCTACTCAGCTGGACACCATAGACTGTAGAACGTCCTGGATCTTGTGCTGCCAGTCCTGGACCTCTTCTAAGGGGATTTGGAACTCTTCTGCCACTCTGCATAGCAGCTCTTGAGATTGTCTGTGATTGTCTGGAGGAGACAGTGAGGCTGGACCAACTGCCTGACTGGGGAAGGAAGATTATTCCTGTCTGTAGTAGTGGTACCAGCAAATCCAGTTCATCATCTTCTTCTTCCATAGGTCTACTAGGTTCTGGTAGGCCTCTTGGAGGAGAATGGTGATAAGATTCACTGTTGGATCATATGGATTTGGGGCACTGTGAATATGGTTCACATGGCCCCTGATAAGATCAGTGTGAAGTATCAAAAGTAGGTTGTGGTGATCCCCGTGGCAGCATTGGTCCTGAGGAGCAGGTCCCCACTTGGGCACACAAGACAGGTAGCATTAGACTGACAATCCACTGTTTGGGCTGAACTTTCTTGGTGGAGGGAAAGATTGTTCTACCAATATGTCAGACTCTTCTTATGATGAAAAGGTTGGATCTATTTCCATCCCTGGTGCCGTCAGCGCAAGTGCCAAGAAGCCACTGCTAGTGGATAGGTTGGGAGATGGGCTTCTCCTTGACTTCCACTTGTGCTAAAATGTGCATGGGGAGGATTGGTCCTAGACCAAGGGAGATTGAAAGATATCTTCTGGAATGTAAGATACTGGAGCCTTTTAAGACTATAGCTCATTGCCTTTCATTAGTAGAGTTGGTGTAAAGCAACTCTTAGTAATTGGTGGCTCCTTATGGGGCTGCAACTGTACTTCTAGTGAAGGAGCTCCAACTGCGTGATCTTCATTGGTACAGATGGTTCACTGTCCCTTGGCTCCCCAGTGTTTTGTCTTAGTCTGTACTGTGGTTGGTGTCAATAACAATGCTGAAGGAGTCTTGTTCCTGTGTATTTTCTGCTCATGGCCATAGAGGACCTAAGGTCATTGCCTGACCTGGATGGATTGGAAAAGGACCCCTTCTCTTAGTAGATCTAGGAAGGGATTAGCTTTTTATGCTTAGGAGAGTACCCCTTATACTCATGGGAAGACCCAAATTAAGGGTCTTTCAGTCTAGTCATTCCTGCTGCTAAATCAGATTTCAAGCTAGGAGGTGCAATGTCATAATGACTCAGGGCCAGGGCAGGGGTTTTTCCTTGTCCAGATCTGACTGAGCCTCATGGTATGTTCCACAAAGTGCTTCCAAAGCTGAAGCTCTTACACTTGCTACTTTTAGCTGGGAAAGGAGTGGAAGGGCTGGTATACACTACAGGCAGAAATCAATATTAGATATGCAACTTCAGCTACGTGAATAATGTAGCTGAAGTTGAATATCTAAGATCGGATTACTCAACCGTCCTCACTGCGCGGGATCGATGTCCGTAGCTCCGCATGTTGATTCCACAACTCCGTTGGGGTTGGTGGAGTTCCGGAGTAGATATAAGCACGCTCGGGGATCGATATATCGCGTCTAGATGAGATGCGATATATCAATCCCCGAGCAATCGATTTTAACCCGCCAATACGGTGGGTAGTCTAGATGTAGCTGAAGATACAGCACTTAGAGAAGATATAAGCTTCTCCAAGGCAGAAAAGGTGGTGATCATCACTGACCTAATAGGAATGGGGACAGAAGACAGTTTTTGAAGCCTGGGCATAGTGTAAATCTTTTGCGAGGGCATCAAAAGATGCCCAAGCTGGGGGTTCAAACTACCTGGTAGCTAAAATTGTAAAACTAACAACAATACTATCTGCATATGAAACTTGAAAATATTTATAGAGAAATGTCAAAGAAGATCAGTTCTGGACAACAGAGATTCTGACTTTGGCCATGCAGCAGTAGAATGGAACTGGAGAGACACTGTTTTGCACTCGCAGCCCCCTCTACTCTTGACACAGAGCAGAAGGAGAGTGAGGGCACAGACATAGACCAATGACCACTTTTTACAAGAATTCCCGAGCAAAGAGAGTGCATGCATACCCACAGTGGAATACACATCAGGATCAGCACTTAAAAAACTATACTTTTCCTTTATAATAGTATAGAAGATAGCTGTGGGAACAGTTTGAAAATATTGACTATTTTGTTATGAGTCTAAGCACATTAGGGTAATGAGGAGTTAACAGGTGAGCAGCTGCTGAAAAATTACATGCCCATCTTCCTCAACCCTAGAAAAAGGAAAATTAGGGAGGCAAAATCTTCTTTGATTTAGCTTGTTTACCACATTGCACTCGCACATATACACACAAAGTTAGCCAGATACTTATTTTAAAATCAATTTTACCTAGTGCTACCTTGGTTGCTTCATAAATCATATTTTCAGAGGCATGACAACAGTTTTAGTTCTTAAAAATTACTCTTCATTAAAACATAGAATTCTCACTCCAAATCCTTATTGAACACTTCTATAAAATGTCAGTTTTTACTTTTAGAAACTATAATAGATAATCATGGTTGACATTCAAAGTTAGACAGCATTTATGAATACTTGTATTGTCTTCACAGCATTGGAACACTCCCCAGATGTTTCTTCTTCCTGCCAATGCCTTCTATTTTCATTAATTATTCTGATTTGAGTAGAAAGTTTGTGCTTTTGGGGCGGGGGGAGGGAAGCAAAGAAACAGTAGCAGTGGTTGCTGTTTTCACTGCACAGAGCACTGGAGGAATACACATTCCTTTTAATTTCAGCATATATGGAGTGAAATTCAAGTGCATATAAAATCCATCTGTAATGCTCTGACTGGAATTGAATCATGTCACATGTTTATTAATAGAACCTAAAGTTGGCACAAATTTTTCTGTAACACTCACATCAAACATGTGATAAGGGAATAGTAAAGCATAGTCAACAGCATCATTCCTGGGAGCATTAGGATGGCACAGCATGATTTGGAGGCCACTGAAAATATTTTACTCATTTATCTTTTCTTTCTTTCTGAGAATTCAGACACACAAAATGAAGGTAAAGATAATGGCTCTCTAGTTAAGGTTTTCTGTTACCAGAAAAGCTATCATGATGTGTTCATCTACTTAATATTTTACCACCATTAAACTTGTATGAGCTGGAAGGTTAGAGTTGGGACTGGATATTGTTATGCCAAAATGGTAATTAAATGTATGTTATGAATTATGGATATACAACCACTTGATATAAAGGTTTCTATAGTAAGGGTTGAAGTATTTTTTTTTAAAGCCTTTAACAAAGGACCTCATAAAGTAGACTAGAACAACTTCACCAGGATGCTTAAGGACACTGGGTATGTTAAACCTTTGTGTCTGGATGGATATTTGTAGAGAAGTAGTCTCAATTGGACACTGAATTTGTCTGAGGGGTGTCTTATTCTGAAGAGTAGCCTGACTAAAAGACATTTACTCGTTCCTTCCTAGTCTCTGCTCAGCTAGGAGATTAAGCATGGCATGTTACTTGTTCAGAGGTGAGCGAACTGGAGGTCAGCAAGGCACACACAGGATGCTGAGGAAAGAGCAGGAAAAAAGTAGCCTTTTGGAAAATAGAGCTGCACACTGTGGAGTCTTAACTGGAGTTACTACAAGTGGAATTGCTTGTGTGCCCTTTTGCTGCTTTTTGACCTCCCTGTCCAAAGTAGACATGCTTGTATACATTGTAGAAATAAAGACAAACTATGAGAAAATACCCTGAAATCTGTGTGGCTAACTTCTCTTCCAATAGAAAACTTACCTACTGTAGAGCTCTCAGATCTGCTGCCACTGAGCAAGGAGGCAACAAAATATTGTTCCTGAAGTAGTGTAACTGCAACTCCTTTCTTGCCCCTTATGTCTTAAAGCCTGCCATTTCAGACACAAATCCCACTTATCCTACAAACTGGAAATCCTCTAATAATAAAAGCATGAGAATATGTAGATTGTTCATAGCAAGGAAATTCTGAAACTTGCTTCTCCTCCATTTCTATAACCCAGCAAATATTTCAGTGAAAAGTATTAGAAATATTAAAATGAATTAAAGTTATGGTGAAGTGGCCACCAGAGAGTCTAACAATGCATTGGACAATTTGGCTCTGGAACTTGCATGAAACACCACACACACACAGTTAGTGCTCCATTCAGCCATTAGGCTTACCTTCTTTTTTGTGCAAAGTTTATCTGAATGCTTCAGCAAGATGCAGCAGACAGACTGCTAAATTCAGTGATTGCTCAAACAGTTACTTAAAACAGAAAAGAAGAAAAATAGCAAGCAGCCCGGGAGGAACACTGGAAGAGGTTTGATCTAGTTGTACAATAAACAGTATCTGTGTACTAGGGATGAAAGCAAAGATGGAAATATCAAACTGAACAGCAGAGGATCAAACATTTTCTATTTAAATATTTTGCTAAAACACAGCTCACAATGGAAATGAGAGGTGGCTTTCTGCAGCACCGGTGGCAGAGGACAAAAGGATAAAAATATTGTTGAACTTATTATTAAGGTAAATTTTGAGGAGAGTTCTGGTAGGCAAGTTTCTGTTCAGAAACTGAGGGCCCACATTTTTGCATTGGCAATTAAATTATGGGAACAAATCAGGCAGTTAGAAGTGCAGCTACTCAGATGTATATCCACAGTTCTTTGTGCAAGTCAAATTGGACCTTCATCGTACATGTAATATCATTTTCCTAAGCAGGAGGCTAGTAATATGACCTTGATGGTCTATTTTTACTCAGCATTAGGAATTGAATCCTAGAGTATGGTCCTCTCCACTCAGAAATTTTATCTCACTGGATTCCATTGAGTCTTATGGACATAGTACAACCACCCACTGCTATGACTGAATTTGCTCTTCCTGTATACTTTATCTTTTACTATTACTAATAGTTGGGTTTGCAGGTGGGTAGTGCTTTACAGCTTATCCTGGATAAGTATACGATGTAAAATGAGTAAATTTAATCTATCTGGTCTATGGGGGGATGCCAAGATAGAATTAAAATGTAAAAGCCTTCTACCCAAACTACTGCTCCCTCTAGCTTTTTGAACAATTAAAACTTCTCATTAAATATCTGGAAGCTGTTTTATTTCACACAGAACCATTCTTTGTGAAATGGGAGGCTGAGATATTATCAATATTTTTCATTTTACTAAAAACCTGGTTGTGGCATACAAAGCTTCTCAATACTCATGTTGATAAGAAAAGATGAAAAACTTCAGCAATGCTGACAATCAGTTCTGAAAAAAGGCCATTTTACAATGGGGGTGGAGGGGACTCATAGACTTTAAGATCAGAAGGGACCATTAAGATCATCTAGTCTGACCTCCTGCACAATGCAGGCCACAGAATCTCACCCACCCACTCCTGGAACAAACCCCTAACCTATGTCTGAGTTACTGTAGTCCTCAAATTGTGGTTTGAAGACCTCAAGCTGCAGAGAATCCTCCAGCAAGTGACCCATGCCCCACGCTGCAAAGGAAGGCAAAAAACCTCAAGGGCCTCTGCCTATCTGCCCTGGAGGAAAATTCCTTCTCGACCCCAAATATAGCGATCAGTTAAACCCTGAGCATGTGGGCAAAACTCACTAGGCAGCACTCAGGAAAGAATTCTCTGTAGTGACTCAGATCCCACCCCATCTAACATCCCATCACAGACCATTGGGCATATTTACCTGCTGATAATCAAAGATCACTTGCCAAATTAATTGTCAAAATTAGGTTATCCCATCATACCATCCCCTCCATAAACTTATCAAGCTTAATCTTAAAGCCAGATATGTCTTTTGCCCCCACTACTCCCCCTGGAAAGCTGTTGCAGAATTTCACTCCTCTAATGGTTAGAAACCTTTGTCTAATTTCAAGTCTAAACTTCTTAGTGTCCAGTTTATATCCATTTGTTCTTGTGTCCACATTGGTTTTAAGATTAAATAATTCCTCTCCCTCTCTAATATTTATTCCTCTGATAGATTTATAAAGAGCAATCATATCCCCCCTCCATCTTCTTTTGGTTAGGCTAAACAAGCCAAGCTCTTTGAGTCTACTTTCATAAGACAGGTTTTCCTGTCTTCGGATCATCTTAGTAGCCCTTCTCTGTACCTGTTCCAGTTTGAATTCATCCTTCTTAAACATGGGAGACCAGAACTGCACACAGTATTACAGGTGAGGTCTCACCAGTGCCTTGTATAACAGTACTAATACCTCCTTATCTTTGCTGGAAATACCTCACCTGATGCATCCTAAAACTGCATTAGCTTTTTTAATGTCCATATCACATTGGCGGCTCATAGTCATCCTGTGATCAAACTGTTTGTTTCAACTGGCTCTACTGCACTACTTACAGAAGAGTGCTCTAACAATGCAAACAGTTACACCATTTTATTGTCACTGTACAATGTCTTAAGAGTTTTTTTGTATTATGCAAATTCTTACTAAAACAATGCTGTATATATTCTAGTTATTTCATGGGACTTCATATAATACAATATTAAGAAACATAGAAAGGTAATGAGCAGCAGTATATTGCACTGTAAAAACAATAACTTTCTGACATCTATTAAAAAATCAAATGGACAGGAACCTTATAACTGGAGGAAAACAATCACTGAGAGCTATTCAACATGAAGGTAAAATCTGGAATGCAGTAATGCTGAAGGGGATTAAGGAGTAATAGACAATAGACAGGAACGTGAAATACAATAGGGCACAAAGGTAACAAAACAATTTTGTGCTGCCTATAAGAAGATATTATGTTATCAAGGATATAGTAGACACCTTTATATGGCACTGGGGCAACATAGTCTGTAATGTGTTCAATTCTGGCACCATATTACCAAAAAGATATTGACAAATCAAAGGGAGTTAAGAGGAAAGCAACAAAAATAGATAGAGGACAGAGTAAAAGTTAAATGTGTGTAACTTGGCACATCTGTGAACAAGGGGTACATAACAACAGGATACACATAACTGAAGGACATAACAGTCAGAGCCAGATCCAACACCCTTGGTCATGGTCCATAAACAGTTCCATTGATTTCAATTAGGCAATCAAAGAATAACAGAGCACTAAATGCAAGTAGCAGAATTTAGACACCAAGAAGGAAAGATGTGGCTGAGGATAAGAAAGAGGATAAGAGTAAGAGGGCGAATGAAAGACAGAAAATTTAACAGAATGTTGGGGAAAGTTTTCAGTGGCAGTCACTCACAGAAATTGCACCCCCACTGCTTCAGACATTTAACAATTAGACTGGATCAAACACTAGTAAACAATGCTGCAACTGCACAGAGTTCGAGTAGATGGCCTCATATTGGTAGGTCTTTCCCAACTTCAGTGTCTACAGATTCTACAGTATGTCAAAAAAAAACTGCCTCTTCACTTCCTGGACTTATGTTTGAGGGAAAATGTCATCAGAAATCCAGAGTAACTTGGGTTTTTGGGTAAGTCATACAAAAAATATGTAAGCATGATCCATCATCTTTTTTCCTCCTGACATTCTTGATATGCTCTTTCACACAAAACATAGCACTACAATAATAGAAAGGAGAGGCAGAAAACTTAATCATGTTCACCTTCAGATGGCAGGACATAAGATATACAGGTGATATATTAGTTATCAGGATCCATTTTCAAATGGCAATAAAAGCAAGGGCTCCTTCTCTTCATTGTGAAGGACATCATGAAATCAACTATTTAATTAATAAATCTTTCTTCAGCACTTTTTCCATGCAAATAGGCTTAAAATATTCTTCCATTAGGGACATTTTTGTTAAGAAACACAAAATTAACATGCTTCTTTCTAGCAGTACCTACATGGTTATCAAGTTTCTAGAGTGCTGTATAACAAGCCTGCAGTAGTATCTACAGCTGTTTAAATAATGGCTAGGATAGAAGTGAGACAAGAAACATTTTGACTGGTCTTGTAAAAGTCATTGCTCTTGTATTTGCATAAAATATTTCACTGTGATAAAATACTGGGTTTTCTCCCTGGTGGCCTAGAGTCCAATGGAATTGCAAAACACCTCCCACTAATCACCGATAAAGTTTAATTATTTAGAGTACAGCCTGGTGGGTATATTTCAGGCCAGAACAGCCAATAAACGTTACTGGATGTATACAGAATAGTATAGTACCATCTGGGTTTCCATTATGCCTGAAAGTGTATTACAGAAACTTTTACATATGTTGCTTCAGAGCGAGACACAGTGATGACTGTTCATTTTTCTCACTCTTAGGCCTAGTCTACACTAGAAAATTAGGTTGGCACAAATACATTGCTCAGGGGTGTGAAAAATTCACATCCCTGAGCGGCACAGATAAGCAGACCTAAGTCATTGTGAAAACAGTTAGGTCAACCAAAGAATTCTTCTGTTGCCCTAGCTACTGCCTCTTGGGGAGGTGGATGAACTACATCAACAAGACGGCCCCTTCTATTGACATAGGTAGTGTCTATAATGAAGTGCTACAGTGGTGCAGATGTGCTGCAGGAGCGTTTTCAGTGTAGACCAACCCTTACTATCACTTACATGACACATTGCAAGATATTATATTTATATTACAGTAGCCCCTTGTCCAGGCTGATTCCCCATTCTGGCACTTTGAGCGCAGAAGGTGGGAGCCCACAAGGATTCTAAAAAATAATACTGGCCACTCCAGGCTTGTATTGAACTCCCAAGGTTACAGTTTCTCTCTGACCTTGGATGAGTAGATGCTGCCACCACCCAAGTGCAAAAAAAACCTTTGAAACCAGAAAGGCACACTTGGGAATTCCTTCCTGTGGGGTACCCTCAAGCCCTTTCACCCACCTTCTGGGGAAGAGCTGAGACAGAAAAACAAAGGAAATTAGCTGTTGCCACCAGCTAATTTAACAACATATGCACAAACCTCTTAGGACACCAAAAATCCAATCCTGTTCTTAAAAAAAGTAAATTTTATTAAAAACAAAAAGAAAGAAAATACATCTGGAACTTGGGCTTGTGCTAAATTTTAAAAGAGTAATTCCAAAAATTAAGCACCCAAAATAGCTTTCTTAGGAGTTCAGTTCAAAGGTTAGAAGCAAACAAAAGCATCTGGGGTTAGCACAGAGGAATCCACTTGCCATAGAAAATAAACAGAAATAACTCTAATCGCATCTTTCTAAATAGTCCTGATCTAATTACACATTTGGGGGTTCCAAATAAGTAGTTCTAGATATGATCTGATGATCTATGATCATACCTGACTTAAATCTTCTCATAGCATAACTGCTCCCTGTTCCCCTGAAGAACCACAACACACAAAGGGAAGTTTTTTTTCTAATTTTAAAAAGTTCTAGCCCTTCCATTGGTTCTTTTGGTCAGGTGCTCCCCTCCTTTCCTTTTACCTGTGGGTTTGCTAACTCTTTACATGTACAGCAAGTAGAAAACCACCACCAAGAGGGATTCCATAGCCAACTCGCTGGCTGGGTGTCCACAAAAGAGAGCTATCCCCCCTCTCATTTATCACACCCCTAAAAGCAACCGTCAGGATCAAGGCTCCACTGTTCTAGCACTGTGCAGAACAGGAAGAAACTGTGTTCCCAAGAGCTTACAGCCTACACAGATGACAGACAAGGGATAGAAGAGGAAACACTCCACAGAAATGAAGTGATTATCCCAAGATCAGACAACAGGTCAGTGGCAGAGCAGGAATAGAACCTGGGTGCCCCAAGGCCATGACTTTTGAGCAAACTGCATCTCCCAGTGTTATGTTTAAATTATGGTTTAATGTTTAACTGTTTTCTGTTCAGAGAGTTTTAAAGGGGCCAAAGTGATTTAGGAACTGAATTCCTATTAAAATCAATGGCACTTGTGCACCTAAGTCACTTAGGATCTGATTTGAAAAAGTATTAAGCTATTAATACAACATAGTGAGCCCCAGTAGGTAATCTTATAGTTGTCACTAAGCTAGCAGTCAGTCAGAACTCCCTTTGATAGAATAATCATGTGAGACCAGTTGAAAAGGGTCTTATTTTGACTATCAAATACTCAAAGAAGTGTTCATGAATCAGCTACAGGCTAGTAATTATTTCATAGATACTCCATGCCAAATAGTTTTGAACAGATATTGAAGAAAATCTCCTCAGGGCCAATTCACGAGTAGGAAAAGAGACAAATTTCTCTGAATAAATTAATTACAAAAAACAGTAAAACAAAATTTGCAAGAGATATTTTACAGGATAGAAAGGGAGATGGTTATCACTCCCAAAGGCTAGCCATATAGGAGGAAAAAATCGTAAAATATTAATTTGGCTAATTCTGTTAGGTCTGATAAACATTTCCAAGTTAGGGCTGATAAACATTTCCAAGTTTGAGTAAAGGATATTATTGAGGGTTTTTTTCTGCAGCTATTTTCCCATACTTATGAATTAGGATTATTTTTTATGAGATGATCATGTACATTTTTTATCTAGAAACTTTAGAAATATTTATATATCTGTCTCTTTTTCCTGGAAAGATCTTTAAAAGAAAGTATTGGCAAGATAGTGGGTGTGAATAAGAGTGCATGAGTCATGTTCCCATGACAGAAAAATTGCTTTAAATTGCTCACTCTCTCACATCTGCTTGCATGTATGCAACTAGCTCAGACATACTCAGTATAATAACTCCCTTCCTCACTCTGAGCTAAACACAATGAGGAAGAATCATGAGAACAGTCTTGACTGTCATGATGAGGACCATGGAAGTAGAATTTTTAAAAACAAAATTTCAATGTTAATATGTCATGCTATTTATTCTGAAACATTCCCATACAAATAAAACAAGTCTGTGGACCCAATACCTTCTTATGATATAGCCAGTTTACACCATTTGGGCTGTGTAAAGGGGCTGTAGAATATCCCTTTCATAGAGGATTGAATGGACAGTGTAAAAGTGCATTAAGAGCTTTATGTCAGACCCTGGTGTAGGAGTTACGAGGAAGGGGGCAAGAAGAGCACAGTTGGAGCACACTGTACTCTGGCTATCCCATGTCAGCATAATGGACCACAGGAAGTAGCTCCAAGCAAGCATAAGATACAGCAACCCTGAGTTCTGATGGGGAACAAGATAAATATTTATGAAGTGCAAAGATGGCTTAAAGCCATTGTATTTCCCTCACATAAACACCATACACTTTTTTTTGTTCCCAATGCACTAAAGGATGAAGAGAATCTGACCCAGTATATTCAGTAGCCAGCAGAATCACTGAGCAAGTACTCATATGTATTCCTGAATTGGATCTTGTATCTCCCTAAAATACCATTTCATTTCAAATGAAAAATAGGAGTAAGTGATAAGCTGCAAAGAGGCAGGAGCACAAAGTTCAAAAGACTATATAAGCCAATCAGGAATAAAATGAATATTTTTTATGTAGCCAACAGGATCAGGGCTTGCATCAGGTTAGATCTGAAATAAGACTGCTTTAGACAAGCAAAATCACAATCTTTGAGCTCTCTGTAAAATATGAAAGTATGGGTAATATTTGACTCTCAGCAGAGGTAATAAAATCACCACCTTCCTTCACGTTGAGTCCTAATTTTTTATGCAGACAAACAGTCAGCACAGGATATATTAGCAGTGATCTCTTATATACTTTTAAAATGAAAGTTATACACAAGAAAGGAGCACGCTATTATCAGACACAGCCAGTGCCAAAAAACAGATCTGCTGTTTACTTGACAGTTTGAAGAGGATCCTATAAACCTGACCTTAACAAATAGTTTGACTTTTACTACTTCTTCACTTTACTTAAATGACTTCATCTTTCTTCAGTGACTAAAAGGCACAATGTTGGCTTGGTAACAGTCTCCAAACTGCAAAACCGAAGCTACTGAAGATGTAATCCTTCTCCCTTGTCTTGGTTTTTTGTTTTTTTTGTTTTGTTTTTTAATTCTTCTTTCCCTCTGTATATGTAACTTTCTGTTCTATTTGTATATCTATATGAAGGAAGGGAAATGGCTTTTGTGATTATTTTATACCATTTAGGAGTGAAATTTCAAGTGTAAAAAAAATAATGAAACATCCCAGATGTTTTTATAGAATCTAAAGCTACTCCAATCTTCCTCTTGAGTCTTAAAGGGGAGAAGAGACATAAAGAAGGTTCTCAAAATAGATTCTTTAATATAGTCTTTAAAATGGCTATCTAGATATCTGTCTTAGGTGTTTATATGACCCACATTACAGTATCTGAGCACCTCTCAATCATTAGTATACTTATTCTCACATCACCCCTGTCAGTAAAAAAGTGTTAGTATCCCTACTTTACAGATGGGGAACTGAGGCACAAAGAGGCTAAGTGACTTGCCAGAGGTCACACAGGAAATCTGTGGGACAGCAGGATATTAAACCCAGGTCTTCCAACTCCTAAGCAGTATTTTTCATTAGTTGAAGTAAAGGATAGTGATTTATCCATTTATGTTGGTTCTGTCTTCTAATCTTGCACTGAACCAGTGGCGTAGCCAGGATCTAAGAGCCGGGGGAGCAAACATAAAAAAGGCACCCCCCCCTTGGCTCCTCCGCCAGCCACTCCACGCACCCCCCCCACCCAACTCCTCCGGCCACGCTGCACTCCCTCTTGCTCCTCCGGCCAAGCCCCCACCATGGCTTCTTCAGCCCTGCCGTGCCACCCCCATAGCCCCCCCCATGGCTCCTCCAGCCATGCCGGCCAAGCTGAATTCTCCATTTTTGGATAGAGTGGCTGGTGCTGGGCACAGGTGGAGAGGCGGCAGATGGCTCTTGCTCCCATTCCCAGGCCGGGCACACACCAGCTGAGAAGCCAAGTTCCAGTCAGAGCATGAGAGGAGCCTGTGAGGCGGCTGATACCCAGCCGCCTGCATGGGGTCTGTTTTGGCCTCCCCTCTGTGCCGCTACGGTGCCGAGCACCCTCCTCACCGGGCCCCACAGACGGGGGGGGAGGGGGGGGAGGCTGAATGTTCCAGAGCCCGGTGGGGTTCTAGAATGCTGGACTGCAGCCCAGGGTGCTCTCCAGGCCAAAGGGGAGGGACTCAGTCTCTTCCCCAACTGGGGAGGGTGCGGAGTCCCGCTGGGTCTCCATGGTCTCCTTCGAGCTTGAGGAGGCAGCGGCAGCTCAGTGGAGCTGGTAGTCCGGGTAGGGGTTGCTGAACGTCTGCTCCTCCATCTCCGCCTCGCCACCCAGCTGCAGCTTCATTCACTTGGACATGCTCTCTCCCATGGCAGCCTGCCCCCAGCCCATCCCCTGCTGCACGGCGAGCCGCCGGGGACATGCGCCCTCCCCAAGAGCAGCAACGCGCTCCCTGCTGCAGCGGCAGTACTATGCCAAATGCTGGGGCAAAAGCCGACACTAGCACTGGGGAAAACGCGCCCTGCCCTGATAATAAAGTGGTGGGGCTGCTCCCCCAAGGCTCCTCTGGCCGCGCTGTGGCCATGCTGCACCCCTCCCCCACTCCTCCGGCCGCACCACCATCCTCATGGCTCCTCCGATCATGCTGCACCCCCTCCCATGGCTCCTCCATCCGTGCTGCCCCCCCTTGCCTGCAGGAGCTCAGCGCCAGCCCAGCAGGCCAAGCTTCAGAGCAGAGTGTGGGCCCCACCCGCTGGCGCCATGGTAACCCCTAACTAAGGCGTTGCTTTTGGAAAAGGTGCTGAGGGGAAGCGGCTGCTTCTCCTGCACCCCCCCTAGCTACACTATTGCACTGAACATGATGCGACCTGGGTCAAGTCACAAACTCTGCCTTAGTTTCCTTAAATGTAAAACTGGACTAAATATTCCCCTATCTCGCTTATGTGTTGGAGGATTAATTTCAATTTGTAAAATAGTCTGAAAATGTAAATGATCTATACAACTGACACATAATTTTGTTTGAAAGTAGGTTGGTGAAGTCAGTGAATGTAGATCCATATATGGCAGATGTTGACCTGTGGAGGTCATGTGACTGGAACCAGAAAATACAGTGTGTTTCTTATCATACAAAAAAACTACACTCAGAGAAATTAAACATTATTTCCTGGCCCCTCATAACATGACTTGTGAGGTCTCTAAAGTCAATATACTAGTCATGTGACAGGGGCCTGTATTCACAAATTCCAAGGACTATTGTTACATTTCATATAAAACATTATTGCTACCTATCCACCCGAGATGAAAACATACCTTTTTTTTTTAAAAAAAGGAGCTGCATAGTATTTATGGACATTTAAATTTAAATGTATACATGTCATAAACAGATAGTTAAGGGTTAATGTCTCTTTTACCTGTAAAGGGTTAACAAACAGAGGACCAATCAGGAGACAAGATACTTTCAAATCTCAGTAGAGGGAAGCCTTTGTTTGTGTTTTTTGGATTTTGCTTTGTTCTCTTTGGGTCCTGAAAGGGACTAGACATGCAACCAGGTTTCTTGCCAATCTCCCTGCTACAGTCTCTTATATATTCAGAATAATGAGTATTAAGTAGGAAAGGCGGTTAGTCTTTTGATTGTTTTCTGTATTCGCAAATGTGTAGCTTGCTGGAAGTATTTTAAATTGTATTTTGCTGGGGGGGGGGCTTCTCTCTAGTGTCTATAAGCTGAAAGACCCTGTAACTTTTACCATCTAAATTAGAGATAACTTTTACTTTTTTTCTTTCTTTTTATTAAAAGTTTTGCTTCTTAAGACCTGTTTGATTTTTTCCCCTTGTTGAGGCTCAAGGGAATTGAGTCTGTACTTAACAGGGAAGGAGAAGGGAGGGGAGAAGGGTGGAATCCCTTTGTTTTAGATTCACGGAGCTTGAATCTGACTATCTCTCCAGGATAGCCCAGGGAGGGAAAGCCTGAGAAGGAGAGAGAAGGGGGAGAATAAAATCTGATTTCTCTGTGTTGTGATTCAAGGAGTTTGAATCACGGTGATCTCCTAGTGTACCCAGGGCGGGAAAGATCTGGGAGGAAGAAAGGAGAAGGAGGGGAAATGGTTTATTCCCCTTTGTTGTAAGACTCAAGGAATTTGGGCCTTGGAGTCCCCAGGGAAGGTTTTTGGGGGGGACCAGAGTGCCCCAAAATACTATAATTTTTTGGGTGGTGGCAGTGTATCAGATCTAAGCAGGTAATTAAGCTTAGAAAAATTCATGCTGGTACCCCAACTTTTGGACCCTAAGGTTCAGATTGGGGATAGTATACCATGACATGGTGGCAGTGTGTGGGAAAGATGGAATCCAAAAGCCAGTGAGATTATTATTTTTCTTTTCTCTTTGCTAGCTGTTTGTAAGCAGGAGAGAGGGTTTTAAAACTACAACCAGAGAAATTTTTTTTTCCTTGCTCCTTTCTGGTTGTTCAGAGAGACTGCCTGAGGGCACACACATTAAGGTTTAACAAGGGTCTTTTGTTAAACAAAGCAGGCTTAAGTGGTCAGCAACAGACTCTAGCAAAGCACATCTGCAAATGAAAGGGTTTTTTATTTCTTTTTACTTTACTGTGAAAGACTAGGGAAAAAAGTTAGAAAGGCACTGTTGCTAGGCAACCTCAAGGAGGCAACAGAGAAGCAGCAGTTCAGGCAATAAACACCAGAGGGCGCCCAAGACAAGAAATCAGAAACCATGAGTACCAAGGACGCCCTGAAGAAGGACTGGGCAAGGCTACAAGCCATAGAGAAAGACAACGAACATAAGAGACGGATGGAACTCATTAATGTAGAAATAGCCAAGGAAGAGACGGCCTACAAAAGAGAACAAGGAGCCAAAGAGGAAGCCCACAGAAAAGAACAAGAAGCAAAAGATGCAGACCACCGAAGACAGATGGAACTCCAGAGGGAGGCCCAGCAGCAGGCCCTGGCATTAGAACAGGCTAAGCAACAGAACACAGCCAATCCTAACAACACTTCGCCAGTTGTTGTTCCACATCCCAAAAAATTTCCCACCTACAAGGCAGGTAATGACACTGAAGCCTTCTTAGAAAATTTTGAAAGGATCTGCCATGGATACAGCATCTCTGAAAACCAGTACATGATAGAGCTGAGGCCACTGCTCAGTGGACCCTTAGCAGAGGTGGCAGCTGAAATGCCTAAGGAGAATATGAATGATTATAAACCTTTTCAAACAAAGGCCAGAATCAGAATGGGAATAACACCTGAGCATGCCCGTCAGTGGTTCAGAACCCTAAGATGGAAACCAGATGTGTCATTCCCCTGACACGCCTACCACATTGCAAAGAATTATGAGGCCTGGATATCAGGAACAAAGGTTAACAATATGGACGGGCTGCACCTCCTAATACAAATGGAGCAGTTCTTAGAGGGTGTTCCTGAGGAAATAGAAAGGTACATCCTAGATGGGAAACCCAAAACAGTAACCGAGGCGGGGGAGATTGGAGCCAGATGGATGGAAGTAACAGAAAAGAAAAAAGCTACTGTCAAGGGGAGCGAATCCCCAGGGGGCACACCGACAATAAACCCTACAACCGAGGGCAGCACAAGACCGCACTGACAACCCAAGGAAAGCCACAGATGCCCTATTCTCCCCCCTCACCAGTCTCCAGTAACCCACCTCGGCCCAATGACCAGTCAGCTGGAAGATGCTTTAAGTGTAATGAACTGGGACATATCAAGGCCAACTGCCCAAAGAACCCCAACTGAGTGCAAGTCGTTACACCACCATCACACCAAAGATCCCCAGGCCCAGATGCCTCTCAAATACCCTTGGAGCAAAGGGAAAGTTTGAGAGTGGGCGGAAAGAAGGTTACCGCATGGAGAGACACGGGGGCACAAGTGTCAGCTATCCACCAATCCTTAGTGGACCCCAAATTCATCAACCCAAAGGCCCAAGTGACAATCTACCCCTTCATGTCAAAAGCTGTAGACTTACCTACAGCTAAACTGCCTGTCCAGTACAAAGGCTGGTCAGGAATGTGGACTTTTGCAGTCTATGACAATTATCCTATCCCCATGCTGCTTGGGGAAGACTTGGCCAACCAGGTGAAGTGGGCCAAGAGAGTGGGAATGGTTACACGGAGCCAAACCAGACAAGTTTCCAGACCCATTCCTGTTCCTGAGCCATCCACAGGGGCCCCATCTGTGTTAGCAGAGACCCAAACAGAGGTAGTGGACCCGGATCCCCTACCAATGACTGAAACAGCCACAGTGCCTCCAGTCCCAGACCAGGAACTGGAAAAGCAAACAGCACCAGAACCGTTGCCAGCACTGACACCAGCGCTTGCAAACCCATCTACAATCCCAACGCCAGAGGGTGCCAGCGAGCCCAAACTGGCAGAAGCAGAAGACAATCACACCCAAGAGGCTCAGCCAGAGCCTGAAATACCACCTGGTGCACCAGCAGAGAGCGGCTCACCAGCAACGAAAACAACCCCAAAACAACCTACATCGCTTCCAGAGGGACCAAGCACAAGTCCACAATCTAACAAAGAACTGGTGTTTCCAGCTTCAAGGGAACAGTTCCAGACTGAGCAGGAAGCAGATGACAGCCTTCAGAAAGCTTGGGCGGCGGCACGGAGCACCCCACCGCCTCTCAGCTCTTCTAATCGATTCCGATTTATTGTAGAACAGGGACTTTTATACAAGGAGACTCTTTCTGGTGGACACCAGGAAGACTGGCATCCGCAAAAACAGTTGGTGGTTCCAACTAAGTACCAGGGAAAGCTCTTAAGCTTAGCCCATGATCATCCCAGTGGCCATGCTGGGGTGAACAGAACCAAAGACAGGTTGGGAAAGTCCTTCCATTGGGAGGGGATGGGCAAGGACGTTGCCAAGTATGTCCAGTCTTGTGAGTGTGCCAAAGAGTGGGGAAGCCCCAAGACCAGGTCAAGGCCCCTCTCCAGCCACTCCCCATATTGAGGTCCCATTTCAGCAAGTAGCTGTGGATATTCTGGGTCCTTTCCCAAAAAAGACACCCAGAGGAAAGCAGAATATACTGACTTTCGTGGACTTTGCTACCCGATGGCCGGAAGCAGTAGCTCTAGGCAACACCGGGGCTAAAGCTGTATGCCAGGCCCTAACAGACATTTTTGCCTGGGTAGGTTGGCCCTCCGATAGCCTTACAGATTCAGGATCTAATTTCCTGGCAGGAACCATGAAAGAACTGTTGGAAACTCATGGGGTGCATCACTTGGTTGCCACCCCTTACCACCATCAAACCAATGGCCTGGTCGAAAGGTTTAATGGAACTTTGGGGGCCATGATACGTAAATTCATCAATGAACACTCCAATGACTGGGACCTAGTGTTGCAGCAGCTGCTTTTTGCCTACAGGGCTGTACCACATCCCAGTTTAGGGTTCTCACCATTTGAGCTTGTGTACAGCCACAAGGTTAAAGGGCCATTACAGTTGGTGAAGCAGCAATGGGAGGGGTTTACACCCTCTCCAGGAACTAACATTCTGGACTTTGTAAGCAACCTACAAAACACCCTCCGACACTCTTTAGCCCTTGCTAAAGAAAACCTAAAGGATGTTCAAAAAGAACAAAAGGCCTGGTATGATAGACATACCAAAGAGCGTTCTTTCAAGGTAGGAGACCAGGTTATGGTCTTAAAGGCACAACAGGCCCATAAGATGGAAGCATCATGGGAAGGGCCATTCATGGTCCAGGAGTGCCTGGGAGCTGTTAACTACCTCATAGCATTTCCCAATTCCTCCCTAAAGCCCAGAGTATACCATGTTAATTCTCTCAAGCCCTTTTATTCCAGAGACTTACAGGTTTGTCAGTTTACAGCCCAGGGAGGAGATGACGCAGAGTGGCCTGAAGGTGTCTACTACGAAGGAAAAAGTGACGGTAGCGTTGAAGAGGTGAACCTCTCCACCACCCTGGAACGTCTGCAACGGCAACAAATCAGGGAGTTGTGCACTAGCTTCGCCCCATTGTTCTCAGCCACCCCAGGACGGACTGAACGGGCATACCACTCCATTGACACAGGTAATGCTCACCCATTAGAACCCCATCCTACCGAGAGTCTCCTCATGCCCAAGCTGCTATAGAATGGGAGATCCAAAACATGCTACAGATGGGTATAATCTGCTCATCTACCAGAGCATGGGCATCTCCAGTGGTTCTGGTACCCAAACCAGATGGGGAAATACGCTTTTGCGTGGACTACCATAAGCTAAATGCGGTAACTCATCCAGACAACTATCCAATGCCACGCACCGATGAGTTATTGGAGAAGTTGGGACATGCCTAATTCATATCTACAGTAGACTTAACCAAGGGGTACTGGCAAGTACCGCTAGACAAACCTGCCAAAGAGAGGTCAGCATTCATCACCCATGCAGAGGTGTATGAATTTAATGTGCTTCCTTTCAGGCTGCGAAATGCACCCGCCACCTTCCAGGGGCTGGTAGATGGTCTACTAGCAGGACTGGGCGAATATGCAGTTGCCTACCTCGATGATGTGGCCATTTTTTCTGACTCCTGGCCTGAACACCTGGAAAAGGTCTTTGAGCACATCAGGCAGGCAGGACTAACTGTTAAGGCCAAAAAGTGTCAATAGGCCAAAACAGAGTGACTTATCTGGGACACCAAGTGGGTCAAGGAACCATAAACCCCCTACAGGCCAAGGTGGATGCTATCCAAAAGTGACCTGTCCCAAAGTCAAAGAAACAGGTCCAATCCTTCTTAGGCTTGGCCGGGTATTACAGGCGATTTGTACCACACTACAGCCAAATCACTGCCCCACTGACCGACCTGACCAAAAAGACCCAGCCAAATGCAGTTAAGTGGACTGATGAGTGTCAGAAGGCCTTTACCCAGCTTAAGGTGGCGCTCATGTCTGACCCTGTGCTAAGGGCCCCGGACTTTGACAAACCATTCCTAGTAACCACAGATGCATCTGAGCTTGGTATAGGAGCAGTTCTCATGAAGGAAGGACCGGATCACAACTTCCATCCTGTCGTGTTTCTCAGCAAGAAACTGTCTGAGAAGGAAAGTCACTGGTCAGTCAGTGAAAAGGAATGCTACGCCATTGTGTACGCCCTGGAAAAGCTACGCCCATACGTTTGGGGATGGCGGTTCCAGCTACAAACCAACCATGCTGCGCTAAAGTGGCTTCATACTGCCAAGGGAAACAACAAAAAACTGCTTCCATGGAGTTTAGCTCTCCAAGATTTTGATTTTGAAATTCAACACATTTCAGGAGCTTCAACAAAGTAGCTGATGCACTCTCTCGTGAAAATTTCCCAGAATCCACTGGTTAAAATATGTCCTTAAAATGTAGGAAGTCTTGTAGTTTACATACTTAGTAGTATATGTAAAGGTGCATGTGTTGTATTAATCTGTTGATTCTAAAGTTCTAGGAAGAAATCACCGCCAGTGAGGTTCCCCACTGTCTGCGATTTGGGGGGCGTGTCATAAACAGATAGTTAAGGGTTAATGTCTCTTTTACCTGTAAAGGGTTAACAAACAGAGGACCAATCAAGAGACAAGATACTTTCAAATCTCAGTGGAGGGAAGCCTTTGTTTGTGTTTTTTGGGTTTTGCTTTGTTCTCTCTGGGTCCTGAAAGGGACTAGACGTGCAACCAGGTTTCTTGCCAATCTCCCTGCTACAGTCTCTTATATATTCAGAATAGTGAGTATTAAGTAGGAAAGGCGGTTATAGTCTTTTGATTGTTTTCTGTATCTGCAAATGTGTAGTTTGCTGGAAGTATTTTAAATTGTATTTTGCTGGGGGGGGAGGTTTCTCTCTAGTGTCTATAAGCTGAAAGACCCTGTAACTTTTACCATCTAAATTGCAGAGATAACTTTTACTTTTTTTCTTTCTTTTTATTAAAAGTTTTGCTTCTTAAGACCTGTTTGATTTTTTCCCCTTGTTGAGGCTCAAGGGAATTGAGTCTGTACTTAACAGGGAAGGAGAAGGGAGGGGAAAAGGGTGGAATCCCTTTGTTTTAGATTCACGGAGCTTGAATCTGACTACCTCTCCAGGATAGCCCAGGGAGGGAAAGCCTGAGAAGGAGAGAGAAGGGGGAGAATAAAATCTGATTTCTCTGTGTTGTGATTCAAGGAGTTTGAATCACGGTGATCTCCTAGTGTACCCAGGGCGGGAAAGATCTGGGAGGAAGAAAGGAGAAGGAGGGGAAATGGTTTATTCCCCTTTGTTGTAAGACTCAAGGAATTTGGGCCTTGGAGTCCCCAGGGAAGGTTTTTGGGGGGGACCAGAGTGCCCCAAAACACTATAATTTTTTGGGTGGTGGCAGTGTATCAGATCTATGCAGCTAATTAAGCTTAGAGAAATTCATGCTGGTACCTCTACTTTTGGACTCTAAGGTTCAGATTGGGGATAGTATACCATACAGTATACCATACAGCATACCATACAGTATACCATACAGCATGCTACAGTTATTTGTATTTTGGTGTGGTCTAGGAGCCTAGTTCATGGACCAGGGCCCCATTGTACTAGGTAAAATACAAACATAGGACAAAAAGACAGTCCCAACCCCAGAGACCTGACAGTCCACTTCAAAATACTACTATAACAATGGAAATCTAAGGTAGTTTAGATCATTACTGAGAAATAATATAGTAAATTTTAAAAGAAATTACCATGTTTATAAGAATTTCTGGGTAAAATTAGCACTCATGGAAGTGAAAGACTCCGTGGTAGCTTAAGGTAGTTAGAAGTAAGCATTGTATGGGGAAGTATGTTGCAAGCTCCCTCACACAGCTCTTCCTAATGTTCCTCGCTTCTGAAGTGTTACGCTTCTAGTCTTGTGCCTTATTTAAGCAAAAATTGCCAACTTGGTTTACATGTTGGGGGAAGGAATTTCATATGGGATTAGAACATGGCCATTGGTTTTCACTTGTGATAAATCTCCTGTAATAGTAGACTTTCACCTTTCGAGATGCAAAGTACTGTACATTCTCTGACCAATGTCCTTAGCAGGATTGAAAGTACCATGTTAACAAGACTCCCATGAATAAACTATTTTTCTCTATTCAATCATTATAATTTACTTTCCATTACAATTCATAGAGATTTCCTATTTTAGACAATGGAAATACTAATCTCTATTTAATCCTTTATAAAAGAACCTTAAGGCCAGGCTGCAAGCATTCCAATTACCACCATTACCATCACAACAGGAGTCTAAGAAAGCCACATTTTTCATGGAAAACAGAGTTGCAAATTTTTCTGGCCAATAAAATATGAATGTTTCTTGTCAGTGTATGACTGTTGAGTTCTCAGCCTCAGTAGACTGCAAAAGTTTGCATATGGCATAGTTAAAATGAAAAATGACTATATACTAGTCAATCAACACTGAGGGCTTAAGTTGTGCGTAAGCCTCGTGCATCTCCTCTGCACAAAGATGTATTTCAGCCTGTGACAGGTTGGACTCACCACTGGAGTGTCTCCGGCTGGTTTTCCAGGATTTAGCTCTGACCAGCTCTGGAGCACCCTTTGCAGGTGGTGTTTCACCTGTTGTTTGCTCTGCTGTGTCCTCTGTCTGTGGGAGCCCGTGTTGCTCCTGGACCACGGAGCCCTCTTCAGGGCAAGGCCCTCCAGCTGTGCCCACCTCCATTGTCTTCCATCCTTCTGTGGGAACCAGTAGTCCTTCTCCTGGCTTCTTGCCACAGTGGCAAACTAGAGCCCGTAGTCTAGCCCCTCACTCAGGGCAAGCTGCAGTCGTTTGGCTCGAGCCTCCACTCAGGTGGAGCTGCAAATAATCAATCAAGCTAGACTGTGGTTCAGAGCAGAGCAGTAAGTAAAGTCTCTCAGCTCCACGTGTACTCAGGTGGGGCTGCAAGTAATTAATGAGCCCAGGCTCTGGCGCAGAGAGGGAAGGGAAACAAAGTCATTCAGCTCCAACCTGCACTCAGGTGGGGCTGCTCACAATTAATGAGCACCCAACTCTGGTTCAGAGCTGGGCGGGAAACAAAGTCTCTCAGCTTGGGCCTGTACCCAAAGTCAGTTACCTCAGGCTTTCCTTCAGTGAGCCCGAGGGAGGGGGAGACTGTCACCCACCTCTTGGGTGGCAGGGGCGACGCAGGCCCTCCCACTCCACTGCTTCCATGCTCAGAGCCCTAAGGGTGGTGAAGGGGTCTGCCACCGTGTCAGCGGGGATCCAAGTCGCAACACACGGACTCACCCTGTGCCAGTGTTGCAACGAAACAGGGGTCTACTATCTCTGGGCCACTTCCACACTCCCCCTCCATGGGTACCTGCTGGTCCAGTGAGGTAAGGCCTTAATTGCCAGCAGAAGTTCTGCCGGGGTCAGGTCAGTCCAGGTTCCAAGCGGTCTGGACCAGTCGTCTGCACCCTGAGGGCCTGCTGCTGTCTCCCAGCGCAAGAGCTCAGGGGAAGCGTCTGACCCCTCCAGTGGCAGGGCCCCCACTGAGCTTCTGGGTCCCATCTTTATACTTCCAGCCCCATGCCTTGGCTTCTGGGGAGGAAGGGGGACAGAGCAAGGAGGTAAGACTCCACCCATGAGGGGGTGGAGCCACCCTCTTCCTCTGTATCTGGGGAGGGCCAGTCCACCTCACTACACAGCCACAGTGAGGCTAAATGGACAAATCTACATAACTGTATGTTGGTCACATGTTATTGCCAAACAAATTTAGGATGCAAATCCCAAAAGCTCTGTTGGGGCTTGATCTAAATCCTACTTAAGTTAATGGAAAGACTCCTGGTTATTTCAGTGGATTTGGATCATTCTCCAAAGGCCTGGAAAAGGAGTTTTTTTGGAAGGGCACCCTTTGTTAAGGACCAAAGTCTTCAGCTTCTCTAGTAAGTGGGCTAAAGGGCTGAGTATGTAGCCTAAAAACATTCAGCTGTCCCTCCCAGGAAGTGAAAGGCTATGCTGTGGTAAGACTCTTGGGACTACTGAATGATGGCAGTGATTTTCAGATCACTATGGCAATACAATGTCCTTGTCTTAATGAGTTGAGGCATAAAATTTTCCCCCATTCCTGCCCACTTATTCAGCTTACATGTATCTATTTACCTATTTCAGTAGTCCAGTTACAATACTCTGTAAATAAACATACATCTTTCTCTGTTTCCCCCTCTACCTTGCGAGGAATATACATATTAATAATAGATGAGCAGTTTAACGATATATGTGTAGTACCTTTTGGTGTCTTTGGAATGCTATGTTGTGTTTGGGTAGTTTGCGAACTTTGCTGTCTCCAGTGTAATAGAGTCAAGTTTCATTTCTTTTTGAAATACTGCTAGAAATGTATATTACAGTGTTAAATGCTGATTATTCAGGACTGTTCCTGAAATCCCCCATTTCAGGGATAATAGGTCAAGTGTTCAAAACTTCTCACACAAGATTGCATGTTAGGTTTGGGACATGAGCATACCTCACAATATGCATATTATACCTGATTTGAGCACACATACTCTATGGACTTGCACGTCTGGAAAAAAAATCATTCTAGTTTCATAAGGAAAATATTTTGGATTTCTGTAGAATCTCTGATCTATAAATCGCCAGAAACATTACAAACAGCAATTAAACAAGCTTCATAAACATTATTTGTGCCATATTATAGATACATGACTGAGGCAATGAATTAAGTAAGAGTTAGATTTTCAGACATACCCATTAATGATGGGTGTCAGCTTTTTGGTGGACAGATGATAGCACCTGGAGTCTAACTTCCAGAAGTGGTGAATGCCCATAGCTCCCACTGATTTCAATTGGAGTTGTGAGTACTGAAAAAGTCAGGCCTTAGGGCCTGAATTTTCAAGAATAGCCATTGAAACTAGATACCTCAGACTTGGATGTCCCTACTTAGGCAGCTACAGGCATCTGAAGGGAGGCACTCAAAATGAGCCATCTCACATTAATGAACGTCTTGAAAATGGGAGTAAAGTAATTTGTACAAGATTTTAGAGCAAGTCAGTACCCCAGCCCAATCTCCAGTTCCTAACAATGTTACCACACCCTCTGAGGATATTACATGATCTCTCCAACCGGGAAGGCATCTTTGTGAATGTTCATTTGTAGTAGTAAATTGATTATCTACCCTTTAAAGCTTTCATAGTAGGGTGATTTTGAAAACTTTAGAGCAAAAGCTACAGGTTTTGTTTTTTCGTTTTTTTTAAAGGTACCATATTTTGTCTTTCATTAGAGAAAGCAGGAGGCTGACTCACCTGGAGGGAGGTGGATATCACAAATCCTTTAATATCTAACTAAACAAATCCCTGCTATAAATATTAATTTAAAGTGATTTAATAATATATTATCTGAACTTCTCTTTTATATTTTGTCCTTATTGCAATCTACTGGATGCTACAGTGGCAGCTATTGAGAATATAGAGATAGGAGAAGTAGTTTCCCTGACAACAGAACTACAGTCTGAGGAATGAAATATAATAAAAGCTCCTAGAACATCTCCCCTGCAGCTCAGTTCTCCTCTCACTATAACACTTCAGATAGTAGCTCACACAGGTGACAAGGTATCTGTGTTCAGTCTGATTTTTTTTTATTCTAGTCACACAGAAGAGCAACAATTAGTGTTGGTGTTCCACTAATCAAGGAGCCCATATCTTTCAAATTACAATCCAAGCCTTAGAGTACAACCTGTTGCTCCAGATGTACCTCTAAAATATTTGGGGGTCAGGGGGAAGAGTGAGTCTTTTTATTTGGAGAAAGCAAGCCTAGAGAGAACTTAAAAAAAGAGAGAGAGAGAGAGAAAGTGACAGAACTGGCCCCGCCTAAATGATTTCCAGGAGATTTTTTCTTTGAAAGCTTACAAAGAGGCAGTGGTTTGAAAGGTACATCCCTTATTGTTTTGTACTCTGCCTATGTTTGAACTGCTCCACACTTTCATCTTTCACAGGAATAAGTGTAGACAGTAGGAGTTCTTCAGGGCTAGATCGGAATTGTGGGTCTTCCTTGATTCATATTTATAGGGAATAATTTGCCACCAACTTATCCAACAAATTAGGCCACATTCTGACACTGTCACTCACATTGAATAATACATTAATCTGGAAGTGGCCCAATTGGTTTCAGTAGGACTACTTCTTGAGTGAAGTACAATTCAGGCATGTGTAAATGTAGCAGAATCTGACACATCCTTTCTGCTTATGAAATGTTTGCCCAAACTTGAATGTTAATCAAAACAATTACATCAGTATGCTAGCCATTTTTGTAACATTCTGGATTGATTATGAAGGATTTGATTTTCACTCATTTATACCAAGTAAAAGAGCTGAAGCAGAATAAAAAGACCTTTAAAGCCCCACCTGTGGACAGGGGAGAATTCCCCAGTACAGGAGCTAAGGAAGAAAGCTGTAGGCTGACCTCCAAGAGCCCTCCCTCTCAGCAAACCCAGGGATAGGGAGCATGCTGAAGGTCAGGCCACAGCAAGCATTGCTACAGAGATTTTGGGCAGCTCTGCCACCTATAGGAAGCTGGGGACAAGCTGCTATAATTTAGGCAGCCCTCGAGAGCCTCCTAAAGTTACACTGTGGGCTGTTCATTCCCTTGAAGCTGGCGCTAATCAGATAGATATATAGGTAGCTTAAAACCTGCTTGTTTATCTGGTCTCTTCCTGTGAGGTCTGCGCTATACTTCTTAAACCCCAGCATAGAATCACCCTCCCTCATTTTCTATGATGTTTGATACTCCAGGTGTTATTTAGCTGTAATTGGTCCTGATCACATGGCATTGCTTATTTCCTGTGTGAAAAATTACGCATGCACTTTTAAAATTGGGATCTTGTCCATATTTATGCCTGTAACCTTGTTTTCAAGAAACATTAGTTCCAGTACAATAGGCAACTGTGTGAATGTTTGTGAAAGTAGATGCTAGAAGGACATGAATACGGTCAAAGCAAGTTTAAAAATTTGAGTAAAATATTTGCAGAAAACTGAACAGTGGTTATAATTGCATACTTCAGATTTTAAGACACAGAAATGTACACCTACAATACTATACTAAAGGTATTGCACAGCTGAGCCCTCCATGACTGACATACTATAGCTGCACAGATGGAAGACTTCTGAAGAAACAGGAAAATCTGACATTAATATTTGTCCCTATTTGCATAGCATTTCTTCATAGTTCATGAAGTACCACCAATCTACAAAAGCACCTTTAAAAGGTCTTTTGCTTAGGTACATAACCAAAATGGCTCAGATTTTCTGTTTCATATTTTGGTGTAATTCAGGAGTACCTGCAGTTATTGGCACCACTGGACTGTATAACTGATAACTGACAAAAGAATCAGGCAGACATACCAAACCTGCGAAATAACTTCAGAAATCGGGCTTGGTTTTGGCTTAACTGGCTTGTGAGTTACTTGTTGGCTAGTTTTTGGCTTGTAGCTTATTGGGCTTGTACCCTTGTTGCTTCTTTTTTTGATCAGCTCTTGGCAAGCCGGTGCAAGGAGGGAGAGAGTTAGGGGTGCACAGCAGGCCCACCAAAGTCCCAGACTGCACGCTGGGGGGAATCTAGTCATATAGCATGTGGGGGTTCTTAGGGATTGGCTTGTTTTGGTCTTGTTTTGAAATGGGATTAGCTTGATTTTTGGCTTATTGTGAAAGTCGGGGTGCTTATTTACTGCCTGAAAGTTGGCAACTGTGGAATCAGGCCCCAAGTTTACAAAATTCATGAAAACAGGGACTTTTCAGAGTTTTCGCTGTTTTTTTTTCCTTCAGGTCCTCAGGATGATAATGCCTGAAAGGCTCACTTTTGCTGGAATGCTGCCTTCCTTAAATTTTCAGCAGCTGGCATAGTAATGAGGTCATTTCTATTTAAATGAGTTGAGTTACAAGCTACTTCTGCAAGATCCTGAGCCATTTACAGCACTTTTCAAAATTCAAAAATGCAGTTCATGAATCATATAAACAAAATTTGGAGAAAGAATGAACAAATTACTTTCTTATTGAGCCTTGTGTTCCATAAATTTTCTCTCCAGCTACACATTTTGTCTTCATTACAAATAAATACTACAATAAATTAAATTAATCTGATATATCACATGTACATGACCTACTTGTGTTGAGTATTTAAAAAATTAAAAAGGTACTGCCGTTTAAGAAAAAAATTACTCCTTTGCCATTTAGCATGATATTTTACCATTTAAAAAATAGACACAGAAGTATACAGATACATAACTGAATAATTTACATGTATGTTGTTAGCTTAGCTTTTAGGCCTGCTATTGTTATGTCACAATTCTGTCCTTTACTCCTACAGGAGTTGTACATAACATTACAACAACAACAACAAAAAACACATGAAAAGAATGTTATGCTTGATGTTCAAGCAGTTGACAAGATATGCCAGATTTACAGTTGCTCGTGCTCTTTGGCCTGTTGCTGTGTCCAACCTGTGAAACATTTGAGGCAGGATTTGTGGGAAAACAAGAAAGTATTCATATAATAAAAAAAATTATAATGCACTTGCACAAGGGGACAACAAACCTGACATTTCCAAAGTTTTGAGTGCTTAGCTTCACAACCTAAACAACATTTTAATGTACCTTTTTGTATATCATGTCTTCACTTTTTAAAAAAAAAAGATAAATTATATTATGTACAACTGTAACAACCTTCCCCATCAGCAGCGTCGAAACACTTGAATTCTCAGAATAGTTGTTTACTACTTCAGCTACAGAATGACCTACACAATTTGGCAGAAGCAGAAGACTTATGCCAGTGTGAATGTGTGTGGCGGGGGAAAGGGTAGAATCCTGATACCGTGTTCTCGGTTTGGGCGTGGTGAGGGTAAACATCCCAGGAGGTGATAGTTCCTGCCCATGTGGTGCTCCAAGAAGGTGTGTGAGATACAAAAGAGCCTCATTCAGTATGTTGTCCCCCTCTCTCTCTCTCCTCCCTGCATTCACAAATTGGGGAAGCTTCTGCCCCATGTGTTGCCTCCAAAGGTGAGGTGAAGAAAGGTGCATAGAAGAAAACATGGCACAGGGTCCATATACTCAGTCCAAGAGAGAGAAGTGTCAGGGGAAGTCTAGCTAGGCTCTCTCCCTCACCCTCCCACTTCAGCTGTGATGACAGAGTCTGCTGCTACTTTGGTGGTGACAGGGCCAAGCTCTTTAAAATGTTCACTACTTTGGGCAGTCTGCCTAAGTGTTCCTGAGGATGCAAGGGAGAGATGGAAAATGGTGGTGGATTTTTTAACACTTCACAACACTGCTAACTCTGAATGAAATTTCATGGAATAAATTAAAAGCACTTACAGAGTTGGAGGCAATTCCCCCTGCAGAATATCAAAGGCCTGCTGCAAACAGTGAATGCTTTTCAAAGAAAATTCATAAGGATCCTTTTCTAATGCGGGAAAAAAAATTAGGCAACCTAAATACAGGGGCTAATAACAGCTCCTCCTATAATAAGGTGCAGTAGTGGTTTCAGCTTTGTTACATGCAGTACATGCAGAAGTATTTGTGCTATGTTTTGTCCCAGTGCAGGCAGGGCCGATGCAACCATTTAGGCAAACTAGGCAGCCGTCTAGTGGTTGGGGGCGCCTGAAAGCCCCCTCAGGCAAGGAGGTGAAGTGGAGGTGAGCTGGGTGGGGGGGCACGTACGGATAGGGTTGCTTGCAATAACAAGGGGGGGCACAGAGGGGAACCGCTCCCTGCCCCAGCTCACCTCTGCTCTGCCTCCTCCGCTAAGCACACAGCCCTGCTCTAAATCTCCTCCAATTCAAGCCGCAAGCCTGGGTGGGGAGGAGAATTAGACCAGCGCCGATGTGCTCAGTGGAGGAGGCAGAGCTGAGGTGAGCTGGGGTGGCCTACCCAGGCAGAGTTAGCTTCTGCGGGGGCAGGTCTCCCAGGCAGGATTAGCTGCTGGAGTGGGAACAGGGAAGTCTCCCCAGGCAGGGTTAGCTGCTGGGGAGTGGGTGGGAGCGGGGAAGTCTCCCCAGGCAGGGTTAGCTGCCGGGGTTAGCGGGGAAGGGGCGAAGTCTCCGCAAGCAGGGTTAGCTGCTGGTGGGGAGAGGGGTTAGCTGTCACGGTGGGGGGAGTAGCTGCTGCGGGGGGGGGGCTCCCCGGGTAGGGGGCTGAATTAGCTGCCATGGGAAGGGCGGGGTTAGCTGGGGGGGTACAAGGTGGAAGTTTTGCCTAGGGCGCGAAACTTCCTTGTACTTGCCCTGAGTGCAGGTTTGGGAGAAATTGACATGTGAGCAGGGACACAGCACAAGGTCTCCACGCTATTTAAATCCCTTTTGAGGCTTGAGTTCTTGAGTGGTGAATAGGCCTTGGGCTGGATCTTTGTACAGGGGTCAATTTCACACTTTCATATCTAAGTATGTATGATGGAAAGAGTTATTATTCTTGGTCATATACACACATTTCTGACTTTTCTAACCTATACATTAGCTCTAGCTTCAACTCATCACTGTTTGTTTCCTGCACATTATAAAGATTGGTTTTTTTACTTTTCTAATAAAATGGTGCTAAGGGAAGAACAACCAAAAATAATAAATTAAAACAAAAATACAAGTTCCAAATTCTGCTTCCAGTTATACCTGATCTACTCCATTGAGTTAACAGGTTGACATGGATGTAACAGAGTGCGGAATTTGGCCAAACTTACAACAGAAACTTATTAGTTCAAATTTTTCCATCATTGAAACATTAAGCCTCACAAAAAAGAAAAAAATATGTATAGTAGTCACTTCAGCCCACTCCTCAGTTAAGATGGAACAGCAAATGCTGCAGTGGAGTCTCATTACCAAGACTTCATTATCCTGAAAAATATATGTGGCCAAACATTTACTAGTACAGTATGAAGTACCAAACAATTATTTTTCACACAAAGAAACAAAGAACACGTGATACAATACCCTTTCTTTTTTTTTGGTGGGGGTAGGGGGTTATTATGCTTATTCAATTACTTGCTAATTCAGTAATCCTAAACAGATCTCTCGGTGGTTAGTGAGAATTAGTGAGATTCTACTGCATTGTAATGATAATGTAGCTCACTGTACATTCAAGAAGAAATTAATTAAGCAGCACTTTTAATATACTGTCAAACCCACTTATCAACTCACTTAATGAAACATTCCACTTAAATGGATAGGTTTTTTCCATGCATCAAGCTATCTTGCATTAACTTAGGCCATGTCTACATCTAAAATTTTGCAGCGCTGGTTGTTACAGCTGTATTAGTACAGCTGTATAGGGCCAGCGCTGCAGAGTGGCCACACTTACAGCAACCAGCGCTGCAAGTGGTGTTAGATGTGGCCACACTGCAGCGCTGTTGGGCGGCTTCAAGGGGGGTTTCGGGAACGAGAGCAAACCGGGAAAGGAGACCAGCTTCGCCGCGGTTTGCTCTCGCGTTCCCGGAGCCACCCTGCAAACCGCAGGGAAGGAGACCTGCTTGCTCGGGGTTCCGGGAACGAGAGAGCAAGCCGGGGAAGGAGACCAGCTTCGCCGCGGTTTGCTCTCGCGTTCCCGGAGCCACCCTGCAAACCGCAGGGAAGGAGAACCGCTTGCTCGGCGGTTCGGGGAACGAGAGAGCAAACCGGGAAAGGAGACCAGCTTCGCCGCGGTTTGCTCTCGCGTTCCCGGAGCCACCCTGCAAACCGCAGGGAAGGAGAACCGCTTGCTCGGCGGTTCGGGGAACGAGAGAGCAAACCGGGAAAGGAGACCAGCTTCGCCGCGGTTTGCTCTCGCGTTCCCGGAGCCACCCTGCAAACCGCAGGGAAGGAGAACCGCTTGCTCGGCGGTTCGGGGAACGAGAGAGCAAACCGGGAAAGGAGACCAGCTTCGCCGCGGTTTGCTCTCGCGTTCCCGGAGCCACCCTGCAAACCGCAGGGAAGGAGAACCGCTTGCTCGGCGGTTCGGGGAACGAGAGAGCAAACCGGGAAAGGAGACCAGCTTCGCCGCGGTTTGCTCTCGCGTTCCCGGAGCCACCCTGCAAACCGCAGGGAAGGAGACCTGCTTGCTCGGCGGTTCGGGGAACGAGAGCGCAAACCGGGAAAGGAGACCAGCTTCGCCGCGGTTTGCTCTCGCGTTCCCGGAGCCACCCAGCAAACCGCAGGGAAGGAGACCTGCTTGCTCGGGGTTCCGGGAACGCGAGAGCAAGCTGGGGAAGGAGACCAGCTTGATTACCAGAGGCTTCCTCCTTCCACGGAGGTCAAGAAAAGCACTGGTAAGTGTCTACATTGGATTACCAGCGCTGGATCACCAGCGCTGGATCCTCTACACCCGAGACAAAACGGGAGTACGGCCAGCGCTGCAAACAGGGAGTTGCAGCGCTGGTGATGCCCTGCAGATGTGTACACCTTCAAAGTTGCAGCGCTGTAACTCCCTCACCAGCGCTGCAACTTTCTGATGTAGACAAGCCCTTAGAGTATATGTGTGCATTTAATGTCATTTGGAAGAATATTATTTCCTCTTTAATGTCAAGAGAAAAATCAGGGGTTTCCTCCTCCAAAAAACACTTAATCTCAATCACTGCATGCAGCACAAACAGATTTTCAATTTTAAACTCGTTCTAATGTATCAATAATGTTTTCAGTCTACACATGTAGGTTTGCATGTGTAGCAACAGCATTGTTTTTATCTGCATGCAAAAAAACAAGTCAAAGTTTTAAAATATCTTTTAAGACTCAGAAAGAATGTCATCTCAAAATGTAAAAATCAAATATAATTTATATGAAGTCGTTCACTGTCACTATTTATTTGGTGGTAATGAAGCCTAGCCTCAGTTTGTTATGCCTGCTATCCCATTTGGACTGCCAGGTTAGTGTCAGAGGATCAGAGTTTGGCCAGACGACCACAAGGTACAATTGTAATATAGGGAGTAGTGACATGTCTCTGTCAATGAGAGATGCATACGTGCATGAGGATAGAATCTGGCCAAACTCAATCTTGTTGTAAGCAGGTGCAACTCAAAGGAAGTCAATGGTTCTTAGTTTTTCTCTTTCAAACCTTTGTGAAAATCACTAAAAAATAAACAGCATAAAAAAGTGAGATGAAATCTATGCAAAAGTGTTGTTTTAGGGCCTCATAGAAGAACATTCAGAAAGTAATCAAGGGATAGATCCTATCTTGGATCTGTAGAGGAGATATTAATGATGTCAAGAAACATTGGGTGTGGATGCTAAGGGCAGCATATGGCCCTAAAAAAAATACTGGGAAGATCTCAAAACCTTTTTACTCTCCCATTCTACATTATTTGACAAGGTTACTGGCCTCACTGGTTGGGGAAGCAGTAGTCATGATTTATCTTGATTTTAGTAAGACTTTTGACACAATCCCCCGTGACGTTCTCATAAGCATGCTAGGCAATATGGTCTAAATTAAACTATAAAGTGGGATCACAACTGGTTGAAAATACATACTCAAAGAAGTTATCAATGGTTTGCTGTAAATTGGGAGGACATATCTCTTGGGGTTCTGAGTCCGGCATGAGTCTGTCCTGGGTACAGTACTACTGAATATTTTCATTAGTGGCTTGGACAATAGGAAGAATGCTTATGAAATTTGGGGATGACACCAGTCTGGAAGGGGTTACAAGATTTTTTTAGAACAGGATTAGAATTTAAACTGACCTTGACAAATTAGAGAATTGGTCTGAAATCAACAAGATGAAATTCAATAATGACAAGTGTAAAGAGCTATATTTAGGAAAGAAAAATCAAATGCACAACTAGAAAATGTGGAATAACTGGCTAGGCTGTAATACTGAAGAAGAGGATATGGTGGTTATAGCGGATCACAAATTAAATAGGAGTCAATAATGTAATGCAGTTGCAAAAAATTTTAATATTATTCTGGGTCGCAATAAAAGAAATGTTGTATCTGGGACATGTGAGGTAATAGTTCCACTTTATTTAGCACTGATGAGGCCTCAGCTGGGAGCATAGAGTCCAATTCTGGATGCCACAGTTCAGAAAAGATGTGGGCAAATTGCGGAGTGTCCAGAGGACAGCAACAAAAATAATAAAAATTTAGAAATCCACCTGTGAGGAAAGGTTACAAAAACTGGGTATGTTTAGTCTTGAGAAAAGACAGTTGAAGGGGATCAGATAACAGTCTTCAAATATGTTAAGGGCTGTTATAATAAAAGTGACAGTGATCAATTGTTCTCCACTTCCACCGAAGGTAGGACAAGAATTAATGAGCTTAATCTGCAGCAAGAGATTTAGGTTAGGAAAAGCTTTCTAACCATAGGGATAGTTAAGTCTTCCAAAGGAGGACTGTGGAATCCCCATCACTGGAGATTTTTCAGAACAAGCTATACCAACACCTCCTGGGGATGGTCTAGGTTTACTTGAAGCTCAACATGAGAGAGAATGGCCTAGATGATCTCTTGGGGGCCCTTCCAGCCCTACATTTCTATGATTGTTCTCAATATTATTCCCTATCTGAACATTACATATGATTGGCAACATCATCTCTGCTCTCAAACAGCCTGGCATCCTCCCTGTGTAATAGGAGGCTCTGAGCTGTGATTAAGTTCTGGATCTGGAAACTCTTTGGGCAATTATGTCTTCATCCATCTCTGTAATGGGGTCCACTCACCTCTAAGGCAACTTGTCCTGGCTGCTCTCTGGATTAGCTCCTGTTAGGTCTGCCACACTCTTCTGCTACTTGTTCATACCTGCCACCTCTCTCTCTCTGGCTTGGCCTTCTGACCAGGTCACTATAGCCCTTCCCTTCTAGGGTATCAAAGTCCTACTGGGCAACTGTCCCAGGTAGTCTTTGGCTCCACTGCCCAGTCTGTGTCACTTTCCCCAGTGGCTGGTAGGGGAACCCAGGACCACCTATCCTGGATTCAAGTCCATGGAATGTATGTCTAGGAATTGTGGTCTGTTTTCTCCCTGACGCTGTTGCTCTTTTCCTGGACTCTTTCCCACATCTTCTGGCTCCCCACTCTCTGGGTCTACCAGTCCAAACTCCTTCCTCGCAGGGAGTAACCGCCAATTACTTAACTCCATAGCCCCCAAACACACCTCCCAGGGAATGACTGACTACGGACTACTTCCTCTACTGCCCTAATTTCCTGGCTTTATACCAGCCCCACCTATTCTTTCTCAGCAGGGCTCCATCATCAATCAGTCTTTCAAGCTCTGGCTCTTCTCCAGATGTAACCTATCAAGTTAATTAACCTAATTTAAACTATTCTGCCTTGTGTGGAGGTAAGTACCCCATCACAGTGCTATTGTAATATAAATAATAATGGAACTGAATTTCACAGCTTGGACTTCTTTCTAATTTACACATTACTAGTTGGCACTTGCAAAAAAAAATACAAAGTTTGGTAAAATTGAGATATTACAGTTATCCCTTCTATTCTTCCCTACCCTTCCACTTTCTTTATTTCTTCTCCCTCTTCCTCTTTTTCATCTTCCCTTCCAGTTGCTGTTGGTCTGCGTACAGCTGATTATCACACAGACCAAACATCAGAAAGTGGGATGCAGAGCATAAAAGTACAAGAGTTGTCATTACTCTGATGAGTATTGCTGTCCGTCTTGCCTTCAATAGTGGCACTAACCCACCACTCAGAAAAAGTGAGAACAAAGAGTAAACTTGCTTTTGTCCTAATTCAATGCTCCATCAACAATAGCTAATTTAACAGATGAGCTCTTCCACACAGAGCATCCAGATGCCTTCAACTGTGCAGTACATGCATATATTCAAGAGAGAGGACTCCAATATCTTTGTTGAAGGACTTCACATAACAGCTTGGTGACAATAGAAGGACTGTAGGGGCAATTTCAGAAGTGCATACAACTCAAGCATAGGTGCAAGTAAGGCAATTTACCATCCCACTGCCTTAACCTTGGCAGTCTGGAGACTTCGCAGCTCCTACACAGGAGCCTGGAGTGCATATCTGGTCTCCTCTTCAGCCAGCCCATAATGAGCTTTTATATGCTCTATATGCAATAGATTTTTAACCTGCATCTCTCTCCTAGAAATCCTGAGCTAAATTCTCTGCTGATGAAAATAGGTGCAGCTGTATTTACTTCAGTGCTGTTTTGTTCATTTAGGTCAGCAGAGAATTTGATGCCCTAGTTTAATAGTATTTTAAAACAATATGCTTAGCTATAAGATCAAAGTTAAAAATAGGTTTAAGGTAAACTGAAGTATCATATGAATTATTTTTAAACCTAAACTTTGCTAAAATGTTATGCACACTGTGGACAAATGATTTACCTCCTTCTTTTAGGTCCAATTACTGCTTCAGTTCCCCCCTGCCTCTGTGCTGTTTGCCACTAGCAGGTAAGGTAGTTTGGGCCTATGGCCAAACTGGAGAAAGTCTTCCCTTTCCAGGGCATATAATAATTTCACAAAATAAGAGTAGTGTAGGGCTTTCTATAACCCAGTTCCTGGAACATAAACCAGGGTGGGAGGGAATTCCTTGTCATGACTATCCTCACTTATGTTTTCAAGATCCCCTTCTTTTCCATCAACTGATAATTTTGGCCATAATTCTTCTACCCTTAATCATGCTGACCTCTACTTTATGACAAGAGTAGTCCCAATGAAGTCAGGGTTACTCTCAGAATAAAATATAAGTCATAGAATGACAGAGTCAGACCCTGAATACATTGGTTACAAATACATCCTAATAATTGAAGAAGTTGTTAAACAAAGCCAATATTAATGTCAGGGGGAGTACAGCTGTTTGTGGGTTCTCTGGATGTGCATTTATGTTTGTGTGGGTTTTTACCATGCCCCAATACCCTAATTCACCCTTTCTTCCTACCATTCACACATGCTTTGACCAGATTGCATTAAAGTGTGAGTGTGGTCGGAGAGCCAGCGCTGGGAGAGCTCTCACCTTACGGGTGTAGCTTGCAGCACTGGGAGCCGTGCTCCCAGTGCTGCGGCACTGATTACACTGAGGCTTTACAGCGCTGTATCTTGCAGCGCTCAGGGGGGTGTTTTTTCACACCCCTGAGCGCGAAAGTTAAAGAGCTGTAAAGTGCCAGTGTAGCCAAGGCCTTAAAAACACAGGAAAGTGAGTAGGAGCAAATAAGCACATTAAAAAGGCTTTTGGATGACTAACAGTCTCCCATTGTTAAAAAACTGTAATGTGTGAATGAGCTATCTTAGGTTATTCAGTTGTAAAAAGAGAACTAAAGGATTCACATAAGGTTTTATTTTAAGGTATAACAACTGGAAATTTATTTGACTGCTCAGGTAGAACTCTAATACTATTTTCAATTTCTTTTATATCACAAGTTCTCTATGCATTTGAGCTGAAGAGCATCCACAAGTATCATACAGATATGAAACTGGGATACCGCTTCTAAGTATGTAATTATGATTTATCGTCCAAATGGTTTCACAATTATTTGATATTGAAAAAGTTTGTTTATTATCATTCCTCATGAGATTCAATATTTCTCAATGACTTTCCTGAATTTCTTCAAACGGGTGTGTGTGTGGCGGGGGAGGAGAACCAATGTGAATATTACACAAATGATCTTTTATTTCTCTGACAAAGTACTTGGCATTGTGTATATCACATCAAGATTCAAAAAAAGTCCAATGGCTGTGACAATATTTTCACAGTTGAGAGCACAGTGTTTCAATAGCAACAATTCATATCAGCTGAGAGTGGATACTCATTTTTCCTAATATACTCAAAGGTCATGTAGTAATTCTGCTGGAGTAAACAGAGACGGATCTAGATAGATGGACAGATAAAAATGTCATGCTGCCACAGCTACAAGATTAATCAATACAGATTATTTTGTATGATTCAGAGTAACAGTTGATGTATGAATGAGATACAAAAGTTTTACTCCTAAATTAAACCTATTTGTATGAAAAAAGGAGCTATCCTACAACAAATCCCTACCAATGAGATTTCTTGTAATAAGTTACATCACTCACATATATTTACCCTAAGTAAATAGTTAGATGATATATCATCACAAGATCTATCCTTGTTTGCTTTTTTCCCTGTGAGCAGAGCTATTGGCTTGCAATATTTTAGAGTGTTCCAATACACGCAAAAAAGGGTGGGGTGGTGGGAGGATTTGCAATGTTCAGTTTCCTTCCACATTTGAAATAACTACTAGGATACAAGCTGAGGACCAACATAACTCTCTCTCTAATCTTTACCACACAGAATCCACCAGCCTCAGTTCTTATATTGTGTCAATCAACACGGTATCAGAGCACCTCTTAAAATATAGCCACAAAATTTATTTTTCTCTCTTTCCTCCAGTCAGCAGGGACTGGACTTTATTTAAAATAAGGGGCTAAAGTCATAGAAATTATTATTTCTGATAAATAGTTCAACTAGCTTTGGTTGTCATCATAATGAACCCTATCTTATTTAATGTAACTTTTAGGTGAGCATAAGTAGTGGTAAGGCGCAGTGCTAGTTTTTAAAAAATGCACCAGGCACTTGGGATAATGGGAATTTCTGGGTGCTGGGCGCTTTTGAAAATCTGGCCATTTATTTAGCACAGCTGCTAGACATTTTTGGAACTTCAAAATTAAGGTGAATAAAGACAAACAAGAAGAAGGAAGAGTAAAAAAAATGCTGCAATTTCCTTTCCACTTTTATTTCAAACCAGCAATATTATTTAGATGCCCAGATGGCAAATGTTGGGTGCTGAGCTCTTTTCATAGAATCATAGACTTTAAGGTCAGAAGGAACCATTGTTATAATCTAGTCTGACCTCCTGCACAATACAGGCCACAGAATCTCACCTCCCCACTCCTGTATCAATCTTGTGTCTGAGTCATTTAAGTCCTCAAATCCTGGTTTAAAGACTTCAAGGTGCAGAGAATCTTCCAGCAATTGACCTGTGCCTCACACTGCAGAGGAAGGCGAAAAACCCCCAGGCCCTCTGCCACTCTGCCCTGGAGGAAAATTCCTTCCTGACCCCAAAAACACCTCTACCCCGATATAACATGACCGATATATGGCAGGTTCGCATACAAGGCGGTAAAGCTCTTAGAAGCTGCTCTGAGCAGCATGTGAAGGGTGCCGGGCCAGGCTGGGGATGAGGGGTTCGATAAGGGGCAGAGGGTCTTGGGGGCGATCAGGGGCTCCCCCCCAGGGTCTGGAGGACAGGAGCTGTGGGAGGGCACTTTTGGGGGCCCTGCAGTCCCAGAGTGACCCAGGGGATTAGTAGGGGGCCAGAAGCAGTCAGCTTCCCTCACCCTAACCCTAGCCGTATTGCTCAGGGGATGGGGCTTGAGGGATGGGATCCCCCCACACTCACAAGCCCGCTCTACTCCACCAGCTCCCAGCTCCACTTCCCGTCGCAGATGAGTACGGAGGGTATCCTTTTCCCAACTTCCCCGCACTCACCTGCAGCAGGAAGCAGAGCACTGCGGCTGGGAGGTGGCAGAGTGGCATGGGCTGGGGCCGCGTCCCTCTGCTTCCCACCACAGGTGAGTGCGAAGGGTGTCCTTTCCCCAAACTTCCCACACTCAACAGTGACAGGAAGCAGGACAGCCCAGCCCCAGCCAGCTCCCAGTCACAGTGCTCCACTTCCCGCTGCAGGTGAGTGCAGGATCTTTCCCCAGCTGCCCCCCAGTGACACGGCTGGGGCCGGAGCAAGGAAAGCGAAGCAGACTGAGGCCATGTCGCTCTGCTTTCCGCTGCAGGTGAGTGTGTGTGTGGGGGGCATTCTTTCCCCAATCTCCCCGTACTCACTGGCAGCGGGAAGTGGAGTGCCACGGCAGGAAGGTGGCAGAGTGGAGTGGGCTGGGGCAAGGCTGCTCTGGTTCCTGCCACTGCCAGTGAGTGCCTGTCAGCGGGTGAGGGGGTGGATAGGGGTCGGAGCAGTCAGGGGATAGGGAGGTTGGGTAGGGGTTAGGGTCCTGGGGGTGATTAGGGACAGGGGTCTCTGGAGGGCGCAGTCAGGAAACAAGGAACGGGGGTGGGTGGGCAAAGCAAGTTTGATATAACACTGTCTTACCTATAACGCGATGAGATTTTTTGTCTCTCGAGGACCACGTTATATCGGGGTAGAGGTGTATGGCGATCAACTATACCCTGAGCATGTGGGCAAGACTCACCAGCCAGACACCCAGTAAAGAATTCTTTGTAGTAACTCAGATCCCACCCCATCTAACATCCCATCACAGGCCATTGGACATATTTACTGCTAGTAGTCAAAGACAAATTAATTGCCAAAATTAGGCTATCCCATTATACCATCCCCTCCATAAACTTATCAAGCTTAGTCTTGAAGCCAGATATGTCTTTTGCCCCCACTACTCTCCTCGGAAGGCTGTTCCCTACAACCATTTCTTCTATGAGGTCCTCACTACTCACCAAAACCAAATCTAAAATGGCATCCCCTCTTGTTGGTTCAACAACTACCTGGTGAAGGAATCCATCAGCTATCACATCTAGGAAAATCTGAACCCTATTATTATTACTAGCACTTGTCCTCCAGTCTATACCTGGGAAGTTAAAGTCTCCTATTGTCACACAATTCCTATTAGTATTTACTTCAAGATAAAAATTAAAAAGCTCTCTATCCATGTCCAAATCAGATCCTGACAGTTTATAGCACACCCCAAGCACAGGGGAGACTCTAGTAGCTTTCTTCCCCAATGTGATTTTTGCCCAGACTCTGTCTTATCCATTCCATGCCTTCCTATTTATTTACAGTCTACCTCATCATTGATATATAATGCTATTCCATGATCTTTGCCTTTATTTCTGTCTTTTCTAACAGCACATAACCTTCAATACCTGTACTCCAGTCATGACTACTATTCCACCATGTTTCTGTTTTCCCTATAATATCCAGTTTCACTTCCTTCACCAGTAACTCCAGTTCCTCCATTTTGTTACCTAGGCTCCTCACATTGGTGTACAAACATCTTAATTCTTGCTGTTTGGCTTCGATCACATTATTTACCCAATTAGACCCAGACATTCTACTGCCAGTATCACCTATTAGAACTGTATCTACAGTACCCTTCCTTCATATGTCCATTTTCCTACCCATGACAGTATCCTTTCTTGCTTCATTTTCTTCCCTCTCAATGTTAAAATCTGCACTGGAGATTACCTGGACATCTCCCAACCATCTCGCCCAATTCCTAGTTTAAAGCTCTCTTAATCAATTGTGCCAGCCTCCATCCTAGAAGTCTATTTCCCTCCCTACTCAAGTGAAGTCCCTCCTGACAGAACAGTCCTCTGTCCATGAATGCCACCCAGTGGACATACATCCCAAAGCCCTCTTTATAGCACCACTGCCTGAGCCAACTGTTGATCACCATAATCTTGTCACACCTTTGTTGCCCTTCTCTAGGAACCGGCAGAATCCCACTGAAGATCACCTGAACCTCGATTTCCTTAAGTGTCTTCTCCAGCCTGGCATCATCTCCCTTGATACGTTCCAGCAAAAATCTAGCCGTATCATTCGTTCCCACATGAAGGACAATCAGTGGATTCTTTCCTGCTCCCGTTAGGATCCTTTTCAGCCTCAGGTCCACATCCCATATCTTCGCACTCAGCAGACAGCACACCCTTCTGTTCTTTGGGTCAGCTCTGGTTACCGGCCTGTCTATTCTTCTCAGTAAGTAGTCCCCTATCACATAGACCTGCCTTTTCCTGGTTATGGTGCGATTCTCCAGTCTACCCCGCTCCCTCTGGCTGCAAGTCCTCTTGATTCCTATTCACCCTTGCAATCCTCTGCAACCCATCCCGTATCCTCATGTTTGGTATCAGAATAGGAAGAGACTGTCTAGGAAGGAGTATGGCAGAAAGAGATCTAGGGGTCATAGTGGACCACAAGCTTAATATGAGTCAACAGTGTGATACTATTGCAAAAAAAGCAAACGTGATTCTGGGATGCATTAACAGGTGTGTTGTAAACAAGACACAAGAAGTCATTCTTCCACTTTACTCTGCGCTGGTTAGGCCTCAACTGGAGTATTGTGTCCAGTTCTGGGCACCGCATTTCAAGAAAGATGTGGAGAAATTGGAGAGGGTCCAGAGAAGAGCAACAAGAATGATTAAAGGTCTTGAGAACATGACCTATGAAGGAAGGCTGAAGGAATTAGGTTTGTTTAGTTTGGAAAAGAGAAGACTGAGAGGGGACATGATAGCAGTTTTCAGGTATCTAAAAGGGTGTCATCAGGAGGAGGGAGAAAACTTGTTCACCTTAGCCACCAATGATAGAACAAGAAGCAATGGGCTTAAACTGCAGCAAGGGAGATTTAGGTTGGACATTAGGAAAAAGTTCCTAACTGTCAGGGTAGTTAAACACTGGAATAGATTGCGTAGGGAAGTTGTGGAATCTCCATCTCTGGAGATATTTAAGAGTAGGTTAGATAAATGTCTATTAGGGGTGGTCTAGACAGTATTTGGTCCTGCCATGAGGGCAGGGGACTGGACTCGATGACCTCTCGAGGTCCCTTCCAGTCCTAGAGTCTATGAGTCTATCATCTCCATTGACTCTTCCCCTCTCTTAATAGGACTAGCTGCTCTTTTCTTCTGCCTTGCCCTCTCACCTTCAGCGACCACCTGTTGTGCCCCTTCTTCATTTTCCAACTCCACAAACCTGTTCCTGAGCTCTATTGCTCCTTCACTGGCCAGTCTTTTCCTCTGTCTGGTTCTTTTAGTCATGTGCTTCCACCATCCACTTTCCTCACCCAGCAGTCTCCATTCAGAGTTCTTTGGTCCTGCTTCCATCTGCAAGTCTGAGCTTTTCCCTTCGGCCTCATCATGTCTTTGCTCCATCATCTACTCGAACCCCCTTCTAAACTCGACCAGAGTTTCCACTTGCATCTTCAATTCTCAGATCTTTTCTTCCATCAGCTCTATCAGGCGGCACTTCATGCAGACAAAGCTCTTTTCAGGTACCTCCTGCGGGATCCACATCTAGTCATTTTCATTGTGTCATCCATGGCACCACTCCTCCGTATCTGTCATAGGCTTCCCACCTAAATCCTGTAAATCTGAGAAACACAAACCAACCCAAAACACCACCACCCACAGCAAAACAAACCCCCAACAAGCACCAAGACACTGCTAGAACACTGCACACTCCCTTCAGTAGCCTGTGTGTCCCTCTGCCTGTCTCTCTTAGTCTTCCCCAAAACTCCCCTGTGAACTCTCACTCAAAGTCCCCTGTTTACAGCTCTGTTTGCTGGGTCCTATGCCGCCGCAGCTGTCTATGTCACTGTCTGACTGGCTGGCTACCTTTATAGGACCCCTAGTCAGAGAAGCCCTTCTCCCTAATCAGGGCTCAGCTTCTCTCCCAGCACACTGCCCCTTTTGAAAGTTTGGCCCACAATATACAATAAATAATTCATTTTATGCAACACACAGGTGCCTCTCGAACACTAAACATCACATTGAAATCGCCATTTCCATAAATACATATAGAAAAAGTTTTGTCCAGGAAAGGAGCATTACTGTGCAACTGTTTGAACATCTCTGTGCTCTTCCAGAGCTTCATAGATTACACTTCCATGGTCCTCTGAAGCTACAGCTGGAATTCTGCGATCAGATGGAAGCTACTTAGATTGTAAGCTTTGGGAGCAGGGCCGTCTACTAACTATTCTGTCTGTACAATGCCTAATGCAAAGGGTGCCCCATTCTTGTTTGGTCCCTAGGTACTACTGAAAAATACATGAATAAATAGCTAGTGCATTTTGCTTCCTGACACCATATTTTACACATATGACTCCTGTCTGGCACGGACAACCTGAGTAAGGGAATTTGTAGTGGTCTTTGGCCAGGTCAGATAGGCCCACACTGGCACAGCTTCTGCAGCATTAATATTTGTTTATTCTCACCTGAATTTACCCCACCTCCACTCCCTACCCTCCAAAAACCACCACCTGAACAGGATGTGAAATTGGTGCTAACTGGTCGTAATTATTCTTAAACTGAAAAAGCACATTGCTTATTTGACTTTCCAGTTTAGCTGGGATAGTTCAGTGATGGCTTAATAAATTGTAGCCTTTACATTTAAGTTTCAAATCAGCTTTTTGACAAGCAATTTATTGGTATTGGTTTGGCCAAAATGGCTGTCTGTCATAATTTAGTTAAAAAAAAACACAAAACTTTGCACACAAGGAAAAACATTCCCAAGATGAAACAATATAATAAAGGACTAATATTTTAGTGCTGAGTTTCTTATCAACTAGAATTTAAACACCTAACTACCTACAAAAATACAATTATGCACTGATGACCAAATATCTCTGTTACTACAGTGGTGCAAAATGGCTGTAAAAATAGTACTTAACCAGCCCCTTAAGGAGTTTCCCACGATATAGGGAATTCTCAGGTTCACTCCCAGTGAAGCGTTCCTGACAGAAAGGAGGTATGACCAGAGTGTCTTGCCCTGCAGCTATTCCCAGTGGTTGGATCAATGCTTTGGGGATAAAGCACTGCTCACATGGACCAGAGGATATGGCCCTTCAGCTAATTCTTACGTACACCACATTAACACCTGTTGTGTTTGGCTCAAAATAATTATTTAATAGAAATACTGATAATTAAATAAGAGAAAGGAAATAAAATGTACAAGAGATTCCCATAACCTTTATCAAATATTAAGGTAAGTATCTCCAATTGGGAGGATGATGTTATTTTTGAAAATCTGTTTTGATTGTGTACTATGTTTTATTACTTATACTGTGAAACTGTATGAGGGGTTTGGGTTTTGCTTTGAGGGTGGGGTTTTAGTTTTTTGCAAGATCCTGTTTTTAAACAAATAATTTGAAAAAGAAAAATATCAAACCACTACTCCAAGTGCAGCTGGGCCATAGCTACTGAGATTCTGTGAGTATTGACAATTTGGTCCTGTTCCTGTTCCTTATTCATTTAATGGCATTTTACAGATATATAATAGCAAAAGGGTTATAAAGGATTGGCAGTCTGCCAAGTGAAGACAGGAATGCCTAACAGTGAAATTCGCTGATTAGAAAGCATTACTTTTTCACACTGAGGACCCATGTGATACTGTGAACCTCGAAGAGGTCAAAACAGAAATTCTCACAGCAGAATGCCAAATGCAGTTTTGCAGTAATATATCCAAATGGAAAAAAGTCATCTCGTAAAACACACCTGTACAGCTTGATAAATGTCATTTACATTTTGATTTATTTATTTTAAACTCAAGATGGAAACAGGCCATAGGGCCTTTTCATTTCTTTATCGCATAGGCTATTTTAAAAAAAAAAAGTTTTCCTGGTTTTGTGCTAGAGAAATACATCTGTTTTACTCCAATTCAAATTTATGATCAGTGAAGGTATGGGAAACTAGTGAAGTTTTTTTACCCACAACATTGGATTAATGCTTGAAATTAAATGGCACAAATATAGTATATAGACGTTTTCCTTAAATAGTAACTACTTAATAAGTATGACTTGGAAAATACTGTTTAAATACAAATTAAATGCACATTCCCACACATTACTTGATAACTATGCTTAGAGTAGTAGGCCCAAAAGTAATTACCTTCACCAAGAGGAGAGGTTGCAGAAGACAGAAATAATCATGTATTTATCTTGTAACAAAGTACATAGTATGTTAATCTCCTGCCTCTACCTACTACTTAACTTGTAAAGAAATGGTCGATGATTTTGATGCAAATAAAGAGGACTTACGCCATATCTTTTCATTATTAAAAGAATCTTTTCATTACTAAATAACTGTTACAGATTTGTTGTGGGAGTAAATTCACTGAGAAAAAAATAAATTAAAAAAAAAGCCAAATGATGCATATAACTAAATTATAAGAAACTGTGGGAAAGTCATTAAAAATAATGTGTCTTAAATTTTCTTCTAAGTTACTACCATTTCTAATAGTTTTATCACTAATTGAGAAAAATACATGGAAGGGCTAGGAAGTAAGAAAGCTTTATTTATAACATAAGTGTGGCAGGATCATGTTAAAAAGGACAGATCCAGAAACTTAACATCTCCAGCTATTAAGGGTTTGTATCACGTAGGGTGACCAGACAGGAAGCGTGAAAAATTGGGATGGGGGGTAATAGGAGCCTATATAAGAAAAAGATCCAAAAATCAGGACTGTCCCTATAAAATCAGGACATCTGGTCACCCTGTCATGTCATGGTGTTGCCTCAACACATTGTGACACAGCATCACAACCTGTTGATGCTGCATAACAACGTGTCATAGCTCTGCTCCTCTCTAATATATCCTCAATAAACTGCTGTGTGAAGCTTTATAATGATGCATAATTACATTTCAGATCTGTTACTATTTTCTTGTCAGTCTAAAGATGTTTGTTTGTTTTTAAAGAGATCATTGACACATTCTATACTATACTAAGTAGAGATTAATAAGTGACTCTTTCATGGAGTACTTCATAATGGCTCCTTTCTAGCTATTTATAAATTATTTCAGTCCAGTGCATGGTTTAATATGGACTTGAATTTTAAAAGCATAATAAAAATACTTCTATACTTGGCAAAAACATTAATAACCCGACCATTTATTTTATATCAAATGCACCTTTCCTGTGTCAGCCTGGTGTTTATATAACAGCATGTCTGACTTCTGGGCTTAGTTTTTGTCCCTGGTTTCTTGGGCTGGGAACACTATGGAGGCAGCCCACTGAGCTGCTGAGCAGAGAACAAGTATGTATTAGTCTCTGGTGATATTCTTCTATCAAAAGAAATTACATAAAACTCGCAATATCTGGAGAAAGTGATAATCCACTTTTTTTTTGGAGGTGATGAAGATGGCAGTAAGGTGGGCAGAGCTGAAGGGCATACAAGAGGACAGCCAGCAAAAAATCTACCTTGATGAATTAAGGGAGAGGCTTGCAAAAGCACTAAAAGGATTTAGGAGCACAATTGCCATTGTTGTATACAATCCTGTCAGTCCCAGGATATTAGAGAAATAGGTGTGGGGAGAGGTAATATCTTTTTTATTGGACCATTAGTAGTAGTTGGTCAAACAGAACATATTATCTCACCCACCTTGTCTCATAATCAGGGGCGGCTCTAGGTATTTTGCCGCCCCAAGCACGGCAGGCAGGCTGCCTTTGGCAGCTTGCCTGCAGGAGGTCCCCAGTCCCACGGATTTGGCAGCATACCTGCGGGAGATCCACAGAAGCCGCGGGACCAGCGGACCCTCCGCAGGCATGCCGCTGAAGGCAACCTGCCTGCTGCCCTCGCGGCGACTGGCAGAGCGCCCCCAGTGACTTGCCGCCCCAGGCATGTGCTTGGAGTGCTGGTGCCTGGAGCTGCCTCTGCTCACAATTCCCATTAATAGTCAGGAGGCCTTCTGCTTCCTAAATCCCTTTGGTGCTTTTAAAAATCTCCCCCTCATTTAGTGCACACTTTTACTTTAAAAAACTTAATTTCTTACACGTGTACAGAAATATAATTTATATTCCCATCACTCTAGTGACTTAAACATGACTGAACTCATGTATTGTAATTTTTGAAGGGGCAAGGAGAAGAATTACCCTGTTATGTCAGTTTTTAATGTCAAAATGAATGATGACTGCTGAGCCTTAAAAATCCAGCTCAGAACACTGTTAGTAATGACAATGTTGCCACAACACCACTATCTAGTGGCAGCTGCAAACTCACAGAATGTCAAATATAATTTCAACAGTTTATCCAGTGAGCTTTATAAAAAAAAATGAATCTATCTTTGTGAGGTTTAAATTAGAGATTGAGGAGAAACTCCAAAGGAGTTCAAAGTTTTCGTTTGGATATTTATCAAACAGCAAAGCATAGCCTAGTGTTTTGGTGTGAAAACTGGGCTGGAAAACACCTGCTTGGGGATACAATATGAATGTAAAAATGAATGTTAGTGACATTTATTTATACAAGTGCTAATATTTTTCTGTATGCAGAGGAAAATCATCAACATATTTTTAAAGGTCAAAAGCCTTTGCATAATATATTTCACTCCATGGGATGGATATTCTGATGTGTAATTCAATTGCTACATTTACAATGTTACCCCTACCAAAACACACTTTTAACCTTTTTGATTACTGATATATTTTCTTTCCTTAAAAAAATTCTATTTGGAGGAACCATTTTGTTTCTCTCTTTTGTATTAGATACTTTACTTTGAATTGATTTTCTCTTCTAATTTTAGATGACTTTCCTGTCCAAGGTCTCCATCATCATTTATTCTACTGGATGGAGATCAGTAGACATGATGATTGTATTCCAATCATCTCCCTTAAAAGATCAGTGCTATTCTCCCAACTAAAGTTATCTACTATTTTAAGTCCTCGTATATTTAAAACTTTGATCAATTGCTCTCTTTATCCAGAGATAGCAGAACTGAGGATTTAATTCCACACAGTCTTTCTGCAGGGACCCCAATTCTGCACTCCCTGTTTAAAACAAGAGTATTCAGAGGAACCATCCAATGTCACTTTTAAAGTAATATTGTTTGTGTGGCCAAAGTGCATTTTCCCTTTCCTACTGGAGGAGGGTTAAATTAGTGTGCCTGGAAGGATAATCCTGATAGTAGCAATGGATCTGGAGAAGCCCCGAGGAGCAAGAAAAGAAAGCAGAAGACTTGGTGTAAGAAATGGAACCGTAGGAATCTGGTGATTAGGTGTTTTAAGAATATATTTCCATTATGTAGAGGGAGAGCTTTCTAGTCCTGATGTGGTATCTCTTTCTTAGCCTCAGGACCTGTCCTGTGTACCTGTTGCACACAAAACACTGGGGGGAGGGATTTCTGTTTCTGTCCGAGGGACCACAACTTAACCCCAAAAGAGTAGAAGAGGACTGTGCAGCAGAAATGATACAGCTCTAAATTAGTGATTGTGAACCTCAAAATTTGGTTCACATGAAATTTCCAAAGTTTGGGCCTTTAAACATGACACATGGATTTATTTTGTAGTCCAAAATGGGCTGGAGATCTGGACAGGGGGAAAAAAAAAAAAAAAAGCTTTTCTGGTTTTCTGGCTGCTTGTCAACACTTATTCATCCCAGTCATAAAAAGAAAAGAGATCAACATGGAAAAAAGCTAATCAAACTTTTGGGAATTTGGTTCATTCTTCCTTACTCAAAATATCAGTCACTGATTTCAGTCAATGGCTTTATACAGACAGGAGAAGTGGACTTAAGTTTGGAAATAGAAGCTTTAAATACCATGTCCTTTTTTTCAGTAGATCAAGTAGAAATTTAATTTTGTTTTAACAAAGTTTTGTGTTGTATTTTATTATGCACTCACACACACACAGAGTATTCATAGATGGACTTGTGATATTCCCAGGCCAAGAGCAATCCAGTGACATCCCTGCTTAATTATTCTATTACTGGTCAATCCCCAAGAGGTTTTCCAATGTTTTCTCATGCTGACTAAGCATGAATCAATCTACTGTTATGAAGGTCATTATGTTTGCAAGAGTGACCGAGCTTTCATGGAGGTGTTTAGAGTGTCCTCATAGACTAGTCTAATTTAGGCCTTGAAAATATGTAGGTTTTTCAGGGCCTTGGGTGGAAGAAGACTAGTTAGATCCTGGACAGTGAAGTTACTCTGCATTTGAACACTGGATAAAAAGAAGGCTGTTTGTTCCCTGAACCTTCTTTTCTGCAACCAAGATGGGACACATTTATTTTATTAAGTTGTGATGTTGAGGCCACTTGGCCAAATCCAAAGCTTGAGCTTGTCCTTCATTGCCCCAGGCATTTACAATGTAGCCTTACCGTGTGTCAGTTACTATGGTAACTGATTTCGTACTTGCTCTGATATTCAATACATGCATAACACTGATGCTATTTGTTGATGGATAAGTTAAATCACCCTTAGGCAGCCTAAACATATGTTTTGTGAGTCTTTAATGAATACAAGTTTGGTATATGAAAGGATTTCTCAGTTAACATTCTTTTTCAGAGGACATTCTGGAGAGTAACTGTTTTCCCATAGAAAGGAGTTTAACAAGCTGCTAAAACAGTATTGCTTAGGAGTAGAGTGTGAAAACTCGAAATAAATGCACTTCTTGTTTTCATCAATCCTTAACATGCAAATTTAGCACCAAATATTCTGTGTTCTTTTGTGTCAAAACAGAACTAATATGACAGATATCTAGGCTTGGAAGGACAATGGATTCTCAGAGCATGATTTTTACTACTCATCTAATGAATTCTAACCCTGTAGAGTATCATAAGAGAACTATGGGAGTATGGAGTAAGAGAGACAGAATGGAATCATTTATCTGCCTTATTCAAATTCCCTTATCTTTGTAGGTCAGATGAAACATAATCTGGACTTGGACTACGTTTCTGGTTCCATTTCTAAACAGTTTCATAATTATTGAAAGGTTATACGTGTAAATGTAGATGTATAAATAATACTAACATGTGCTCCTGTTTCAATACCACTACCTAGACCCTAGGAGCATTCCTCCCTCTTTTACGCCACATCCCCAGCTGATTCATCTATGTCCTTCGCACAGTTTGTGTATCACCACGGGAAATTTGAGAGGTAAGTTTGCTTTGATAGCTCTCTGATATGAATTTTGTAACCCTCTGAACCCATACCCTATCATGAAGACATACTGAGACTTTGTCCCTTTGTGACTTTGTCTTTCCATGTTATTTAACACTAAGCAATATATATGTACATCACTACCTCGTTATTTCAAACAAATATTATGTTGCATTTACAGTGCTGAGATTCACATTCGTCAGGGATTTCACTATATCATATTTTCCTAAGCAAATGCATTTTTGATTAGTTTGAAATCCAGTTTACTCTATATTAAATGTTTATCCATACAATATATTTTGCCATCAATATTTTAAATAGAAAAGGCTTATTCAATACTTCACTCACAAGTGCCTATATTAAATAGCTTTTTAAAATCCTGTGTCTCTCCCAAGTATCCCCAAGCAACATTAAGTAAACATTTATAGCAAGCTAGCTACAATTTCCCTCTATGCTTAGGAGGTAGACCAAAGCAATGAAAAAGATGTAATGGTATTCACCAATTTGTTTTTTTCTCATCAGATCAGGGCAGGGTGACCCAAACTCATGTACAATGAAAATATCACCTGAAATCCACCTTCAGTAATGGAACCAACTTTCTTAACACATATTGCTATGTTTTGTTATGCCAGGACCACCTTTCTCTTCCTCCATTCCATTTGTAAATATAACCTAAGCATTCCCATTAGCTGACAACATGTACTGCCTATCTTAAATTTCCCTTTGTCAATTTCAGGAGTCTCTTTTCCATAACGCTTTATTTACTATAAGTGATTAAAAGGTACAGAAAAAGTCTAGAGACATCCTCCTGCCAAATCCATTTGGAAAAATATTGACATCTTATAATGATGACTATGCAAAGATTTTTTGTTAATAAATACTGTACCTCCTTAGGCGATGCATTACAGAAGCTCAGAAGAGCAGATATTTTATTGAACGAGGACAATACTGTGAGTATAATAGACATGAAGTCCAGATATTTGATATAACTATAACTGAAGCTGGAGGTCATTGACTGTTTCAGTGCAAATTTGTACCTTCTACAAGAGACTGTGACATATCTAAACTGTACCCTATCTACATATTCATAGTCACTTTCTAATTATTTTCAGGATCCTTTTTGGAATGACATCACACTAACAGCATCATTAACTCTGATGTGCGGTAGCACAATACTGATGGTATGCACTGCATAATATATTTTGGAAAAACTAAATAACTTCCCAAGTTCAATTGAATCACTATTATTATTTGCTGTATGCTAATGAGATTGGAAAACCATTTCAAGTAAAACTATCAGAACACTAATTTAGACTTTACTGGCTCTCCATAGAGCTATTTTTTACAGGTTGTGTTTGTGCAAAGTACTGCAGTTCAATTACAGAAGATAGATAAACATGCTCTTGATAGCACTCCTTCCCTTATACTCATTTCACTGCAGCATTTGGTGGCCACTGCAAATAATTTTGCTATGAACAACCTGGTTTTCATGGAGTTAAAAGTTTACCTAGATATTCATTGCATTCTGAAGTCATTAAAATATATAATGAGACCCATCAACTGGAATTCTATTAGAAGATGAACTCTCATGCCAGCTCATTCATTGGTGACGGTTTTCCAAAATTAATTAAATTTGAGTAACTATAGATTACCACATTTGCCACACAGCTCACAAGGATGCAGATTTCTTTCATGCTCAAAATGGGCATGATCCAAAGCATGCTGAAGTTAACAGAATGACTCTGAGTTGCTTCAATAGGCTTTGGATCAGACCCAAAGATTACAGAATCTAGTTTATTAAGCTGAAAAGTTGGGGCAATTTTAAAAGGATGGACAGCAGGGATATAAAATTTGAAACTCTCATTTTCTGGTCTTAATATTTTTTCTATGTGCTTCATAATGTTTCCCACCACATTGCTATATAAATTCAAGATAAATCCAACCTGTGTTCTATTGAGATTTGGAGTATTAAGCTTTACTGACCCCAAAGGCCAAAATTAGCCAATACGCACTACACTGGAAAAATCTTGATGTTCAAGCTGTACTAGCAATATGTATTAGTGTGTTACTTCATACATTCTGAATGTTTTCATCAGAAACTTCTAAATGAGTCTCCACTGTGGCCATGAATTTCAGAAATGTTGCAGTTTTTACAAAGAAATGAGGTCCAGAAAAAAAAACTGAATCCAGCTGCTGTCATGATTCAGAGGAGTCTCTTAAGGCGCGTTCGTTATGATTCCACCATCACACTGAAGGGAATATTGGGGTGGTTTCCCTACCTCTGATGGAGTCAACATCTCTTGATGTTATTAATTCATCCCCATTAGTGAGAACTTGTCCCTGGAATTAATAAAACTATTTTCATAGCAAATGTTTGGCTTTGGAATCAGATTACACCAAATTGTATGTATATTTAAAGAAATAAAAGTCCCCTGGGGAGGAGACACCGAAATCCACCAATTTTCAGTAGCAAAGTCTGATTATTCGTTGGACAGAACATTTCATATAACTTTGCTCCCTAACTGGTATTTGTCAAGCTATCTTGCAGTGACTCAACAGTGGATGTACCAATCTCAGGGCAGACTGTTAAGAAACAAGGCACAAACCCCAAAGTGGATATGAAGTCTATACTTATATTTAATCAATCAAGCATCAAGTGTAAAGTCCTCAGGCACTATAACAGCCTAACCACTGAGTCATATACAGTCCCCTTGGGTACTCCAATCTGCCTCACCACCTATGTGAGCCTATCATTCTGATAGATGTTCCATTACACCAAGGATCACAGCAACTTTAAGGTTACTCTCAGTCCCAAAGCAATGCTTGTAGCCAATCCTAGAATAAACTATTTTAAGATGCATTATATACGAAAAGGAGATGAACGAGTTATTTACAAGGCTAAAGGAGCTAAACACATACAAATGTGTTCCAATCTTAGGTTTTGCAAAGTAATAGACTCTTCTATAATAAGCAAGCTCTGTGTTTCCCTAACCCAGGTTAAACACTGGGAATCTTTTGCTTATGCCTAGTAATCCTCCCTCCTCCCCTTCCTGAGTCAAAGCAGCATAAAGATATAGTTCCTTCTTGTTAGAGTTTTTTAATTCCCTTCTGCTTTGAGCTGCAAACTCAGCTGATAGGAGGAATTCACTTGCAGCACTCATCTTCATGAGGGCAGGGGAGATGAGAAAACAAGAAAGTTTTTTGTCCTCTTTTATGTTCTACTCTAGTCCATCTGGCATTACATAGGCCTTCTTTGTCAGCCAGGATTTAAACACCTTCTGGTTGAGATCAGCACGTTAACTAATTCATGTGTCTCTCCTGTCTGATGATTTACACACATTAATAGATACTTCTGTGTAAACACTCAAATGTTACTATACAATATAGGATACAGATGTTACCAGTGAGATTAATGCAGGCAGCAACTGCCAAGCATTCAATAAAGTCTAACCACCAAACACTTCCTTATAGTTCTAAAACTAATTTTAACAATACTAACAAAAAGGTGAAGCCAGACTGATTCCAGCAATGTATTTGTCAGTACTCAGTTGAGGCATGGGGACCTTGGCTTGAGCTGGCACCTCGTCTGTCACCATCATAGTATTACCTCTTTATTTGTATCAGAGGGGTAGCTGTGTTAGTCTGGATCTGTAAAAAGCAACAAAGAGTCCTGTGGCACCTAACATCTGTTAGTCTATAAGGTGCCACAGGACTCTTCGTTCCTCTTTATTTGGTTATAGATCAGGGGTCGGCAACCTATGGCACGCGTGCCAAAGGTGGCACGTGAGCTGATTTTTTATGGCATGCAGCACGGGCTGAGCCGCTCAGCCCGCCGCCGCTCTGGGGTTCCTGCTGCTGGCCCCTTGCCAGTGGGGGTCCCTCCCGCCGCAGCCCCAATCAGGAACCCCAGGGTGGCAGCAGGCTGAGACCCTGGCTGACAGGAGCCAGTGGCCGAAATCCCAGACCAGGGAGGGCTGAGCCACTCTGTCGCTGCTCTGGGGTTCTGGCTGCTGACCCCTTGCCAGCCGGGGTCCCCTCCTGCTGCAGCCCCACTCACCTTGCACAGGCCCCCTGCCAGATAGGGTCCAGGCCTCTGGCTCTGCTCAGCCCTACCAGCGGCCAGCTCCACTCACCTAAGCTGCCGATCTAGGGTTCCAGCTGCTGACCTCCTGTCAGCCGGATCTCCAGCCTTGCTCAGCCTGCTTTCTGGCCTGGAGTCCTAGCAGGCCACCCCGGGCTCTGCTCCTGGCCTTGGATCACTGCTTTGCAGCCTCCCCACTGTGGCCCACTGTCCCCAGCCTGGGACAGTGAGGGTTGCACACAAGGAAAGAGGAGCTGCAGCTCAACACCCCCATCTTAAAATTGCTTATATCAGATCACACTGCGTTTGACCTTGTGCCTGCCTTCTATCACCATTTGTTTCCCACTGAGAGTTGAAGGGAACATTTGACAAAATGGCAGCTCCTAAGAAAGCGAAGCTAGATGTCTGATTATTTCAGCCTGCTTGGACAGAAGCATTTGGATTTATTGAAAAGAAGGACTGTGCTATTTGTATTTTCTGTTATGAAAGTGTTGTTTGTCGCACATCAAGTGTTTGATGACATTTTGAAACAAAGCACAAGAAAACCTTTCCTGACGAAGCAGACAAGACTGGATCAATCAAAAAGGCAATAGCAGCCTATGAGAAGCAAAGCAATGTTTTTAAAAGCTTAAGTGTAAGTAAAAATCAAGCTATAGAAGGAAGTTACAAGACTGCACAGTGCATTGCAAAAAACAGAAAGCCGTTTACAGAGGGGAATATATAAAAGAATTTTTTCAGCAGTTCGGAGATTTTGTTCAATGATTTGCCAAATAAAAATACAATCATATCTAGAATAAAAGAACTGCCCATCTCTGCCAGAACAGTTGAGACATGTGTAAGTGAAATAACAGAAAACATTAAGGAAAAGCAGATGACTGCATTGAAAGACACAGCAGTGTTTAGTGTTGCAGTTGATAAGAGCGTGGATATAAACAACATTCCACTTTTGGCAGTTATTGCAAGATATTGTGCTTCCGATGAAATCCAAGATGTACTTTGTTGCCTAAAACCTCTGCATGGCACAACAAAGGGGAAAGATATACTGGAAAGTTTTGTAAACCATTTTGAAGAATGAGGAGTTGACATCAGAAAAATATTTTGTGTGACAACAGATGGTGCTCCTGCCATGGTCGGAAAACAAGGGATTTGTAAAGGTACTTGAAGATCAAATTGGCCATCCGACAGTCAAATTTCACTGCATCATCCATCAAGAAAACTCGTGTGCTAAAATTTCTAATTCAGAGCTTAATAATGTGATGAATACAGTGGTGCAAATTGTGAATTTCCTTGTTGCTCGTTGTGCTTTGACTCACAGACAATTTCAAGCACTGCTAGAAGAGATGGACAGTGCTTATAATGACATCCCACTTCACAGCAACATTCGGTGGCTAAGTCATGGCAAGGTTTTGGTGTACTTTGTAAACTGTTTTGATGCAATCAAGACCTTTTTGTCCAAAAAAGAATAAAACTACCCCGAACTGGATGATGACAAACGGCTGTGTAAGCTCATGTTTCTAACTGATATCACCGCTCACCGAAACGAACTCAACCTCTGTCTCCAGGGTGCACAGCAAACAGTTCTGGATCTTTATGAAGCCTGGAAAGCATTATTTGTGAAACTAGCAGTTTTTTCCACGGATATTCAAACGTCTACTTTCCACTACTTCCAACTCATAAAAGAGCTAACAACACATTGCACTGTCAATGTCGATGAGATTGGAAAGTACATGCAAGAACTGGAATCAGAATTTTCTGACAAATTTCAAGATTTCCAGCGATTTGGCCCAATGCTTTCTTTTCTAATTAAACCTGAAAAGTTCAATGAAAGCGACTTGGATTTGTCTGTATTTCAGTGGATGGGTGTTGAAGATTTTGAAGTGCAACTCATTCAGTTAAAAAGCTCAGAATTGTGGACATCAAAGTTTGCGGATCTGTGGAGCGCACTTGAAGCTACCGAGAGAGATCACAGGGCCTCTATTCTGACCTGCTGGACATCCCTGCCAGTGAAATTTAAGTTTGAAGAAAACTGTGTTTGCAGTGCTTTCAGTATTTGGATCCACATACCTGTGTGAACAGGTATTTTCACACATGAAATCTGTCCTCTGTCCCTCTCAGAGCCAATTAACAAGTGATCACTCGGAAGCCTGTGTTCAGCTTAAATTATCCAAATACGTGCCAGACATTGGAAAACTCAGCAAGGAAAAGCAAGGGATCACACTAAACTGATAAGATCTGCATTTTAATTTAATTTTAAATAAAGCTTCTGAAACATTTTGAAAACCTTGTTTACTTTACATATAACAGTAGTTTGGTTATATATTACAGACTTATAAAGAGACCTTCTAAAAAACATTAAAATGTATTACCAGCATGCGAAGCCTTAAATTAGAGTGTATAAATGAAGACTCGGCACACCACTGCTGAAAGGTTGCTGACCTCTGTTATAGATATAAAGTGTGGTCGCTTAAATGAGAACAAAAATTAATAAACTCGTCATTCAATTCATACGCAAGATGGCTGGCTGACAACATTCCAGACGTTAGCATTGTTCACCTTATAGGAGGTATATATATTTATATGATTATTTTCTTGCATATAATTACAGTATTCACCAGTGAACAAAAATCCTTCTCCAGCATCCATGAATGAACAACAGAATGTGATTCACAATGGAAACAGCGTGATTCTTCTCCATGTGAAGTGGTAGGAGATAGGGATAAGAATCCGGGTACCCAACAGGTATCATTCATTCCCTGCATTTTGCAGATTATATGTATATTCCACATGAGTTCCTTGCCCATTCATGCAAAATTTCCTTTTGGGAGTGAGGTGAAACGATTCACAACTACACTGATTTTCCAGTCCCTCTTCCTGGGTGTTTGTATTGGGCTGGAGGCAACAGTACTCAAACATAAACAGTACTCCAGCCTGGAGGCTGAACCGACAGCCAAAGAGGAGCTCTGTCTGGAAGGAAGATCTTTCTTCCATGGAGCTGAATTACTCAACTCTGGGGCACGATTTTGGGCTCACTGTGAGAAGAAACATACATACAGAACATACATAAATGACAATTTCACAGATACATTTGGGCCAGATTCTTAGCTAGTATAGATCAATGTAGCTGCATTGATCCAAACAGAGCCAAGCAATTTACACTAACTGAGGTTCTGGCCCAAAGTAATTATCTTAAAGTATGATTATTTATAACTTCACAGTGATAACTCATCATCACATACTGCACAGTGCACTTGTTATATTTATTGGCATTATTTAATACATGGAGTAATTCCCATATATGACTCTTATTCCATTTGTACTGCCCAGAAATACAATTCATAAGCTTGCCAGTTTGGCAGTTGAAGTGCAGTATTCATATGTAAGATAGATGTTAAAAATTATTTGCAATGATAACGGGTTGATAAAAATGTCAATTTTTCTAACACATCACCAGCAGCCAGTTTGGCTTGCACAACTTACTGAGGTTTTTTGGTCTCTCTCCCAGCCCCCCAACTCCCCATATGCCACAGATTGATTTGCATGGAATTATTTTCCTGTAAAATGATAATAAATGGTGTCCCTAACTAGCAATAATCCATGTTTCATATTTTAATATAATCAATGTGTGCCCATCTGTACCAAACTGTTTTACCACAAACCATGAGTTGTTAAATGATCAATAAAATTAACACATTATTTTAAAAAAAAGCATAGAATATCTGACTAGATAAATTATGAATACTTAAAACCCTTGATATTATGGGAGAGGTTAGAGAATACAAAGTTATACTATCCACAGAAAATTAAGTTACATGATCTAACACTATGTTCATTTAGCAAGTGCTTAACTACTTTAAAGAACTGACTTGATATTTGAGTTAATCTATACTTTATAGCTGTTGTCTCTGCCAGCTGGTGGCAAGACACTGCCTCTGACTTAATCAACTGATAAAGTTCACAAAACTCTGGCTGGATTAATTTCATTGTGTGCACAGCCTACACATTGCCACACTGGAGATTCAGACTGGGACTCTCTTAGCAAAGTCCAATCTCTTTCTCGCCAAGCCAAAATATTCTGTGTTGAAGATGCCCCTGCCTGAAGTCAGTAGAGCCAAATTCCACCCTGGCATGAACAGGTACAATTCCACTACATCAATAAGATAATCAAAGCTATATAATGAATCAAAGCAAAGCATAATAATGAGCTCCGGCACAAAATTTAAACAGAATTGGGCCCAGATACATCAGAGTTGAAGTTGGAAAGCATGAAAAATCCGAGGACAACAGTTATACTGGAGCAGAAATGCTGATCTTCTATGTCTCTTAGTGTTCTCAGAAAAGAAAGTGTTCATGGGTGCAGGCATCCTATGCACAAAGGTGTTATCTTTCATTGTTACCTTTCAAAATGCAGTAATGGCATAATATCTGATACTTGAGTACTTTTTAGCAGATCTGGGGAAAGTTTTTGAGCCAAATCTTATTTTTGGCAAAAAAAAATGCAAATGCAGCAACACTGAAACATTTCACAAATTCATGTCAGTTTCATTGAATTGTTTGTTTGGGGGAGGGAAACCCAAATTCCCCCCCAAACCCAAAACATTTTGTTTCAACATCTTTGCAACTAAACATTATGTTTGAAGCACTTTTTGTCTCAAAATCTCCTTAAATATTATTTTAAAACCCACACAAATAATATGTAAAAATGGTCAAAATCAAACAAAATGTTTCAGTTTTATTGGAACAAAATACTTCATTTGTCCTGAAATAAATTTGTTTTTGACTATTCAATTCTCTGTAGATTTAAAAAAAAAATAATTAAAAACCCAACCTGAAATGATTTTTTTCCAGTTTTTCAAAATTGTTGATGAATTCTCCCTCCCCCTCCCCCCCAAAAGCAGTTATTCACCCAGCTCTACTCCTTAGTTTAGCAGCAGAAGTATAAGATACTCTAATGGCTGGAAGTTGAAGTCTGAAAGGTTCACTGGAAGTAAGAAACAATTTTTCTTTTTCTTTTAGAAACAGTGAGGGTAATTAACTAGTGTAACAGATTAACAAGAGATATGGCAAACTGTTTTTGACTTGTGGTCTTTAACTAAAGACTAGATACCTTTATATAAGATATGCTCCAGTTCAACCACTATTTTGGAGGCTTGATGCAGGAATTGCTTGCTGAGATTGTATGGCCTGTTTTATGCAGGAAGTCAGTCTAGATGAGTGGTCTCTTCTTATCTATTCGTTTAATATTTTTGAACCTATTGTTTGAGGATTTAATTCACATTGAAATCATTAGGAATCTTTCTAATGAGGGGTGAGTTGTGCTCTTATAGAAAGAATAAGAAACTGTACATTGTTCTCTAATCCATTATCAGATGTAAGTGTGGAGAACCAGAAACATTATTTTTCAGTACGTAGCATGACACTAAACTTCTAGTAGCTGCTCAAGCACTCTCACTAGTAGGGGGCAGAGGAGAGGAAAAAAAAATCTTACCCAGCTTGATCCCTGTATTAAAAACAAATATCACCACTTTTATCTAAACATGCTTTTCCCCTATCCAACTCTGTCTTCTCTATCTATGCCTCAAGCTTTAGATATGTTCAATCTCTTGTCAGTCAAACAAATTTCAGCTGTTACCAAGGATGACAATTAAGAACTTGCATGCTCATGTAATGCTTTCATTTACTGAAATCTTCAAAGTGGATAAGAAAAGTGGATAAGAGCCTCTCATGGACTCATCTTCCTTCAACAGCCAATCCACTCTATTTGGTTCTCAAAGTATTTTATTCTGTGGACCACCAGAAAAGGCTCTACAAACCAGTGGTGGCCTGTACGGGTCTCTCACACACTCTGTTACTAGTATTTCAGTAGTACCTAGGGACCCTTATCCAGATCAGGGACTCATTGTGCTGGATACCGTATTATACATAAAAAGAGTTAAGACAATCTCTGCACTTAAGAACCACATATAAACATCCAATACACATTTATGTTTTAGAGTTATGGGATCATTTATAGGAAAAATATAGATCTGTGATAGCCAGATCCCCAGCAACCAAATACAAACCCTGTTCTGCAATATTTTGACATCTCCTTTGCTCTGTGTATCAAAGAATATCAGGGTTGGAAGGGACCTCAGGAGGTCATCTAGTCCAACCCCCAGCTTAAAGCAGGAACAATCCCCAGACAGATTTTCACCCCAGTTCCCTAAATGGTCCCCTCTCCTATAAAGAACGTCATGCCCTCAAAATCTACAGAGATTGGTGGGAGTGAGGGCATTTCATACTTCACAGGAGCAGTCAAATAGAATGGAGACTCAGACCCCATGCTAGAAAAACAATGCTATTGTGTCCTGTATATTGGTAAATATGAAAAGAAGAATGAATACTGAAACACATTTTTCTAGACAGATGCCTTAATTAAATGAAGGGTGAATTATGACACATTATAGTAGCTGTATTGGCAGGCAAGGGCTTGAAGGCAGAGACTCATCAGCATAACTGCTGAAGGCTTGAAATAACACACCATAAAGTGTTCAATAGAACATTTTCTTGTGTGTACAACACTTTATAATAAAATGATAAGTATTATTTCTGCTACACACAGAATATTAATTTATTGTTAAAACAACAAATAGAGAATTATGCTATTTTAATTTCCCATCTGAAAATTGTTATTAGTTTATTGAATAATTCAGTTGTCTCCTATGCTATAAAATCAGGACAGAAGTGGGGCTTCAGAAGTCAGACTGAAGTTTGTATTTCTAATAAGTGAAGAATAATAAATACACTGACCCCATTATATGATAGTTTGTCATTTACACTAGTTAAGGAAGTCAAGTCAGTAGCACTGGGAATGTTAAATGTTAATGGGAATGTTATTCATACCAATACAGGACATTGCATTCAAAAGCAAAGAGATTTTTTTTTCAGACATGGGGATGCTAATTTTCCACTGTTGTCCTAAACTAGTAGCAAGAAGAGTCAAGACAGAAAGATAGTCACCTTGTATGAAATCTAAAAGGGTAGAAAACTCAAGGTGTATGATTCTGTTGAAGCACAATGCAACTTGATGCATGTACAGCAGAGGCTAACAGAGGGAGTTTGCTTGGGATCTGTCCGAGAGGAGGTTCGCTAAGTGCTGCATTGGGGGGTTGTGTTGGTGAGTATCTGAGTGTCTGCTGCGGGGACAGTTTGTCAGTTTGACCATGTGTTTGATTGTTTTTTTGAAAAGTGTGAATTGGGCATGCTTTGTTCCAGGTGGGCCTTGAGTGGGCCTGACTATTATAAAAAGGCAGTCAGCAGCGAACCAGCTGAGCAGCGAACAGTGGAGACTAACAGGGGGAGTTCGCCTGGGGAGAGCGCACTGAGGCTTTCATCTTGAAGGCTTCTCTGAATAGTTACTGCAACAACTGAGGAAGCTCTTAGAAGGAAGAAATTATGGAAGGTGAGCATTCAGCTGTTGTAACTTGCACAGGTTGTGCCATGTTTGTCTTTCTTCCACAGGACTGAAGCGACTTTGTCTGTACAAAGTGCAAGCTGGTCTCTATATTGGAAGAGAAGGTTCAAGGTCTGGAGAAACAAGTATCGACCCTGCATTGCATAAGAGAAAAAGAAGATTTCCTGGACAGACATCAGGATATGCTTCTATGGGCACAACATTCTGAAGAATCAGAGCAGGCTGTGTAGCAAGGACAGAGGGGCAGTGAAGAAATTTGGCAGCATGTGACTTCCAGAAGAAGAAAGAGGAGCGTCCATGTACCAGCAATGGTGTCATGGTATAATTCTCCCACTCTGAACCTTAGCGCCCAAAAGATGGGGTACCAGCATGAATTCCTCTAAGATCAATTACCAGCTTAGTACTTGTAGCGCTGCCACCAACCAGGAATTCCAGTGCCTGGTACACCCTGGTCCCCCCAAAATCTTGCCCAGGGACCCCAAAGACCCACACCCTCTGGATCTTAACACAAAAAAAGTAAACCCTTTCCCTCACCGTTGCCTCTCCCAGGCTTCCCCTCCCTGGGTTACCCTAGAAGATCACTGTGATTCAAACTCCTTGAATCTTGAAACAGAGAGGAAAATCCACCTTCCCCCCTCTTTCTCTCTCCCCCTCCCAGACTCTCCCTGAGAGAGAAAGTAATCCTAACACAGAGAGAAAATAACCTTTCTCTCCCCCTTCCCTCCTTTCTCCCCACCAATTCCCTGGTGGATCCAGACCCAGTCTCCTGGGGTCTCACCAGAATAAAAAACCAATCAGGTTCTTAAACAAGAAAAGCTTTTAATTAAAGAAAGAAAAAACAGTAAACATTATCTTTGTAAATTTAAGATGGAATATGTTACAGGGTCTTTCAGCTATAGACACTGGGAATACCCTCTCAGCCCAAGTATACAAGTACAAATTAAAATCCTTTCAGCAAAATACAAATTTGAACTCCTTCCAGCCAAATACACATTTGAACTCCTTCCAGCCAAATACACATTTGCAAATAAAGAAAACAAACATAAGCCTAACTCGCCTTATCACCTACTACTTACTATTTTGAATCTATAAGAACCTGTATCAGGGAGATTGGAGAGAAACCTGGTTGCACGTCTGGTCACTCTCAGAACCCAGAGAGAACAACCACCAAAAACTAACAGCACACACAAAAACTTCCCTCCCTCAAGATTTGAAAGTATCCTGTCCCCTGATTGGTCCTCTGGTTAGGTGACAGCCAGGCTCACTGATCTTGTTAATCCTTTCCAGGAAAAAGAGATATGAAGTACTTCTGTTCTATTAACTCTTACTTATCTGTTTATGACAAACGGAGATACAGGTGAGCAACCGTTTTCATGTTCTCTCCACAGGTATTAATGCAGAGAGTGGGCTAGATGATACATCTGAGGGAAGGGAGCAGAAGGATACTCCACCAACTGGAAGGCATGAGAGGCACTGTTCTAGAGACGGGGGTCCCATGACCTCCACTCCCAAGAGAAGGAGGAGGGTGTTGGTGGTTGGGGACTCTCTCCTCAGGGGGACTGAGTCATCTATCTGCCACTCCGACCGGGAAAACCAAGAGGTCTGCTGCTTGCCAGGAGCTAGGATTCATGATGTGATGGAGAGACTGCCAAGACTCATGAAGCCCTTGGATAGCTACCCCTTCCTGCTTCTCCGCATGGGCACCTGTAAATGTCCGCTGTCAGGGTTCGCCCCTTTCTGGGGCGTCTGGGAGCCAGGCCGCCTCACTACCAGGGGCAACAAATGACAGCTCAGGGCTCAGACCCTCAGGCAGGGGCTGAGCAAACATTCAGTAAGTTAAGGAAGCCCAGGCTCCTGGGCCTGAGTGTTGGGGCGAGGGGGAGACTGCCATCCGTGAGTGGGGTGTCAGAGGGGATGCAGGCCCACCCACTCCTCTGCGTCCCAGCCCGGGGCCCTAACAGAAGCAGGCAGCCTGCTGCTGTGTCAGTGGGGATCCTGGCTGCAACACACTGACATTGGGTCTGGGTGTGCTGCAGCCAGACTAGAGTCAGCTGCTTCCGGGCTACTTCCAACCTCCCCCTTTCTCGGCGGCGTCTTCTGCAGCGTCCCACACCAAGGGCTCCTCAGGATACTGAGCGAGGGGTAAACTGGGCAGCTTCTCGGGGTCCCTTTGTACAGGCCGGCCTAGGGGCTCTTCCAGCGCCTGATTGGCGTCCAAGCTTCGCAGGTATGGCCAGTCCTGGGGTCGGTCGCAGGCGGCAGGAGTCTCCCCAGCGGGAGCTAAGGCACCAGCATCTGGCCGCTCCGGCGGCCAGGCAGCTTCTGAGCCCTGAGGCTGGGCTTTTATACTTCCTGCCCTGCGTCTTGACCTCTGGGGGGCGGGCACAGGCTCCTGTGGCTCCGCCCACTTTGGCATCTGTAAGGGTTCAACCCTCTCTGGGGCGGCTGGGAGCTAGGCCACCTCACTACAGCACCAATGATACTGCCAAGAATGACCTTGAACAGATCACTGCAGACTACGTGGCTCTGGGGAGAAGGATAAAGGAGTTTGAGGCACAAGTGGTGTTCTCATCTGTCCTCCCTGTGCAAGGAAAAGGCGTGGGCAGAGACAGTCGAATTGTGGAAGTCAACCAATGGCTACGAGGTGGTGTCAGAGAGAAGGCTTTGGATTCTTTGACCATGGGATGGTGTTCCAAGAAGGAGTGCTAGACATAGACGGACTCCACCCAATTAAGAGAGGGAAGAGCATCTTCACAAGCAGGCTGGATAACCTAGTGAGGAGGGCTTTAAACTAGGTTCACGAGGGGAAGAAGACCAAAGCCCTGAGGTAAGTGGAGAAATGGGATATCAGGAGGAAGCATGAGCAGGAAAGGACTCCTGTCTTATACTGAGAAAGCTGGACAATCAGCGAGTTATCTTAAGGGCCTATACACAAATGCAAGAAGCCTGGGAAACAAGCAGGAAGAACTGGAAGTCCTAGCACAGTCAAGGAACTATCATCTGATTGGAATAACAAAGACTTGCTGGGATAACTCACATGACTGGAGTACTGTTATGAATGGATATAAACTTTTCAGGAAGGACAGGCAGGGCAGAAAAGGTGGGGCAGTTGCATTGTATGTAAGAGAGCAGTGTGACTGCTCAGAGCTCCGGTATGAAACTTCAGAAAAACTCGAGAGTCTCTGGATTAAGATTAGAAGTGTTAGTAACAAGGGTGATGTTGTGGTGGGAGTCTGCTATAGACCACCAGGGGGATGAGGTGAACGAGGCTTTCTTCTGGCAACTAACAGAAGTTACTAGATCACAGGCCCTGGTTCTCATGGGGGACTTTAATCACCCTGAGATCTGCTGCGAGAGCAATACAGTGGTGCACAGACAATCCAGGAAGTTTTTGGAAAGTGTAGGGGACAATTTCTGGTGCAAGTGCTGGAGGAACCAGCTAGAGGCAGAGCTCTTCTTGAACTGCTGCTCACAAACTGGTTAGAGTTAGTAGGGGAAGCAAAAGTGGATGGGAACCTGGGAGGCAGTGACCATGAGATGGTCGAGTTCAGGATCCTGTCACAAGGAAGAAAGGAGAGCAGCAGTATACGGACCCTGAATTTCAGAAAAGCAGACTTTGACTCCCTCAGTGAACTGATGGGCGGGATCCCCTAGGAGAATAATATGAGGGGGAAAGGAGTCCAGGAGAGCTGACTGTATTTTAAAGAATCCTTATTGAGATTGCAGGAACAAACCATCCCAATGTGTAGAAAGAATAGTAAATATGGCAGGCGGCCAGCTTGCTGATCTTAAACATAGAAAAGAAGCTTACAAGGTAGCATTAGTCTGGAACTGTAAAAAGCAACAAAGAGTCCTGTGGCACCTTACAGACTAACAGATGTATTGGAGCATGAGCTTTCGTGGGTGAATACCCACTTCATCAGACACAGGACTCCTTGTTGCTTTTTACAGATCCAGACTAACATAGCTACCCTTCTGATACAATCTTTTAAGGCGTAATTTTTAACAGTAAGAATAATTAGTCATTGGAAAAAAAACATTACCATTGCAGTTGATTCTCCATCGCTGACCATTTTCAATCAACAATGAATATTTTTCTAAAAAATATGCTCTAGAAATTATTTCAGAGGAGTTTAATAGCCTGGGTTATACTTGCGGTCAAACTAGATGATCACAATGCTCCCTTCTGGCCTTGGAATCTAGGAATCAATGAAAATTAGCTTAATCTACTGTTACAGAGAAACTACAGCAAAGAGATTCAATCTGAACATCAGAAGCAAAAGTGTTTTTCATATAATATTTTAACTGAAAACATTCACAGCCCTTTAAGGTTGAATGCTGTAGAATAAAAATATCAAATCAGGCCTTATTGGAAGAACTGTAACTTTAAAAGCATGATTCTGCTGCCATTACTTACAATGAGAGGCAATTTATTTCAGTGGGGTTCCTCATGCAAGAAAGAACCATTCAGTGGGCTCAATCTAGAGGCCTGTGCTGTGGCAAGAGAAGATCTGGTTGGAAGTTTTTTGACAGAATGGTTTTCCATTGAAAAATACAGGTTTGTCAAAGTTGAAACATATTGCTGGTATGTGTCAAGTTTTCTGTTTTAAAAAAAATCAAATTTGAATTGCTTAGATTAGTGACATTTCAATTCATTTTGTTTTGATTGTGTTATTTCAATTAATTTCATTTAGACTTTTATATTCTATAAAAACATTGAGTTTAGTATTTTAATATAAAAGAAAGCAAAAAATTAAATTGAACACTATGAAAAGGGAACATTTCAATAGTCCTGAACTGAATTCATGGGGAATTTCCTTTTCATCTTTTCATACTGATCTAGAACAAATTCTATTTTCTGAATATTGGAATTTCCCGAATAATGTAATTTCTGATTCCCAACCAAATCTACAAAGGAGTATGGAGTTGCAAGTGGTCCTCTTTGCTCCTTTGGGGTGGGTTACTCACATAGCCAGACTCCCTGCAGAAGCAGGGAAAACTACAGCTGCCAGGTTACTTCTTGCTTAGTTTTTCCTGCCTGTGCAGGTAGGTGAGAAATAGGCAGGCAGGGATGGGGAATACGTGGAATCCTGGCACTAAATCCACAATGGGCTAGTGTGCAAAGTCAAGCCAGCATTAGGCAGGATGGGAAGTGAGCAAAAGGGCTGTTGCATTTTTCCTCCTCCAAGCAGCAAGGGGAAAGCAGAGATCAGATTAACATCCTTCACTCAGGCTGGATTAAAATGTTACATCCACCCCAATGCAAATATGGGTTGTAGAGATGGCCTATCAATAATGCTGATTAATATAAGAATAAGAACTACTTACAATTTTAAAGAGAAATTATCATAGGAAGATCTTTTATTTCTATAGTGCAATTATATATGGTGCTATATAATAGGTCAGGATGTGCCAAACATAAAAGAAGCCTTTCCACTAAAGAGCAAAGTATAAAACAAATGCAGAGGGCTGAGAGCAAATTAGGGCTGGATGTTTATTTGCTTGGATAACTTGTCACTTAAATGACAGGATGAGAACTGCGACCATTGTGCATCTTTTCCTATTTGAATTTCTGTATTTCAGATTTTCCGTTAACAATTGTCTTCTATTTTCACAGTTTAAGTCTCAGCTTTTCTTCCCAAATTGAACCTTGCTGCAGTCATTTCACACAAAGGCCAAACCTCTCCTAGGTTGAACTGAATCTTATTTTAGGTCTCATAATATCCAAAGTTTATCTAGAAGAGGAAAGAGAGGGGAAAAAATCCCTAAAAACCCACAAGAGGAAAAAAGGTTTCTAACGTCTATTACCTCCTCAAAACATCTAAACTCCGCTAAGTCTTATCAGTGGCAAAAGAAAGGTTGTGTGAGGATTTCCTGTGGAGTCTAAAACTTTTGAGAAAAAGTTGGGAAAGATGTCAACCAGAGATTTAAAATGGATTAATCCTACAGGATTTAAATCCACTATGGTACGCGGGGCATTCACAGTTGGAAATCATGGACGTCAATTCACTGGTATACAGGAAAACCACAGAATGCACTAGCAGATTTTTCAAGATATCTGGTTATTGTTGACTATGTATCTCAGAGGAGAATCAATCCCCTTTTGGTGTTAGCCTTTATTCTAGAAAGATAAGCTGCTCTTTAGCTCTCTTTGTTATGTTGTCAGAAATGCTGAATGACATCTAGGAAGAAGCCTTTCAGTGTATATATATCACTTAACATTGGATTCACACAGCCTGCAAACAATTCCTACTGCTGTAACAGGCACACTGAAACACCAAACGCCAAGAAAGCACCTAATTTTATAAAGGTGCTTATAATTATGATGCTGCGCTTCATTATATAGTAAAGAATAATACACAGCAAAATAACGCATTACTGTTATTAGAAATATCTGAATAAGTTACCAGGTAAAGTATTAACCAGTTTCTCCTCTTTCACCGTTTGTAAATTGTCTGTGAATGAATTACAATTTTCTTGAAGTTTTTTCATTATTAGCTAAGTAATTTCCACAAATAAGGCTTGGATATTATCCACAACTCATTTTCAAGCAGTTTGTTTTGAGTATTCAGTATTCAAAATTCAAGTTGTTTTGATTGGACACATATGTTAAAATGTGATACCTAAAGCTGGGCAATAATCCCTGAAACCTGCAGGAGCTCAGTACTTTTGAAAACTCAGGCCACTTCTTAATCACCTAAATGTGCATTTAAATGTCTAACTTGAGGTTCCCGACTTTAAACATTTTGTCCGTAGTAACAAAATGGGAATGTTTCTTTCCATGTTTGGATGAGTAAAATGTCAAGAAATAGACTTTTCAGTGTGACTATTCCACAATATTCACTTAAAATTCATTATTTCCATGCTCATTCCTGCCAGTGAACTAATTCTGTGGACATAAACGCAACAGAAGCAAATTTATTTAAAAAATAGAACTGTTGTTATATTAAGTTGTTTAGCAATATTTTAGCTAAATGTTTAGCTCTTATTATTAGGAGCAATCAAAGCTAAATCCCAAATGAGGGTAATGAAAGAGCAATGCTGAACCAACAGAAGAATTGTTAGATAAACAGTTTTTGTTACTCATAACTAAAAATATAAAGAAAGCTGAGGACAATGGTCATTGCAGGCTAAGAAGCTGGCTAAAAGTCCCTTTCCCCCATATATGCCATGAAGCATCGAGCATTGAAGTCTGTCAGAGGCACTGTTTCATGAGAGCATTTGGAAGCATTTCTATGTCTTGAACTAGCCCACTGTCCCAGTTCAGGTGTAAAAGCAACTGTGACCCCCTTTATGATTTGCTCAAGTCAGGGGTGGTCAACCTGTGGCTCTGGAGCCACATGCTGCTCTTCAGAAGTTAATATGTGGCTCCTTGTATAGGCATCGACTCCAGGGCTGGAGCTACAGGTGCAAACTTTCCAATGTGCCGGGGGGTGCTCACTGCTCAAACTCTGACTCTGCCACAGGCCCGGTCCCCACTCCATACCTTCCCACCCCCTCTCCTGAGCCTGCAGTGACCTCGCTGCACCCTCACTCCTCCCCTCAGAGCCTCCTGCATGCCACAAAACATCTGATCAGGAGATGTGGGGCGGGAGGGGGAGGCGCAGATCAGTAGGGCTGCCGGTGGGTGGGAGGTGCTGGGAGTGGGAGTGGGTAGCTGATGGGGCGGGTGTTGCTAACCTATTACTGTGGCTCTTTGGCAATATACATTGGTAAATTCTGGCTCCTTATTAGGCTCAGGTTGGCCACCCCTGGCTCAAATCTCAGGACTCTAGCTGTCACCTAGACCCCAGGGCTGCCCGGGAGGGGGTAAGTGGGGCAATTTGCCCTGGGCCGGTCCGGGTCTTCGGCAGCATTTCGGCAGAGGAGGACTCTTCAGTGCTGCCGAAGATGCAGAGCAACTGAAGGGCCCCTGCTGCCAAAATGCCACCGAAGACCTGGCCTGCCACCAGGTGAGTATAAGCGCCACAGCTCCCCCGCTTTGCCCCAGGCCCCCTGAATCCTCTGAGCGGCCCTGAAGGACCCATGCCCTTATTCTTTCAGACCAGAGTTACAAGTTGCAACCCCCTGCAAGTCACAATTATCCCAACAAGACTATGAACAGTGTAGGTCAGTGGTTATAAGTAATCAAACAGCTCTTCCAAAGCAGAGTACATTTACAGACAAATGCATTACAGATAAAACACTCATGAAAATGATAGAAGGTCTAAACACACACTAAATTTACCAGAAGTTGCCCATCTTCCAGATGGGTGTGTAGTAGGTCACTATCCTTTCAACCTTTCAGCTTGGTTTGCACCCCACACACACCTCGGTCAAAGGTTCATCAAAATGAGACCTTCCCTGAATCAGTTCAAGATGGCCCTTTATAACTTAAGATCTTTCTGAGTCTCTTGAACAGAGTGTGAACCAGTACATGCAAATCCACCCAGAGGTAGCAATTCTCTGGAGCTGTTTACCAGTCCTAGGGTCTGTGGTAATTACTACCCTCATCCCCACTAGTCACAGTGTTCACTCAGTATTGTGCACCACTTTTTGGCTGTGTCTGGTAAATCAGCTTTCCCCTTCTGTTGTTCACTCACCACCCCTCACAACTCAGGGTGTGCTTTCTCTTTGTAACTCAGCTTTCTGGATAGGTCACTAGGTAGTCCTCCCTTCTGGGGTATCAAAGTCCTTCCAGATCAGCTTTCCAGTTGGTGTCTCCCATAATACTGTGCTACTTCCCAAGGGAAACCAAGGCCCACCCGCTACTGCAGGTTGCAGCTCAGATACCCTATAATCAGCCTCTAAGGTCTATACAATCTCGACCCTCACTGCTCTTTCCCTGGGTGCTTCCTACTCTGCCTCCCATAGGCTCTCCTCACCACACTTCTTAGCAAACCTTCCCTCAGAGCCAAGATCCCAAGGCTTCTCTCGCTCCCTTGATTTCGCCCTTTTCTCTCTCTAAGCCCAGGGAGTGACTGGCAGCTTCCACACTGCAGCCCCTGTCTGTTGTGCGCTTTCTAGCTTCGTATTTTAGCCAGTTTCTCCATCAGCTGGGTTTTATCAGCTATTAGCCATTTTCAGTCAAGCCAGACCCTCCACCTTCTGTGGCCTATAAAGTTAATTAGCCCTATCTGTGCCACCTTAAATCCTTCACAGGGCTGATATGGGGCCAACACTCCATCACTCTCCTTCCCCCCACTGATTATAGTTCCTGGGGGAAGCTCCATAACCCTCTCTACCCAGTCAGTGTACAATCCTTGGCTCACAGGCATGTAGATTCAACTTTATAAAGTTGAAACAACAGTCTAAAAGATTAGTCATTAATGTGTCTACTCTCAGTTTCCTCTTAGGGCATCTTTTCTGCACACTCAGGTACAGCAATGATTGAAATAACAAAAAGGATTAACACATACATTTGGATGTGCAGTATTGAACGCAAGCCGCTATGCAAGACCACACCCTCTTTCCAATACTCCATGCTCATTTTCTCCCATACTCATCAGAATTTGTTTCAGAGCATCTCTAGCAGTTTTGTGAGTGCTCGCAAGCACTGCTTTACCTTTCTACTCCTTTTTCAGTAGCTGTCAGCAGGATCAAGCCCTCAGTGGTTTGCACATTGGCCTGCTAAACCTAGAGTTGTGAGCTCAATCCTTGAGCGGGCCATTTAGGGATCTAGGGGGAAAAAAAATCTGTCAGGGATGGTACTTGGTCCTGCTATGAAGGCAGGGGACTGGACTCGATGACCTTTCAAGGTCCCTTCCAGTTCTATAAGATAAATATATCTCCATATAATAAATAACTCCTAGAATGAGACATATGCACCTTAGTTTTAAGGCAGGTATTGCATACGTTTAAAAGAAAAGTGGAAAAGAAAAATAGACTCCCATCCCCCAGAGTAGATTGGTTGCTAAAATAATTTGAAATCTTGTTAAAAGGAATTTGTTCATGTATAAAATACTCCTGTTATGTGTAGTTTAATCAATCACCTACATAAAGCTCAGAGCCATCTGTTCATGATATGAAAAAAAGATGAGATAGTGGAAGATAGTTATTGTAATAGTGTACACGCATAATGGGAGTAATAATTTGAATTACTAAGATATTTGGTTAGAACTTCTATACAATACATTTAGGACAATATGTATTTACTGCAAAGGAAGCTCAGTAAATATAGAGTAGGGACATTCAAGAGGAGTCTTTTTCATAAACCTGGAGGAGACTCTGATACATAAAAGTCCAGTATGCAGGCTTTGTACATAAAATTGCAATAAAGCTTTTAGTCAGAAGTCCAGTTTTGACAATGGTCAGCTAACCACCATCTGCATGTGCTTCCAACAGACATAGAATGGATGGATAGGGCAAGAAACTATAAAGTTGATTCTTCACTTCCTTGCAATTTGCATCAGTCTTTGTATATTTGAAGAATTGGTGCAAAATACTTCTGAATCAGAAGCTTTGTTCCAGGCACATCAGGAGTAACATTTTAAACTCACTTTACATGGGGATAACGTCTGCAATTGCATCCACATGAGCAAACCCTTGAAGGTAAATGCCTGTTCTACACAGAGCCCTACTTATCTCAGTGGGGCTATGTGAGGGCACAGGAGTCTGTCTGTAGGGAGCTTATCCCAGGATCAGGGCCTAAATGATTACATCAGGGATCGGCAACCTTTCAGAAGTGGTACGCCAAGTCTTCATTTATTCACTTTAATTTAAGGTTTCATGTGCCAGTAATACATTTTAACCTTTTTTAGAAGGTCTTTCTTTGTCTTTATTATATAACTAAACTATTTTCGTATGTAAAATAAACAAAGTTTTCAAAATGTTTAAGAAGCTTCATTTAAAATTAAATTAAAATATTGATCTTACGCTGCTGGCTCGCTCAGTCTGCTGCCCGCCTGGGGTTCTGTTCACCTAGACTGGCAGCAGGCTGAGTGGGACCGGCAGCCAGGACCCCGGCTGGCAAGGGGCTGGCAGCCAGAAACCAGGGCCAGCAGTGGGCTGAGCAGCACCAGCGGCTGGGACCCCAGACCAGCAGTGGGCTAAGCAGACACTCTGGGGTCCTGGCTCTGCCCACATAGAGTGGGTACCTACCTTTTAAATTTATATAGTGCAATTTATAAACATATAGTTTGGTTCTGTCAGGTACTGAGCACTATGTCCTTGATCCAGCAAAGCACTTAAGCACATGCTTAGTATTAAGCATATTCATCCCAGTGATTTCAGTTTCAATGAAACAGTACAAATGGCTCCATTTTACTTTTCTTGTTTGTTTTAATGCTATTTGTTCTAAACTTTTTCTGTGTCTTATCCTTCCTCCTCCAACTACAACTAGCTCTTACCAGTCCTCACATAAGTGACCTCTATACTTTACCCAGAACTGTGGCACAAACCCCCTATTCAGGTACTATTGACTACAATTCCCTATCCTCCTCCTATATGGTTTAAGTATGCTTTACTTCTGAATGCTATAGGATGCAAAAGAGAAAGTAACAATCAGAAAGTTATTTTTAAGCTCTTAAGAATGAATCTACTGGTACATAGGATGCATTCAGGGAACTAGCTGTAGCACTGGTGCACACCAGGATCCCTGGCTCCAAGAACTAACCCTTGGAGCCTCCTGCAGCTGGCAGAATTTGGAGCATCCCTTAAGCTCTGCAACCCAAGGAGCAGGGAACCACAATGGCAGCTGTTGCAGCCATCTTTGCCTTGCTGCTACTCCTCCTTCCCAAGTGATATTTGATGCCATAAGACACTGCAAACAGGCCGAGCCTATTTATTCTTTGTTATTTATATTACATTTGTTTTGTCCATAAACTCGCTATCTATGCAAAGAAATAGTAATAACGTTACTTTCAAGATTAAAAAAGAAAAAAATATTCAAAGGCCAAGATCTTTACAAGCACAAGAAGTAAGCCAGTTACATCAGGTGATACACAGAATGTGATTTCTTGCATGCTCTTTCTTGGTAAATACCAGCATGCATGCCTCGTTTTGAGCAAAACAATTCAGTTACACTTATCTCTCACCATAATTAACAATTAATGAATTCTATGTATTAATAACTTCATTATTATGATATTCTCCATTGTCTTAACTCCTTTCTTAATAATTAAATGTTTGTATATCTTCCCATGGCTATTAAAAAGATGTCCTTGTCATTACTTTTATGGACATCCTCACTCCATTTTACATAGGAGTAGATAACAGGTTTTCATGAAAATATCTTTAAGTTTATGGTTTTATAGTTCACATACTTTCAGTTAAAAAAGTTATAGCTAAAGGGGCATTCCAATTATAGAAGGTTTATACTGTAATAAAGCAATGTGTTAGAGAAGAAAATGGTGTTCTAAATGATGCTTTATTACAAATGGAAAATTGCAGAATGAGAGAGTAATACAAGGCATTCCTCTGCCTAGGGAGTATGCAGTGAGGTTAAAATGAAAGGCAATGCATTGACTGGTCATTAGCTATGTCTTTATGGTCCAGATTAATCTGTATTATGAATCTGTAAGAACACCAGTATTACTGACACCAGAAACTCTTATTTATAAGTAGGAAGAAATGTTGGCTTAATGGGTAGGTGTGGGGCTCAGTTCCCTGTTATACCAAAGGATTCCTGAGTAACCTTGCACAAGCCACTCTGTAAAACAGAGATAATAGCCCTTCTCTACCTCACAGTGGTGTTGCAAGGACAACTACATTAAAGAAGATGAGGTCCTCAGATACTATGGTATCTGTGGCCATATAAATACCTACAAGATGTAGTAATTGCTCACATAGTAACTAAAAGCAACCTGCCCCTTCAAAAAGTTTCAGTATGTTTAAATTTTGTAATATGCAGTGATGCTACCATTGTTTTGTCTTTGGCAAGACTATCTTGCCAGCTTAGTCTGTTAGCCGGATGTTTTCAAGATATTGCTGGAATTGGGGATGCACTAGGGATACAGAAGCTACTCAGTTTTTGTTTTTTGTTTATTTTAATATCACTGATATATTATTACCTCCACCACAGATATTAGTCAAACTCTGTGAAAATGTCATCCTTTTGTCATCAGCCCACGTTATAATCTTTAAGTTTAAAACATAGAGTGATCATAAATCATAATGCTGCAAGGAATCTGAGATGATGCTCAACCTGCCCAGTGTTAGGATATTCTCAAAAGTTTTTTATTCTCACTGATCAGATATTTTGCATTGATTATAACATCAGTGTGAATGGTGCAGAGGCCCAGTGGCAATATAATAAGCTTGCATTTTGAGAATGCCATTTGGGAATGAAGTTTGGTCTTGCTCCTCTAGATGAATTGGAAAAATATGAGATGTAGGAAGAAAATGAACTAAACCCTGAAAAATACCCTGTGTCTCTATTCCTTCCATGTCTCCTCCACCCCAGAAAGAACATATTCTATTAATATCAGTATTATATTAGTAAATGCTAGTGTCAACTTGAAATTGAATATTGTAAGCAGTTATTTGTGTGTCAGTTTAATTAGAAATGCAAGGAGTGAAATACACATAGATTGGATTGGTATTTGTTCAAAAAAGTACCTCAGAGGCTATTAATCAGACCAATTATACTAATTAAGGACATTGTCTTGGGCCTACCTAGTTCAGTCTCTCTAGATCCAAGTGTGGATTTGTCCAAGTCCACACAAAGGGTCAGCTGCCTCCATGGTGCTTTCCCAAAACCCAATGGAACATTCTCCATGTGGTCAAGATCCAGAGGTAGGTGGCAACAGGACATGCCAGTGTTGCAAGTTTTGGGGCCTTAGGTGGACTTTCAGTGAGACCACATTGCACCCCTACTTGTTCTGTGGAGATATCAAGTTACCAAAGCCTCTTGGCACTGCATATACCTCCCTACAGAGGGTGTCTAGGGAAGTCTCACATTGTCATGCAGCAGGAAGGGAGTGCTGAAAAGCCCTACACTGGCATCAATCATAGAATATGAGGGTTGGAAGGGACCTCAGGAGGTCATCTAGTCCAACCTGCTGCTCAAAGCGGGACCAATCCCTGGACAGATTTTTGCCCCAGATCCCTAAATGGCCCCCTCAAGGATTGAACTCACAACCCTGGGTTTAGCAGGCCAATGCTCAAACCACTGAGCTATCCCTCCCCCCAATGCCCAGGCCCTCTGCATGAATAGACCTTGCCTCCTGAAAATCCAGTGGGATCTTCAGCATCTGGAAGCAGGACCACAACTCCTTCTACAGGACAAACATTGCTCACTGTACAAAATGTTTGTGCAGAACACCTAGAAGTATATCTCTGCAAGTTTTCTTCCTCCATATCCCCTCTCATAGGCGAGGTCAATGCAGGCCCCTGTGGGGGACTAAGAACCTGAAACTTAGTGTCTTTAGTTGCAGTTGAAGGGGTTCTGCACTTTTTGTGCCACAATTGCCCTTTCAAGTTGACTATTTGCTGTCAAATTTCAGTTTCAGTTACACCATTCTTCATCTGGAGTAACTCCTTGGAAACTGACACTGGAGTAAGAGTAAAATTTAACACTTGAAGGTCAATAATAACTTTATTATTACGTAATTTAATACGCAATTTATATTCTTAACTTCAAAAAGATTAATGAACTTAGTAGACAGTCTTTTAACATCATATATCCTACTATCCTAAAATTCTTGCAATGAAAACTAGAGAGGAGACAGTTATTTAACACTCAGTAATCGCAGTGCTCTATAAAACATCATTTGACATCAACATTGGAAAGCAGATTCAAGCCTCCTATAGGAAATGTAACCATAAAATGTACACAAGACAAACAATGAAGGACATAAGAATTTACATGAAGTGAGGGGGGGAAAACAATAAATCATAAAATAAGATGAACAATGACAAGCGTTAGAGTAATGATCAACAAATCATAATAAAACTGGCAGACAAGTGACCGAGAGTATTAAAAAATCTAGGCAGCAAGTAAGAGATGCTGTTGTTACTAGCTATTGTCCTTAGGCTCCACATGACACACAAAAGAGTACGCAGGATAGAATGATTGGATGTGTTATAACAGCTGGCACTTTGTACTGTAAATGATGGTTAGATAACACAAATAAAGTGTTTGCATCCAGGATCATCCCCATTTTCTGCAAGCAATCCACAATAATAAGTCCTGACAAAATCATCCAAGTTGGTCCATAGCAGGAGAAAAAAAGCCACTGTCAGATTTCATGATGAGCCAAAGCAGCAAACTGAAATGATGCAGCATATAACAGTGATCAGAGTCACAGGACTAGATTTTGACTGATAACCATAGAACAGAGTGAGGGGTAGTGACGGGACTGTACCATTCTAGAGAGAGCTTGGGGAGGGATTGTGTCTCTTGTTACAAACCCTCCTTCAGCTACCTGACACCTTTGGACAGTACAGTGTATTGCCCTGACATGCCAAGCCATGTTCTGGATCTGGGTATGAGGGAGTGGGAGGGTCCATGGTCTCACTTCCTCCCATCCCTCCTTTTGGATTATTGGAGCCCTTATGCTCACAGAGCAGAGTGACAACAACTGCCCCTTGACACTTACACAGAGTGCATTAGGTGGGATGAGAGATGAAGTCTACTTGCATTCTCCCTCTGTGTGGGGTCAAATATATACCATTGCTATGCTAATATATTTACACAAAAAATGGAGCAATTCTGTTTCACTGTAAAAAGTAGCATTCATCTAATATATACAAGAGAAATCTGTCAGCACTGACAAACAGTGAGAGGCGTACTACCAATGCAATTCATTAGGTTCCATAACTAAGCACGCACAATCAAGTCTAGAGCCAATATTTATGACAAAACATTCTAGCCTCTTTGCATATTCGCATGTTTCAATCCACTGGAATATCATAACTGCTTACCACAAACTAATCAACAGACAGAACATTATATTCACCACCTATTCTCCTCATTAATCTTCCCCCCCTTTTTTTTTCCTTTTACAAGTTCTGATCCCTCAGTCCTTAGCCAAAAATTCCCATTGGAATGAAAGGAAGTTTAAGTTGATGAGAAAATACAGGATACAGCCTATGATTATAAGAGTGTCAAAAAGATAGTGGATAATGAAGCAAAGTGAATGCTTACAGAGAAATAAATAGCAATGATTTTTAGAAAAGAATACAGATGAGGAGCGATGGAAAAGGCAAACTTAGAATCTCTTAGGCCCTGATCTTGGAATGAGCAAGATACAGGGTAACCACACTGACAGCTGTCCTCCTACACAGAGCTCATTGCAGGATCAAGGGCCATAAATAGGATTTGCTAAAAGAACAAATATAGTGCTCAAAAGGAAGAGTAGTTTCTGCTTGTCAGAACAGAGAAAATTAGAAGTGTCATCAGTAATCTGCAATATTAGAACACCCAGAGAATCAGGATCTTAGACCATAATAGTGCTACAGAGAAGCCTGGTCTTGGCTCCTCTGTTGCAAAACACTTTGTAAATAAAGGGTTGTCTACTATCCATCTCCATAGGTTGAGAAAAAAGATAACAAGAAACACTGTTAATGGAGAAGGCACAGAGTGAAGAGTGGCTCTGCTTAGTACAGAATTTTAAGATCAGCAGCCACTGGCTCCAGGTAGAATAAATGAAGATGGGGTTCCCATCTGCTTAATGAAAAATAGGTAATAAAAATTAGTGACTGAGCTTCTATTATGCCATTCCCTAGCATTCTGCAAGTTATTTCTCCAATACCACTAACTTGTTCCTACAGTCATCATCTCTGGAGAAGAAAGTCTGGGGCCTGTTTGTGCTAGCAATAATATGTAGGGAGAGAGGTATCATATAATACTTAGAACCTAGTTGCTAGAGAACCAGTTGTCATAACATTTCTTCCCAGATCTGGACATTAGCGTCCAAAATATGGGTGTTAGCATGAAAACCTCCAAGCTTAGTTACCAGCTTGGACCTGGTAATTGCTGCCACCAGCCAGGAATTATACAGTGCCTAGCTCACTGTGGTCTCCCCAAAACCTTCCCTGGGGGACCCCAAGACTCAGATTCCTTGAGTCTCACAACAAAGGGGAATAAATCATTTCCCTTCCCCCTCCTCCCCTCCAGGTGTTCCCTCCCTGGGTTCCTGGAGAGATATACAGAAGCAAGCTCTGTGAATCTAAACAAAGGGATTCCACCCTCCCTTTGTTTCCTTGTTACTTCCTCCCTGGACGACCCTAGGAGATTCCCTGCTTCCAGTCCTTGAAACACAAGTACCGAGAGATCTAATCTCTCTTCCCCCTCACCCAGAGGGTATGCAAAGTCAGGCTTAGTAAATCTAACACAAAGAGATTTTTCCCCTTGACTTCTTCCTCCCACCAGTTCCCTGGTGAGCTGCAGACTCAATTCCCTGGAGTCCCCACTAAAGAAAAACTCCAACAGGTCTTAAAAAGAAAGCTTTATATAAAAAGAATGAAAAAGGACATAAAAGGGTCTCTGTATCCAGGTGACAATATACAGGGTCAATTGCTTAAAAGAAAAATGAATAAACAGCCTTATCCAAAAAGAATACACTCCAGCAACTACACACACGTAAATACAAAAAAACAATATAAACCTATTGTCTTACTATCCTTGTACTTACAACTTGGAAACAGAAGATTAGAAAGCTTGGAGATTCCTGTGGTCACTCTCAGAGCCGAGAGAGAGAACAAGCCAAAGACAAAGGACTCACACCTAAAACTTCCCTCCACTCAGATTTGAAAAAGTCTTGTTTCCTGATTGGTCCTCTGGTCAGGTGTTTGGTTCCCTGTGTTAACCCTTTATAGCTAAAAGAACATTAACCCGTAGCTATCTGTTTATGACACCAGTTACCAAGTATTCTAGGGAACTTACTTTCCTCAGGTGGTCCCCGATCTGATGGAAGTGGGAATAGCAGCTTGTCCAGGCCTATTAGGATGCTGCAAGAACCAAACCAAAAAGGAAAATACAATAAACTAATAAAAATGTGTACAGTAGGTGGGTTAGTTTACTCCTCATGGATTTCAAAGTTCTCTTAAATAACACTATGAAGACATTATCATGTTATTGGAAATTTTACTTCGTTTGGAGGGGAAAAATCTGTTAAGAAGTAAGTTGCAGTTTACTCCTGCAGTCCTTGAGCCAAATTATACACTTCTACCCTGATATAACGTGACCCGATATAACACAAATTCGGATATAACGTGGTAAAGCAGTGCTCCGGGGAGGCGGGGCTGCACACTCAGGTGGATCAAAGCAAGTTCACTATAATGCAGGTTCACCTATAACGTAGTAAGATAATTGGCTCCCAAGGACAGTGTTATATCGAGATAGAGGTGTATTCTCATTACCACTAGTGTTTTTGTAACTGAAATACGAGTGTGGCTCCTTCTAGGTATATAGTGCTTCAATTCTGTGTGTGTAGTGTGAAAGAGGTGGCAGGGTTATGTCATGCCTTCACCTCTCATGCTATTGAGTAAGAAAAAAGGAGAAAACTGAGAAAAAGTTGGAAGGAACCATTTTTTCCCTCCCCTTCTCCAGTACAACATTCAAGAACAGCATGTATGAAATTTCCACTGGAACCAATGGGAGGCTTTTCCTGTGAGAGGATTGCAGAAATTTGGCATTATTATAATGATCAAGACATGATATGTTGTGATTTGGTATTAAAAAGAGATGATCCCAGAAATGCCCAGTTCTCCCAGATCTGATCTATGGCACCTATCACCATGTTAAACTGCAAACAGTCAGTAAGCCATGATAATACAACTTCTTGAAACCTCACCTTCCCCCCCCAAAAGTAACTACAACCAGGTTCCAAAACCTAGAAACCAATATGGACATGTTGATCTTAAACACATTTTTAAAACCAATTCACCATTAAACATGAAAAATAGTCTGCTTGCAAACTGGGATAACTTTAGTTTCCACCTCATATATTTAAACCAGTTCTTCAGTATCTGCAACACCTTGCCCTACCAGGTCTAAGATATTTGTGAAAATGTTTATGGAAAAATGGGCTTTCATGAATATTTGCCACATGGAGGTCCTTCAATTAATAAACATCCTACTTTCTGTAATTTTTTTGTTTACAGAAATTTTAATCCAGTTAAACTTTTTACAACAGGAAGGCAATAAACTGTATATCACCAACCTTCAAGGACAAATCTTCAAGGTTTAGTTTTCTTTGAGATCTCAGCTTATCTTTCTGCTTCCCCTCTCACTGCACCCTCTTACTTACTTCAATATCCAAAGACACCCACCCCCTCAGCCCAGCCACACCCCATGCCAAGTATAGAGCAGCTCTACCTTACCATAAAATGTCCCATACAAAGCTGACCAAAACTGGGCAGCTTTGGAAACTGGCCTGCCACTATCAGGGTAGCGCCCTCAGCCATCATAGGGACAGTGCAGCACCTGCTCTCCTTCTGCATTTTGGAGGATGCTGCCAGAATCTCCCTTTCATGTGGGTAGTTCTGCTCCACATCCAGTGCAGGGCTGGGTTTATCAGGTGCAGCTGAGCCCTAAAGAGCTATATGTAGTACTGGATTTACCATGGTCGGCCTTCCATTCACCCAGGCTGGTAGGAGGCTGAGAGGAGCCGGCGGCTGGGACCCCAGCGGGCTGAGCAGGCTGAGCGGGGCCAGTAGCTGGGACCCCGGCTGGCAGGAGCTGGCGGACGGAACCCCAGACCAGCAGTGGGCTGAGCAAGTCAGTCCGCTGCCAATCTGGGGTCCCAGCTGCCAGCCCTGCTCAGCCCGCCCTGCCCTGCTCAGCCCGCTGATGGTCTGGGGTTTTGGTTGCTGGCCCCTTGCCAGCCAGGGTCTCAGCCGCTGGCCCCACTCAACTCAGGCTGGCAGGAGGCTAACAGCAGGAGACTGAGCAGAGTTGCCAGCTTGGACCTTGACTGATAGCTGAGTGAACGGAACCCCAGGCCGGCAGCAGGCTCAAAAGTGGCCGGAACCGGCAGCCTGCTATTAAAAAAAAAAAATCAGCACCCGTGCCACCTTTGGCACGCATGTCATAGGTTGAGGACCCCTGTTCTAGTGTATAAACTGTATACTGTGTATACTGGCTGTACTGTACTTTATGGTAATTTTCACTCTATGCGTTTTTCCTCTTACCTGCTGACCTTAGAACCTAACGCCCATGTAAGATGTGATTCTATTGTATTCATTTTTGAAAATTTATAATAAGTGATGATCGAAGTGGAGAGGGGAATGCAAGGGTGAAGTTTCGCCTAGGGTGTAAAATATCCTTGCACCAGCCCTGGATACTGTGTCAGCTGTTCCCTGCAGTCTCCAACCTACCTGGGCAGTACAACAGACATGGGCCTGCCCACTAGCTCCTCTCCACTCCCTAGCCCACCCATCATTTGCCCCCCAACCACCCCCTTAATGCTTAGCCCTCTTACTTTTAAAAATGATTGCTTGCCCCTCTCACCCACCATCAGGTTCTGTTGCCAGGTATCCAGTTTTACACTGGAAACTCCAGTAGAAAATGGGACCTGAATGTCCAGTTAGCAGGGCTGACTGGAAACTAAATGTCCGGTTACAGCAGTAACCACATTAGCCTCCGCTCCTCCTACTCCCAGTACCCACGCCAGAGGGCTGGAAGAGAACCTGTCCTGCTGCTGTGGGAGGAGGGGCAGCTCAGTATAGAGAGAGACAAAGAGAATCGGCTAGAACCAGGTAGGTACCTGCTCTATGTGGGCAGGGGTGGGGGGGATCCTGTTTACCCCCTCCCCAGCCCTGCTACATTTGCAGTTTACCCCTGACCCCTCCCTTGCTCCAAAGACCAACCCTAATTCCTGCCCCACTGTGCTTTTACCCCCAGCCCCTTTTACAATCATTCCTGGGGGGGGGGGGAGGGGAACAAATATGTTTGGTGCCAGGCCCACAAAAAGTGAATCCGGCCCTGGCTATACAGTATGTCTTTCCTCAGTTTCAGTAATTCTGAACATTACCAGTTCTTTTTAATAGGATACTTCTTGTTCCGTGGGCTGGGGTAATAAATGGTAGGGATAATTGTTATTCCAACATATCTGAAGTATTATTGGATTGTCATATTTGCTGAGTGAATAAATGGGTGAACTACTTCAGTGGCATGACACACTCAAAATGCCACATTAGGAGACTAGCTATTAATTTGCAATGAATGGGGAAAAGGGAGGAGTGAATCAAATGAGAATTTCACATGTATTTTACTAACATATATTCATAGTGCATTTGCAGCCATTAAAGCAATCTTCCCTCCACAAGTGCCCAGGAGATTATTATAACCCCTCCACGGGGATTGTCAAAGTGAATCCCTGCAGCTTCACAGCCTCTGATGCTTATTCTGTTCGCACTTACTGTTCTCCCTTCTGTAAATGAGCGTAACTCCCATTGCTGCTAAAATGAGTTAAATGGAAGCAAGCGGAGGAGAATTAGCCATCTGATTTTCTGGAGAGAATAACTGGAAAAAGGAGTTTGGATAAAATTAGCATAACTAATACTGTTCAAGGTCTCCTAATTAACAATTAAATGTTTGCTCCAAGTCAAAGTTCAAAAGTTCATAATTAGAAAATATCAGTTCTCATGTAGTTAACCTGATTTGCACATGCATCGTTGGGGGCAGCGGGAAGGTTTAGAAAAGTGATAATTAAAATGGAGCTGGTTATTTGATAAAGCTATGGTCCTTTAAATTCCATTCCTGAAAAAAACAATGAGCTCAAAGCCTTTGGTAAAGAAATTGATTTTGACGGCTACGGCTCAGGACTCAGGGTTACTAGTCCAAATCACACAGCAACAAACGTTATGTGTGATCTCAGTGAGTTCTCAATGTCCTTTTAATCATGCTTTAGCCTTCCACTTCACGTTACACTACACTACACTGGGATATTGCTGTTCGAGCAAATGTAGCTGTTTAATGTAGTTCTGTGATATTCCTGTATCTATACGTTCTGTTGCAAGGTCTATAGTTATGTCAAATGCAGTATATCAGATTGTAGCTGGCAACAGAAGGAACAGGCTCATATATAAATATATATTATACATTTAAATTAATAATTTCCAAATAATTGTAGATATTGGAAATGTGAGGTATTAGCTTGACAGACTTGCAAATTGATGCAATAAGACATTTGCAGAAGCGTTCTTACTTGCAAGTCAGTATGTGTGAGTTGGGGAGCCCTGGGAACTGGGAGCAAGAATGCACATTGTTCCAGCCAGTTAAATAAGGAGTTAGAAACTAATAAATAAAAGAGCATTTCTCATTTTTAACAAATTTCAACCCTTTCACTTGCACCCTGCTCCCCACCAAAATAAAAAATCTTTTTTTGCAGGGAAGGAGAAGGGAATAAATGGGTCACAAATTAATTATTTCAGCATCTAGTGGCAGCCCCATTTCATCCCATTCCTACTTGTTTGGCACATTTTCAACATAAAAATAAAAAGCAAGTAAAAACTAAATTTACAAAGCAATTATTTATTGGGAGATCATCACAAGTCAAGATACACAGCAGGGATGGCCAAACTTACTGATCCGCCCAGCCACATATGACAATTTTCAGAAGTTGGAGAGCCACGGCACGCCTGCCAGGGTTCAGGGTTTCAGCCCTGTGGGAGGCACCTGATGGGGTTCAGGGCTTCAGCCCCGCTCCTGCTGAAGCCCAGAACCTGGCAGGTGCGCCCGTAGACCTGAACCCTGAGTCACCCCTCCTTGCTGGGCACAAGCCCTAAGAACCCCCTCTACACTAGAGAGAAGCCCCTGCCCCACTACTCCGCTCCAAGGCAGAGGTCCTCATCTCCACCCCCCCAGTCTGATAAGTGGGAAATGGGGGAGGGTGTTGGGGGCTCACTAAGCCACACTTTTAATGGTAAAAGATCCACATGTGACTGGCTAGCTACAATTTGATTACCTGATATACAGTATTCATTTAGAACCTAAGAACATAAGAACGGCTGTACCGGGTCAGACCAAAGGTCCATCTAGCCCAATATCTGTCTACCGACAGTGGCCAATGCCAGGTGCCCCAGAGGGAGTGAAGCTAACAGGCAATGATCAAGTGATCTCTCTCCTGCCATCCATCTCCATCCTCTGATGACCAGAGGCTAGGGACACCATTCTTTACCCTTCCTGGCTAATAGCGATTTATGGACTTAGCCACCATGAATTTATCCAGTTCCTTTTTAAACATTGTTATAGTCCCATATAGGCTTATGCAGTTATACTGAAGTGTAACAAACAGGGGAGAAAGTAGAAATACAGACTTACCAGTATGGGGCTGGGTTGGGGCCAGCTGTGGCCCTTGGAAGGGGTGGGGCCTTGGGTGCAAGGGGTGGAGATTGGGGGGTAATAGCCAGTCCCGGCCCTCCCTATACCAGTAAGTGCTCTCCCCCACCCCTCCCACTCTGGGGTAGCAGCAGCAGCTGGGGGTTCCAGCAGCAGTTTAAAGGGCCCAGAGCTCGGCCGCCGCTACCGCCCCGGACCATTTAAACCACTGCTGGAGCCCCCAGCTGCCACTGCTACCCCAGGGCTCCCGGGGCTATTTAAAGGGCCCAGGACTCCCCTGCTTCTACTGCCCCGGCCCTTTAAATAGCCCCCGGAGCCCTGGGATAGTGATGGTGGGGCTCCTGCGGCTATTTAAAGGGCCTAGGGCAGTAGAGGCAGCGGGAGCCCTGGCCCTTTAAATAACCCCTGGAGCCTCGTCACTATCCCAGGGCTCCAGCAGCGGGAAGCTGGGCTGCCCCAGTATGGCGCACCAGCTCTTGATGGTACGCCGTACTGGAGCGTACCAGCTTACTTTCACCTCTGGTAATAAAAGACCACAAATCTTTGCAAAACAGATGATTATTTGGAAAAAACAAACAAACATCATTTTCACACAGCTGAAAGCCAATGCACCAGCAATATGCACAGAGTGGCTACAAGTGATGGTAGGTCTTATTGCATATAAAAGAACAATTCACATTTAAAAGACCAGATGATAAATTGTTTTTTCCCCTTGGCCTGTCAGAGCTTGAATCTGCTGACTTTCAGAGCATGTTGTAAATCCTGTCTATCCTCCCAAGCTTTATGTTGGTTTGAGACTGGGAGTGGAGGGGAAGTGGGTGGAAACATTTGAGTGTTACTCAATTGGGAGATTTTTAATTGGGGACATAGGTCCAATTTCAATTTTATTATATGATTTCTACATGAATAAAGTACACATTCTGATAGCAACTGACAGGCACAGTTGAAAAATCTAAATATATAATGCAACAGCCTTTCTAAAACTACACCGACATGATATTTAAAACCCTGATCTGATTATAAATGATACCTAAGCAAGTGCAAAGTTTGATGAGAATATATTATTATGGCTATCAAGATGGGATCCAGTTTTTGTGTTTTATTAGTCTGATTTTATGTCTAATCCCATTTTGCTTATGCTTTGTATTAGTTGTGTTTTCCGGGAAAAGACAAAAAAGTGTGTTAAAAGAAATGAATGAGGCATTAATTCCTACTTCGCAGTGGATGGCACTGAAACAGGTAACTGGACTTACTTTCACTTTCAGGTTGTGGAATGAATTAAACTTCACTAAAAACTAGTTGACAATCATTACTATCTGTCAGCTGTTCAACATCCAATGTGAAATGAATTGTTATTCTTCACTAGAAGGGTGGTGAAGCACTGGAATGGGTTACCTAGGGTGGGAGTGGAATTTCCACCCTTAGAGATTGTTAAATCCCAGTTTGACAAAGCCATGGTTAGGATGATTTAGTTGGTGTTGGTTGAGCTTTGAGCATGGGATTGGACTAGATGACCTCCTGAGGTCTTTTCCAACCTTAATATTCTATGATTCTATTAAATTATTCTCCTGAATGCTTGACATATTTAAAGGTAAATCAAATTTTTCTCCATTTTTTTTGGCAGCTGTTTTGAAGCACTTGTTTGGGAAGTATACTTTCAAAACATTTAATAAAGAGATTCAGCTCTGACTGTGCTTTATATTACCTGGAGTTGTATCAAAATGTTTTTGAACTTCCATGAAAGACAAGAATCATTGTGGCATTTGCTTAGAGGTGCTAAAAATGTGCATTGTTACTTTGCACTGAGGAAATAGAATTCTGTATGACTGATAATGAATGATTTACTAAACAACTGTTACCTGCACAGTGAAAGCTAATGTTTCTAATTTTAAAAGCAGAGCAACTCAATTTGATAAGACACTTCCCTTTACAAATTAGTTAGCTACATATGGGCTTTAAGATCAGCAATTGCAAAATGTATTCATAATCAATAAATTTAAGATTTTAATGCATTGCTTGCTAAAGTTGGAGGGAGTGATTATTATTCTTGGTTTATCAGCTTCATCTCTTGTTTTATCAGCTAAATATTGATTCCTCTTTACCACTGCGCACTGATTTCAGTTGTCAGGCACTTTATATTTTGCTCATGCTTGAACCAATATTTTAACAACATTTCTTTAAGCAAAAGACAAGTAAAACGGCACCAGTAAAGTTCCATACTTCCATTTTAATAATTACTGTTGTTTTGTTTTAATGTTTACACACATTCATTTTAGCATTAGCATCTGTACTAGAAGAGGATCTGGCAGGGGAGGGATACAAGGAAGAGGGCAAAGTTATCTGCAGCCATTTTTTTGTAATATGGACACATTTTTTCAACAAAAAAATTGAAGAACTTCAGAAACATATGATGATAGCAAAGAGCCAAATTCTACTCTTAGGGCCTGTCTTCACTACCAGGATAAATCAATCTAAATTTTGCTAATCCAGCTAAGTGAATAACATGACTGGAATCGACATAGCTTAGGTTGACTTACCTGTGTCTTCACTGCACTGTGTTGTCGGGAGACAGTCTCCCGTCGACTTCTCTTACTTTTCCCGGGGAGCTGGAGTACCGGAGTTGACTGGAGAGCACTCTGCCTTTGATTTAGTGGGTCTTCACTAGATCTAAATCAAACACCCTCTGCGATCTCCCGGTAGTGAAGATAATTCTTTAGTCACACTGGTGTAAACCTGGAATAAATCCATTAATGTCAATATATTTAGTTCAGATTTAAAGTTGCTTACCTGAAAATAGAATTTGGAAAGATTAGAGTAATATTTTTTTTTCTCTCCAGTTTTATTTTGTGTCCATTTTTTAAAAAAAATATAGCACAGGAAATACACTCCCCATAAATAATAAAAAACAACACAACATGATTGGCAATTTCACCAAGATGTTGAAAGTTGCTTTTTGGCTGTTGCATTTTTCTAACAATTGATATTTAATGTATTCTCTCTTATATATTTAAAAAAAAGACCAATCCTGCAGTTAGCCATGCTATAAGAACATCTTTTGTGATACCCTTATTTTACTGAGGGGGGGGTCAGGCGTGGACCAAAGTGTTCACATTGCTCTCCCCACCAATATCTGGCCCAAGCCAGGAAAGCTAATGATCCAAACAGTGGACCAAATTTGGTGATGAATCCTGGTCATGTGATACCTGAGGCACGTTGTGCATATGCTAAGAAAAACTGAGTGTGCAATCAATAGTCTTGAAATTCAGGAAACTCATGACCAAATATTTTCAACACAACCAAGTAAATTTAACTGTAGCTCTCACTTCTAGCTAGGAAAAGTGAGTTTCACCTTTGTCTTTAGCATGCATTAGCTTCAAGATGCTTCACTGTATTAGTAAATAAAAATATAAGTGCCTATTCCAGAGTAAGCCCTAATTCTTCTCTTAGACAATTCTTCTGTCCTTCTTTTCTGCCCTCAAATTTAGACAGAGTCTCTTATTTCAGTGACTGGGTTTTCTACATTCTTAATTGTGCCCAGTATTTCCTTTAAAAAGGATATTCTGGATTTTTTTATATAAATGACTGCATTTGTCAGAGAACTGTATCCATCTGTGCAAACAGGTTACTGCACACAGCCTAACATGAGGCTGCCAGTTACCTGGCACCACCAGAGCTTTGCTATATGTCATGTCTCTAGGTGTGTCTGTTTCAGAGGAATTTTGTCATTTGCTTATTTTTTGATATAATCACTTTCAAGAATGAGATGGGCACATTTATTATACGGGGAAGCTCTCTCTTTCTGGAGAATGAGCAGTGTTGCCATGAAAGAGCATAATCCTTCAGCTCTTCTCTGACAGGCAGCATGGTCTAGTGGAGAGGGCACTGGACTGGGAATCAGGCATTTTCAGATACGTCACCGCTTTCTGTGCCTTCTGATTTCCTTCCAACCCATCACTTTAAGCAATTTGAGGCAGAGACTCTTTCAAACTACATGTTTATATGGAGCCATTATAGGCATAGACTCTGTGGGTGCTCCAGGGCTCAAGCTCCCACAGAAAAAAATAAAAGAAGCTAAGCATCCAGCAGCCACAGCTGTTCAGCGGCTCTGCTGATCAGCTGTTCAGCAGCTGATGGGAGGTGCTCAAGGGAGGGAGGAGAGCAGCGAGTAGCAGGCCAGTAGGGGCTCTTGGGGGAGGGGGCAGAGTAAGGGTGGGGCCTTGGGGGAAAGGGCAGAGGGGAAGTACCCACTGGGAAAAGTAAAAGTCAGCTCCTGTGAGAGCCAGTAATATCTCCATGGCCTATGCCTTGACTTCACCCCGCCCAAATAGAGATATTCAACCAGAGATCTCACAGAAACAGGTCCCTTGAAATGAGCCAGCAAGCAGAGGTCCTGAGCCAGTTATTTTACAAAGTCCTGTGCCATGGTGCTAGCCCTCCAGGGTAGCAATGGCTTCTGTAATGGGAAACACATGGGAGTGAGTCTCCCTCCTTTCTGCTAAATGTAAAAGATGTTTTCCCTTTCCTTTACATAAGAACATAAAAATGGCCACAATGGGTCAGACCAAAAGTCCATCCACCCAGTATCTTGTCTGCCGACAGTGACCAATGCCAGGTGCACCAGAGGGAGTGAATTTAACAGGTAATGATCAAGTGATCTCTCTCCTGCCATCCATCTCCACCCTCTGACAAACAGTGACTAGGGACACCATTCCTTACCCATCCTGGCTAATAGCCTTTAATGGACTTAATCTCCATGAATTTATCTAGTTCTCTTTTAAATGCTGTTATAGTCTTAACCTTTATAACCTCCTCAGGCAAGGAGTTCCACAGGTTGACTGTGCGCTGTGTAAGAAGAACTTCCTTTTATTTGTTTTAAACCTGCTGCCCATTAATTTCATTTGGTGGCCTCTAGTTCTTATATTATGGGAAGCAAATAACTTTTCCTTATTCGCTTTCTCCACACCACTCATGATTTTATACACCTTTATCATATCCACCTTTAGTCTCCTCTTTTCCAAGCTGAAAAGTCCTAGCCTCTTTAATCTCTCCTCGTATGGGACCTGTTCCAAACCCCAAATCATTTTAGTTGCCCTTCCCTGAACCTTTTCTAATGTCAGTATATCTTTTTTTGAGATGAGACCACATCTGTATGCAGTATTCAAGATGTGGGTGTACCATGGATTTATATAAGGGCAATAAGACATTCTCCATCTTATTCTCTATCCCTTTTTAAATGATTCCTAACATTTTGTTTGCTTTTTTGACTGCCGCTTCACACTGCGTGGACGTCTTCAAAGTACTATCCATGATAACTCCAAGATCTCTTTCCTGATTAGTTATAGCTAAATTAGCCCCCATCGTATTGCATGTATAGTTAGGGTTATTTTTTCCAATGTGCATTACTTTACATTTATCCGCATTAAATTTCACTTGATGTTTTGTTGCCCAGTCACTTAGTTTTGTGAGATTTTTTGAAGTTCTTCACAGTCTGCTTTGGTCTTAACTATCTTGAGCAGTTTAGTATCATCTGCAAACTTTGCCACCTCACTGTTTACCCCTTTCTCCAGATCGTTTATGAATAAGTTGAATAGGATTGGTCCTAGGACTGACCCTTGGGGAATACCACCAGTTACCCCTCTCTATTCTGAAAATGTACCATTTATTCCTACCCTTTGTTCCCGGTGATTTAACCAGTTCTCAATCCATGAAATGATCTTCTCTCTTATCCCATGACAACTTAATTTACGTAAGAGCCTTTGGTGAGGGACCTTGTCAAAGGCTTTCTGGGAATCTAAGTATACTGTGTCCACTGGATCACCCTTGTCAACATGTTTGTTGACCCCTTCAAAGAATTCTAATAAATTAGTAAGACATGATTTCCCTTCACAGAAACCATGTTGACTTTTGCCCAAGCTTGGGGAAGCATTTCCTGATGTAGCATAGCTAAGTGCTACCCTTCACACACAGTGAGATGTTAAGGAACATACTAGTCCTTCAGCTGCAAGCTCTTTGGGTCATGGACCAGGTAATAAGTGCTTGGACAGTCCCAAGGCACAATGGAGCCCACGCCTAATAGGGGCCTCTGGCTGCTACCATCGCAAATTAGAGAGATAAGGTGGGTGAGGCAATATCTTTAATTGAACCAACTTCTGTTGGTCAGAGAGATAATCTTTAAAGCTTACACAGAGCTCTTCAGGTCCTATTACCTCATCTTCCTTGTCTCTCTAATATCCTGGGATTGACATGTCTACAACAACATTGCATACCATCACAAATAACATGTATACACAATATTAGCTTTCCATTGGACCCTTGTGTTTAAATGTTCAGGAATCAGAACCAAAACTCAAGCCTGTGTCTCATGTAAGTCCAGCAGAAACGTCTAAAATGAAACAGTGCTTGCTCTTGCCATATCACTTGGCTTTGATAATGCACTGACTTAACCTTCCTTCAGCTCTGGCCATCTGGTCACCCTAACGCATACAGTGGAGTAATGTGGAGACTTCTGCTCCTCTGAGAAAAACCTCTGTCTCCCCAACTGAACTACCTGCACCCAACCAGAAGATGAAGTGAGAGGATGTATAGGTCATCGTATCTACAAAGGAGAACACCTCAACAACAGCCACATTACTATTAAAAGATTGTAATGTATATATTTTTGTCCAGTTTCCAAATTGTTCCTAAAGTCACAAGAACTAGTTCATATTAAATAAATATGGGAAATGTGTCACAATTCAAATCAGTAATAATACTCAGGTCAGATAGTACTAGACACAAAGTGTTATATAAATATTTACGAAGCAACCCTCACAATACCAGTATGAGGCAGATTTTAACACCAGTTTATGGATGAGGCAAATGATGCAGTGAAATTAAGATCCTTACCCAGCAAAGCATAATAGCACATGCATAACTTCAAGTTAATGAGTAGTTCCAATGACTTCAGTGGGTCTATTCTCCAACTAAAATGTATGCATGTGGTTAAGCAAAGTGCTAGACTGGGACTTCTAGATTTGTCCAGGGCTACAAAGTGAGCCCTTGGCATAGCTTGTATTAAGGATAATGAGGAGTCCTGACAACCAGTCTCTTATTTACTAGTCTCCATCTGCTTCATGAAGTCAAACGAATGAGATGATTAATTTTAATACGCTACTTCGACAAGTAACTATAGAAATTGAATTATTATTTATAATGAGGCCAAGTGCTGCTGATTTCTATTCAGTTATTTCTAGAAACAGTAGACCTGAGTTTCCTTTCACCTCAGTTTTATTAATTATTATTATTTGTATCGTGATGTTACCTAAGAACTCCAGTCATGCACTAGAACCCTATTGTATGATGCACTGTACAAGGAACAAAAAGTTAGTTCCTAGCCCAAGGTGCTTACAGTATAAGACAAGAGATAATAAGTATATGCAGAAAGACACATGACAAAGCAGAAGGAAACGATGAGACTTTATTCGGCAGCATGACAAGCAGAGGTTTAACTCACCATGGCCTACCTATTATCAAGTTTTTTGTAGCCATCACAATAAAGAGTTTTAAGTAGGGATTTGAAGGAGAACTGTTATCTGATTTTGCAAGTTTTTAACAGGAAGCTTGTCACATATATGAGAGACAACTTGATAGAAAAGTAGAAGTGTTATTAGAAAATGTACCAAGTGGGCAATGAAGGCTGGCATTGGCAGAGTGAAGACAATGTTTTCACCTGTGTAGCTTCACTGATTTCAACACAGTTACTCCTAATTTACACTATTGTAAGTGAGATGAGAATGATATCCCAGAATTCTGAGCATATGGAAGAACATGAGCTTTAACTAAAGGGAGCTGAAATACTTGTTACAATTAATAACAAATTAGTTGTTCGCAAACTCATTCTGAGTTTTGTTCTAATGTGTTGGCTATTTGTATTTGCCAAATGGTTGGAATGAATAATTTTCAGGATAAGGGTTATTCAGGAACTCTTCAATTGCTTTATTAGCTATTGAATTGTTAGGAGACCAACTAAAGTCATATGGCTTTGTTTTTTGGTTCACTAACTGGCAGATGGAAACACTTTACACAGGAGAACACAAAAATAACTCTTTTTCTGCAGAAATATTTGTGAATTCATTTAAAAAAAATCATCCAGATCTTGTCTGGAACTTAACTGATTGAAAAGAGCTTTATTTGTTTTCGGTGTTGTAGCAGATGTGCAAAACTGGGAAGAGACCAGTTGGTTTTTAAGTCACTTAGAAGAATCATTTTGATTAAGATGAAGTGTTGGTTTTTGTTAGTTAAAGATAAATTTCAGAAGTAGAAGACCATTTTGCATAATAAAAAATGGTAATATGGATTTCTTAAAGAATATTTAAATTAAAAAGACTTAGCTTCTCGATTCTACAAGAAGTTGTAGCTACTAAAGAACAGGCTACTAAAGAACATTTACCCTTAGATACTAGGATTGAAAATAGCTTTATCTGAAAAGGGCTTTGTGAGATTACTATGGAATATTTTCTTCAAGCAAGCTACATCTGATATGAAGTATAGTTTGTAGGAAGGGGATGTTGAAACTTTTTTTAGGAGGACATATGAGATGATATTGTTTGCTTTAGCACCCTTGCACACCATACTGGTGCACCCTAGGCATGTGCATACTTAACTAGTGAATTAAGTAGGCACTGGGTGCCTAATCCTTAATCGATTATGGTCACTTAGTGCTGCTAGAGCATGGATGATAAGAGAAGGGATGGGAGGGGCAGAGCTTGAGTGCACAGTTCACTGGCTGATCCTCAGAGCATGGATTGGATCATAAGGACCCATTCTGAAAGACATAAATTTAAGCAACCCTAAAGATGCTTTGGTTTATGCTAAGGGCTGCATCAATTACAGTCAGCCCCAGAATTCCTACAGGTGGAAAGGTAGTGTAAACCCACCCTGTCCAGAGCAGCTTGTGAAATTTCAGGCAATTGGGGCATAGCAGAAAAAATCATGCCCATTTGCTCCCCTCCACCACCAAACATGGAGAAGGGGAGATCCATCCTAGAAAAGTTGTCCTCCTATCCTGCCTAGGGCCCTTCCTTACCTTGGCCAATACCAGGCCTGGACCTCCTTCCTGGGAGGATCCTCCTCCTCCACCCCCTCTGTCATACTCCCTCTCCCCTCCACTGCTGCCTCCTGCCCCTCCAGCTTCTCCTCCCCCGCAGACAGCACACTGAATGTCTGATAGGAGGTGAACAATGGCAATTTTGAGTGGTGTTTGGGGCACTGGATTCATCACACAAGGCACAAGCAATGATGACTGTAGAGCACTGTAACTGTCCTGTGGAAAGCCTGCTGGACTATGTTAATTGGTTCTAGGTACCTTCTGGAGCATGTCAGCTGGATCTATATATGGAGCAGTTAGTGCTCTACAGGTACTGCAGCTTGTGGCTTGGGTGGTGAAGTCAGCACCCCAAACCCCACTCAAAATTTCCACAGTTTGCCTCATCAGATCTTCACTAGACAGTCTGCACATGTGCTACTGGGACCTGGGGGAAAATGCCCTGCTACTGCATGAATTGTAAACACTTAAAAGCTATAGCAGGCTGCTGCAGATTTGCTGTGTTCACAGTTCATATTTAGTGACAGACACACACACACCTGTGTTTGTTTTACTTGAGGGAATGGAGAACAGTGCTTCACGTCTGCTATATATGAGCTGTCAATGACCCCTGCAACATTTGCCCCTCATAAAGCACCAACCCTGAGATTTAGATTCAGTTTGCCAGGACATTCAAAGAAAAGTATGCCACAGTCTTTCCTTTAGATCCTTTCCCAATCTTAATCCACAATCATCTTCCTCTCTCATTTCTATAGGAAGGTTTTTGTACAGTTATTTATCTCCTAAGTTTTTTAGGGAAAGATGGGAAAAAAACCTCACATTGAACCGTGATTACTGCCTCTGAACTGCTTTTGTAATTGAACTTATTTGTGTGCATGCGGAGAGGAGGGAACTCAAATTCACTTAGTGGGAAAGAAAATTGGGATACCAAAGGGAATTAAAACATTTTGTCTTAACAGCACTATGCCTGTCACTTTCATTTTCTCTTCCCCCACAGATACATAAATCTGAATTAATAATAATTAGAGTGAAGGGGGAGTACCGATGATTATTTAGAGTGGAAGATATACCCCTCCAAAGCAGTTACTTTAAAATATCTGTATGACGTCTGGAATGCACCCCTGTCCATAGAAGGAGCTGATGTAGAACTTCCTGTGAATTCACTATCTGAGGGCTGGTCTACACTATCACTTAAGTCAACATAACTTACATCGATCGGGGTGTGAAAATGCCCCTCTCCCCGAGCTATGTAAGTTACAGTGACTTATGTGCTGTCCACATCGCACTATGTCGGCAGGAGATGCTCTCCTGTCAACCCAGCTTGCGGAGGTGGAGTGATTATGCTGACAGGAGAGTGCTCTCCAGTCGACATAGGGTGTTTTCATCAGACATGTTGCAGCAGCACAGCTGCACCGATGTAGCTGCACCAAAGTATAGCAAGGTGTCCTGAGTGTGTTGTGGGGGAGGTAAGCACAGATAGTGGAGAGTTGTGGAACCAGACAGAGAATGCAACTTCATGAGGCATTTTCCAACCGTCCCTCACATAAGGTGTTCTCTGCAGACCCCTAGTGCACAGATTATTTAGAGACACATTGTCCATTCTGCTTTCCTGAACAGGAGGGACTGACAGACTAGGATCCCTTGGCTCAGGAAATCTAGCTCATGCATTAGCCCTGCCAGAATAGAGGAAAACTCCTCACATAGGACTTAGATCTCCCTTTACCCTGGGATCTCATGGATTTATGAGATTAGGTTATATGACAGAGACCATTTGACAAAGGGTCCTCTATCCTTTGCAAACAGCTCTCACCTAAAACCAGGTGGACAGTCTTGGAGGACAGTTATCCACAAGGAATAAAATGTAAGATATCCACAGAAATCTTGTAACTTGTCAAAACTCAGTGACTGTAAGATGGATGTATGGGCAATATTTAAGGAATATATTCATATTGAAAGAATTCTATAGGGACATAAAGTAGAAGTTAGTCACTGGGGTCATGTGTTCCAGTGATGACCTATTCAAGCAAGAGGGAGGTATCACTACTCCCTAGTCAGCCAGCAAGGTAATGTGAGGCTCATTGGCTACCCTTGCCACAGTGCATGGAAAACCAACAGAGAAAATGACAAAATCAAAACTACTCAGTGGTAGACAAGAAACTCTACAACAAGGCAGGGGTTTGCCCTTCTTGTTAATAGAAAAAGAGGCTTTCAGGCCCTGTTTGCAAAAAAACAGAGGATCCTTTGTCAAGTGGTCTCTGTGTTATACATCCTAGTCTCAAAAATCCAAGAGATCCCAAGGTAAAGTGGAGATTGAAGAGAGTGTAGGAAAAGGCACTCTTGCATCCACTTACTGAGGACCTGTCAGAGAAGAATGCTTTCATGAGCATTTGGATTCTAGTTCTTGAGAAACCAGCCAGCTCCGAACTGTTGGGGGAAAATCTCTTTTATTAGCTAGGAAAGGTAACCATTGGTAAGTGAAGATCCAGGTTTGCATGTTATGATTTTATATTGTGTTGTAACCAATTGTCTTCACCACTTTCTTGTTTCTAGTTAAATTTTTATTCTTTCTTAAGTAAACCTTCTTTAATTTTATTGTAAAATCTCAATTGCTGTGTGGTTGACAGGAACTTTGGTTTAAGGTAAAACTGATAAGCTGGGGGTACACTGCTTTTGAGTGCAGAGGATCTGAAATTTCTGTGGGTAACTAGTGTCAGCGGTTGGATGTCATAGGGGTTCTAATCAAAGGGATTCAGGGATTGGGGGGCACCCATTAACCTGTAAGGTGAAGGAAGGGCTGGTATAAGCCCAGGGGAGAGTATTTCAGTGGCTGATGGGCTGGGAGACGATATTCAGCTACCATAAGAAAGATCCCCTCTCATTAGAAGCAGGGGGTAACAAGGTGACTTTCAGTCCTGGGTACCCTAAGAACCATCCCAAGGTGAGAGGGGGGGAGGCAGCCACATCCCACTCGCTCAAGTCCCTGCTCTCAGAGGGAAAGAGCTGGAGAAAACGCTCCCCCTGCCTGGGTATATCCATAGGAGTGGATCATTTGTCCCTTTGACTTTTAGAATGCTGAATCTCCCACCTGAATAGTTCAGTGTGCTGCAGAGCCAGTATTCAGACCCTTCCATAAGCTGCAGCCACATTGAGCTGGATAAGGCCCTTAGGGTGCCACCCTATTGCCATAACAATTAGTAGCATTTATGATTTTTAATTTAGCTCTTATAAATAAAACAGCCCTTTAAAGTACTTAATAAGAGCACTTTAAAACAAAAGGTGGTTAAACCAGAGGCCCCCAAGGCTCTCATATAAACTTATTTATTTGTTAGGCAAGAACAAAAGATAAGTCCTAAATGAAGTCTCCAAACTTTTAAAGAAAAAAAATTTAAAACATTTTAAATGACAGAAGCCAATGATGTTAACTCTCAAGACTCTCTCCAAGTAAAGATTCAGTTTCCTGACTCTAAGCTATCAATATCTCATTCAGTTTTAACCCTTGCTTTCATAACACATTTATTAATACAGTATTAATAGTTACAGACTGCAGTAGTCTGACAGAGAATAACCTTATGGTTAAAACATTGGATTGAGGCTCAAAGTCTGCAATCTATCTCCAGAAAACCCACAGAATACAATTTTCTGCAAGTGAATCTGAGTGATCTTCAGTTTCCCCAACTGTGAAGAATGGGATATTACTACTTCCTTTCTCCCATCCTTTGATGTGTCTATTTGTATTGTAAGTGTTTGAGGCAGAAACCATTTGACATATAATTAGAGAGCCTGGAATGATGGGGTGGGTGGACTTCAAAATGCTAACATTCTGTCTTATTCTATATAGGTGTGTCCGGTGGTCCCGGGGAGCCACACTGAGATAACTCAATTAGGGTCGACTGCAAAGAATGGGGCAAACTATCCCCAAAGCTGGTGGATATTCCAATAATTAGGTTTACCAAGCCAGCATAAAACAGATTCTGTAATACCTTACTGGTTACCCAGAAGCCAATAACACAGTTCCCTTAAAGCAACCCAGCCTTACGCCTCTACCCAAGTCAAATGCAATGAGGATTACTGAAAATCTTATTTATCATATAAGAAAGTTCTACCAATCCCAAAGGATCAGACAGATTACCTCCCAGATTTATTTGTCAACAGTTTATCTTTTATATGAAATTGAATTAATGTTGGGAGACTTGTAAGAATATCACCCTCATGTATTTAAATTCAGTTGTAAGGTGGACAGGGAACTAGATTCTAGCTGGCATCTCAGCCAGGGCAATTAACATACAAGAGCACAGTCACTGGCTAGAATAAAGAGCAGATGGCCTTGAAAGCATGGAATGCTTTCTTGGAAATAATATTTAAAGGGGACAAAAAACAATGGGAATGGCTGGTAGAATAACAAATCATGAACCTGAAAAGTATAAACACAATGCTGGGGGTCAGGACACCTACTTTGATATCACAGACTGAATTTCTGACACACTGCTTGGCTAATGCACACAAGTACAGAATAAACCCAGAGAAGAGGATGCACTATCTAGAAGTGTGAGATTTTCCTTCATCACTGCAGTTACCTACATGCACATATATCTATGGTACATTCACTTATGTGGAATGGTATACCATTTTGTGTTTGTTTCAACATGAGCCCTATACCTTTTAGCTACTGTTTGGGAAGTGAACAACCTATCCAAGATGAGTGAGGCAACCATCAACACTTTTAAAGAAGAAATGAAGGAAGGATATCTGGAATAACCCTGCTCAAGATTCCAGAGCAAAAAGGGTATAGGCTAAAAAGGACCTTTTCCATAAAACATATCACTGTCAGGACTGTAATCTTCCTCATATTTGAGAAATAATAATGAACACAGATGAGAACAAAGTTTATACAGCATAAGATGAAAATGTTTCAGATCATGTCTATATAACCAGGCAGAAACTGATAATAGCAATATTACAAGCATTATTTGAAAATAATTTGCATAGAGTAAATTCCAATTGTAAATAATTCACAGACTATTATTTAAAACCTTTAGCATTTAGGAAGAAATTGTGTATACCTTATCTAGATTTTCTCCACAGTTCTTTTCCTATGACCAAATGAATTTCCTCTATCTCAAAGGCTGTCTTCTTAAAAGCTTAAAACAATATCTAATTTCTAGCCCTTAAACAAAAGTTGACATTTCTTCAGTATTAATAATAGTTTCATAGTAATGTGAAAAAATTCTATTTGCTGGAAAAATTGTAGAAATGTACATATTCAGCTGCTGTATAAAACTGTCTGAATATTCACCCACTCTTATTTATCTTGTACTAGACTTTCGGGTGTTGAGAAATTATACTAAAAAGATTTTTCAAAATAGTTGAACAGCAAAAGTTTGGCTTAAAGAGACACAGAATATGAGATTTGTATTAACAGGATATGGTTGGTACAGCTTAGTTTATTAGAAATAAGATTCCAAACCATAGTTCCACCTGCTACCTAGAACCTTGTAAAAGTAGCATAGTCATAGATGATGCACTATTGAAAATTCTGGCCACCCTGTTCTTTAAGGATTCTGAGAATGAAAAGTAAAGTCAGGAAACCTAAACTATTATTATAACATTTTAAACAGTCCAGAAGTATTTTAGTCATTCACTTAGGGCATGTGCTCCCTGTGACAGGGTCCCCGGGGTTCAACCTGGGCTGTGGGACCTTTGAGCCTTCCAAACCCACCAACCTGAGCTGCCTCTCATACTGTGATGCCAATGTCAAACTCCAAGCCTCTGACAGGCATTTCACTTACACAGACATCCACAGGTGGAGACACACCAAAGTGTGCTACATGAATGATCTCCCAGCCATTCATGAACCACCAATAGAGAGGCTCCAGCCAATTCTCCCCACCACCCTAGAACTGTACTGTCTTGCACTGGTGAGAAGCCTGGACAGTTCATTCCCCAGTTCACCACTTCTTCACAGGAAAGTGAACATGCAACAGACTTTATAACCTGAGCAGATTTCTCAAGCACCTTTGACAAACTCACTGGTAAGGATAAAACATTAAAATACGTTTAACAACTACAGAAAGGTAGATTTTAAGTGATTATATGTGGTAGGCATATAGGTCAGAAATAGTTACCTTAAGAAAATAAAAAAAAAATAAACATGCATTCTAAATCTTCACCTTTTAGTCTAAGCAAAAGTTGAATCAAACAGCTTTTCTCTCCCTGGAAGATAGTACAAGCAGGTTACAGTTCCTCAATACACAGGCTGCGACCATTTTCCAGCCTGGGACCAAACTTCCCCAGTTTAAAAAGTCTCTGTCCTCCAGACATTCTTTCAGATGTTGGATTGGGTGGGGAGGAGAGGCCAAGTGATGATGTCACTGTCTCTCTTTTTATACCTTCTTCCAACTGCTAAAAAGATCCTTGCAGTGAAAGGGTGGAGGAGGGGGTCAGGCAGTATCTATTGGTCAAGCAGTCTCCACTGTGTGTGTGCCTTCTCTGAGAAGCCTCTGGGATAGTGGATTGTGTGTTGATGAGCCATTAACTATCCTCTGGCTATTGATGGTTATTCCTTTGTTGCAGCTGAAAGTGTGGCTGTGGGTGTTCCAAATCTTACAACATATTTCAGTAGCACATATAGTAATACTTCGTAACTTCACATACAATGATAGTACATACAATCCAACAGGTTATTGTTCTACAGATCAAGACTTACAAAACGATACCTGACAAGGCATACGTTATACAAAACATATCACAATAGTATTACAGTGATGAATATGGGGATTGCAGGGTGCTAATTTGAGGTACAGAGTGTCACACCCACCACCATGCTTTTCCACTTCTCTGATCTTTCAGAGCTGTGAACACAGAAGAACTAGTGCAGTTCTACTGCATGAAGAGTTATTTCATCTGCACCAACAGGTGTGTAAGAACAACATCTTTGAATAGTCTGTTCTTGCCTCTAGTGTCTTAAGTGGCTTTGAGATTTCTAGGCAAGGCCATATCCCTTTAAAATCCTAGAAAGTCTTGATAACGCAGAGTAAAAATGTGTCTGCCCCTCTCACCACAGCAGGGAGAACTACAAAGAGCACTCTGCTGGTGATAGTTTTATTCTCACTGGCTCAGAGATGGCACACACGACCCGGAAAACAGTCAGACCAATTTATGCCAACCCTCCTGACCACTTGTGTAGGTTCAAATAATCAAGAGACTAGAAAATAAAATGAGACTTTGTTAAAAACTGCAAGAGTCCATCCATCTTAAATGTACAAATAGACCAAAACATGTCCTGAAAAAGCATTTTCGAAGTCAATATAACAGGTGCAATGAAAGCTTCAGGAAGCCTCAGACTTTTTGATTTCTTACTATTCATGAATGTTCTGTGAACTCAAGCAAGATATTTTTGATGAACTACCATTTGTTAAAAATATCGCCCAAGTCTAGCAGTGGAGAGTTCCAAAAGGAACAGAAGAGGGCAGAGTACCAGGCAAGATCCTCAGCTGATGTAACCAAGTTTAGCTACATGCATCTGTCCCACCATGTCTGATCTATGGTAAATGAATTTTCCTTTCAGCACTGCTGTATATTGTACTAAATCCATCTATAATTTTGGTACACAAATATAAGAGGAAAAACAATATTTTCCCCCAAATAAATGCTATTTCCAGAATCCAAAAGCAGAGAGATGGCTCAAAGAAATGTTGTTTTTACTAAACAATAGACAGATGTTTTTGAAATATTTGTAATTGTGAAATAATCTTGCATGTCTGGTACACAACGTTAGAGTTCTCTCTTTTTGCCTTATTTTAAATGTTGCAAGATAAGCACAGAAAAAATGAGACTGATATCTTGAAGATGACACCTTGTAAGTTTCAGGGCAGCAAAAAGAATAAGGCAACCAAAACAAAGGAAATTGTATAACTATATTAAAGCAAGGGAGCAAACTTGAAGTTCAGAGAAGGGGCTGGGTCCAGATAGGCACAAAGCAGCTTTGGCATTGTTGGAGCTTAGCTAAAGCTCTTGGGTCTGCACGTGTTCACTGGAATTATCACAAGAATAAAAACAGAAATGTGCTCAGTCTAATGTTTCTGGTCTACACAGAAATACTGCTTTTCTAGTGTTATTTCATGCTGTACAGTTCAAGTTCTGGCTCAAAGCTTTAGGTACAAAGTGCATATGGAAACAAACAATAATGAAGCAAAAAATAAATCAGACACTTCAGAACCTTAAAAGTTTGATTCAAGTCTATTTTAGAAATGTGTGTTGATTACAGGTATGACAGGCTAACTTTGGGAACCATACTAGGGCAGAGAATGGGTGGAGACAAGTACGAAATGCAGAGGTTTAACGGTTCATGCACAGACTATCCACTACAATCACACAAGTTGCAACATAAAGAAGCTGATTAAAATAAAGTGGAAAAAGTAGGACCATGGCTTATTTCTCTATGAGACGTCACTTGCTGTCAATTCATGGACTGAAAAAAGCTGTATGCTATCAATGTTTCTGGCTGATCTAATCAAACATTGATTTCAGAAAGCTCCAGTATCATTATCTTTGTATTATTTACCTAATACGATTTTAAATATATTTATTGAGCAGTTTGCTGCAGTTCCCTGTAGTCTTTGTCTAAATATACAGTATTTTGCAGTTGCCTATGTTCAATGAATTATGGTCTAACTTCGAAGTATAGGAGGACACCATTTGTAACTGTTACCACTCTGCTATATCTGAGAGACCTCAACTCTTTCCTGTTTTAAGCATCTGGAAATAATGCAGTAAGTCAGATATCAGTGTGGTATCTTCTGGCAAATATTTGATTTAATGAACGAAACTGTAGACTACTCATATTTTCAGTTGACAAAGTCAGGTGCATATATTGAACTGGGACTTAATACAATAACAAACACTCTGCTCTTATAGAGTAATTCAAGGTTGGAGACTTTCTTCCTCTGAAACTCCCCGGTCTTTTTCAGTCTTTGAGCCACATTGTCAACATGTAATTTGGTAATCCTTCACTGAAGTCAAGGGAGCTATGCTGAATTTCACCATCTGAGAATCAGGCCTACTGACATCTGTCATAGTCTTTATTTATATTGTTGGCATCTATTTCTTCTTGACAACTGCTCTGAATGGAAAGGACTTTCCATGACAATTGGAAAAAAATGGTGTGCCCATTTACTTTGTTTAATAAAAGGTAAATCTTGACTACCACATACTTGCTATCTCATTTAGGCAGCACGACCTGATCTTTTTGAATTATGGAATCTAAACCATGTACATACCCTTATTTCCCCCTCTCCCTCTTGTGTATCCTAATAGTATTCATGTGATTTCAAGACAAACACTCAGCCAAGTATCAAACTTCCTATTGCTTCCTAAACTCCCTTTCTCATTTACTTCTTGTCATTAGCCATTCAATAACCAAAAATTGGCCTCAGGAAATCTGTTTTGTTTTAATATTGCTAGCAAGTTAACTTATCAGATTTCAGAGCCTAGACATGTTTTAAGCTCTAAATATGATTGGATAAAACTTCTATATTTCTCTGAATTGTAATCTCTTGAAAAGCGCAAGGAGAAACCCGATAGAGTATGTATCGCAACTGCTGTTCAGCAGTTGTAATTGCTTGACACAGGCACACTCACATGTAAAACATTTCCAAGATATACCTCCAAAGTAGTTGGTAATTGGCTATTTCACCAATGCATTCACCCTGAGGCCCAGCACATTTTAATATAGCAACTGGCATGTGTTGCAGATGAATCTGCAGTGTCACAAGCACAGCTGTTACTACCTGGCATAAAATATTTAGATTTTGTAGCTTCCAGCTAGTCATCAACAGCCAGATATACTTTTGAGACACCTCTCTCCCTGACCCTGACCATTCACTTCACTGACTCTATGAACATCTCTGTACTGAGATGGAAACATATGACCTGAAAATGAAACTGCCTTTAATTTATAGGGACACATGCTGAATCACATACATTAAGGAGAATTCTCGGCCGGGGGGGTGGGGGTGGGGAGATCTGGCTTGGCTGGTTTGGCTTCTCCCCTCCCCCATTTTTTTTCCCACTGCATCATGCATAGCTTTGAATATAGTTGGATATTCTTCAAATCAATGCAGGCTGTTTGGACAACAGAGACAAAATGCTTAGTCTGAAAACATATGAACCAGTTAATCTATTGCCACCTGTATTTTATTCTTTTTATGGACCTAATCCAATCCCAACTGAAGTCAAGAGAAGTCTTTCATTAACTTTGGTGGGCCCTTGAGCAGGCCCATAATCCATTTGATCCAACATCACATAGTGGTCTATGTTTGCATTGGATAGATATTTTTCTTCCCTCCATTTGTTTTTTACACATGTCTCATGCAATGCTGCCAACATATATGTTATTCTATCAGCATTTTAACAGGACCAGGAGCCATTTGAAAAGCCTGGTCATCTGCCAGTGCTAATGCAACAGTAATTTGGAAAACAAAACAGAGACAGTTACCTTTTTTTCTCTTATGAAGAGGAGAAGCTAACTGATTAGATAGGAAGATTAACCAATGTGCAGTGACTGAGCCAAAATCAACCATTTAGAAACCATGCCAAGCAGACGTACGAGTTCACAAAGCACTTCTGCAATGTGCGCATTCCGGGCCAGCTGATGCGGCATGTATTTGCTTTTCTTGGCTACCTTTACAGACAGTGTCGCTCCAGCCTCCATCTAACCCTTTTTCCCCATTCTCTCTCTCTCTAATATACTTTTCATACATAACTCACTTACAGTCCTACCATTTGCCTGAAGAGTGCATGGAATTTAGCCTTATAGAAACAGTTAGATGCCCAATTCCCTTTGAATGTAAAGACAAGTTTGGCATTTAATTGCTTTTTGTGCTTCTGAAGAGCTCCCATACAATCATATACTCAGCTAGTGTTAATAGGTATAGCTGAGGATCTGTCCAACAGTATTGCAATCACAAGTTGTTATATGTAACTTGCCTTCCTAGTCCTTTGTCTTTCAAGTATGTGGTCCAAAGTATTGGATTATGTAAATTTAGGTCAATGGGTGCCTAAGAGTATGGGAGTGGCAGGTGGACAAGAAGAAGTCAAATACAGAAACTAAAAAGTAATTTGCAGGAAAATATTGGCAGAGGTATACGTAACCTTATTATATAACACTTCTTGATTAGAATCCCAAGAAAAGTTTATATGTGGAAAGACATGGTTATATTTGTAATTTGATATGACTAAAATGGTCAATATATGATTTTTTTATTTAAAACCATAACAGAAGACACAATTAAACTACAGTCCTGAAACTGGAGATATAGTTTGTTGGAATACTGCATATCAATCTAATCACTGCATCTGAATATATTCTATCCAAATATATAAAGTGTCTGAAATAATTTCAAAGTCTAGTAATTTTTTTTAAAAAGAAAACTATACAGAAAAATGAAAAAAAAATTTTTCAAATAAGCTTTGAGCAAACCTTTGGGGTCAAAACTTTTTGAAATTGAATTATCTACTATTTTGCTCCACTTATAAATAGATTCTTATTTTATATTTTTAAAAGATACAAAATAATATGGTTTAGTGATTTACCTGAGATGTCTTTCTATAGCTACACTTGAATCTTACTCAGAAAACCCAAAGAAAACTTACCTGAAAATGTAGGGAGAAAAATTTCTTTTCATTTTACAGGAAATTTACACAACACATTTTACAGGAAGTTTACACAACAGGCTTTCATTAATAGTAAAGTCTTGGTTAACCCACAAAACAGTAGTATGAGGAAATCTGAATTAGCTACCTGTAATGTGTGTAGCAAATTAAAAATACCCCATAGTTAGCAGGGAACCAATAATACACAAATCAACAGTATTATGATTACATTAGTAACAATCTATTTTAACAAGTCACTACTATGTAACAGTACATGTTATTACATGGTAACAATGTGGCATCCATCTGGTATGAAAAACTTGTGAAATCCAAAATGTTTGTCAATTTTTTCCATAAATTTGGCCACAGGATTGATCCATAAACTTTCACACAAAATAGAAAATACCCTGAAATGCAATTTTGCTATTTTTCCTTAAGCATGTGTCTCCTGGAGATAACAGATATTTTGGTATAGAGCGAAAGATATTGCATTTTTTTTATCTGCATCAGAATGTACCTTTAAATTTTATAGATGGGGGAGGGGGGAATCAAGGAAAAACTGTACATAGGTTGTGATTCTCCTGTCAGTTACACAGGTTTTACACTGTGAGTGGAATTACTCCAAATTTACATTAGTGTAACTTCGCTGGGCAAAAAAATGGTAAAATATTTACTGAGGGGAATGGAAAGGAATCATCCTCTCCTGGAAAGCTCCCTGCAGAACCTGTACCACCACATGGGAGGTGTTATTAGGATACTCTGCAACATTTTCCCAGTTTCCCTCTGAGTATTTTCTAGGGCTATTAGGTTCAACAGCTGTAGAATAAATTGGAGCTTTTGTTCGAGCACTCAAAACTCAGGGGATGTGCTACAGGTTAGAACCATCACATGTAGGCACAAAGAGACTTAGGCATTGAGTATCACAGCTCCTACCTATTAGGCACCTAGAAAAATCACAGGAACAACCCTGAGATCCACAAAGCAAGCACTTGGCACCTAGGCTCCTGTACAATGAATAGGCAGAGACAATCACTTTAGACTAATCCACAGAGCCAGCACATTAGGCGGCTCCCCACCTGAGCTAGCTAGGGTTGTCAACACTCCAGGATTGTCCTGGAGTCTCCAGGCACTAAAGATTAATCTTTAATTAAATATGATCATGTGATGAAGCCTCCAGGAATACATCCAACCAAAACCGGTAACTCTAGAGCTAGCCAATGGGAGATGTTGGCCAGAGGGATGTGTCATAAGCTCTGCTCCTTTCTTACAGACCATTGCTGAGGTCTGGGCTGCAGGGAAGCACTGCTCTCAGCTTGTGATTCACAAACTCGGGGGAAGGCAGGTGCTTGGCCACCTAAGTTGCATGAGGGCCTGAAACAAAATGGGGGAAGAAGAGGTGAAAGAGGATGAACAGCTCCCCTATAACCTTTCACCTAGTGGATAGGACATTCTTGGAATGTGGGAAATTCTTGGTTCAAGACCCCACTTCCTCCTGAGAGGAAGAAGGGATGTGAGTGAGTTTAGGTGTCTACAGGATTACATAGCAGCTAAGCAGGAGTTTTGTGGATAGCACTGGTGCCTAAAATGGGATTTAGATGGCTAAGTCTTTTTGTGGATTGAACCACATGTTTCTTCTTCCTGCTTCATCACTGGGCCAGCCTCCAGTCCTAGGGTTTCTTCTGCCTATCTCAGTTTCTGGGACACCTCATCAATGGAAAATTATGGGACACAGAAGGGAGCCACTTAAGAGAAAATGCATAATTTTTGGCACAATTCTCATGGGGTGGGTAGAGAAACACTGTGTACAACACCTCCTCTCCATGGTTGGACCCAGGCAGGACAATGCCACAGAAACATTTGACAGGACCCCACCCCTACATGTACATCTGCATATAGATCCTGGAGAAACAATCCATTTATGGTAAACAAATGTTAATGCCACCATCTTGTGTCTCATGAACTGTGCTTAACTATTGTCAATTCCATAACTTAAAAGTTGTCCCCTCATTCTTAACTGGGAATGAAAACAGGATAATAGTGTTGCTTATTATATATTTGGTTGAAAGTCTATGTAACATCTGGTGAGAATAAGCTCTGGTTTGAAAGAGTAACTCACATTTCACGAAACTATTTAGGCTTCTACCAGCATGTACAAAGCTAACATTAATTCAAAATATAAAGCAGCAATTCTCTGGTGAAGAAAATTACCCATTAACATGCTTGCCTTTGTAGAATTTCAGTCTGCAAAACTGAAGAGAACTCTACAGATTCAAATATCTCACAGTGTCTTACATTCTGAATATGCCAAGTGTTGGGTACAATAGAATTTTGGACAAACAGGCATGGCACAGATCAGCTTTATTCAAACACAGCAGGAGGAAGCTTGTAAAAGAACTGTTTCTACTGCTATATTTGAGCCTTCTTTAAGTGATAGGTCAAATACCAGAGTTAGTATTTAGGCAATTTCATATTTGTGTTCCTTCAGAACTCTTGGGTGATTACCATTTATTTCTGGTGATTTGTTACTGTTTAGATTATCAATTGTTCTAAAAAGTCAAATTGACACCTTAATCTGAGATAATTTTTCAGATTTGTCACCTAAAAAGAATGGACAGGTCTGGGAATCTCCTTCACATCCTCTGCAGTAAAAGTCAATGTATAGAATTCATTTAGCTTCTCCAAAATGGCCTAGTCTTCCTTGAGTACTTGGATCATCCAGTGCCCTGACTGATTATTTAGCAAGTTTCCTGCTTCTAATGTACTTAAATTTTTAGCTGCTAGTTTTTGAGTCCTTTTGCTAGTTGCTCTTCACATTTTTTTTGTCCCTCCTAACTAGTCTTTTACCCTTGACTTGCCAAAGTTTATGCTCCTTTCTATTTTATTCACTAGACTTTGACTACCAGCTTTTAAAGGATGCCTTTTTGTCTCTAACCACCTCTTTTATTCAGTTGTTTTGCAATGGTGGCATTTTTTTGCCCCTCTTCCTTTTTTTGGTGTGGGGGGGTTAATTTGGGGTATACATATAGTCTGAGTCTCTCTTCTGGTGATTTAAAAAAAAAATTCCATGCACTTTGCAGGCATTTCATCCTTGTGACTGTTCCTTTTAATTTCCATTTAACTAGCCTCCTCATTTTTGTGTATTTCCCCTTTTTGAAGTGAAATGCCACTGTGGTGGGCTTCTTGGGTATTTCCTCCTTCCCTCCTGAGAAAGAGTAGCTTAGCTATATTCACCATTTGAACCAGATCCTGTGCACCACTTAGTGATTAATCAAGAATTTCCTCTTTCCTTGTTGGTTCCAGAACTAGCTGCTCCAATAAGCAGTTATTGATGGTGTCTAGCAATGTTATCTTGCATCCCGTTTTGAGGTGACACATACACAGTCAATATGGGGATAGTTGAAATTCCCCATTATTACTGGACTTTCTGTTCCTGTAGCCTTCTCTAACTTCCCTGACCATTTCACAGTCATGATCCTGATCTAGTAGTCAACCATGACAAAAACTCCCATTGATTTTACTGACTCAGAATTTCACCCCATATCTTGCTCCATGCTTTACTAGGGTTTCTAGCGCTAATGTAATACAATATTCATCCTAGAACAATATATTTGGCATATAGCATCAGGTGTATTTCTTTAATTGGGGTCCTATGGTTGAGTGCACAATATTATACACAACTGAATCTGTAAATGCTTTACACTCAAGTCATTATCCCTTATTTCAAAGGGGGTAAGTAGTACTCCTGGAACACTTCAATATTGTGGATCATAGCACATTCATATGTCATTTAGGAGAAGAAGGATGTGCAGGAGCTGAAATAGTCGACAAATTCAGGAGATCTGGTTTCAGTTCACAGCTCTGCCACAGCCTGTCCCTCTGGGCAACTCAGAATCTCTATTTCAACTTGCTTTAAAAAGAGGTTAATACTATTCATTTTCTTCTACACTTTGTCTATTTAAACTATATACTCTCTTGGGCAGGAACTGTATGCGTGTGTGTGTGTGCGCATGTGTGTCTGTGTCACTAGCACAATGGTGCACTAATCTCATCTGGGGTCTGTATGTGCTCCTTTAGTTCAAACAAACAATTAATTTTCACAATTGGGGCCTAAATATTATAAGCTGCTGGAATGCAGCTTGAAACAGACCAACACACAGTAAATATAATTGGAAAAGCCCCTGAAAACTTTTGGGTTTGGTCCTTCCCTAAAAAAAAGATCCTTCCCTAAATAAAAGATTTCCCCCACCCCCAGCCCCACCCCTCAAACAAAAACAAGTAATTACATGTTGTACAGTTACTTTTAAAAATAATAATAAAGGGTTGCATTAAATATACTCATGTTCTCTAGGCTTTGGCTTTACTTTTGACAGTTAAAAATGTATAAATACATACCTGAATATATGCCTATGAGTCATCACTCAAGACACAAGATTGACTATTGAACCTACATCTTCAAGCACTGTCTCCAAGTTTCACAGGATAACCATATGCAGAGTGCGCACTCCAGGTCACAAAGCAAGATCAAGCCCTGTATTCCCTTGAGATAATAATTAAAAAGCAAAATACTGTAGTGAAGGACACAGACAGGAGCAATCAGCAGCTGAATGCAAATCATGATTAAAATGTATTCATTCTTTGCTTTAGGTTATTCCATGACAATCATTCAGAACTAGTAGTTAGACATCAAGGTTTGCCTTTAGAAAACCTTTGCAAACTCAAAATGTTTCTTGCATACGATAACCACAGGGGATTCTTAAAAGTCTAAGAGCTCTTTAAAGAAAGATCACGTTATGCTTAGTGATTTTCTTTCAATTGACTCAGCAATTTAAATTGACTGCCTTTAAATTTCAAGTAGCAAATTGCACTTCACTATAATACTATATTAGAAAAATGTAAGTCACAAAATATACAATTGATTCTACTGCAACACAAGAGCAGTTGTGGGTTTGCACTTTTCATGTCATATACATCAAAAGTGCATTATAAGAACTTTCCCAAAAATCTATTACTTATTTCAATTCTTTAAATGTATATGTTTCAGAAAAAAAAAATCTATGTATTCTAGTTGCCTTTCAGACAACTTAAAAATAAACATATCAGAAGAACACTCTCCTGTGACTGAAGTGCAGTAAAGCTTCATTAGCTGGGATGTAAGCTCTTGGAAGCAAGAACAATGGCTTCTTGTGTATTTGTACAGCTTTCTGCACAACAGACTCGTAACTCTGGAAACTACCACAGTCTAAATATTAATGGTAATATTATCCATGCACATGAACCCGTCAACAACAACTCCATCTACACATCATACTTAGCATATATAGCAGTGGTGTAAGACACCAGCACCACCCAGGTATGCTCTCTACTGGCCAAAGTATGCTTCCACAGCGCTCCTTAAAGGAATTGCTCTCCTCTGTTGTCTCCTTAGTAATCGCCTCACAAACACATTCAAGCACTACACAGAATTATGTTGCTGTTTTATTTTTATTAATTCCATGCCTTTTCCCCGGCCCCTGGCTTCTCAAGACTGTGTTGCATTTCTTGGGTACAGTCCTCAGTTTCTCCCCAAACAATCAATCAGTCTAAAATAATTATCTTCTGTTTTCTATTACCATAGTCTGTTTATACAACTGCCCATCCTGAGTCCATCTTCTCTCTTTCATAGGAGAGCCACCAGAATCAAGGTTCTCCATTCTGCTTCTTTAGTCATCTCTGATCCCCCACTCCTGCAGCTAAGGTCACTTATGAAAATTAAGTTTCCAAGTATCACATTCAGCTGGGGGACAGCTGCCAGTTCAAAGGCCAGGCTGAGCCTGATTCACCTTTGACAAGTGGCCTTTGCCTATGTCCCATTTGGCTGTACCACTTTACTTTTCTGGTGATCCCTATCAACTTTTGCAGAATTTAAAGCTTTTTATTTAAAGATTATGGTTCTAGTTGTGAAGAAAAACCTTCCCAGAGTGACCTAATGCACTGCTGTTTTTCAGTACCAGAAGAGAGAGAGAGAGATTTAGAAAGCAGAAACTACTTTTATATAGGTGCAGACTACCCCTATTCATACCAATTTGATTAAAGACAACCCCTTAGATACATGCATTGAAAATTCACTGCTAAAGACTGCAGCAGAAATATCCAGCTACTCTGAACACTTAACCAGTTGTACATGTAGATGTACACCCCAAAATCCCAAAAGCATATTATAAAGGCAAGAGTATAGCACATTTGTACTTGACAGCTGAGGACTATGAGATGTTATGTAAATTGTCCAAGTCCTCAATAAAATGTCATTGACAGATGTAGGACTCAATCCTCTTGCCTGTCCATGTGTCACAGCTGCACACTATGTAACTTGGCAAATGACAGTCCAGTTGCTGAACACTGTTTTCAGACTTACTGAGACCCAGCCATTTCTTTAAATTCCCAGAAAAACTGGCAGAAAGACCTGAAAGAATGATCTTTGGAAATATACTCTTGTACTCATACAATCTGATGTCTTCTGGACAATCCTTTAGGGCAAAATCTATATTCACTATCACGATTTCTATCCTAGGAATTTCATCCTGTAGAACTTGGTGTTTCATATGTGCTGGGGAGCATTTATAAGAGGATGTACTTTAAAGAGAGTAAGACTTGGATTGCACAGCATTACATCTCTTTTGGAGTATTATGGGGTGTTTGAGTAACTATCCCGTTTGCTCAAAAGACTAATATTTAATCTTTCCTTTTTGTTTTAAGGATTACCTAGTGTACAATAGAGTCCTGCTCCAAAGCACATTGATGCAAAACTCCCTTTGACTGTAATGGGCTTTTGGATCTGGCCCCAGACTAGGGTCCATTCTATGAACATATTATGATCTAGAGATGAGATGAGTGATCAGCAGCGTCAAGAGAAAACAGCCAGTCATGTGGAACTTTCCACATTTGTCATGGTATAATTCCCCTACTCTGAACCTTAGCGTCCAAAAGATGGGGTACCAGCATGAATTGCTCTAAGCTCAATTACCAGCTTAGTACTTGCAGCGCTGCCACCAACCAGGAATTCCAGTGCCTGGTACACTCTGGTCCCCCCAAAACCTGGCCCGGGGACCCCCAAGACCCAGACCCTCTGGATCTTAACACAAGGAAAGTAAACCCTTTCCCTCACCATTGCCTCTCCCAGGCTTCCCCTCCCTGGGTTACCCTGCAAGATCACTGTGATTCAAACTCCTTGAATCTTAAAAACAGAGAGGAAACTTCACCTTCCCCCCTCCTTCTCTCTTCCCCTCCCAGACTCTCCCTGAAAGAGAAACTAATCCTAACACAGAGAGAAAATTAACCTCTCTCTCCCCCTTCCCTCCTTTCTCCCCACCAATTCCCTGGTGAATCCAGACCCAGTCTCCTGGGGTCTCACCAGAATAAGAAAACAATCAGGTTCTTAAACAAGAAAAGCTTTTAATTAAAGAAAGAAAAAACAGTAAAAATTATCTTTGTAAATTTAAGATGGAATATGTTACAGGGTCTTTCAGCTATAGATGCTGGGAATACCCTCCCAGCCTAAGTATACAAGTACAAATTAAAATCCTTTCAGCAAAATACAAATTTGAACTCCTTCCAGCCAAATACAAATTTGAACTCCTTCCAGCCAAATACAAATTTGCAAATAAAGAAAACAAACAAACGTATCTACCTAGTATGCGCTATTCTGGACATATAAGAGACTGTATCAAAGAGATTGGAGAGAAACCTGGTTGCACGTCTGGTCACTCTCAGAACCCAGAGAGAACAACAACCAAACACTAACAGCACACACAAAGACTTCCCTCCCTCAAGATTTGAAAGTGTCCTGTCCCCTGATTGTCCTCTTCTCAGGTGACAGCCAGGCTCACTGAACTTGTTAACTCTTTACAGTCAAAAGAGACATGAAGTACTTCTGTTCTATTAACCCTTAACTATCTGTTTATGACAACATTCTTTTATACAGAGAAGTTGTTGAAAATACCAATACATCTGCTGATATGAAATGTGATATATATAGATATATCTTATCAATCACCTCACCAGGATGGTGATAGTGACTGTGAAATGATTAGGGAGATTAGAGAGGCTATTAAAATAAAAAAACTTAATAATAATGGGGGATTTCAACTATCCCCATATTGACTGGGTACATGTCACCTCAGGATGGGATGCAGAGATTAAGTTTTGCTGACACCTTAAATGACTGCTTCTTGGAGAAGCTAGTCCTGGAACCCACAAGAGGAAAGGCAATTCTTGATTTAGTCCTAAATGGAGCACAGTATCTGGTCCAAGGGGTGAATATAGCCGGACCCCTTGGTAATAGTGACCATAATATAATTCAATTTAACATCCCTGTGGCGGGGAAAACACCACAGCGGCCTAACACTGTAGCATTTAATTTCAGAAAGGGGAGCTACACAAAAAATTAGGAACATAGTAAGAGAACCAAAAAAGTGCCACTGTGGCTAAACAAAAATGTAGAAGAAGCAGTGAGAGACAAAAAGGCACCCTTTAGAAAGTGGAAAATAAATTAAAGAGGAAAATAGAAAGAAGCATAAACTCTGATAAATGAAGTTTAAAAATATAATTAGGAGGGCCAAAAAAGAATCTGAAGATCAGCTGGCAAAGACTGAGAAAGTAATAGCAAAAAAATGTTAAGTACGTCAGAAACAGGAAGCCTCCTAAACAACCCGTGAGGCCACTGGACAATCGAGATGTTAAAGGAGCACTCAAGGACAATAAGGCCACTGCATCAGTCTTCACAGCTGAGGATGTGAGTAAGATTCCCAAACCTGAGCCATTATTTTTAGGTCACAAATCTGAGGAATTGTCCCAGATTGAGGTGTCACTAGAGGAGGCTTTTGAACAAATTGATAAACTAAACAGTAATAAGTCACCAGGACCAGATGGTATTCACCCAAGCGTTATGAAGGAACTCAAATGTGAAACTGTAGAACTATCAACTGTAGTCTGTAACCTACCATTTAAATCAGCTTTTGTACTGAATGATTGGAGGATAGCTAACATGATGCTAATTTTTAAAAAGAGCTCCATAGGTGATCCTGGCAATTACAGGTCGGTAAGCCTGACTTCAGTACCGGGCAAACTGGTTGAGACTATAGTAAAGAACAAAAATGTCAGATACATAGAAGAACATAATTTGTTTGGGAAGAGTCAACATGGTTTTTGTAAAGGGAAATCATGCCTCATCAATCTGATAGAATTCTTTGAGGGAGACAACAAGCGCGTGGACAAGGGGGATCCAGTGGATATAGTGTATATAGATTTTCAGAAAGCCTTTGACAAGGTCTCTCACCAAAGGCTTTTAAGAAAAGTAAGCTGTCATGGAATACAGGGAAGGTCCTCTCATGGGTTGGTAACTGGTTAAAAGATAGGAAACAAAGGGTAGGAATAAATGATCAGTTTTCAGAATGGAGAGAAGTAAATAGTGGTGGCCCCCAAGAGTCTGTACTCGGACCAGTCCTATTCAACATATTCATAAATGATCTGGGAAAAAAAGGTAAACAGTGAGGTGGTAAAATTGGCAGATAATACGAAACTACTCAAGATAGTTAAGTCCCAGGTAGACTGCAAAGAACTACAAAAGGATCTCACAAAACTGGGTGACTGGGCAACAAAATGGCAGATGAAATTCAATGTTGATAAATGCAAAGTAATGCACATTGGAAAATATAATCCCAACTATACATATAAAATGATGATGTCTAAATTAGCTGTTACCACTCAAGAAAGAGCTTGGAGTCATTGTGGATAGTTCTTGGAAAACATCCACTCAAAGTCAAAAATGTGAGCAGAATGTTGGGAATCATTAAGAAAGGGATAGACAATAAGACAAAATATATCATATTACCTCTGTATAAATCCATAGTATACCCACATCTTGAATATGGTGTGCAGATGTCGTCACCCCATCTCAAAAAAGTTATAGTGGAATTGGAAAAGGTTTAGAAAAAGGCAACATAATTAATAAAGGGTTTGGAATGGCTTCCATATGAGGGGAGATTAATAAGACTGGGACTTTTCAGCTTGGAAAAAAGATGACTAAGGGGGGATATGATAGAGGTCTATAAAATCATGACTGGAATGGAAAAAGTAAATAAGGAAGTGTTATTTACTCCTTTTCGTAACACAAGAACTAGGGGTCACCAAATAAAATTAATAGGCAGCAGGTTGAAAACAGCAGACTTTTTCACACAACACAATGTCAACTTGTGGATCTCGTTGCCAGAGGATGTAAAGTAGACCAAGACTAAAACACGATTCAAAAAAGAACTAGATACGTTCATGGACGATAGATCCAGAAATGGTTATTAGCCAGGATGGACAGGGATGGTGTCCCTAGTCTCTGTTTGTCAGAAGCTGGGAATGGGTGACAAGGAATGAATCACTTTATGATTACCTGCTCATTCCCTGTGAGGCACCTGGAATTGGCCACTGTCGGAAGACAGGATACTGGGCTACCTGGACCTTTGGTCTGATCCATTGTGGCCATTCTTATGTTCTTATGATATTGCTCTTGGTTCTGATCAAGAGATCTGAACATCCATCTTTATAATGGTGCTCCTCTTGCAGTATCTTTATAAACAATGTCACCAACCAGCTTTATGGATGGTAGAACTGAGTCATTAGAGAAAAAATAATCTCTTGATAATATTCAAAGTTTTGCTTGAATCAAAGTTGGCTACTGAGTGTTCAAATGCTGCCAAAAAATGCCAAAAACAAAAAACACCTTAGCAGCACATCATAAATGTTTTACAACCTTTCCTGGAAAATGATCCCTCACTGCTTACAGACCTTGGGAGGCAGGCCAGTCCTTGCTTACAGACCCCATCCTGAAGCAAACACTCACCAGCAACTACACATCATACCACAGAAATACAAACCCAGGAACCAATCCCTGTAACAAACCTCGTTGGCTATGCTGTCCCCATATCTACTCTAGTGACACTATCAGAGGACCCAACCACATCAGCCACATCATCAGGGACTCATTCACTTGCACATCTACTAATGTGATATATGCCATCATGTGCCAGCAATGCTCCTCTGCCATGTACATTGGCCAAGCTGGACAATCTCTGCATAAAAGAATAAATGGACACAAATCGGACATTAGGAATGGTAACATACAAAAGCCAGTAGGAGAACACTTCAATCTTCCTGGACAGTCTATAACAGATTTAAAAGTAGCCATACTTGCACAAAAAAACTTCAGAAACAGACTTCAAAGAGCGACAAAGAGTCCTGTGGCACGTTATAGAAGTATTGGAACATAAGCTTTCGTGGATGAATACCCATTTTGTCAGATGCATATAGTGGAAATTTCCAGAGGCAAGTATAAATATGCTGGCAAGAATCAGCCTAGAGATAACGAGGTTAGTTCAATCAGAGATGATGAGGCCCTCTTCTAGCAGTTGAGGTATGAACACAAAGGAAGAGAAACTGCTTTTGTAGCTGGCTAGCCATTCACAGTCTTTGTTTAATCCTGAACTGATGGTGTCAAATTTGCAAATGAACTGAAGTTTAGCAAAGTTCCTCTTTGGAGTCTGGTCCTGAAGTTTTTTTGCTGCATGATGGCTACCTTTAAATCTGCTATTGTGTGTCTGGGAAGATGAAGTGTTCTCCTACAGGTTTTTGTATATTGCCATTCTGACTTGTGTCCATTTATCCTTTTAAGTAGGGATTATCCAGTTTGGCCGATCTACATAGCAGGGGGCATTGCTGGCACATGATGGCGTATATTACATAGGTGGAGGTGCAGGTGAATGAACCGGTGATGTTGTGGCTGAACTGGTTAGGTCCTGTGATGGTGTCGTTGGTGTAAATATGTGGGTAGAGTGTTCACACCTCAACTGCTAGACCTCATCCTCCCTGATTGAACTAACCTAGTTATCTCTAGACTGATTCTTGGTTGCATATTTATACCTGCTTCTGGAAATTTCAACCATGTCTGACGAAGTGAGTATTCACCCACGAAATCTTATAGTCCAATGCATCTGTTAGTCTATAAGGTGCCACAGGACTCTTTGTTGCTTTTTACAGATCCAGACTAACACGGCTACCCCTCTGATACTAGACTGCAAAGAGAGACTACAGAACTAAAATTCATTTGCAAATTTGACACCATTAATTTGGGCTTGAATAGGCACTGGAAGTGGCTGGCTCACTACAAAAGCAACTTTGCCTATCCTAGAATTGACGCTGTTGTTACACCAGGCCTGCTTCTGCATGTCTGCCCTGGCCTCCATGCTTAGATGCAAAGCCAGCACGTACACCGAGCTGTTTCCTGTTATTGTCTTTGTCAGTAAAGGCTGAGGGTTGATCATTCCAGTAAAGGCTGAGGCTGAAGTTTGACCGCTCTGTTGCAACTTTACAGATATTTTGCAAACAGTTTGCAACAGAATATCCCCCGCCTCTTCGGGGAAACTCGGAGAAACCCTATCTATAGTTTTTTTACCTTATTTGGTAGACGAGAGGCCCCATATAGCTGTCAGCGATTTCGACACTAGATCTTGGGGGGCGTCACTTTGGGTATATCTGTCCTGCCCACAGTTTGGCAGACAGAGAGAAGAACGCACCTGAGTCACTGGCACCTTGAGTGCACCCGTAACCGAGCCTGATCACCTCGAAGCCTCTCTCAGCTCTCGTGTTTCAGTGGAGCTAACGCGTCTGCCGGCCGTAATGTTTTTGCATCGGTTTGTATTAGTAAGTATGCTTTGTAATTAATTATTTTTGGAAGTTAACAAGATTTTCTTTTGGGGTTAACTGTATATTGTATCTTTCTTTGTATGAGTATATTGTGTGTTTCCTTGTATAAATAGAGTTGTTAGTCAATATTGTTTCTGTATCACTAATAAACCATTAAGGTAAAACCATACGTCTCAGTGCCTGCACTCTCCAACACTGTGCCACAACTGTTCCCCCTCTAAACATCCAAAAACGAACCTTTATTGTTTGGTCACCCCTGCAACCTGGTAGATAACAAGTGTGCATCTGACTACTTGGGTCCTCGCATACTATCGGGTGACTAACATGGTATGGGTGACTAACAGACGCCACCTCATCAATTACTGGGAGTGAACTACATCCATCCTGATTGTATTGGCCCTATTAACACTGGTTCTCCACTTTTGAGGTCACTCCCTTCTCTTCATGTGTCAGTATATTTATGCTTGCATCTGTAATTTACACTCTATACATCTGAAGAAGTGGTTTTTTTTACCCACGAAAGCTTATGCCCAAATAAATCTGTTAGTCTTTAAGGTGCCACTGTACTCCTTGTTGTTTTTGTGACTTTCTGTTGTGGCAATGCTTTCTATTGTGGCAATGCTCTAATAGCTCCAGACTTAAGATTACATTTACTTTTACACAAAGCAGGTTTTAAAAATCAGAAATAAACTTCACAGTGTTCATTATGAAACGTGTACTATGCTGCTATGGGAGACAAACTTGAATTTTCCAGATTTCCGCCATGCTATACTAAGCTGTAGTCTGACCATGTATATTTTCCATTGTCAATATTATCCACGTCCAACATTTCAGATACTTTTAACTTAATTCATACACTCAGACTCCCAATTTTCCACACTAATTAACCCCGTAAAACACCAAAGGATACATAATAAATAAATAAATAAAAGGATAATTAATAAAAATTTACAAAATCTAAAAGCTAATACAATTTATTCTTCACAAGTTTATCTTTTTTTTTTTTTGCCAGGACAAACCATAAAGAAAGTGTTTTCACTATGGGTTTCCAGGCCTTGCTGAGTTTAAACAGGTAGTTCATTTACTAGCTTGTATTATGGATATGAAACCCCTTTTACTTAAAAAAAAAAAATCTTCTGGAACCTTGCTTTTGTGCTCTTCTTCTCAAGCCTGATACCACAGAATTTTATTTTAGTTTAATTCCCTTGAAACAGCTGTCAGCAAACTAAGAAGTTTTTTTTCTCCATGAAGCTTTTTAGCAAAAAGCAAAAGCAAAGAGGAATTTTTTTCTTTTTTTAGATTATTAAAAGTAGAAAACTTGTACCCCACTTTGTGAGGTTTTCCTGGGTTGCCTTGCTGAACTCAGACCCTATGTTTGTTTGTTTTTTATCCTATTTAATCTATTCCTCTCATGTCATTACACAACACAGCAATAAGCCTTAGGAATCCCCTCTTTATTACTCACCAAATGCTCATGCCAGCCCATTCCTTGACCCCAAAGAAAAATGTCTTCTTTACCAAATTTCTGAAAGAAGTCAGCTCTGCTGAGGTTGGACACACAAGAAATAATCCATATATATAGCTTGAGAAGGCTGGCTCAAATAAAATATAAAAATGATTCTCACTAGCAAGCTTGAAGAAACATAAGATTCACACAGCCTGGCTTTCTCTCTGTCAATCCCAAAATATGTTATATTGAGGCTGGCTGCTCACTTACCCCAAACTCACAGAAAAGGAGACGGATTGCCATCCCTCTCCACTCTTTTTGTTGTTCCTGGCTAAGCTTCCTTAATGGAGCAATTAGCTTCAGCAGCACCTAGTCACATTTATCTATTATTGGGTTCCCTGGCAATTATTCCAGCCCACCATTTGCAATGAAAGCCTCCCTCCCACTATTTTTACATATTCAGGGACAGTATTTGCTTCACGTGCTCCCTGCATACTATGGGGTTGTGAGGGAGAGATCTAAATATCCTGTCAGCACCAAAATTCACCATGAAGAATGAAATATGCATTTCATTGTGAGCTGATTTTCATTCCACTCCCTTACTAAAGGAGTTATCTTAGCAGCCATTTATCTGCTTCGTGGCTAGCTTTATAGTGAAACTTTACTATTTAAAAATCATGGCTGAATAGATATTTTCAGAGGTAGTGTCCACTGAAGGTGAATGTCAGCCAAAGCAATATATTCTGAGACAAGTCTGCTTGTTTCAAGCTAGTTATTATATTTTCTTTTTTCATCATTTATATTAATTCCTGCATAGAAAAGAACTAGTTTCATGGCATAGTGTAATGTAATTTCTCCTTATTTTTATTTTCTCCAGTTAAATGGAAATCCTAGTAGATCTGATCTCAATCTTTCAGCTGGTATTTAATTTATTCAAAATGTTAAATTCATCTATAGAGGCCAGCCAATGCTTTGAGAGCCTAAAACATACAATATGTTGGTTTCTCCTGGAGGAGTTGATGAGCCAGAAACTTGTGAGGAGGGAGATGAATTGACTTATTGCTCTGATCCAAAATCTAAATTGTCAACTGGCCACTTTTCCAATTGGAACTTCCACATACAGGATTCACAGGCCGCAATTCAGCATAGGCTCACAATTTACTTAACTTAGTACACTGTGAGTACTTGAATGAGACTATTTATAGAGCAGGATTGGGGTCATAGTCAATAAAGACAAGTGTAAATCTGGTCTAGGATTTCAGCACTCTGCTGTTGAACTGTTCTGATCCGTGATACTGAGGCAGAAAAGAGAGAATTCACTATATAAATGTAATAGGGCACTGAAACAGTAGGCAAGATAATCTTTTATCCCTAGTGTCATCACTTTTGGGGATCCATAGATACCAATCATAGTAGAAAGAAAGGAAAAGTTTAGGTGTCCACCATACAGGACAGAGACTAAGGGCGCCTGAACAGTTGATTTCCAACTATATAATTTATTTCTCATATGATTTATTGCTCATGCATCTACTAGCATTACATATATATACACATGTACATAAGCCATTAGTTACATACATTTGTAGGCAGCTATCTCAAAAGCATCTGACGTTGTGAGATTCACTTTCAACCTCCCCCTGATGATTTGGGTTTTTTTGTTGCAATCTGGTTCTCATATCTATTACACCATCTCTTGCTGTGCCAGGCATATGTTCATTACTTGTTGATGAGCAACTTTGGATTCCCAAAGTTATGGTTGCAAAATTGGGCCAGCATGATTTTACTTTTCCTTCCTATATCGTTAAGTGGGAAGCTCACGGTATGTTTCAGTGGTTTACGACAGTGCCTGACAGCACAACTGTTTCAGGAATGGATCACTTACACTGTGGCTGGGTTGATTAGAAGCAGTCTGTACACACATTTTCCAAAGGCTGGTATTTATGAGTTTGAGTGTCAGAAAACTATTACTATGGCCACTTCTGGGAAACACCAATGGAGCAAACAACTGGAAAGTGTTGAAAGAGCTGTCATTAGCAGTCTGATTCTGCAGAAGTGTTTGCTGTGATAATTTCTTTTCTATCCAGCCTGATGATCCTTAACAATCCTGTTATCATGTACAATGTCTGTCAGCTCATGGTGAGGCTGTGAAAGCTTGAACCTTGCACTAGTATAAGTGTTCTACCCCTTTCAAGCAGCTATAACTTAATTATAGTAGTGTCAATTTTGTCTCAAGGAAGAGAAATAGCAGGTTTTATTTCTCCCATTAGGTATTTCATAGGGAGACCAATTTTCAGATTAAGAAACAGAATTTAATATTTATGCCTTTGATTTCATCCACAGAAGACTCGTCAACCATCACAGCCCCTTCTTTCATTGTATCACCACCACCTCTAGGAGAAGCAGCAGTGGCTGCAAGCCTTCCAACACCAGCAACAGCGTGAATGAAATGTTTTGCAGTCAGAAATGAATGAACTAGCAGCTGATGGTAAGTTCTTGCTAACCATCCCAGGAATTCTCTTTGTTCACTTATTGGAAAACAAAACCCCAGCCACTTAAATAAGGCAACAGGCTGTTCCTGGATATGGTGTTATTTCCTTTGCTGCCACTCCCATGACCTTCTCCCACAAACACCACCAACAGAGATTTTCTTAATCAAGTTGGCTCTGATTTGGGGATCAATGGCATGGCTGCTGAACTACCACACCATCTCAGGTAGGGGTGACCCATCAAAGAAGTGCAGCAGGCATATTTTTCAGAGAAGATATACAAAAAAACAATGATGATACAAACGGGGGCCCATATTAAAGATACCCTTAACTTCCATTGAAGCCAAAAGGAATTGAGGATGTTCGGCAACTCGTAGGCCTGGTTTGCTCTTTGCCTTTGCAATAGCATCAGCAAACAGCTAGAAAAGGAGGCTAAGCAAGTGTGTTCGTAGGGCTAGCCTGGAACAGCATCGAAGGCCCAAATAGATTGGCTTATCCATTAATAGAGAACAATATAATTTAGAAGTAGCTGAGTAAAAGCCCAGCAAAATCTGGATGAAATGTAAAATAGGTGGAAGAAGTGTGCTTCATTTTCTTAAAGAAGGATAAAGGACAAAGGGACACAACCATGCACAACCCCGCAAAAGCAAAGCCAGCACGAAGATAGGACTTCTTCTCTAACAGACTGAGTGTATAACTAGCAAGGAGCCAGCAAGACAAGACAATGAGGCATACTATGAAGTGGTAAGTGGCTGTGTTTTGCTATAGGGAGGATACAGAAACAGTTATCAATATCCAAGGAAAACCTCGGGTCCAACTGGAGGGCTATAGAAAGGATGGCTCACAGCACCTTGCAGCGGGCTCTCATTGGGCAAACATTTACCCTGCTATGGGCAGCTGCATGACACAGCAGACAAGCAACTGGAAGGCAACAGAAGGCTAGCATAACCACTGTGTTGTCCACCACCAATTTAGCCCAGACTTACTCCGCAGAAGACTTTCGGAGTCACTGACACATGCATTCCCTATGCTCTAATTTCCCCTGTTAGTACTTCACAGCAATGGCAACACAGTTGAGCGGCATGAAAATATCAGGATCACACATTTGGTAGTATTGCAAGTATTTTACTATTAAGGCTAGCCCGTGTGCTCCATATTGGGCATGATCTTGAAGCCTCTTGAAGATAATGGGATAGGTCCTTTGACTTCAGTGGACTTTGGATCAGGACAATCTAGCTTTCAGTATTGTTTCAGGCAGCTGCTGCAAACATGTAGTGGCAAGGCAGAATAGAATTATCTTCAGTGCCCTCATACAGAACCCTCCAGTTCTTTCCAAGCCCCCTGCCATACACAACACAAAAACTTCTTGTTACATGGACATGGAGTAAGGACCTCCCTCCCCCAAATGTCTGGCAGAGACTGACCATCCCAAAGCACACCATGGCAGCATAGTGTGGCATGGAAGCAGGCTGTACTCCTTTTGCACCCCTCCTCTGGCCCTACAGTGGTCTAACTCCTCTCGTGACTCAGCTGTCCCATCAGGTTATGTTTATTCCCATCCCTTCCAGGGCATCCAAGACCAAAAATCAACAGAACGCACAATCTTTGCCCTAGATTCAGGCTTGGACCAATCCTTTCTTCCAAAGGGGTCTGTCTTCTCCACTCTAATTCAAGCAATCTTCTACCCACCCTCAGCTTTCACTGTTCCCACATTCCTTGTTGTCTCTCCCCTCAACCCCTCCTGGGCTACCCTGGGTTACTCTCTGCTCTTTCCTGTGCAGCCCTTCCTACCCAGAGTCTTCCATTAGACTCTGCCAGTCTTGTCCTCTCCTCCCTCCTTGTCCTGTCCTCCTGCTGTCTGTGGCTGGGCTTCCTTTCTAAGTCCAACAGCCTGCACAGGTGTAGTGGGGCAGAGCTAATTGAAGATTGCTAGTTTGCCACAGGCCCCTTTGCCCTTAAAGGGGCACATTGCCCTGCTCCCCATGCACTTTTTTTTTTGTACAGTTGAGTAAATGCTACTCAAATTGTGAATGATCTGCACTGCTAGTCCAGTGCTCTCCTCTGTAAGCAAGTGTGCAAAAAAGGAGAGATAAGTGAGAGGAGCCCTGGTTTTGTCTCCCCTTTCTATCTGCTAGCCAATGTGGCTGATGAGGTGATTTATGGAGAAGAAATCACAAAACAAAAAGGGAGATGGAACTAACTTCTACTCCCCAATCCCAAAAGCAAATGAAGAACTTTGATTACATCACAATTTGTTCCCCAGTCTCCTCCTGGAGCAGTCTGGCTACCTATCACCTCTGACTCTAGACTAGTGGTAAAGTCACAACCTAGCCTTTAATTACATAATCACATCTTATTTCTCAAATAATGAAATATCATACATTTCCCCCCCAGCCAACCACACTACACTTTTCTCTCATCTGTCTCTCCTTCTACAGCAACCCCCAACCCCTGAACACAATATTTCCCTCCTCTCTACTTTTTAAATATTTAGTGCAATAGTTTTGCCCATAAGATTTTTGTACTTTTCTGCCTCTCCCCCTCAATGTGTTTGTTTTCTCACTTCAGACCTCTTAAACACAAAGAATCTCTGCCACAGCAGTGAACTCAAGTGGGTTGGAAAGTTTTTGAGACAATAGTTTATCACGCTGGGCCAAATTCTTTTCCGGTGTAGTTCCACTGAAGTCAACTGAGATACTTTAGCAGAAAACTGGGCCCATTATGTCTACCTGATAAATAGTATCTTTTTCAACAAAATTCTGTATTATAACAATATACAAAAATATTAATCTAGAACCACCCAGAGTATATACTTCTTAATAAACACTAAAGTGTTTCTGTTTTTATTAAAAAATCTGCAAAGAATAATATAACACTAATAATATTAAACAATTACAAATATTTACATTTAAAATTCTGCTGAAAAAAATAAAAGAAATATTAAACATAACTTTGTTAAAAACAATTCAAGAAACAATCTAGAATGTTAAAAATTGTCAAAATGTAAGGATATTTTAAGCAGAAAAACATTTCCTGCTCAATCTGAACACTACTAGAATAGTCATTATGAAAACTGCAACAATATTCATTTTACCACCTAAAATCCCACGTGCCTAACCGAATCAGCAAACTGTGCCAGAGAGCTTTTAAACATCCAAATGCACATTCTACCACCACTCTGCACTTGCTCAGCCTATAGTTGAATAGCTACTGACTATTGTCCAGGGTACCTGTGTATGGCTTCATGATCCATGGCATTAAGGAGTAGGCTGGGTCCCCAAGGATAACTATAGGCATTTCAACATCCCCAATGGTTATTTTCTGGTCTGGAAAGTAAGTCCCTTGCTGCAGACATTCACACAGATCAGAGTCCCTAAAGATGCGAGCGTCGTGTACCTTTCCTGACCATCCCATGTTGATGTTGCTGAAACATCCCTGTGATCCACCAGTGCTTGCAGCACCATTTAAAAGTACCCCTTTCGGTTTATGTACTGGCTGCCTTGATGCTCCGGTCCCAAGATAGGGATATGCGTTCCATCTATCGCTCCACCACAGTTAGGGAATCCCATTGCAGCAAAGCCATTCACTATGGCCTGCACACTTCCCAGAGTCACTACTCTTGGATCACAGCAGCCCCCACAGTAGATTTGCCCACTCCAAATTGATTCCCGACTGACTAGTAGCTGTTTGGCATTGAAAGCTTCCAGCAGGCTATTGCCACAGGCTATTGTGAGGGCTGCTCTCATGTTGGTATTCTTGCACTTCAGGGCAGGGGAAAGCAAGTCACAAAGTGCCATGAAAAGTGCCCTTACACATGCGAAACTTTCGTAGACACTGGGAATCATCCCAAAGCTGCAACACTATGCGGTCCCACCAGTCTGTGCTTGTTTCCCAGGCCCAGAATCGGTCTTCCATAGCATTAACCTGCCCCATTAGCACCACAATGCCCAAATTGCCAGGGCATGTGCTTTGAGAGAAGTCTGTGTCTATGTCCTCATCACCCTTGTCATCGCGTTGCCGTTGCCTCCTCGCCTGCTTTAGAAGTTTCTGGTGCTGCACTTACTGCAGGATAATGTGCATGGTGTTTACAGTGCTCATAACTGCCGCGGTGATCTGAGCAGGCTCCATGCTTGCTGTGGCATGGCGTCTGTAGGAGAGCAGAGTGGCAGCAGAAGCAGTCATTCAATGGCGATGGTTTGCAGCCCTACTGCACTGTCTGCTGCCAGTAGCAGCCAGGACACAACAGCGGCAGCTGAGCTGAGCGTGCTGCACTCTTGCCATGTGTATGGCATCTGCGTGGAAAAAAGGTGCAAAACAATTGTCTACCATTGCTTTCATGGAGGGAGGGAGGGGGGCCTGATGACATGTACCCAAAACCACCCACAACAATGTTTTTGCCCCATCAGGCATTGGGAGCTCAACCCAGAAATCCAATGGGCGGTGGAGACTGCGGGAACTGTGGGATAGCTACTCACAGTGCAACGCTCTGAAAGTCGATGCTAGCCTCGGTACTGTGAATGCACTCTGCCGACTTAATACGTTTAGTGGGGACACACACAATCAACTGTATCAAATTGATTTCTAAAAAATCGACTTCTATAAAATTGACCTAATTTTGTAGTGTAGACATATCCTGAGACTGAGTCCCCAGGAACAATGGAGAGAGGCCAATGCTCCAGGTCAGCCTGATTGACAGGGTGGGCAGGCTAATCAGGGAGTCATGAGGCCAGGGAGGATCCCATCCTCTGTGTGAGCTGGAATTGCCTGGGTCAGACAGAGTGGAGCCGAGCTAAGGAGAAAGCAGGGGCCCAAGCTGTATTGAGAGCAGAGCTGCAGCCACAGAGCCAGAGACACAGCCGAGGGAGAGAGCAGATCCTGTGCTGGGAGCAGAGCTGCAGCCACAGGGCCAGGTGTGGTGAGCAAATGGGGCCAGCCAAGGGAGGACCTTTGGCAAAAGGGCCCAGTGCAGAAAGATACCCCCAGCCAGGGGTCCTTGCAGGCCAGACTGGGAGGGGAATCTTAACCCGACAGGAGGCTGATGCTGGGAAGAAGGGTCCCACCAACCAAAGCCTGGAGGTGTGTGGCCACCACCGTTGCAAGTGTTCAACCCGAAGCATCCCTGCAGCACAGCTAGGACCTGAGGAGGAAACCTGGGATCTACAAGGAACAGATTGTGAAGTGCCCTGACATCCAGAGACACTGTTTGTAATGTTCCCTGCCACAGAGCAGGATGATGTGTTTTCTTTTAACCTTTCCCATTTTTCCTTATTCTTTTTTAAAATTAATTGTTAAACAAATTATATTTGCTTTAAATTGTATGAAATGATCAGTGGGTCAGGGAGGTGCCCAGGGCAGAGAGAGTACCCCGGACTGGGGACACCCTAGCCCCTGTCCTGGGTGACCACTGCAGGGTTGGGGGTTGAGCCTGTCATAACATTTTTTCCCAGATCTGGACCTTAGCGTCCAAAATATGGGTGTTAGCATAAAAACCTCCAAGCTTAGTTACCAGCTTACCTGGTACGGCTGCCACCAGCTAGGAATTATACAGTGCCTAGCTCACTGTGGTCTCCCCAAAACCTTCCCTGGGGAACCCCAAGACTCAGATGCCTTGAGTCTTACAACAAAGGGAAATAACTCCCTCCCCTTGTTTCCTTGTTACTTCCTCCCAGGCTCCCCTCCCTGGACGACCTTAGGAGATTCCCTGCTTCCAGTCCTGGAAACACAAGTACCAAGAGATCTAATCTCTCCCCCCTCACCCAGAGGGTATGCAAAGTCAGGCTTACTAAATCTAACAGAAAGAGATTTTCCCCTTGACTTCTTCCTCCCACCAATTCCCTGGTGAGCTGCAGGCTCAATTCCCTGGAGTCCCCACTAAAGAAAAACTCCAACGGGTCTTAAAAAGAAAGCTTTATATAAAAAGAGTGAAAAAGGACATAATATATAGTCTCTGTATCAAGGTGGCAATATACAGGGTCAATTGCTTAAAGGGAAAAAATGAATAAACAGCCTTATTCAAAAAGAATACAATTCAAAACACTCCAGCAACTACACACATGTAAATACAAAAGAAAAACAATATAAACCTATTGTCTTACTATCCTTGTACTTACAACTTGGAAACAGAAGATTAGAAAGCCAGGAGATAGAAAAATCACTCTCAGAGCCGAGAGGGTCAGACCCAAGACAAAGAACAAAAAACTCACACCCAAAACTTCCCTCCACCCAGATTTGAAAAAGTCTTGTTTCCTGATTGGTCCTCTGGTCAGGTGTTTCAGGTTACTAGTGTTAACCTTTTATAGGTGAATGAGACATTAACGCTTAGCTATCTGTTTATGACAGAGCCCCCCAGGAATCCTGGGCCCAGCCTTGTTGGGGTTATGAGGACTCTGGCAGACATAAGATTGGAAGGGGAGTCCTCAAGGGCAGGGAAGCCTCTGGGTAAAGAAGTGGGAGCAAGGACTCAGATCCTTTTGCTAGCCTACTTCACCGGGGTAGTGCAGAAACCAGGAAAGTTCCCCACAATAGTGGGACCATTCCCCTGCCTACATTTAGGCAGAAAATTGTTTTTGTCTCATCATTGTTCTATGGCTTTTGTGAGGGAAAAAATTGGGAGGGGGAGAGGAAGGGGCATGTTGTGTGTCTTTCTGTTCAATTCATAGTAGAGTGATATTCATATGACAAAGGCCAGAATCACAGCTGGCACTAATGAGCAGGCTTGTTGACAATTTCAGGAGGGAAACCAAAGACTGAATGGGCATGATAATTAAACAACACTTCCATTCTGGCAGTGGACTATCTGGGGCATTGTAGTACAGGAGCTTCAGCATAGAATTATAGGGAGGTTTGCATACTGCTGAGAATGCTGTACCTTTTCTGCAGATTAAGAAAGGGACTTGAGGCTCCAGAAACATCCGTATGTCACCTTTCTTCCATAAGCACTAAAACATACTAAAAAAGTATAGAGCCAAGTTTTTGATCTACAGCGATATCCAAATCCATCATGGTCCACATGAAGTAAAAGCCACTTATTTGAGTGAGACAAGAAATTGGCCTTACTAGTATATTGCTAATAGTGTCATTTCCAAAACAATTTTGAAGAAACAAAGAATGTGCTACAGTATAAAATAAAAATGCTTCTTGTTCTGATAGGAGTCTGCTCACTAGGTTCTTTGTTAAAGTTCTTTTAGTGCCTGTTAATTAATTGGTGTGACTGAGGTCAAGTATGTGGTTAATTTTCAATTCTCTTGAGTGCACACTAAGAAACTCATTACTGTTCTGGAAGTGAGAGTCTCAAGTTAGTTGGGCCTTATCATCTTAGCCCTTCAGTGATACTGACCTATCTTTTGAGAAGTGCTGCCTTGACCTGTGTCAAAAGGATCTCTTCTTAGAACCTTTTTAATTTCTTTGACTTTCCTGCCAGATTATAAATTACAAGTGAGACTTCAGGAGTTTCTAATTAATCTGACATCCTCCAAAGAGGCTAGTGAATATAGTGTAGTAACACATGTAACTCTAATCTCCACCCAAAACACATTTAGCAGAAGACCAATTAAAAAGAAAATTAAGAGAGAAAAAATTGTAGTGCTTACTCTGTGCTTACTACCAACTTGCTTATTGGAAATTACTTTCTTGGGCTGATTGTCAGGCAGCAGGTATTTACTAGAACTTGCTATTATAACATATACTGGAAAACTTTGATGGTAACCCCAAAAGTATTACATTATGTTCTTCATTTTTCCCCAGAAAAGGCAGACAACTCCAATGACTTTTTCTGTATTTTGTCTTTTGGCATACGATTTGGAAAGTGGAAGCAAATGGGAACTGCGAGGGGGGGGGAGCTGATTACACCTTCTTTACTCCCCAGGAGATCATAGTCCTAATGCATATTTATTAAAATAAATATTTATCTATGCATCCGAGACAGATCCTAATAAGCACCCCCTGCTGGCCACCCACTAGGTCTGCTGTGAGAGAAATCCAAGTTTCTGCAGTAGTGGATCCCTGAGATGTGTTGGGGAACCGTCAAATACAATTAAATATTCTGAACTTAAATTGTACTAAAGGCACTCCTCAAAATGCAACAGACAAATAACAAACAAGGTTTTAAAAAAAATTACAAGCCTGATGTTGGACTTTGAGTAGAAAATCCCCTGTGAACCCATGTTTGAAGAAGATAAGAAATATTGACATAAAATTGACATGCATCCGACAAAGTGGGTGTTCACCCATGAAAGCTCATGCTCCAATACGTCTGTTAGTCTATAAGGTGCCACAGGATTCTTTGTTGCTTTTACAGATCCAGACTAACGCAGCTACTCCTCTGATACTTGACATAAAATCGTCATCGTGTTTTCCAGAACTTCTCTTTTCAAATGAAAATTAAGGTTACAATACATATATTTAATTATATTGAAATATAAAGATAAAGAATTGCTAGATGGTGAAACAGAGCTTAATCAGTTATACTTTGATAGTAATTATGGATAAGGCTCCATGTCTGTCGTGGAGGTCAAGGAAGTCATGCATTCCATAACCCTCTGTGACTTCTACAGTGGCCAGTGTGACTGGGTCCACGGGCTGCCCGAGCAGATCAGGCAGCCCCTGAGCCAGCCGCTGCTGGGGCAGTTTGTGTGTGGGAGGGGGCACAGGGCTGGGGATTGGGGTGGGGGATGATGCTTACCTCGGGGTTTGAGGGGACACCCAGGAAGCGGTCAGCATGTCCCTGAAGCTCCTAGGTGGAAGGGACAAGGGGCTATATGTGTTACCCCTCCCTGGAGGCACCGCCTCAATAGCTCCCGCTGGTGGTGGTTCCTGGCCAATGGGACCTGTGGATCCAGAGCTCATGGAGGGGGCAGTGTGCTGAACCCCTGGCCTTTCCTCCCCCTAGGAGCTGCAGGGACATGCTGGTCACTTTCAGGGAGCTGTGCAGAGGCTGGTAGGGAGCCTGTCAGTCCTGCTAACCCTGCCTCCTCCCCGCAGCACTAGTGATGGTCCCAGGCCATCCGCCTATGCCCCAGCACCCACGGCCTCTCCAGCCCAAGTTTTAGTTAGAGGTATATAGTGCAAGTCATGGACAGGTCACAGGCCATGAATTTTTGTTTATTGCCTGTGACAGGTCCATGGCTTTTACTAAAAATACCCATGACTAAAACATAGCCTTAATTGTAGACATGTACTGAGTTTGGATGAAGTAACATTCATTTCATGGCCTCAGCTTAATTTATGCAAGTCTAAATAAAAGAAAATTGCCAAAGTAATGCTACTGCTGCCAGGACAAAGGTGATATGTCACACTGGAATATTTTAGGTAAAAGAAACAAATTAATTAGTATGACACACACAATTGTATTATACTTATCCTAGGGAAACCTAGGAGCAGGATGACATGAAACAGAATGACACGAAAATTGTGTAATCAGCAAAAGTTGAGTAAATTGAAGCTTATATTGTACAGATTATGAAAAATGCAATGCTTAATACTGACTAGAATCTAGAGAAAAACTAATAAATGTGTGATTTGGGCACGTAGAGAATCCAAGTGAAGGAGGAGTCTAAACTGGAGAAATTCCAGACCAGAAAAGGAAATAATGAGACTGAAAAACCAGAGCAGCGATCAGAGGCTGAAACAACGCCAAGAAGTACAGAAGAACTTCCCTGTACTACAGAATGGGGTAAATATACATTCAGACACTATAAGTGACAATTATCCTGTCTGAAAAATGTATAAATGAAGGCAAATTTTGATTAAACGTAAATTAATGGATTCATGACTCCGTTTCCCACCCTACCGGGTCCTGGAGTTCAGCCACTGCCCTAATTTTGGGGTCCCAAGGCACACCCTCAGGATGTAGACTTTCTAGCTGGAACCTCTCCTGAGTGTTGAAACATGCTGTCCAGCTGCCTATCCCCTCTGGATGCAGCACTGACGCTTCAGATTCCCCAGTACTTAAACACACCCCTTTCCCAGAAACCTTCCCCAAAGGTGTGAAGTTTCTGATTACAGTGTAACTCTCTCAGGGCCACAGAGCAGCTATAGAAGTAGTCAACACACACACATGGCAGAGCAGAACACTTCTATGCTCTTTTATACTTCATTATGTAAAGCACACGAGAGTATACATCATATAAAACACTAAACGTGCATCCCTGCCTGAGCTCCCTCACTGCTACAGGGTATTATTTGGGCTTAAGTCCAAATCTCTCGGGCTGTCCAGAGTCACTGGAGCCATCAGGCCCAGGAAAAGAGGCAGGGCCCATCCACCACAAAAGACTAGTACACGCTGGATGACCTCTCTGCATGGAGCTCCTGGGAAGGCTATATGAGTACATAAAATGGACAGATCTTGACAGATCTCTTTCTGGTTCAGAGCCTAAGTCATCCTTCACAGTAGCGGCACACTCCACAGCATGGACAGGCAAAGCTGCTGCATCAGCACAGCTTACCCCAGTGTTAAGAGCTAATGCAAAGAGCCGCACAGAGAAAGTCATTTGCAGTATACAACTCCAACAATTTATATCATTGCTACGAAATCCAGGAATTATGCTACGTATTCTTGAGCACCATCCAGTGGCATTTCTTCTATTAATTCACTTTTTACATATATACAGATACAGAGCACTCTGAACACCCAGTTAGAAGCAGGGATAAGTTTCAATTATGCAAAGTGTAGTTTATATCAGTTTACATGGTCTATATTAGGAGTTTGCACCAGTGGAGCTGGGTTGTCGTCTGGTGAACAATGGCTGAAATCCAAAAAGAGACAAGGTCTTATAGGCTATCTTTTATCTTTTATCTCAACATTTGAGATCAGTAAGGACACTGAAGCCAGCGGCTCCTAGGAGTTTCATCTCTGGGGTCCTGGATGGTCTCTATGGAGGCACCTCCGAACTAGAGTTCATTTCCCTCTTAGTCTAATGTCATCCAAGATTTTTTGAACTTCCGGGTATACAATATTTCATTCTATTTTCCTTAGGCCTTTTCTGAGACAATAGGACAGGGGTCTCAAACTCAAATGACCACGAGGGCCACATGAGGACTAGTACATTGGCTTGAGGGCTGCATTTCTGACACTTCCCCCCGCTGCCCTCGGCCCCACCTCCACTCCACCCCTTCCATGAGGCCCTGCCCCTGCCCCGCCTCTTTCCACCCCTTCCTTGCCCCCATTCCAACCCCTTCCCCAAAATCCCCACCCCAACTCCACCCCCTCTCTGTCCCCAGGGGGTGCAGGAGGGGTATGGGCTGTGAGGGGGCTCAAGGCAGGGAGTTGGGATGTAGGGTGCAGGAGGGATGAGAGGTGTGGCAGGGGTTCAGGGCAGGGGGTTGGGGTTCAGGAGGGGTGTGGTGGGGGCTCAGGGCAGGAAGTTGGGGTGTGGGGTGCAGGAGGGGTGAGGGGTGTTGCAGGGGTCAGGGCAGGGGATCGGGGTGCAGAAGAGGTGTGGCAGGGGGCTCAGGGTAGTGGGTTGGGGTGCTGGAGGGGTGCAGGGTGCGGCAGTGGGATAAGGACAGGGTCAGGGTGCAGGAGGGGTGCAGGGTATGGTGAGGGATGGGGTGCGGCAGGGGCTCAGAGCAGTGGGTTGGGGTGCAGGAGAGGTGTGACGGGGCTCAGGGTGCAGGGTGCGGCAAGGGGCTCAGAGCAGGGGGTTCAACTGCAGGAGGGGTTCGGGGGGGCGGGCTCTGGCCTGGTGCACACCAGGGGCAGGGCAGGCTCCCAGGCAGACTCCCTGCCTGCCTGCCCTGCCCCTGCACTACTCTGGGAAGTGGCTGGAACATAGGGGAGCAGGGGCAGGGGGCGGGTAGCTATTACTTCAGGCACCGCCCCCAGCATCTCCCATTGGCTGGGAACTGGCAACCATGGCCAGTGGAAGCAGCTGGAGGCGGTGCCTGAAGCAACATCAACACATACACCCCTGTGCCCCGCCTCTATGTTTGATAGGAGTACCTATGGTAAGATTTAAATACATACTCCATGCCTTAGGCCCTATGTGATAAAGGCTAGTTTTACAGGAAGTAAAGGGATTTATTCGGCACATCACCAAGGTAATTTTATTTTAGAAAGATTGTGAATTCTATCCAAGGGTAAAAAAAAAATCACTTAGGCCCCAATTCTGAAACTTGTTCTGTATAAGCAAATCCCAGCACCTATGCTGGGTCCCTGACTTCACTGTGGGTCTCAAAGCATGTGGAACAAGCTACAAGATGAGGATCTAAAACATGGTTTACAGCCTTTTTTGTATTTTTTTACCCTATACAGCAACTGCCATACTACTGCAAAAGTGAATCTTGAGAAATGTATTAAAGTTCCCTTAACCTAGTTATTACAGGGCATTTCATCACTTAATTTTATTTTTACTATTTTGCAGATGGCTATTAAAATGCATTATGATCAAAACCATACAAAAAGTCAGAGAATATTTAACTAAAAACATCTTAACTATGTAAGCTATTATTAACTTTAACCTGCCATTATTATGTAGAAACACCAAGGAGCCTGCACCGAAGATCTTACAATAGGTTTATAGACATGATGCAATAAGAAATGTGACAAGAATTGGGATGTTATGGGATAAAGAACAAAAGAGTAAAAGTAATAAGACTGTGCATGGATTCAGACCCCAATCATTCAAGAGATTTCACACAGGTGGAACCTGCATCCACAGAGACCACTGCAGTCAATGAGGATCCATGCACATGCACCCTGTTTCAGGCCTGGGGCTTCAGTTTGGGCATGTGCACATCTTGAGGTAACAAGCAAACAATAATGAGATGAGATTACTTACAATTATATTTTTATTTTTGAATTTTGTTTAACTCACTTTTTGTAGGTAGTATGTCAAGAATGAGTTTTTTAAAGGAAGAGTATAAAGTAGGAGAGCATGGTGACTTAGGAAACAGATTTGAAGGGGATTCCATGAATAGGGGTGATTTTAAAAAGCAGAACAGAGGTGGGGGTGGAAGCTGGAAGTGAAGGAAACATCAAGCATAAGCCTAATTTCATCGCATTCTGAGATATACTTACAGTATTGCTGGTAGACAGGAAAAAGCAAAGGAAAGCAGGTGTTTTTATTGTATCAGGAATTTGAAAAAAAATACAGTTAACAATTGCAATAAAGAAAATTGCTGTAAAATCTCAGCAAGTACAAAAGTTCCTCAATTGCACTAGAACAGAGAAGTGCATTTAAAGTGCCATTTATTTGCTATTTTTACTAGGATCTCCCTGTCTGATCTTCGGATCTTGAACTGAAAGTAACAGTGCAATACATTCAAAAGTGCAAGTGTACCTGCCAATAGTCCTATATTTTTATTTTCAGTTGGTGATACAAGTCTCTTCAAGGAAAAGATTTATAATCTCAACTATTAGCATGCAGCAGCAGTTTAGGGTACTGAAGAATTAGGGAAGAATGTGAGAGTACTGCAGCAATAATTAACAATCAAACTTTCTAATGAAGGCACATACTGTTTTTCTCTCTTCACATAGGTCTGTCATTTAAAAAAGTGTCTTTTGGGGTAAAAAACAAATAAAATGCTAGTATAAAGAAGAGGGCAGAAAATGATACTGAAAATAGTACGATAATGCCATTATATAAATTGATGGTACACCTACTCCTTTCAATGATGTTAAGTATTGATCACCCTGTTTCTGTTGCATCTTTGTGAGATAGAAAGAGTTCAGAGACAAGACTGAAAAAAACCTGAAGCATGAAAAAGACTTCCCCCGTATGAAATGAGTATGAAAAGATTGAGATGTTTAATGAGGAGACAAATAAGAGTGGATGTGAAAGTGGCTTATAAACTAATGAATGATATAGAGAAAATACATTGGGTATGAGTGTCCCATTTCCCGTCTCTCATAATAAAACAACAAAAGACTAGGTCAGTGGAACCAAAAGACAACAAATTAAAGAGAGATAAAAGGAAACTTTTGTATGCGATGCCTAACTAATTTACAGACATTGAGCTGTGCTGATGACAGAAATTGTATCTTGTTAAGAATTTTGGATTTGGAAGTTTGGCTTTCTTCAAATTTGGAATGAAACCAGAACATTTCAAAATGCTCTGTGAAAAACATTCTGAAAATAAATTTTGTTTCAAATTGAAATGCATTTTGATTGAGGGTTTTTTAAATTGCATATTATAAAACAAAATAAACCCATCTAAATGAAAAGTAATTTCAAGAGGAGTAATTGAAATTTTTCATTTTGAAATTTCAAGAACATTTCTGCATTGTGGTAACTTTCCCCCCCCCCAGTTTTTTTCTGAAACAATATTTTGGTAGTATTGACATGAAACTATAACATATTTTGATTTCAATGGAACTATATTTTATGATGGAAAATAGTTCCATCAAATATTTTTTTCAACTATGCAGAAATTATTGCCAGTAGGTATCATTGAGCTCAAAATATTGGGAATATCCAGACAAGAATTAGACATTTATATAATAAATGACAAGATTCACAATGGCTAGATAAGATTTTTAAAAAGTTAGATGGGATTTAAAACCCTCATGCTTCAGGGCATAAGACAATTACTGTCTGACACTGTTAAGAAGAAATTTCCACTATGGGCAAATTATTCTATATTATCCACTGCTGGGTTTCCTGAATCTTTCTTTAATGCTTCCAGTGCTCATCGCTGACAGATGCAGGATATTGAACTAGAAGGACCACTGGTCTAATCCAATATGGCAATTTTATATTTCTGTGTTCAAAGCTCTCCTTTACTGTGCTATTGTTAATCACTCCATAGGGATCAGTTCTATATCAAGAAACAGAGGTTCAGGCATAGCACAAGTTGTCATATAATATATAGAATTTTAAGACTTCTAAGTTCACTTTAAGTTCACCTTCAGTTAACGTACTGAAAGAAACTGAATCTATGGGCTTGATTCACCATGATGTTACTCCAGTTTTACATCAGAGTAACTACTGAAGTTAATGGTATTACACTAGTCTAAAACTAGAGAAATGCAGTGGTGAAGCAGACCCTAAACTCAATTCTCAGCCCAGTCCTGCAAAATTGTATTCATGTGAGAACGGGTATGCACATCAGTCCCTTGCTCTCTAACACGCTGAACTGCTATGGCGTTTGATAGAGTGTCATGCCGTTAACAGCATGCTATGTCTTTAATAAAGTGTGGTACCACTTTGTTTTGAGTACTCTGTCATAATTAATTTGGAATCTGCTGTAGTAATACTGATTCTAATGAATTCATTTTATATTAATGGGCATATCGTATGCATTACCATAGGGATTTCCATTATAATTTTGCCTGAATGAAAACCAACTAATTGCAAAAAACAATTTGTTTAGCGTGCTAATAGACTGGAAGGAAAGAAACACACCTCATTTTCAATATATACAAAGCAGTGTAGGCAACAGGCCCATCCACAAATTACTCCATTGGCTTCCTATTGGATCATGCTTAATCCACCACAGTATGCAAAAGATGTAGGCTCAGATCCTCATAGACTCATAGACTTTAGGGTCAGAAGGGACCAATATGATCATCTAGTCTGACCTCCTGCACAAAGCAGGCCACAGAACCCTACCCATCCACTTCTATAACAACCCCCTAACCCGTGACTGAGTTATTGAAGTCTTCAAATTGTGGTTTGAAGACCTCAGGCTGCAGAGAATCCACCAGCAAGTGACCCATGTCCCACGCTGCAGAGGAAGGTGAAAAACCTCCAGGGCTTCTGCCAATCTGCCCCAGAGGAAAATTCCTTCCCTACCTCAAATATGGCGATCAGCTAAACCCTGAGCATGTGGGCAAGACTCACCAGCCAACACTTAGGAAAGAATTCTCAAATGGGCCTTGATTCAACAAATCATTTAAGCACATGTGTAGTACCGTTGACTTCAGGGGGACAACTCACCTGCTTAAAGTTAAGCATGCACTTAAATGTTTGGCTGGAGAGGGATCCTGGTATCAGATGGTAGACTTCCCTTAGACTATAATGGATCTACAATGGATTTACACCAGTCAAGGATCTGCCCCTATGGGTGCCCTCTCAGTGGTAGCTGCTGCACAGAGATGGTGGTCCTTGTTGTGACTCAGTTTTCTAAGCACCTCTCCTTGTGCTCAGGGGACCTGATCTCACACTACTGATGTCAAAAGGAACAGGAAGAAGTCCAAAGAGAGAGTAAGAAGCAGCATTACAACTGTCTGGAGGAGTAAGGGAGACAGAGAAGTTAACCTTGCACCTTCTACCCACCTCTGGACACATGCAGCCATAATGTGGACCTCAATCTGTGAACAATGCAAAGATTATCCTTTGTCTACCTGCAGCTCTCCTCCTTACCACTGACTTTTAGATCCTCTTTAAATGTAACCAAAAGTACTAAAACTCTCTTATGCAACTGGATGCACCACAAGCTTGGATTTTCATTTCTTAAGCAGCATGGCAAATTTTGGTCTACTCCCTAATCCCAGCTCTACAGTGGTTAGATGCCAGTCTCACTCCTTTCTTCTTATTTTTTGAGAAGAGGGGACTGGCAGATAGACTCACTGTATCCCAGTGATCCCTTCTGGTCTTGGAATCTGTGAAGTCCTCTTGGCAGCTTCTTCCTGGAGAGGAAAAGAAAAGGCTTATCTTGAGCCCATCCTCAGCTCTTCTGCCGCAACAAAACTAAAAACTGCTCCCCCAGTCTTGCTGCCAGACATGCCAAACCCATGGGGAAAAAAAGGAGAAATTGGGCTTATTTTTGATGTAATTGGCTTGTGAGATGCTTGTTGGGCTTGCAGCTTGTTGCTCCTTTTTTTTTAATCTGCTCCTGGCAAGCAGGGGCAAGGCAAGGAGGAGAGAGTCAGGGGTGCACAGTGGGCCCACCACAGTCCCAGACTGCACACCGGGCGAATCTAGTCAGAGTGTTGGGCCTGTTAGGAATTGGCTTGTTTTGGCCTTGTTCTGAAATGGGATTAGCTTGATTTTTGGCTCACTGTGAAGGTTGGGGTGATTATTTACTGCAAAGTTGGCAATTGTGCTCACTGCTGCTGCTTTGTACTGGTCCTCAAGCCCACTCTAAGTCTGAGATGCCCCAGAATGCAATCCTGTTACTGGAAATCTTGGATGTTAGCCTTCGAATTAGGAATGTAAAGATTCAGCAAAATTGGCTGCTGAGAGACAAGAAGATCATTTCTGGATCCTGGTTGTTGCTGCAGACAGAGGAGGGAGTTTCAGTCCCAAAGAAGAAACCACTGGGAAATCTTAGGAGTGGACAGGACTGTTCCTTTCCCCTCCTGCCCATACAAACAGGCTGGGCACTGGTCTACTGCTTGAAGCAGTGCAAGTGAAAGTAGTAATAGATGACTGGGTTTTCCCAATGGGGGAAGTTAAAGGAAAAGGGGCACCAGGCTTGTTGGAGAATGGGGAACACATCAGAAGGCAGCAATCGAAAAAACTAGCAATAAATCACTCTGACTCTTGCTTTAAGTTTTAGACGAATTTGAAGAGAACTTGACAGGGGGCAAAAGCATGTGAACAGAACTTGCCTGCAGGAAATGTTCATTGAAATCCATGTGATCAAAAACTCAGCAGAATTTGCCCTGGAATACATAGAATTACTCAAAGACACCAAATCCTGCACTGTGACACATTTTCCAAGGAAGATATAATAGATGTATTCAGCCTTAGTGCCAATGGCCAATGCCAAAGCCTTGTATTTCACCATAGTGGATGGATTTAAGTGACTGAGACAAAAAAGAATTTACAAACTGGGGCAAATGTAATAAAAATATACAGGGCAAGTGATTTCACCACCCAACTTGCTATTTAAAATGTATGTGTCTTAGTAAGAATTCTCCCTCACAATCACCCTGTTTTTCATAGATTTGTAGAAGTCATCAAATCCAGCTCTCTACACTGAAGCTGGAACAAATAACCCCCTTGTGCCAATCATGGTGCCCTCATTATCTTCTGATTTTTATTTCTCAGTTGAAAACCATTTTGCTGGTGTTGGGGATCACCCAGGTGGTTGGTGTCAGTATGTAAAACCATTACAGCACTTAAACACTGAGGATTACATTGGAATTTGCAGTTAAGTAGATGCTAGTTGATTTGAGCTTGGTCTTTCAAAGTGAAAGGCTTGCGGGTCATGCGTCATGATTTATCCATTTAATTTAACATGCAGGGGATTAATTAAGATTATAAAATGTAAAAATCTGGAGTTCTCCTGCAAAGCCAAGAAGTTGCTTTCTGTTCTCAAGCGATGGTGAAGAAGGGGGAAGAAAGACATGCCACTAACTCCTATCAGGCCTGATTTTGGATCAATTTAATCATTGGGAGTTTTGCAATTGACTTCAATGCAGGCAGGATGATCCCATTAAGAACTGAAGTTTAAAGAGTAAAAGCTAAGTAATCTACAACAGAAAACTCATTCTAGATTTGTTTTTTAGTGTGATGGGCAATTTTGGCCTGTTTCTAAGTATTTATCCCACTCAGGAAAAAAAAAATCTCCATTACCTTAGGCTTTAGGTTGCTCAAATGAATTTCCTGTCAAGGCAATCTTTAAAAAATTAACAGCAAAACCAATATTCACATCCACAGCAACCTCAAGTCACACCCTTTACCACCCTCGTCACACAGTCAGCCTCCTTAGTGTCACAACAAACCACTTTTAGTACCCACACAGAACCATCCGTACCGCACTCATCCAGTTCCTCACTCTAACTTCAACTGGACCAAGATAAATTGCCTCTGGCCAATATTTAAAAAAATAATTAGTTATTTTGGGTGTCCAATTTAAGACACCTTAAATGGACCTAATCTTCAGAAAGCACTGAGCTAGAGCTTTGTGGAGGAAGTAATTCTGTTTTGTGGATGATTTAGATATTTCAAAATCTGGCTTGGTTCTGATTTGAAATGAAAACCAAAAATTTCAAAATTCTCTGTCAAAGGGAATGGAGTCTAGGCTCCAGGGCAGGCCACCTGACTGCATGACCCTGACCCATTCTCCCTGAAGGCCCTGGGATCGCTGATTTTTACAGTCTGCCAGGAGGACTGCCCTGAGCTGTGGACCCTGGAAGCCCTGGGAAGCAAGCTGCTGAGGAGCTGGGCAAGCAAGCTGGCAGGAAACCTTGTGGTTAGGTTTTGAATCCTGCTCAGGCAGGATTCAAGAGGACCACTGAGTGTGTTTCATCATAACTTCACTGAAATCAAGCCAGCTCTGTGCGACATTTACATTTCAACAAACTAGCAAATTCCAATAAAAAATTGTTTTCTTGGAACTGCTCCAACCAGCTCTACACAGAGTACTCATCCTCTGAAAAACTCAGACCCCTTTAAGGCATCTCAAGTCAGGCATCCAAAAACTGACATGCTTAGCTTGGCAGCAAATCTGGAAGCTGAAGTTAGAAAGCTTCAAATTGGAAATGAGATGCAACCCTTTAACAGTGAAGGCAATTAATCATTAGAACGGTTTACCAAGGGAAGTGGTGAATTCATCATCACTTGGAGTTTTTTAATCAAGACTGGACATCTTTCTAAAAGATATGCTCTAATTTAATCACAAGTTATTGGGTTTAATAGAAGGGAAGAATAGTTTCCTCTACTACAGTAATTACTGAGTGAAATTCTACAGCCTGCATTATGCAGGAGGTCAGGTCAAATCATCATAGTGGTTTTTCCTGGCCATAAAAATCTATGACTCTATTGGCCTTTGTGGTAAGCCATAAAACAGTTAGGGTGAAGACACCAAATAACTGTTTACATTATGAATAATTTATTTTGAAAAATGACCCTAGGATAACATGAAGCCCGTTGTGAAATTTAAGATGTGTTACTTTTGAAATTTTATATTAGAGGAGCCAAAAACAACATTAGAGTCTCTGAGGAAATTTTTAAAAGGAGTGATTTTATAACTTTGAGGAGTCTGGGGTAAAATCTCTGAAGAGCATTTAGAGTAACTCTAGAATGCCATGTGTACACTTGAAATAGTGTACATATGAAATTAAGCATTTAGAGAAATCAATTAATAGATTTACACCACAGTTCCAATGGAAAACCAAAAACAACTTTTAACTATGGAGCCAGTAGGCTGCCTCCATAATTATGTATGTATAGTATGTGTTAGGCCTGGTCTACACAAGTCTGTTATTTCGGAATTAGCCGAATTAATTCGAAAAAAAATGATTCTGTCTACATGACCAAACCAGTTTTTTCGATTTAAAGGGCTCTTTAAATCAATTTATGTACTCCAACTCAGCAAGTGGAGTAGCACTTAAATCGAGATCGCAATCCCGGGTTAAAGGCAGGGCCATAGCAACAAAGAATGTGGCCCCCTCTGAACATATGTCCGGGGCCCCTTACAATGCAGAAACTGGAATGTGGTATTTATTTTATACAATATACAGGGTTCATATTATGTATACATAGGCCTACAGTGTACATGTATTCTGTATTTACGCAAAGCGCTTCTTTCAAGCCTTGTTCTCTGCAAATTCGTTAATCAATGCGTCATATCCAGAGATCTGGCAATCTTGTTTTCGACTGAGATAACTGCAAGCACAGAAAGCCTGTCATCTGTCATGGTTGAGCACAGCATATTCTTGATCAGTTTCATTCTGCTGAAGCTCCTTTCAGCACCAGCGACAGTAACTGGTGTGGTCAGAAGAATTCTGATGCAAATGCAAAGATTCGGATATATCTCCTGAAGGCTGTTCTTGTATATGTACGTTAAAAAATTGTTTGCCGAGACAAGTCCTCTCTCTTTCTCGATGACATAAATAAAACGATTCAATTCCATTATGAGTTCGTTGGCATCAATGTCTCCCATTTTTCTTCCAAAATTTTTGCTGTGATTCTCCATTCATTTTCTTTGTGACACTGCTTCAGGCTGTTAGCATTGTACAGAAATCCAAACAACTTATACCACTCCATGAGTTGGTCAAATCGCAACGAAACAGAAGATATGGCCTGATTAGTGAGAACAAGAAAGAATTGCCATTTTAATTTTTCTTCTGCAGAAAGACGACTCGAATCATCAGCACATTCGTAATCAAACATTCTCTTCTTACGTCGCACCCCTGGTTTCTGGAAACACCTGCTCAATACCCATATGCTCTGCTATTTCACGTGCATTTGTGACCACAGAGTTATATCCTGTATTTCGATAGTCTTCCAAAAACTTCATTGTAACCGACTTCTGCCTGCAGTATGTCAATTGACACATCCGGTGACTGAATTAATTTGCTGGTTTTATTGATGTGAAATAGTATATCGTACTACGTGTACACAGTCAGAACAAAAGGCCACATCGTAACATGGTCTAAAAGCGCACTGGCTTCTGTTGCTGTATTGCCATCTTTCTTTTTGAGCGCATATTCTCGCAAAGATGACAAAGCATTGCACAATTCTTCAAGATGATAATGCAATGGCTTCACAGCATCAATTCTCGACTCCCAACGAGTGTCCGATAACCCTTTAACAGATATTGGCATATGTTCTTGAAGTATATCCCAACGTGAAGGTGAAGAAGAAAAGATAACGTATATTCTGTTAATCAGACCGAAAAAGTCAACGGCATATTTCGATGACTTTGCCGCGTCTGAGATCACAAGACTCCAAGTGTGAGCTCCACATGGTACATACAAGGCACGGTCATTTATTTCTAGCATGCGGGCTTGAACTCCTTTATTCTTTCCTCTCATATTTGCGCCGTTATCATAAGCTTAGCCTCTCATGTCAGCAATGTCTATTCCTAAGTTGTTTGCCTTTTCAAGAAACGCTTCCAATAAGCCCTCGCCAGTTGTATCATGAACATTAAGAAAACCAACAAATGCTTCAGGAATATTGACACCATCTTCACCATTGCATTCAACAAAGCGTAACACCACAGACATCTGTTCTTCATGTGGCACGTCGGGAGTACAGTCCAAAATAAATGAATAATATTTTGCTTTTTTAAGCTGCACTATGTTGGCCTCTTGAATGTTACTGGCAACAAGTTGAATCAGCTCATTTTGGATCTGTGGACTGAGGTACTGAACATGTGTCTCTGCCTTCTTAATCCTCTGTATAAGTTCGCTGAGGACAGTATCATACTTTGCAAGCAATTCAAACAGTCCCAAAAAGTTGCCATTCAAAGGATCGCCGAGCTTTTCGTTACTTCCTTGAAATGCCAAGTTTCTTTTGGACAAGAAAATAATGACATCAACCATGCGTTTGACAACATTTCTCCAGAAATCTCTTTCTTTCAGAAAAGCCTGCAATTCGAGTTGGTCAATAGATGTACGGTTTACTATGCCTGACCGAAGGTCAAACCATTTCACCAAACAGTCTTGATGACCTTTGCCTGTTTCATGCTGCTGAAGTCTTTTTGACAGTGCTTTCCAAGCAGATGTTCCACGACGTAGCGGTATGTCGCCAGTGCCAAATAATTTACAACAAAAACAAAAAATGGCATCTTTCTGAACTGAGTACATTAACCATGAACATCTTATTTTCTCGCCATTTGCCATGGTTCGATAAAAATGAGTACTTGTGAACCTCCGTCTTTCCTCGTTAAATGGAAATTTGTAACTTTCATTCTGCTGTGGTGGGCCACGTGCAACAATGTCACACACTTGCCTGTCCAATATTATAGACGGCCAATCTCCTGGATCATCAGTCAGTGTTTCAGATTCAGATACTTCTTTCCCGGCAGCAGCTGGAATATCTGTCACAGTTTGTTTGGTAGAACAACTGGCTTTACCTTTGACCTCACTTGAAGCACTGCTGGATACTTCTGGATATGATTCGTTGCTGCTAGCGCTGTCCATTTCATGTGCCTGTACCTGTACGTTGGATTGCAGCGCAAAATACTTTGACAACTTTGGAATTTTCTCAAGTTCCTTCTTGGCATCTTTTGCTGCCTTTCGTTTACTAGCTCCGCTCTCATACATTCTCTTAGACATCACAAAGCACGCTTCTGCATTGTAAACAATAAAAAACTAAACAACTAAATTAATAACATTTATCCGCTGACCGCCATTATGAACGCAAATACACATTCTTTGAATGGGTCCAGCTAAAATTCGAAACTGACCGACAGACAACTGAAGTAGCCAATAGCATTATGATGTATCATAATGACTTCATGGTTTTGTCAGTAAAACCTACATGGATTGTGCAATAGCATCAATAAATGTCACTTACCTAGTTATACCTTACATTTTTTTGCCACTTTTAGGGCCCCCCTTCCTTGTGGGGCCCCCTCCGGTCGGAGGGTACGGAGGGCGCTCGCTACGCCTCTGGTTAAAGGTATTGGTTATTGGCCTCCGGGAGCTATCCCAGAATGCTCCCTTGTGACCACTCTGGACAACACTTTCCTGTCCTGGACAATCCTGGGAACTTTTGAATTTTATTTCGTGTTTGGTCACCATCAGCACATGTGACCGTCAGCACAGTCCACCATCACAGGTGACCCTGTAGAGTCCACCACCACAAGAGATCATGCAGTTCTGGATTCGTAGACGAGCTCCAGCATGGTCCGAATGGGAGGTACTGGATCTCATCACATGTTGGGGAGACGAGTCTGTTATGGCAGAACTACGTTCCAAAAAAAAAAAGGAACACAAATACGTACGCTAAAGTCTCCAGGGCCATGTCGCAAAGAGGCCACTCCAGGGACACAGAGCAGTGTCGTACAAAAATCAATAATTCTGAGACTCCATGCAAGCTGACCCATTAACATCAACGGAGTAGAAACTTTAAAACCTAGCGATGATACATCAAACATAAATGTTGTTACCTATTTTAATTGCTAATAGTTTTGTCATAAAGTCTAGCTAATGTTTATCCCACAATCCTAAACGCCTTCCATTCTTTGCCATGTTCCAAAAGATCTAACTGTGCCCAAGTGACCTGCTGTAACTTCCAGCTTTCCCCCCACATAGCTTCTACAATACAATTATGTGATGTCAGTGCAAAAGTCTGTCTCATATCAAAAACTGAAAATGTGGAACTGACTAAAGTAAATTGAATTAAATATCAAAATTAAATAACTAGATACAGTGTTTATGCTATTTTTTTAAATGGCTAGACACTTTAATGTTATTTAATTTGCTGGCTTTTTCTCCATGGTTCTGTAAGGACTTCTCCATGGGTGGTCCTTGGTGACCAAGGATAGCCTCAACAGGTCTTTGGGCAGTTACAAGGGTCTGCCTGTTTAGACCTCCTTGTAAAATCAGGGGTCCTGAATTATAAACTTGTAGCCTTCCTCAAATGCCTCAGAGCTGATGTGATGAATGTGGGAATATGGGGTAATTTTTTTTTATGAACCAGCTATGCACCTCATTTTTCCCCATTCACTTTGTACTGCTATACACTGAGTGTAAATGAGGAATGAGGTGTGGATAAGCATCACATAGGGCTGGTCTTCACTGAAAAGTTACATCAGCATAGATATGTCTCTCAGGGGTGTGAAAAATCCAGACCCTGAGACACATTGTTAAGATGACCAAATCTCTGGTATAGACAGTGCTAAGTCTACAGAAGAATTCTTACATTAATCTAGCTACCTCCTCTCTGGGAGGTGGATTAAGTACAGTACCAGGAGAACCTTTCTGTTTCTGTAGTAATGGTCTATACTGCAAAGCTGCAGCTCTGCTGCTGTAGCATTGTAACTGTAGACATAGCGCTAGGTTATTTGAGTTGGTATGAAGATGCCATCAGGAACTGAATAGAATCAACACACATGAATGGAGAATCTAAAAGAGACAGTGAGAGCCTCAGAGACTGAATGTTAATGCTTAATGACTGGGAAGCGAAAGCAGGCTGAATATAGGAACACAACATAGTTACTGTCATAACTTTCCTACTCAGATCTGAACCTTAGAGTTCAGAACATGAGAAGCTATCATGAAACCTCCAAACTTAATTACCAGCTTGGTTCTGATATCACTGCCACCAGCCAGAAAATTCCAGTGTCTGGCTCACTCTGGGGGACCTTCCCTGGGGGACCCCAAGACTCAGATACCCTGAGTCTCACCACAAAGGGAAATAACCCACTTCCCTTCCCCCTCTTTACCTCCTCCCAGATTTCCCCACCCTGGGTACTCTAGGATATTCCCTGCTTCAAGTCTTTGAAACACAAGTTCTGAGAGATCAAATCTCTCTCTCCTCTCATCCCAAGAGTATGCAAAGTCAGGCTTAGTAAATCTAACACAAAGAGATTTTCCACCTCCCTTCGTTTCTTAGCATTAACCAGTGAAAAAACTCAAACAGGTCTTAAAAAGAAAGCTTTATATAAAAAGAAAGAAAAAGACATAAAAATGGTCTCTGTATCAATGTGACAATATACAGGGTCAATTGCTTAAAAGAAAAAATGAATAAACAGCCTTATCCAAAAAGAATACAATTTAAAACATTCCAGCAACTACACACATGTAAATACAAAAAACAATATAAACCTATTGTCTTACTATCCTTGTACTTACAACTTGGAAACAGAAGATTAGAAAGCCTGGAGATAGAGAGATCACTCTCAGAGCCGAGAGGGCCACCGAACCAAGACAAAGAACACCCACCCAACAACTTCTCTCCCTTGACATTTGAAAAATCTTGTTTTTTGATTGGTCCTCTGGTCAGGTGTTTGGTTCCCTTTGTTAACCCTTTACAGGTAAAAGAACATTAACCCTTAGCTATCTGTTTATGACAGTTACACTGAGACAAGAGGACAAGTGTCTTTTTTAAGATTGTTACTGAGAACACAGAGCAAAGACACAGCAAGATTGGAACCCAAGATGGATCTCAGAGCAACTTAGCATGTTGGTGCCATTGCTCCTACCAATATGGACACTGACTTGAGCTTGGCTTCTCCTTGGCTAACATAAGGACATCCACAAGCTGTATTCCAGTTAACTAATAAATGCTACCTTGTTTTGAAAAGGCTTTTCTGCTCCACTGCTGGTACGCAGTAGTTGCATTGCTTCCCAAAGGTTTAGATGTCTCTACAGGAGTTTGAACCAAAGTGCACTCACTGTAAGAGCCCAAGTTGAGGAACAGGGGTTTCTAGAGCCTGATATCCCAGTCCAGAAAATGCTGGAGCTACATGACCTTCCCTTCTGAAAAAAAATGTGGAATCTTTGGGTCTCGTACAATAGAAGGGTTACTATCAGTAGACTGTTCAAAGGTCAGGGCATAACACAGATCCTGTAAAACTATGAGAGCAGCCATTTAACGTGATTCAATAGGGTCACTTTAAAATCATGAGATTTAGATTAACTTTACCTATGGACAAGTGTAAGACCTTTGGAAAATTATATTTAATTTATTGTATAACTTTGTTGTTGATGGAAAATGGCAGCCATTGGGTGCAAAACCTGGCCTTACAATTGGATGCTTGTTGTTTGACTTTTCAACTTTTCCTCTATGACAAAATCATTTTTAAAATCAATGGCCAGTCTTCTATTTGTCTTGTCTCCTTTCATTGTGACTTTTGATTTCTGATATTGGGATCAAGAAAGTGGATGCCTGGATTCAAGCCTCCCAGAGGCATTTCAGCTCACTGTCATAATGCATTGCTCTCTCATAGATGCTAGTATACTGCTCCACCTAACGGATTTAATTTCTGTTCCTTGTGGCACTATACAGTATTGAACTATAATTCATGATGTTTGTGCTTCATGTCCTTTGTTCTGTCACTTTCGCACAAGGAAAAAAAAGAAGAGAAAGACAATACTGTGAGAAGCAGAAGTTCCACAATACAAATAAAAACCTGTAAAAAAACAAAAACAAAAAACAAAAAAACCACACATTTCACTTTTGACTGTTCATGAGTGAATTTTCAGATTCAACAAAAACAAAATTTAAACAGATGTTGAAAGTAAAATTAGAAGACAACTGATTTGCACAGATGATCCTACCACTTCAAATTCTGTTAACAATTCTCTTTTATGTGTGAGTCAGAAAAAAATTATATCCATTTTCCCAGAGCTGTGTTGGTTCTGCTGGAATGACAATAGCCAAAAGCAGTCAAATTCTTACTTTTGTCACTGAAATCAGCAGCAATAAATTTGAATACACACCAGGAACGGATCTGTGTATTGAGTAACAAGGTGCCATTTCCCCCATAATCCTTTTGCAGAGTAGAATTTTACTTGAAGGTATTCATATGATCTGTCTTGCATAATTGCAGTTGGAAATAAGACAATAAAACTCATTAGTATTAGACATAGTATCCAGGATACTGTCCAGACAATTAATTTTGTAGAATCATCTCCTAATAGCAAATTCAGAACTAGTCAGCAGAACCTTCATCTGCTAATCTTGGCCTCGTCACAGTGTCCTGTTCATTGGTGGACTAAGTGCTGTAAAATCTGCTAGCCTATTCAATAACTGGGATAGGTGGGTGGAGCCCAGGAAGGCAACAAATAAACCCTCCCCCTCACGTGCGGGAAGAAGACATAGAACCCAGCAATGAACAGATTATATGGGACTAAAAATGAGCAAAAAAGGATCGGGGTAAAAGATCAAAAGTTGACAGGTCAGAAAACTTAACTTCTCCCTTTATATATTAAACTGTACATCACAGGCAGCAGGATCAATATCTTATGTCTTTTGACAACGTGTCTTAACTAGAGCTGAACATACTTATTTATGAAGAATTTATCCTATGATTTTTTTCTTTTTTCTGTTTGTGAATTATTGACAAATGGAATTTGACATTTAGGAATTAATTTGTTACTGGTAATTGTTCAAACATGTTTTGAACATGTGTAATTTGGTTTGTGAATTTGTCACTTAAGTCACATAGAATTTTTTCCGCTCCCTGACTGGATGACTGAAACATTAAATGGAGAAAGCACTTTTGACATGAATAGCAAATACTTGTATTCATGCCCAAATACTTTCTGTATTAGACTCCCCCTCATGAAAAGGTGGTGCCCTTGGTATTCCCCTTAAATGGAAATTCAATAACACAGAGGAGGACAAGTCCATGGAGGGGCTTGGATGGGGGTTAAACAAAGAGGAGATTGTCACACAAGCAGCATTTCCCCATTCTGTGCATTTCCAGCCAGGATCCACTGACTTTTTATCATTTCTGCCAGAGGAAAAATAGAAGGGATGATCTGGGCCCCTAATCTGTTAGTGAAAACTATAATATTTCAAAATCAATGTGCTAAAATACCAGGGTACTTTGATACAAAAGCTTGAACTTTCAAACATGTCCACTAATTCTAGGTGGCTGAGTTTATGAACACCCAATTTGAGGTTAAGAGACAAGGTGGTGCAGTAGAAAGGATGCTAATCTGTTCTACCATAGGCTTCTAGTCAACCTTTCACTGCTCATGAAACAGTATAAAGAATGGAAAGGGAAGATGACAGATCTGCATAACCTGCTGTGAAAGGCGTCTCATTTTGGTGCTATGAGTGAATGGCATTTGGAGAGGACCATCACTTCTTCCACCCCCAACCCCATCTGACTAGTAGAGCCAAAAGGCCAGAGAGGAGGATCAGAGGAATGGAGTGCATCTGAACTCAACCAAAGCAGAACCAATCCTGCACACCCCAATGGAGCATCAAGGTCCTTTATCTAGCCAGCTCGACCCGAGAGCAGCAGGGACCAGGTCTGCTGCAATGGTGAGTTTGAGGCCCGGAGGTTTTCTTCCTGGATCTAATGGTCACTGCTTCTCCCTCAGACATCAATGCATCAGATCGAAAATGTGACCTGAGTGTAAGTTTTATTTTGCAACCAAGAGGAATTGAAACTTTTTTTGTTTGTTAAAACTAAAAACTGATATTCTAGAGGCACCGCATCACTGGGATCTGGGACTCTAAATGCACATGTTCTGTGCCCATGCCTTAATCTGGCTCTGGGAAACCAAGAGTACATCTGAATCCCGCTGATGGAAAGCCAAGCCCCAAGAGCCCATCTGGGCTTGCCTGATCACAGATCCTGCATAAGCTTAAAATACAAATGGCATAAACTAAGCTTCTCCCACTTCTTATGAGTGGTGTCTGAGAGAGTAGCACTTTATATTTTCCAATTCAAGCACTAACTAGGCCTGAATATCTTGTAATGGAAATTCCCCCCCCCCCATTGTCTTTCAAATATAGCTAAACTTAATGTTTAAGAAGCTGAGGTCATGTACAAATGAAGTGAAACCTTTTATACTGTGTTCATTTAACAATAATTTTAACTGCATTCTTTTTTATAGCTGCAATTCTGAATTTGCATCTTATTCTTCATTTTATACAGCTGTTTGATTGTTGTGTGTGTGTGCTGGTGGTTTAAAAAAAATTGATAGCAAACCTACAATGAAAGCAGGCATCTTCTTCAGAGAATTAGTGCAGACATTCCACGTATAGGAAATATGCATCCAGCTAACAGCATGATTAGGCTCAAGTGACTGGAAGGTCAAATAGTTCACTTTATTTTCTATTTCTGCAATACCAATGGGAAAGGCTGCATAACCCTTTTAAAAAATAAAAAGTATCGCACTAATCACCAAAAGCCTTGTAGCAATCCCCAGGGCTGATTAGCTTTCAGTCACTTTCTGAATCATTTGACTCTAATAAGATTAAGCCAGTGCTTTTTTTTCCCTCTACCATCATTCAGAAGGTCATATTGACTATTCGTCTCTCTAACATTGCAATTCATTGTGACTTAAAATGAGTCTTGGAACTAGGCTTATGTAAATCTCACCCACAACATATGAACCATGTATAGTCAATGAATTATCACAAATTGAGGGCCAGAAAAGGGCATTTGGGAAAGATTTATTTCAGGGTTAATCCCTATTGATTATGGGTTGTAATTGTTTAATGATACCTTGTATGGGTTCTAGTGTGGGGTGGTAGGTGCTGGGTTGTGTGGGTTGTGTGCTGAGCAGGGTTTTCCCCCACCTCCCAACAGTGAAGCAGGTTCTCTCAAGGTATTTGGGTGACCTGTTCCCTCATGAGATATCTGGGGGTGTGATATTGTTTTGTGAAGGCAGTATTTAAAAACATGTCCCAGACTTACTCCTCAGGGCATATTCTGCAGTATCCGAGTTCTTGGCTATAGATAACAGGTTTCTTGGTTAGTTTGGGATGATTATTGGATATGGGAAGGTAAGTATGGTGATCTGAGGGTTTCTTATATGTAATGTTCTGTAGTGTTCCACTGTTGAAGCTGATCATGGTGTTCAGGAAATTGATAGTGGTTTGGGGCTGTTCTAGAGAGAGTCTGATGGATGGGTGGTGATTGTTGAAGTTGTGGTGGAAGTCTGTGAGGGGCTTTAGGTCCACTGTCCAGAGGATGAAAATATCATTAACATATCTTAGATATATCATTGTTTTCATGGCCCATGAAGAGATTGGTACATTGGGGAGTCATACGAGTACCCATGGTTGTTTCCATGGTTTGGATAAAAAGTATTTGTTATGGAGTGTAAAATTGTTATGGATGAGTTTGGTGATATGTTTGGGGTGAATATCTGAGTATTGTCCATCGTCTTGTACGTATTGAAGTACACAGTGATGATATCAGTGTGAGGGATGTTGGTTGTTTAGGGAGGTGATGTTTATGTTGGCAAGGATGGTGTTCTGAAAGAGGATGTTTGTATAGCATAATTTCTGATGGAAGACTATTTTGTCCTGCAAGAAGATGGTCCTTTGTGTGGGGAGTTCTTTGAGGATGGTTTCTGTGTGCCCTGATATTCCTTCAGAAGCATAACATGACCAGATGATGGGTCTGCTTAGGTTCCCTTGTTTGTATATCTTGGGAAGAATACATAAGTTCCCTGGGATGGATCTGTGAGAGATGAGGTTGTAGAATTTCTATTGTTGGGAAGGATTTGATGAGATCCTTCAATTCCTGGGTTGTCTTTGAGTTCAATATAGTAGGTGGTGTGGGAGAGTTGTTGGATGGCTTAATTAATGTAGTCCCCAGCCATGTTGACAACCACTGTTCCACCTTTGTCTGCTGGTGCGATCAGTATCTTGCGGTTGGATTCAGGGACTGTGTAGATGTCCTCTTGGCAGTGGAGAGGTTGTGGGGGATGTGACGTTTCATAAGAATTTCAGTCAATTTTTTTATTCCTCTGAAGTAATCAATGTAATGATCAAATGTATAGTTTCATCCACTGTGGGGTGTCCAGTCAGATGATTTTTTTCTTGTTATGACTGTCAGTGGGGACATGGTAGTTGTGGATGGTGTCATCATAGATGTGAAAACAATTATTTGACGCAGACAAGGCAAAAAAAGAATTCTTCCAGTTCTCTACATGTTAGTATGGTATCATGTTCTGTGGTGGGGTTAAGTGGTAAAGATATTACCTCACCAATCTTGTGAGGTTATTTTGAAGATATCCTTATTTTAAGGCTCTGAAGATTCTATTATGGTTTTGATCACAATTGGACCCTTTTAGAAACCGTTTTTGCTTTCCCTACAACCACCAGACAATAGTTCACCATTCTCAGCCAAGAAAAGTCTCTACAGGATACCAGACTAATTAATTCTTCAAACATAAATAAAGCTTTCTGTGCAAATGATGAACAGCTGTATCAAGGAAACAGTTGGACCCCTGTATATCAGCTAAGAATTTCATTTCTGCCCTTTATCTTGCCAATCTATTGCTAGATAAGCAAAAGGTGTTAGATTCATCTGTCACTATTTCTGTAATTCACAATGTTATCAAAATTTTTTCTTCTAGGAAAGCATCTGGGACAGACAGTCATATCTGATATCTGCAGAGGTTCCAGCCTCCCCTGAACATCTTTAGTTTATTCAATAACACAAAATAGGCATTTTTTCCCTTATTGTTCTGCATTACCATTCTTATAAGTGTTAGGCCTAAATAAAGATATAGCAGACAAAACCAGGTATGCCAACCTGACCAAAGTCAGGCTAACAGAGGTTTGTGGGTAATTCCTAAGTGGAAAACACTGAAAAGCAGCAGCATGTCTCACAAGCGCTAAAAAAAAGTAAAATAAAAAAGAAGCTGCATTCCTGGCATAGTACCAAATGTGCTGTGTTCGGGCAGCTCCTTCAAAAAAGTAATAAAAGCCCTAGTTTCCCAGCCTCCTTGTTTTCACTCCCTGGTTTTGTTCTTTGTTTGTTTTTAACTCCCCTACATTTCTAACTTTAGGCATGCATGTATACTAAAGGTGTCTAGTTTCTAGTTGTTAAAAAAAGGGGGTGGGTTGCTCCAGTAAATAATTTATAACGCAATAAAACTGTCTATATAGGCTTATACTAAAATGTAAAAGGGGGCTGGTTCTCTCTGAAAACAAGCTGCTCTCTATTAATGCGTGCACTTGTCAATAAAAAGCTTTTAATCAAACCTTGCTGGTGTTGCCTGTCTCTCTTGCGGTCAAACAACAAACTTTGCCGTCGGGGTTAAAGTCCCTGACATAAGGAAAGAGAAAGCAATTATTATTCTCATATTTACACTATTATTGTATACAGTACTGGGTGTAAAAAAAGTTAGCACATTCAGTTTACCTAGGATCCATTCTGTATAGATTGATGGTTTCTTACAGTTAAGAAATTGGAAAAGGAGGAATAGACCTCAGTACTTCACTACCACCCACTGCACACATCACCCAGTTAATAATTGGTTAGCAATGAACTATACCTTGCCTTTGCTAGCAGCCTAGTCTATCATACTTTTAAGTCTTTAAGCACATGGTTATTTTACAGTGTGGATGGGCGCTCCAATTATGCCACTACAACTTTTTTTGTGTGTTCAGCGAGTTCTCCCGCTTATCACAACTCTTTGTGATTAGATAGCTCCCAGAGTGCTTTCCCTATGTGTGGAGTCAAGATCATAGATTTGGCCAAGGAAAGAATCAACCTTATGGAGGAGGGGATCCTATGTCACCCAGGTATGGTAACAATCATGAGTAACTCCCAATACATATTTTACCACTGTCTACAGATAATCAATATGGAGGCAATGCTGACATATCTGACTAAGGTACCACAGCCAGAATGACACAGGAAACAGCAGCTTTGATCAGCTGCTTAAAGCCTAGGGCTATGGAAAGCACTGGAGATATTGGCATTACTAAGATAGAAAAGGAAAAGAGTGGGGAAAAAAACCAAACCACCTAAATGAGAACGCTCATCTAAATGAGAATGCTCCTGGAGGAGAAGCATAACATTATTTTCTTTTTTGGACCAGCAGCCAATCCAGAGATAGGCACAAATGTTAACTCTCTTTACACAGTATCAAAACTATCTTGCATATTTTATATTCTAATAGAAGTTATTTTCTCCAGTAACACCAGTCTGAGTCCCAACAGATATATTCAGATTACATTATGAAATGTGTATATATGTATCACTGCAGTATTTACATCCCCAAGCATGCACAAATCTTGAGTCACTTTTGTAAGTTAAATTATATATTTTAATGGGGTGGTTAGTTCTGTTATTTCTATAATGCTAATGGACTCCTTTCTGCCTTTCCTGTCTTCACTTTTTCTATGCCTCTACAACCCATATCCTGCCTAGTACAAATATAGTATGCTGGACTGGCTGTAATTCAATCAGTTAAAAAAGCAATGTAAAAAATGGCATCTGACAAATATATCAGCACACAACTCACTTCCCTCCTGGAGTAGCTACTAATTTATGCCTGGTTTTAATGACCACAATAGGATGAAATTACTAATGGAGATTGGCATGGTGACTGGTCTGAGGGATTGTCATTGCAGTCACAATTAACCTGCAGAGTTAACATCCTCAGAGGATTTCCCATAGCCCTGAAGTGATCTTTATGGGTTACACTGGCCGTAGAACTAGAATCCATTGAAAGAGCAGCACAAAATGGTTGCAGAGGGTAGTCTGGCTCTAAGGACATAAATGAATTAATCTCACAAATAGCCAATAATTGTACATAATTATCTAGTACTGAACAAATACAAATGCCACCTGGCGTTAGGTTACCATAATGATTACTGAACTGTTTTTCTCTCTTTACTTAATGGGGAATATAATATGTTGACAGAAGCTGTAGAAGTAACTGGAATAAAGTGCTACTGTAACTTTCTCTCTTTCCATTTTAGAATGAATAAGGTCAAGCATAGACTTCTTGGTTTACTCTAACTGACATGGCCATTTTTAATTATTAATCTTCATACTATGTAAGTGTTGTAGCATTTGTGGAGCTAATGAAAGTTGTTGTAGTATGTTGCTTCTGTTTTATTAATTTATTTTTTAATCACAGAAGAACGGTGTTATTGCTTCTGGCAGAAAGTCATATTTCTACCGTTAAGTAAATCAAAGGTGTTGAAATTTTCAAAATCATATTTCTTAGCTACATCTTCTTCTGTTCCATCTTGTTCCAATGACAGCTTACTGTCTTGAGCATTCAGCTGAGCATTACCTTGCCAACTTGTTATGCAAGAACTTAAAACCATGTACATGTTTCTCTTGGAGATAACTCTTCATGCATTCCCTTGAATTGGAAGATGAAGATCAAGTTCTGATCATTGTATTAATAAATAGTTGAAAGTTAAGTGCAACTAAATCTCAAGATAGCATTATATAAGATGCTTCTTATCTTTGGTTGAAAAGGGGGTCACTTTATGCTATTGTAAAATGGCCCTAAACTGGAGGAGTTGGGCATAGGATGGTAAATTCAGTGTAGAGGGAATCTGATAATCTAGAACAGGCAAAATGCCTCATGCAACATTTTCCCTCCCGGTGTTCAGTGTAGAGGGAAAAGCCGGGGGAAAAGGCTTCATTCTACTCTGACATTGCTTCATTCTACTCTGACATTGCTCAGAGGAGGATCCTGAGCAGGTGGTATAAACTGTACCAGTGAACTGGGCCAATATACAGTAGCTTCAAGATGAGGGAAGTGCAAATGGAGTTATATACAATAAGGGTAAAGCTCGCATGCAGGAGTCAGGCTTTCTTGGAGGCCAGGCCCAGACACTGGAATGAACTGCTGAAGGAGCCACCACCACCACCTTTCAGTCCAAGTGCAACTCACACTTTTTTGACCTTCAATAATAAAAATACATATCACATCATACAGAAACAAAAATCTATTTGTTAGAATCCAAATGCCATTTTCCCCTTGGGAAGAGAAAGGAAGACCCATGTATGACAGAGGCTAGTCACATCCCTTCATGCACTTCTGGAGGATTCTCAGACATCAGGGTGATGGGTGCAGTATACAAATCTGAATTTAATAGAGTCTTTAGGATTAGGAATAAAAAAAGAAAGGATTAGTCTTAGATAGTATATGCAAGATACCAATTAAGGGATAAATAATGGCTTTGAGAAGCGGTCCTAGTTTGCCAAGACTCTTTCCCACAGTGGAATCTCCAGGAGGCACTGTATTTAGGAAAGCAGAATGAATACCTCCCAAGACCCCAGCAACAGATCAGTCTCTATAAAATGTGGATGATAATACTTGCCTACCTCACAGGGATGACATGAGGAGAATTTATTAAGGATTGTGTGGCACAGAGATACTACTGTAATAGGGTCATACATGTCCCTTAAATTGAGAGATATCACTATAAAAAGAAAGCAAAAAGCACTGTCTTGCACTCCCAGTCAACCCTGGCTGGTGTGAAAGGATTGTAGGGCCATGGCTCCCCTCTTTCTACCCATCCTCAGCTGTAGAACCAAAATTGGAGCTATAGAACCCTTTGACTTGAAGGATTCCCACTGAGAATGAGCATAACGTGCCTTGTGCCTGCCTGGTGCTCCTGCAGATAGACTGAGCATAACCTGGTCCTAAATTATGTATACACGTTCAGAGTAATTCTTCAATATTTAACTTCCCATAGCTTGTGTTTAAATTTAAAATCTGCCAATGAAGAAGAATGAAGTTAGTTTTCCATATGAAGGTGCATGGTATATTTTTTAAAAGAACTTACAATAACAATATATTATGTTTGTTTTGAAATGCAGATAATTGATTGTCATTTAGAAAGTACACTTACATTTGGACAGTAAGATAGAGTGGGAACCATCCCACCGTTAAAAATGTTTTACCACCTGTAGTAGCCAAGTATTTACGACTGAAAATTTAACTACTAGTGAAGTAGGCATTGTATCTGTTTCAGGGTTCAACAAGCATTCTCCCACTTTAAATTTAAGGACGAGAACAAATCATTGTAAGAAAACACTATGAAGTAAATTAATTTTAATGGCACTCATTGTAGAATAGAACATAATTGTGCAAAACACAAGATTTACTAGATGTGTTCTGCCAATTTACTAAAATATTGTTAGTTTACTTGGTAAATGAATCCTAAATCTACCAGACACCATTACATTGCCAAAAGAAAAGGTCAGAGATTAGCAAGAAAAAAGCATTTCCTGAACACCTATCTGTAGATATTATGTACATCATGGAGCTATTTTGTTTCTCATGAATGGCTAAGGGGAATCTGTAATTACTGCAGAAAAACAAAGATAACATCCATCATTAAAAGTTAACATGGCTATCAAGTTAATACATCTGTAAATGCATCTCTGCTATGTTTAGAGAGAATGGTCATAAAGAAGCGCCAAAGGGAATATCTAGCAATTTATACACAAGACTTTATCCAAATTGCAATCAGTCCAAATAGCATAATAACGCTGATATTACTGAATACTTAAATATGGCTATCATTTCAAAATTACCCAGAAGTATTCAGATATTCAATAAAGTATTTTTAATGTCTGAATATTTCTGCTCCGCTGCAGCAAAGCTAGAAATAGCAACTCCTTATTTCTCCATTATTTTATTACCCTACATATTTTTGCAATATTTGTGTAACACTGTCACCTAGACACTGACATTAAACATGGCAAACAGACGTGATTAAAGTAAAAATCCCCCTTCTATGCTGGGCTGAAAATAACTCGATTGGTTTGAAAACCTTATGGCTCAAACTCAGCATGACTGAAACAATCCAATGTGATACATCACACCACTAGAAAAACCAGATGAAAAGTATAGGGGTAAAATGTGGTTTAGTCAGGTACCTGCTTCAAACTAATTTTAAAAGCACATTAGAAAAAGCTGTTTCAAAAATATCTACTTATTGGGCAAACTTTTGGATGTGGTTGTGTCTAATTGTCACTTGAAACTTTTAAATATGTGGTACACTATCAGAAGCTATACTGCCTATTTCCTATAGAACTTCAATAATATATACATGTGTATAAAAAATTCCACCATCTTTCTTTGACTTTTCAAGTTGTCTACACTTTGGAATCTAATAGCTTAGCTGGAATCATGTTTTGAAACTGTTACCGAAATATCGGGTCTGCCTAGCTGAGAGCCAATTAACAGCCTCAAAGAATCCTGTGGCACATTATAGACTAACAGACGTTTTGGAGCATGAGCTTTCGTGGGTGAATACCCACTTCCTCAGATGCATGTAATGGAAATATCCAGGGGCAGGTATATATATGTGTGCTAGCAAGCAAGCTAGAGATAACGAGGTCAGTTCAATCAGGGAGGATGAGGCCCTGTTCTAGCAGTTGAGGTGTGAAAACCAAGAGAGGAGAAACTGGTTCTGTAATTGGCAAGCCATTCACAGTCTTTGTTCAAACCTGAGCTGATGGTGTCAAATTTGCAGATGAACTGAAGCTCAGCAGTTTCTCCTTGAAGTCTGGTCCTGAAGTTTTTTTGCTGCAGGATGGCCACCTTAACTAATTAACAGCCTGACAGGGATAAGGAAAAATGCTTTATTCTGCAGAAAAAGGAGAGCCTGTACGTTGGGACAAAAGACTCTGTCTTACACAAATTTCACAAACCTTTTATACACATTCAGACAAAGACCCTTGCATGTTAATACTTGATTGGTAAGTGTAAAATTTCATGCTCCCGTTATCTGAGTAGTACTAACTGGTTTGGAGCAGAATCTTCCTGCTTTGAGGCAGAGGAAAAGCAAAAATTCAGGCTACCGTGTCCATGAGCAGTATGCACTCCCCCCCCACCACCTACTGACCGCTTGTAATCTATTAAGGGGGGTCAGCCAGCTTTCACAAAAAAGATAAAGCCTCAGGTCCCGGACAGGTGTATGCTGAGAGGTAGAAACAGTGGGGTTGTTAGGGAAAACTATCACAATTTTAAGTTACTAAGAATACGAAAGTACCTCCAATGTCTTTTCTGGATAATTTTCTCTTCCATGTAATTTTGTACTAGAAGACTTAGATTGTTAGATGAAGGAAAACAAAGGGAAAAAAATCTCCCTAACAAAGAAGTTTCATTCTCACCCTGTAAGATACTCCATCTTGAATCCCCATGCAGTCCTGCCACCAGGCAGACATCTTAAATATAAAAGTTGACAGCTACATGCACCACAGAAAGGATAGATCTTTGACAGTTGGTATGTTCCATGCCTATTTATGGGGGGGAGAAACCAATAAAAGTTATTATCCTTAATTGGGTACTACTATGCAGACATTTGCAGGATCATCCTGTAACATGTGACCCCCAGTCAAAGATGCCTAGGGATACCAGCTAATTGCAACAGTTTGGCACAAGAAGTTAGTGATTCGATGGATTTAGTAGACCTAACTCTTTTCTTAATTGTCCTTGCTTTTTCTTGCCTTCAGTTCCACAACAGTGTCTCCATGCTTGAGTTTATGGTTTATTTTTATTTTGCTTTATTCTGTGTCTTTGAAAAGTGTCTGCGGCCAGAACAATTTTTGTTTTTTTACTATCAATTGTAATGGGATATGGAAAGTTTTAACTCACTCATTTTATTCTCTTTCACTTTGTATGGTATGTTGTGTATGAGAAATTGTTTGATCATGGAGGAAAGTGGTGGTTCTCTCTCCCTTGGTCTGTCCCCTGGATGTATTTGTGTGTATATTTTGTTTGACATGAGGACAGAGAAGTGAGTGTTTTCTTCCTCTTCAAATGCTTGTGCGGAATGGGACTTGAAGAGACTCGCATCAACTTCAGTCAGCTTTGGATATAGCCCTATAAAAGTTCATAATTTATTATGATTGTCTTTGAAAATGTTGTCTTTGGTGTGGATGAAAGATGAATCCATACAGGGAAAGGAAGTGCAACGAGTGAATTGGGTGGATGTGTTCATGAAATTAGTGGGTGTCAAGACACCTTATTTGGATCAAACTGTTTATAACAGGTAAGAGTCAGATAGCAGCAGATTCTGCCTCATGTGATACAGCTTTGGCAAATGCCTTAGGCTTCTAAAAGGGAAACATGCAGGAGGCTGAGATAGAACAACAACTACTTCCTTCATCAGCTGGGAAATGTCCTAATTTATTAATAACTAGGCTGACAATGAGAGCTGGTTGAAAAAAATGGAAGTTTGGACAAAAAGAAAATAAATGTATATTCATTCTCTTTTTTGTTATTGAACCATTCTAACAATTTTCATGGTTCTGTAAGAGACTGTCACCCTGATGTGGCATGTATCACTGAGAACTGGTTGAACAAGGCTGCAAGACTTGGTGCACATTTGGTTGCTCACAAGCCAAAGTAGCAAGAGAAAATGCATTTTCATCCTGCTTGCAATACATAAGATGGCCCAGCATGAACACCCACGTATTCAAGCAGCTGGTCACATCCTTTATCTCTAGGATAAGATGAACATTTATGCTTCTGCTGATCTATAGGCTTCCATTTTGTATGCAAGATCAGCTGTAATGCCCTACTTCACTCATGATATTGTGGATCCCACAATATTGGGCTTCCACTTCATTTGGTTTTTAATTAGCTATCTTTGAACAGTCCACAATTTTGCATACATGTAGAGTGTGCAATTAGTCCTGCCCCAACATTCAATGCCTGTACATTGTAAAGTTACTGGACTTGAGTTCTACAACAGTTTGTTAAGAATTTAGTCTTCTGAAATTTATATTGCACTAGTCACTTTAAAAAAATATACAATGTAATATAGTTGCAGCAAAATGGCTGGTTATCAAAAAAATTAGCAGGAATAATATTTAATGTTTTTATGGTCCCAGCAAATTTTTCTTAAACAAATAGGTCTACAGTTTTCCAAATTACCGCTATTAATAAAGGTCCATTATTACTTTTCTGTGATTTTTCGAATCTTATTTGCAACTCAGTTGCCATTATTTGAAGATCATCCACCAATTCACTTTTGGCCTTATTTATATAGCATTGTATGTGGGCAGAGCAACTTACAAGCAGATAAACAAAAGAGGAGGATTCATGCAGGTGCACACCCTTGTGCAGGATACTCAGCCATTGAAAACAATTCAGGTGTTGGCTTGGAAGCCGGACACAGAGCTTGCAACTTCACATATGCTGGAGGTCTTAGAGTCAGTTAATACTTCTCCAGAAGTGGAAGGGGCAGGCCTGGGAGGGCATTGTTAAACAGTCAGGGGGATCCACTGTTTCAGAGCAACCCTGGGAGCTCCTGCAATGGGACTCCTAGACAGTCCACAACAGAGATTAAAGCTCCCATCTTTGTCCAGGAGTCAGAGAAGGCATGCAGCGCTATTGCCACATAACTTCAACATAAGCCTGGCTGATGCAGAGAGATGCAATTTACAGTGGTGAACATGGCCCAAGGTCTCGTACCCTTCAATTTTACAGTCTAAATTAAAACAGCATAGCAGAAGTGACAACAGGACTACGGTGGTTTAGTATAAGGTGGGAAAACATCAATAAAGTCAAGTAGAGGGGAGCTACTCTAGGGGGGAAGTGGTGTTACCAGAAAAAGTGGGCTACTTGTGTAGATTGCTTTTACTTCTTGTTTTGCTTAGAGGTTATTTGAAATTTGTTTTAAGGATTGAAAACTGTTTTATTATTTCAGCTTATTGTATATATTTTTCCTCAAGGATTTTAACATGTATATGAACATCAGCTAAGATGGACTGCCAAACATCTTTCTGATCAATTTATTGTCTTGAGGACTCTAAGGAGCAATGAAATTAGTTTAGACTTGGTGACCATAAGATACAGATAACTAGAGTACACATCAAAAGTGATAATTAATACAGATTAATTTCAGATTTGTGCATGAAACCTAGCAGCTTTGAGGCAAATTAGATATTTTCTTTGTAGGTGATTCAAAATATTATCATTTTTCAGATTACCCACATAAATTATAAAAGATAATAGGCCCAAATCCTGCATTTGTTGATGTCAAATGGGGGTTCTGACATTGACATAACTGGGCACAAAACTTAATCTAATATCTGCTTTATGAACCTATGGATTACATGGACAAAGAAAAGTATACACCAACTCCTGTCATTTGTGGGTTTTTAAAATAAAGATTAAAAAAAAATTCTTACAAGCTCCATATATGAGTGAGGGTATAAGAATAATTGTGATCAGTGACAAACTGCTTTGCTGGAATATTCTTGTTAACACATGCACTTATGCCTCAGTATTCTTCTACTGAATCTCACCATTCTTAAAATTAATCCTTTAATCTTTACACTCGCTGAAATGTTTGGCCCTGGAAATTCCATTTTACAATTACTGCTTCTCAGGGGAGAAGCAGTCTCTAAGGCAGCTAGGTACCATACTTATTATAACAAAAATGTTGAATTGTACTCCAGTATGACATTGGAGTCTGTGCAGAATGCAAAGATGCATACATCTTGATTACTTACAAGAGTAGGAGAAGATGGTGAGTATGACCTTCTCAGCAAGTGCATTTGTCATGTTCACATTTATATAACATGTGTTTTTAAAACACTGTGGGCTTAAGTAGCTATCAGTCCATAAATCTCAAATTAGTCACTATCCCATGTTTACAGTTGTGGGATAAAATATTCATTTTAGTGGCTTATTGATTTGAACTGATAACATCTGCTTTTAAATTAAATAATTTTTTTTCTGACAAATAAAGAATTACATAAATTACTCACCAAAAACATTTTATTATCGTCTTTTTTTTAATCTGACCTGTCCTTTAACTGAATTAGTAACCTTTCTATAGATTTTAATTGACAGTTCTAGTGCCTAACCATCTTACTTCAACAGAGTCCATTTTGAACTCTAATAGAATTTTAATGTTTGTTTTCTAATTAGGACAATTAACCTCCACTTACCAGCTTTTTAAATTAAATGGATTTTCGCTATTCTCAGACCTATCATTAGTGAGAAGCTGTGAGCCTTTTATTATTTTCCTTTATACTTGCCTCTTCCAGATTGCATACAATGTTTTTGCCTACAATAGGGCAGTTTATTAATTCTCCCTGCATTCTGAAAAGAAAAGAGCTTTATCACTTGTTAAGGAGATCCTTTTCCAGTTAAACTGTTCCTTGCAGGCAATCAATTTGTCATATCAGTGGCCTATCTTTTGAGAGAGTCCTTCTGAACTAAAGCTGACAGGGTTAGGCCAGGGTCAGCTGTCTTATAAATCAAAGGCAAAGAATTTAAATCACCATAGAGGAGAGAGGGCTAAGGATTAGCACAGATGGCATTATCTGCTAGTTGACATTGAATAAAAACATATTTGCAACAATCTGGTTCCAGGATTTTCCTCCCTCCCTATCACACTTACATTAATTAGAAAAGTTAAAAAAGGGGCTTATAAGCCATTTATCTAGCAGGCTCTAAGGCTGGCAATTTTAATCATGATGGTCTTTAGACAAAAATTTAAGATTAAAGGCTATCAATCTTTGCTGTAAGCTATCAACATTGATTGACCTAAAAGTGTTTTAAGGATAGATGTAGCATCTAAACTCCAATCCATGGGATGAACGCCTTATTTAAAGATTCTGTTTCCAAGTGATCAAAATAGCATGAAAATTCATATACTGAAATGAAGGTATAATTTCGAAAGTGCCAAGTCATTTAACTCTTGTAAATCCCATTTTTATTCTGTGTAAGTCAATTTCTATCTTGTTCCTGACACAGTCTTGAAAGGATTCGTGTATTCCTATGTACTGTCACAATTTCTTGAAAGTAAATGTTAATACACATCTAGGTATTCAAAACATGTGAAGTGGAAAAAAAACCTATTGATTAGCTAAAAGGACTGGACTATACACCTAAGTTAAGGCCTGATCCAAAGCTCATTCAAGTGGACAGGAATAGTTCTAAAAAATTCACTGGGCTTTGGATCAGGTTGAGAGAGAGGAGATCACAATTATTTTTAAGACATATGCTACACTCAAGAAAGAACAGTACTATACTGTACAAAAAACTTGGGGAAAACATTCCTGTATGGTCTGATCCTGTGCCCATTGAAGTCAATGGGCAAATTTTCTCTAAGGTCCATATTATGAATCACTGACCCACATTACCAAGCCATGATTCACATGAGTAGTTCAATTAATTTCAGTGGAATTAATTATGTGATTTTTGTAAATTACATGCTAATCTTTTGTAAGAATTATATTTCATGTCTAAAATTCTGCCAGGCTCAATCTCTATAAGATGGCTATTATGCCAAGCTTGTAAACAATTAGATGTGAATTTTTGCAGAAAATTCTGTTTTGCTGTTCTTCATTCCTGGAGAATCCACCATCACAGCAAGTGGAAGAGCACAAAATCTGTAGTTTTAACTAAAATTAATAGAATTGCTGTGTAGGCTTATCTCACCGACTTCTTTCTACTGCTCTATCAACATGTCCAGAACAAGCTCTAGACATGCTAGCATCAACACAAAATGTAGTCATTACTGTCTACTAAATCTACAGAATTTAGATTATAATGTGTCAGAACCTTTGGAATTTACCTCCCCTTTTGGAAGCTTTTTAACATAGGTAAGTGCTGTTTGACAATGAATATAATAAAGTCACCTACAGAACAGTGTTACAAGGCTCATAAGCTTCATTAACTTCCTAGATCCTCAATAATGGTCAGAGTAATTTTAAGTACATACATGTATATTTTGATTGTTAGCACTCACAGAATATTCCCATACCTATGCTATAACTTTTCCTGGAGAGCAGAAGGGGAATAAACTGAGAAGGGTAACTAAGCAGATCATACCACTTGCCCAATAATGTCCATGCAAAGAGTAGGAAACTCCCTGAAGTGTCCACCATATTCTTCCATTGGAAGGAATGGTGTTGCTCTCCTCTGTAGCAGAGTGAGGGTCTAGCCCATAAATTCTCTAGATACCCTGAAGCCATCAGGCAAGCATAGATTTAGGAGTACAGAGAGTCGTAGTTGCAGGCGATCTGGTCCCACTCGTTAACAGCATGATTCCAATAGAAACACTGGTGTTTCTGCTCTACCAAGGACTCTTCTGTCAATTGTTGCCCACATAACTTCCCCTAAAGGAAAACTTTTCACAGCAACGAGGGGCATCAGAAGGTTCTGTGTGGTTGTTTTACACTGTGAGTAGAATCCCTACATGATTAGGGTGGGGAATGTCATCTCACCTATGCCTTGCTCCCACAACCCACATCATTCTAGGACAAGCCCTCCATGAGTTAATGGGATGGAAGATAATGCTTCACCTGTTTGATATTAAAATCTATTTTCTAAAATGGGAAGAAGAATTACATATATTGTACATTGGAGGAATACAAGTGTTAGGCCACAGAGTAGCAAGGGCTTCCAAGTAGAACTTGGCCCATGAATTCAAATGATTTGGGAAGCAAGAGGAGTGTCTTTAAGAACTTTTTAGAGTTGGGTTACAGTACACTGCAACTAAAAGGCATTTTCCATTTGCTTCAGTGTCTAGTATGACTGAACATTATTTGTTCTGTTGAACAGAATCTTTTCTCAACGTTAGCTCACATTTTCCTATAATTAAATTGAATAACCCAGCCCACTGGCCTGAAATTAAAATCAGTTGAGTCAATAGCACTAGCTTCCAGCCTTAGGAAATGGCTCTTTAACATTCAATTCAGTAAAAATAGTGGAAGGGATAGTTATTTAAGGAATCTATGTTTGAAGTCTGAACCTAGATAGTTTCTCTACCCACAAATTACTATGTATTTGTAATACAGTAACAACTGGAGGCCTGAATGGAGACCAGAAATTCTATGGTGCTGAGGATGATACATACTCTCAGGAAGTCACAGTCCCTATCCTGAAGGGTTTCCAATCTAAGCAGGCAACAAGGAGCATATGTGTGGTGGTGGTGGGAAGAAGGCACAGAAATAAAGCAAGCTGACAGAGGCCACGCAACAGGTCAGTGGTCAAGCCAGGTCTAGAACCCAGAACTCCATACTCATAGTCCAGAATCCCACTCACTAGACCACCTTGCTTTCCTCTGGACCCCCCCATAAGTATTCCATAAACCTGGCTCCTAGAATTCTGGGAAATGTTAGCATTAGATTCTTCATTGGTAAGTAGTTAGAGTAAATATGGTGAATACATTCTGTGAAATTTGGCAGATGGTGTGTGACGGATGTACTTTTTGCCATCTTTGTGAAAATCCATTCAGGTTATAAGCCTTTGAAAAAAAAATAAATACAGATTTGCACATGTTCAGTAGAGACTTGCTAGGCCCTCACAGTGGAAATCTCCAAAAGATTCCACCTACACCAGACATGCTCTAGGCCAGGATTTTAATCTTGAAAATTAAAGTAAGTTTGTTTTGGGTTCCCCCCAAAATGAATGTGTCATTTTTCAACAAACTGATAAGTTGAATAAAATTTGCTTTGGGTCAGATAAAATGCTTTGTTTGACCTGAAACAAAATGTTCATTTTTTTAAAATAAAGTAAATTTTGAAATGGAAATCCTTTTTGAATAAAAACATTTGATCAGGAAGTGTCAAAATGAAACACAAAACCTAAATACCCTGAAGAAAAAAAACACACCCCAAAATAATTTTGCAGATTCGAATTCAATATAAATTCCTGGAACGTGAGTATTCTTAATCTGCATTTTTAAATTAAAGTTTCATCCAAAAAATGAAGTCCAGCTCTATTTTTTTCCTTCTCAGAACTTCAGTACCTCTAAATTTTCATTCTCTAACAGATTTTTTTCCCCAAAATGAACATTCTTATAGAAGAGGGGGAAAAAAAAACAAAAAAACCCTGTCCACTCCTAGAAACCCTGGCACCTCCTTCTTTCAGGCCTTAATTCAGCAATGTACTTAAGCATGCACCTAGCTTTGACTTCAATGGGACTACTCACATGCTTAAAGTTAGGTACATATTGAACTGGGGCTTGAATGAGGATACAGCTGAAGCTTTCCTTCCATCAGGCTTAATGCTTTCTGCATAGGTACCTCACCTATAAATGGCTAGGCCACACCAGATCACTGGCAACTTTAGTTGCATCAAGGATCTTTATGAGGACCAGATTCAGCTAAACACTTAAAGATGTATTTAAGTCCCATTGACTGTAATAGAATTTAAGTGCATACTTAAGTGCTTTGCTGAACTGAGGTCATGTGCCTTTTTGGAATAATCCCAATTTATTATAGTTCCATTTTTATGTCATCTTCAATCTATATACTTTTATACTACATTGGATATGCAGTGTATATCTGGGTCTGAGTCCATTCTAAATATTAGTCATAGGAATCAGTGCCTAAATAGCCCTGAGCAACTGAAGAAAGATCTTATTTTTGTTTCACTTTATTTGCTTTGACCTTTTCATGAAGCATTCTTATATTCCTTCTCACGCCACACTTCTGACACCAACTGATGTTCTTTGGTTTCTTTAATAACCCAGCAGTGATGAGAAAGATAACATATTTAATGTTCAGAGGGAATTTCTAAACTACACCATCAAGTCAGTCATGACCTTACACATTTCCTTCAGAATCCTTAAAGGACAGCTCCAAAATTTGATAATCTATGAACGCTTATCACTACACTTATGAGAAACTATACCTGTTTTGCTATTACTGCCAACATATGTTTAATCAGTAAGCAGAATGATCAGAAAGTTCAACAATGACTCGAAAAGCAGACCTAGCAAAGGTAAAATTGCCACTGTGCGTGGACTGAAATTTAGAAATGTCAAAGCTTCCAAAAATGACATTTCCAATAAATGCTGACTGAATTGCTCTATTCTTGTGCCTATTTCAGGAACAGAGAAGAGGTGGGGAGAACAAAAGTTGCTTGCTACCTTTATTCTGAGCCCTGCCAAAAATCTCTGGGTAAGTTAGAGCAACCTCAGAACCACTGGAACCAGAGAACAGACAGACTGCAGTGAACTGCAGCCATAGCTTCTCACTACCCCCTTTGATCACCCTGACTCTCCCCGTATAAACCAAGGTTCAGGAGGGAGTCACTTAGGGTGACCAGATGTTCCAACTTTATAGGGATAGTCCTGATTTTTGGGTCTTTTTCTTATATGGATTCCTATTAGCCCCCAACCCCTATCCCGATTTTTCCCATTTGCTCTCTGGTCACCCTAGAGTCACTCCACAAATTTTACACCAGCTGGGGACCCCCAGCAGCAATTCCCCCCCCCCACACACACACACCATTTATGGCTTCTTTAAAAAATTAAGCATGCTCCACCGAGTATCAAAATGGATGCACATGATACGTAGGTAGCCCCACTTGATTTATACATTAGATACATTTCATAGCTTTTCTATTTTGCAAGTATAGCATAGGAAGGTAAAGTTGGTTCTTAAAAGCATCATGCTATAACGGCATATCAGAGTCTCTCTGCTTGAACCAAGCAGCATGTACATTGCTCTGTCCTTCTTTCCTCTTTTAACTCCCTAGCTAACCTATTCCAGATCACCTGGCCAAAAGTACCATAACCTGATCTGTCACCATTGCTTTGCCTAGTTGGTTTGCTTCAGCTATCTCTTCTAGGGAATATACAAACAGACTAACCAATTCAAATGCCATGTTACATGCTGAACAACTGGCTCATCTCAATCCTCTTCCCTAGGTTGCCCTGTGTCTATAAACCAAATTAAGGTCTTTGTTCATCCAAAGCTTCTAGAAGGTACTCATATATTAAAGATACTTTAGTCCATAGTCTGCAGATACAGCAGCTGACTTTGCTTCTCCTCCCTTATGTCACAGTCATTAGTAACAAAGCCTCTCCTTCCCCTTTTGAAAGCTGTTTTTACCTTGCTAGGAGAAGTAATTATCTCTGCCCTTCCCAAATTACAGGTTTTCATAGTTAAATATTTTATTTCTAGAGAAGAATAGCTACATAATTGCAAACGTTTGTCAGTCATAGCACTACAGGGCAACCATGTAGTTCTAAGAAGTTTCTATTCATAACCTTTAACCACATATTTTATGTGTCTTAGTGTATATATTGTTACAGAAGCATAATCTCAATCCTGAAATAAGCCCCATCATCATCAGTGGGGAGCTCCCTGAGTTGAGGAGTCTGCCCACACAGAATTCATTGTGATTAATAATACGAAATTAGTAGTACATTCTCCTCCAGCTGAGTTCATATAGCTCCCACTGAAGGAATACACAATACCGCCAACTTTTGTAAATAAATTCAAATATCTTTTTGTGAACATAACGGATTTTTTTTAAAGTTACAATTCAGCTGACTACACCTAAAATGTCAGAAAACCAGCCTTATCCACAATACTGTCAATATACATAGTACATTATAAAGATACCACACTATTTTGAGTGCAAACATTCCCCTCAAAATAAGACACTCATGACCATACTTTCAGTATGGAAGTAAAGTCATATGTCTAATCAGTTACCTCCTTACTAACAAACAATATTCACACTACAACCAAATATACTTGAGATTTCACTGATTATCTCTAATTAGGCATACTGTAAACTGGGAACAATTATGAAATGCAATGTCATAAAATATATAGGAGTCAAAATTTGATCGGTCCCCACAATTTTATTCAACATCCTCATGAAAGAAACTCAGATAAACATTTGTGAAGAAAAAACAATGATCTCTTGCGTCTCTTCCCAACCTGTAGGAGAAATAGCTTGACAAGCGAGCTTGGTTTGTTTGCGTGGTGTGCAGTGTCTGTAAAGAAATTATTGAAGGAAAGCTAAGTAGAACTGAATTTTGCATTTATTAGCACTGTAGAAACACTTTCTACAGCAATTTCCTTAGTTTAGGTCCATCTTCTGTGAACGTTCTGCCCCCCTCACTGGTAGTCAACAGTTTCACAGTTCTCGTAAAACATAGCTGTAGTGGGAGGCCATGGTGGTGAAGAGAGGGGTAATTCCTCTCATGTTAGCTATAACCAGTTCCATAGAAGGCTTAAAACATTAGGACATAGATCTTGAACTGTGTTCTGCATTCATTGGTGAGCCAGTGCAGGGGTGCAGCATTGATAAGTTCATTGGGGCCTGTGTTGCTAAACAATTTTTGTATTTTGCACAAACTGAAGCTTTTTCACAGTTTGTGGCTTCATTCCTAGTTTTGAGTATAGCTGATCAAAACTCAGAATTTCTGTTTGTAATGGAGATTGCTCTACTCACCACCTGGCAGCACCTCCTCATGGGTCCCCTGGACAATTAGCTCAGACACCTGCTCTGACACCCCTTCCTGTGGTTATACAGCCCATCATTCCCTTTCCTTACTCTGTGGCCTCTCATGCACTGGGAGCTGCAGCACTTTCCTTTTCATGGCTTAGCCCTCCAGCTTAGTCACATAAAAGTTCTCTCACCTTCCATGGTATCCAAGTCTGTTTCCGGAGTGCTTCCAGCCATCCCCAAATGGGCTATTCCTACTGTGTCATTCCAGCAGCAACTAGTAGGGGAACCTGGGCCCGTCCTCTACACCAGGTTGAAGTCCATGGACACTCAACACAGCAGCTCAAGGCTTTTACTCTCCCTACTACTCCTACCCTCTTTTCCCCCTCCTCCCTTGTATCCAGGAGTAAGGCTGCAAGGAAGAAAACTCTGCAGTCAACCAACTCCCCCCTCAGCTGGACTTAATTGGCAGGCTGGTTTCCTCCAGTTGAAGCCTAAGGTTAATTGACCTAACTTACCCTCTCAAGCCTTGTATCACGTCACCCCTTCAAACTGTTCTACAGAAAATTCCAACATTTTGAAAACTAGACTTTCCAAAATGTCCCATGTAAAGCAAACACTGAGCAGGTCTCTTAAAAAAAATCATTTTTTCCCCAAAATGAAATGGGTCAGCCAGCTTCCTCCCACCCCCAACTCTGGGGAAGTCCCCTACTGTAGAACAGGGATCCTAGAAGTCCTGAAAGCCTTGGCTTTACCCAAGGCTACTAGGGCTGAAAGATTCCTGACTGCATGGCCTGAGATGCCCATTTTTTTATTGGGGTTTTTAGAGCCTCCAGGATCCCTACCACATAGTGGAAAGCCTTGGCACCTTGAGAGCCCTAGCTCCAGCCAGGAACCCTGCTTGTGTTTCCATGGAAGTATGTGGATACCACACCATTTCCATGAAATGTTTCCATTCTGATGAGCTGCTATTTTCTGATAACACCAGTTTTGGAAAATTCCTGCCTAGCTCTAGTTATGAGCTGCAAAAATAAATAAAATAAATACATAAAATAAAAAATCAATCTTTGATATCACAAATGAGTGGCCAGGTCTGTCAGAGGATGGAGCAGTTTCCTGACCAGTTACAGATAGAAGTGGGAGCTTTCTGCAATTATAACTCTATGGGCATACGACACTGAGGAATGAAGAAGGGCCCCAGTGCTGTAAACAAACTTATCTCTGGGAGGAGATACGTTGGAGAGTTGGGGCTGATGCTGACATTCAAAATACTTACCTCATTATCAGTATCAACTCAATGTTGCCTGTGTCAAGTTTTTCAAGTAATAACTTTCTGTTCTTAGCATCACTTTGAGAGTGAGAGCCTGTCAGGGAATGCAAAAGTTAATCTTCCTAATGTAATGTTAACTTGATCACATAACCTGCAGTATACCTTATATTCCTGAGCAGTTAAATACATTTATATACCACATATATTTTAAAAAAATAGATTTCAGGTTGATGCTACAAGAAATATAACTTGTGCATTTCCCAGATTTTTTTAAACTATCCAAACTTATTCCATATTTGTTTTTAATTTAAAAAAAAATTAAAATGGCAAAAAAGTCAGTTTTGCTTATTTAACTAGTAACAAAGATGTTTTTATTCTGATCTCCTTTATTCCAGTTTTATGCCTGTGTAACTCCATTAACTTCCCAGGAGTTCCTCCCAGTTACTACAAGCATCAATGAGATTAAACTCAAGCCTCGAATTTTTAAGGGGAACAGGATAACAAAGGGCTGGATTTCTATCTTTGGTGCTGCTGTTGTTGTTTAGATTGATAGATTCTTCTGCAAAACAAATGCCACGAGGCAACAGCACATTGACTTACACTGCAATAGCTGTATCACCACCACTTAGGAAAAATAAAAAACCTAACTCTCCTCTTTCTACACCAGTCAGTCAGGAGTAACTCCCCTAGAATCAGTGGTAAAACTGTGTGTGTGAATAGAATCAGGTCCATGGCATCCTGAATGTGTTTCAGCTGGATTTGGGCAGTAGTAGTAGCAAGGTATGGATGAGATTCGGTTCAGATTTAGTCAGGTTTGAGGTAAAATCAATGCAAGTGACTATGGCTTGGATTCTACCGTGCTGAAATTTCATGAAGTGTTCTTTCATCATTTTAGCCGAAGTGATGGCGATCTTACTAAGTCAGACGATTTAATGACGTTTTGCCATCTTTCATGGTGGAGGCTTCTCAGTATCAAACTAGAATCTTACCCGTTCTACCAACTTGAGCAAAAACCTGAAATGGCAACTTTTGAGATTTCAGCTGCATCCAACCCCGAATAGGCCTCTTCTGCTTTGGGATTTAATTGCAAACAAACCATAAGAGTGTATTTGGATTTAGGGATTCAGATCAGTACTTTTATTGAAACAAACAGGACTTTGGATTCAAAAGCACCATTTAAGCCCATTTCTGATTTGAATGAGAGACTTAAAATCTGCCTCATGTAATTAGTGTCAGCTGGAAGGCAGAATCCCCTGAACCCATTATGCTGTTCTGAGTGAATGTGCATTCTGGGCTCACCAGTGATTAGATACCAGGGTGATAGATGCTATTAGAAAAACCTAGATAAACTGGATACAGTTATGAACTTGGGTAAAATCTTGTTGTGGTGTGAGTTAAAATGCCATTGAGATTGAAAGGAGTTCACAATGATCCATTAACATAACTATAAGCATAAGCCCCCACCTAAGACAGGGTGGGTGTGAACCTGCCAGGAGCTTTTGGCAGATTATTAGGTGGGATGGGGGGGTATCACACAAACACTGAAAACAGACATGAATGGAGCGGGGCAGAACCAAGCAAGAGCCCATAGGCACGATATGATCCTGGGAAAAACCAGAAAGATTGCTTTGGGGTCTGGTGTTGGCTAGAAAGTCTTTGGGGCCGTAAATTAAGAACTTCTCCTTTTGTTCTTGGTTTCTTCTATGTTCCAGAACACAGGATTTTGTACATTCCTTAGAAATAAAAAAGATTGCATCAAAGAAAATACCAGACTCTATTACTTCCTACTTCCCACTGGAACAACCCCATGGCCTCAAACTTTGACCAGCTGCTTAGGTTGAAAAGGGAGCAGAACTACCATAAATTAAATCGGTAGAAGATGGAGCTTCTTTAGGCTCTGTATGTTAGCAAATGCTTATTGAGCAAGCTGCGGCGTGTTTTTCTCTTCACTCATAGTTTTAAACATTCAGCTCCCCAACCCATAAACCTAGCTCT